>NC_064436.1:2665000-4031666 GCF_023343835.1 Lagopus muta | reverse complement strand
AATACACAAGGCACATGTTGTCCTAAGTATTTAGCATGACTTTCAAAGGGAAAAATACACATATGCAGTAGTAGGGTCTGGGTCTATTTCAGCCCAGTCAGCCCCCACCAGTAAGTTTTGAGCACCAGAAGATTAAAATAAAATTCTAAGGAGGTGCAAGATCTTGCTGTACTTCTAATCCTGAAACTGGTTTGTTGTAAGTAGAGAAACTTGAGATGGACAGAGAGGACAAGATAGGATCAAGCCATAACCTGCTTGTGGACACAGGAAAAGTCACGTGCTGTATACAGTACTCTAACCTACTCTGCTGCTGCAGAAGGAAACCTCTTACGCAGCAATCTGTTGCTCAGCTGTGTATGTAGTCACTCCTACTACTTCTGGAAGTGGGAGCAGAACTCAGGGAGTGACTGCGGCTCAGATCAGTGATTTGGAGATGCTCACTGTGACCCTTCACAGGGATGCTGACTGCTTTTACTTATGTATTTAATAGTTGCCTTTCCACCTTTAAGTAGTTGTTGCTGTTACTGGATTTTTTTTTTTGTTTTGTCTCTGTTTCTGAGAAACTTTGAAGACTTCCAAATCGCTGCTCTCAGTGATAACTAAGGTCAGCATGTGCTAGTCATTTGTCTGACCAGTATGTTCACAACTTAATTTAAAAATAGGTAAGGGGTGTTGTGTCTATGTTGGGCAGGGTGGTGCTAGAGAACCCAGTAAGGAAAGGGGGGAATAAAAGCAATTGTGCAACTTTGTAGCTAAATGAAATGTATTTCTTTGAACGTCAGTAGTTGTTTAAGAATATAGATCTTAAGTTTCTTATCTGCTTTATACTCTCAGTGAGTGACTTGATATTGCAGTTACAAGGGGTAAGGTATTGGGAAGAATGCATGAGAAGAAATTGATCAGGAGAGCTGTCACAAGAAGCTTTCTGTTGTGGAACTGGAAATAACTTGGTTTTGTTTTTATTTCTTCAAAGGTGTTTTGCATTTCTACCCTGACAGCTTCTTGGGAAGACGAAGAGTATTACAACAGAAGTTTATTTCTGTTCTTAAGTTATTATTTTATTTTCAAGAGTCTTGGTGCACAGCTATTTTACTGTTCTAAGCAATTAGACAGTAGAAAACATTTAAGTAAGCCTTGCATTGTCTGTGCAACTATTGTCTTGAACTCTATATTTTTTTAATCCTACTTTGCATTTTAAAATTGTCCCTTGTGTTTTATCCATTCATTGCACTGAATGTATGCAGGTGTTTTATTGTGGCTAATTAGAGTGAGGTAGCATATTCTTGTGCTTATGTACTGGTAATTATTAAAAGCTCGTATAGCTACTGTTTTGTTACCTTAACCTTATGAGGTTATGCCTTAGAAGTGCAAATTCTAGTCCCTATTTATAATTCTGTGTGCTGTTGAATTCCTTACAGAAAAGGTTTTCATTTGATCAGCCTCTCATGGACAAAGTTTCACTGTTATAAAAGGGAGTCTATTTCAGGTGGCATTGCTCTGTTCTGCTTCTTGTCGCTGAATTCAAACTATTTATACGACTTTGTTCAAATTGCTACTGTAATAATTTGCTTTATAGTGAAAGAGCATAATTTTTAGATTATTTAGTCTTCCGTTATCTTTTTTTTCCCCCTCCTTTCTATATCAGTGACATGGCAAATCTTATTCCTTTCTTTCCTACCAAATTTATTTAGAAAAACTAGTTGTTCTTTGTGTCCGTTAAGAAGAATGAGCTTTGGACTAGGCAAATGTACACTGTTATTTTACTCTCAACTTTACTACTCTGGAGTCAAAAATAAGGTATTATTTAGTAATTTTTCTCAGCTACAATTACTTCTTGTAATTCCTCCTCATTCTGTGTCCTACTGACTTGTTTGCTACATATAGATGAAGAACTTGAGAGCGTATTGCACAGTTGAGTTCTTATTTTTCCTCCTGTAATTAAACTTAAGCATCTAGATAAAATAAAATTTTAGAAACAAACAAACAAAAAATCCTTTATAAGTAGAAATGCAAGAGAGACTTCTGAATTTAATCTTACCTTGACTGAAAATAATGAATTATTTTCAAGACTTAATCTTGGGATGTAAGATCTTGGATTTCAAGGGGATTTTTGGAATTTCAAGGGGTATATTTACTACTTCTTTTATGTAGTCCTTTTTAATGAATAGTTAGTGGTGTGAAAGACTGTTTGAATTGAAGTTGCCCTGTCACTGTTAAGTCAGTTGCAATATAAAAGGCTAATAAACAGGGAAAATAAAACTATTTTTGTTACCTCAAGCATTTGGAAGAAATGCTTTTGTGTCTGTGCATAATTTAAATGAGACACACATTAGTTTAAGATAAATTTGCAAGCAACACTGTGAATGTGACCATAAGTGAGATATCTCTGCTCACTCACTTCGAGGTGACTATATTTCAGAGCTCATCTATTCAGAAGAATGTGTGAAATACGAATTGTTAACAGTGTGACCAAAGGCTTGGCTAAGTCAGAGTTTGGAATGCGGATAATTGTTGCCAAAACAGTTGTTAAAACAGTGTTTCTGTTTGTTATGTTGTAAGAGATAGTAAAATTATCCTTTTTATTATTATTATTTCTTTTTTTGCTGATGTTGTCTAGAGGTTTTTTTGTAGATATAGCACATATATATATATATATATGCTCAGTGTTGATGACCTACATTGTTAACAGTAGGTGGTGCTGAGTTTGTTTTACATTTTTCTGTCTTCATCTCTTCCAAGATCTTTAAGTTTCATGCAAAACTTAATACTATACTGAGTATTTACCAAGATGGTAATCCTAGCGTTGCTTTTTGTAGTTAATATATCGAACAAAATATAACAGTAGAGTTGGAAATGTCACCAGTGGGATCCTTTTAAATAAAAAAGCTGGGTGACAGACAGATGGACTGCTGACACCAGAAAAAAGCGGTACATTGAATAGGAATGCAGAAATAGTTGTCATTTTGTTTTAAATGTTGTGTAGGGAATTCTGGAAGTTATGATGGAAGACTTGAATGTGGATTCTGCTGTTACAAAAGAAAGAAGTCTGTGTTTGGGGGTGAGGATTCATAATACAAAAAGCCTTCTGACCTCAGACAACTAGAGATTGTAGTGATTCACACGTACATACGACTTTCCAAATTTTCCAAGTACAAATTTTCTCTAAACTGATTAGTTAGAAGAGAAACTGGGTGTTCTTTAGAGTTTTTTTGCATATTAAAGCATATACTTAATTCTGAAGTTGAAGCACAGCAAATGTGGCCCGAAGTTCACTCAGCTTTGGGTGCTGCTCCTTCAGCTAGGAGATAAGTATGAGGAAGCCAAAGTGATGGCTTTCAACTATTTATTATGATTTGCCTTAAAAGAAAAGCCCAAAATATTTTTCTTTCTATGGTTATTAAAATAATAAAAAAAAATCATTTCTTTGCTCTTTCATTTTGTCTGTTTAGCATTTAATCAAAAAAACTTGCTGCCATAGGTGTAATATATTTTTATATGGCTTTCAAACTTAGAGCTGTGATAATATTTCCTGACTTAAAGAATTTGAGCTTTCAAGTTGAACGAGGGACATCTTGTTTTTCAATATGCTGTAGACCCTTTAAGAATTCATGTATATTATGCTCTTTGAGGTGAAAATGCAGAGTATGCTGAATTTACCGTATGGATACGCATTTTCTTGTATCCATAGGAATTGCTGTTTATCAAATTTGGACTCTTCTATTGTCATATAAGCAATACCAATTAAGTAGGCTAAAAAGAATTAGTGTTTCTGGGCAGATCATTTATTCATTTGATTTACTTATTCTGTCTCTTAACACTGAATGTGCTGAGCTGCTTATCTTCTCATCTAAATTGTATGTCCAAATACAAGAACCTAGATTAATCTTAAAAATAATTTACTGTCTAACTCTAAATGCTCAGATGGAAGGACAGTCCTTAAAAAGGTGGTTTTTTGTTTGTTTTTGGTTTTTTTTTGTTGGATATTTCTTGTAAACGGTTTCTTTACAAGAAAGACGTGAGAAAATAAGCCATCATAGGATGTCTTAGGTTGGAAAGGGACCTTATGACCTGTTCCAACCCTCTACCATGACTAGCAGTGTGCCCAGGTGGCCAAGAAGGCCAATGGCATCCTGGCTTTTACCAGTAATGGAGTGGTGAGCAGTCCTGCCCTGTACTCAGCACTGGTGAGGCCTCACCTCGAGTGCTGTGTTCAGTTTTGGGCACCTCAGTACAGAAAGGACACAGAGGTGCTGAAGCAGGTCCAGAGAAGGGCAACAGGGCTGGTGAAGGGCTTGGAGAATATGGCCTGTGAGGAGAGACTGAAGGAACTGGGGCTGTTCAGTCTGGGGGAATGGAGGCTGAGGGGAGACATTATTGCTCTCTTCCAATATCTGAAAGGTGCTTACAGTGAGAGTGGGGTTGGTCTCTTCTCACTGGTGACAGGTGACAGAACAAGCGGAAATGGCCTCAAGTTGTGCCAGGGGAGGTTTAGGTTGGATATCAGCAAAACCTTCTTTACAGAAAGGGTTGTTAAGCACTGGAATGGGCTGCCCAGGGAGGTGGTTGAGTCGCCATCCCTGGATGTGTTTAATAACCATTTGGATGTGGTGCTCAGGGACATGATTTAGCAGAGGATTTTTAGGGTAGTACATATATATATATATAGGTTGTGGCTGGGCTTGATGATCTTTAAGGTCTTTTCCAACTAGAGCAATTCTATGATTCTATCTGCACAGTTGCTACCTACCGGCTCAGGCTGCCTAGGGTCCCATTCAGCCTGGCCTTTGAGTGTCTCCAGTGATCTGGGCAGCCTGCACCAGGTCTTCATTGTCACCTGAGTAAAGAATTTCCTCTTAACATTAAATTTAAATCTCCCCTCTTTTAGTTTACAACCATTCAGCCTCGTCCTATTCCCTTAAAACTACATATGAAGTTGCTATTCCTCCTGTTTATAAGCTTCCTTTAAGTATTTTAGTACCTCAGTGAGGTCTCTCTGGGCTGAACAAGCCCTGCTCCCCAATCTTTCTTCATAGGAGATGTGCACTACACCTCCAATAATATTTGTGACCTGCTCCTATGACTCCACATCTTTCTTGTGCTGGGGGCTCCAGGCCTTCATGCCGTACTCCAGATGGGGCTTGTCAAAGTCAGACTAGTTTGAAGTTGGTTAGAATTTTATATATGCAAATATATGTATTGTTTTGGATTAGTTAATGGTATATAGTGGAGGCATTTATGAAATGTTTCATAACAAATTAATACAGATTTTCCTTAGAGCAAGAAGCTTGCTAGTTTATTGATGTATGTAATAGGTATATGCTGACACATAGAAATACCAGTATAAGTATCAATATAATGGAGGCAGTTTTCTCTCAACTGAAAGTAGTAGTTTTGCATTCAGGTAACGTATTCAATTATAGTGCTAAAATGAAGCCCCCAAGTGAATTCTTGAATCAGTTTCTACTTCCACAGCAGTGTATAGTACTGCATGTTGTTTAGTCACCACGTATCTTAATAATTCAGAACAGCTGTCATTTTGAGATCTCTATCTACCATTTCAGAAATTATGAACTTTGTTCTCAAACTGCTGCAATTCCATTGCTCCAAAGAAGTCCATGAATTCTGCAATGCGTGTACGTGTCCAGTGCTGTGAAGTACTCTTGGACTTTGCAAGACAAAATTTCATTGGACATTGTCAGGGTTTTATAATTTTTGGTAATCCATGTTCCACATCATAATGTAGTCAGTAGGAGTTAAGGTGTTAATGCTTCAGTTCTGGGTATATGTCCCAGAAGAGAAGATCAACTACACACCACAGAGGACTTTGTGTTCAGAGGGGAAATGAAGTCCCTGGCAAGGTCACGAGGCCAGGCTCTCCTCCCTTCTGCTCATCCTGACTTCACATCTCACCTCAGCATTAGAGTAAAGTCTTCAGTTGTTGGACACTCTCTCTCATTTAATTTGATTTTTTAGCTTCAATTCTAATTATATTGTGTTATTTTGCATTGTGTTATCTTGCATTCTGATGTCTTGTTTAGTCAATTTTTTTTTTCTCCTCAGATCATTGCCACTGTTTTTTGGGGGTGGGCCCATCTCTCTACACTTTTTCCCTTATTCCTTTTCAAGGCACAGATCTGCAGGCCCTCCACCCCGCATGTCATGGAATTGGGTCGAATCAGCCTGTAAACTGTTGGCAGACATGAACAGTAGGTGGAAGAAAATTGTATCTGCATTAGTTTTAGTCAGTTAATCTCTGTTGCCTTCAAATAGTGACGTATTGGCACAGGGATAAATATGTTCGAAAGCTCACTGGAAATTTTTTATTTTCCTCTAAATTTACAAATTTCAAATATGTTTGGTGATTTTGAAAGTTCAGACCAGGCTGATATTGCTGAGTATGCCTGTTTCGTCCGTGTGCACAAAAATCAATCTAGCAGTTGTCTCAGCTTTGTGTTCAGAATGCTTTAAAATAATAGAGCAGAAGAATTTGTCATATTTCATGGTTACATGCTTTTGTAGTAGATTTATCTTCAAAAATTGATGGGATTTGTGCTGTATGGAAGAGCAAGGAGTCTAAGTTCAGTTGTCTTAGGTCTAATAATCCTGCAGTTGTGAGAAGAACTTGTGAGAAGTGATTTCTGCCATGGAAATGAAGAATGTAGATTATTACTGGTTAGGATGAATGTGTGCCAAGCTAGTGTTTTTACTCATTAGTTCTTTCAAGTAGAAAATAATCTAAGACTATCAAATTATGCATTGGTGTATATTTATTTCTAATTTTTCTATGGCAGTGTAGCTTGACTGTGATGATGAGGAAGGTATTGCAAAGAGTAAGAGTAGAAAGAGGATATGTCATTTGGAGATCAAGTTCTTGTTTGCTTCAGAGGTTGGGCGTGTACGCTAAGAGAATAAAAAGAAACTATGAAGGGCTGTATTTATTCCCACTTCTGGTGATATTTTAGGATTTTATACTTATCTGATGATACAGTTATGGTCTCAGACCTCTGATGTAATTGAAGCATTAGTAATTGTGAGTGGAAATTTTGTATTATTTTTCCCTGTACTTTCCTGTGCAAAGAATTGCCTGTGCCATTCTGTGGCAGCAGAAGCTATACTAGGTATGTATTTCTATGCAATTGCCTTCTCCTGTTTTTCCTACAGAGCTACTGCTGGCCATACCACCTATTTTATGTGATGGCGCCAGCACACAAATGATAGGTAGTAGAAAGCTGTCTTTAGGAAACTAATGTGGACAACCCATTTTCATGTTGCATGAGCAGAGGAAGTTCAGGGCTGATGGCCTGCAGAACTGCTCTGCCTCTGCTTCAGCCCTCTTAAGCTCTGGTCGTTCCTGAAATATAATTATTTTCGTTGAGACTCTTTTGACTCTTTAGAGAAGCCATCCACTTCCTATATCTGTCTTGCTGTCCCACTGTGCTCTGTTCCTTTGAACTGTCATCTTGCCACCACAGAAGTGTTGTTTTTGATGTTTTTTGTTTTGTTTCTATCTTCTCTGGGTTCCTGGGAATCCTTACCCAGCTCTAGTTGCTGTTACACATCAACTTCTGTGTTTATTTTAAACTCTGGAGAATGCATCCTTATGTTACATAGAATAACACAATAAGCCGATGGTGACAATTCAATTTTAAGTTTAAAAAGATGATTTACTAAGAAAACACTCTTTATGATGGATAAACTTGACCTTGTTACTGTATGTTGTAGTTGATTATGATTAATTGAAAGTGAAAATGACTAGAAGTACACCTAGTCACGATAAAGAAATGAAATTTATTTTAGGCTGACCTATGCTAAGTCTAGTCAGGAAGTGGTTTAAAAAAAAAAAAAAGCTCGCATTTCCATTTACGTAACATAAATAGCTTTTTGGATAAAGCATAAAATTAAACAAAACGTAATTACTATCTCAAAACTAAAAAGGATCTGTATATTTAATGTACTGGGAGGTAATCTTGACCAGGTCAGCAGTTACTGGAAAATGGCCTGTTTCTCAAATCTATTTCTAACTGGAAGCTCTCACTTCAGAAATCCAAAATATGATTCCATATTGTAGATGATCATCAGCTTCTTGAAAAAAATTATACCAAAATGGAAAATTACTACAAGCAGACTTCACAGTATACTTAAAAGCAGTTTCTTTGCTTCACTGATGTCAGTATTTCTTCTCGTGTTACTTAGTGTTACTTGATTGTATCTTCGGCTCTCCAGTCATGTTTATGCTTCCTAGTTACCTACATTCATATTGCTTTTATATGTAAATAAACCTTCTCACATAGGAATCCTCCATGGTAGGAAGAGAGCTTTGGATATACTTCTATTTAATTGTAATGCCTTATTTCAGTTCTGTTCATTTCTGCTGTTCCTTGGCTCATGTTCTAGAGGTGTGCTTTTCTTCTTGAGTTTATGAATCTACATGCTTTTATTCCTTTAGTATGTTTTTCCAATTTTTTGTTTGTTGTTTTTAATAGCTTACACTCATCTGTGTACATGCTGAGTCTCACCAGTATTTTTTTTAACTTTAGAATAAGTCTGCTTGCTTTTAAAAAGATTCGGAAAGAACTGAGTAGATAGAATTAAGTCTGTTTAATAAAGCAATGTTGTCTGCTGTGATACTGTGAGTAAATTTTTTTGTATGTATTGTAGTATTAATATATGTACTCTTTCTTACTGTTTTTCTCTGCCTCATTACATTCATAAGGTAGTCCTTATTGCAAAGTCTTGTAAATATTCATAGGAGCCTTAGAGTGCATTAAAAAACAAAAAAAGCCTGTTGGCAAAACACGTATTTTATTTTGTCAGATGCTTTGTACGCTCTGTGACAGTCCTCCACATTTATTTATTTATTTTTTTTACAGGATACACGGGCCAAGATGGACATTTTAAGTCATGTGAAAACAAGTACTGTGGCCTGGGTAGGCACTGTGTCGTGAATGGGGAGAGCGGGCAGGCTGAGTGTGTCTGCATGGAACACTGCAAGCCACACTACAAACCCGTGTGTGGCTCGGATGGAGAGTTCTATGAAAACCACTGTGAGGTACACAGGGCTGCCTGCCTGAAGAAGCAGAAGGTCACCATTGTACACAATGAAGATTGCTTCTTCAAAGGTAAGTGGAGCTGATCAGTATCTGAAATATAGCTATTGGTTACGTGTTTTCAAGTAGTTCTGTAGGAGATGCATTGAAAGCATGGCAACTAGACGACTCAAAGTTATTTCACTCTGGAGACATTGTATGATTTTTCTTTTTATTTATACTTAGTGCTGTGATGACCTTTTCAAACTGAATAAGCAAAGTGTTTCTTCAGAATCCATCACTGGCAGTATCTTAGAGGTGTGCAATTGACTGCATTCGTCTAAATGTCTTTACTGTCCCGAAGTCCAACATGTATTAACCTCTGACAGGAAGAAAGTCGTTTGAAACTGCAGAGGGGTTTGGTATGTTTACAGGTTCTGTGCTTACAATTCATGTTGAAGTTGATGAGTAGGTAAACTGACAGGTTATTCATGGCCAAATGCATCTTGCTTGCTTTGAATTCGGATGGTCAGTATCACTTGTATATTTACCAAAGCATGCAAGTTTGGATATGTTTTCATCTATGGAATGCTGTGAGATGGATTTTAGATCAAGAGGCTTATCATACTGAAGGTGTCAACAATTGCAGTTGCTGTGCTATACGTACTTTACCCACACTTAGAAGGTTTCTGGAACTCTGCCTATATTGACCTTGATTAAATGCGTTTGCAGATTTGTAGTGTGCATTAAAACAAACAGGTAGCTTTTGGAAAATAATGCTTTTCAATGCTGCCAGCTTTAATGAGTCTACTGAAGGGTAGAATTACGTTTTTTTTTCTAAAGACTTCATTTTAAGTAGTCTAAATGATGTATTTGTCTCTAACATTGACACTGGGAGCGGGGGGTCAGATCTTCATACCAGGTTGATTTCCGTGACAGGAAGCACGTTTCCTCAGAGATAAATTTTGAGTATTTAAGAAGAGAAGTTGGGAAAGAAGTCTTGTTCAGAGAAGTAACCTGGCCAGAAAAGTTTTTAATATTCCATGATGGGAAAATAAAATGTGTAAGCAAATATTCTATGTACTTGATTAACATAATAATATATGTTGTAGTGTGTGTGTGTGTGTGTGTGCATATAATATATATACCATGCACAATAATATATTAGAAGATACAACTGTTTAAATTACACATTTACTTGCTGAATAATTCATAGTGGCTCTTCAACATTGTGAGAGTTTTGTTTAAGAGTTGGAATATTATCCCTTTCAGAAACTTTCATGATGAATGGAGATAGAATATTGACTTGCGAAGTGAAAGAGGTCCTTCGGTTATATGTTGAAACTCACAATGACATCACAGAGGATTTTGTCTTAGCGAATTGTAGATTTTTGCCTATAGATGATCAGAAATTAGTTTTTCACTGCTCTTATTGTAATTTTCATCAGTTTTTTTTATTAGTGTGTTTGTAGTATGGAAGATAAACTTGCATCAAACACTGAACAGTTTTTTCCTATGATGCCTTGATTAGATGTTGAATGCGACTCTTTCAATTACTGAATATGCATTTTAATTTCTTCTAGTGTACAGGAAAAATGTATTCTGCACAGTTCTTTTTTTATTTAGATTCCCTCCTGTGTTCTGCAGAGTAATTTTTTTTTAGATCCACAGAAAACATGATCATGTTAGAAACATCTGTATTTTAGAGTTGTCCTGTTTTTTATTTTTACCTGTCAAGTTCCACTGCCCTTTATCTGGTTGTTTGTGAATCCTCAGCTGTTTAAAAATGTTTTCAAATATTTATTGAATATGGTTCCAAAAACTTAAGAAAATGTTTTGGGAATTCCTTGTGATCTAAGTAACTTGGTTTTCAAGAGTGATTTCAAATTATTGTTTCAACACTGACAGAAGTGAAGAAATGGGGAAGTGAACAACTGACTGGCTGCTAGTTTGGTTAGTCCTGGTGATTTTCATGTTTGTTATAGTTTAGTTTTTAAGCATTCAATGGAGTATAGGATAAGGATAGAGAAAAGGGGGGAGGGGCAGAGGGAGGTATGGGGGGGAAAAAGGGAGGGCAGGTAACAAGGGAGTATATAAAGATGATGTTGTATGAGAAAACTCTGTCTAAAAAGACTAGGGATGTGATTGTCCCTCAGTGTCAGTGAGGGATGACACCTCAATAACTTGTTTGGTTGCGGACTTCTTGCTACAAGAAGGATTTGAATTGTTGGAATGTATTTAGAGAAGAAAAATTAAGGTGATGAAGGGACTTGAAAATGTGACTTTTGAGGAGTGTCTGAGGGAAGTGAGGCTGTTTTCGTCTGGGAAAAAGGAGATTGAAGGGAGACCTCAGCACTCCCTTCAGCTACCAGAAAGAAGGTTGACAGAGGTAGGTGTCAGTCTTTTCTCAAGTGACAAGTATTAAGATATGACATAAGGTCTTCAAGTTACACCAGAGCTGGCTTAGATTGGATATCAGAAATAATTCCTTCATCAGTAGGGTGGTTAGGCTTTGGAATGGTCTGCTCAGAGAGGAGGTGGAGTCACTATCCCCCCTGCAGGTATTTGAGATGCATGTGGATGCTGATAAGTGATGTGACTTAAATTCCAACTTGGTAGTGTTAGAGGGATAGTTGGACTTGATGGTCTTCATGTCTTTGCAATCCTAGATGAATCTGTGGTTCTAAGAAAAGAGAGAAAGTATTGTGATGGACAGTTTTTTGGTGGGAGGAGAAGGAAATAAGAATTTAAGGAAATATTAGTGACAGAAATTCCAAGGTCACAGATCGTTTACTAGACCTAACATGGGTAGTGTGAGCTGGGATGAAGTCTGATATGCAGCAACAGTCTGCCATCTCTTCTGTTAGCTTGTTGATTACATAGTTCTGTTGCTGAGTGGTTTCCATGAGCTCTTTGCTTCTAACGTCTTTTGTGTCCTTGAGCCATGCATTTTGTGTTTCAGAGCAGCTTAATGTAAGGGGCAAAGTGGGATAGGTAGAAATAGGACCCTCTGGTTATTACCGATGTTAGCTTTAACTAGCACGAATAAAAAGGCCCACAACTGCTTTACTTGGTGCCTTTGTCATGTTATTTGTTTCACAAGATCTCAGCATGTGATCGTAGCTTTGTGCCAAATTTAGAATGCTGTAGCCATTACTTCCTGGGAACAAGTTCCCAAGAGGAACTGGATTTTGTGTGGGACTGTGAACTACATGAGTTCTGGTTTCACTAAATGGTGCTGTCTGGGGACTGAATGCCTCACACTGGATGTCAATTAGGCTTCAGTAATATGTTCTTCTTTGTGTTAACTTCATTTTCCTTTTTCTTAAATTCAGATCAGTAAAGCTAAACAGGAGACAAAAAACTTCGTGATACAATTCAAGTTATATTTCTTCACACAATGATCTTCTAGTTTTTCTTACAAAATTTTTCTCTTTCACAACAATGCACTAAATCATTTTGACAAACTGCAGTTTACTAGAGTTCTCAGGACTTTAAGACATGCTTGTATGTACCACGACTTTTATAGAATATTTCTAGAGTAAAAGTTATTTCAGATATAAACTTTTACAATTAAGTGGTTTCTGTATCATCCTTCTGATGTTAACATTTTATTTTCCTTTCCGTTTTTCTTTCACTTTTCAGAAACTTCTGATCTGTTAAACTCTGTTAAGCTTCAATTTCTGCTACTACTACTAAAATGAGTAGGTTTCTGAGGAGTGTTATAATGGTTGCTATTCTGTTCATAACTGACAAACAAGTGAAAGTAGAAGCTTAGGAAACTAAAGAAAGTCTGCTGATGATACTGAGTTTTGAAGGATGGTGAGAATAAGAGCTGACTATGAACAAATTAAAAAGGGATATAGATCAACCTGAAGAAGTTCACAGTGTATATGACAAATTATGAAATGGCTTATGTAGGATCTGAAAAAGGTTTACAAAATCATCGGGCCATGCTGAGGGTGGGTATGGATAAGTGGTTTGTCTTCTATTCCAATGAAAGAAGGAAAAAACATCAAGGATGATGACAGAAGCAAATTCATATCCAAATCTTGTGGCTTCCTTTTTTTTAATCTTCAATCGTGTATGGTACACAGGAGATCTCATGAGTGAAAGTAACAGGATTTCATAGTCGGACTTTGCAAATACGAGGGTCAAGTATGTAGATTTTTCTTGAGCATTTTCTAATATTTCCACCATCGGAGGAGAGGAAAGCCATGTAACTACTCTTAATAATTATGTGTGAATTGAAGTGAACTAAATCCTAGCAATAGCATACAGGAGATATCTAGAATACTGATCTAGCCTCTCCAGTGATAGCAACAAAATTAGTCCAAAGATATTTCATGGTAATCCATGCCCTAAGTCAGTGTAGTCTTAGACTCATTCCTGAAATATTGACATATTCATTTACAAGCACTAACACTTATTTTGTCTAATTTAAAGTTTGTGTACTCGGAAAGCAAACATAAGTCTCTCATGTTATCAACCTCGCTTTAGGAAGAATTTGATCTTCAATATCAGCCTTGAATATCCATACTCGTGTTGTTCTTCAATGACTTTCAAAAGAGACTTAGGATATGTTAATTAGAATGAGACTCTACTGCAGTATTTTCACTGCAACACAAAATTTCTAAGTTTACCTTTGTTCTCTGTCAGCTGGCTTCCCTGTTAATGTTCTGAAAGCATCATTATTACATTCTTTCTAACAACCTGATCCTCTGTGCAGATAGAATACACCCTTAAGGTTGCTGTTGATAAACTTTTACAATTTACCTATCACTCCAGAAGTATATTTCACATAAACTGGATTATGAAATGAGCCATGAAAAATGTTTTATATATCTATCAGAGGACAAAGGAATGAAGAAATATTTGTTTTGTTCTAAACACATAGTGTTTGTCGGAGTACAACAATGCTTTGACTTCTACTAGGAATTCAGTCCGTGATCTACATAGATTCCCCTTGGTGAAATGCTGTTAGAATTCAAGATGAAATTGTGAAGTGTTATCTTCCTGCAGGGAATTTCATAATTTTTAACTCTTTCCAGTATTAATTACTCATGCATAGAATGCAAAAAAATAATTAATGGTGGGTAAATATTTGGAATCTTGTAGAATTTTCTGTCAAAAAGGGATAGTGAAGCTAATGGAAATCTGGTTCTTTTTACTGTTTTATGAAACCACAAACTAAGTTTTAGAACTCTTTCTCTAATCTGCTGTGCCTACATTATTTATTTCCTGAGTTGCATTGCTCCTGAAATTTGGAAGGTTGTCCATTGTTTTGTTGGTTTTTTTTTGCCTCATGCATCTGTGCAAGAATTGCCACAAACATTTTTCCTAAATCATTGCAAATTGTCTTAACCTCCTTAAATTGTCTAAACTAGCAGAAATAATAGGTCTGCATGTAGAATATCTGCTATGGGAAGACTGAAGTTGTAATACTCTATTACTAATAATAGTAATATTCTAATCTACTAATAATCTACTAACATGTAGAGGTTTATTTTTCCTTTTCTTTGGATTAAGCGCAGTGTAGGATGGGAGAACAAGCCGCAACCACATTGTGGAGAAATTTTTCTGAATGGCTAAGGACATAGCAAATATATATGTTCAGTCTCAATCTGCAGATTGTGTTATCTCACTATTGTAATAAATAATGTTTATAAGCTCTAACCTATTATGCATTCATATAGTGATTAGGAATTAGTATTCTCTAGTTCACCTCTGTGCAAAAATTAATGAAGTTTGAAATTGCTTGTAGGAGCGTTGCTTCTGTTTGTTACCATATGAGGAAAAGGAAATGTGGATATAACCAATTTTTATTGGCAGAAGAATTTGAGATGTGTATTTTTTCTGTATTTGAGTAATAAAGTTGAATTTGTTGAAGGAAGCCTGTAGTTAAAGCTGTATTTCAAAGTCTCCGTCGACTTGCTGACTTAGAGAAGCAAGATTATAAATGTAGACATTATTTGGGTTGGAAACCTATTTGTGATGATAGAGTGCAGGAGCATTAAGAATTTCAGTGAAACTACATTTAGCGTAGTGTTCTTTTCTTAATGTGAGTGGGAGCACAAGCTTGGGAAAGAAAAGAATAATTCTAGTGTCTTGAGATTGGAACGCAAATTCTGTATTTTAATGAGCAGCCTTACGAATTATTACAACTCCTACATGTATGCCAAATATAGTGCAGTACTTATCCTGAATTGATACACCTGGATAATCTTCAAGTCTTTTTGGTTAGAAATGTATACAATGTTCATACTTGTACTGAGTTATATGTAGACTATGTACTGATTGAAGTGCTTAATTTGTGTTTTTTTTAACACGCCAAATACTGTATGAAGTTTGCAGTTCAACTTGAGTTTGGTTGTCTGGTGCCACAGTAGCTATTTGTAAGTGTCCTTTATAGAGCAGAACATCTGTTTTGCCATTCCTTTCATAGAAGGGAACATGAAGGGAGATGAACTTTGTAGGAATGATAGGAGGTACAGGCAGGAGCCAGAAACATGCCCTGGCTGTGAAGGCTGCTGATGTCCTGGACTGTGCTAGGGAGAGCCTCGCCCACAGGTGCTAGGGACAGGTGTTCCTTCCCTTTTGCACTGGTGAGGCCATATCTGGAGAACTGGGTCCAGGTCTGGGCACCCTAGTACAAGAGATTCATGGACTTAAACAAGCAGTCCAGCAAGTGCTCACAAAATTGTTTAAAGGATTGGAGCATCTCTCACATGACAGGAGTCGGTGAGAACTGGAACTGCTCAGCATAGAGAAGAAAAGGCTTGGGGAATCTCCTCGGTGTATAAAAAATACCTGAAGAAAAGTTGTGAAGAGGATGGAGCTAGGCTCTTTCCAGTGGTGCCCAGTACCAGGACAAGAAGCAGTGGGCACAAACTAGAAGAGGTTATATCTAAATGCCAGGAAGCACTTGTGTGCTTTGTGGATGATGGAGCACTGTCACAGGCTGCCGAAGAGGCTATGAAGTTTCTCTCCTTGCAGATTTCCTAATGCTACCTGAACATGGGCTTGGGTAGCTGCTCCGGGTGGCCTGCTGGAGCTTGGGTTGGGCCTGATGGACCTAGTGGCTCTTCAACCTCAACCATTCTGGGATTCTGTGGATAAGGATATCTGAAAAAAACCCTTATTTCTGCATGGTTTTGGAGGGCCAGCAGGTGATGTGCGATAGTCTGCTTCAGCCAGTAGCGTCAAGTACTTTTGAAGGAGACTTGGTATCAACAAAGGAAGAGAAAGACAAGTAGTAGAGTTCTGTCAAAAGACAATCAGCGGAGAAGGTAGTACTAGGGCACTCCCTTCTAACCGGCTGTTTGTGCCTACTGTTGCAACTAGAGCACTGTAAGTCACAGGGTGTATTTTCTTTGCTCTTCTCTTGATTTGGTCCTGTTACAGAAGAGGACTGACATTGCCGGAAGAATAGTACAAATCTGGTTCAAATATTTTCTGCATCCTCAATTGCACCTTGTAGCATTTTACAGTAATAATAGGTAATCTCTACATAAGCAACAGGCAACAGCAGTCTCTAATGTCACCACAGTGGCTGCATTTTCTCCGAACTCAATGTGTCTGGATGCCAGCTATAATTCTCTGTAATTATTCTAATTAAGCATAACCTTATCTGATAAGAGGGACTATAGGCTTGTGAAAAATATTACACAGTAAATCAGACAATTTAAACTTTATAATTATATATTTAATACAAATGGAGGAAATACAGTCTTCAGGCAGACATTTAAATGCTATATATTTTTTCACAGTTCAAAATAACAACAGAGCATTAAGCTAAGGCATATATGCACACTGATTTGTCTAATAAAGTTCTAAAATTTTAATTAAAATCATGTCAGCTTTATCATTAGGTTTTGAGGAAAATTTATGTTAATGGATATTATTGTTGGCTTTTAAATATCATTAATATGAAAATATACAGGGCATTGGCATAATAGTTGAGTTCGAGATGGCTAGTACATGGTATACTATTTAACAGAAGAGGCAACTTTTTTCTCAAATACTGGAGAAAATTAAGCATTTAAAAATGATCTTTTCACCAGTTCCTTAAAGATATTCTATGGGTAGTTATAATCATCATAGAATCAAGCATAGGATGGCCTGGGTTGTAAAAAGACATCGAAGATCATGTAGTTTCAACCCTGTGCCATGGGCAGGATTGCTGACCACCAGACCAGGCTGCCCAGAGTCCCGTCCAGCCTTGGCTTGAATGCCTCCAGGGATGGGGAATCCACAGCCTCCTTGAACAACCTGTTCCAGTGCATTACCACCCTCTGAGTGGAAAAACTTCCTCCTAATATCTAACCTAAATCGCTCCTGTCTTAGTTTAAAACCTGGAATTGTTGAATGTTGCAGCATATATTTTCCCTTTATTGTCAGGACTTGGAATCTTTAAGATTGAAATCACAAAGGTTTGCTATTGATATCAAAGTAACGTTGATGTTAATGTTGTTTGAAATCTGCTTTTTTTTTTTTTTCATGGAGAAATCAGATTGTTTAAAATTACTTGAGAGTAAAAAACAGTCTCTGTCAGTTGACTGAGCAAATGTACTTTTCCTAATACTCAAGCATGGAATAAATTAAATTTGGGGCTATGGAATCTAATTAGATCCTTTAGATTTCTCTTTGTCTGAAGTGGTAACACTGATGTTTTCTTAAAATTATTGGAAACAAACAACAGAAATGAAAGAAAGCAGATAATGGCAAAAATGTTAAAACAGAGCCTGAAGGGAAATTACACAGAAACCTCCGGTTGCTATGATGCTTAATTTTTTATTTTTTATTTTTGCTCTTGTGTTGGATTTGGTTACAGTTAAATTCTGTACTATATATCATCAGAAAAGTTTGTCTCCTTAAGGGCTAGAGCAGATGGTGGATTTTTTTTCCTTTTCACTATTTAGAGACAGACTGCTGAATCTCTAGACGAATAAATGTTTTTGCCAAGGACATTGGCAAAAACTGACATTACTGACATTGGCTCTAAGCAAGTAGGGTTCTTAGCTGTAATCTCTATAAAACTACTACTGAGGCTTCCAGTAAACACAAAGTGTATTGAAGCTTTATTAATAACAGTATTTCAGTGCAAGTTTTGTATCTGCTTAATAATATTAGGCATGTAGAATTGAGAAAGTGCTAAAGGCTGTTTAATGAAATAGCAAGTTTTAAATTTTATTCATCCTTTGTGTGTCAAGAAACTTCACTTGCAAGTAGAAAGCTGTGTATTTAGCATTTCTGTCACCTGTTGTTAGTTAACCGAGTAAAAAACCTTCTAAATACACAGGGAATCCTTGACGTTGTCAAGAGTGTGGAATTTACTTGTACTAATGTGATTAATGTGCCCTGTAAAATGAATGAAAAACAATTCTGAAGTTTAGCAAAAGGGCAAGTCTTAGATCAGTTAAAAAAAATAAAATCTGCAAGTGAGAAAATACCTTTGCAGTTTCAAATACTAATTATGGTCAAGAAGTTGTTTCATCGGTGCTCCTAAAATTTAAGACAAATGCTGAATGGACCATTTCTTTGTTATTTCCCCATTTCAGCTTTGCTTTAAAAAAGGTCCTTGCCATTCAAATGGAACATAAAGACTTTTATTTGTCCCTAATGATGCAAACTGTAGTTGTGTAATCATCATTTTAGAATATGAGCTCTGTGTGCTCTTGGATTTGCTGTCATTTTATCACAATTGTGGAAGAATCTTTAAGTGTATTTGCTTTAGCAGATGGTGAATGGCCACACTGGGATATATCCATCTTTTTTACTGTATGATCAAGTTTCACAGCAGATACTTTAGTTATGGTAGCTAGAGAAAAACAGACTGCTGAAATAATAAACTTGGAAGGGAAGAAAAGGTAAAAAGTTCTTAAGTCCCATATAATACTATAATATTGAACAGAGGAAGTCAGTATACATCAGATATATGAGGATATGTGATACTGTAAATATGTAAGAATGCTAATTCTTTCTTAAACTGTCTTCAACAAAATTTTTGAATTGAAGTTATTATTAAAGAAATTAGAAATTGTATGTTTTGTTTTAATACAAAGAAATAAACAAACAAGAACTAATACAACAAAACCCCCTGAGTATTTAGTATTATAGTGGAGGTGGGGGGAACCTTCCACTTAATAAGGATTTTCCTCTGTTATGTCACCTCAGTGAATTTCAGGCTTAATTTAGGCCTACTCATTGAAGATAATGAAAAGACTGCGAGTTATCTTTAGAGTCATGAAAGTCAGATACTTGAAAAATAAGTGGCATATTTACGGCATGAAAGATGTGAAAGGTGGTCAATTCAGGATCATGTTTATTATGTAAAGGCTGTTTCTAGATCACTTTCAATCAAGCTAAGCCTAAGTCTTCAGCTACCTGCGTGTCTTGCTTTAGTATTCAAATTGAAATAATAGAATAACGGTTGTGAGATATGCTTTTTTAAATAGTCTTTCAGGCCGCGTTGTTTCGGCTCTCAACTTAAAGATGTGAGGAAATGTGACAAAATGCCTGTTCAAGTGGGTTTAAAGGAACAAGTAGAATCTTAGGTGTCTGAGACTGATAAGGAGTGCTTTGTCTCAGATGTACTTGAGACAATCAAAACACTTCACTTTGTAGACAGTTGTACATTCGAAAACACTTGTTCAGAGCTGTTTGCTTTTAAAAGGGAAGGCCCAAGAATGTTTTCTGTCTGAAGACATGGTCTGGGGGTACATGTTTCTATGTTGATAGAGGAGGCTGGGAGATGATACCATTGCATCATGTGAAGGCAAGATACAAGCTGGCATCTCCTCGCTTCCTCTCATTTCTGCTGATTTATATTTGCAAGGCCCGGAAGGCAGGAACAAAAGAGCTCCTGCTGACGTCTCCAAAAGCAGATGTCATTCCAAAGAGCAGGCTCAGCTCTCTGGACTATGATTAAGTATATATACATGTGTTCTCAGCTGACCAACACAACCTTGGATGACCTGCCACTATTGAAGAACAGAACGACAGTAACCTCTGACACCAAGATATGACTGGATCAAGGAGTAGTGAGCTGCTTCACTTTCCTTTGTTTCTTTCTGTATGTTTGTGTGATTTGTTTGTCTCTTTATTTCCTCCTTTTCTACCTTGTACTCTTTTAGTTCTTTTACTTTTTCACTCCTTGTACTAGCTGTTACCTACAATTTCCTAAGAAGATTTAGCATAGGAATAATTCATGTTCCAAAGTACTCTTACCTTGTTGACCATTAGCAAATAAGCCAATTTTACCTCGAAGTAGACTATTAGCTGTTAAGAAAGTTCTCAATGCATTTATGTGTATTATTCCTTTGAGTCTTGAATGGCTTCATCATGGTATTGACTCCTGCTGACTAGGGGAGGCACGACTCAGGAGATAGAAGAGCATTCACCTCCCCTGAAACTCACTGAGCGGCACGAAACTCTAGGCCTTTCGTGAAGCTGGCTAATATGTGATCATTCCTAAGACATTAGGACCTCTGAGCCTTTTCCAGAGGTATTTCCAGGGTTACAGAGTTACTGAACAGCAAAACAAAAATGAATTCTCAATTTTTGAAAATACTTTTTCTGTAGGAAATATACTTTAAGGTGTCTCATTACCAGTGAGTAACAGAGTCAACAAAGTAATCACAAGGAGCAGAGTGGCTGTATGCTGTGTTGAGGGGTTTCCTTTATACTGTGCCATTCCCAGGGATCCCCTTTCCTTTCCTTGCAAGAATCTTGTCTTGATTTCACGTCCCTTCTCTAGTTAATGCATGTTCAAATGAATTATGTAGTGGTAAGAACTTAAGATCATTACTCGTCTGTAAATAAATGAATATATAACTATGCACAAAAAGTGTAACTGCTATTATCGTGCTGTTGTCTTGCAGCAAGACAACAGCATCTTCACCATAAGACCAACATGTATATATGTAATTCATAGATCCATCAAAAAATTTCCCATTATTTCTCCAAAAATAGTATTAAAAAAAAAAATTTGCTTCGTCTGCTATTTTTTTTTTTCCTTTGCTTGCAAATAGTAGACTTTGGGTACACTCATGGGTTTCTCGGTGTGTATTTTATACTGTGAAAGCTCTGTGGATGGGGCCAGTCCATGGTGGTGTTCTTGTATATTAACTTTTGGAAGATATACCCTTTTGATTTGGACTAGAGTTGTTTCTCTGGAAAAGGCAGTTATTTATCCAGCTGAAGGACTGGGTGGGTCTTTAAGGTGCCTTACAGATGCTTTTTCAGTCTACAGTTGTGAGTTGTGTATACAAATGCTTTACCAACCATTTTAGAACTCCAAGTGGAGAAAAAAAGTAATCAATTTAAAGCTGAATAATTCAAGTGTCTATTTTTTTACTTGTTTTTATTAAACATTAGGTAGTGCTTTACTCCTGTGATAATTTGATAGCACAGAAAATTTATTCTGCATTCACCTTAAGGATGGTTCAGTGTTTGTAGTCTTTAAATGATCTTTAATACTGAATTATTTAAGGGCTTGGATTTTCCGTATGGGAAGCTGAATGGGATATTGTTATTTCTAAAAGGCAGAAAAGAAATCAAAGAATGAAGGATCTTAATTCTTGGGATTTTGGGAAGGAGAAAGTGAGCGTATATATCTGCCCAGTGAAGTATAGAGTCCCTGTCACTGGAAGTTTGAAAACATGTGACTGGATGAGAGTGCTGCACAATTTCATGTCGGGTCTCTTTTCAATGAATGGTAGGACCTGATAATTTTTTGTGATCCCTGCCAACCTGGTCTACTCTAGGATCCCATTGTTAATAAAAACTGAAAATCATTTTCAGTTTCGAACTCAGTTAATTTGCTTATTGGACTAGTAGGGAAGAAGTTTGCTTCCCAAATAATTGAACACAATTTTTTAATGGTAAAAATGCGGGAAATAGTTAAAGCTTATCTTTATATGGAGCTGAATAGTTATGAAGCTTTGGTGATAAATGCGATGTAAGTGATGATGCCAAATAACTTTTTGGGGAATGACATGAACTTATATTTCTTATACTATTCCATGAAAAGTTTATATAAAAAAGAGAAAAGCATAGTTGGTTCACAAAAATCATTCCAGAAAAGATAAATACTTAAAGCTAAGTTATCTATCTCTTCACTAAGCACAGGCAGGTATTAAGCAAGTGGTACTGTGGTATTGTGAATCCACATTTTTGAGCATTAAGAAAGGGAGCTCTTTTCGCTTACGTAGCAAGGGATGTTTATGTGCAGAAAGAATAGAACGAACGGCTTGTCTGGTATCTTATGATATGAACTTGCTATTTTAATTTTTGCTTTGTGATACATGGCTGTCTGGACTGCTTATTGGGAGAATTGTCATGTATTTTCTTCTCATACGAAATTTGCAAATTATTTGTGTAAAAATAATAATAAAATTGTGTTAAGTAGTGGTTTTTGTATCTCTTTACATTGGCTTGCAACCATTTTGAGCAACTGTGCTGTCATAACATGTGTTCCTTCAGCTTAATTGTGTTTTATTTTTACCTGTTTCTCAAGGAGTGGAATTGTGTTCTGTCTTTTAAATTAACATATGATTAACAAAAAGGTAAATGTGGAATAATGATGTTTGCAGGAGCACAGGAGTCTTAGAAGAGTTGGATAAAGCTAACATTAACTTATGCTGGAACAGTGGTGAAGGGTGTTGTTTCATTTTGATGTACTTCACAGGCCTTAATCAAGGAAAAAAAAAAATCAAGTCTGTTGGCATGTCTTGTCTTTTTTTTTTTTTCTCCCTGATACACTGTCTTTGTTGGTTGGTTTAAAAACTGGTTTAAAAACTTCTCTCTGAATTCCTTGAAGGGATCTGTTTTCTGTGCTGAAGAGGGTGTAGTTCCATTCTGCGAAGCTGCCATCCTGCTTTTATATTTTGGGGATTAAAACCTGGCAGAGATTTAATTGAATCTGAGAATTTTATTTTGCTTTGTTTGTGATTTGAAAACTGCATCAGAGCTATGGTCCCGTTTTACACGGGAAGTGTGACAGTTGAGACAGATTGCTGTAGTCTCATTATTCTGTTGCTAGTATTCAGGATCTGTTTCTTGAAGTCACCTTGATCAATTTCTTTCCGAAGGTTGAACCCATATGTCCTCTTTGTCATCTCCACTGGAGTCCCTGTGGTTGTAGAAAGAACTGTAGAGAGAAACAATGACAGGAAATAACCTACTGTAGAGAATTTCAGAGTTTCCAGGATATTTTCAAAATGATTGCATATTAACAAGTGTTAACTTGAATAGAAATAAAAGATTTGAGTGAAGTAGTAGGAATAAAGCGTACTTAGGGGTAAAGAACATGGTAATTTACATGAGATTGCTATTTGTTGCACGCTGAATTAAACCAAAAGTGAGGTTTCTTTTAAAGAAACCTAGACAGTTTTTCCTTCTGCTGCTGAGAATAAGTTTCCATCTCTGCATTTTTGATTCTCTGTGTGGGAATGTTTTCTTCAGCATGAACCGTGATAGGCTAGTTCAGACTTGCCTATGGGGAAAAAAAAATATATAATCTTTGCTGACAATAAAAATTGGTCTGCTCTGGGCAGCGTTTTTAGATGTTTTGCATATTTGAATTTTCTTGGCTGCTAATAAGATGCAGAAGGAAACATTGTATTGCTTTAGGATGTGTTTCAAAACACAGGCATTTAATGGCATTTTAACTCCATTTACAGACAATAGCACTATTTCCTTTATTAATAGAAAATAAACCTCTTAAAGGTAGAAACGTATCAATTGAACTAGTTTCAATTCCCTACACTGACATCCTGTATCAACTCTGAAATACATTCCATTACTATTTTGACAGTTGAATCATGCTATAGTAATTTGTCTGTATTAACAAATATAGTATTATTCTCTTAATTCACAGTTTGAAAACAATACCTTTAAACAGTTGCCCAGATGTGCTTTTCATGTGATAATTTTTAAAATTTCATTCACAGAAGTGTAAACTTCTTGCTGACTTAAGCTCTGGGAGCAACATAACATTTTTATTGTGGCTGTGAATGCAAAAGCCTTTTCGTTCTAGTTGAACTTACATTGTAAAAAACAAATGGTAAAACCATAAGTCCTGGTAAATCACCAGTTGTATGGAAGTGACAGAGTTATCACGAGTTTTATTAAGGTAAAATAAGAATTACCAATAGATATATTTTGCATGTACAAAAAATGTTACTGGCAACAAGGACAAGACTTTGGAATTTCTATTTTTTGCAGATACATAGTTATTGCTTAGTTGAGGAATTACAGTTTTTCATGCTTCCAATTTCTTCTGGAAACGTGAACTATCTTTGAAGGTGTGTTCAGAGTAATGTTGTGTTTCTGTTCTACTGTTTTTTGGTAGTGTAGAAAAGAATGAATATGGCAGTCATCTAGAGTGAATAAGTGAGTCTTCAGCAGAAAAAATGGTATTTATGTAGAAGTGTAAGTGGTGATTAGAAGAGGCATATGGCACAGGTTCATGTGTGTGTGTCCTCTTTCTTATTCTTTCTCTGTTATTCTCTTAGGTTTTATTATGAGAAGTGAAACATCTATGAGCTGCGTGTGTGTCACTGAGCAGGTCTGCTTGTGCTCTATCTGGATCTTACAAGAAAGTGAAGCAGCTCTGATTGGGATAGCATGCTTGCGGTTGCTGGACTGTTAGGCTTACAATATCAGATACCAGCTAATCCCATGAAATGAACAAGAAAATGACAAATTGTCTCAGTTTTTACTTACATTTTTCTGTAGTGAGATTTACAAATGACATACTAAAATAAACCCTCATCAATCAAATTCAATATCTGGAATATTCAAGCAACTGTGCAACAGAATCATCTGGTATTAGTAGATCGCTTACCATTTTGCATAAGTAAGTCATTAGTCATTTGAAAAAGAAAAATGCCTACACTTAAGTAATCATTTGAAAAATAAAAAATCAATCTTCAAATTGGAACCAATTTGAAGAAAGACAGATAATAAGTTATTGCACGGTAGCTTACATGCTGTACAATGAAAGGTTTATTTCTCCAATGTCCAGAAGAGGGGAAGAAAGACTGAATATAGTTGTAGAACCCACATCAGTGACAGATGAGTGGAGAAATTCCTTAGGAAATGTGATCAGTGCTCTATCAGGCAGAATAAATTAACTTGTTGCATGTGAGTCGTGCAGTTCCAGTGTATGTATTTTCAATGTGAACTATCTGTAAATCAGTATGAGGAAAAAGTGCAGATTTAGCACACAAATAAATAGAAAATGAATTGCATAGAACATATTTTGAGATTGACTGGTTGCAGTTTGCAATACAATTAATGCTACAAGAGCTGCCTTCCTGCCAATTTTCCATTGAAAGTTGTTGCTGTGTGACAGATGGCAGCAGAGGGGCAGTCTGACAGAATGGTGCCTGACACAGGAGCACCTATGAAGCAAGGGGGTAGAAATGAATTCGTCATTGTAGAAGAATTTGTGCACACTGACATCCATTGACACTTGCTGAACATTGATGGAGATCAAACAATGGCTGTGAGCACAGTGAGGTGGTGACTTTCAGCAGTGGCAAAAGCATCAGTGGGTCACCTCTAGTGCAGTTTTTAAGGCTTCTGTTCATCTCTGATGAAAATGCGTAGCTGATATTGGTGACTGTGTTGAAAAACAGTGTTTTGTAGCTGAGAATTTGCTCTACTGATCAGTTATTACCATGTTAGTTGTATCTGCTGTAGTTTCTTTGCAAATCAATAGTAGACATTACTTTTGGGGTAACCTTCATATATGCTGCCCATGATTCCTCTTCACTCAGTGTGGTCCAGACAAACCAAGTAGCTGGGCACCCATGGTGTACCATAACTGTGTTGCTGTGTGGTTGCATGTGTGATGCACTAAATGTGACACGCAAAATAGATCTCTATATGCATTGGCTATATTGTTCCCACTAGAATAAAAACAGTTTCTTTCATCTTTATGAAGATACAGTTAGGGACAAGTTTATGTGTTTAAATATTTATCACTAGGTATGTTGGCTCTGGAGCAGAAAGCACAGAGTTTATTTGCTTGGTAGGGGTTGTTTCCTAGTAGCTGTGCTGCTCTACGAGTAAAATAAACCGTGTTGGGTCTTTAATATTGCAGCTCAGTATTTGTGTTATAGTTGAATCCAGGCTTTGTGTTATGTTCTTCCTGCCCCCTAACATGATAGAGTGTTGTGCATTTTCCTCTGTTTTGTATGTGGCACAAGAATTACGTGGTGCAAAGTAGAAAGGAGTCATCAGAAGCATTACTTCCATGTTTATATATGTAAGCTGAGCAACAAGTTTAGCCGGAGTATAGCAGGTTTTGTTACCAAAGCTTCTACAGATGAATATATATATATATATGTATATATAGATATATATATTTTTGCCTAGCTGTTCTGTTTCTATATGGTGTGCATTTGCTGAGATTATCATCTTAAACTTCTTTTTCTCTTTTCATTTGATACTAAAAATATCTGGAGATCTCTGTCCTAGAGTTTCAAACTTAGCCAAACGTGTTTAACAAACCAGGGAATGGTTTAGCTTGGAAGGGACCTTAATGCCCAATCAGTCCTGACCTGCTGCTGCTTAAGGGATTGCCCCTCATCAGATTAGGCTGTTCAGGACCCCATCCAACCTGGCTTTGAATAAAGCGTAGAGGTCAGAAGACATGATTAATGGCATACCAAAACAGTTTATTATTTTGGTTCTCCCAAATAATGCATCAGACTTTCTCCTTGTATTGAACTCTAGTACAACATTAAATACTATTTTAAAATGTTGCTGAATTTGAATTTGGGTATTGAATGCTTTGATCACAGCCGAATTTAGATGCAGCAAAAAGCAAACAAAAACCAAACAAATCCCATTCAGCTTCTATTTCAAAATAAACTAGGCATTTCTTTAAAATATTTAGAAAATTCTGAAGTATATATGATTACGTGTTAGTCTCAGATGAGACTACATAAGCCCATCAAATGAAATATCTGCAATTTTAAATATGTACTTACATTGGTGATACATAAATACAGTGATTGAAATAGGTACCTAGGTCTAAAAAGTATACATACTTTCTAATCTGTATATGGTAGGGAAATTTACAGTTCTTGTGGAGGACAGAAGGTGGTGGAATTATGATATATATTGCAGAAATTTACTGTATGTGAGACAAGACAAGGGAGGTTATGTGAAGGTGAGTTCCAAGAGGAAAAATAATGGCTGAACAACAATATGAGATCTTTAAACTCAGGTACCAGTAACTTCCTGTAAACTACCACAGTATTTTTAATTTATCTACACAATTTTTTTGGAAAAGTTGCTTGCACCTTTCAATTCAAATAGACTTTCAAAATGGAATGCAATTTATTTTTTCAGTTGTCTTCTAGACAAGTAGAAGTAATTTTGGCACATTCAGGCTTATGTATTTTTTGATTTCATATGGAATAAATGTTCAATTTTTTTTTTTTTTTGAAAGTACTTATTTGACTTTTTTTATGTCAGAATTTTATACGCAGAAAAATGTAGGCAGAATTATTTTTCAGTACATAGACTATAAAAATGAACAGAATTCTGACAACTTCTTGACTGACAAGTCTAAAGAATGCAAAGTGTACTTTTCCAGCATTTATTTCTTGTTCTGTGTACATTATGCAAGGTTAAACTGTATTAGCTTTCGGAGTTTGAATTAACGATTCTCATTATTTCTGAATTGTTTATAAACCCCAAATATCCATAATGAGTTGGCTGAAGTTACAAAACCAAACTTGGAATATAAAGTGCTATTTAATTTGAAGGACTGAACATGCACTTAGGTTTTGCTTATTGAGGAGTTTATGACCTGAGGAGGTCATAACAGCGATGATTTTTACATACTTAATTATGTGATCATACTTAATCATCGTGGCAGCTGCAGTGAAATTGAAGATCCCTGGAAAGTGAATATGTGCGTTATTCTGTGATGATGTCATGAAGAACGATCTTAAAATATGTTTGTAAAATACAGTCACATTATTCTTTTGTAGAAAGTCTTAATTCAGTGTTTCTGCTTAATGAAACAGCCTTGACTCACTGTTTCGTGTGCATTGTTATAAGCTTTGCCTATCGTTTCTGTGCTTCAGAAATAATTTCTGAAGATTTCATCTAACTGAATGTACTGAAGTCCAGAGATGGAACATTTGTGCAAAAATGTGTCCTGTGATTAATTTATTGCTGGAATTTAAAAAGAATAGAAAAATTTCACCTTGTAATTCATCCTTGAGAGTGAAGCAGTTTGCCTGAAAGAATTCTTGAGCATAATCTCCTTTGACAGGATGCCTGACTATTATAGGGGACAACAAGTAAATGATAGCTTAGAAAATCAGTCCCCTTCACTGGTCTTGTCCTTATTTTATGGCTCTGCTTAAGCATTTGTGCCTTCTTTTGTGTAATCATAATGCATTGACAAAGGAGGAACGTTGAGTGTTTTTTGTCATAGCTACTTTTTTCACCTTCACAAGAGAAGTACTTGAATCTTCAGCAACATTTAAGCTCATTTGATTCTCCCCTCACCCTGCAGTCCTTTTGGTTGTGTATTCTTAGGTCCCTCACGCTTTCTACCTTTTCCTGCACATGGTATGGTGGCTTTAACTACAAACTCTGGAACCTTCAGTAAAAATGCTTGTTTTGCATGATCAGCAGCTGCAAGTTGTTCAGTCAGTGCTCACAGGTCAGAAGCTGGGGAGAACTGCCTCCAGAGGAAAGGGAGTGCAAGTTTACTACATTTATTTTGAAGGATGGAGAATAAAGCCATAAGAACAGCACAGAATTTGTTCTAGATCGTGCCAGAGATGAATGTTCTGAGCTTGGGTGCTTCCTCAGTTGCACAGAATTAACAGTGATATTTCCAGCAAGTTCATATCCTCAATTTTTGTTTGGGTATCATCCTGTGAAAATTTGTTTACTGAAAAAGAAGCTTCTATAAAATCATTGACTGGAGAGTGATCCAAGTGAAGTCACTTAATAACATAGGCTATGGAGGATATCATAGGTGGTTTTTTTATTCCTATGATTTCACCGTGCTTGAGAAAGCAATCTCCTAATGAGATTCTTTTACAGTTGCTCTGTATGTAATCGAATATGTACTTGTCCCATGAAAGTAACTGCTTCAAGTCTGTTAGACGTAATTAAGTAAAACCAATCTGATCTGCATTTCAGATCTAAAGAACTTCATTCTTACTATTTCAAATATTCTATACCTTAAAATGTGCATGATGCAGATGTTTGTCAGAAAACCTATGTAGTTAAGGGCTATTTGTAGGTAGTTAGCTGTCAGGCTCTTTATTGCTTTGACTCAAGAAGTAATAACTGACTATAAGACAAGTTTGTATTTTGCATTCAGTTTATCTGGCAGACATGCACATATGCATTTCATCAACGTAAAACAGTATAGTATGTAAAATCCTTATTCAAAGGGTCCTGATTTCTGCTGGTTTAGACAGCTCAGAGTAGGTTTGGTGTTGGCAGATATGTAAATATTGGTAAGATTTCATAGAATCACAAGGTTGGAATCGACCTATAAAGATCATCTAGTCCAACCATCTCCTCGTAATCATTGCCACCACAAGCACTAAATTTGGAGATTCTTTCACCTAAAATTTGTCAGTCTCCCATATTAGACCTGTCAGGAAAGTGAAATTTAATAGACTATACGTTCAATCTTCTTGTCCACTCTTTTGTGACTTCTGTAGGAGTCACAAAAAGCTGGCTCAGCTGAAGTCACTCAACGTTTTCTCATTGGCTTTGTTATGGCCAGTAAATTTCATCACAGAGGGGAATAAAGGACTTGAGGCAAAAGTAATACAATATTAAGTATCACATCACTAGCTTCAATGTTAATTTGAATCACTTTATAAGAAGCATTTTATCTCTGCTGTGTCCTTTCTTACATGGCTGGTTAGTAGGAGTTAGATTTAAGTTAAATTAACTTGTGTCTTTATTGTTGTAAAAATTTGAAATGTCTTTTTTTTCCTAAGTCTTCTGGGCAAACGCTGTGGTTTTGGTGGAGAGGTTTTACTTAATTATGTAGAAATCTGTTATTAACTTTTTAATTGGATATTTGCTTAGAAGTCTTCAATCCTTTCCTACAACGGTTTTGTAATATGTTGTGCCACTCCAACTTATAGGAAGGAGAGGAGGTGCTTTTAGGGTATGTACACCTGATGGTGAGGTTAAGAGACAATGGGTCCAATGTTAGCCCAACCAGTTGCTTGGGGATGGGAAGACAGGAATTAAAAGCAAGGAGTCTTTGTAAAGAGCAAGAGAGTCAGCACTGTGGGTCCATTGATCTCAGGAACTTGTCCACTCACTGTGGGGGATGTGAGAAAGCCAGGAAGCTTCGCAGCAAGCAAAAACTGGGGGTTTCTTCCGAAGATGTTTTTCCCCTTAGGGAGTTCTTCCATCAAAGGTTTCTTTGGGAGTTCTTCTCCAAAGTCCTTAGTCTAGTGAGGGCCTTTTATCCCCATTTTTTTTTTTTTCTTCTTTTCTCTCTGTTAGCATGACATACCTGGCCCAACAGATGAGCCAGCAGGGAGTGGTGCCTTTGTTTCTGTGCGCAAGCATTATTGCCTTTTGCAGTGGTCAGCTCCTTTATGCTGTCATCCCCACCTCCCCCCCTACCCCCCAAAAAAGACTGCTTGTCTGCTTTTGCTTATCTTTACAATCATAAGCAGAAGTACTGTGGCACAGTGACACCCACCACTTGCCCCCCTAGATAATTTGCAGTTGTCAGTTAGAGTCTTATCACCAAAAAGGCCTCACAAGGTGAGCTTTGAGACAAAAAAGAAAAATAGTTTTGTCTTTCACATACGTGCAAAGCATTGCCTGCTGGTTAATTTCAGTATGAATTTATTTCTGTTAATTTTGTTTAAAGCTTTTGGCAAAATAAATTAATTTGCTAAAGCACTGAGCGTATATAAACTTAAATCTTGCCATAGATATTGTAGTATATTTTGACAAATTGTTCTCTCAGAATGTATGTTTTCGAAATCTATTTTTCTTTCCCCACTGCTTTTATCCACCATGATTATTTTGTACTAATGATATGGTATTAAATCTAGTAATTAGCTTCAGCATATTAAAATATAAAGGACATAGATGTAAATTTAAAATCAATGTCCTAATTGTCTTTACCTGGATATCTGAATTCCATCCCCATACCTTGAGAGTAAAGACTGGATTCATTCTTTTATTTGTTGTTTTGCCTTTTTTTTTTTTTTCTTCTCACTTTTCCTCTGGCATATCGGTCTAGCACTTGAATTAAAATACAACATAATAACGAAAAAGAAAAAAGAAAACCCATATTTCATTAGATTAAGAACCAAAGATTGTTGCTGCCAAGGTAGGCTGGTATCAAAGTCTGTCCCAAGCCAGACTGCCTGGAATTTGTCTTTCACTGATGGAGTCAGAATTCAGGGGCTTATATATTTCACCTGTAGGTAAAATGCAAGCATCATTTTGGTTGTATTCAGAGCTCAGCTGAACCACTTGTGAAGCTCTTTGAAATGCAGATGTTGGTTTCCCTCATGCTTTCATCATACGGTGATGTTGGAAACAAGAATCGGGCATCCCTAACTGCCTTGTACTGGGTGGAAGCTCCAACTCAAACATGCAACAACAGCATTTCTCTTAAATTTGAGGCTTGTCTTCTGGTTGAAAATGAGATGTTGTTCCAGTCGATAGATAAGGAATACTTTGCAGCTTACTGTTTGGAGCACTGGTGTGGAAGGGTCAAGTCCTAATTCTTGCTGCAGTTCTAAGCAACAAGCGGACCCGCAATGACAGAGACTAAAATGTAGCATTTTTTTAATACCCTCTAGTCCTATAGCTGATGAATCTTCCAGGGGATGTGATTTGTCTGAAGAACGTCTCAAGTTTTTCATTTTTTCCTGTGAATGTCTGAATTATAATAAATATTCTCCACTGCTTTACTTATTAAAGCCATATTCCATTCTTTCCATGTTTTTCAAGTCTGAATTCTTTTCTAAGAAGAGTCCTAGTTAATTTTGAGAGTTTAATACTGATTTTAGACTAGATAAACAAGGGCATAATTTGGTCCCAATGGCTTGATATGACTGTGGCACTTACTAGATAATCATTCAAAATACTGTGAATGTTAGAGGCAAAAACTAGAGGGATACTGATAGCTTACTTGCCATAATTAAAGCAATTTCTTACTATAATTTGACTTTAGTCAGAACTTGTTTGTTTGAGTCCAGATGAGCTAACTGTTTTCATAGTTTGTAAGAAAGCTGGACTTCGATTTTGATTCAGGTTATCTTTATCTAGTTCAGATAGTGTTTTGACTGTAATAAATAATGAACCATAATTATTCTGAGCAGCCTGCATCCAGTATTGAAAATCTTTCTTAGTGCTTAGATGATTAGATGCCATACATGGAAACCACTAATTGTGGTTTAGTCAGCATATATTTTGAAGAGAAATTGTGATGTTCTTTAGGAGTTTCTGACATTCCTGGGCTGTCTCTTCTTCTTCCCTCCCCCTGTGCCTTCCTGTTTTCCTTTTCTCACATAAAAAAAAATTTTCCCATGTTATGCCATATCTTAATTTGGTCCCCACCATGGCTGTTTCTGACTGGCTTGTAATTTGTAGAGTTCTGAACTATTATAGTATTAAATTTGCCAAGGAAGCTTTTACCAATCTCATAAACTGAAAATTGTACTGCATAGTTTCATTTTATTCTTAGAAGTATGAATCTGGGAAAATATTCTATTTCTTAGTTCTTAAATTACTATTTTTCTTGAGTTCTTGTTCCAATTAACTCCTCTCCAGACATATTATTTAATCTTACAAATACATTTTGATTGTATCTGTTTTCCTTCCTTCTTTTTGGTTCTTGCTGAAGAAGGCAATTCATATTTAGTTCACCTAAATCTTATCATATAAAACTCCCTCGAGCGTTTAATTCCTTTGCTGTTCTTTTAGTCTGTTGTAATTTGGCCATAATTTCTGGTAATATGCCCGGAACTGAACAAAGTTCCAGAGGCAGCTGTGAAAATGCAGTATACTACATAGCTAAACATTGTCATGTATAGCTTTTGACATGTACAGCCTAGCCCAGCAAGGGCTTTCTTGCTAGCAATTCACACCAATAAAATAGATTAAAATAGATTTTCTTTCTCAACTCTCCTGATTTTTGTGTTGCTCTGAGATTTTTTTCTTAATCACCAACTGTTCAAATTATTTTTCCCAATCCAATCCAGTTTTGTTATTTTCGGATTATGTTTTGAAAATGTGTCACTGGTGTAGTTTTACCTTTGAGTTAGTATAATTTGTGTATTTCCTCAGCTTATTGTTTATTGAATTTGGCAGGTCATAACTGAGGAAGTTGAGTACTTGGACTAAGAAAGATTTATGTATCATGCAGGAAGGTATGTTTCACTGTGCAATGCACACCGTACCTTCCAGTTCTCTTCAATGTAGTTTATTAACGTTTTATTCCCTTAGGAATCCAAGTAAGTGAATTAATTCTGTGATGGTATTAAATCACTTTCAAAAATAGGATGTTTTAGTTCATTATGTGACTTTTTCTTTTCCCTGTGCAATTCTGAATAACTATGAATCTTATGACAGAATTGGATGACTTTTTCCTTTGGCTTGGGTTGACGCTATTTTATTTTAATCTAACTGATGATATATCTTACATGCAGGCTACCAGGCTGGTTTAGACATAAAAATGACCCTGCTTATTCTATAGGCCTGATTCCATAAAGTAAACAAGCATATCTTTGCGATATTCTTAGGGGAAAACAAACAAAACAATGAAAATTGTGCTGCTCAATCCAGTCCTCTCTTGTACTTTTCAGGACCCAAAGTAGTTTTGTATTTAACACGCTGTTTCATTTTTCATCATTGAAAGTGCAGATGTCAATGAAGCTGTTCAAGATAAGACACTTAGGTCTTGCTTGTGGATAAGTCACAGTAATTAGGTGTAATGCTCTGTATGAGGTTTATACTTAGATACTTTCTGACTTGTGAGAACCATCAGATTTCCTCATTCCAGCTGTGAGCCCACTTCATACTAATCTTCAGCCTTTAGCGAGATTGAGTGGAAATACAGGCATTATTAAAATGAAAAATCATCTCAGGAAAGGAACATAACCTGCAGAATGCCTTCCAAGTACAATGTTTTGATTTTGTCTGAACATGTGAAAGTGTTTAATTTATTATTATTGAGGTAGAGATGGTGACCTTTTCTTTGACGAGCACGAACAGTTTTGCTGAGCAATTAATGACACAAATTTGGCGTTTATTCCTTTAATGCTACATTTGAATGACTATGTTTAGTGAAGTCAAATTGTTTCAAGTAAATATCTAGAATTTATACTTTACAGGGTCCTGTATCATTATTTCCCCCCTCCCCCCCTGCAGTATTTTAAGCACTTCCTTTTATTAAATGAACCCAGTACACATATGGTGGTACCACACTGCTCCCAGCTAGCCAGGTTGGAGTGCACAAAGAGTATTTCTCTAGTATGCTTAAGCAGAACAGGCAGCAGCAGTGGAAGTGGCAGGCTGTCACTTGCATGGAACTTTTCCTTAAGGTTTTAGTTATTACCTAGAATGTTAACAAGTGGAACAAGAACTTGAAGTCTGTGTTTGGTGCCAGTGGCTCTTTACTGTTTAGCTCCTTCTGACAGTCTCAGGCCCTTCCCCTTTACAATCCCTTTCACCATCTCACCTGAATGCAGTGATTCCTTTCTGTTTCTCTTTTCTCTTTTGTTTACTCACCTGCTTTCACTGACCTCTTATTTCTATCAGTAGTTCCATACGCTTCTGTCTACCCATTAGAATGCTTTCTCCTGTAGAACTGCAGCATGCTTTCAGTTTCTGTATCTCATCCATAGCTTCCTTTGACTTCAAGCAAATGGATTTTGAGGAAGAAATGAAATTCCTTTATGGTCTACAGTGGTTATAAGGCGTGCTTGCCTAACCGTATGATGCAGTCACCACAGTCGATAAAAAAGATATTGAAGATATATTGGCAATTTTTTTTCTGGATTTATGCGTCAGATAAACTTATTGAAAGTGTTGCAAGTGTATCTTTGTGGTCAGAGAGGGAAATCCTCTGTTCTCAGTAAGATTTCAAGTGAATGGGGGTGCTTTGTTCTTATGGGGAGTAAGCTCCGCACAAACTGCAGGAAAAGTGTGTACTTAGAAATGGTAGATTTTGTATAAAATAACATCTGATAATCATTTGATTTTTAAAAGCAGAAAAATAACTCTGTGCAAACTCTACACAGCCCAAATAGTTAAATTTTCACACAGAATAATGTAAAAAAGGGCATGTAATGGAAAGTGTTAATAACTATACAGAGAAAGTCTGTAATAGCAGCCATCCTTTGGCAACAAAGTGATGGCAATAATATTTAGCTCTTGTATGGCATTTTTCACTCTGAAACCACTGCACTTAGTTAATAGAATTGGTAGGAAAGAAAATTACTGATCTAAAGCTCTCCCATTACTTTGTCTTAGAATTGTATAAAGAATCCTCCACAAAGGGAGAAGAGCTTTGAGCCATAAACAATTGCTTCACTTCTGTAGAAAGAGCTAATTGATCTTCCTTTATTTATTCTAAATATGAATAAAAAAAAAAAAAGAAAAAACTTGGAGATGTCTCAAAAAAAAAAAAAGGAAACTGAAAGATACCAGATGTTCTTCTAACCAGTAGGACAGACGTTCATGGTATGTGCTTTATAGAATAAAATTGCAATTGAGTACTCTAGAAGGTAAAATTTTAATTTGCACTGCTTTGGAGCAGTCTGACAAATTACTTAGTGTCTCTGACCGCTCAAAGACATGACACTCTGAAACGTGTTCAAAAATAGGCCAGTTTATGTAACTGAGATAAAAGCAAGGTGATGAAACGTGTGTGCAGCAAAGGACTGTGAACATTCTTTCGCATTTTGAAAAACACTCCTGCAATTTATTTGTTTGTAGCATTGACTCATTTGCATCGTATGCTAAGTGGAAATGAGCAAGATGTAAAATTAATCCACCCTTGTAACTATCTGAAGAGACTAATTATCTGGTGCTTACAAGCTGTTTCTAGAATAGATCCTTCCCAAGCTACATTAAATTTTATCGTATCTGTATTTGAGTCTCAAATTACAGTGGATCACATCCTTTAACAATGTAAACAATGCAGCCTCTCTAAAGTCAGTAGAGTTGTACAAAACTTCTCTTATGGGAGCAGTACCCCCAAAATATGCAGGCCTCCAATGCAAATTTGATGTTAGAAAAGTTTAATAACGATATCTGTGTGCCTGTTCTGAGTAATAAATGCATGGGAAATGTACTGTGTCTGTTCAATTGTATTCAGCTCTCACATCAGAGATGCTCAGACTGTGGAGGAAGAAAGTCCCTAACAAAAACACTGTTTGAACAAGGAGAAGCACAAGAACAGGTTTTCTTCTGAAAACTGTTAGATTTGTCAGCTGACTGCATGATTAGTAGGTATAAACGCATTGTTTCCTGTAAAATGTTCCAAGATTTCTGGGGAATGCAGAATTAAAGATAGGCAAATCGAAGGATAAACAGAACTGGAAAAGGCAATCACTTGCCTTTCTTTGCTGGCTGCTGGTTTTTACTATGTGTTTTTTGTTGTTGCTGTTCTTGGTTTTATTTGTTGTTTGTGTCTTTTGTTTGCCTTGGATTTTTTTCCAGAGGGGTCAAAGTCTTTGTGATTAGAAGAGCAGTTTCTGGGTGTGCAATGCTCTGTAGTTCCTCTGTATTCCTAGGAATAGAGCAAGAGGCGCTGAGGTCTTTACTTGAGCACAGTTGTCATACCAGTGAGATCTCTCTTGGTCTTCATGAATCCACTGGAAACAACAATCTTTGACTTATAAGCTGAAGGCATCTGGGTCTGGTTCTGAGGAGATGTATGTTGACTGTTATCAAAGCTAGAAAGATCTTCTGTGCATCTCATCTGACTTAAGCAACATAACTTTGAGACAGATCAAAGCTTGCTTTGGATTATAAATTCTCACGTGCGTATCAGCAGTAATTGTGTATAGTTTCAGATAAGCAAGCCAAACACTGATGGAAACAATTGCCAGTGAAAATAAATTTTCGTTTGAGAGAAAAAAAAAAAAATAAAATAAATAAAAAAAAAATTTAAATACAGATTCTTTTCTGATTTGTCTGCAGGGCATGAGAAATGTAGTTCTGACAAGTGAGAAGGAGGAGGCGTGCTGACTGGTAGGAGTAATGGGGATTTTTCCCTCTTTTGGCAGCAGTGTTTCTTTAGATTGACTTAAGTAGTTCATGAAACTGCCTCCTTGCCCTTTTTCCAGCCCTTTCTAGAACCTCCATACTGTAGTTAACTTGTAATTTTGCTTAAAGCTAAAATAATAATAAATAAGCAGGGGAAAAGAAAAACCAACAACTCTTGAGGTCTTTATTTTTCTGGGTTGCTTTCCCTTTGGACATTGCATCGGATATTGGAGGACGTTCCAAACCTCTTTTTCAATAGTTAGGTAAATTTTTCAAGACCTCATGGAAGCCTGACTGTACTAATCATGTTGTATTTCAGAATTGAAAAGTGAGTGCTAATACCTGTAAATCTAATCTGGTTTTCATTAGTGAAAATGAAGTCCATTTGTGTTACAGAAATGACGCAAAAAAGAAAGATTTGTGGCAATCTAAGCTTTTGTCTTATACTTTCTCCCTGTATTGGTGCTTTCATATATTCAGTAGTGTATTTTGTAGTGAAATTAATGAAAAAGGGATGCGTGAGCAATGTATATACTTAACTTTCAGTAAATACCTACAATTAGATTTAGCTTGGGTTGGAGTATCAAATGGAAGGGTATGAAGACTTTGGCCAAGATTTTACCAACTATCTGTTGTTGTTTGCAGTTGATTTTTAATTTCAGTGATTTGCTCAAGATGGTTTTGTTTTGAAGTTTTAGTTTTAAAAATGCTTTGAACTCAGGTTTGAGATTTGCAAATGGAATCCTGGAAAGTTTCATTTATGTTGTCACTCATTATGCTGGCTGAACTGGTGTCTGTAAATCAGTGTATTTTAGCAGATTTGCCAGAGGGTAGATGATCATTGTCACATCTGACACCTGGGTCTCTTACATGGAACAGTTGAGTCATGGCCTGAACCACTGATTGAGCACCTGGGAAAAGGACCTGGTCAGCCCTAGGAGCACAGGTGAAGGCAAGAAGGCAAGATCAGAACGGCCAGGAGCCTGGCTGCACCTCTCTTAGACCTCATTTAAGGGCTGACTGGGGGATGATCTCTTTCTGGAGATCCCTCCCTGGAGCTTTCCCCTCCGAACCTGGAATATTCTGATATGGGTAAGATATCTTCTTCCCTTCCTTTGTAGTACCTTTCTATCATGCTGACCCTTTCCTCATTACACCTCTGGTGAAACAGTTTTTCCCATCCTATTGATTTCTCCAATTGTTACAGTCTTGTTTCTGGCTTTGCTACCACATTGTTGGAAGGTGCTGGTGTATAACTGAAGAGGTGCAGCTTCTGGGAAGTTGCTGGGAATCTAAAAGTTACTTCCATCTATGTCAGGACAAAATAATGAGGTTTTACAGGTTCTTAGGATTTAGTCTCTAGCATCAGCTTTGTGCTTAAAAATGTTCAGGTGGTTCAATCATTTAGAGTCTAACTTGATACCAATGCTGTATTTCCATATGGTTTTTCTTCACTGTAAATTGAAAGAAATTATACCTGTTTCCTCTATGAAGTGCTATAAAATCTTCTGATGATAGGCAGCATTTAGGATTTGTCCCCAGGGCTGGCTCTCTGCAGAAACATGTTCCCTGTGAGGAAGAGCATTAAGCTTAGTAGTATTCATTTATCCTGAGTAAATGTGATTTCTGTAAAGGAATCAAAAGAAACTTGAATTATCATTGAGCTTTTGTTAGCCTGTGAAAAAAAAAATCCATTCTTTCATTTAGTATGAACTGTAACACTGTAGGCAGAGGCTTAGTGCTTTGCTACTCTAATTCTTCTACTATTGTGAATTATCTTCTTCTGGCAGCTTACAACCTATTATTACAATAAAATTTTCCTGGATACTAGAATGCTTTTGTTGCATCAACTTGGAGTTTGAAGCATTATTCATAGATGTACTCCTCTAAGTGTGTAAGGGGGTGTATGCATATATGTTTGTTTGTTTTCAATGATCACTTTGTTATTTGGCACTAAAATAACTCTAACTTGTATTTTGGTCATTCTGAAAGTACTATTAGTGGTAGTTTATGAAAAACTGCAAGAATAAATCTGCCAAAAAAAAAAAAAAAAATCAAAATCACAAGTTGCCTGTAAGATTCTAAGATGTTAATGTTGTTTAATCCCAAACATAAGTCTGAGTGTAAATGAGAATTATTATTTTTTTTCCATTTTGGAAGTAGATATTTTCACTTTCATGTCAGGCCTCTCTGGCTTTGTTTGACTTAACAGGAGATTATTTGTAAGTCCCAGTACAGTGTCAGTGAGATGACAGCCATGGAAGAGCCAGTGCTTGTGAGGAGCATAACTGCAAACCATGTGGGTAGCCATCTGATGTCATTTGTGATGCAGTACTTCTGATATCTGATTATTTGTGGAGGAGCTAAAACTATCTCTGTCAAGGCTCTGTGATGAATCAGATAACTTCTTTCCATGGTCTTCACTGAAGCTAACCTAGTATCTGAGTTAATTGCCTATTTAAGGCAATAAATTGCTTAATTTGTCTTAATAGGTCTATAAACCATGCCAGAATTTATCAGGGAGAGTTGTTAATAACTGTTAGACTGATGTAAAAAAAACTGTGCTTCGTCTCCCATCTGAATCCACTGAACCTATCCAGTTATAGCCATTTCACAGCCTATTGGAAATCCAAATCTATAACATTAATCAGTGGAAAGAGTATAAGACTAAATCAGTCCATGATTTGTAACTCAGTTTTCCATCTCTGTACAACCAATTGCTGTAATGGTAAGAGTTACTACTTGGCTTATGCAGATGACATACAACTTTATTCTCTATCTTTATTCAAACTGGTTTGGTTTGAATATAACTGATAAGTGAAAGGGATGATTTTAAAAAAAAGAAGTTGAGTTGCTTTGGTATACAGCTAGATCCCTCTGATTGGAACAATGCAAGATTGTTTTAGAACGTTCTGTTTGAGGACTTGGCATCAAAGAATGTGCTGTCACCTAGATCAACCCAGCTATTATCTTTTGGTAGGTACTGGTTTGAGGTTTGGATGTCACGTTCATAATGAAGACTGAAAGTTGAGCTTGTGCTGAGTTCTACATCCAGGATTTGGCTTCAGTATGTTCTATATCGGTGATCAGTAATTGACTACCTCGTGATCTCAGGTGGAGAGAATGATTAACAGCTCTCTTCCAAGGAGAAAGTAACTTAGAAGGAATGGTGTGGCAGTCTTATTTGTGCCAGAAGCAGCTTTATTTGGAGATCTGTTCAAAACTGTAAATTGGACTCTGTTTGAACCTTTTCCAAGGTTGAGGTAGCATCACTATATTCAACTCCGGTACTCAGCCCTTTATTTGAACGTTGCATTATCTAACAGCATATGTGTGTGTGCAACAGCAAACACTCCTGCCTTTAAAGAAAAATACTAACGAAGTATGTCATTCCATCTCACACATTCAAAAAGATGGATGTTGCATCATTTTCACTGCTTAATGCACATCCTGAAAGGTAAACTGACAGTGTTTTGATGGGCTTAGTATAAATTGATACAGGAAAAAAATATCCCTTAAAAAACATTAGAGAAGCACTTTGGTTTCGATAATAAATTACCACTTATCTTGAAGTTGTAGGCAAATTCTTCACAATTTTAATGATGTACATATCTTTTTTTTAACTATCTACTTTTACATGTGTTTACCAATAAAAGAAATTACATGCAAAATGTCCTTTTCTCCCTGCATGTACTATACAATTTCAGTTACATGGTTGAATTTAAGCCTAGAGTTCTACCATCTGTCTTTCATAAAGCTATAGTGTGTTAATGATTTTTTTTTTTTTTTCCTCAGTCCCTCATTGTAAACAAAATCTGTTGCTGGTTCCTGCTTGAGTACTTTTTCCAAAGCCTCTAAAATAAGTCTTGGCACTACAGTCAGTCTGAAATATGTTTTCACCGCATGATAAGTTAATGATCAGAGCTGATGCAATTCAAAATGATGTTTCCTGCAGCACACCTGCTAATGTTCAGGGATATTTGACTGCAGTAGGTTTCGTGTATCTACTGTATTTAATGAACTAATATACTAGCTTACAGAGGTAAAATCAAGGACAAGAAATTTTAAACTTAGTTTATTATGTAGAGATATTTACTTCTGCGATTTCAAGGACAATCCATTTCAATTTTGGTTTGCAGTATTAATGCTGATGGTATATAACTTCTTGAAGAATTGAAAAGAATGCTATATAGTATGCATGTGCAAAAAATAAAATTTAAGCATATATAGATATAAAGCAACTCCTGTTACATATTCCTTCAAAGGAAGGAATAGATGGGATAGATGTGGTAGTGTAGATGTAACACTGAGGGATGTGTTTTAGTGGGTTTGGATATTGAGTTGGTAGGTGGATTTAGATGATCTTAGTTGTCTTTTTCTTCCTTAATGACTCCTTATAGAAGCAGTTGTGGATGTGCAAAATGTCTCAATAGGAAAATAGGGAGATAAACTGATTGTCTTGGAGGGACTTGCAGTTCCCTATTACAACTGTACTTACCATTAAAATATCTTTATTTAAGGAAATATCTGTTGAAAGTCTAAGCTTTGATTCTATGGGGAAAAAAACAGAACAGAATTATCCTGTGGTCGTGCAAATTGAGTCTTTAAGCCTATCACATTTAAACTTTGGAGCTGTGTTTAGTTATGAATGTTTCTGTACTTTCTGCACGAGGTGGACGGCTTGCCATGTCACAGCAAGTGGTTTTATGGGGAAAGCCACACCTCTCCTCATTGCTCCTTCCTCCAGGGGAGGGCTAGAACGTGCCAGCTCTGTTAGAACTAGATTATAAAGCAATCACCTGGTATACCAAAGGAGATTATAAAGGTTTGTACATGGTCTGTACAAGGCAGTAGAAATGGAGAATGTCAGCGTACATTCCTCTAGCCCATAACTTGCCAGCTGGGGGAGGTAAAATTATATGGGCATAGGGAAGAATGGGATGTGCCAGGTCAGCATGCCTTGCTGACCTCTCAATTTATACCTGAAAGTAAACAAATCCTAAAGATGGGGGATCTTCTTCTTCCCTGTTGAGTGTTTAATTTCAGAACATACTGTCACTATTTACTGCTTGAATGTAATTAATTTTACAAGTTATTATATTCTGTTATCCTTCTGGAGGTAATTAATTCATTAAAACCATCAGCATGAAATTATAAAATACTTTTTTTTTTTAGCATTTTTCTTTCTCTTAACTTAGGGAAAAGAAAGGCAAAATTTTTCATTTTCTTTAATATCCCAATCCAGGCAATGTAGATGGCATATATTTTGTCTATTTTTATCCACCAAGAAACTTAGATTCATTTGAGAGAGTCAAGAGTTGTTTCTTCTAGTTTTTTATCCACTTTGAGCAAATTCTAGTATGATGATGGTACATTGTAGTGTGTATTTATCCAGATATGGCTTAATAGATTTCCTTTCCAGTAGCATAGGCGATCCAACACGTTTTAGTATTTATTTTAAAATCTCAAACATGCATACAACTTGATAGCCAAGTACATGCAAAAATCTATGCAGTCAAACTTCCACATATAAATTATCTTAATATAATCTTACATAATGTATTATAATATGCGTGTTACATAAACATGAGTGATTCTTCACTGACTAACAGAAACGCTGAGATTTCCAGGATATGTAAGTCCTTAATATATGTGATGTCAATAACACTTTCTTTGTTGAACATTTTATTCCATCAAAACTTTATCTAAAAGCATATGCAGGAAGAAAATAGATATGAAATTCAGTTTGTGTATGAAATGAATGCATGGTATCTTCATTTGAGGAACTTATATATAGAGCAAAGATTAATGGCTTTTACATTTTGCCTGTCTTAGCCATGTGAAAGTTTCAACTCTGCTTAGGAGGAATACCCACACTTCAGTTTCCATGGAGTGAAAGCTCCCAAACCTTCCCTTCTAGTGTCAGACAATGTTCGCTGATCTTGTTTTACGAACATAAGAAAGTGAAATGTCTGCTCAATTGGAGGTTTCTGTGACTTCCTCACTTAGAGACTATTCTTAACATTTAGAAAGTTTTCAGTTATGTAAAGATTAAAACTTATTTAAAAAATCATACCAAATTTATTTGTGTTAGCAAGAAAAATCCAAATTTCTGTTTTTACCCTATTTAAACTAAATCTTATTAAAGATCAAGATGTAAGGAAGGCTCATATGTTGCTACTGAAAACTGCTCTTCCTGTGCATTTTAACTGCTCTGAGTAGTTTTAGTAACAGGCTTGTTTTTCCCATTAAACTTTTGTTTTGCTCTAACAGTTGAGCATTAAGACTGCGTCATCACTATTTCGTCATTCTTGAGGAGCACTCCTGCAACTGAGCTTTGAAGCACATTGTTTCCCATAAAAGACCCTCTACTACTTACACAGCAATATTGTCCATTATTGTCCAGGGAAATGTTCTTTTGAGAATGAACACAAGATTTGTAACGTCCTAAGGTGGAACCTCAATTACTTGTAGTTAACAGTCTTAGAAAGAAACTGAAAGAGGAGAGTGAATTTCGTCTATTTATCTGAAATTCTAGTTGTAGATCCCTAGTATCTAACCTAAATTTAACCTCTTTTAACTTAAAGCCACCTAACATAGAGGGCAACTCTCTGCCTTACCTCTCTCTTCTGAAAAGCTTGTGGCCCTCAATCACAGTTATTCCTGTTGTGCAACACATCCCACTGCGTTTCTGTGATAACAGTTAGGTCATAGTTTTCTAATTGCACCAGTTTCCATCTTCGTTATTTCCTATGCTGTGTGCATTGGTGTAGAGGCAAATAATACAGAATTACTGTTGTGAAAGTGCTAAATATATGCAGGCAAGTGGGACCTGGTGCAGCATTTGAAATGTGCCTTGCCAGTATAGGTGCACTGCTGGTTAATTCCCTTATCTTGTAACTAATAGTGTTGACTAGTTATTGTTGATTGGTTGGTTTATTATGGTGTTTTGTTTAGCTGCATATAATTATATTTAATAATGATGTTCCGAGAAAGGGGAAAGGATAGAAACAGGGATTTCTTGGCTTTCTGGTTTGATTACTCAATATGTTGCCATGCATATGCAGGTGGCAAAATGTGGATGCAGGGCAATAACCATTATGTTCATTTACTTTGCTGTTTGGGAAGCACAGATGTTAACTATATAATAACAAGGTGGTTCTTATTGTAACAGCCCTTCTGTTAGGTTCTCCTCCTACAAAGCCTGCTGTTTTGTTGTGTGTAAGACACTTACTGCTGGGAACACCTAACTGTATTGTATAAATTGTTTTCAGTAATGCTGTTTGTTGCTTACCACCTTAAGGGTGGTGGTGGTGCATAAATGAGTTTTATTTTCCTTCATTGGATGTTTCATTTCAGGTTTTTACACTTGATTCCAAAAAATGTGTTCCCTTCCAGCCGTGAACCTAACAAGCATATAGAGTGACAGGCAAACTCCAGCTCTTGAAGGGTCTTGCTTCATCTATTATTTATATCTCTATGAATTACTATTTGTTCCTTTAATGATCAAATACTCAGTTTGAGCATATACTGGTAATGCAACTTCTTTCACTCTTCTACCTTAAGTGATGTCAATATACTGAATATAGTTGTGTCAGTGTTTCTTGCAACTGTAATCTAAGTGGCTAGAAGATTTTGGGTCCTAGAATACACGCAGCAAACTGAAGCTGAGCAGTGCAACAAAGGTCAGAGCTCCAGGACAGAATTTTTTTTCTTTTTTTTTTTTTTTTTTTTTTTTCAAAAATACACAGAAATATGTTGTTCTTGTAATGTCTTTGATCATCGAACATTTCCTGTCCTTGAGTTATGAGGTCCATAGAGCATCTCTGGAATCCTCAGTGGTGCTACTGACTGTGTAGTTACATCTGCTTAAAATTAAGAAGGAAGAAAACAAATCCACCTGGAGTTACCCGAAAGATGATGTATCTTGTAAGAAATGTGGTTCTAAAGTTGCTGAGCCACAAATAACTCAAGTTCAATTATAGATAACTGCATGCAGAAATAAAAGTCTCAACTCTGAGAAATGCTTCAATATGTTTAGCATTTAGCAGCTTGCTTAATGTCATCCATCAGCACTGCAGCTCCTCCCTTGCTATAATGTGCTTATCACACCAGCTTGCAACTCGAATACCAATTGAAAGTCAAGGTCCGAGTTTTAGCCGCCAAAGCCATTTCTTGGATTAGTCCAAGCAATGAGAGACCCTCTCTCCTTCATGGTTGTGATTTCCCATAGCAGCAGAGTGAAACTGCTCTGCACCCTTGAACTCAGCCTTTAAGCCCACGGTCATTCAGTGCACTGCTATGTGAGGAAAATGAAGAAGAGGACACTAATACAGCCTTGTTAAAGAGAAATCTCATAGTATAATTCACAGAGCAGTCAGATAGCAGAGTAATTTGTATGGCATAAGCGTTTATTTGTTTTTTTCCTAATGCTTAGAGGTATCTTATCCCTCTGCTAGGTCATTTCAGCTGCATTACTTTCACTTTTCTGTATTACAGGTAAAAGCTATAGCTTTTGTACCCTTGTGCCTATTGCTGATCCTTTGGAGAACTGGAGTTGTTAGATTTAGTGCTAAAATCTCTGAAGATGTTTGATTGTTTAATTATTATTATTACTTTGTAATAAATCTAGGAGATAAGCTATTTCTGAAATATCTCAGTCAACTAGGAATGTTGACTTGGTTTCTTCACATCAGAGGGATATGCAGATTACAGTGAGATACCAGCACTGCTGTTGTCAGGGTGTAATTAATTCAGGTTCGTTGAGTCTTCATGGTGTTAGAGTCTCCCTGAACCTACTGGGAAAAAAAAAACAAACAACAGAGTGGGAAAAAAAAAAAAAAAAAAAAAAAAAAAAAATTTGTTGCAGTTGAGAGTAAAATGTTTTTCTCTGGTTCCTATATCTTTACAGCATGCTGCTCTCTAGAGCATTTGATACGATTTTCAGAAAGAAATGGCAGTCCTTAAAGTGATAATCACATCTATTTTTTTGTTACCTTACCTGTTTGTATGTTTGTAATGTCTCTGCAGGCCCACAGTTGAGATTGAAATTATTTTTTTTCCTTCAATAAAATGTCAGCAGTTGACAATCAGTGATTCGATGGTACTATTTTATAGGTTTACAGTTCTAAGTATAGAGGAGTGATTTCTACTCCCTTTTGGCAGAAGTTGAAGTAATATGTCAGATATAGGATACCCATAGCTGAAAGTACTCTCTGAGAGGTAGGAACATCAAGACAATAGATTGCTTTGTTGCTGTTTTTTAATTATTATTTTGTTTGTTTTTCCCAGATACCAAGTTTCATACCAGCTTGGGGTATTTGCCAAAGTAGCTTTTTGTATTTTTATTATTATTATTATTTTGTGTGTTGTTCTCTGACACTGCATTACTTCTATCTTATCACACTCCTTTGGTAGACTCTTGAATTCTTTCTCAACTTGTTTTGGAAAATTGTAATGCTTAGGTGAAAGATCACATTGTGCTTTTCCAAAAATCTGTTTTTATACTGTTTTATACCAGTCTTTTGATGATATCTTATGTTTGTTCCAAGAGTAGTTGCAAAGTGATTTCTCTTGGTGCAAAGTTTTTGTTGTGGGTGATTCAAAGTGCCTCCCCTTTTATTTATTTATTTATTTATTTATTGGTAGTTGCACTGTTTAAGAAATCAATAGAAACTGATTAAAATGTTCAGTTGTTCTCTACCAACTGCATTTTAATCAAGCTACGTTCTTGTGTCTTTGTTTGGTGTCCACCTATTGTAGAGTTAACTAAATCATCTACATTTGCCTTTAGCTCCAGGAGTTTAACTCTGGAATTATACTTAAGGGATGATTTTGGTGGGCAATAAAGATGATCAAAAGTATGAAACTGCTTCCACGTATCCTCTGTCTGGAAAGACCCTTAGCAGAACAGAGTAATGTTGAAACAAGAATCTCTACTGTCCCTGTGTTTCCTTCTGGGTCCATCATCTTTACTTTGCTCATGAGGAATTCAAAGCAATAGAGCCTGTTAGTAGATAAGAGAGAGGCCATTACATGAGAGAGACTGGGCTTGCAGGAAGCAATTTTAAAGTACATATGCAGGCAGATACAGTTCAAGTCTGAGTATTTTATGATGTGTTTGGCTTCTTTCCAAATATGCAAAGTATGTTTGCAATTTGTTTGATGTTTAAGGGACAGTTGAAGTCTTAGGTGGTTGTCTGAAAAAGTGTTTAATTCTTCTTAATGTGTAACTAAGCAGAGTTCCTGGTTTACTGCAGAACTAACTTTCGTTTACAGGAAGACATGGAATTTGCTCCTGTTGAAATTAACATGAGTCACACCTACACAAAATCCTTCAGCCATCTGCCATAAATCAGTAAATCCTTTTTTGAACGTCCATTAAATCTGATTAAAAAAAAAATAATCGAGGAAATCCACCAATCTGTGTTATGGAGGCATTGTGCTCATGGGGGAGGCACATAAAGAATCCTATCGCTCCTCACTGTAGCACTGGGGTTAGAGTGCGTGATGATTTAGAACAATTGCAGTCATTTGTGGAATTGTTCAGTGTATGTTGCTGCAAGAATCTCTGCATGTTAATTCGTTAAGTAATTGAGGAGCAAAATATTGTGATACTTCAGCAATTTGGTACTAATACAATAGTGTGAAGTCTCTGTTGCTTTTAACATGATTAATTCTACTGTGGTGAGAACAACTACTTGTATAACAAGACAGAAGCTGCCAAGGATAATTTAGTGTTAGAGAAATGAAATGGACAAGGGCAAGAGATGTGCAAATTATATAATTTGAATTTGACTTCAAGAATGAAATTCTTCAGAAGAGACAACTCAAATTTGCTGAGCAACTTTTTTTTTTTAGCTTTGAGTAATAATAATCCAAATAAATTTGGAAATAACCCTGTTTTTGATGTTGTATGGCAAAATAACTGTAATAGAAACCACATGTCTTCTGAAAGCTGTTATTTAAGCAGTCAGTTACTGTTCGTGACCAAATATTTCTGTCATGGCTAAATATTAGTATCCTAATAAATATCAAGAAATGTTTATGTCGCATTATCTAGTGGAGTTTTGCTTACAGTACTGACTTTGTCTGGGAGGTGTGCAAGCATCATCAGTGTATTGATGTATTGTAATGATGATATACTGAATGACTGACTACAAAATCTTTCAGCTGGCTGTATGATGGTGGTGTGCTGATTAAAATTTAAAGAATCAAAAAAAATGCTTAAACATACTTCTGCTGTGAATGTTAAATGGAATATATATTTTTGAGAAGAATTTAAGTATTTTTTTTTTTTACTCTTTTGCTTATATATATATATATGTATATATATACACCACAAAGTTGGTTAATGCCAAAAGAAGAGCATCGACTCCTAAATTTGACTTTTCACAAGCTGGTTTGTAGCAAAGCAGTGATAATATTTTGCACAGCGAGAATTGTAGTATTTGCATATTTTTAAGAATAGTCCGCATCCTTCATTGTCTTCCCATACTCATTGGAAACATTTATTGAAGGTAATGTAATTTCTGATTAAGGTCTGTCTTCAACTGTCTTTGCATTTTTCTCACTGCTCTGGTTGTGTTTCTAGATATTCAGTTTCTCTTTATCACAGAGGAGAAAAATGAAAGAACAGATTTGTTAACTTGACTGTGACCTTCACAGCTCTAGAATTACTTGTTCATAGCACACCTAGTACGCATGGATTTGTAGCTTGAGTCTTGAAGATTTACTTAAATGGTTCTCAGGAGTTCCTTAGCCCTCTCAGATGTTCATAAACAGGATATAAATTGATATCCGTTTGTAGTCAGAAACTGAAATGGACCAAGGATTGTGGCTTATGAACAAAAGCTCCTGCTTGTGTACTGGAAGAGTTGGACTGAGTTAATGAATGGGTAAGATTCTTTGGCTGCAGCACTGTCAGTACACGTGCTGTAATCGTTGCTATCTGGTCTCCTAGATGAATGTGATTCAATACTATGATCTTTTCCTTCTATGAGTACTTTTTAGTGTGAAACTTCTCACATTAAAACCTTTTCTCAAATACATTTGACACCAGTTACTTTTCTTCAACTTCTTGACGCCCTCTGGCAGTTGTTCAGTATCTGAGACTGAGTTTGCCAAGGTGGTTCAGGGAAATCTCTGACAAACTGGACTCTCACTCAGACTTGAAAAGCATTGGCTTTATCATCAGGAGTGCAGACCCTGAAAGCAGACTGTAATTCTTTTCACTCTATCATGTGATAATTTACTTAACAATGGAATTAAGGTCACTGAGGCATCATCCTCTCCTTCGTGACATAATTTCTCCATTACCTGGAATAGTTTTGAGTTGAAGGGGTTTCTCTTTCTGGTGATGTATAGCATATACAAATGAATTTAAGGCTTTCTTCAAGATAATTAAAAATGTTCTGCAAACCTTTAAGATGAAATGTTAATTGAAGAATTGAATGTCTGCCTAGACGAAGTAGTACTTTGACATGAGTGACCTCTATACATCTCTATTCTTGTGATTTAGGCTATTGTTGACGTTAAATGCTCCTTTTGAAAGAAGCTCCTTTACATCCCCATCTCTTGGGAATAAATGTAAGGCACTGTATTTGTTCCAGGTAATAAGTTATTTAGTATGTAGTATAAGTACTTCATAACCAGTTCCACCTTCAGTAATATGTCACCTTGCATTACTGGCACTTTCTTCAGAAGGACTTGTAATTCTTGCTGGCTTATATTGAATGCTAGATGTCACGCAGTCCAAGTTTTTGGCCATTTGTCTCAGTCGGCTTCTGAGGAATAACAATTTGTACTGAAGCCTCCCACCAATGAGAACAACCTTGAAGGCTTATACAACATTTTAGCTGATTGACAGATGTAACTAGAGGATCACTTTCTCTGAGATGTGTATCTGGGCTTCTGGCTGTTTCTGTTTACTCTGACCCAGCAGTGCACCCTTGCTGAATTAGCTGTGGTTGATAGGCTTAACGAAGATCTAGTAATTCAAAGAAAGGGCTCCCTAATTTTGAGTGTTCAGGGCTTTGCTTGAACTGAAACTTTGAATTGACATGATTCTTTAGAGATTTAAATAAGCAATTTAACAAAAGATGTGCTTTTAAGGAAGCATATTCATATTATGCCCTTCCTGCCCCCAAATCGTTTCCCAGATAGAAAGGGTAGAAATAAAGGAGGGTGGGGGAAAAGAGTTTAATTCTCAAGATAGTTTTGAGTGCATCTTTGTATTGTAGTAGTTAATTTCAAGAAGCAGGAAATCCAGCTTGCTCAGTTGGACAGGAGTCTGATAAACTGATTCAAATTTAGTCTTGCCAAGCAAATTTAAGACTGCATTCTTTCAAAAGAAAGTTATCTACATAGTAGTGTGTATTGTTTTTGAATATTTGTCATTTCTTCCCTAATAATAATGGACAAAATATCTTCAATATTCTTTGTCTAAATTTTGACAGAGCTTGAATAATTGTGTCCCACTTAGACAGAAGCTAGTGATATAATTTAGTATTATTAACTAGACATATTTTATCAAGTGTGTGTAGAATTGCATCTGGAAACACGTAATCAATATGAAATCAGTAGAAATAAAACCAGTTTTAATATGATTGACTACATTTTCTATTGAAGGTTAAATGTTAAAGAGAAGGCTTAAAGAGAGAAGGAAAGCAAGTCTTAAAAAAAAATCAGAGGCAGGAGTTTAATAATATCAGGACATGCAGTAACATCTTTGAAACAATACTAGGTCAGCAAGCTTTTTGTGGTTACACAGAGAAAAACTGTCTAAAACATTTATTTCTTTCTAGTGAAGCTAGAGTAAAATTTAATGATCTACTCTCCCTAGGTATCTTTTTATGTGACTCTCTGTGAAAGAATGCCATTCTCCAAATTTTATTTAGGGATGGCTCATCAAAATGTACTTGTATACGTCCCACAACTTTGTGAGACATGCTTAAAGTGAAAAAGAAGCCTAAAATGAGCTGATGTATGCTTATCTTCTCTCTGGGGTTGATATACACAAAATTAGCAAAACTTTGGATACAAGCATGTATAATGCTAAAAGGTCATTAAAAGGACATTGAATCTTTAATGTAAATCCTTTACAGAAGCTATTAAGGATGTGTGTTTGTCACAATAATTTACGTTTGCCTCATCAACCCTATAATATTATTGCAAGGCAAGTCATAATATGAGGAGTCATAGAATACCAGCAGCCATCATGGCAACGCTGAATACCCTTCATGTATAGTGAAAGGAAATATTGTTATAGATCTTCACAATACACAACTATCTTGTCCTATGTGACTTTTCTACCTTTGTCTGTGGACTCGTTAAATGTGAGGAAATAGAAAGCAGAGTAACAAAATAAATGGTCTCAGCTGTCTGCAAGATTTCTCATTTTAATAGAAACCTCTTTGAAATTCTTTCTAACCAACTGATGAGATTAAAACCAATTTTAAAACCTAATAGCGTGTTTTTAAGCCTGTACTTCAGTACAGTTGAGAAAAAACCTGGAAGTGATGTATGAAGCTGATGAGTTATTTGCTTAATTACAGGCTTGTGCTGGTGCCAGGCTGGTGTGTGTAGGTAACATTCTGGTGTAGATTCAAAGGCGAATTACTTGCTTACTTGTTTGAGTTTCAATTTATAAATCTTGTTTTCATTGTTTTGTTGTCAAAGAGTTGTATTTCCTTGTTTCTGAAGAAAGAACAGAGAAATTGGAGAAAAGATTAAAAAAATAAAAACTATCACGTTTAATCTATGGAATGCTATTTATTTCCTTCATAGGCTAGCTGAAATCAAGATGCATCATGTAGACTTTGTGACCTTGATCCTTTGTAGCTCAGATTTCTCTGAATTGCTGTAGCTTATACTGTAATCATACCTCAAAGATGAATAGCCTTATAGAAAGTGAGGTTTTTTGCTGGTTCTAAAAAAAATAAAATTTGTACTTTGCTGACAGGGTGAGGTCTCAGGATTTGCCTTATCATTCTTGGCCTTTGCTGATTTTGTTTCCAGAATTGGCTAGTGTTCAAGGCTTCTTAAGCCATCTCTCAGTGGCATATGTGGATGATTTTTGCTTAACAAACTATATAACCTCTTCTTCAACAGAAGCTGGAGAAATACTTCCCCATTTTCAAACTTAGAACCTGCTTATTCTTGTAACGAGAGTGATAGTGAGACCAAGTACCATATAAAATAATATAAAATAGAAAGATACTGAGACTGAGGAGAACTTCTGACCACTTTGCCAGGCTGTTCTTGACTCCTTTTAACTGTTTCTCCACATCACTGCTCTTGAAAAAGATCATAACCTTAGTACCTAGAGGAAAAATGGAAGGTTAAGCGTAATATAAATATGTCAGAAAGATGCTAGAATATTTTAACCTAAATTTTGTCTGTGTTTCTCAGGGTTTTTTTTTTAATTACTTGAGCTGGGATAATGCTGTTTAAAATGTTCATTAGAATAAGCATAAATGCGTAGTTCTATGTATACAAGAGATTTTTCTATAGGAGAATTCTAACTGAAAATCTTCCTAAATTATCTTAGCACTAAAAGCCTACTGCTAAAGCTGAAAAAAAGAAAGTTGTCAGAATATATGACTGAGGGGAAGAAATAGAAATGGAGGCATAAAACCATCCCTTTTAGCTGCAGTGCTTCTGTAGTTTTTCTTAACTCACTGTCAGTACCTCACCTTCATAAAAAATCCACATTTTTGAGAAGTCTTTAGGAAAAGGAAGATGGCGATTTAATATAAACAATTTTATCACTCTCAACTATTTATTTTTGAAATAAGCTGACTGAGAAACAAAAGCAGAACTCTCTATAGATTTGTGGCTAAGCTTGCATCACATTATTATTTCCCTCCTAGGTTTGGAATGCTTTTTTTTTTTTTTTCCTCCCAATTTAGACTTTGTATACTTAGGTGTCTTCCTCCTGTGGGAGAAAGACTAACTTCAGTGGTTGGGTTAACTCTGGCAGAGGAGAAAATAAAATGCTGCACTGAACTCCTGTCTCAGTCTTCATTTTTAGCAATGTCTGCCTTTGAAACATGCTGTTGGTTCTTGGTTTGTTTTTTTTTTTCCTCTTGTTTTCTTTAATAACCTAGGAAGAACAAGGAAGACAAATTATCTTGTTAATGTTGCATATCAAATTTTACTTGTGTAACTGAAGGCTTTTTTTTTAATCCACGTTTATCCAGGAAATTTGTATTATAAACTGTGTTTTGAGTGTAATGCCCTCCCCTCCTGAACAAATTCACAAGACTGTAAATGAGACCAGCACTCCTGAAGGGCAGTTCTAAACCTTCAGTGAGGAGAGCAGTGAATAAAGGTAGAAGCTGTTGAGCTCTACTTTTACTTTTTTTGTTTTTTTTTTAAGTAAATTTTAAATTGGAAAATACTGTGAAATGCTGTCTGAACCTTGAAGTTTCTTTCAGATAAGCATAGGCAATTTTGGGTTTTAAAATGTGCCTTTATTTGTTAAAGCTACAAATAAGATTCTAACTTTCATACTTCAAAGCGACTGTATCATGAAAAAGAACTAAAGGATGAAGGATTAAGACCTTCAAGTTGTTGTTTCTCATGCTATGTTTGAAATTGAACTGAGATCAGATCATGTCTGTAGTGACTTCCTCAGCCTGTGTATGGGAGTGTCTGTACCTATATATATCCAATTCATTTGTGTATAGATATGGTATAACATCTTACTTTGGATTAATTTATCACTTTTGTTCCATACTGTTAGTAGTTGTGCAGTGAAGCATTTTGGCTAATTAGATTGTTCAGACTTGGTTCAAAATGCGTGTAGAATATTAACAGTAGTCTTGCTGCATGTCTATTTCATTTAAAAAGAAAAGTGATTTATGCTTATATCAGTTCTGAAATAGTTGTAGCAGTATTCTCTATTAAAATGTAGTTCTTCTTAAAGAGCTGATGTTTTTCCTTCAAATTTTTAATAGCTGTGCTATATAGATACACCTTTGCTCAAGATCATAAAGTATATAAGAATACAGTTGTGTATCAAGAGCTGATAACTTCTTTTTTGCAGGTAGAGATACTCCATGAATATTAATAAGTCTTATACCTCTTTGAAATAAGAGTTATTTTTACTTTGTAGACAGGGGTGCTAAGGCAAAGAGAGGTTAAAATGCCTGCTTTACTTGTGAAAGTGGCAAATAACTGGCAACAGAAATCAGATGGTTTAACTTTATATGTTTATTAAATTATAATCTTTCTTTCTCTCTGCATTTGCCCCAAAACTATGAAATGCAGAACCTTGAGATTTGAATTTGATTTTAAGGAGTGATTCCTAACTATTACCCTACTTGAATATCTTTAATATTCTTCTATAGACAATAAGAATAGGGGTGCTAATGTATTGCTGAGTTTTTACAGATAGCCAATTAGTTTCCATATATATCTTATTCTTTAGCATGTTAAGTAGTCAAATATAATAATTTTTCTGTATTATGGACAAACGTTCAAAACTGTCAAAGATGGCAATAGCACTCAATCTCTAATTTCCAACTGTTTCCTAGGTAACAAAGATACAGCTGCAAAACTGCTGTGTCAAATGGAGAGAAACTAACAGCTAAACATTTGCACTTTTCTCCTATTTTGGAATTTGAATTAAGTAAATCATAGAACTAGTGCTGTTTCAGAAATTACGAGGTATGGAACAGAAGACTGACGTTCTGATTCTAATGCATGTGTTTTACTTTTGGGTTTCTGTACATCTAAGATTTTACAGGAGGTGGCAGAAAACTTGTAAAAGAAATCACAGCAGTGGTTTTGTAAAACTTTTCTGCGTGCTGGAATCACTCTTTTCCATGAATGAAACAAACAAAAAAGAGCAAGCAAAACAAATATTTACCACTGTTGTTTTGTGGGAATTCAAAATTCAATGGCTTGTTTGTACAGTAAACCCAGTTCAGAAATGAAGAAGCAAAAAAAAAAGTATCAGAAAACAGAATTAAATTATGAAGTTATGCTCAATAAAGAGATTGCTCTCACATATAAATAGAATTATATGCAACTTAGTCTTTTCAACATTGAATGCTTTAGTGTTATTCAGGACTTCATATGTTATATAAATAATAAGATGATAAATGATAATTTGATAATTAATGTTGACTGACATGGTCTAACTGATTTATTGGGGAGGAGCTTTAGGAATATATATCTTGTGGATTTTCCTTCAAAACCATAAACAGAACTAGAACTGTGATATGTTTTGTTTGTCTAAATGTAACAATATAATTACAGAGATAAATCCCAAAATGTGTCAACAGTCTGAAAGTCTGTTGTGGTGAGGTTCATTTTGTATCCTGATGAATCATCCTTTCTGGTTTTGTTATATACCATCTTTGACTTTTGTAATACTGGGAGTAATACAAATTGCAGAATGTTTCTTTCTCCATTGCATTAAGCTTAAATTACTTTTCCTCACTTTCAAGGTTGGCATCTTTAATCCCTTTTTTGCCACTTAGTGTGCCTTTCATACAACTATTTTGTGGGTTATGCCGATTACACAAATAGTACAGCTCCCCAAGTTCTTTCCTGTGCTGCTACTCCACCCTAGGAGTGCTTCTCTATACATCAACAGAGCCTCATTCTTCTTAATTGAAACATCTACTGCAATTATATCTTGAGTACTACATTAAAAGGTGGTCATGACAATGAGATAAGAGGATGATTTGTTAAACAACTGTGGTGACAGTGTGTCGCTGTTTCCTTATGATCCCTTTTCCTGTCAGTTACATCCATTAATCATATTTGACTCGACATTCAGATCTGTGAAGCCTTTGGCACAAAAACCACGTTGATTCATCCATGAAGTGAAAATGTCTTAATGTAATAAAACTGTGTGCACCTGCTAGCATGGCTGCAATTAGCTCGGAGCATAAACTGAAGGTTGAATTGTCACCAGCCTAAAATTTGTTAGAATCCAGAGTAAAAGATGGATGTTTAGATCTAAGCACAACAATTCCATTGTAACAGATTACTTTGACAAACAGAATGAAAAATACGGTAGTAATAGAGAAAATTAATGTAGTGACACTTCAAGGTAGAATTGCTACACGTTGTTCAGCGTAAGATGGCTGCATTTATTTAAGAATATATACTGTAAGTAGCAGTGAATACTTTCCTTTTCATTCCTCGTTAGTGTTTGCAAGCAGCAGCTACTTATTTATTTTTATCTAAAATAGCAAGTATGTCACATGTTTTTTACTGCATATATTGCAAGAAGCTTGATAATCTCAAACAATATCATAAGACTGGGGAACAGGTAAAGTGAGCAACCATCTGGCAGGTGCAGCGTATGCCCTGTTTACCCAGATCTGTTAACTCTCCCAAGATTTTGAAATAGCTATATGCCTGAAGAGCAGAAAACTTAATTGGTCTTTATTCATTGTGAGCAATCGCACACACACCAAATAAATAAATCAAAGCTGCTCCAAGGTGATATTCATTTTTATTCTTTTTCTGTACAATTTTTGTAAGATACTGTAGACAGTTGACACTGAGTTAAAATACATGATTATTGCTTCCAGAGCTACTCTTATATGCAAACTATGTGATCGCATCCACAGACCTTGATGTCCTTTTCTGATAAAGTCATCAGAGAATACTGCTTCTGTATTACAGACAAGTGTGTCGTGTGGGTCAGACTAACAATTTAGAAGAAGCAAAATAATATCTGTTTTACAAGATGTTTTAAAACATTTTTTAAAAGTAATTTTTCAAAAAGGTGATGGCAGTATTTTCATGAGGACTAGTTTTCAAACAAGTTAGGGAAGCACTGAAAGGATCTGAGCTACAACTGATGATGAGCACTGTCAGGGCAGAGAAGGTATTTCTGAGTTGATCTGAGTGAAGAGGAACACATGAAGAGCAAATTACAGCTGTTACCTTATAGCCATGATCAAAGCAACCCCATGAAGAACATTGGCTTTGCCACTGTTGTTGAATTGAAAATAATCATCTACTGAAGGTAGGTTACCAGAGTCATGAAATTGCTTTGTGAACTGTATTTACCTTGTTTGCAGCTGATTGAAAATCATAGAATGGTTTGGGTTGTAAGGGGCCTCTAAGATCATCTAGTGCCAATCCCCTTCTGTAAGCAGGGACGTCTCCCTCTAGACCAGGGTAGCTCACAGCTCTATCCAGCCTGTAAAACTTTTTCCATCACCATGAAGTCTTCATAGATGCAAGAATCTGTATTCAATTCTTGATCATTCATCTTCTAGTTGGGTTAGGGGAATGAGCATTCTTCTTTTATAAATAATTTTCCTCTTTTTTTTTTTTTTTTTTTTTTTCTAACTCAGAGCTTTCACGACTTAATGAGATACTCTAATGTATCTGATTTTATAAGGAAATAAACTGCTTTACTCTTGTTCCATATTGCTAAGGCAAAAAATCTCTTTGCAAGCTTTAGAATAACAGACTGGGAACTGTCTGATCAAAAACAAATTACTGGGGTTAGGATGTAGACGTAGTAACTAAGTATGACCAGTGTGTTATCTAACAAATAAGCAGGACTTACACTTTCGTGAAGAATGTGAACACTGGTAAGACTGTAACCATGACATGTCATGTCATTTGTGGTGTTTGATTTCTGCTGCTCTGGAGAAAAATACCGAATTTGTCACTCTGAGGATATTACACCCACAAAAGTTGTCTAGGGGAGACAAAGTGCTGCTTCCTTTCTTGGCTCAGTTATTTGGAGTTCACCCGAATGTATTAGTCTGCTCAAGTGCTGTCTTCCGTCCCCATCACCTGGAGCTTGGATCCACTTGGATGACAAACTTTCCTCGCTACACATAGAGCATGACTACAGAATCCTTCTGTTTCCCTACTGAGTTTCCTGCATTATCTCTGAAAAGCATCTACAGTCAGTTCTACAAATTACATGTCCTCAGTCTCCATGCCTCTGGCAAATGAAGGACAAACATGCGAACACTGTATGTAGATAAGGCTGTTAAAAAGTTCAACAGTAAAAACAGTTTAGTTTTGTTTCCTGCTGTTGTGACATTTGGATTTGTCATGTATTTACTGCCTATTATTAGCTTTTAGAAATAAAAGATAACCTAGAGTGTTTTGAATTATTAAAAATTTTTTTGTACCTGTACCATTTAACTTCCATCATAGGAGGCCTCTCAGATCTGAATTTCCCTGTAAGGTTACAAGAAGCATGTATGAACTTCATCTCTCTCTACCTTATCAAATGATGGTAGGGGTTCATAGCAATGCAATGATGTTACGTTCACTGAAGTGGTAATCTCCAATTTAAAAGAAGAGTAAATTTTAGGCAACTTCTGTGAGATAAACATTTGTCCTCCTTTACACTAGTCTTTTCTGAAAAGAATAATTAGAACACAGCTTTCTTTGGTAATCAACACAGCATATTTCTGTCATGTTAGAGATAGCAAATAGTAGCTAAGTGTCATTTTTTTATTTTTATTTTTTTGCAACACGTACATGGTAACTGTATTTTACTGGTCCACATTTACATATCTGATCTTTATGAAGCTTATCTCAATGAAAAACAAAACAAAACAAAAACCCAGAACTCCTAAATAGTTTATCTATACAATTTAAAATATAAAGCATCTGATATAATAGTATACCAGAAGTAAATTACGTTGTATTTCAAAATAGCAGCTGTAATCATTGACTATAATCATCGTGTGCAGGACATTTGTTGTTCCACTTCATAGAAAGTTTTCCACTTCATAGAAAGACTCAATAATGAAAAAATTGAAGTAGATCTTATCCTAGACATCATTTCTTTTCTTCTTGTGAATTCAAATTCTCTTTTTCACCTGAGTTTCATCTGTCTGGTACATGGAAAGCTAAAGCTACTTTATGAATACTCAAGTGCAGTTTCTAATTTGTAAAGTCAAATGTTGTTCTGAAACAATTTCTCTGGAATGTATGGTTTCTTAAAATATTTTCAGCTGTACCTGCATATATTGCACTGTGACAATATGAATGTTTACACAAAATAATTTCCTAAAGGTCATATTTTATTAAATCTTCAGATACTCTTCTTCAGAATGACTTGAATGAGAGAAGTACAGGCTTAAAGCCGTTCAGACTTTGCTTAGCTTTGATACACAGAAGATTTTATCTATGCAAAGTGTCTAGAACTGTGATTATTTTTGGTTTTTAAATGAAAACCAGATAAGGAAATGATATGGATAAAGATACAGCAGAACAAATTCCTTGCCTCATAAGGCAAACCCTGCTGATGTTGTTACGAACAGTTATTACACTTTTCTTTTATCCTTATTTTTTAATTTACTTCTCCCTCTTCCTATGAAATTAAATTCAAAATAAACTCGTGTTGTGTGTTTCCTTTTCAGGAGATAAATGCAAACCTACTGAATACAGCAAAGTGAAAAATATGTTATTGGATCTTCAAAATCAGAGATATGCTGCTCAATCAAAAGATAGAAATGTTGGTGAGAAAATGGCTTTAAGGAAACTGCTCGTAGATCAGATGTTTCATTATTTTGATTCTGACAGCAATGGACTTGTGGACACAAATGAATTGTCTCAGGTAAGATTTAGATTTGTTTCTATTAGCCCAGAAGCTATTCAATTGCTATTGTCCAGATGTATGGAATAATATGTTTCAGGATGCTTTCACTTTAGGAAGTGTATGTGTATCTCTGAGGTGGAAAACTTCATTCAGGTTTTCTTGGAAAATTTTCATTATTCGGAAATTGTGATAATAATTATTGAGAAACTTGAATACAGTTATTTTAAATATATATGACGAGGGGCAGAATGTATTACAGGTTGCTTTGTCTGTTAAATATTCCGTTGTCCACTGTGTACTCTTGAAGTCTAAATGTATTCTTGGAGTTAAAAAACAAACATAAAAACAAAACATAGAAACCAAAACAGTATTTCAAAGCAATTCAGTAATACTAATTGAGCTTTTACTGTGTTTCTAATCAGCAAGCTTTATTAATTAATTGCAGACTTAGACCAATAATGGTTGCACCAGTAAGCATGACAGCAGTAGCTATCATTTACCTAAGAGTGCTAAGTCTCTGATGAATGTTGCCATGGGAAATGTATTTTGATTGACTGGACTGTATCAAAGTTTACTTAGGAGAAATTCTCCCAAAAACCATCAAATTTGAAACAGTGAATACTAGACAGCCACTAAAAAAAATATTTTCCTGAATGGAGGCTGCATTATAAATCGTAATAGTGTGCTTGGTTCTGATGTATATCTGGGGACAGGGTAGCTCTGTGTTCTCAAGGTTCTGGCTGATGGCAAATTGAACGTGAGTGAGCAGTGTGCCCTGGCAGCCAAAAGACCCAACCTTACCCTGGGCAGCATCAGGCTCAGCACTGCCATTCAGGTGAGGGATGGGTTCTGCTCCATGCAGCCCCATCTCAAACACTGTGTTCAGTTTTGGGGTACCACAATATAAAGACCACAAATGTAGTAAAGGGTCTAGAAGACGACTTATGAGGAGCAGCTGAGGGTTTGCTCAGCCTAGAGCAGAGGAGCTGAGGAGAGCCCTTATAGTGGCTCCACACAGGGAGTGAAGGGCAGCGGTGAGCTCTGCTTTCTGTGACAGCAACAGGACTCAAGGGAACAGCATGGAGCTGTGTCAGGGAGGATCAGGAGAGGAGTTAAGAAAAGGTTCTTCATCAGAGGGCAGTGGCCATGTTTCCGAGCTACCAGAGTTCAAGTAGTGTTTTGACACTGCTCTAAGAAAGATACAGGGTTTGAATTGGGTGGTTCTGTATGGAGCCTTGTGTTAGACTTGTGGAGATGTGTTTTCAGGATGTTTTTCAAAATCTTTTGGAACTTCTGCTGTTAAGTGAATTTGGTGCCTTCATACGTTTTACAAATGGTACTTACTGTACTGCATAAGTACATACCATACAAACTTCTCTCAGGTATATCTGTACGATTTACGTGTACTACTTGTATACAATTGAAACAAAGCATGCTAGAATTTAGTGTGTTGGTTGATAGTATAAATAAACTGAATTTTAGATTCTTTTCTATTTTACCATTTTGAAAGTATCTTTTTTTCTTGCCATAGCCCCCATATAATTACTGAAAAATAACTTCTTTCACTACTACAAAATCATTATCTATCAATGTACCGTGATCTTTTCATTAGAGGAGCAGGACTAAAGTACTACATACATTGCTCCAAAAGTAATGTGTCCTGTTTATTTCCTCGGAAACTGCAACATGTACAAAAAGCACAATAGCTCCATTTGGTGAAGCAAATTCTCAGCTATAAAATGCTATTTTTTCAAAGTAGTCTTCATTAGCTATGTATTTTCATTAGTGATGAACAAGAGCCTGGGTGCTGTACTCATAAACATCTGTACCAGTGGAGGTGACTTGCTGTCTCCCATCTCCTCGTGATGCTCCTATTGCTGAATGTCAGTGGGTGCCACTTTTTTTCTGCATGGAGGAATTCAGTGACCCACCTGTGCATTATATGCACTTTCATGTCAGATACCATTTTGTCAGACTTATGCTCTGCTGCTAACTGTTGCATGGCAACAACATGTAACAGAATATTGGTGGACAGATTTGACCCCTACTGCAATACCACCGGCATTGACAAATGACATTATGGGCCAACATAATAAAATAGGGGGCAAGTTATTCTCTGAGTAGCCATCTTAGCATTGAAGGTCAATAGAAAAAATGTTTTTGCAGAGTTTCCAAATGTTTATGAAGTTACAGAAATTTAATCGCAGTATATACACTTCTCTTTTATTTCTTTCTTGCTGTCAAACATGGATTAAAAAAATATTCCAGTGTGGTATTTTCAACCATGCTATATGTTAGTTACAATAATATAAATATTTTTTTCCATATGTGTCTGTTTTGTAGAAATGATTTTTAGTAACAATTGTAAAGCAACGCTTTTTTCATATGCATAGAGAAAAAAAAACAACTGTCTTTAACTCTGGTCACAGAGCTTTTTGTTAAAATTCATAGCAGAACATCGAATTATCTGATCCAAAGAATAACAAATAACAAAATGAATTAATTGTTAGTTCTGTGTGGCTTGTTATATTTTGATGAGTCATAAAGAATAACACGTTGACTCCAGAACAAGTTCTTTAGTCAGTTTGAATAGAGAAAAAAAAAAAAAATGGTACACGTTTCACTTGAAGCCTTCTTGACAGCAGAAGCTTCATCTGAGAACCTCTGTCTTCCTTACCTAAGATAAAGTGGGGAACAGTAAATCATCTTGGTTATCCAGAATAGTGTGTAGTCTTGCAGTTAAGCACCAGCTCTCGTATAATCTCAGCAGTTGTAAATTTTAGCTTATGAAGTGTTTAGTCTGCATAATTGTGGTGAACGGAACATGTGACTCAGATCTAAATAAAGATTCAGAACAAGAAACCAAATTATAAGGACTTGGTGTAGGATCTTTAGTTGAAAACTCTGGTTTTCAGACCATTGGTTGTGCCTGTTGAAAGCCTGACTTGTGTATTCTGCTGAGTTCAACCAACTGAATGCTTTGGTTTTTTTATTACCGAGTGTCAAGTCAAATTAGATTGCTGCTTTCTTCCCCTCCTTGTGTATGTAGTAGCCATACGTATTTCTGAAAATTAAAATTGTTATGAGAAGGAGAAAAGGAACAAGAAGTCCCAGTCTGGAAGTTGACTGATCTGCAGAGTGAGAAAGTTTCCTCGCACTGAAAAAGTGATGATAAATTTTCTTGGAAAGATAATTATATTTTACCATTTATGTGTGCATTTCTCTCTGTGTGGGGGAGAAAATGTTTGAAAGGTCTTGGTACTGCCCTAAGACTGGATAGGAGTCTTTGCTTCACTCAGAAATATTATCATAAACAGAACAGTTTATCAGTTTTCCTCACAGTCAAAATTGGGCAGTCTGGGTGATCTGTAGGTGATATGAGAGGTCCCTTCTAACCACAGTGATGTTGTGAATACTACTTCTCTGCACTTAAAGTATAATCATCTTCAGAGATTATTGAAAGTATTTTTTTTATTTTAGGGGAAAAAAAGGAAAGATCCTGAAGTTATTTTTCATTCAAATGAATATTGAACTAAAACTTCATCTTTTAGTGCTCTAAATTTTATCTCCTCTATTTTCATAGAATCATAAAATCATTTGATTTGGAAGGGTTGTTAAAGGCCATCTAGTCCGACTGCCTTGAAATGAACAGGAACACCTACAGTTACATCAGGTTTCTGAATCCTGTCTGGCCTGCCTTACGTGTCTCTAGGGATGGGGGCATCCACCATCTCTGGCAACCTGTTTCAGTTCCTCACCACTCTCATTGTAAACAAAGAAACAAACAAAAACAACTTCTACTCACTCTAAATCTCCCTTTTTTAGTTTAGTTTCGTTTGAAACCATTTCTCCTTGTCTAACAATAATAGATGCTGCTAGAGCCTCTGTCCATTTCCTTCTTATAAGCCTCTCTTTAGATACTGAAAAGTTATCAGGTCTCCCCAGAGCCACCTTTTCTCCAGGCTGAACAGCCCCAGTTCTCTCACGCTGTCCTTGTGAAGATCGTTTTGCTTTGCAATGAGTGCAAATTCTCTCACTTTCTTTAACACATGTCCATCTAGCTTTACTCCCTGATGTGAAATTGAGGGTAATCAGAGTCTTGAAATGAAGGCGCCAATACTGCAAATGTATTAAAATATTTTTGATCTGAAATTATGAAGTTTTTGCCTTAGAATATTGATGGAAGGGAAAACAATTCTACACTTCAGAAAAAGTAACACAGTTATTTTTTAATTAAAAAATTCCTGTTTCAAGTCTAAAAAGTTTAAAACATAAGCTTTAATGTTTAGCACTACACTTCAGTGTTGCAGACTGTTATTTATTTTCTTTCATTCAGACAGTTCTGACATCTGACTGGGGTTTTTTCATGGCTCTGTAATCTATCGTAAAACTAGCTCAGAAACAATTCTTGCTTCGTTACACAGTGTAAATGTCAGGCAAGGTAGTCTACAATAAAATTTTGTGAACATTAATTTTTAAATTGTTATTTTTTTGTTTGCATTTTAATAACGTTCTTTGAAAGAATTTAAATTAATCTAAAATAAAGTTGCTGATTCTTCTAGTTATCTATTAATATTTGTATTTATGCTGCTGCCAGGATAGTTCCTCCTGAGAGAACTGGGGAAGGACAGTACCAGGTAGGACTGAAGCCAGAGGATTACAATCTGCTCCTGGTATTTCTAGCTGGGTCATACAAGTCTGTGACTAGGAAACTGAAAAATATCAAGACAGACTTCACATCACTTGCGAATATGCTTGAGGGATCAGGTGTACAGGTAGTGTTCTACTCAATCCTTCCAACAGGAGGCTGGAATCTGGGCAGAAGAACAGATCAGTTGATGGAATAACTATGTGGATGGTGTGCTCAGGGTTTTGTTTTCTATGATCTAGGAACCATTTTTTATAAACTGGGAAGGTTGATGTAGGATGGGACACGTCTGACCAGCAGGAGCAAGAATACATTAGGCAGCAAGCTGATGAGGCTCATCATCAGGATTTTAAAATAGATTTGATAAAGGAAGGGGATGTACTGCTAAGGTACAGAGAAGAATGCTGGGAACACCCTTGCTTTAGGAAACAGCTAGGGAAAACAACAGATTTGTCCCAGGGATTCTAGAATTATCATTTTAGAATAGTAAACCTTTTCTCCTTCTCGTCAGTGAAGTATATTGTCATCCTTACTTATGAACTAATGTCTGTAATTTTGAAGGCTTGGGTACATTTCTTTTGTTTACCAGGTTAACACAAAATGAATGACATTGCCCAAAATATGTTGAAGACTTCAAGGAGAATCTACAGGTCCTAGAATTTAAGGCTCATTTTCCTACTAGATTTTTTTTTTTTTTTTAGAATGTGAGATGTTGTTCTTTTTTCTTGTCCTATAGACTTTTGTCAAGTGGAGCATCTGTACTTTCCCTATGAAAGTATCTATTGAACTGATACTACAGTCAGCTGATTTTACAGTCAGCAGCATTCCTTTAAAAACAGTGGGTGAAAAAAAAAATCAACAGCAACAAAATCATAGAGATTGATTTTTCTCATCTCTCTTAGTGTAAAGCATTTCAGTAGGCTTAGTGTAAGGCATTTTGATAGGTTTAATGTTACTTTTTTGGATCACTTCTAACTTGAAAAATCTAGCTTCTGCTAACTTGAACATCTAGCTTCTGAACATTAAATTTAATATGTGCAAAGGAAATCTGACTGTTCTAACGTGAGTTTCAACATTTGAATACAAACAAGTAGAAATTGCTTTTCTAACTTCAGTTACCTTGTTACGTTTCCAAAGATCATATTGCTACTGCTTGCTTGGGCTTCTGGGTGATCTTGGAATTTATGAGGCTGACTTAACCACAGCAAATCTTGAATCTTTTTAGATGAAATGCTTTCTGAGGTACATTTATCCTCACTTAGGTACGGTCTAGATTCTTGTTTTTAATGTAACTACCTTATATTTGACTCTGTAACCACAGATCCTTCCTTGATAACATCTAACCTTGTTGATCCATTTCATTCTCTATGTAGCCCTATCCTTCTCCACATTACTAATTACTTCACCTGTATATGCCATCTGCCAATTTGGTTTTTGTATTTATTTTAGATGATCAAAATAGTCAGAATGAGTCACAAGACCTCCAAAATACTATTGAGTTCCTTATTGACGCTTTTTTTTTTTACTGATACATTTATTTAAGAAAAACGTATCTTTATTGATACTGCAGAGGTTGATTAATTTGTTCTTGTTTTCTTGTGATGATACCGTGTGTGAAATTAAAAATACATTCAAGAAGCTATTATGCTTAGCAATGTACCTTTGCAAATTACATCCCTAGAATAAGTGAAAGAAAATGGAAATGGGCTTGTCTGACAGGCTGTATTTCTTAGAAGTTGGTGTTTAAAAAAAAAAGTTGCAACACTTAGCAGTACAAAATATATCCAGCCTTCAGATGTGGATTCTGCTGTTTATTTCTTGAACATATTTTTTTTTTGTGTGCTGTCATAATATATCCCACCTTAAGGAATTTTACTGATAAGTGAACATCTGTTAAAAGGTTCTGTCAGCAAGACAAATATGGTGAGTTAGGAACTCCTGAGAACAGTTAGTTTGATCCTGCTGATTTTAAAACAATAGTTATGTTTTCTGTTTGCTAATAACTTGGTAAGTAGACAGCTTTACCAAAGTCTTACACAGGTTATAATTTCATATCACAGCCAATCTGATCTAAATCCAGTTTTCCACTAAAACATGTAGTTCCAATTTTGTTTTTCAAAATCCAGATTGCCATATTCTAATGCCTGCTCTGGCCTGTGTCTATTGTGATAGGTGGGGAAAAATCATACAAAACTCCACAGAGATGAGTTTTTCTTTCAGAGAATTAGGCAGTGTAATTCAATCACATCTAGAGGCTAGAAGTGGATGAATCTGCAACAGTTGGAACAGAAAATCACAGTTAATGAAGACTAATTGTGATACAAAATCTCTTCTTGACTTTCTAAAACTTGACCTCACAGATCTTTTGGGGAGTTCTGAATATTGATTAAAAGTGATTGAAATTTCTAAAGATGCACAAAGTACTTTGCAGTGTATAAACAAACACTGAATCTCATATCTGTAATCAAATGTTCAGCTTGCTAAAGATAAGAATTAAATGGCAGGAGAAATGACAGCTACCCACAGTATCATACTAGGGATTACCGCAATCATTTGGACTAACCATTCATCAACTATGAATGATTATTTCTATTTTTAAAATAAAATTGAACAAATTATTAGATGGAAAGCATCATGAGAGATTACAGCTCAAAAGATGGAATCTGATAATATTAATATACACCTTAAAATACAGGACTGTAGTTGTATGTGTTGGTGGATTTTATTGCCTCATGTGATGTGATGTTAAATCCTTGTTTGTACAACTGAAGCTAATGGGAGTGAGTGTTTTAACCAATTTTAGACCAGATTTTATGGAAAAACAAGCAAAGCAGCAGTGTTTCTCATCCTCCGATTGTTGCATTTCCATGAACCAGTTGTGATTTTAACTACATTTCAAGACTTGAAAGCTCAGATTTCAATCACAGTGAAAGTATGTGTTGAAAACTTGAGTCTTTTGTACTTACAGAAAGGCTTTTAAAACGTTAGGAGTAGCTGGCACTAATGTTCAGGTAGCATTGTGTGCCTCTGTACTTAATAACAACTAAATGTTGCTTTGTGTTAGTTCTTATCTTTGTGAATGGTTTTCATAATTGCTCTTGTGCTAACAAGGTTGCCATCTTCTTATAAAGTGTTTATGTTAGTGTACAGAAAATAACTTGCCAGAGGAAAACATATTTGTCCTTTCTCTTCTCTGTAATACTCCTATTGTTCTCTTTGATATGTTTAGACATTTTGTATTTATGTGAATAATAACTGAATCCATTCTTTTCTATTCCTGCTGGTTCTTTTGTAGAATGACTTGAACACAAAAGCATCTGTATTGCTTGATTTTTCAGGAACTATCATATAATGCAAATGCAGTAGTTTTCTAGTTTTGGGATACAGGTAGAGGACAGGAGGAGTAATTATTTTACAAATGAATGAACTGTATTTGCTTTCATTTTTCTGTGAATGGTACAAAACTGTGCAGCCATTAGATGATTAGAAGAGTTGTATTAGCTTTGGTTCCTTCAGATATGAAAACATTTCTATGTGTGCTATCTAAAATTAAAATTCTGAATATCTTCACATACAAACATCTTAATACCTTGGATGATGTCCAGGTCTTTAAACATAAGCGGTGCACAAATTAAAGAACACTTCTCGTGGAGAAGTTCATTTGAGAGAAAAACTGGTAGCTATTAATTATGAATTGTTTACTAAGTGGATGTGCACCCATAATGAAACAGTGGTCTTTTCAGGTCAACTACTTTGTTAACAGGTCCTCGGAAAGATAATAGGCTTTTCAAAAGCCTCTAAGAAGCTGATAAAATTAGCAGGGCAATTGGTGTTTATTTTAGTTAATTTTCAAAATGAGTGGTTTGGTGGTTTTTTGGTGTGTTTTGTTCTTTTTTTTTTTTTTTTTTTGTTAGGAATTACTGAGAGGAGAAAATCACGTATGCTTGGGAAATTATCTTCTTATGGATATTCAAAATTTCCTAAATCACCATTTGCGATCGTGAATAAGTAAAATCAGCTTTGTCATTTGTAGTTTCTCTACAGTGCTTCTGTATAGTCAGATTATATATATTTTCTACATGTTCTGAGTTTTTTTATTAATCTCAGGAAGTCTTTTTTAAAAATATAAACTTTAAAACTGCAATAAATAATTACAAAGTAACTGGAAAATCCCTGACTTCACACAGTTTCAGTTCTTTGCTTCACAGCAACCTTAAAATGATCTATTAAATGATTATTAGAAACAATTAATTATACTGGAGAACTCTAAGAGCCCGAATGTAATTTCATGGTTATAATTTTCTTGTCAGGTAATAAAACGGGATGAGCTTGGCAAGGATCTGTCTGACTGCTCTCTGTTCGATTTGCTGAAATATGATGATTATAATAGTGACAAGCACCTAGGTCTGGAAGAATTCTATAGAGCTTTTCGTAAGTACAAAGATTAGCCTATTCTTTTTTCAGTTTTCTTTCCCTTCTCTTCCTTTGTCTTCCTAAAATGTCTTTTTTTTTTTTATTTTTAGATTTTGATACATCAAAATGTTGTATTTAAACAGGCATAATGTAGCAGTCATGATATTATAGAGAACTCTTTAATGAAGTCGATAAGGCATCTGTTTGTGTCCTTATTTCTGAGGGATTTTGGTAATGGAGAATTTGTAGATGATATTCCTTGATGCCAACTGCACTAAAAAAATCTTTGTTGTGCAGAGGTGAAAACAAGTGCAGTCTTGACATTGTTATAGAAATGAAAATCGTAGCACGTTTCCCTACACCCTTTCTTATTGAGTGTTGGTAAAAGCAGTTGTGATAAACCCAGCAACAAATGTACTGCTTTAATTGGTGCTTTAGGATTCAGAGGGGTGTACTGATTTGTAATATGCTTCTGCTGGGTGCTTGTTCTCTGAATGCCAAAGGTGTCTGGGATAAGTGCTTGTAGTACATATGAACTTCTTAATGTATCCACTGGGATATGGATCAAAATGATATTGAAAAGAAGAAAGAAATGGGATGATTTCTAGTTCCTTCATTCAAGGTACATATTCATTGCATTGTTTAAAAATAAAAGCTTGAAAAGCTTCCAGTTCATTGTGTGCCCAACAGCCAGAGGAATGTGAAATATCTTTAATGGCTGTAATTATGGCACAGTGTGTGCTCTTTCAATAAAAGAAAAAGATTAGCTCTAGTTCCACTGCATTTGGTCTTCAGAGATCTTGAATTTAGTCATTCTAATCCACATCAAAAGTATTAACAAAAATTATGTATTGCTTTGAAAGTACACCTAGTGAAACAAAAGGAAAATTAAATGGCAGCCTTCTGGTTATTAGGCTACTACTCTTACAGCAAAACAAGCTGAAACCAAGTACTCCACACAGGCCAAGCCAAACTCAAAGTGAGTATGACAGCTCCAGTCCAGATGTGTGAGATGTGACCTGCTGTTCAGCAACGGCAAATTCTGTGTTTGTGAATACAAAGAATTAGTATGGGTGGTGAGCCGCAGTCATGCAAGTAGCACTCCATCACATTTTCCATAATTTAAGTGCCTACTAAGTTAAAATCAAACTAAGAGTCGAACTCTATTTTTCTTTAATAGAATGTAGGAATTCAGAACAGATTTATTCCAAACAAAATAGAAACTTTTCCTTCTTCAGAATTTTCTTATTTCACTGTTTCAATTTGGTGTCCTAAAATATTATGATGTTATGGTAGCATGCGTGGTGATTGTGAAATTATTATTTTTCACTGTGTGATGATTTTTGGCCACTTCTGATGTTTTTAAATGTGTAGAAGAAACAATCCAAGTGATGAAAATATGACCAATTTTTTAAAAAGTACTTTTCATAACTACATCTTGAGATCTTATAACTGAGCAGTAGCATTGGCAGGGAATAATTTTTGAATTGTTTTTTTTTTTTTTTTTTTAAAAGAAGTTTAAAAGATACATTACTCTAAATTAAAAATGCTTGAACCATAATTGTTGTTTTTTTTTACCCATTCCACAGTTCTTTATTCCTTGAGCTGATAGTATATGTTTGTCTGTTTTTTTGTTTTTCGTTTCCAAATTTTCAATCTGTTTTTAAATACAGTGTAGTACCTTATATTTGCAGTGGGTTTGTCTCTATACCTCTTAGCAGTAGCGGGATAGATTTGATAACTGTTGAACTCCTCTCATTCTCTCTGAAGTTTGTCTGCCTAACAGCTGGAGCAAAAGTTATTCATATTTATGCTGAAGAGCAGTAACGAAAATTTGGGTTCATACAGCTGAAGAAATGGCTCCTATACACAAATGCAGTGCAGAATTAAGTTTCTTTGTTTGCTTGTTTTTCCCATCTTTAACGAGTTGCTTATTTAGGTAAGAAAAGGGAATGGAAGAAAGAGAAGGAAGGAATTTTTTTTCAGTCTCTTGTACAAGGCAGTTAAATGGGCACAGAAATACAAGCACTGTGTCATGGAAAAGGAGGTGGGATATCAGTCACAGGCCCACAGTCTGTAGTAATTCCTAAATCATTTTTCAAGGATGCTTTAGAAGACAGCCTTGTAGCTAAAGCAACTAAAATATAAAACATACCATAAATAGTAAAATATGATTTTAAGACATTTGAATGTGGTGAAGGCTGAAGAGCCCTCATTTCTAAGTATGGGTTTTAAATGGTATCTACCTTCAGCAGGAGAGTGCTACGCAAAAAGAATCACAAGATTCAGAAGGCTGAAAAAGAACTGAGAGTAGGCATTAGTGGTATTTGTGTCATAAACTTGAGCTATAAAGGGGAAGGCTATAATCAAGCATACCATGCGCATTTCTAGCTGTGATTTTTAACTGGCATTTAAAAACACTTCAATAGGATTTTGATCTTTGAACCCAGTTGGGCAAAATTAAAAGGTATTGTCACTATTATGCTGACCAGCTTGCTCTCAAAGTTTTTTTTTGCGTTTTAAAGGATTAGGCAATTACATTTCATTTAAATATGAATGCATATCTATGGGCTTTATTATCAGTACTGCCACACTAGCACTTGCAGGTGAGAAATCTTTTTTCATTGACATACTTAATTAGAAATGTTTCTGTCATCTAAGGACTGTAAATTTAGAATTAAACATAGCTGTAAATTTTACTGCTTCTTTGTTTGTCACAGACAACAGGAAGTTTGTTTTTTTTTCTGGTAGAAACTAATTCTCCTTAAGAGCAAATTAAATCATTGACTGTTGTAAATGTATTTACACACACACACGTATATATATGTATACGCATTTTTATATGGTATATACGTATCTGTGTGGTATATGTGTAATTGCATATATTCTGTGAATTATTGTCAATCTGTTTTTGTTTGCAAAATGAGTAAGAGAGATAGGCAAGATAACTCGAGATAAAAATATAAGCAGTGGTGTAATAATTCCTCTGATAATCCCTCTCTCCTTCAGAAAATCAGATATTGAGGCACTAATAAAGAAGGGAAATACTTAAGAGGGTGAACTGCCTTTGAAGTATGCACTGAAGTCCCAGTCTGCAAAATGTTACAAGAATTTGAAAGTGCTTAATGGCTTGTGTAGTGTTTTGCAGACAAGTAAGCCTGACGTGTCTTTTGTGTTATCAGCTGCTTTCATATATATCATGAGCTTGTTTATGTTGCTATGGCGTATACCCACTAGATATATTTACTAGATGTGTAACAAGTTGTGTAAAATAGAGCATACAGAAAGGTACTTGATAGTTTTTTTCCATTTGTATAATTAAAGTGGGAAGTATAGATCTCTGTACATCTTACAACCATGGGACTGAAGGGAATCATCTTGAACAATCGGGTCAATTTTCCACTGCTCCAGCTGCACAATGTAAAATTGTCTTCTGAGAGTTATCCAGCTCCATCTTAGCATTTTAATTTGTTGGATTGTTTTCTTTCAACACGTAGTCCCAAATTTTATATAAGAGATTTTATATAGGAGAATGTGGTTTTAGTTGTAGTCAGAGCAAGATGTATTTAACCTTGTCTGAAAGGGTGGCTGGAAGCATAGGAGGCTGAAGCCAAACAAAAGGGAGAAGTAGAGGATACGGATTTGTGAATGCTTTTTCTTCTGAAAAATAAAACTCATCTGATGCACTTTTTCGAGGACCTTCTGTTTTTTATGTAATGTCTTCTCTGCTATGAAGATGATATTGTGTTTAATGCCTGTCTTCTGTTGCTCTTTTCTAAAATTAATATTTTCTCCCTTATAGTTCCTTATAAAATGAAATTTCAAAGCAGGTACTTCAGGTGGCCTTTATAGTGGCTTACAAAATCTCGAGGGATACTAGAAGTAAGTAAATAGCTTATTCTCACTCAGTGCAGTGCAGATGTGTATGTTGGCCCTTCTGTGATCACAGTAGAAAGAATGATGGTAATTTAAATATTTATGAATAGAACTGATTGAATACAACAAATAGAAATTACAAGTTTATGGGAAATAAGTGCTTTTCATTGGTCCTTTATAATAATAGAGCTAAATGCTTTAACAACTCATAGTCTGTATAAAATGAAGAAAAAATGGTGTTTGCCAAAATTTTTTAGATTAATGTAGAACTATTTTTATCTTATGTGCCAAAAAGGGGCCATGAAATGAAAGTCTGAAAAAGAGGAGGCTCAGGGGAAACCTTATTTCTCCCTACAGATACCCGAAGGGACCTTGTGGAGAGATGGGCATTGACCTTTTCTCCCATGTAACTGTTCACAGGACTAGAGAGAATGGCCTCAATTTGTGCCAGTTGTGTTTCAGGTTGAACATTAGGAAATACTGCTTCGAGAGATTGATCAGGCACTGGAATGGGCTGCTCAGGGAGGTGCTGGAGTCAGTGTGTTTCTGGAGTTGTTCAAAAAGTATTTAGATGTTGTACTGAGGGACATGGTTTAGTTGGAGATATTGGTGATAGGTAGACTGTTGGGCTGAATGATCTTGGAGGTCTTTTCCAGCTTTTTTATGTACTTGCTATTGCTCTATGTATTTAAAAGTACCTTAAAAGCGTTATTCAGGTCACAAATACAAAATTGAGATCTTATTGCTGGGGTAATGCTTGTGAATCTGTATGTAAACCTTCAATAACGACTGTTATTAGTTGGTCAGGGATGGTGATGCAAAAATGCCATTCACTGTAGTTTTTGGGTGAATCTGTGACCAGTGCATAATATGAATGTCAAAGCTTGTGCTTTGGTTTGTGTTGAATTATATAGAAAGTTAAACAGCAAGAAGTATCCATAAATGCAAGACTTAGTTAAGAATTATTATCAGGTAGTCTAATTCCTGCAAAATGTTTTTAAAATTGCACTGCTCTACTTAACATAGTTTCACTCTTACTTAATTCTGTCAGCTGCAATTATTACAGGTGCATGTTCCAAAATCCTTTTTTGAAATGTGTATCTCTTTCCAAAGAGAAAGACCAGAACTTACCGCTCCCTTTTGTCCCCTCTCCTCTCTCTCCCCCCAAAAAGAAATCTAAGTAGAATCCTAGAATTGTTAATGTTGAAAAAGATCTCTAAAATCGTCTAGTTTAACCATCAATCCTTCAGCACCATGTCCACTAAATCAAGTCACTCAGCACTACATTTATATCTTCAAGTCCACGAAGTCTTACTCAAAAAATACCCACTGGATTTACGTTTGAGTGATTTCAGTATCGTGTCAAAAATGTTTAATGTGAAATCTGAGTCAAAGCTTTTTAACTGTGACAACTCCTGAATAATAAAACTGTTTAACAAATAGCAGAGGAAAGAGTTTCTGAAGATTTGTCTCCTGCTATCATTAATTCCTTCTTGCCAACAAGTAGTGTGTGTCCGGTTGTTGTTCTGGGGAGAATTATATTTCATCTCTAGCTTTGGAAAATACAAATTAACAACATACTGAGCGGAAGGTATTGAACTTTGTGGTAATATTTTTCCACTCGATATAATCCACCTGTGCTACCTGTATTTTCAGTCTAGAGATCATCAGCAGGAAAAGAATACAACCTACAACCCCTTGTATAGAATGGGCAGATTTTAAAGCTCGTCATTTCAGTGAAGTGCATTTTTAAGGCATAAAATGTTGTTCCATGATTTGAAGTAGTACGCCTGTAATTTCTTGCGTGCTACTAATTAATTCATTTTGATGCCAGGGGTTCCCACACAATCATAAAATGCATTTTATTTGGTTCATCTCTAATAAGACTTTTAGAAATTATGTTGTTTTGTGTTCTGTTATACGGATACAAGTTTTGTTACTGTTTTACTTTGGGCTAGGCTAGGAAGATAATGTTTTCATGACAATGCATGAGAACAGTAATTCTATTTAAGAAGACACTTAATGGCAAAAAAAAAAAATAAAATAAAACAAAAAAATAAACCTTAAAGTATGCAATATTCTTATTTATATTCAATTTACATTTGTAAGCCTGTTTCGTGCGTGCCCAACCTTGCATGTTAAGATCAGGAGCGTGATAAGCCTTGCTGAATGATTTGAGGTGGCTTGGGAATTAGTGCATTGGGCCATGGCTGGTGGTGAGCCTAGCTGTTCAGTGATTGGAGTCTTCTTGGACCACCACTTCAAGTGTATTCCCATTCCCAAGTTGCTTCCAGCACAATATGCAGCCTGTATTGCATATGCTTTCAATGCAGCCCTACCAGTTACAGTTCCTGGAGCTCTGTACAGTATAACAGCTTTATATGGTCAATACACAGGACTTCATAAGCAAAAACATTTCTAATCAAATTGCAATTAGAATTTCAAATTTTTTATTGCAAGCTCTTTTCTGCTCATCTTGCCTTCTGCATTTCTCTTTACGATCACTCTGTGTGTGGTTTTTTTATATTAAAAGAATAAGCATGCTTATTATTACTTTTTCCCTTAAATGTTTCCACTTGGCAGTGTAGAAGACCTTTGAGAAATACCGAGCTTTTGCCCGTTCAGTTCTGGATCAGTGTAGGAAATGTTTTTTTTTTTTTTAACAAACTTAATTTTATAGCATGCATTCTAAATGTTGGTTAATATGTGATGGTATTATGTAGTTAGTATTTTTTTTTTCTTTTGAAGTTTAACCTGCATATTGCTTTTCTTCTGGATAAGTGTCTCGCTCCAATTTATAGGAGGGAGAGGAGGTTCTTTTATTATCTATATACCCGGCGTGAGATTAAGAAGCAACGGTTCAAATGCTGGTCCAACCAGTTCATTACAAATCTTAATCAGGGGAACTGGGGAAGGGGAGAACGGACACTATTATGAATTAGGGTAAAGGGGAATGGAAGGGGGGCGATAGAAATGAAGAAGCAAGGAGTCTTTATAGAAAGAGGGACATAGTCACCACCATGGATCCAGCTTGGTTCGTAGTTCAGTCTTTGATCTTCATTAGTGGTGGGTCGTCAGGCAGAGTTGTTCTCTTGACAACGACGACAACGACCATGGTGATGATGGCCCTTTTTCAATGCTTCAAAGTGGTTGAGTCAGCTGTCTTTGCAGTGACAGCTCAAATCCATAGTGGTTGAGTCAGCTTTTCTTTGAGTGGCAGCTCAAACCCAAGGTGGTTGAGTCAGTTCTCCTTGCGGTGGCAGCTTCTGGCTCTGGGATCTCAGCAGGAACCTCCTTTGTTCTTATCTTTCTGGCCTTGCCAGCAGATAAGAGGAAGCAGGGAGGCACCAACTTGTATCTTGCCTTCGCAGAATACAATGGTATCATCCCCCAGCCTTCCATACTTAGCTGGAGTGGTTTAGCCACAGGCCAGATCTTCTGCCAGTGAACACTCCTGAGCACTCTCTTCTGCTCTTCTGCAGAGCAAGCAGCTGTGGGGGAAGGGGCTTGCAAATGTTCCCAAAGCGATATCGATTGTCACACAGTTAGCACCCATCACTTGACAAGTCACTCAGAGTCTTTTCACAAGAAAAACCTCAGGAAGCAAGCTTTGAGCCAAAAAAAAAAACAAAGAAGGATTCTCACAATAAGGAAAAGAGTTATCAAGATATTACATGATTTGGTTTTTGACATGAAGTTCTGAATAAGTGTGGTGTTTGCAATTTTATGTAGTTCTGTTAATGTCTCTCCTAGGCCAGAAAATATTTGTACACATTTAGGTGAAATAGAAAATAGATAAGAAGTGTCAAAATGATTGCATCCCATTTTAGTGTGAATAAGCTATTATTTTATAAATTTAGATGCATAGAAATGGAATTCTAATTAAGTTATGCATGACAGCTTTGTAATAAGTGAATGATTGTTTGCTCTGTACATTTAGCTGTAAATCACTATCCATGGTGAACTTCAGTCTTTTTACAGCTGATATCTTTATGTTGCTAGTTCAGAGATAATATTTTCATTTTTGCAAGTCATTGTACCCGTAGGATTGTGTTATTATTGATGTTCCAGCGTTCACAAACACCTTCATCTAGATGGTTCACATTTCAAAACACTTTGAAAATAATAATTTATAATCAGTTATCTTTACTAACTGTTGTAAGGGAATCAGTCTTACTGCAATGCAGGGGCTAAGGCATAGGGGAGAGAAAATGCTTCCAGATTATTATCCACAATGTGGAATGACTTGAATAAAGGAGGTGATCACTAGCTAATCCACAAAGCAGGGACATTAAAATATATTATTCACAGCAAAATTACACTTCTCCAACTGTAATGAATATTAATATGCTCATAAAATATCATTTAGTAAGAAATCTTGATAGCCATTGGACTACTTGTTTTCTTTGCACCCATAAAAATCACCTCTTTATCTGGATTTCTTATTTGGAAGTAGTTTTAGCCTAGAGCTATGATACTGTTAACCAACAATAAATACTCATTTAAGCAAAATTTCTAAAATAATTTAACATTATCATAATTTAAAATATACATGCATATTACTTTTCCTTCAAAAATAAATGGAATCATGTTTAAGTTATTGAGGAATCAGCATAGTGTCATCTCTTTAAAACAAACAAATGAAAAAGCCATGAATAGGGGAAAAATAAAAAGGTAATGCATGCAGTTCTTTTAAGAGTCTTAGGTATGTATTAGAGAAAGTTGCTTTACTTTGAATATAGAGCAGAATGTAAAAATTTTGTAACTGTTTGCTAAGAGGAGATTAACAACACTTAGCAGTTGTTTGAATGTTGGGATTTTTTTAAAGACGTATCATAAACACTGCTAACCAGAAATCTAAGGTGGATTTACTGTAACATGATAAGAACCTGAGTTAATTTCTCAACTGTGCTTAAGAAATGGGGGGGGGGGAAAGGAAGTTGGATCTGATCTCAAGTCATGAAAAGGAGATCCTTTAAAATACTAAGATAATTTAAGTATTTCAGATGATGAGTGAATTAAATAGATTCCTTTTTCTCCCAAGAATCAATTTATTTATTTCGAGAAGGATAAATTTATTGTTTTTGAGCAGATTTTTGTTTTAATGTTTTTTTTTTCCTCTGCAAGCTTGAGTTTGCTAGTTGTTCTTAAGCATAGAACACTAATGTTCACCTTACAAACTAAGTAACTTTATTCCTCAAATTGATGGGTGTCGTTATATTTTTACATATTCTGGAATCCAAATCAATCTTTTCCTGAAAGAAGACTCTTGGGGATTTGTTTTTTTTTTTTGTTTGATAACTCATCTACTCTGCTCATTGTTTGTTGGTTCCAATCATATGTATAGGTAAGCAGATGAGTTATTGCAGTCAGAAGAAGACTATGAAAGGCTTTTAGTAGTTCCTGGGATTTGTGAATTTCTTAAACTTTAAAAGGGAATCTGAAAAAGTAGTTTTGCACCTGTAGTTTTGCACCTAGATTGTATGAAAGAACATTGGAAATTTGTAAATAGGGATTAAAAAAAAAATCCGACCCTGCAATGGTTGTGTGCTTTTCTTTAGACCTTAATGTTATTGAAAGGTGTATTGCGTTATACTGGGAAAGTTTTTTTGATGGAATGCTTTCAAATTTTTATTGCATATGATAAGGGGAAAAGAGCTGGAAAATGTCCCAGATCACAGAATCACAGGAGTTGGAAAAGGGACCTCAGGAGATCATCAAGTCCAACCCCGTTGCTTCCATTGCTCTCTCAGTTCATTCCAATTTTCCTACAGAATTGCATTCTGGCAAAATGTTTTTATTTCAGGGAATTTCATTACTAACTTCATTTCCAAAGCACAATAATTACAATTTCAAGTTTTACTATAGTATTCTTCTATAACTCATGAGTATATTTACTTACTTAGTTTATGCATTTTACTGCTTCAGAAAGACCGTGTATTTGGTCAGCCGAAATAAAGAGTGAATGGGATATCTGAGTCTAAGTATTTGCATAAATCCTTGAAGAAAATGAAGTAATAGATAAAATATTTGTTTTGAATATTTTAGATATGAAATGAAAACAAGTGATTGATCTTAACGCTCCAATTTAAATGCTTCAGTGAACAGGTGAAGCTTACTACCTGATTTTTGAGTTATGCTCTATGCACATAGGTATGTTTAGTGTAACACACATGTGCACCCAAATAAAAGTGTGTAGGTGTATAGTTTAATCTGTGGAGTACTTTTTAAGGCACTCTATTAAGACATTGAATTCCTATTCAAAAATATTGTCAGTTTTGTGAGCACGGTTTTGCCACAGGGTTCGGAGCAGGAAAGGGAGAGGAATTATTGGAAACAACTAGAAGAAGTATTTTATTGGAGACACACCCAGGCGTATTTTTAATCTCAATTTCCAACTTTCTATAGGAAAAATAGCACAAGTAGGAGCTTAATAGGCCAGAAGAGAGTGTACTGCTTATCAACTGTCATACCGTTCCCAGTACATCAGCAATTATAGCAATTTTAATTGTTTAAAACTGTTTAAAAATGTTTAAATTGTTTAAATTTTAATTGCAATGATCTTCATGGGTGTTAATGTGCTTGCAGTGTGTCCAGATCGTTTTCCTGGCTCTCTTCTGTCGCTTATTTTACATCACTGTAGGTTATTTTTGTTCTGTTGTGGTTTGTAGTTGTTTGTTTTTTTTTTCCAAGTTAATTTTTTCCATTTAGTTTTCTCCTAAGTAATGTTTGCATATTTGCATTTTCTGTTTGCCTTCTCTTTTCCAAGTCTACAAGGGTTGATTAAATGGATAAGTTGAATTTCTGTGTGTGCTCCTGAGGCACCTATGCCAGAAGATGCCATGGAATAGGGGGGAGACAATCAGAACAGCTGAGGGCTGCCTGCTCTGTTTGCTCTGTACTTCTGAGATTCTTTGTATCTTGTTTATAAAATGTGTTGAGTAAAAGAGTGAAATAGTGATTTTCAAGGCCCTTCAAGATGCATCTCTTTGGGAAAGCAGAAATGTGTATCCATCATACTAACGTGTTTCCTGAACTATTTTAAGCTAAGGGAAGGAGACTATCTCTAGTCTCCTATTCAATGCTTGGCTTATTCCAAAGGCATAAAGCTACTAAGATTACAGAGGATAGGATAATTGTTTGTTACGGTCTTATAATTTAACAAAGAGTTTACTTTGAGGCTCAGAAAGATTTAAAAAAAAAAAAAAAAAAAAAGGATGAATAAAAGAAAACGAAGAAGTGAGCAAATAAAAAAGAATGTTTTTAGTGAATGAGTTTATCAGCTGCCCACTTGAAATATATCATTTTAAAAATTCCTTTTAAGTTCTCTTCTACGCATTTTATTTGTGTGGGATTGATGTTGTAATCTAAAAACATTTACTTTAAGGACAGTGTGATTTTTTTCCTCTATAATATCTAATATCTATAATAGCAACTGCTATTACATGTTTTAGGTATTTTAGTGCATTTACAAAGTGTTTGGATGAAAGGGTGTTTTTTATATGATTTTATATGATACTTCTGACTTGGAGATAACTACATTTTCTGAATGTATATGTTAAATGAAGGTAAATGCAATTTTAATGTTATTTTAAGTTAGGAAAGTCGAAATGAATTTAGTCCTGTTTAAGTGGAATTATTCAGTCTATGTGAAGATATGCATACCCATATAAATTAAAAAAATAAAATTACTTCTATTTATTTAATTTCCATAATCTTTGACCTTTTACCCTCTATTGTGGTATATCACAGCTGTCAACTTTTTGTAAGAAGCTTCCTTTTGCCTTTGCTGTTAATGCTATGAGGTAAAAGAATTTGGAGGTGTATAGAGGGAAGACACCCTAGAATATAAGCTGTTTAAGTCCATATAAACACTGACCATCTTATGACTGGGGAAGTAGTGGAAGAAGATTCTGACAAACCGTGTTTTGTCACTTCAGATAATTGCATTCAAAGCTAGGATGCTTCTTGCATCGCTTCTATCTTTTGAACTTCTCAGAAACATGCATCTCATGATTTTAGATAATAATTATGAATTCGTTATAGAGATGCTTGCAAGCAGAATTCAGTAGGAGCAGTTGGAAACACAGGTTGTGAATATGTAATGAAATTATATATCACATCAACTCTGCTGCCTGTGATTGTTGGAGGATTTATTTAGTTGTTAGACTGGTAAATGTTTCATATTCACAGGTTTAAAATGCATGTACAGTTATCCAAATGTGTTTTAGATACTTTGAATTTAAAAATTGAAAAAATAAAATAAAATTTCTACCAAAGGAAATAAGCACAAAAAATATATCTGTGTTCATGTGGTACACAGAATGAATTTGCCAGTAGATTCTGAAGCTAGTTTTCTAAATAAATTGTGTTCTCAGATTGTCAAATGCTCTGTTAAGTAGGTTAGCAAATCATTTATATGGGAGGTACAATTTTAGCCACAGTGAAAATAAAGGCACCACACAAGGCAGTGAAGCTACAAGCAGAAATATACATATTGCAAAATTACATAAAATATAATGCAAATATGTGCAGTTGTGAAAATATATGAGGATTGAGGGAGACACAAAAACCTTCTTTATATACTTCTTTACTTAAAGAACTGGGAAACTGTCTAAGATGGAAGCAATCCAAACAATTCATCTGATTACCATTCAACCATGAATAAATGATAGGAAAAATGACACTTAAAAAAAAAAAAAATTAGCTTTGTGATAATAATTCTTCTCAACCTAGACATGTGGTGGAGATGTATTTGTTGGAGGGAATAGTTGAAGTGGTTTAAAATTTGCTGAGCACTCTGTTTAAGGAATATTTGATGCTAAACAAAGATTAATGTTTTGTTTGTGCTTATGAAGTTCTACTCAAATATTCATTTGAGTAACAATGTATACATAACAACAACTTCTCTGAATTACAGTAAGGATCCATTTAGTCCAGTATCTTGGATCTTATTTTCTTTAGGGAAGATTACAAAAGAAGAAAAAGGGTATCAAGATTCTTGTGTTGTACCTCCTTTATTTCTAGTGATTTTTGTTTTGGAGACTGATTAATAGCTCTTGATGAATGCTTTGCTCAAAAATTTGGTTGCTTTTTGGAGCCATTTGAAATTAACATCTACATCATTGTTTCAGAATTCTTTAATGATTGCACACTAGAATAAGTATTTTTTGAACATTGTGCATGCTTTCTTTTTAGTTTATAATGTATGATAAAATACTGTGAGCAACTATGCTATATTCTCAGTCTCCCATATCCTGAGATTTTTTGAAGCTCCTGGCTAATCTTTGCAGTCAGCTCTTTTCCATTCTGAAATGTTTCATGTAAAAGCTGCTTGTGTGAAGAGCTTACCACATGCTTGATTGTTCTTACGATGCTTTTTTTCTTTTCAAGTTTTACTACATTTATTTATTTCTTTTTCCCCAGGGGAAAGGACTAAAAACAAACAAAGTGTCATCATGGATTTAGAGAGTGGTGTAGTAATGCTCTGCCTATTTTCTTTTATTAACACATTGTCAAGGCTGAGTACGTATTTGCATAAGGCTTCCAATTGTATTCTAAAGGTCTCTTACCTAAGCAATAATAACTTGTTCAGAGTCTATCTCTTTGTAGACAGGTTTGGTCCCCTTTTTCACCTGCATTCGATACTTTGAATAACCAATTACATATATACTAAACTTGGCAAACTAGTATCATAAATAATGTCTTTATGCAAATTTTTGTTTCATATCTAAATTATCTGATTACCTATTTTCCAAAATGTTCTCAGAAATGTATTGTCTCATTTTCTTCTCTCTCCTGCTGGTTCAACATGAGGCAATCCGGATGGAATTCCACCAGTGACTTTTCTTCATATGAAACTTAAAAACAGAACTCTTCAATGGAGAAATGAAAAATCATTTCTAAAACCATGAGCAGATCTGATGCGGGTTGTTTGTTACAAGGCAGAACAAAAGTCTGCTCGGGCAATAACCAAAAGTGAGGGCCTCTGTACAGACAAGTAATACAGCCTACCTTAAGTTCTGGTTTGTTTTATTTTTTCCTTCTACATGTAAATTACATCAGCAGATTGATTTATTTTTCAGTGTAACTTTCATTCTACTTCCGTCTGTGCTTTTTCCACATTATAAACTACTGTAACTGGCTCATAACTCTACTCTTCAGACTGCAGGAAACTATTGAATAACAACTGCATGGCCTTTCTTTTCTTGTAGAGGAAGTATAGTAGTGCTTTTCTGCTTCAGGCTTTCTAACTCCCATTTATATGTCAGGTAATTTGATTGTGAATTACTGCCTTAGAATTTTGTACTGACAGAGAGAACTATTTTCCAGGTTGGGTTTTTATAAAACTCTGAATACATCCAGAAGTCTTAAATACTTGGAAATTCTATTATCACTCTAAGGGGAGGAAAAAAAAAGATTTGAAATTTTGAAATAAAATGGAGCTGTACATTAAATAAAATTGGCAAATTATTATATTGATAAGCAGAAATCTTTGTGCATAAAACTGTGAGTTACGAGGGTTGCCAGTTCTCCTTTTATGATTCCTGTTTCATTATGAATTAGTTCCAGAAATATTTTGTAGTTTAAACTGCTGCATTGTAAATGTTTCATTTGAGGTAACTGCAAGTATGCAGTATTGATGTTCAGCATCTGTGTTTGCAGAGAACATAAGGAGCATTAAAGTTGGATCTATACTAGTAAAATGACTTGAAAATATTGATGCTAACTGTTAACATTTAAATAAAATGTTTTTTGTTTGAGCTAGTCATATGCAAACACAACAAGCATGTTGAAATTGATTTTTGTGTAAATTATCTTCTTTGGTTAGATAGATGCACCAAATATACAATAAATAATGCCAGAACCAATTATCAGTGCTTCATCAAATTAGCCCTTCCATGTTACATAGGTAAGACAGCTGTATTTAACATGAACTTAATTTTTTTTGAAATCTGTTTTCAAGAGGAAAACATGTTATGAATAATAATGAATGAGGATGCATAAAATGTGGTTATTCCTAATGTCCTTTCTCATTCAAATTTGGCTCTTAATAATTTAGAGTAAGATATACATTTTTCAATATGCAAGTGAGCTCATGGCAAATGTTGGTTTTGAATCTGTTTTCAAATAATATTATGATGTTTCTTCTGTTCTTCGTCAAGGCTGCCTTACATATTTGTGGTCTTGATTCCAAGAAGTTTTGAGACTATTATTAGCTATTCAAAGGTTAACCTGAAAAACTGAATAAGGAAGTAGTCTCAATGACCACATTTATTTTAAGATACTTTGGAATATATCATAAAGATGAAAAAGTTTGGACATCCACTTTCACTGAGACCCAAGGCTGTATTCTTTTTTATGTGAAGGTTGCTGATTGAGAATTTCAGATTTGGTACTGGGTTATGTTTTATATTAAATAGCGCGTGGACATGGAAATAGTAAATCAAACTTGACTGTATTTGCTTATGACTGACATGTGCTGCTGTGATCTAGGCTTGCTTCTAATTGAGTAGCTAGAGTGTGATCAGGGTTTACAAGCTTATGTAGTGTAAACACAGCGAACACTTAGCTGAACTTGGTACACTGGCAGAGCTGGTGTGTTTGAACCAATTTTTACTCAGTTTGCTGAAAAAGACATTTTATAATATTTTAGGCACTATGTCCTCTGCTTCCCAATGATTTAAAACATCCTGTGGTCATAAAGAGTTTTAAAATGCATTGCATCCTGGGCAACATATCAACAGAAGCTCTGGATATTTATGCTGCCAGGTACTAGACTAATGGAAAATAACCAAGTTTAAAACTATCTCAAATAAAAGTAAAGACATGGATAGTGCGACATGCAGCTTGCATGGTGTTATGCATAGCAATCTGCAGCAGAAAGGCTGCTATTCCAACTAAGCAAGGCATTGTAGCTAGCTTAATAGCCAACAGTAGCCCTTTTTATATCTGATTAGTAAATTTGTCTGAGATCCTGGTTATTTAGGTAAGACTGTTGTTTATGTCAGTTGATTTAAAATACAGTAACTGGAATTTAGGTAAATGATAGCACTGTGGTGGCAGCTGAAGAGTAAAAGCACAAATGAGACAATTTAATGCAATGATGGCCATAAGGAGAAATAGTTTTATTAAGCAAAAAAAGATGCTGAAGACTGTAATTAGCAAATACACCCTCAGAACCTAGAAGTTAGAGCCTTAAATTCATCTTTTCTTTTGACTGCCACCAAATGCATTTTTCAGTGTTAAGAATGCAATGTACGAACATATGTCCATACAGATTGTTGGACAAGAAAGGTTTCTTAGCTATAGGTGTCATATCATATAATTATGACAACTACAATTAGAATAAATCGTTACTTATGCATTCTGAAGGACATATTTTCTAAGCAATGTGGCACTGTAAATGAGAGTGTTGATCATATTTTTCTGGACTGCTGTGGTTTCTGTTGCTTTTAGAATTTTTTTTTTAGTATACAGCTATTTTAATTATATCTTGCCCATTTGAATATGGCCATTAAAATGACATTGAAGTCTGAAAATGACAATAAATTATTAGGAAATTATTGTTTCATCTACTCTGAGATCCTCTTCCCAAAGCAAACCCTAAGGTTTTCATTTGTTACAGCTTTATTAGCTCAAAAGAGACTGTTGTGTAATTTTGAGTGTATAATCTATAAAAGCTCTACATTTATATCTGTACTTAAACCTAAGGTATCGTATCTGACTATCTTCATATCAACAATTTATGTAGCATGTATCAAATCAAATTCTAGCCTATCACTTGGGCTAGACTAACTTGGAAATTTCCCTTAGGATTCATTGAATGATGCAGAAAATCTGTTACAGAGCATATTGGGAGAGATGTTAAGGTTGAAGAAGCAGTTTCAGTCTGGTGAGATGATAGAAATGGGACGGAGATTTATCTTTTACCAGCTCATTCACGGTATCTCCCAGAAGATGGAAATTCATAGAAGTTTGAATTTTATCTTCTTCTTATGGTGAAAGGCTACTCTGTAGCCTTTCAAGTGCTACAAGTGCTGTGTCTGGTTTAGTGGTTTCCCCTGTGGTGGAAAAGTTTGTAGCCAAACACTTCATGAGTTGGCTTTCCTGGCCTGTTTCCTTTGAGGCTAAAAAAAATTCTCCTGCAGATTGTATGGCCTCTGTAGGCTTTGTGGACTCTCATAACTAGCCAGTCTGTAGGATGAACCCTTTTATCTGTGCTGTTGTCACTGTTCTCAAAGTGAAGTGATGATACATCATCATCGTGTTCAAAACATTCTCCTATTAACATTCCAATTGCATGAGAATGTCAGACAAAGCCTGATATATATACGAGTGTGTATGTACTCTTTTCCAGTGCAGCTTTAGGTAGACTTGAGTGTTTTATCTTTGCAAGTTTAATATATTTGTTGTCCAGAAAGTAGTTCTATGAATTCGTGGTTGGTTCAGGTGTTGATACGATGTCACTGTGATAGAATCGTCACTTCAGAAACTCAGTGAATATATGTGGATTCTTCCCAGTGCTGATAACATTGCACTTCTGGTAATTCTTGATCTAGCATGATGCATTAAATGAGGTGCAGCCCATACCTACATAGAAACAGTTGTACGCAATGACAAGGGAGTCATAAATAATCAATGACTCCTTGTGCTTCCATGAACAGTGTTTCTGAAGTATTTTTTAATGATTCTAATGCCCTGCAGAGCAAGTGAGAATATATATTTTATTGATTTTTATTAAGACTTAAGTGAATCATTATAGTCCTTCTGGCACTCGACTTGAGTCCTGTTGAGCTCTGTAGTCTGTGCAGACTCAGGGGAAACACAAGGGACCAAAGAGCAGTTTGATTGAACGGACACAGGAAGTAAAATTCGTTTAATTAAACAATTAAATGTAAACATTTATATTTCTTCCTCAGTGTTTAATGTTCCTGTAAATGCCAAGCCTTTGGTATGGAAACTGACTGTGGTTTTTCGTATCAATTTATGGCTTTAAAAAAAAAAAAAAGCAGCAGCAAATTCCAGTTAGATTGATACTACTCTGCCAGGAGATCAGATTACTTTTCTTCCATTATGTTAAAATAGTGAAAGTAGTACATTATTTCTCATAGTTCTTCCATTAAGTTCTTTATTAGCTTAAAAATAATCATGATCTTGTTGGGCTAAGGGAAAATTTCCATCCCCTCACTTTCTCCACAGTCAATAAATTTTGCAGGAATCAATACCTCCATAGGTTATTTTAATGACTGTGGTTTCATACCTAACTTTACAGCACAAAGACTAAGCGTTAGTTTTAATTTAGAATGAAAGGACGACTGTGGTAGTTGTACTCTGTAGATTTTTATTTTTAATTACACTAGAGGCCTTTAATCTATCACATACTCTTATATGAGTGGCTGTGGATTTAGGAGGTGAGGTTTCCTTCCCAGCTTAATTTTGTAGGAAACCGTGGTGTAACATCCTGAAAACCAAGCTTACAAAATGCCGTTGAAAGGAGGTGAGGGAAGGAGTGTTAAAATAGACATTATTTAAGAAAATATCTTAAATATTCAGGTTTCAATCTGATAAACGTAATCACAAAGAAGGGGATATACATAAGGATTTATATATACGTACATATATATATACACATACATATATATATACATACATATATGTATACATACATACATATACATACATATATATACACATACATATATATATACACATGCTGAATTCATTAAGCTAGGCTATATATATACACACACACATGCTGAATATATATATATACACACACACACATATATATATACATATATATATATACATGTGTATATATATATATATATACACACATGCTGAATTCATTAAGCTAGGCAGTCAGGTGAAATATTTTACTTCATTCTAAATTCTGAAATTTTGAACCATTCTTTATGTTTCTAGGTATTCGAATAATGAATGACATGTATTTATCTTGAAGATATGCTTTAATTTCTTCCATGAAATAAATGTAGCACAACCTATCAGTTGTTCTCTATTAAATCTTACTGACTAGTATCAAAAATAAAATTGCTTTTGAAGCTTTTTTTTTTATTTTGTTGAAGCCTTTGCTTCTTTTCTGTTATGGTTTCTATTAATTTTCTTTATGGAATTAGTTTCTATCGGACTTCCTACAGTTATAAGCTATTATAATATTACTTCTAATTTACATTTAAAAATATTTTTATATTCCTTGTTTAAAAAAAGGAAAAGTTGAATAAATATTAATTTAAAGAAATATCTTAAGATCCTTTCTTTTTGAAAAAATAATGGAATTTTGAAAGTTGAGAAATAGAAATCTCTGCTGTTCTAGCCTTAAAGCTGGAAAGAAAACATCTTGAATTTTGATAGAAGCTCTGCTGCTGCGTTAATTAGCAGTGGCACAGTTATTTATGCTTGTGCATGTGTGGCTAATAGAACTATGAAAGCAGGTCTTTTGATGTTTTTAGTAGATCTTTGAGATTTATAAATATTAACATATTGATTATGAAGTGGTGCACTACATTTTCCTTAAGTTTTATAATAAATAATAATTAATACAGCATTAATTATATTGTTATAATTTTATCGCACAGATACAGAATGGGCTGCCCGGGGATGTGGTGGAGTCACTGTCCCTGGAGGTGTTCAAGAAATATTTAGAAGTTGTACAGAGGGATGTGGTTTAAGTGAGAAACATTGGTGACAACTGAGCAGTTGGACTGGCTGATCTGAGGTCTTTCCAACCTTGGTGATTCTATGATTCAATGATGTGGATTGATCTGAGCTGATCACTGTGAACTCTTGAAGCATGAGTAGGAATTTAGGCTCATCAGCACCCTGTTCTAAGAGAGCTCTGTACTACGTTATTTTTGTGATGAATGGACGGACATATTGTTAGATGGAAATCATTTTGTACAGGAAAAAATGCTATTTTCAAGTTTTAATTAGGGGCTTTTCACTTATTTGCACTTGAAAAATATTCTTTCCCTGTGATAAATCATCTGGGGTGATGGAACTGTTGGGATACGACCTCTGGAATGCTTTAATTCTGGTCTCTTGGTCCTTTTTTTTTAATTTATTTTTTAATTTGAAAAGCCAATCAAAATGCTTATTTCTGGAAGAAGTATGTTTTGCGTCTATATATGTAATATTTACGTTTATAGAAAATAACATCTGTTCACAGCAAAAATGATTTTTTTCTTCAATAATTTAATTACACTGAAAAGTGAAATTCTGTATACTTTCTTCAGCTTAGCATACCAGGATCATTTCGAGCTTTGCCAAAAGACAAACTTTTTATCATTTAATTTTTGAACTGCCAAAGTTAGACATGCTAATCGTAATGCATGCTGATTTTAAAGTCGCTTTTAAGAACAGCAAAATGACACTGATGAAAAGGCTCTTGTTATTTCATTTTGAGAAGGTGAGATCACTGCCAGAAGAGGGAAAAGGCACTTTGTGTAGTTGTATTCCAGATGTTACAAAACACAATATCTTAGTAAGATTTGACGCACCCAAATAGCAGCATTTCCGATTTTTTCCACTGTTGAGTGGAAGAATTAGCTCATCCTGATGTTCACTGAAAATATTTCCATTTAGTGTTTTTTATTGCTAGTTTTTATCTTACTATTGATCAACTGCAGAGTTGTAGAATTTTTTAAAATGAAAACTGCTATTCATAAAATTCCTTATAGCAAGCATTATGAGTCTCAGATTATTTTACGTTCTGTTTTATTCTCTTCAGTTCTTTGAATTCTTCCCGAAATTTATCAGCCTATACATATGTTGTATCTAGACTGGGAGGTTTTAGGGCTGGTTTATGTTAATTTCGCTAAGCTTATATACAGTTATTGCTCTAAGGTGTTATAGGTCTTTAGGATCTGTAATACCTGAGCCACAGGCAAGGAGAACCTTTTTGTATCTCTTGAAAACCAGTGACTTTTCCATATCCTTCCTGGTTACGGGCTATTTTGTTAATGTCAAAAACTTTGTAGTTAACTACAGTAAAACAAAAGGCCATAGCTAATGCCCTATGACCACTCATTTGAAGTTAAGCTGCATTTTATACACTTTCCATTAAGCTCAGAGCTTGCAATAGTCCGTGGACACGAACCATAAATGAATTATTAATGTCATAAAATAGTAATGCCATTTTGTATTTTGATTTTGGAATATAATTTTCACTAAGGTAGCAAACGCTGAACTTTGCATTTAATACATGTCTCCTTATCCACAGTTGCATTCTAATTAAAAATGAGAATAAAAAGAACTGGACTTCTGTATAAAGGCATCCATAATAATACTGGAACTAATTGGAAACAGACTTTGAAATTTTGTAGAATTTAAATTAGATAACTCATTTATCATGTGAGGGTTAGCATTTTTCATAATCATTTTATGGTAATCATTTAATGACTACGCTAAATTAAGTATTGGCTTTGGAAAACACAGATAATTACTGTTATAGATCACCATGTTTATCTACCTTTTAATGTTTATACACACAGAATTCTGTAAGAAAATATTAGTATGCTGTTGCTGTCTATCAGAAGTTTTGAATCATTCAGTAGTCATTCAGGTGTGTTTCAAGAAGTCTGGATAGCAGTGTCACTGAAGGACCATGTCCTATGACACACAAGCTGAAGTGCTACAGATGACTGAAATACATTTTTGAAACAACAGTAGATAGCTCAATATTTAACTTAATTTATATATTCCCTTTTCAGTGGTTTAACAAATTGCATCAGGTCATGCATTTAGGGGAAAAAAAATGTCAGTCATATTGAATGGTGGACAGCATTACGTTCCTATTGGAAGAGAGAAAAAGAGTGTTTTTGAATTTTCTCTAAATAGAAAACAAATATTTTTAAACACATAAAAATTGTTCTTCTGAAACAATGCATTTTTCTTTCCTGAAGCTATTGAAATGCCTTCCTTCTTGCAATTTGGAAAGGAAGAAAAAAAGTTTTACACTGAACAATCTTTTAAATTGTGTTAATTAAAAATGGTTTCTTTTGTGAAGCTAACAGGCACCAATAATCTTAGCTTGCTCATAGGATGTTGCTTTGCTATAATGGGAAGATTAATGTCACTCTTTTTTTATATAAGAGTCCAAATGTGTTATGGGACATCAAAGTCAAGAGTCTTTCTTTTAAATAAATCAAAAGTGGCTTACCTGATATTGTGAAATAGCTTATTAACACTAGCATCTTTTAATGCGTGGTGCACTGGAAATGTTAAAAGTAGATGTTGAGTATTTGTGGCTTGAGATGACTCATGCTCCAGTAGAAGTACTGTATTTAATTCATGTTTGTCAAGCTTTACATGACGTTATATTCTTTTCTCCTGGCTGTTGCTGTATTCCATCTTCATTGTTGCTGCCGCTGCTTGGCAGACACAACAGTTACAGAATAGATGCTGTGAAATGCTCTGGTTTTTGGTTCATTATTTTTTTCTTCTCTCTGTACTTAGGAAAAATTTATTCAAGTACACAGCTGTTTTTCTGGCTCTGGGTTTCTCTAGCTATTGTAAAAGAAATCATGTTTGACCAGAGAAGCATAGTGCAAATCCTTTTTACACTGTTTTTTAGAACTGACGTAAACGAATGTGTTTTGACTATGATTAATGAGTATTCTGTGACTCATATGGAAGAGAATACTAACATCAGTTTTATCAGGAACTTGTGCTTTCACAGTCAATGGAAATCCTCCATAAAAACTGGTATATAAGAAAAGAATGCTCATACCTTAATTTTATATTCTGAAAGCAGAATTCACATTTGTCTATTCCCACTTCAGTCTTGTATCTTTTGCACACTGTGTTCCATTAATATTTTTCTTTTCTGGAAATGAATGACTCTTAACAGCAGTATTGTCACATTAGTTAAATGAAGATGCTGGCTACTGTACTGCATTGGCCTAACTGTTAAATAACTTCTGGAGTCTGATTGTAGATATGTTCTGTTATGTTTGTTGTAGTCTTACCTCTCAAATTCATTTTCATATTAAATGCTTCTCTTTATGGAATCATGCTTGTCAGTCAATTTAATTGAAATGCCATGGTGACCTTTATTTGAAATGCTCTGAACTTCCTGTGGTTTTTGGAAAGTCTTTTTTCTTTGATTCCAATTAAAATTATTTATAAATTATCAGCTGCATACTAATTAACCTTATGAAACTGCTAGCAAATTAACCTTATAAACAATATATCTTTTGCAGAGGTAGTTCAGCTGAGTTTGCCAGAAGATCAAAAAATAAGCACTACTGCAGCAACAGTAGGACAAAGTGCTGTCTTAAGTTGTGCCATCCAAGGCGTTCTGAGACCTCCCATCATCTGGAAGAGGAACAATGTCATTCTGAATAACTTAGATTTGGAAGATATCAGTGTAAGTAAAAGAGTTCTATTTAACAGTTTGTTACAAAACCTTTGCTCGAAGAACTGAGAACTAATGTTTAACTAATTCCTACTCAATATGTTTTCAGTCATATGGCTGTATATAAGGAAAACAAAACAAAATAATAGCAATAAAATGCCTACCAAACTCTGTTTTTCTTTGAAATTGTTTGCAAAACTCTTGGTGTTAAAAATAATGAAAACATTTCACAGACCAAATGTTTTAAGGTAGTAGGTACGACAGCATAAATGTATGAAGACAAAACTGCAACTTGGTATTGTACATTCAGCACTATATAGGCTTCAAATATTTAGGAGAAGTTAATGTTTTAAGGAATTAATTATTATTTAGCACAAGTGGGTCATTGTAATAAAGCACAGTTCATTGTAACAAAGTGTAAATAGATCACTTTTATAATATTATCTTCTCATATTTGAATGAAAATATACTTTTACCTTAGTACAACTCCTACTACAAAATTGGTTGTTTTGATCATTCCTCTGTGTATCCAGCAGACTGAAGGAATTTCCACTGAATGTCAGTACAACTTCTAAATCTATTGTTAGGAAAGTATCTGCTACCTAACTTTGCCATGACCTCCAAATATGGAGGGAAAAAAATGAAACGAAAAACAGATTTTATGGTAGAGCTCTCAAAACAAGTTTTCAGCTGAGTTTTATTTCCTTGTATGTTCAATTTGCTTTGGCCATCATCTTATAGTACAAGAATTACAAAATGTGGACAAACATAGGGTTACACTTGCTCGGACTAGTATGTGTCTGCATTCACTGCAGCTCTTCTGTGTGTAGAGTATCATCACAATCAAATATTTCATTTATTTTTTAGTGAATGCTTTTATTTCTAAGGTGGCATTTGTACTAACATGTAACCTTCATTTTGTTTTACTTGCTGGTTTTATATCAGATTTGTTTATAAATTTAACTCCTGTGGAGTAATGCTTTATAAAATGAGGGGTGGTTTCAAAGCTTGCCTCACTTGAGTGATAGTGTTCAGCCATTGCAGAGGCTTAGGATAAAACCAGCGTGCTCTGAAAGATTCCTTTTATATACTCATTAGTTTAATTATTTTAATAAGTATAATCATAGTTAGATGGTATCCCGAAGTGCATTAACGAAGTGTGGAGGATCCTAGGATTCCAATGAAAGGCCACAAAGGTAGTAAGGGGTGTAGAGCATCTCCTGTATGAGGAAAGACTGAGTAAGCTGAGTCTGTTCAGACTGAGGAAAAGACTGAGGGGATTGGATGAATATTTATAAATATCTAAAGGGAGGCTGGGAGCAAAAAGGTGGGACCAGGCTCTTTTCAGTGGTATGCAGCAATAGGACAATGTTTAATGGCCTAAAACTTGAACATAGGAAGTTCCATACAAATATGCAGAAGAACTTCTTTATGGTAAGGATGATGGAGCCCTGGAGGAGATTGCCCAGAGAGAGGTTGTGGAGTCTCCTCCTACGGAGATATTCAGTACCTGTCTGGATGCCTAACTGAAGGTTAGGGCAACTGAGGTTGAAGGGAACCTGCTTTAGCAGGTGGATTGGTTTCAATCTCTTGAGGTCCCTTCCAACCCCTGCAGTTCTGTGGCTGATATTCAAATGTGTCTTACCCTTACTCAGCAGTTTCTTTTCTGTAGAATTTTTTAGCATTCCCTAAATAGTCGTGATGGTCATAAATAATAATTTTGGAGTTCTTTGCTCACCACTTGTAATTAGAATACATGCAGTGAGCTGTAGAAATAGGAACACGAACCTATGTAGGGAGAAATAAAAGGGAAATGAATGGAAATGATGAATGTAATAACTTCGTTTTGGTTTGAAACGTTCTACTGAATGTTTTTGCAAACATGAAAAGAACAAGTGTTTTCAAAGCTTGATACAAACATCTTGAATATGAAAATTTAAAAAAAAAAAAAAAAAAAAAAAGCAAAAAAACACAGAAAATATTCCAGTAGGGAGTGCACTAGTGAACCACTTGGAAATGAAGTTGAACCTGGGAAAGTGCAGAAGAAAGTTGTTTTAATAAAGTTCATCTTTGTGTTTCCTACAACCTAAGTTACTAATTTTTTTTTTTTTTTTTACTTTAATTGGTTATAAATTAAGCTAGTTTTCCAGTAGATAAAGTCTAATTTTCCCATAATGGTAGTAAGGAGGCAGTCTTTACCTGCAAATTTTTTCATTCATGTTACTCCCCTTTTCTTTCCCTCTCTCTTTGATATGGAGAATGAGCAAGTGCTGACTGGGAGCTTGCTTATTAGCTAGGGCCAGCCTACCGTGCTTCTTTGTTAGTTATAACAGCTGGAATGCAGTCCAATATGGATGTTTTTGAAGACTCATGGAGTGCCTAATTTGAAGTCAGTTTGAAGTGGTGTTTGGAAATCAAAAGCTAAGGGAGAAAATTAAAATTGCTAGAATTGGCTGAATTTCTGTACATTCAATAGGAGTGAAAGGCCATGTGACAATGTACTGGCTTAACAACCATAAACATAAGCAAATAAATAGACCAAGCAAAGAGGTAATTCCCAAAAGAAGGTCGACAAATTGCGCCCTGAGAGAATTTGCAACACAGCTAGAATATGCTGTGGAAGTAAAAGCAGATGAGGGATTGCTCATCTCTGGAAAAAAGCTTAGTATTCATACCTGCACAGAGTGGAATTATTTAAGAAGTTTGGGGGTGAGCTCTGGGTGTATATTTTGTGTATGGCTACAGTAGAAATGAAACGGAGTGAATTTTTCCAGTGACAGAAGTATAGTTCTGAAGGTGAATGTATTCATCATTTCTTTATATACCGTAAGAAAATCATAGAAAAATGGAATGCTTGAAAGTGCTTTTTGAAGAAGAACGTTAGATCTTAGTCCATTAATATTAATAATTACGATTCAAAGGGAGTGACAGATCCAATATCCCTGAGGTGAGGCATTAAAAATATGTAGCACTTGAATTAATGTAGGTGATACTGATCTGATATGCAGATAAGCCAACAAACAGTGGAAGAAAGAATTAATGGAGCCTGGAAACAAAGCACGAACAGAAACAATAAAAAAAGATTGGGCATAAAAAACATTAACTGGGTACCAGAGTCTCTTTTCTTCAAAATCTGTTTTATGCATTCCGCTGTTTGCACTGATTTGAACTCACACTTTTTATTTCCTTTAAGAAAAAATTCTCCTTGTATTTCTTTGGTCATTCAATAATGTTCTGAAATTAGATTATCAGATACTCTTACAACTTCACATTTATTTCAGGGTTCTTATGTAGTTATTATTCAGTATCTGTTCAAGCAATGTAGTAAAAATAAAACCTTCAGGAGAAGAAAAATAATTTGACAAAACCGAATTATTTTATATTTCAATATGGGAAAGTATGTTAGTACTTAAATATTGACTTGTAAAGAACAAATGCAGAGGGAATATAGCTTGTTTCAGTCTGTTGCATTTTAACTACCAAAGAATGTGTTGTACTTATTCAGACGCTTTTAAGCATTCAAATGCTTTAAGCCCTTGTATAATTTCAAATGTCTGCAGAGGAAATGTGTTCCGTGATTTGCTATGACTGTGTTATAATCTAAAATGTTTGGTTAGCACTGGGAATTATCAATTTACTCAGCTATATAACAACCACATGTGTGCATCTGAAAAATAATAATCTTGTGTAAGTTGTGGTATTGTTTTGGGAAAAAATAAGTGACAAGGGTTGATCTAGGGAGGCAGATAAATACTTTTTTTTCCAGCAAAATGCATCAGAGATCATGTTACTGGAAGTGAGCATATATGGCACCAATCAGATTAAGTAGTAGTGACAATGTGATTTTGTAAATCAAGGGACATGCTCATTCGTATAGTGTGGAAATTAAGTTTTTGTACTGTGCAATTTTCAATGCAAGTTAAATTATTTGTTTTGGGAGTGACAAATTCAGAACTATATGTCTTTGACTTCCAAGGATTGAGAACACAAGTATTATTTAATCACTGCTTTTTAAAAAATAGAATAATGTAGAGAATTCTATCTAGCCACAAATATATGGTTAAATATGAAAAATGATATGATAACATTTAATAGCCAATTTTAGGAGTCTTCAGTGCTCCTAAATTCTTCTCATTGTATAAGTGATTAAACTTTATGAAAGTTGTGTGCCTTGCTATTTGTTTTTTTTTCATTTAAACTGATAAAAGTCAGGTGATCAGCATTAAACTGAATTAAACCATGAAAAATTTTGTGCCTCTGCAAATTTTACTTTATTTAAATTGTAATTCATTTGTGCTACGACTCAGTATGGACTCAGACTTTTTACAGATATTTTAGTATGCATCTATAAGGGCTTTCTCTTGCCGTGATCCTGAATCTTAAATTTGTGATTTTTCTTTTCAATTTGCTGGAGTTATATATAAACTATTATTCATTGCAGAACAAAGTTCTTATTTATGGGAAAATTAAATATAGCAGATTTTTTTTCCCCAAATGCAGTGCCTAATGTTGTTCTCATATAAATTCATTTGCTTTTAAAATGCTTTTTATATTTCATTTTACTTTACTCTTTTTTGAATTTTTCCTTTAGTTTTGCCTTCAGCTGTTCTCCTATTCCTAGCACTTCTCTTACAAGCGGTCTGCCCTTTCTTCTTACATTTGTACAACATCTACTTAAATGACTTGCTCACCAATGAAGTTTAACATCTGCTAACATTCTTAAATTAGTAGATTTTTAAAGGAGTGTAGATCTACTTTTTAATGAAAACTAATGATCTCTTTCTTTAGACTTAATTGAAAACATGTAATATTTCTATTTGAGAGGCAAAGTTTGTGGTTTTGAAGTTACGTATAGGTTATCTTTCTCTCAAAACATCTCATTTTTCATTGCATTAAAATTAATTTCCAAATTAAACTTCTACTTTTGATATCATATTCAAGTCTACATCCTAGGTTGGCCAGCAGGGCAAGGGAGATTATTGCAAACGTCTGCTCAGCCCTTGTGTCATGGTTCTGTCCCAGTTCAGTTTAGTTCTGTGACTAAAGGGATGGAGCAAGGGACCCATGGTCCTGTGCCATGTGAAAAGGTGAAGGGAGTAGATAGGGAAATGGGCTCAGAGGATGAAAGCAGTGGCAACGAACTAAGGGAGAAAACCAATTGTGATAGAGGAATGCAAGATAACACAGTATGATAGAATATAATTAAAATCGAAGCTAATAGATAAATGAGATTTCCAAAAACTGAAGACCATACTCTAATACTGTAGAAGAGATGGCTAGGGAGTATGCATGGCAGAGACTAGTAGGAAGACAGTCCCATAACTTCCAGACAGTTTTATCTTTCCCTCTGAGAGGCAACGAAATAATGAAGTCTTCTGGGAGTTGTAGGTCGTTCTTCTATTCTGGCACTAGGTACCCAAAACTATCCACAATCCACGGAACTGCAGAATTAACTCTTTAACTCCCAGTGAAGTACATGATGTTATGATGTGGAATAGTGATAACAAAAATCATAAAACTGTGACACCTTGTGAGATATCATCTGCAATATTGCGTCCAGATCTGGGGCTCCCAGCACAAAAAAAATGTTGAGCTGTTGGAGTAGGTTCAGAAGAGGGATACAAAGATGGCTGGAGCATCTCTCCAATGAGAAAAGGCTGAGGGAACTGGGTTTGTTGAGTCTGGAGAAGAGAAGGCTTCTAAGAGCATTTTTTGTCACCTTCCAGTACTTCTAAGAAACTTATTAACAGGAGGTAGACAGAATTTTTATGTGGTCTGGTGGTGATAGCACAAGGGGGAACAGTTTCAAACTAAAAGAGAGGAGATTTAGGTTAGATCATTGAGCACTTTTTCACTTGGAAAGTAGAGAGAAACTGGAACAAGTTGTCCAGAGAAGCTGTGGATGCCCCATCACTGAGGATGCTCAATTCTGGTTTGGATAGGATCCTGGGCAGCTGATCTACTACCAGATGTAGTGGGTGGCAACTCTGTCCCCATGGCAAGATGCTTGATGCTTGGAATTAGATTTTTAAGGTTACTTACAACCTAAGCCATTCTATTAAACTTAGTTCTCAGAAAGGGCTTCTGACAGCTTCTCTTTTACTTACAGCTTCCCATCCTTTATCCCTTTTCTATTCCTAACAAAATTGTCAGGGGAATCTCAAAAAAAAAAATCTCCCTTTGACGCTTCCATCTCCAGGGAGATAGTATTACCCTACATACAAACTTCTCGTTGTGTTCGGTTAAATTGTTATTGTGGAATTTTTATGACAATAATTAAAAACATAATTTGTTATATTTGTGCTTATGACTTTATACTTGTTTTACACTTCAGGATAAGACTTTATTACCTTTTCTCTGTTGTTTGATATCAAATACCAATTTCATTTGCTTGATTTTAAAAGTGCACTGAAAATGCTGTCAAAGCTGCTGATCAGGTTTATCAATCTCTAATTTTTTTAAAATTTATTTATATACTTTTAGCTTATTTATGTATTTGCTCACCAGTATAGTTATTTCATTAGAGAGTTTGCTTCCATTCTTCTTTATTCTTTTTTGGAATCTGATTTGGAGTCATAATTACTTCTTTAGTAGCAGGATAAATTGCACCAAAAGAAAACATTGAGTATGTGTAAGACTTGCAAGACCTGGCATTTTTTTTTCTCTGAATATTGAAAAGATCTTATTTCATTAATCATCTAATGAATGCTACTTCAGACTGTGGATCATAACACCGTAAGCTGTGCATCATAACATTTATATAACATTGCAAAGGTGCACTTAAATGAGGTACCACTATGTATCTGTAATCTTCTGGTTAATGAAGTGAGGTAAAAAGTTGCAGTGCGGTTTCATTCAAACGTACTGATTCCTGTTAAGATAATCTGGACATGCAAATTCTGTAACTCTAGCTTACTCAAAGCCATAATTGCTGCAGAAGTTTAAGGTTTATATACATCTTTTTATGATGGTGAATATCTTAATTTTGAGCCAGCTGATGATTTTAACTTTTTGAAAAAGTATTAAGATTTTTCTGATTTCTCCAATTCATTCTGCAGCGCATTGCTATTGAAATAGGTGTAAAGAACGCAGGAAATATATCAGGCTTTTCAGGTTATTATTTTAAAACAAAGTCCCCAATGTCAGAAAGCAGCCCGGACTCATCTGTAGCTAGTAGTTAAGGTCAGTCTTTTTTCAAGTATGATGAAGATGCTTTGTTAATAATGGTCTCCTGTGGCTCATACTCCTAACTTTTAAAGCCTTTTTATGCAATGTTAAATAGGAGGGTCACATCCCCAGTAATGAAAGAACGGAAGTGCTTGGATATCTGAGAGTCTATTTTATGAAACAGGGAGGCAAAAATGCTTAAACATAAAATTAATTAATTAATTAATGTCTTTGCTTGTTCCTCCTAAGCATCCCAGGAGGTAGAAAGATGACAAGTAGAGCGTAATTACCTACTAGGAATTTTGCTTAACTGTCTGCAGTAATATTTACTGCAGAAAGAAAAATAATCTTCTGGAAGTGTTTCATTAGTATACCTAGACAATATGTAAATACTCAAAAGAAACAAAAACAAAACAAAACAACCTGACGCCAACCTATAATATCACCAGTACTGTTACTCACCAAAGTGACCAAAGCAAATTACTTATCTAGATCAAACCTACTTAATTTGTGAACTCCGATAGGATTCCAAAACATGATGCTATGTGTGATACACTTTTCAAATGATGGCATTCAACATTTGTCTGAATTAAATTGCTCAGTGATCTGTCTACTTGTAGTCTTAGTACTGTATTTCCATTCATTTCTAAATTCTATTGATGATCTACTTTAGTATAGCCTAACTTCGCTTTTGCCATCCAAAATTATGTACCATATTTAAATGTAATCAATCTTGTCATTTTTATGCCATATTTATATATCCACCTTAAGAATTCTGGAACTTATTTTACAGAAGTCTGTATTCAGAACTTTTTCGGTTTGAATATGAATCACCTCATAGTCTCAATGGTTAGAATCTTTTCATTATTCTGTTTCAGAACAGGTGAAACTAGAGATTTTCCTAAATTTAGTGTGAATTATTGTAATGTCTATCTGTAAATACTTTACATAGGTCTTTCTCCCATTCTGTACTCATTTCTGGAATTGCCTCAAGTTCAGCACCTCATGCTTGGCCTTGTTAAGCCTCATTGGATTATCATGTATCCACTTTTTGAGCCTGTCCAAGACACTCTGGATGGTGTCCTTTCCTTCTGTTGTGTCAATTGTACCTCTCAGCTTAGTGTCATCAGCAAACTTGCTGAGAGTACACTTCAGTCTTGCTGTTTTATGTTCTTAATAAACACATGTTCAAGAGTGCTCATTTCAAGACAGATTCCTGCAGGACACCCCTCATGACTGGCTTCCAGCTGGTCACAGACCCATTGACAGCAACCCTCTGGATGTGATCATACAGCCAACTCTATCCAATGAATAACTAGCCTTCAAATACATACCTTTACAATTTAGAGATAAGGATGTGATGCAGGACCATGTCAAAGACCTTAAATTATGATTGATGTAGTGATGAAATTGAAGCAGTGGATTTCTCACAAAAGAGATAACCTTTTAGTATCAATTCAGAGAGTACAAGAATATGGTTATGACTCATTGCAGTACTCTGATTGAGATGGTTTTTGAGTTTATGGGTTTTGCTTTTGACTGTGCAATAGAAAGTGCATATTTTTGCTTTAAAAAAAAAATCAACTTTTTTATATATTGTGAATATATATTTAAGTGCTTTGCCTCAAAATAATATGTAATTTGTGAAGAATTTTGCAAGTAGTGTGTGACAAACTTTACATGTATAACAAAAGAGAGTATTTAATAAAAACAAAATAGCTGAACATTATCAGTTTACTTTGTTAATAGAAGATGTTAATATTAGAAAATGTTAATATAGATTAATAAATTTGATGAAACATTTATTTTAGTAAGTGTTAATAATTACTTTACTGTTATCAGAAATACAACATTGTTCACGTTCCTTGTAGGAAATAGGGAATTTCCATTCTTGTTTCTATTACTTGGAGGCAGAGTAGATCAAACAAAATGTGATGTGTACTGTAAAGAAGAAGCATAAATATCTCACTACCCATAATGTGTAGAAAATACAAGACTTGCATGTACTCTGTTTGCGTATTTTGTATTCTGAAACTTCATTTTACGGACTCTCTGAGCACTGTATGATCCGTCTTGTTTATATCAATGCCCGGGTGGACAAAGACTAGTGCTAACAGTTGTTATCATGGTTGATCACCGTGGAGAGGTAAAAAAGTAATTGTTCCACTATAACTAGTTTCAGTCAGTGTATGCTGAATAGCCCTTTGTTTCACTGACACCTTACCCAGTGAAGCTTTCTTGTGATAAAAGATTAGTCTGATGAACATGGAACATTGTATTAATGGTTCGAGCAAGATGAGTGATGATTTTTAAAAATAACCAAGATTGCTATAAAACCTGCAGCAGGTTTCAACTTTTTGTGTAATACAGCCTTTGCCAAATACTCCAGCTCATACTAAGTGCTTAGTTCAGATTGATTTGTATTCACTGTTTGCCTAAAGGCTCTATGTCAGAAGTTTTTTCTTAGTGATGTGTTTGGCAAGCTGGTCTAGCCTCCTTTTAAATGAAGCTGCTATGCTAGCATGCAAACTTTCAGTATTTTTATTTCTGTTTGTGAGCAAAGTACACCATTGGACATACATCACTCCCTTTGTTTTAGGTCTGTAGTGTTAGAAGTATTTTGTATAGGAACTCCATTCAAAATCTTTCTAAGCATATATGTACTGTTTTCATACACGTGAGGACTGCTCCAAAAGTAATGAGTCCATGACTGAAGGACAGCAGGCCCACAGGACCATAAGGGGGAACGGAGGAGAAGGAAGGGCCATCGTTGGTTTATGGGCTGGTTCAGCCCAGTTCTATGACTAGTGGGGCAAAGGAGGACTCACGCCCCGGGAAAGGGGAAAAGGATGGGTAGGAAGATGGGATATGGGCCTAAAAACAGAAAAGCAGCAACAATCTGAGGAGGAAATTTAATTTACTGTCTATGATATCGGAATACAAGATAACGCAATATAATTGGAACTGAGGCTAATAAATTAAATGAGAGAGCATCTGAAACCAAAGGCCGTACTTTGAATTGAAGGTGTAACAGCTGGGGAAGACACACACACCCTGCCAGGCAGAGAGTTGGAGAGAGAGAGAGAGAGTCCCATAACTTGCCAGGGGCTTTATTTTTCTCTCTGTGAAGTCCTCTGGGGTATGTAGTTGTTCTCTACTGAGAGCCAGATATTCAGAAAATTGGTGGTCCACAGAGGTAGGGCATTAACTCTTTAACTCCCAGTGCTTTACATGATGTTATGATGTAGAATACCAATAACCAAAAATCATAAAACCATGACAGCCTCCTATTTATTTCCATGGAAACTACAATTGATACAAAGAGGGCATTGATGCTATTGGATATTTAATAGATATTGATCACAATAATGCTATTCTTCAGCAGCAAAGCATTTTTTTGCAACATAGTTATCACTGTTAGCTTTGTTGGCAGTTTTGCCAGCAATGAGCAAGAGCTTTCATGCCTTTCTTCAGAAAATATGCACTAGCAGAGCAGACTCGCTTTTTCACAGCTGCTATTATGGCATTGTTTCTGAGAAAATGTTGCCCATGCAGTCCATCTTTAATTGGCCCAAACAGGTGGAAGTCAGAAGGCTTTAAATCTGGACTGTGTGGTAGGTGTGGCGGGAAAGTTCAGCCAATATTGGAAATAAAGCCTGACATTGTCTTGTTGCAAAAGGAAGTCTGTCTTCTTCTCTGACCTGGTTCTGGAAGTTTGAGCCTTCAGCTTAGTCAGTGTCATAACAATGTGGATGTTTTATCCAGGTTCCAGGAGATCCTGGAGGATCACCTCTTTCCTATCCCAAAAGACAGTGCATGTCACTTCATCTTTTCTTCGATGGGGAATTCACGTGTTCTTACTCCACGGACTGCTATATTGAGTCCAGCTAGTAGTGGTGACACCATGTCTTGTCACCAATAATGATGAGATCCAGGAAAATGTCACCTTCAGCCTTGAATTGGCACAACAGGTCCTGACAAACTTGCCTGTTATGTTCCTTCTGTTTCTTTGAGCGTTCATGGGACCCACCTGATGCCATATTCCAACATTGCCACCAACAATGTTGCCTCCAACGCACTGAAGCAAATATTTAACTCAATACGCAGTTCCCTGGTCATAATCCACTGAATTACATGGATAAGCTAGTTGAGTTGCTCTTAATTTCATAGTGTGACAGCTGTATGTGGCTATCAGAAACATGATTCGTCTTTCACATTGCCGTTGTCACTGTTGAAGTGCAGTAATATCCACTGTTTGGTCTCCATAAATGTTGAACAAGTGTTGATGAATATCAGCCGGTGCCATTTTTCCTGCATGAAGGGATTCAATTCTATTCCTTTGTTTTAGACATGCTCCCATGTCAAATACCATTTTTTCAGTTTGCCCCTCTGCCCCACATGACAACAAAATGTAAAGAATTGTTGGTGGGAAGGTTCAACTCCTATTGCCATGCCACCAACATCTGCCTCTGACATTGTGCTCCAATATAATAAAATGGGAGGCATTACTTTCAGATGTATAAGCAACATTCATATACTTAGTACATGACAAACAAATTCTATCTGGGCAGTTATGTATAAGATAATGTGGTGATTCATATAAGTGACTTCGTGAGAATGGGGAGTTTTATGGCACTTTTTATTGTGGTTTGTCTTTGTGTTCTGAAGGAACATTTAACCTCATCAGATTTCAAAATAGCAAAACCAATATAGTGCAAAGCTGCTGCAGGTTTTCCATAGGATAATGTATGCTGTCATTTGATGCTAGATTTTACTGTTTCCTGATGTAATTAAACAGCAGTCCTTACTGTATTCATAAGAATAACAGAAAAACCATACACCGCTGTTTAGGTTACTTAATACAGAGTTATTTTGATTTAAAATAAGAGAAACATGAATCTTTTTCTAAGGTTTGCTGAATACAAACAAATTCTGTTGAATTCAACTAATAGCCACTGTCTATGTATCACAAAGTCCACTTTTAGGTAGGTTATAAAGAGTATTTGTAAGGCAAGCTTAGGACATGCACAAAGATTTCCTCAAAATCTGAGTTACAGATTTAGTTTGATGTTCTGAATTATGGCATGATTTCCTTGTTTCCTTATTAACAGAATGATACTGCAGCTTTCTGTATATTACAGTTTATATTACTGTATATTACAATTATGTAATATGTTATACTGTGTTTTTTTTCTCTAAGTTTTGACTTGATTTACTGTTTTCTGTTGGGCTGGCTCTTCATTGAAGTGATTCTGACCAGATTGGTTTGTCTTTATTACATCTCCAGTATACAACAGTGAAAGTATGCAACATTTTTTTTTCGTAAGAAATTCAGGTTTTTGTTTTCTCTCTTGAGCCAGAAGGGAAAGCTTAAAATATCTTGGATTAGTCCTTATACAGTCATTCTCAAATTTCTTCATAGTATTTATTTTCCTCCTCCTTTCCTTCTAGGTTTGTGTTATACTACACACTAAGGTGACTAAGTAAAGATTAGTTGCCAAATGAATGCTTGCTTTCCATGTTCTTTTACTTGTTATTCGTGACACACGTTGTGATTCTTAAATGTTGAGCTCCTCAACAGAGCAGAGCTGTAGTGGAATCATTGTTAAAATAATTATTCAATTCTATCTTTTTAATTTCTGGATGAAAAAAAATAATTAGTTTATTTGGTTTTAGAAGAATGATGTCACATATATTTGAACATTTATGCTTTTTTAATTATCATAAAACATAACTTCTAGCCCTCTTTTTAAGGTCATCAAATATTTTTTCTAAAGGTAAAATCATCTCTTTTTTTTTCCTGTAATATTTATGTTAATGTTTGAAACCTCGGATTCAATGGTGTTCATTGGTGTGCCTGTATGGATACAGGTTCTGTGGGTGACTCTAGCTTGTGAGTTATTCTATTAAGCACTGAAGCGTGTGTCACAGTTTAATCTCAGAGAACTCTGTCTATGCTTCATCATTGCTTTCCAAACACTGATTACAGTATTTTGTTTTCACTGTGTTGAATTGTTTGCTTTAATTAACAAAACAAATACTGAACTCAGTATACTAATAATAAGCCAAGCACATCTAGTTTGTAGTTCTAAAAGCAAAATTCCTCTCTAAAACCAAATTGCTTTGAGTAAAGAAATCACAATGTCATAGGGCGAATTCTGTTGAAAACTGATATATTTGAGTAAAATATCCAGAGAGATGTTTTATCAGTGGTGTATATGAAAAATAAAGGGAGATCATAACGTAGACGTCCATTTAATTAGAAAAGAGCTATAATAATCAACCCTTTACTGCTTAAGCCTGCACTTGCAAAATATAGATGAGTTTTTCTTATAGCTCATTACTATTTTACAAGCATGTCGTAGCTTAGACTTTTCAAAGAATGCTATGAAGAAGTTCACTTTTGTAAAGGTATTTTTAGTCAAACAAATTGTTATTAGCCTAAGTAAAAATTAACAGAGAGTACTAATTATTTCATATATTTTTTCACAGTAATTGACGTGGAAACTCATTTGTATTAAGTAAATGATACTTAACATTAACATTACAGATGCTAAATTTTACTAGACTGTTCTTTTAGGGTTGTCTTTTAAGATAACATTATTTTTAAACTGGCTTAATTACACTTCCTTCCAAAGGATATAATTTACCTTGTTAATTTGTGCGGAAGTTTAGGTTTTTTTTATCTAGTTAGATTCAAACCAGAAATAGCTTCTCTTTCGCAAATAACTATCATAGCTAAATAAACAAATATATTCTCTTAGTACTTCTGAATTTGAAACTGAAGTAGTATTTTCTTTTACTGACCTAATACAAGCCTCTGCCGTTTCCAAACATAATCAGGATTTCAGTTACTGTCAGTTGCTCTGGCTGAGCATTTGATATTAGCATTACAGCTTTGTTGCAAAAATGAAGAGCATAATTAATGTAGAAATACAGATGTAATTATGATAACCTTGTTTTTAATCTTTCCTTGTAGGATTTTGGAGATGATGGGTCCTTGTATATTACTAAGGTTACTACAACTCATATGGGAAATTACATCTGTTATGCTGATGGCTATGATAAACTCTATCAAACTCATATTCTTCAAGTGAATGGTAAGGAAAATGCACTATTTACTAAGTCATAATAGATTAGAATTTTGATATTTTGTTAAGCAGATCTGCTCTTGCCTATTTTCAAAGTCTTTTTAATACACCTTAGGCAGAAAAAAAGTCCTTTTTTTATTGTTCTATAAATTACCTTGCAAGTCACGTTCGTTTAGTACTTCTGTAAGAATAGAATTTATTAAGAAGTGTAAGTTGATGCAGTAGACTTCCTCTTCACAGTGGGCACCTGAGCATGTTACCAGGAGAAAAATACATGTAGGTCATACTGAAAGTAATGTCTCCTTTTTTGTTCCGATGGAAATACATGGACACATTTCCATTTTGTCAGACTGCCACTCTGCTGCCAACTGTTGTATGGAAACAACATGTAACAGAATGTTGGTGGGAAGGTTCAAACCCTACTGCCATACCGCCAACATCTGCCTCTTGCATTGTGAGCTGTTGTAATAAATGGAAGGCATTTCTTCTAGCTCCCATATTTGTATACTGTTGCATCTAGGAAAATAATTTTAAAAATGCCCTAGTTAAAATTTGATTGCAAATTTGACTTATATTTTGCTTTTACTATTTTGATATCTAAACATGATTTTTAATTTGGGGCATCTGAATGTAAAATGTTGATCCGTTCAAGTTCTAAAGACCGTTTTCCTGGCCTCAGTATCACAAATTCACAGAATAGCTTAAGTTGGAAGCAACCTATGGATCTGATCCAACCTCGCTGCTCAAACGGCCACCTTTAGTGAGGTTGCTCATGCTAATGTGAAGAAATCCTTAGAGTATCTCAAAGGAAGGAGACAACTGGTGATCTTTCTTGGACAAAATGTAACTACAGTTGTTTATGGTGCTCCTAGCTCTTTTTTCCTACATCTTTTTTTCTTTTTTCTTCTAAACTATTTTAAATAATTGTTCATCTCCATTGGCGTACCACTAGTCCCGCTGTACTTCATCTCCAGTGAAATTTAAATCTTTTTTTTCGTTTGTTTTGGATGACCTTCTGTTTTTCTATTGCTTTATCCTTCTTATTTTTCTTTCTGGCTCTTAAACCTTTCTCCCCACATTAAACTAAAAGCATTTGTCGTTTCATGTTCATACTTAATCCTGTCCAGAATCATGCTGAAGCTCAATTTTTTTCCTGCACGTTTACTTTGCTCTTTTACTCCTTCTTAAATGTAGACACTACTATCATTCTTGGTTTTGGTATTATTAGACAGTTGCATTAACCCATATCATACTTCACTTCTCCTGACATCTTTTGTCAGAGAATAGTGGAATCTTTCCTCATATATGTTTTATTGACAATCACACCAAATGCAGTTGCTTAGATTATTTTACTAGCATTTTTATATTGTTCACTCTTAACAGCTTCTTGTTTTTTCCCACTTTCTACTTGTTAACATCCTTCACGCTTTGAATGACTTGGATATTCAGTGCTTGCTTGCTATTTCCTAAATGTCAATTTTGTAATTGTATTTTTCCAGGAAATCAATTTGGAATATCTATCGACCCATCTCTTTTTTTTTTTTCTTTTTTTTTTTTTTTTTCCAATTTTCAACTTTATGAATTATTTTAAGCACTTTGTAAATAGACTGTTCTCACTCAGCTAATACATGGCATCAGCATTTTTTTCTCCTTTCATATTATCTGGAGGAATTTTCTGTCATCTAAAAAGAGAGATAGTAAATGCTGGCTTGACTAATAGAAAGACTGAACTACAGTTTATTCATTTAAATTCCTGCAAATATAACAGGATTTTTAATGAACTGGACATACTGGAAGGTCCTTGGACAACTTTCTCCTCTTTTGTGTGATCTGCTCTACCCTAATTTATTAAAAAAATTGTGCTTCTGTTAGCTCCTTCCATACCTATGCCAATATGTTAGTAATCCTGCAAAATTTATAACACTTGTGTTCTATATGTTTTACTTCTTGGCTCAACTCAGTCCTCAGTGAGGCGAAACTCAAAGAAGTTTTTCTGTAAAAATAGGATGTTAAGGACCATAGTATGGGACAGGTGAAGGAGGACAGCTGTAGGTATTTCTGGTGACAAAATAGCTGTCATAAAATGCTATTTTTCTTTTGGAGAAAGATAACACTTGATGTTCCAAAATCTGATTTCTAGAAGAGTAAGGGAGAAAGGAAAGGAACCCCATAGCTCAGCTGTATCATCTGCTGTTAACATTATAGATAAATTGGGTTAAAACCATGAAGATTTAAAGCTTTGGTCAAATGAACAGCTGTTTCATACTTTAGATCTGTATTTCTAAGAAGTAATCTTCCTAAGAACAGGCATGGTGGTCAGTACTTGTAGCTGTGATAATGCCTAATAATATAAGTATTAACAGGAGACTTAGACAAAAGTCAGTGACTAATGAGGCTCTGATCTCAAAGATCGAATGTGAGTGTTCACAGAAAACAATGTAATTAGATTTGAAATTTTTGATTCCATTAGTATCAAAGAATCTGTGAATCTGTGAAATCTGTATTTTTAAAGAAATAATATTTATATTATTTGCATTGAGTAATGCAAACTTTATACATGTATGAATAATGAACTTTCACTGAAGTATTTAAAAAAGATACAGATAATCAGTGCTGTAGAAAACATTTTTTTGAAGTGAAAGTTCTGTATAATATTTTTTAAATAATACAGTAAGTAAACATGGTAAGCAATATTATAAGTAGATATCTAACTTTTTTCTATAAATTGTATGTAAAAAAAATCAGCAAAGATATAATAGTTCAAGAGTATTTTTTCATTAAAAATACTAATTAATTGCATTTAAATTATACTTAAAACTTTCACAATGTGAGTTTTGTGACTGTATTATTGATCCTTTTTATTAAGACTTATATGTGATTATTTTCTTCTGTTCAGGGGAGATAGAGGAGGTGCTGATAAGATTAGTTTGAATTATAGCACCTACCTACAAAAACTATTTTTCCTACTATGTGTTAAGTATTAAAATAGGGACGTCAACTCATAATGGACATTCCTATGTCAAAAACACATCTGCAGTATTGAAATCTCTGCATTAAATTCATGATGCACTTCTGAATAATTCCCTATGCAGAATATAAATTCCATAGGTGTATCACTTATATAGGGATTCATTTATATGATCTAAGTGACTGACACTGCTGACATATTTAAGAGAAGCAGCCAGGTTTTGCTTGATTGAACACTGAAAAAGTCATTCAACAGAAAAGGTTTTCAAAATGCCCTTTCTAAAAACTACAATGATTTGGTCATATTCATTCACGAAATTGCTGAGTCTTCAGCTCCACCAAAAGCCAGTTTTTTTTCCCCGCAGTCTTTCTTTTATCAAATGGTTACAATAATGAGAGTCTGAGCCTGTCATTTTGATTTTTTTTTCCTCTTCTGTATATTTGTGATAATGAAATTCATGCCATCAAGTACTTTTCCTTCAGTGTTGTTGGCATCATATATCATAAAACCCATGAATTTGGAAGTCTGTTTTTAGATAATGATAGATGGATATGTTTTGGTCTTAATATCACTGAAGACAAAGAGGAGCTATCTAATTATGTCTCCCCAAAAATATCTATGCTATCAACTCCACAATTTATCATTAAGATCTCTCTTTTCTCTAAAAAGAATCTTCTGCAAATAGAACATAAATACAGAGGTGAGTCATCTGTATTTCACAAATGTTTGTATAATTTCTTTTGTGACTGTTAGACTCTTTTTTTTCCACAGCATATTTCAAAAAGTTTTTAGGGAATGCTGATAGAGTTTTTTTTCCAAACAAAGTTGTGAACCCTTGTAAATAACTCAGATTTTCTTGTAATGAAGGTTATTTTAATAAGTAGAGAGCCACCTTTTTCTAAAATGCCCTTTAACACATTAATATATTTGTTTGCTTTATATGTTAATATTCAGCTATTTAAGGCAAAATAAAGAGTATACATCAATTAAATGGAAAATCGGAAGTTAACTAATAAATTGTAATATTTTGCTTATAGCAAAAGAGAAAGAAATAAAAGGTCATTAGACATTACAAATAAAAAGGAAGTCTGTCTTGAGATTCAGAGCTACTCTAGAATCATACTTAGACATAGTATTACAGTAATGTTTATCTTTCAGTGTATTACTAATAATGGTATCCTACTCCCTGAACTTACTCAAGGCAAGTTATTTGCAGAAAGGTGACAAGATTTTTTCCTCAATGTAGTGCTAAGACAGAGGCGTACTGGAAAGAAAAGTTTTAGTACCTTAAGGTAATGAAAGAGTCTAGATCCTCAGCCAGATATAAGTCAATGTTTTATAGTGTCTGAGGAATAGTTTATCATCTTTGTTTTTCAAAGCAAAATATCCGTTCAGTCAAAGAGAAGAGTTGTCATACTGAGCAATGGAAGAATATGATGAACAAAGTACATTATGTTACTTTCTTAAACAAATGCATTCTCTCTGGATTCCAGACAACTTGAACAGTCTATTTCTTTCCTATTTTTTTTCCTATTATTCCTGGCTAAAATAGTCTTCAGCAGTTTTTATAACAATTGAAAGAATAACTGAATAGTTATACATTCATCATAGTTGGAGCCAAGAATGTGATGTGTCTTGTTGAACTTAATTCAGGATTCATCCAAATTTGTGTTATTCATGATTCTGCTAATCATGAATCCATCTGACAGCGTAAGCTACACTGACTGAAGCTACTACACTTCAGTACCCTGCAGTCTAATTTACCTGATACTAAGAAGGTTGTTTAACTCATGCTTCACTGACAGGAGTATACATTTCATGGGCAATATATGACTGTTAGCTTCTTTCAAGGGGTTTTGTGAGCCTAAAAGTTCAGGTTTATGTGTCCAGGTGTTAAGCATTCCCAGTGGTATGCGAGATCTTGTAAAATGACATTTTTTTTCCAAAAGCACATAATTATTAAACCTATATTGAAGTGGTGTATTTAACATAGAAAATCTGATTTGGGAAGAAAACAAGGAGGAGCCAACTGCTGGATTTATGTCAGGCTGATTCTTTTCACAAACAAATACCAATCTCAGATGCTAAAAGCTTAATTTCAGGGTGTTCCGAGAGTGGAATCAAGGGGGGACGATCACCCTTTTGCCCAAGCTAAATTAATAATTTCTTTTCCTTGTTCTCTGATTCCCTGGGAAAAAAAAAAATAAATCCAAAATTAGACAGAAGGCTTCTTTTTTCATTCATTCAAGTAGAAGTTTGTTGGAACATGGTGGTGAAGTTCCCACAAGTTTTCATATGAAATAGTAATATTCCACTGACACAAAACAAACAGTATCTTATAATAGATATTTGGTATGCAGTGCCTTGCAGTCAGTGGTTTGAACTGTGATGTTGCTTGTAAGTCTTCAGTGATGGCAATACCCTCTTTAAGGCAATGGAGCTCCTTGCTCTTCTTCGGGTAAAACGGAGAAATAAACCACTTGGGTTTGATGCCCTGGGAATCTGCAACATGGACATAGGTCATTAAAGAACCTCCTGTCAAGAAATGCTGAAGAGGGCAGAGATTAAGATTGGACCCTTTGAAGAGAGGCAGAATTAGTCTGGGAGGTAAGGTACTGAAAAAGCCAGGCAATCATACAGTTGAGAGGATTTTGAAATTAAGAACACAGTGGGAAGGACAGTGTATCACACAGATACCACAGGAGAGTGGTAACAGGGAACATTTAGAGGGGGAACACGGATGACAAATTTAGGCTTGATATGAGCATAGAAATAGAGACATCTGTGTACACTCCCTTCCAGAAACTCAGTGGAAATCTTAAATCACTGTTATAGACATGCTGCTCGTAGCTGGTAGTCTAAGCAATTAGCAGCCACAACTTTCAATTTTTTAATTTTATTAATATATTTTTGTACTTGCTCTTCTGGAGTTATGTGTAATTTTCCATATATATTGTTTGAAAAGACTCTCATCTATAATTAGGTTTAAAATATCCCTGAAACCTTCTGATTCTTATGTCTTAATTGAGATGCCGTACATATGTGTATTTCTTGCAGTCTAGAAATCTGAGGCATTTCTATGATGTAATAGGACAGCATGCTGGGATATTTCTTGTAAACAGTTGGATAGCATTTGAAAATATTTAATCTCTTGCCAAAACAGACACAGTTAATTTTTGATCTTGTTATCTTGTTTCAGTATCAACTGATATTTCATCCTCTATCCAGCTGTGTTTTTTGACACCGGCCAAGTATTCCACATTTTTAAAGCTACATTAAACAAATCTTTGGATGATAAATATACTACTGTAACGTTCATTAAAAGTAGTTGCTCTTTTGTTTGGTTGGTTTTGTTTGTTTAGAAAGAACTTCAAAATAGTTTTCTCTATGTGTAATTAAGGAGAATATCACCAATTACTCATATAAAAATTCAACACAGCAATACTGCTAAATCTTGATTAATCAGTGTTTGCCAATACGAGTATGTCCTCTTCCAGGTCATGAGCCAGTACTGATGCACTATGCAGCAGATTTTTTGTTGTTCTTGGTAAGCATGCATTGCAGCAAGGTTCCAATTCTTCTAAAAGTGCTGTCACAAGTTCTTACATTTTGCTGGTAACCAAGCTGGGAAGAACTAGTCCGAGCTCTACTTCTCTAGAGTTAAAAAATAAACCATTCAAACCAAATGCTTTAGTATCAGCACTTAAGTAAGATTAGCTGATCTGATTAAGCCTCAGATTCAGATATGTGAGATGCTCTATGGTAAAATTCACAGTTAACTAGCTACCATATAAAGCATGTACAATATTAATTTAATTTATCCCCCAAATGGCAACATATACTGTTCTATACATGGTTAATAATTTATTGTTTTTCTGATCTGCCTAAAAAAGAATGCAATACCAAGTATTCTGTATGACAGTATATTTACTTTTTTGTATGTGTGTAAAATTCAAATTTCATTCTAGAAATGTTTTGTTAAATAAATTAAAAAGGAAAAATAGGATCAGATCTAGAAGTTCCTGCAGTTGTGTAGCATATATTGAATGCAGTGCCATACATTTTATTAAGTGAGCCAGAAGTTTCTTTGAAAGCATAACAGTTTACACTGTTAATACCTACTAGATGAGACTTGGAATTTTCACATGAATTCAGAATGTTGTAATTAGGTATAAACTAAAGGTAATGATAGGTATCATAACCATGGTTATCTGTGTTTTACAAGAAGGATAGGTTATTGTTAGGTGTTTTAGTGAGAGTGTAAATGTAGGATTGAAAGTGTCAAATAAAAGGTTTGTGGAATAAGACGATGACCCTCTCTGTACACAGGTGGCTGCTTCCTAGCTCTAAATTATTCGTATTTTCTAAAGAAATTTAAGGGAAAAAATCTTGTTACTCAACTCCCAAATACTGAATTCAGGCTTTTCTCTGACACGGTGAAAAGGAATTTTTCTCACAGAACATTTTATACTTCATGAATTCAATTGACAGAGTTCAGTGTTGAATGTGAGTGAATATGTGACTAATGTCACATCTGTGTTTTGCACTGTCATTGTATATAGCTGCAGGAGTCTTTAGAATTGCTTGTAATGATTTTTTAAAATGAAAATAATACTTTATTTTTTTCCCTAAATTATATTTGTTTTCTAACTTCAGTTCCACCAGTCATCCGAGTGTACCCAGAGAGTCAGGCAAGGGAGCCAGGAGTGACAGCTAGCCTTCGGTGCCACGCTGAAGGTATTCCTAACCCACAACTTGGCTGGCTGAAGAATGGAATTGATATCACTCCGAAGTTATCTAAACAGCTAACTCTTCAAGGTAAATGGACGTATTTATTGTTTTCTACAGGTTGCAAAAGCTTTATGAGGGCATCGTTTCTCTACTTGGTATTCTTATTGCCTAGTTTTAAACAAGGGTTGAAGTCTAAGTTAAAACATTTCAGGCAATATCTTGAAATTTCTTCCTAACGCATGCATGTACTTTGCTTTCTTGTAATCAAAATAAGAGGTTTACACTGTAACAGAATCACCAGTAAATTCCAGTAGCTTTTCTTAGTTAAAAGATATGTAGCTTCTGAGTACGAGAAACAGCCCAAAACCCAATTCTAGTTACAATATTGGAGTTTGTCACAGCAAGTACATTTGTACCATTCAAGGTGTATTCAGAATTTCTATTTAAATTAGGAAGCAATGTTTTTGTGAATATTTTATTATTTTACTATGCATTGATGGTAATTTAATTGTTTTTCATGAGCCCAGATTTAAATTGATACTGGACTTTTACTGCGGCTCAGTTGAAAACAGGAGTTTTTTTGACTGTAAGAATCTCAGTGAGAAGTAGGGAACTGATGATTAAAAGGACAGAAATATATGAAATGGATTTGCTCTTATATGAGGGGTCTCAGCAGACCTCAAAGGTCATGCAAAGGTACTCAATAACAATTAAAAAAAGCAAACTAGGATAAATCAAAAGCAACCTAAGAACGTTGAAACCTACACAACTGAAGGGAAGTCCAACTTCTAAACAATGGTAAAAGCCAGTTTTTATCATCTTTAGGGCTTGTAGATTTCAGTGAAACTATCCAGAGTGGCATTTGTATGTAGTCCTTCTGGTGAACTTTGATCATCCATTGAAGAATAAACCTTATGATATCCGTATTATCTTCAAAATATCATCTCATTCTTCTGCAAAAACAAACAAACAAACAAAAAACAGGACAGAAATGCGGCTGCAGTGATAGAGTGGGACAGATAGATGGCAACTGCTTCGGTAGAGTCTTACCTTCTCTATAAATGATGGAGGCTTCTGTGCTTTCACAGCTCTCTGTCCTTAATATGTGTGAACAATTTCCTTAACAGAAAGATTCTCTACTATGAGTAGAATGTGCTAGACTCTTCCTGGTGGTCTCATCTTTCATGGCAGCATTCTGTTGATTTCCCCTTCAGGGATTTGAGTGCAAGATTGTTTTTGTTCCCTTGCCTCCATGTTACATATTTATGATTACTTAATTAGAATGTTTCTTCTGTAAACCAACCAACAAACGAACCAGCAAAGCACAATTTAATTCAGTGTTCCTGAATGTACTCATATGAGATAAAGTTTTATAGTTTCTCTGAGCTTTTCCTGTCCCAGAGTTGAACTGTCTATGCATTAGACATAGCATATTATCCATAGATCCAGAGGGAGGTTTTTACCATGACCTAGTGTCCCTTCTAGTCCATGTTATAGAATTTCTAGAAAGTTGTTTTTGAAATCTTATAGCTGAACAAGCATGCTACACTTACAATGCAGTGAGTCATTGTTCACATCATTATTTACATGACAATATTTAAGAAAACCTTTGCTTGAGAAATTTGGATTCTCTTGCTATTCCTACTCAAGCTGGTGCACAACTCCTCATTTGTGTGCTAATGCTTATTTTGCATGTGCAAAACTCATTTGTGTTTACTTTGTCCAAGATTAGTCTGAAAATACTCCTGAAATTATTCTAGAGTATAGTTTCATATAGATTCCTATGCTGATGTAGGTATAAAATTCCAAAGTACCAATTCTTTTCTGTCATACTTCATTGACAAAAAAGCAATCATAGGGGCTTCTGGTTGCTAGGAACAATTCTGTATTATTTATCTTGAAAATGTAGTCCATTATATTCCATAGAAACCTGCCTTATTGTTTGTAAAGCTTGTAATAGGGTGGTAATAGACAAAACACAACCTAATGAAACATAGTTGATTATAAATATGACCACAGTCACTTAAATCTATATAAAATATCAGGTTGATGTTTACATCCAAACTGCAGAATCAAGTGAGATATTGCATGTATCCATAAGATGAGTAATAGTGCATGCAGTTCACTACCCATTTGAACACCTTTTGATTAGATTTGGCACGTCTCCAAGTTATGAAATCAGGAATGAAAACCGTTTAATTAGCATGAATGGAGAAGGCCTTTTGAGTGTTTGATCTGAAAGCATTTTAGTATGCCTGTACGTTGAATTTTCCTTCCTTTCAGCAAATGGCAGTGAGGTACACATTAGTAACGTGCGCTATGAAGATACAGGAGCATATACTTGCATTGCAAAGAATGAAGCAGGAGTGGATGAAGACATTTCTTCTCTTTTTGTAGAAGATTCTGCTCGAAAGACCCGTAAGTACTATGGGAAGTAAAAAAAAAAAAACAAAAAAAAAACCAAACATGCAGCCCTCACTTAAATATGAAATTATTATTAAAAAATAGGTAAATAATACCTAAAAGGCAGAGTGTGAACCTCATTTAGAAATGTGGTGGTTTCTTCATTATACGTTTGTTCCTTGTATGAAGGAAAAGATGCCTAAATAAGGAAAAACAGTTCTGTTTCAAGGTGGTTTCAAGGTGAAATCAAAGAAAAAAAAAAAAAAATGTGTATGTGTTCTTGACATGTATCAAGAGTTAGACTTTGCCCTCATGATATCTTGCCATTGCTGGACTTGATCTCTACTGCAGAGAGTACTCAGCATGTCTAAATCAGGTCCAGATCAGTTCCAGTTTGCCCGTTCTGTCTTGTGCCCTTTTAACTGTGGCTCTCCAGAAATGTGAAACAGCAGTTGACTGCATTTGCTTATGAAGTTTGGAGTTCACTTTGCCATAGAAATCTGTCTTACAAATGTAAACTGTTTTTCTTTATCCTTCATGGGATGGTAGCAGCACTTATAAACCCATTTTACTTGTTATTTGTCTGTCTACATATTCTCTTCTTCATTCCTGAGTTCACATGCTTTTGGGTTTTTCTTTTAAACCAGTTATTTTTATCAATAGCACACATTTTCTGGAAATACACATAGTAAAGATAATTCAACAGTGATGAGTACTCAACAGAATATACTGCAGGCAGGATTAGTAGCACTGCAAATCTGTCTGACACTTCCTCTCGTAAGATGCTGAATTTGGTTCCATATGCTCAGCTCCAGAGCTTTATTAAATTTTAAATGTTTTGAGGAAGTCCTCCATGGAAGGAAATTTTATACCTACAGTTTTAATATTGTTATTTAGCTGATTTGAGTAATGCTAATTATAACCATTGTTTCATGATTCTTAACAGTTGTTTTTAAGTGTCACAAAAATGACTGCTCAGGCAGTTGAGAAGGCAGCTGAGCATAAATAACTTGTTTGATCATGTTAAATTTCTAATACTGGTGATATGAAGTGGCTCGGTCACTTTCATTTGCCTTTTGCAATCTGTGAAATGAGTTATCAATGTTGTCAAATTACAAAACCTTGACAAATGAGAATTTGTTTATGGTTTCTTAAGACTTGTTTGACCTCAACAATAAAACCTTTATATGCAGCTGTCCAAGTTCCAAATATTGTGGTTATCTAAACTATTGTGTTTCCAAAAGACCTGATCTAAGATAATTATGCAAAATACCATTTTCAAGTATTGTTTGATCCAGTAATTTCAGATCAACTACCTTTACATGATCTGTAAAATGACATACCATGCAATGAGCACTGCTGGCAAGACATGCTTTAACATCCTCTAGCTGTAAATTGGAAGCTTTGGAAGCTGTTATGGTGAAGTACAAGGGCTTTACTATTAACGCTTTTCTCTTTATATTTATCTTAAAAAATTGGTTCTTGGAGAAACGTAGGAATTATTAAAGAAGAGAATTACATAAGTAAAACTGCTTGCATGAGACTTCGGGCTTTTCGTCCCCCAATTTTACTTTTATCGTCCTTTAAGGAATTTAGCTGACATTTATCTTTATAATCAAGTTTAATGAAGTTCTGGGTGATTGTTGTTATTAATGTTGTTAGTTTCTATTTTCTGGCTTTTATTTGTTTGTATTTTCCCTTTTTATAGTAGAATATTGCTTTGGAACAAAAGTAGAACAGATTCCGACTAGCTTGTCAGTTAATCTGAGGTTCCCTATTTCTAAAATTTGATGCAAAATAAAGCTTATAGCAAATAAATAAATAAATTTCAAAGCATTGATTTGATTGGCTACTGAATAGGTAGAATTTTTAACAACGGTGCTCTAAAATATAAACTGTCATTACACTGCCTTGAATGTCACAGTGATTTTATATGCAACATTGTGAACATAAGGGTGTAGTTCCATTTTTACCAGGATGTATCTTTTTATTTCCTAGATAGTTAAGAATAAAAGGAAACCTTCATTTTTTAATGTATCCAATCAACTGCTTCCATGTGTCTGAACATTTTTTGTTACAAATGCTACTTTGCATAATAAGCTAAATTTTTGGATGTCATCTGTGAAATCTGATTTGTAACACATCACCAATTTTTTTATGTGGAAAACTCAGTATTCAGGTTTTTGAGAATGGAATATTTACAACAGAACTGACATAGGTAGGTCATTCCTTTGGGGATGGATAAATCTTGCTAGTGTAAACAAGTCCTAAAAGAAAATCTTACATGCGCCAGTACCTCTATTTGAATTAAAGTGAATTACAAATAATTAGACTTAAATAATAAACAAATAGACTTTTCATCTGTATGTCTGAAAATGTTTTCAGATTGTTAGGATTTCAAGTTTATAGCACTAGTTACATACACATTTAATGCATGTATGTGTCTTACATATTCTAAAGAAACAAAACAAAGGGCAAACCTTCAGTGTATTGTGGAAAGAATGATGATAGTAGCAAAATGAAAAGATAATGCAATCAAAGGAAGGATTATATGTTGAAACAGAATATATTGTGAAATAATTTAGGATAGATCTTTCTAGTTATTCTTGTATCATTCTTGTCAGCTCTAGTAGTTATTTGATTTCTCAAGTCTAAGTGTGTAAATGCCATGAAATTGAACTCCCAGTAGTCGTTATTTTTCAGGCTTTGAGGTATTTTGTATCTGTATAAAACCTGAAGAAAGGCCTGTGTGTTTGAAAGCCTGTTTTTTTCCAGTGATACCAATCACTGTAGAACCTGTTACAAAGAGACTTGTTCTGTTGTTTTGCAAACCTCTGCAGGTGTTGGATGACTGCTATTAGGTTCCATTAAGCCTTCTTCCAGAGATGTACAAGTTCAGTTCTCTCATTATCCTTCTTCCTGGTGTGCATGTGTTTTATCATGTGATCTTTGCTCTCTTTTCCTCTCTCCTGAGAAATGTTAGAATCTTGTAATCTCTCTTGAAGATGATATTTTAACCTCTGAAAACTTGGTCTTAAGCTGAAAGCCAGTGTTTCGTGAAAATGCTTTACTGTAGCTAGAAACTTTATTATCATTACAGCATTTTATAAAAGCATAAAGCAGTCTGTCAGATTTTACCACTAGATATTCATATTTTTATAGTAATTTCCAATTGGTTTCATAAAGAAAATAATTATTTCTATTTTTCTAGAATCTTCTTTACTGATTCTTTAAACTGCTTTTCACAATGTGCATTTTAATGTATCATGAATTTTATAGTCAACAAGAACAAAACAGCATACGCCATAAATTGATCTTTACACCCCATTCCTAGAACAGAAGCGTCTAAAAATTTGCTAAATGCATTATCTATCCTGTTTTAATTCTCTAAGGACTGGAAATTATTTTCTTTTTTTTTTTTTAAATTCCATTTTAACTCAAATCTACAGTAAAACCAACTAGAAGTGATCTCATTGAGCTGGATGATAGCTGGATGATCATTGATGTAGCTAGTAAAAGCATTCTAAGAGTCAGCAACCTGGTCTAAATCTCACTGAAGACTACAGTCTTCTCAGTTGTCAAGCTCCTCTACAAACACCTGAGACAACTCATCTGTGTTGAAAAGAGTCTCTGGTATAATTACATTTGTTACACAAATACCAGTTTAAAATCTGGTTTTGGTTTCATTGTTCTAGTTTCTTTCTGCTGTAGTTCAGTTTTTCAGAAGAGATATTTTATGGATTCATAACAGAACCATTTTATCTATCTTCTCCATTTAACAAGACATTAAATTGCAAATTGTTACTCCTAAATACAGATTTAACCCTTTGTTTGCCTAAAGTGTGTCCTCCCAGAAGTGCAACTAGGCCTGAATTAAAGATGCAGAGATGGGGAGTTTCCTATTTCTCTTTCTAATTCTCTTTCTAATCTATTAACAAATCTCTTTCACTACTGCAGAACTGTGTTTAGTTTCCCTTTTGAATTCAGTTCTTCCTTTCATTTCTTTCGTTTCATCCTAATGAATTACTGTTTAACTATTCTTGCCCTGTGTTTGTACCATCATTAGATATTAATGTTTCTCTCACACAAAGTAGAAGTTTCTCATGAAAAAAAGTTATCATAGGAGTTGGAGTGTCTTTTTGGCTTGTAGATGTTAATTAGTTTTGATAAAATTTTCTTAAAAGTAGGCAAGGCTGTTTGCAAAACCAAATGGATTTTTATTTATTTATTTATTGTGGTAGGTGAAGAAATACAAACATTGTAATGTTTGAATTCTGCATCCACTCACTCCTTTGCTTTTGTCTTACTATCAGCAGAAGTTTATGTATATTTACTAATATTTACTAATATTGTAACAGTAAAAACTACTTTTTCAGGTCAATCAGATTGCCAGTTTTTAATACACTTAATGTGTACATAACTACCATTGTTTAACTCTAATATATAATCAGAAAATTGTGGTAACAAATTAGTTGTTTAGCAAAATCCTGATTTGCGTCTATTGAACTTTTATGTTTCTAAAATCGTAATTAGATCAGAGAATATAATCATATTTGTTTGACAAGAGCTGGTTTCCATTAGAACATAGTAGCTAGCCTGTAATTACATTTTCTTCCTTTTATTTCTGACTGAATTGAATTCTGTGGGAGTGTTGTCTATTCTTCTGTCTAGGACACACACTCCAGTCTAGGCTGCAGCTACCTGAATCATGATGTTTCAGAGATTTGGGAGGAATGGAAGGGGAACAACATAGGAACATATAGTAGTGCTCTGCTTGAACATAGTTATATACTTCAAATTTGTTCAAAATTCCTAGCAGCAGACCAAACACCTCCTGGAAACTAATTTAGGAATTATTTTTATGCCAGTTTTTAAATATTATTTGAGTATATATATATGTGATTTACCTTCTCTTGTTGCTTTGTAGGCTGTGAAGTATTTAATCAACCTCCTGTTTTCAATTACCATCCTGCTTCTATGCAAATATAATATAAAAATACTTACGGAATAATATTGCCCACAGAACATTAACAAAATCTGGTTTATAACAGAAGAATTGAAACCTGAGTAGCTCTGGAGTCAAGATCGTGTTCTTTTACCTCCAGCAGCCATTTGTGATAATTATCCAGGGCCTTCACTGCTGCATCGGAGTAAAGGAATTCAAAGCTACTGGAACAATTTCTGCTAGAAAAATTAGAATTTAAGTGTAACTAAGGCTGGTTTATTATTATTATTATTTAAAAACTATTTCTTTCCTTTTGTAAGTGGGGTCTTTATTCTAATAGTAATCACCTGTGCAGTAACTGATAAAACTGGCTTTTCATTTTCTAGCTTGCAGTGTATTGCAAGCGCACGTTGAAGAACCCTCAATTCTTTTATCAACGGACAGCTTTCTTCACCATGCGACTGAATTTAGCAGTTTAAAGTGAGAATGCACAAATTCTTGACAGCTGCAGTGCTGATTTATGCCAGTGCCTTAATTTGGTAGTCACAAATGCAGGTTGGATCCACCCAATTCGTTGAACCCACAAGGCAAGTAAAGGTTTTCAACATACTTTTACTGAAACACTCTGGGAATACTTGAAGAACAAAAATATAGAGCAGGTAATTCAACAGTGTAACTTAATAATATATTGAAGAAGGTGGACTGGGCAGTTTGTTACTGCCTTTTTGTAGATGCAGATCGCAATGATAACCACGAGGAGAGGAGGGAGAAACTGCAACAATGGCAGCTTCCATCTGCTATTTTTTTTCCTGTTTCTTTGTTTTTGTATTTAGGCTATATTTAGGAAGTATTAGGACCATTGGAATGTATTTCATATTTTATTAAAATTAATCGCTGAATAGGGAATATAATGCATGGTTACAGAGTATAAATATAAATACCATTTCCTGAGCTTGGAAAGAGATAGGGAGAAAAAATTATCCTCACTTGGGATTAATTCAAATTAATTACATTGCTGGAATAGAGTACATCAATTTAATCTAGTGTTCTAAAGAAAAAAAAAAAAAAAAAAAAAAGATAGTACTGAGAAAAACAAAACAAACCCAAAAACCAGATCATCCAAGGGAAGGGAATGTTTCCAAGAATGATTTTTCAGGTACATAAAATTCTTATCTTCCATCCTTTTAAAATATTTTTAACTGGAGTAGCTTGAAAAATCCCTTTATTTATTTTCTTTCTCCCTGACTTTGTCAGGTGCATTAGTTTGGGTTAGATTTCCTCTACATTTTGTTTTAGCATAATCCTATCAAACTCGAATCATGGATCATGAAAGCTAAAAAACCTTTTTAAAGCTAAAAAAATAATAATAATAAAAAAAATTGTCATTCTTTTTTACTTTGTTAGTTGAACTATTTTCATTTATCTTGATGTCTTCCAAAATCTTGTTTTCCAAAATATAGTTTAGCTTGCTCCTTAAGATTTTTTCTAAATTTTACTGAGACAAATGCACCTGGAGATAGCTGTCATAATAAAAATCTTATCAAATAATGTTGTTAAGGCATTTTCAGTAATTTGATATTACTCAATGATGCTTTAATATTCATGAAGTTTTACTCTTGGTTATCAATCACAGGATCTTGTATTATTCAGTTAGACCACTATGTCATTGTCCCCACTAAATTGCAAAGCAAGTCCTGCAAATCCTTTCATCAAGTTATGCAGAGCAGTGTAAAAATTGTCTCATGCACCATGTCTTGGTGCTGTATTTACAAAATAATATATTTGTGCCTTGCCATTAAGTAGATCTGCTTTTATCACATTGCCTTTTTAATGAAATGTCATTGTCCTAACACCTAGCAAGAGTTTATGTGATGTGTATGCTATTGTCTCATTGTTTTATGGCCATCATAAGCAAGTAGGCATCTCCGCTTTCTAAAGCTCAGAGTGAGACTAAAAGCCTTTTGACTGTGATTTATGGCCTAAATTCTCTCTGAAAGGCTTTATGCAACTTTAATAGAATTTTCCTGTCACATCTTATACTGAATGATACCTATTAACCTAATTTTCTCAGAGATAATTTATGCTGGCATTTTATTTTATGGCAGTGCTAAACAAGTTTTTACTTGTTGAATGCATCATAGACAAAGACTTTATTTCAAGCTTGCAAGTATGGGGCAGAAATTCAGCTCATGAGCCATTTTTTCTTCCTTTTATTGTAGTCTCTATTGAGTTAATGTGCTACCAGAAAGGAATTCTTTTAGAAAATAAATTAGAGAAAGATTAACATTGAAGGTAAGGAGCAAATTCTTGCTAATCATACCAATCCATATGATATAATTTATTGAAAGATTTGAATATTTACTCTCCTATAAGAGTGTATATTAAAATAGGGATGTATAAACAAATAAATATTTTGTCCTATATGAGTACCCAATCTAAAATTACATATATTAAATCAGCTGAATGTCCAAAAGTTCATCTGAGACTGAATTTCACATTTGACCAAAAGCAAAGTGTGCATCTTTGACTTCAAACTGACAAATAAGAGTTTAGTATTCATAAAAATGTTTGGTTATTATTTTTGCCCAACCTGAGTTGAAATTTAAATGCATGTTCAGGAGAACAGAATAGAATTTCAAAGAATTTGTATTGACATATTCACGTTAATAAAAGTTGATGCAGTCAGTAGATAACTCTGAAAAATTGTGTTAACTTACATTTTACACTTTTGTTTGTAAACCCGTCAAATCTGAATTTCACATAGAATAAGAATAAAATTAAAAGCAGATAACTCAGTAAATGTTTTCGTTCTGCTTGACAGTGGATGCTGAAAAAAAGGTGGATCACCTTAACCTTATCTTCACTTTCAGCACTATTATTTTAAAAAAAGAAGATAGTAATAAATTTGTGTGGTTCAGCTGCCAGACAAGGCTTTACTATGCAACAGGTTAAAGTAAGGGAATGAGAAAAAGGGAATATAACAGGTTAGTTCTTCTTATGATGCATCTGGGATATTAAGCAGGTTAGTTGTCAGTGCCATTAGTATTGGCTATCAGTGAAGTATGCAGAGCACATCCCTTCAAACATCTTGAAATTGCTTTTTTAAACATTTAAAGGTGTAACAGTATTTTAAATGCAAAGCTTGTATTTGGATGAGACAAATATGGAATAAAAGTAAATGACTCGGAATCCATATTTGAAAAGATGAGTTTATTGTCTTCTGTTTATTGGAATAATATATGACATATGATGCCGGTCTTTTCCCATTCCAAAGGCCATTTTGAACTGCACTGCTTATTTATCATGACAAGCGAGGAAATACGTCAGCTGTTAAGGTTTACTTGATACCCATTTTGCTTAATTGACAATTAATGAGAATGTTTTTATTTCGCTTTCAGAATGTGTAACATGGGGAGAAAAGAAATGAAGACCAAGTAGATCATACAGTAAATACAAAAGAATGGCAATTTTTAATTAAAAAGAAAAGAAAAGAAAAGAAAAGAAAAGAAAAGAAAAGAAAAGAAAAGAAAAGAAAAGAAAAGAAAAGAAAAGAAAAGAAAAGAAAAGAAAAGAAAAGAAAAGAAAAGAAAAAACCATAGATTTAAAAGATCATTGAGCATTTTCTTAGGTAGTTACCACTGAAGCAAGTGATGCTAGTGTATACAAAAGTAAAAAATATGATTACTAATATGACAGGTCTGTGAATGGTGTATTAAAATAGACACATCAATAAGATAGAATAAAAAACATATATATGTGTATATATATATTTACTGTGTTGGCTTTTACCTTGCTTCACAAACAAAACCAAATATCTCCTCCTGGGAGACTGAAAACAGCCTGCTCTGTTATAACACTCACCAGTGTCATAAGGTGCTCCAGCATATTCTGTTTCAGCCCCTACGTGTGCTAACACATGAACTTGTCAAGGCTTTAAATACTAGGCCCAACACAGAAGCTGTGGCCTGTTCAAAGTCTTCAAATGCAATGTCCTCTGCTAGGCTGCAGATGTATCTTTGCTAATATTTAATAGTTGTATGTTGTTTGAATATGTTTCTTTTAACAAATCAGGGTAATAAGGCACAAGAGCAGATGGTGGTGTTCTGTCTTAAATTGAGAAAGTTTTTCAGGGATATGTAAATTTTAAAGTTTGTAAGTATGTGTGATAATTGAGTATAGGATGTGGTTGAAGATGCTGATTGTTGTTTAAGCTTAAAGAAAGCAAAACAATATATTCTTTAACATAATCAGCATCTACAGGGGTTGTGGCTGGACCAGCATTGCAGTCTTTGTTTCAAGGCTGGAGATCTTCCATGAATATAAGTAATAGGCACAGTTTAAAAACTAAGTGAGGTTTCTTGACCTTTATTAGGTAAAGTGATAGTAGGCATTTGTAATTTTATATTGTACTCTGAAATGTCTCATTTTTCTTCTGGCTAATTTGTTTGTTTTAAAATGTGTGAGCCAGGCTTTTTAAGCACCCTTTTAATCTCCTTTAACTGTTGTTTTTTCATCATCTGGCTCAGAACCTCATGCATATAATTTTGCATTAACATGAATACATTCTGTACTCCAAATCTTAAATCAGTTGATTTGATCTCATGTAGTTCCTCAGAGTTGAATAGTTGCAATTATGTTTTATTTTCTTTCCTATGTTACTTCCAGAAAAGAAAGAAAAAAAAAAGAAAAAAGAAAAAAAAAAGACTGATAAAAGGTAGATGTTAATGCCAAAACTTATAGGACATCAAATGACAGTAATTACATGGTTCTTTACTCATATTGTGAAGAGAAAACTAGTTTTATAGAAAATTCTCCTCCTTTTCCTGGGGAAATTAATTTGCTTTTTTTTTTCAGAAAGAGCAACAACAACAATACACATATATAAGATTTCCAAGAAAAAAAATGGAACTATCATCTGAATATAGACACTGTCATACAGGAAAGAAGATTGGGGGTTCCAAAACACACGTGGAGCAAAATACATTGAATGGTCTAAATTTGGCAGCCATACTATTGTTAGTAAGAGTCACCATGAAATTTCATTTGGAGAAGTTGGATTTGTAGAGGATGCATACTCAGCTTTTGTAGTCAATACTTTATTCAAAGTTATGGTGTTTTGAAATCTACGGCCTGAAATCAGAAGAGAAAGTAGAAAAGTAGGTGATACAGAAATAAATTTCAAATATGTTGTCCCATTTTGACTCTAGCAGCAATTCAACCAACAGAAATTCTACCTCATGATGTAAAGGGGGCACTGCTCTGCCTGAATTGGAGACAAGATGGCATGCTGCTTTAATACTGGCCTTTGGAAGTTTATTGGATCCTAGTGACTCAAGGCAATTACAATTTGAAAATAACGTACACCTAGCACTATTAAGTCATATAATTAAGCTGTTTTAAAGATAATAAATAGAATGCAGACTAAGCATTTTGAAAGAAAGGTACTTAAGTTCTGTGGTGGAAATGTGAAAAATTTTATTCTAGCACTTTTTCATTTCACTGCTGCTTTCTACTTATATAGTATTATCTCTAATTTGTACACTTAACACACTAAGGTTAAAAAGTAATCGTCACCTTAACTATATTGAGAAGTAGCTGAGTGACACAGTTTAAATACCATGTCTAAGGTCACATAATGAAGTAGTTCTGTTGAGACAATTAATGAAACAAAATCAGCAGTCAAGTGAAAATAGAAGAGTCAGAGGAAAAAATAAAACCTAATGGCTGTTAGCCAAGACTTTGACCCATGTGCTTTTAAGAAAGTAGACTGAAACTTTCTCCAAGGGCCTCTCCATCCATTGATGATCTGTCTATTCTGGCAGAACATGAGAATGAGAGAGATGCTGCACTGCACAAGGCAGAAAGCCTGTTGAGGACAAAGTCCTGACTTCAACAGTGCCCAGTAAAAGGTGCTTGGGAAAAACCACAGTATCTGGGGCTTGTCAGAATTAATTATGGTTCTTGTGTGTATTCTCAGGCTTAAGTAACCAACATTGTTTCTAATAATATCTCTTTCAATAATTTTTCTGACCTTTTCCTTTTAACTTATATTAATTAGTTTTGCGACATTGTGTTTCAATGAACATCACAATTTTGTTGCCCATTAAGTGGTGTGTTCTCTGTGCTGTATTTCTGTCCTTTAAAATTTTCTTTATTTCTTAAGACTACTGTATTATAAAACACTTTTTTTTGTTTGTGTGTGTGTGTGTGTGTGTGTGTGTGGCATTTTAAACAATGTGTTCCATATTATGCTGAACTATAAAGATTTAAAATTTAATCCTTCTTTTTCTCCTCAGGAAGAAAAAGCTACAGAGTAGTAAATTATCATAATTAGTTTTCATTGATCTCAAAGGTCTAAAATCTGAACACCAAACAAGATGATAAAATGCAACTCACATTTTCATGGAAACCGAATATTAAACACATACTTGCCATGCCAGCTTGTATTCCTCACCTTCCCCCCCCCCCCCAAATTGTGTTCTTTTGAATATAGTTAGAGTCAAATATCATACACCAGTTCATCTTCAGTGTCATAGATATGCTACAGCAGTGCAGAAGAACATTTTATATGCATGTTGGCTTTGCATGTTTGTCTCATAACTGTGTTCTGAAATTAATCTCAAAATTCAGTGGTGCTTAAAGGAAATGACCAAAATTGTGTCACCTCCAGTTAATGTGCCTAATACACGTACGTGTAATTCCATGTGTTTTATGTGTTTTTGTTTTGTTTTGATAATGAATCATGAAACACACAATTGAAGGCTAATTGAGTCAATTTGGGTGGCGGGGGAGGATGGGGAGGGATGAGATTCATTTTAATTTCAATCATTTTTTGTTTTTTACTTTAGTGCAAGACATAGAAAACTTTGTTTCATCCTATTGTTAATCCACTGTTTCCATTGATTTTCAGATTTTAGTGAATCAGAGGTTAAAGCATCCTAATTATTTCAGAAGTGATTTATCATTTTGTGTTGTTTTCTTTTTTTCTTGTTCATTTGGGTTTTCTGCTCTTTGTTTCCCTTTCATGCTGCAGTTGCAAATATATTGTGGCGAGAGCAAGGTACAAATATATTTTTTCATATTTTTCTGTAGTGCAATGAAGTGATGTTCCTTGTGCTTTTTTTGTGTGTGTGTGTTTTTGTTGTTGTTGTTGTTCATAGATTACAGTTACAGTAATAACCTTTTTTTTTCCAAGCAATATTTGAGGGAATTTGGTCTTAAGAAAAAAATGTAGTGGAAAATAATCCTTTGAATGTATGTGTATCTTTGTGACTTGCCTTTCCCTTTGAGGAGAGTGGAGAAAATAAACGGATTAAAGTTTTTAGAGAATTGCTCAAAGAGTGACAACAAAAAAATCAGATTTAAAATGTAAGCTTTTGTTTGCGAATATGATAAATCTTCCAACAAATCTGACTATATATTGTTGAGTTTGGTTTTCTTCTCTGAATCATTCTTATTTCTTCAAATCTTAATTTTAAATATTTTTGCTAAAATCAAGGCTTCTGCTGTTTCCTAATGAGACAAGGCATGTTATTCTTTATATATATATATACTCAGGAAGGATTTCTGAGTATTGAAGAGGAGAATGAAGGTTTGTGATTTGTTTTGTGACAGAGCAAAGGATTAATACAAATACACAGACAGTATCAAGTCTTAAAAGCATGGAAAGCAAAAATAAGTATTAATTTTTGTGTGTGTGTGTATATATATATATATATATATGAAATCTTTTCTGACATACACTAAGAAAAATGTATCACCATGGAACACTATCAAATGTAAGCCTTGTCATGAATTGTCATATCTTTTCTCTAAGCAACCAGATCTTATATCTCAGTTCAGGATTCATGTATTTCAGGAATAGGAAATGTTTCAAGTATTTTCAGTGGAATATTGGTAATACTAAATAGTGGACTAGGCTTTGCTGTGAACTAGTGCTAAAAATGATATTTCTAAGTGTTTCTTAAATATGTATTTTAAATTAATTTAAAGATTCCAAATATTGATATTTCTTTTGCATAACTACATACTAAACTTCAGCATTTATCAATGTGTTTAAAAACATGAGCAAGGGTTTTTAAATATATGATACTGTTTTACCAGTTCTTCATATACAAACAAATCCAAAGCCACTATATATATATATATTTCTTTTCTTTTCTTTTCTTTTCTTTTCTTTTCTTTTCTTTTCTTTTCTTTTTTTTTTTTTTTTTTTTTTTTTTTTTTCCAAAAGTTTAGTTTTAAATGTAGATTCAAATTGGTCTAACTAGTAAATACACTCAAACTTACTGTTGTGCTTCTGGCACAGAAACTCTAATATAAAAGCGTTTGGTTTTGCTGGGGAGGAAGGAAGGGAGGGCTGCAAAATTGCATCAGATGTCTTTAGAGGAGCAGCTCCTTTAGTTATAAAGAAGCAATTTGCCTAAGTGAGATTTACATAGATATTTGCAGACAGAAGCTTAAAGGAGATGTTTAGGGTCTTAACAAGTACGGAGATGATTTCATTGGATCCACAGGTAAAAGTTCCTTATTTTTGCCTTAACTCAGGAGAGAAGACATTACTTATTGTGTCTCCTTCTCTGACTTTGAATAAGAGTTTGGTGAATGTTGTCAACTGGATATAAAAATAAAATAAAGCCATAAAACTTTGGGTTGTGTTATTTTGCCTGACTTGTAGTCTGGCAACTGATGCAGAATTTTTCAGGCTAGTTTATTAAATCTCTATCACTTTGGACTTTTCCTCCTCACATTCTGCTAATAACTATAACACACTTCAGGCAATGTGAAGAGAAGGGAAGACCGTATTTTGTCCCTGACTAGCTACACATGTTTATCGTAAAGATACAGTAAGCTATTGATCTTTACTATTTACTAGGAAAAATAGCCTAACTTCAGACATATCTACAATTCTAGTTGTTCTTTTATGACACACTGTCAGTCATTTTCTAAAGAAAGATTTTGACAAGTTTTATCACTTAGACTATACTTTTTAACCTGCAAAAGCATATAGAATTATCTCATAAACTAAACTGAGTACATTGCACCAAGTGCAATATTCTCAAGATAGTGTCTATGCTCAAGAAAAAACCACGAGGTCAAGTTTTCTTTGAACGTGAGCCTGCTTCTGTGCTACACATAATGCAGTATAGACAACCCCCTCTCTTGCTTCTTGCTGTTCTATTAGTAGATGTATTTGATGGAAAGTTAGGAGAACTGCTTTGAGACTGGCCCTCTATTTTAGAAAAACTTGGCTAGAAATGGGAATGATTTTGTAAGATTTCTGAAAGATAATCAAACTTGCTCTTTCTAGGCATAGACTGCCTTGTGCATCGTCTTGACTTTTAAATGACTTGAGTATCTGTCTGATTTCTAATGTGGCTGTTAATCTGTGTATATGTACTCACATGTGTACATCTATATCATATATGAACGTATATACAAACTTTTCCCACCCTTAACGTTCTCATTATTTTATTTGATATTATTTTCCTTTCCTGTTCACATAATTTTCCCTTTGGAATTCAGAATAAGCAAAGAATCAAATATGTTTTTTTTTTTTTCCTGGGTTCTGTTCTCATGATCTTATATCAAATATTGTTAAGCCAAAAGGAAGTTTAGGTCCTGCACCTAATAGACACCTACATTTATATCACTGTAGCACAGTTTAAGTTGGCAGAGTTTGTTATAATTTAATTTTTAAGTACAGTGAATTTTTTCTTCATAGTATATCAACTGATCATCTATCATCAAATCCACATAGCAAATCAACAATAGTCATCTTAATTAACACATGGTAAACTAAGAAGAAAGCTTTTGTTTGTGGGCATGTGCATGATCTGCTTTCAGCCTTCTCTGCAAAACATCACATCATGCCTCTCATTCCACAATGCTGCAGTAGGGTTAAATAGTTCTTTGTAGCACTTCAAACTTTGACTGAATTTGTGCTAAAAATAACAATAATAATAAATCCTTTTCTAAGTGAAAGAATATAATAAAGAATTTTAAGAAAGATTCAGAAATTAAGTTTCAATGTGATACTGAAATTATTTTAACTCTTCTCTCAGAAAAGGAAAAATACAAATACATGGTGAATTTGATTTCAGTGTAAATGATTTCACAAGACAATTTTCATTTCTGCAGCTGTCAAACTATAGCTTGTGTTTCTAGCTCTGTATTCATAAAGACACCTTCTTGCCAATAGAGAAAATTATGTAAAATTCTGAATAACATAAGAGGGATTTTTCAGTTTTACAGAAGAAGATCCCAGAGGACTGGTTGTGTTAGAACTATACATATTAACAAACTGATCTTCTGCCAGTAATATGATGAGAATTTTACTTCAATGCCAGGACTTTCTTTTTTGTGATTATTTAATTTTGTACATTTCAATGTGTTTTTATTCCTAAGGTCTGGGAATTGGGAACATGTTTTATGTTTTTTATGAAGATGGAATCAAAGTCATACAGCCAGTGGAATGTGAATTTCAGAGACATATTAAGCCTAGTGAAAAACTCCTCGGTTTTCAGGCAAGTTGTTTTTTATTTTTATTTTTTTAACTTGTTTTTAATTTCCTGGTAGTATTTTTTCAAGTGTAGTTTTCCTTTAATTAAGAAATGATAGTTTAATGTTACCTGTTTAATAAATTCAGACATGTCTTCCCAATTAATATATAGCTTAAAATGTTGGACTCAAAATTTGCTGTGTCTTTGGTTAAGTTCAAATTTTCAATCTTTTTTTTTGATTGAATATTTTCCTTCTGCTTTTTTTTTTTTTTTTTTTTTGTACTCTTCTTCTTTCTCTCACTTTCTCTCTCTTCTCTCTCTTTCTCTCTCTCTCTTCTTCATAATTTTTCCTTAACAGCACTCTATCTTCTCCATCTTCTTGTCGTTATTTCCCTGCATCCCACCTCTTTTTACCTGCATTTATGTAGATTTCTGTGAGTCACATTCTCTCTGTTAAATAAAGGGACAGTAGTCACTGTTGTTAATGGTTTCTTTTTCTCCACTGGATGTTTGTTTATATCATTGAACCAAGTCTTTTGATGTCGGTATTAAACTCCCAGTTATCTTAAGGCAACTCACTATCCTCATGAACATGCTTAGATCTCCACTGGAGTTAGTAGGGACGATTGACACTTTGACTCCCACTTACAGTTAGTATAGTTTCAATAATATTACAGCTGACATCATCAAACTCTGCATTTATGAAGTGTTTCCATATGTATTACTATATGAAAGCATTTTCCATTATTTGTTTATTTGCTTTTTTTTTCTTCCCTGCTAATCAAATAATTAACTGACATGATACATGCTCTCAAACAAACTTGGGACCAGTCACTGTATTCACTTTTTCTCATTTGAATTTAAATGAATGACCTTGAAATGAGGAAAAAAAAAAAAAAAAAAAAGGTGTGTAATAACCCATAACTGCACAGTTTTTTTGGCTAATACCTAAAACACTGAAGTAGCAGCAGAGCTGTCTCAATGGCTTTTGCCTCTTCAGTTATCATTATTGATGTCAAAGACTGCTGTATTCAACAGCAAGATTTATTTTAGTGTGAATAATTATACTTTGAACTGCTAATCATACCTTGGTTTTAGCAGTTAAAGTGAAATCAGGTTGACATAGCCAAAAAAAAAAAAAAAAAAAAAAAGCCAAAGAGCTTTTTTATGGCTGTTGAATTTAAAAGCTGATTATTTAAGAAGTCTGCTAAGATTTTATTGGTCTGAAGTGCAGCCCAGAGTGTAAGTGTATTTTTATTGAAATGTGGTAATTATCAGGATGGATAGTAAGACTTCTTTCTGTTTTTGCTATTTTCAAACATAAATTAACATAGCAATTGATTGCCCCTTCTACTGCTATAAAAAAAAAAGACCAGGAAAGCAGACTACTATACAGCTTTCATTTTTAAGTAGATGTAGATTTGTATTTTGAATATCTGGTATCTATGATACATTTATAGCCAGAAGTAAAACTCTGTGTTTGCATGCATACATTGCACCCATTAATTTCAGTAATATTTCCACTTATTCTTCTGAACACCGAAAAGTTTTTCCTTTACCTATTACAAAAGTTGCTATATCTTTTATTCTTGTGGAAATGTTTGGTATATATATTCTTAGATCCCTATATTCATAGATCTGCATAATGTAAAAGGAAAAAGGAAAAATATTGCTTTCCATTAAAAATAAATATATATATATATATGAAAATCTGAATTTAAAAGAATTCCCTGCATGTGCTGCTAATATTACTATATATAATACTACATTACTGAAAAATCTTGTTGACTATGAAGATTTAGATAACTATTGCTTCCTTTGCAGAATATCTTTTCTTCTTCACCCTCTTTGGAAAATCTGTTTTTTGTTTGTTTGTTTGTTTGTTTGTTTTCTTTCTAAGTAAAGATAAGAAAATAGTTCAGTTTTATCCCAAGGTCAAATTTTTATCAAGTTCATTTATTTATAGGAGCCCATGTTGTAAATTGTTCACTATTAATTCTCTTTGACTGTCATACAACTTGAACTAATTAGAGGTGCTAGTTTATTTTTAGGTCACTTCATTCAGCCTTTCCCGTCTATTCTGTCTGTTGCTAATAAAATCTTCATTGCTTGCCTCTTAAGAAATACCTACAGGAAATCATTTTTCCATTTCTTCACACTTTTCTCAATGACATGTTCAAGTGATTAGTAAAGGCCCAGTAGACCCATTTCACTGACAAATATTTGCTGAAGTCTAGGACCATACATAAATTTTGCAGTGCAGTTTAGGTTCATCAGTTGATATACACACAATACTGCAGTGTTCTTCCTCTGCTTTCCTGTTTACTTGTCAACAAAATAGAGTTACGCTTAGCTGAACTCCTTTGAAAGAATTTGGTGTTTCTGCCTAGCTTCACATTGTACTGTGGATGAATGGTGTAGTAGTTAACCAAGCACTTATTTAGGTATGCTAATTTTGCTAAAAGTAAATATAATTTCTCAGTAATAATATACTTGAGAACTCTTATCTGAATATTTAATTGCCTCTTATGCAACTGTGTGTCAGTACAGTGAAGTGCTTTACTGTGTGACTAACATGGGAATAAATTAGGCTTTTACTGTGTTTAAAGTGAAGGAAAAGACTTGGTGTCTTGTAGGACCATCATGGTTCCCAGGAAGTTCTAAAGAGCTTCCTCCAGTTCTTCCCAGAATTACTTAAATTACTGGAATTTTCTCAATAAGTACCAAATAAAAAATGAGTTTTATTGTACTTATATTTATAATAGGGATGGAAATAGACATATTTCCATTTTCTTATGCAGGTTATCTGCTTTGACAGCTGTTAAACCTATTATCATATGGATGCCTCTAAACATGCTCCAAATACATTCAGCTGTTAAGTGTCTTCTCATCCTGTTGTATACGGGTCATTTTCCTCTATTATATATATATATATATTTTCTCTATCTAATATGCAACCTCTATTTATCTTCTGCATATATTATCTAAAGCCTTTAAATTCTTATTTTATGGAAAGATGTCTCCCTTCTCTTCTTCCAGTGAATCCCTATTTCTGGGGAGGAAAGGAAAGAAATTATAAAACATCTTTGAAATCAGTCGGAAAATACCCTGATTTCTTGTTTATTCAGAGAAATAGAACATAAAGACCATATTTCAATAAACTGAAACTTTGAATGCCTGAAGTTGAATATCTGTGGAAGATGGAATCAAAATTTCATAATAATTGATTTTGGAAATGTAACAACATAGCAGAACGGTTACCAACGGACATGACATTAAGACACGCTAGTTATTACATAGAAATTTATTTTGATTACGCTGAAGCAATGCAGGAAGCATACTAAGTGCAGGATTAGTAGAGGGAAAATAAAAGAGAGCGAAAGACAAAAAGGTCCTGAGTCTGATTTTTTTAAATAATTGAATAATAGTTATACTTGTCATGTACAATTTATTGTTGTAAGTTAATGTGGAATAGGTGATACATAAATTTAAGCCTTAATATGTGCACTCTCCTGAACTGTTGATGTCATTAGCTGATGAAGCATGGATAAACTTTTTACTATACTGTTCAAAGATCATGACTCAAATTCTCGTTAAAAACACTGAGTACTCTTGTGCAATAAGTCTAGATTTATAGACAAGGAATTAGCACGCATAAATCTGCAAGCATGTGTTTTCTCCTGAGGATTTGTTGTCCCAGTCTACTTTGAAAAACTTTCTTTGAGGATTTATTTTCCTCCATCTGCTGGCTTGATGCTGGGCGAGTAACATTTTGATTAAAAAGTCTGGGGAGAAAAAAAAAACAATGAAATAAATTAATATTTTATCAGATTTTAGCTTTTTCAGAGAGAATAAATTAGGAAAAAGCAAATTGCTTATACTTTAATTAGGAGAAGAAACTGTTGGTTTTATGCTTAGATTTTAAGGAGAAAATATTTTAATTCAATCACTGGGGAAATTAACATAGAGACTTACAGAAATCTGAACTATCTAATCAGATAACTGTTAACTTTTCAAAAGTAAAATTTGAGTTCCATTGATAGAAGCTATTTCTGGAGTATCCAGATAAATGTCAGTTTGAATAACAAGGGAAAAAAATTACTACCTAAACCAATTAATGCTGGGAAAAACATTTTTTTTTTCAGATGTGGGAATTTAGGCATATTTTTCACTGTCAGAACATAGTTTTGTTTTTACTTTAATTTTTTCCAGTTTGGGTGTAAAGAATTGGCTTTGGAATGTAAGAATTAATAGCAGTATAAACAATATTCTAGAACCAGTAAGTATGATTACGCTTTTTATGCTGCTGTAAATGATGTGACAGAAACTTGGGTTTCTCCAACAAGAGTTAGTGCTATTTTGCAGATACGTTGAACTTATCTCTGTAGAAATCATAATACCAAAAAAATGAGTTGAACTAAGGTCAGTTCCTAAGACAGAAAAATATGACGCGTGATAGAGTTAGGAATTCAAATACACATTATTTGAAGGAAATGCTCTTCAAGGAAGCAAGAGTACTATGTCATGCAATATTGAATTAGTTATTTGTTTAGATAAAAATTGAGCTGTGACAAAGCATATTTAGGACAAATATAAAGCAGTTTGAGATCAGTGAAACAGCCTTCCAACTGAAGTGACGACTTCACAGAAGGCAAATTGCGATTTATCTGATGATTGCACAAAATACTAGTAGCATACTTGTTTATGTTGGCAGCTCACTTTATGCAATGAAAGGCTTTTAGCAATGTTTAAGAATAAAAGTTTGCTTTGTAACCGTACCTATCATTCATTAGAAAAAGATTTTAAACATTTTCCTTCAAGGTATGACATTTTAGCAATGCAAGAGGAATCCTACTCTTTTTATTTATGACTAAGTTCCTGATTATGTGCCATCCCATGGAACCTGAGTTTAGTAACCTTTCCTTATCAATGTGGTTTCTGAAAGATCTTCTGTTAGTTGAAGTAAAATGCGAGTACAAGCAGAAGCTGTTGGTGTCCTGTTAAGAAACTCCTTCAGTTAAAGCTGAAAATTGATTTATTTTTTATTTTGACTTATAGAGTGTATTTTCTCAAATGCAAAGAGGCACAGCAGGCGAAGAATGTTGATGAAACAGAAAAGTTAGCATTGAAATTCATCATCTACTTCTGGAAAACACTGTTCCATAAAAGATACGTGGTCACTGGTCACAGCCAACAAGAACTCAAGAAGGAAAAGTCCACTTTAATGAACTTTCCTATTCTTTCAGTACCATATCTCACACTATCCTTCTGGACAAAATGCCCAGCATATATCTGGACAAAAAAAGAGCTGTAATTTGTCTTCCTATTGCATTGTTACCTGTTTTGATTCTTACACTTTTGCTGTTTCTCTTGAAATGCAGGATGAAGTTTGTCCCAAAGCTGATGGTGATTCTGTTCAGCGGTGTGTTTGGGCAACTGCTGTAAATGTAAAAGACAAGTTCATTTATGTGACTCAACCTACACTTGACAGAGTGCTTATTGTTGATGTACAGTCTCAGAAAGTTGTACAGGTATTTATTCGTAGTTTTTAAGTTAATGTCTAATTTATATACTTTCTTCATTACATTTTGGAGAAAGAATGCCAATATCTTGGTAGATTTTAAATAAGTTCGATTGCTTCAGAGCCTGAGCATCAGTAGTCCCATTGAGTTGAAAGAGAACTGATGTTTAGTTGACGCTATAGAAATCAAATATGACCACTCTGCTTTTGCTTTCTCACTTACTTAAATTCTTTAATGTGTTGTGCATTTTTTATAGCATCAATGCATTATTGGTGATATCATTGTACTATGAGGTTAAACCAGATTTATACTGAATTGCCAAAGATGTGTAAGAATGCCTCTAGCAAATAATAGCCATAAATCCAGTACATTTTAAAAGATTTCCTGAATGTGAAGAGATTATTTAAAACTCAATACATTTGTGTTTTGAGGTAAAATCAAACTATTTTTGCTATTTGTTTTCTGGCTACGGTTCTTACCATGTTACTCTATTTTTTCTTTACATACAATAGACTATTTCACTATATAGTCTTTAGTCTTTCTAATCAAATGGCATCTGCCACTCTTTCAGTGGCAAAACATAAAGTAAAATAAAATAATAAAATAAAATAAATAGGCTTTCAGCTCAGGGCTGTCAACAGTCTTTTGGTGCTTGTTTATTTTTTGTTTCATTTGTTTTTTATTTTGTTTCTTTTTAGTACAGTGCAGGTCATATAAAACTTCTTGAAATGTGCTTAAATAAGAGGACTCTGCTTTTTCTTAATTAAAGTTATTTCCTGTGCAAGGAAGTCTGAAGCTAGTTAATAACTTGTTCTCTGAAAACAAGAACATTTGCATGAGGTTTTCTGACACAGAACTTTTGGCACCGTGTTAAGTCTTCTGATTAAAATTTTAGTCATATAAATGATTACAAATAATCACATCTACAGAACTACTTGCAGTATTATGACATTCATAAGAAACAGATGTTCTTTAGCTAAATATAACAGGGATTTGTATTAGAATTCTAATCTAAATTATTAATAAAAATACTTAGAGATTTTCTTCATGTCTCTTGCCTTCTTTGTAAATAAATGAATGAAAATCTTTGAAGATTATGTATATATATGTATATACACATAAATATACATATATATACATATATATGTATAATATTGTAGTGTAAATTTTTAAAAGAATTCACAGCAAAGTGTGATTTTAAAATTGAATTAATGTGATAAAAATAAATTTAATGTTTATAATTTTGTACTCCAGACATCAATGTTCATACTTCCTGTCATTTCATTCAGTAGCCTTCATGATAATATTGAGAAAATAAAATCCCAAAACCAACCAAACTATATTACTTTCCACTTTCACACTTTCAGAAATAAAAGAAATTTGATTTCAAAAGATGGGATAGCATTGCTTTAAAACTACTTTTAATATGTCCAGGCATCCACAGAACGTTTATACCATCTGTGGAACCTTTTATAGAAATGGAATTCTCGCTTTTTATGGTTCTAGGATACTCAGATATTATTGAGAAATTCTCTTGTTGTTTTACATGTTAAAAATGCTTAATATGCAGCAGAGCAAAATTTCTGCTATTCATTACTAAACTGAAAATAATTTCCAAGGGTATATTTTCTGAAAGATGTGGGAAAAGTATTGTGGGACTTGAATGGTGCTATGCTTAACCTCGCTGATATTTAGAATCAGCTTATTTAAAAAAAAAATGTTTGTTGTAATAAAATGAATCAATCATGGAAACACAAAACCTGTACAATCTTTTATACAGATAAGATATATACAGATATAACAGCATAAAAAATAAAGCTGCTGATTCACAGTTTGCTTTCAGAATCAAAGGAAGCAAATTTGGAATCTGCTGACAAGTCAGTCAAGTAATGCTTTGCTCACCATTTTTTATTATATAGCAGGCATGGCCCTGTCTTCCTTTTACTTCAATATTGAATGTTCATTTTTGGTTTTGTTTTCTGTAGGCAGCAAGAATTTTCGTAGGTATTAAATGTTGCGTAGCATATGCACGTACACTAAGGCTAGAGAAGCAAAGAAGGGAATTTAACTTCTCAGTCAGATCAGGCTATTTTGATAATATACAGTGCTGCCCCATATTGAAGAAAAAAAAAAAAAAAAAAAGAAAACATCAAAATACAAATTAGTTTTGGAAAATAGATACTAAACTAATTATAATTAAGAGAATTTTAGGTACTGGACTCCCATATATTTTTTTTTTTTAATATATGATATAATAGCATAGAGGATACTATACACTATATTTTTTTTCTACTGTATCTCTTAAAGAAGAAATTGCTTTTCTGTGCAGCAGCACGCTTTCAAAAATATGTTAAAAGCAAACGTGGGGAAAAATTTGTATTTTGGATCAGAGCAGGATGCAATCATAACAATTCCATTAAGTTGCAAAATAAAACAACCCCAAAGACAGCTAAAAGCGTAATTGAAAAGGCTGCAAGTTGTGGAACTGTGTTCTTTTCTTTATAAAATTGATGTTGATTTGATTTTGATTACTGTGGTTGCTTGTCTGAAGTACTATTATGAGTGCATATGTTACATTTATTCATTTTTACTATAAAAGTTAATGTAAAAGAGGTGTGTATCAGGTGCATATGTATAACACCTAGATTTTAGGGTTCATTGTTTCTGATATATAAATATAGCTATCAAAATGAGCGCTTGAAGAAGATCCTAGAGCAGATATTTTACATTGAAATGAATGTTTCCAAACTGTGAATATGAATGGTGCATAGATTTTCTGATTTAGCCAGATACTTTTCTTTCATTTGTAAATTCTTGAAACAGAGGAACCTCTAATTGTGCAGTAGGAAATTAAGTGGGATGATTTCAAGGCGTGCTGATGTAACCAGAGCTCATCACTGTTTAGTACAGTGTGCTGGTGGCAGTTTAGCCTGGGTAGCCCAGAACAGCTGTGAAAACATGTCTCCAAAACTCCAAGAATCTTTCTGCTGCCAGCAGGCTCTTAGGAGTTGCATTGTCCATGCTTGACTACACAGGCATTTCTTCTCCTTCAGGCAGTACCATGGCCTAATTCCTGAACACAACTTATGCTCATTCAGCAACGATGCATGGGTCAGCCCTTCATTTGAGGAAGCTAAATGGAAATTTGATACACCTCAGCAAATTAACTAGACAGTGGCCCAAGTATTGTTTTAGACAACTTGTCTTCTAACTTGAAGCAGAAAGTGTTACCAAACAAAAATGGCCTTTTCAAGGGGCATCTTTGTTTTTAAATGAGCCAGTGAGCAACCTGGCTTCATTACCACTTTCAAAAGGTAAAGGTAAAAATGGTAGGGTTTTTTTTTTTTGGTTTTTTTTTCCAGATGAATCTGTGGCTTGCGACACCTCAGGAGTACAGTTAAGTATCATCAACAGCCTCAGCCAGCCATTAGAGCATTATCTTGAGGATCTACATCATTACTTTAAATTACCTTCACTTAATTAGCCAGCTGGTATTCTCCTTGACAAACTGATAAACAAGCTGTGCTTTACAGCTCCATAATGGTGAGACTAAAAAGCAATTTCCACTTATTTTTGCTGCCTTAATGATGAAGATAGAACAGTAATCCCTACAGTTGTTTGCCTCATGGAGAATGTCTCTTATTGAAATATTCTGTCCTCACTTTTCATATCTCTGGAATCTTCAGTGCTTCTCCTAATAAAGAAAGCGTAAACCTTAAATGCCTAAAAAGTCTGTAGTTTTGGATACAAAACTCGAGGATGGAAAACAGCTTGGTACTGATCACTTCTTCCAAAAGTAGAAATTGTAAGGAAAATATTTATGTACTTAATAATATTGCCAACTTGAAAAAAACATATCCAGTTAAAAAGAGTGCAGTAACATTGTTTGGGCAGGGCTGTGTAGGAATATCTTCCATTGACTTTAGTATGGAGCTTGAGAATAGTCTTCCCTTTTTAGTTGTTTTCCAGTATTTTATAGATTTTAAATTGATATGTATGATATGAGAAAATGTAGGGAAGGAAGGTTAGCATTTTTTGTTTGGATTTAAAACATTTTTTTTTCAGTTTCCTAATAACCCCAATATAACTTGTTTTTGATGCCAAATTTTATAATGAATAAAATGATGAATAAATGAATAACATAAACATAATGAATACACATAATGAATAATTTTTTTTTAGAATTATTAGAAAAAAATATTAGAAAAAAATAAAAACCATAAACATAATGAATAAATATAATGAATAAAAATCACTGCCTCACCAATTCAGTGACTGAATTAATCAGAGGTCTTTTTCAGCATCTGACAATGTAATTTTTCAATATAACCTGAACACATCAGGATATGCATGTCTAGTCATAATCATCTATTATTTTTCTTCTCAACATGGGATCAAGAGTAAGGAGTTTTCATTTTATTCTACTTGCAGGCAGTAAGTACGGATCCTGTTCCAGTGAAACTACACTATGATAAGTCACATGATCAAGTCTGGGTACAGAGCTGGGGAGACATGGAGAAGAATTCACCAACTTTGCAAGTAAGTATATTGATCAGATTGATTATATACTAGGAAATCTAAATAAATTGAATATTTATGTAGGTAGGAAAATGTTTTCAGGAAACCGGAAAGAACTGAACTTGCTGGGAAAGCGTTAAGAGATTTTCTACGCTTTTACTTAGAAATGTAAGTGCTGATTCAATGGAGGGTAATAGAGTACAGCTGAAAACTAATGGCATGTTTTTCTAGTCTGCCAGTCTTCTGAGAACAGATATGCTGCTTATGATGATTTTGCTCCTAATCAGAGGATACCATGGATTTTAGGCATATATTCATATTTCACTAAGATTATGTTGATGTTCTGGAGTTGACAAGCTAAGAGTTCCAACATTATATATTGTTAATTGCTTTGAGTTTGGGACTTTTTTTTTAAGATATAAAATAATAAGAATCCTTATTTTTCCCATGCTTTCTCAGCAGCAGCATGCCTAGGGACACTCACCAAAGAAACATTTCAAGAAGCTGTGCTTCTCTTCTGCTTTTCCTCTCCTTTCTTCTAATTTAAAGTAATCCCATGAGAATACAGTGATACTCTTTGTGTTATAGTTTCAAAATTACTTTTTATTTCAACTTATTTTCCTTTTCTTTAGAAGTCAGTGAAGTTCTTATTTGTCTTTTAAATGCATAAGGAATAAGAAAAAAAAAATCAACCATAGAGCTCAAGCAGAAAAATGAGTAGTGTTTGAAAATGATTTTTTATACTCCTGGTAACTGTGAGTGAGTAAAGTAATTTGTGGGAGTTTGGTTGTCACTCCTCCCCAAAAAAATGACTAATAATTGAATCAGATATATCCTGTTTTAGAGGAAGCATTCATTTTCAGTCTTGTTTTTCCTTGAATGATGCATGATCAACTCCTTTTTTTTTTTAAATCCAGTCTTAAATGTGCAAAAATGAACATCATAGCAGCTATTAATATAAGATTGTCTTTTACTCACCCATAATATTCTACCTCAGATGACATTCAAGATTTGAGAATTCAAAGAAAATTTATTCGTAACAACTCAAGGTATGCATGAACTGCAACCAATTCAATATATTCAATATATGCCATGTTGGATCTCTTTATGCTTGAGAAGACTTAGGATCATATGTAGCCATAACTTCCTGTGGATCAGCTGATAACATTTTATCTTTTCACTTGGGCTGAAGTGCTTAAAACATTCCCACTCTAGTGTTGAGTATGAAAAAAGACAAAAATCTTGGTGTGCACTAAAGGCTGCTATAGAATGTAAATGTGGTAGGAAAAAAAAAAGAGGAAAAAAAGTATACATGAAGAATAGATTGTCTAGCATGCAACAATTCTCTGAAATCTGTAATGCTGATCAGCTTTATTCACTGTCATTTGCATTCCTTCTCATGGCTGAAGAATAAAACAGAAGTGGAATAAAGATGCAATACTCTACAAATCTATTTAGATATAGATTAAACTTTGAAGGAATATTTCTATAGTTTGTAATAATGTTACTTTATGTAGGTGATAACACAAGCCAGTGGGAGTGTTTCTCATCACACAATCCATACTCAGCCAGTGGGAAAGCAGTTTGACAGAGTGGATGACTTTTTCATTCCTTCTACAACCCTCATCATTACTCATATAAGGTAAGTTTTGGCTGAGTTTTATTTAACTTTGAAATGAACTGTAATGCTGTCTCCAAAAAAATATAATGTAAAAACAATCTTGAAAATATTAGACCATGCACCTTCAGTATTGCTTTGGAAGACCCTTTTTCATATACAATACTAATAGGCTAAATGAAAGCTCTTTAAATTACACGAATAAACACATTTATTGACGTAATCTATTGGTTGGTTTTTGTTTGTTGCTTTTTTTTTTCCTTATCTTAATGAAAGTTCATAAGTCCCTTACTCTACATACTAAAGTTGAGATTTAATAACATCTGAGGTGTACTTGGGGAATTAATAGCCATAACGTTCAGATAGTTCTCTAAGTTAGGAGCATAGATCTTATTTTGGAAATGATACCAATGTCTTCTACTTCTGAAAGCGTTTGCTTTTGCTATATTGTGTTAAATGCGTCTTGTATTCAATTTATTCTTTTGATAATTTCATTTTCATTTGATATGTGTTCTGTAACATTTCTACTGGTTAGAATAGAAAAATTCTGCCATCTGTACATCTGAACCTTGCCTTGATATTCATTATCACTCTGTATGCTTTGGACTGTTAGGTTCTTTGCAATGTGGCACAGACCTATGGCAGTTCGAAAGGCCTCTTCATATAATTAACATTTGCTTATTCCACCCTTTCAAGTTCAACTTTCTATAGAAATACTTATTAGGATGATCTCAATTTTTCTACAGTTATAAGAAAACAACATGCACATTTAACTAAAATCTCAAGTCACATGTAAATGTGTGTCTCCAACTGTAGATACAGTTAGTTATTTCAGTGACCTTTAAAAGCAAAAACCTCAAATTTAAGGTGATTCTACATCTGGTTCCAGAATCTAGGAATATTTATCTGTAATTGATCTATTTTTCTGTATCCAAAAAAACATTCTGTTTCTCCTGAAGAGGTTGCTGATGAAAAAGAATATTTTTAATTTTCTACGGAACTTAGCTAAAAAGGAATTAGCAATCAGCCATGTACAATTCAGAAAGGAATGTGTAAATTTATATGGCTGAATAGAAAGTGACTTTAAGTGCCATTATTGCCACATTGCTTTAACTGAATAGATAAATTCGTATTGTGTCCTTGAACTAATCTGCAGCCCCTACTCTTAACCATAGAAAACCCACCCTGCTATATTTGTAGCAGCATGATTTGAGGGAATGCAACCTACTGCTTCATAAATTACCAAGTGCTGGGTTGACTAGCCTTCTTACTATTTAAATTTGATGTTTATTATTATTTCATTGCCCTGGGGAAGACAAAGTTGTGGAGTTTTATCATGAAAGGAACATACAGCTGGTGATTCCTACTTGCGTAGCTCCCTGCAGATTCTTTACCCATCACCATTGACATTTGAGATTTGCATTGACAGTTGAGGCAAGTAGTCGTCTACACTGAAAATCATTTCAGTGTCTCCTTCAGTAACTTTTAAGCTGAGGGGTCCTGTTGGACACTTTTACATAATGTTAAATGAATTTAATTAAAGTTATATTAATGTATGCAAGTCTTTGAGAGTCAAAGACATGACAGCTAGGGAAAAAATGGTCTTGAATTATTAAAAATGATTGTTTTGTTTAATTGTACAATTCTATGCGGTACAGGCAAATAAGTTTATGAGATACATGTTCTATCATAATAGTAATATTCTATTCTATGTATTCTATCCTAACTATTCTTGATATATACACAGTGATATGCAGTATAAAAGGATCAGTAAAACAAAACTGATATTTGGACACATTAATTTTCATGTAATTACGACAGAAATCAGTAGGGGTAAACATTATTTAGGGAAAGGGACTAGGAAAAATAGGCCTAGTCCAAAGACAGTGAAGAAATCATTTTGGCAATCGGTGTTCTGTCTAAGTAGGTCAATTAGTTGCTTTCATCTGTGTGTGGTGAGTCACAGCTACCTTTAGCTGAAGGGTCATGGTGACAGGTTCTTTATCCTCTTAGCTGAGGGGAAGAGTGATAGTATGAGCAATGTCTCCTTTGTTTTAAGATCCAGTCAAACTTTCCTTTCACTGCTGAGATAAGGGCTAAATAGTTTTGGGCAAATACCATTAGAAATCAAGCCAGTTTTTGGCTATAATCTTTTTGCAATAAATAACTGTTGATATATAAAACACACAACACATAATACAAGTTTTAGTAAAACCAACAAAATTGCCATTAACCTCCCTAATGATGTGTAGACTAACCTACTGGTGTTTACAGATAGCAAATTGCTGTTTATTATATTATATAAGTAGAACAGCTTGGCACCGCATGGTATGGCTTTAAAAATATAGATTGCTTAATTCTAGATTAAATATATATATTTTTTTGACCAGGAGCAGTTCATGTGTTGACTCTTAGGGGATGCTCTGTAGTATTGATGAGGGGCATAGAAATCCTTCTCTTTCTCACAAAACTAATAAAATGCAAACTTTGCTTACAGACCGTTTCCCAAAGCTTTTCTTGAATTTCTTATTCCAGCCACTAATAGTGGACCAAAAATCTTGGTAAATCAGTGAAGGAGGCTATGGTACAAACCAGTAATGAATAAGAATAAGAAGAACACTGAAAGGAGTTTGTTTAGACTGGCTGTTGGAAGCCTGAAGAATTCAAAGGGGAGAAATTTATATTCAAATTTATAATTTGCATTTAAATTTCTAATTTACATTTATAATTTCATTACGTTTGCTTATGTAAACATAGACTATTACAACCTGTCCTACTGTCTTCATCTGCTTTGTTTTGCCTCTGACGTGTGAACTCACAGCCAGTTTATGAAAAATTACACCACAAGAATGAGTGAATATAAAGCTTGGTATTTTTTATGTCCATGTTTTCAAACACAGACTGCTTGAAAAAATTCCCAACTATCCACTCAGTTGTGTTGAAAAGTAGTCAGATATTGTGGCTACAAAAGTGGACAGAGCGGAGTCTGTTAATCTGCAGTAGGTGATACAAGTCCCAAGATCTTTTCTGGGGAATATATATGCAAATCTTATTCCTGCTGTAGATGAAACGTTTAGAAATTGAGAATACGTATTTTATTTTTTTTCCTATTTTGCCTTATTAGTTTACTGAGAACAAAATTTTAATCAGTGAAGTACTCTTTGTGCCAAAGCAGTTCAATGCAACCAATCATCTTGTCCCTAGTTGGTCTGCTAACACTCATTTCTTACCATAAAAATAGATATTTGCAATTAGTATGTGGGATGGCTGTAGAAAGATGACTTGTACAATACTCATGAAAATATATTATTAGAAGCCTAAGGAGCAAAAGTGCTGATTATTTCAGCTTCACTGTTCATAAATTGAAGTGAACAAAAGATAATTGGAATAAATTAAGGTCTATCATTACACTGCTGTAAAATGTTTCAAAAGCAATATTAAATGAACTCACTGTAATAGAGTCACTCTAACTTTTTAGATGGTTTAATCTTTTAGCAAGTATTTTAAATGCAATACAGTTATCTGAGTTAACAAGTAGAAGAGTGAACAATCAACTCACTGGTGAGATGGCTCAGGATCTGAATATTCTCAGTTTGAATTTTTCTCTCTCTTATTTCTCTGTTATGTAGGATAATAAGGGAAGCGTTCTTTCTAAAATTATACTTATTCATTTGTTCAACACATTCCAAAAACTAAGCTTTTCTTTAAGAGGTAATTGGAGTATGGTGCCAACGAGAAATTTAAATGCCCTTGTGGGGTGGTGACTCAATACATTCGTAAGTTTGGATGGAGAAATTCACATTTAATTCCATAATTTAAGCCTGTACAAAGATGTGAAATAGCTGAAGGACTGTGAGAGAATTTTCAATATTTTTATGAAAGTATGCACAGAGAATATTATTTCAGAAGTCTGGTGTAATCAGAAAGGACTTCCTATTCAAATGTTTCAAAAGTCAAAAACAAAAAACAAAACAAAACCAAAAAAAACGGTAAATGTGAAGTGCACAGAGGTTGAATATTTCATGTAGAGAATGTAATTTAGCTCAAAGTTGCAAGATTAATATTTTAGAAATTAAATTAAGAAGATGCAATTTTACAGGAATAGAGAGTTTGCAAACTGCTCTTAGTCATTAAGCTCTAAATATAGGTACTTCTACAGGAGTGAAAACTTGAAAGCTTGAGGATTTGGAGAAAGCAAGTCATTAGCAACAGGGCAATCATCAAAGATGTAGCAATTAACTGCAATGTCTAATGATGACTGCAGAATCATACAGTAAATCCTTCACGGTAGCAATGCACACACACAGGTTTAGGGGCTCCTGCAGTACTATCTCCCATCTCTGTAACCTGTGTCTTTGTGATGGTAGTGTTAAATGGGAAACCTGTAGCCATTCCTTCCCTCTGTGTATTCCCCCACATAAAGAAGGTCTGTTTTGGTCCTTATGTTTATTCTTTTTGAAGAATAAGCTCACAGGAACTTCTCAGGAAGAAGGAGATAAGACAGCAAGAACTCTTTTTTCTGCATCCTTCTGCTTTAAATAGTAAATTTTGCAGCATCTTTGTTCTGAAGATATTATGGAGGACATACAGATTGAAAGATTCAGTTCAGAAAGCTCAGCTACTATTGGCAATGGAAAATTCCTTATGTTTTACTTTAAATCCTCATTGGTATTCCAAATAAATCAATCTATAAGGGTTAATTTAACCTTGAGATGATCTTAAAATAATGGAATTAACAAAGATTTTTTATGTTTACTGATTAACTTCCAAAACTCAATTACTTTAAATTTGTCAAACATCATGCCATGTATGCCTGTTATGAAATTTATTTTTCTTCAAAGCAGCCCTTATAATTTTGTATTTTGGCTCGTGTATTTGGAATGGTGAAAATGATTTTGCAAATTTTTATTTGTAGATTCGTAATTTTGAGAATTTAGAAAAAAAATATTCAGGACATTCTTTTCTATTTGATATTATGATAAATTATATATTTTAATATTTAGTAAGGCTGAGATGCTTATGTATTTATATGAATCAAAGAAAACTTCAAAATCTGCAGTGATAGACTCTGTTTTGACTGTGTTCATTCCATATGTTCCCAAGTGTCGACATGCAATATTTCCTTGTAGATAAACTATTATGACTTCCATCTTAACAGCAATGATAACTACAAAAAAATACCCCTAAGCATTAATAATTTAACACAACAACTTTGTCACAACGTGCCTCAGTTCTTCCCATGCTGATCTTATATTTACAGTAGAAATGTCATCTCCTATGCTTTTATGTGCCAAAAAAATCAGTCATGTTTTGAAAGTGTCTGCTATTTTTTAGTCTAGTCTAGTGCTTTTTTAATTGGGGTCATTAGTGGGAGGAAAAAAAAAAAACAAAAAAGAAGATATGGGGCTGAAGAAAGAAGTTGTAAAGTTTACTGTTTGTTGTTGTTCTCCATGTTGTTATGTCCCCTGATATCACAGTTGGTGAGCTTCATTTTGAAAATGAGGACCTTTGGGGAATGTTTTGACATAAATAATCTATCACCTTTAAATTCCTTATCTCTACCTCATTATTCATTTTCTACAAGAACTGACTATTTATTTTGGCCTGTATAATTTTTCCTATGCATTCTCTATGACATCTGCCCACCATGCTGTTACTGTGTTTTTCAGTGTGCCAGATCTTAACTCTATCATTCCTTGTACTGACATTCAAGGCTATTTTTAGGAATGTCTTTTGTTCACTGTGTCAGTGTATCTAGGTCTTTCCTTGACTTTCACTCTGTATGCAATGAAGTAATTTTTTGTTGTTGTTAAACTGTTGCTCACCTTTTCTAAAACATACAAGGAAAAAACACATTTGTTTCCTAGTCTTTTTTTTCTTTTTAATCTTTTTCCTTTTTTTCTTTTTTTTTTTTTTCCTTTCCCCCCCCCGAGAATTAGTTCAGTTAAAGCACAAGTAATTTGTATATTCCTGGATTACACTTTATTTGTATACACTTTCTTTGGATACACTTTCTTTGTCATAAAATGTACTGGATTATTTTCTTGTGAATAGCGTAACCAATTTGCAATAGTGAAAATGTATTTCATTTACATCTATTGTAACAGAAGCCTCAGACAACTCATGGACTCTGAGGAGAGTATTTTATTACTCTCATTACTACCCATGAAATTATTACCCTGAAATACCAGGACAGTTCTTACACTGTGCAATGGTGCATACATGATTCAAAATCCCAGACTGTTTGGACCACGTTAAAAGAAGTGAGCTCTTCCAATGAAGCCTGAAAAACTGTTTGAAGAATCCAGCATAGCAGGAGGAGAAATTTCTTAATAGTTCCTTGATATTGGTTGTTTGGACATACTCTTCAACATACATTCCATTTCACTTCTGTAGATCTCTAGTGAGATATGGTTTAAATGCTCTGCAGGTACAATCCAAAACTGAAAGAGAGAGGAAAAAAAAAAAAAAAAAGTAGTAAAAGAGACCTGCCGTTAAATTTTATTCTATTTCTGAACTGACCTTTTCATTCATTTAATAAAAATGAAAGTGATGCTGTTTTTATAGGCAAAAATTGCTCATTTTCCATCAGGGTGACCTCACAACCTTTTCTTCTGTTTTTAATTTTCTTATTCTGACTCTGTTATCTTCTCATTTCTGTTCCTTAGAACTACTATGTTAAGGTTTCAAAGGCACGTTATCATAGTCATGTGTTACTGCTGAAAGTATTATTTATAACTTCTTCTGACAAGGTTTTAAATATTTCATTTACTGTGATAGGAAGATTCTGTGCTTAACAGAGGGTACGGGGGGGAGCCTATTCTGCTGCAAAACAGAAATATGAAGCCTAAAGTCATAATGAACAGCTGGAACAAAATTAGGGAAAGTTCTAAGGTCAAAAATTGTCGCAGTACCCAAAAGTAAAACTTTTATGCTGATTGACCAACAGCCAACAGACAAAATCCAAACAACCATTTCTGAACTGCAGAAATTAAAGATGTTTCTCAGCAACTTGTCATCAATGAACTATTCTGGGAGCAATCCATTTCTTAGTCCAAAGGGGAAGATATGTGCCCTTGCAATGCTGATAGTTTTCATTTTGGAAGTCTTTCTGATTTCTAATGGTATAATCTAAATCTAAATTTATGCATAAGTTATATAGAAAGTTATATAGAAAAGTTATATAGAAAGTTATATAGAAAACAAGAATAAATAATGTATATTAAAACTTATTTTAAAGATTTATTGCAAAAAGAGAAAAATTAACTTTGTGATGATTTCAGTGATCTGAATGCAAGGCCTCTATGAAGTAAAACAAATAAATAAATAGATCAGTGAAAACAGTCTTCCTGAGAATCATCTATTTATACATATAGAGTGAGAAATAATTTTAATGACGAGAAGTAATGGCAGTGTTGAATCATTTTATTTTCTTGCTGATGTCTTCTTCAGAACTACAGTGGATAATTTACTCATAATTTCATCAGAGAAAAAAAGAGATTTGATATTTAACGCATTTTTATTTTAGAATTTTGTTTAAATAGTACTTTCCCACATTGGCAGATCAGATCTTTATAGAATCGGAGTCTACCATAATCCTATCATAATCATCTAACAGACCGCTCATGAGCAGAGAATGGCATTTTCTTGGGTCAAATTTGGTCAAGATTTGTAGAAGCAGGACTATATTGATTCTATATTGATTTTTTTATTTGATTTTTGTTTTTATTTTTTTTGCACAAGTTTGAGTAATGATCCGTAATGAGTAGAATTTAAGAACGGTTTTAAAGATTTTTATTCGCTTGAGGTAAAGTGCATAATGTTTCTTATTTTAATTGAGTTGAATAGGTTAAAAACTTGTACTTTGTATCAAAGTACTGTTTTTTCCTTCTTGGTGCAAATAATTTTCACTGTAGTTCATCTAGTTCTCTTTGTCTCTTGCTTTCTGTTCTGAGAACATTACTTAAGAGTTTGATCTCAGATCTTTTCACAAAATGGCTATTGACTTAAGGGAAATAATCTGTGGATATAGGGATAGAAACAAAAAGGAGGATATCAGTGTTTACATAATTTTCCACTCTGTCAATTTTTCTGAGCTCAACCATAGATACATTTTTATGTTAAAATATTCAGAAATAACAATAATAATAATCTCATTTCTAGAAGTATTTTCCTCAGGCTTGCCTTGTGTTGTCATTACTTTTTAACCAGTATTTAGACATTTTCCTGTTCTATGATGAATACAGCTGCGCTTATAAATAATGCATGCCGTTTGGAAGAAAATAACAACATTTGGGAAACTCAGTTGTGAGTTTGCTTCTTGTTGACAGCTCCACGCTAGCGTCTTGCTCAGCTATTCTTAGGGTATAGGAGATGGAATCTTACCTGTGCAATATGAAAGTTGGAAAAAACAGTACCTTGCAAAAAACTGTTTTGAAGAGGTGATGTCAGAATTCACATGATTTTGGAACTTTGTATGGAATATCTATTCTACTCTTAGTTCATACTTTATTTGACTAGAACTTCCCGTTAGAAAAAAAAGAGCTTCCCTAGTTGTATAGCTAAAGGTCTCAGTATTGTCCTGCACCCTGTCACGCATTGGTTTTGTCACTTACAATTTCTTAGTTCATGTATCATTTTTTTAATACACTGATGAAAAGACCAGATTATAAAAAAATTATAATTCTAAATTACACTGGCCTCTGTGGCACTGTAATCATTTTGCAAATGTGCTTAGTCTGAAGCACCTTTTTTTAAGGTGTGTTACTTGAAATCTATCAGAATACACAAAATTCTGTCACTGCCATTCTAGATTGAAGTCTAAGCATGCTGCCTCCCCTTAGGATTAAGCATATTTTCATGAGAGCTGATGAACACGGTAGTTGAATTTTTGTTTGTTAAAGTTAACTGCTCCCTGCTTTTGCATTACATACTGACTTACAATTACCTAAATCTGAATACTAAATTCCATTCTTAAACTACATTCTAGTAATCGAGTGTCAAAACTTTTTTTTCTAGCTATAGCATTAAAATAAATGAAGTCATTTGTCTGCACTGTATATTTTTCTACTAAACAAAAATGTCACTAATATTTAAGAAAGTGAATACATTCCATGTCAATTTTCATATTAATTTCACCTGAAAGCAATTTTTCTGATATTTTACACTGCAGAACTTATCCTTTACAGATAAAAAGGAAAAAAATCTAAATAAAAAGAAGAAAACAGAAAAAAAAAGTATTTTCTCTCAAGGTGACACAGTACTGGAATGGTCTGCCCAGAGAGGCCGTGGATTCTCCTTCTCTGGAGATATTCAAGACCCTTCTGGACACTTTCCTGTGCGATATGTTGTAGGGAACTTGCTTTATCAGTGGGGTTGGACTAAATGATCTCCAGAGATCCCTTGCATTGCTTACAAATCTGTGATTCTTCAATCATTTATAACGTGCTATTAACTTTATTCATTTTAATTATTCCATTCTTAATTATGAGGGCAGTTTTTTTATTGCCTCCTCACACCTGCCCCCAATGCCTCCAAAAACAGGAAAATAGGGCACTCATTCATGTGGACTTCACTGTTGAAAAAATGCATTTTGCAATTAACACCTTTTAGGATATTCTTCCTGTCTCCATTCAGTTAGTTTGGACAAGTCATTTAATTTGTTTCTCTCCATCTCCCTTCATCTTGGTATTGCAAAGCTCGTTAGTTTTCACAGACTGCTAATGTCTGCTTGTTGGGGGTTGACCCTGGCTGGCAGTTGAACCGCCACACATCTTCGCTTTTATTTACTGAGATGTGGGAGAGAATGGGATAGCTGAAAGCGACAAAGCTCATGGTTCACCATGAAGACAATTTAATAAGTGAAGGAGTGAAAAAAAGAGTGATGCAAAAGCATGAGTCACCACCTGCAAATCAGCCAGTTTTTCAAGCAGTGGCTGTTCAGAGAGAGTTTTATTGCTGAGCATGATGTTATATAGCACAGAATGTCTTTGGTCAACTGGAGAAAGCTGTCCTGGCTGCATCCCAGACTCTTGCACCCTCCGCCTATTTATTGAGGGGAAGATGAAATAGAAAAGGCCTTGCTGCTGTACAAGCACTGTTCAGCAATAGCAACAGTGTTCTAACAGTGCTGTTTTGGTCGCAAATCTAAAACATGACACCATCTGAGCTGCTATGAAGAAAATTAACTCCATTGCAGCCAAACCTAGTGCATTCCTCAGACGGAAAGTGCTGTAGAATTGCTAAGCATAATTATTCAGATTTCTCTTTTTTGACAGTTTGTCATGATGTGATTGAAAAATTTTGATGTGATTGCAACTGCTGAAAGTCTGGTATTAAAATCTTTATTATTCATACATATACAGTAAGTAAAGTAAGAAACAATCTCAGATTTCTGAGATCTAGTATGTACTCCAATTGGAGTGTTATGCCCACAGGCTACAGTTTCCCACATGCATAAACTGTAAAAATAAAGAATTGGAAATGTGAAGATTTGCTCTCGTATCTTGAAGGCTTGAACTGCACCAGTTCACAATATGCACTCTGACAAATGCCTTTATATGCTGTTGAATATTGTGTATGATTTCACTGCATAGAAGAGACATGAGGGTTGAGATTCTCATAAATATTGATCATGGTTTAATGAACAGTGGGAGACTTCTGAATATCAATCTTTATACGCGGAAATTTTGCATTAAGCACACCACCATCTATCTATAAATCATTTGGGAAAAGTGAAGTTACTCTAAAGTATCACTTGTTCCCCAACAGCCTAGTCATAAAAAACAGGCTAAGAGCACAAAGGCGACAGGCACAATTTCATTGCATGATTATGAGTGGCTGTGTTTTTTTAATCCTTCTGGAAAACTAAGTGCTTCTGAAAAGTTATTAGATTATGGTAGCTTTGGGGGTTGAATTCAGCTAGCCACAAGACAGAATGAAACATAGAGTTCTAGTGCCAACTTCTTTACCCAGTCAAAATAGTCTGGCTTTACTTTAAGTGAAAGAAGCAAAAAGATAAATGACAACCAAACAGTGGAATAGTGGAAGCTCAGCTCATTCACTTGCTGTTTGTATTAAATTCTCAATAAAATGCCACTAATATCAGTTCTGTGAAACGTCCCCACTGAGTTGGGATTATAGACACCACTGGAAGGCAGCATTTTAGTATTGATAATTCATCGTTTAACGATCTGGTAAATTATACTATTTTATTGCATAGGGGTTGTTTTCTTTCTTTCTTTCTTTCTTTCTTTTTTTTCAGCTGATCTTTATACTTCAAAGCTTCCTTTAGAATCCATGGAATCGTAGAATATTTTGTGTTGTAAGGGACCCCTAAAGGTCATCTAGTCCAACTCCCCTGCTATGAACAGGGACTACATCAACTACATCAGGTGTTCAGATCCCTGTCCAGCCTCAACTTGATTGTCTCCAGGAATGAGTAAGGTGCATTCAGCACCTTATTGGCAGCCTGTTCCTATGCTTCATTACCCTTATCATAACAAACTTTTTTCTTATATCCAATCTAAATCTCTCCTCTTTTTGAAAGCGTTTCCCTTTGTCCTATCGCCACAGACCCTGCTGAAGAATCTGTTCCCGTCTTTCTTATAGCCCCTCGTTAGGTACTGGAAGGTTGCTATCAGGTCTCCCTGGAGTGTTCTCCTCTCCACAGCTCTAGCTCCCTCAACCTGTCCTCACAGGGGAGGTATTCCACCCCAGGATCATTTTTTGTTGTCCTCTTCTGGACGTGTACAGCAGGTCTGCATCTCTCTTACACTGAGGACTCCACACCTGGATGCAGTACTCCAGGTGAGGACTCACCAACACAGAGCAGAGGGGCAGGATCACCTCCCTGGATTTGCTGGCCACATTTCTTTTGGTGCAGCCCAGGATACAGTTTGCTTTCTGGGTTGTGAGGGCAAATTGCTGGCTCATTTCCAGCTTGTCATCCACCAGTACCCAAAGGACCTTCTTGGCAGGGTTGTGCTCCAGTTTTACATACCCTAGCCTGTGCTGACAGTGGGCATTGCCACAACCCAGGTGCAAGACCTTGCACTTGGATTTGTTGAATCTCATGAGGTTCACCTGGGCCCACTGCTTGAGCCTGTCTAGGTCTCTCTGGATGTCATTCATGTGTGTCAACCACACTACACAGTGTATCCACAAACTGGCATGCCAAGATGTTCATAATGCTGGAAAGAAGGCAGTGCAGACAGATGCACATGGTTGTTAGAGGGCAGTAATTAGCTTTCTGGACAGTGGGCTAAAATTTATTTGCAACTGATCCTTGCTGTACGCAGTCAAGTGAATTTTGAAGCAGGATTTCATGATCTATGATGATTTATTAAAAAAGATGTGTTTTGGTTATCTGCACTTATTCCCATCTATCTTTCTTAAGATCTCATTTGCACTGGTTTGGGTAACCTGTATAATGATCAGTAAAAAATTGTGTTGGACATTAAATAACTTGTATCATCACCCTGGCTTTGCCAGCGGATCATGATATAGCCATAGGGAAGTCACTCATCTTCTTGCTTCACTTACTGTGATATTTGTAAAATGCTTTCTAACTTAAAACTTCTACTTCAGTTCACCATATTAATATTCTGCTACCATAGCTGATCTTTTAATGCACTTACCTCTAGGTTAAAGTTTTCCATGTTATATCAGTGTCTAAAATTGTGAGTTTTTAAAGTTTGAACTGGAAAATTTCTTTGGAGTGTTAACATTAGAAGAAAATAATATTAATAACCAACAGTGATAGCTAGCCCTGATTTAATACTCATCCAGGAAAAAAAAAATAATTTGTTTATAAAATAAATAAATAAAAATTATTTATAAAATTATAAGAAATTATTCTGCAGTACTATGATCCAATGATATTGAAGCAGGATGCAAGGATTTTGGAAAGTAGGGCTGAAATTAAAAAATGTTCCAGAAAATTGTACGAGTTTGGTAAGAAGAAGAACAAGTATAATTAAACCTACCTTATATCTGAGGAACTGACTGAGCAGTGTCCTGAAATATTTCTGCATGTTTTTTCCTTAATCAGAGATTACTGAATATGTTGGGCTTGCTAAGTATGTTGTGAAATTTTGTACTATTTTCAACAACTCAGTTGTTGAAACATTGTGGTTCTTCATATGGATAGGATCTGAAAGGTATTTTTAGATTAAATGTCATCACACAGCAGCAAGAATGCTTCACTGTAGTGATCAAAGATTCAAAGTAAAATGTTAAGAAATGTGCCAAAGGAAAACAGCTGTTTCAGAGGAGTGCTGTGAACGGTCCTTAGATTATAAACAAGACTAATAAACTTTGACATAACTTTACAGTATTTAGAGCACTGGCTTTTGCATACATGCAATCAAAAAATTGTGCAGTCAGAACTTACAGCTTAACAGAGAATAGTCATGTAGTATATGTTTAAAATGTTACAAACATTAAGCTCTAGAATTTTAAGGTTTAATCATATTATTCATGTTCAGTGAGAATTCCTTGAATATATTGAAATGTATAAAGATTCATTTAAAAATGTAAGAAATGTGGGTTTTGGGTAGTTGGGAGGCATAAACTTAAATCCTTTTACGATATTCATTTCTGCTGAATTAGAATGAGAAAAATTAGGATAATTATCTGAATATCAATGAGCTCTGGATAAAGCTGATTCCCAAGAAAGTTGAAGAAGAATGTGAAGTGAATTAAAGCTTGTGGAATGTATTATCTATTGATATTTAATATTTTTCTTCCACCTAGCTTTTGTAAAAGTTTTAACTGAATAGACATTCAGAGTAATGTTTACTTTCCCCCTAGAGTCTATAGAAATAAAACACTGCCAATTAATCAGAGAAATGATTTTTAGATATTTTATTTGGCACAATTTAAAATATAATTACAAGAACACTGAAAATTAAATAATATGAAATGCTTCATCTCTGGAACATCTGAAGCTAAATTGTATTTGTACACTGCTGCAAGTATTAACTCATGTACTTTATTATATTGCCTTTCCACATTTGTACATGATGCATACAATAACTCTTTCTTTGACTTTGTGCTTTTCCTTCCAGGTTTGGATTTATTCTTCATAAAGATGAGCCCATGCTCCAGAAGATTGATCTTGAAACTATGTCGTACATCAAGACAATTAGTTTAAAGGATTATAATTGCATTCCTCAGTCCCTGGCTTATACACATCTTGGAGGATTATTTTTTATCTGCTGTAAACCTGATACCACTGGTGCTGTTCTGCCACAGCTTATAGTGGACAGTGTTACTGATTCTGTGATTGGATACAATGGCGATGTAACAGGCAGACCACACGTCTCTCCAGATGGACACTACCTTGTCAGTATTGATGATGCAAAGGGTCTCATGAGGATCCAGACCATAACGTTGAGAGGAGAAATACAAGATTCATTTGACATTCACACAAATTTGCACATATCTGATGTAGCTTTTCAGCCATCATTCACTGAAGCTCATCAATACAACATCTACTGTAGTTCCAGTACACAAACTGACGTTCTCTTTGTGGAGCTCTCCTCTGGAAAGGTTAAGATGGTGAAGAGTCTTAAGGAGCCTGTCAGGGCAGGCGAATGGCCTTGGAACAGTAAGAACCGTCTTATAAAAGACAGTGGCCTTTTTGGTCAGTATCTCATGACCCCTTCCAAGGAATCTCTGTTTATCCTAGATGGACGCCTCAATAAGTTAAATTGTGAAATCACTGAAGTTGAGAGAGGCAACACAGTAATTTGGGTTGGGGAAGCATAAGAATCTATGTTGAATATTTGCTGAATTAATAGTTTTACGTTGCATTTAATACGTACGTTAATAATACACAAAAAATGTACGTTAATACGTACATTTAATAAGTACGTTGCACTTAAATTATAGCATTCTTTAAATTTACACCAATTTCATTTGAAATTGTTCAACCCTTCTATACCTGTTATTTCTTTGACTTGAATGCAGTTTGAGTCAATTTCCATGTAAGTTACTAAAGCAACAGCTATTTGCTAATATGGTAGCCTTATTAAATATCAGCCAAGATTGTATTGGTTGACTGGAATTACTACATATTGAAATTGATGACAAATACCATGCATTACTTTAAAGAAAATAGGAAAAACCATAAAGCTTCAGGGAATTTAACATGATACTTTGCATTTGTAAATGGAAGAATTGAATATGATTCAAATATTGGTTTGCTTTGCTTCAGACACAAAATGAGAGATGTACAACTTTTTGTTCCTTAAACTGAAATAGGATGTCCTGTTTTGTCAGTTCACTGTTTAATATTTTTGTGCCTTGAAGTGAAAGTGTCACAAGAAAGGTAAAGCATAGAAATTGTATAACTTATTCCCATAGTGACTGCAGGATTGCTTGTCATTGGAGAGAAACATTTACTATCAAATTTTTGTCTCAAGCTTTGGGACATAGAAAGAGAAAAAAGAGAAATTATATTTGCAGTGCACAGTTTTCTGATCAGTGAAATTCAAGAAGCTTATTTTTATGACCAGTCTTAATTTAGAAAGCTGTTTTGCTGGTTGGTTTTTTTTTTTTTTCTTTTTTAAGAAAAAGAATAGATGTTAGGTTTTTCAGCTGTCACAGAGTTCATCAGTAAGGAGTCTGAGTTCTACTACAGAGAACCGCTGCATTTACTTATTCAGAGTAACCAAATTCTGAGATCTGACTACACAAAGCTTTACTTTTACTGACAAGAAAACTGGTATTTTTAAAAAAATGTGTACATTTTAGGAAGCTGGAAACTCAGAGAATTGAAGTTAACAAGTAGATAATATTTTTTTTCTTATTCATTATACCATTGATGCATATTTATTAAACCATTTGGGTAACTCAGCAAATTTTCTATTTCATGCATCCAATTGGACTAGTGAAAAAAAATGCAAAAAACCCACCTCCACCATCAAAATCTTTTTTTTTTTTTTTTTTTTTTTTTTAAGTTTATTAACGTAAAATTCTAATTGTAATGATGAGGAAACATCTAAATGGGAAAAATGAGATTCTCAGAAATAAAACAACAATAGTCAGTAGGATAAGAAAGCCAGCAGTAAAGAACTATCCAGACTTAGAGCAATGACTTAAAAGTTTGGGAGTGTTTTTATTTTTATTATGTTTTTGCTAAGGAATGCTTATAAGCTCTTAAACTGACCTCCTTTTTCAGAAGGAAATTAAAAAAAAAATACTTTTTTTAAACAAAATTGTACCCTGATTTAGATTGTGTAAATTTAGAAATCTGGAATTTTCTAGCATTGTAATCTTGTGTACATTTAGCATCCTGCCCTTTGTGATACAGTAAATCTCTCTTTAGCTTGAGCAAATCTCCTGGTAGGTACATTTAACTGAATTAAGAGTCTGCTTACATTTCTAGGTACTGAATCTGTTTTCCTTTTCAACAACCTTTCTCCATTGTGAACAAACAAGAGTCGTGTGAACTGTCCGTTATTCACTTATTTGCAGTAGTCTGTCTCATGCATTTTTCTTCTGTACCTTACACCACGTGAATGTTCTGTATGTAGAAAATGCTTGATAAAAGAAGAATAAACCCCATAAATTTTAAATGGTTCTGATTTTGGTGAATGCTCCAATGTAGCCACATTGGAGTGGCATTTAACATGTATTTTATGTGAAAGCAAGGTAGAAGGAAGTGAATCTGCCTTTTGATGTGTAAAACAAATATATGTAAAATACATGATACATGGAAAGAAAATTTTGTAGAGGGATTTAACTAACTGGAATTTTTATTTGGCTGCTACAGAGGAAAGCTTATCAGTTAATCAAGTAGACACAAAGTAATTAGAGTGTAGATAGACATGTATTCTGATGCCTAGGTACTGAAGCCAAAGACATATAGTCTAGAAGCTGTACAAACATATGAGCCTAAACCAAGATGCATGCCACTCAAGTGGCACAGCTAAATAGCTCCCTATCCAATCTGTTTGGTGTATACCAATCTACTTGGAATATATATGTGCTTTGGCCTCTCTTTATCTAAGCATTAACAATTAAAGATAAGAATTGGATCTCATTACAGTAATGAAATTCCAAAATTCCTTTCATAGAATCAAAGAATCCCAAAAATGGTTTGAGTTGGAAGAGACCTTAAAGTCCGGCAAGTTCACCCCTCCTTCCACCCCTGCCACGTGCAGGGATGCCTTCTCCTAAACCAGGCTGTTCAAAGCCTTGAACACTTATAGGCATTTAGGCACCTTCTTTTAGTTTAAAACTATTGCACCTTGCACTATCATTACACTCCCTGATAAAGTATCCCTCTCCAGCTTTTGTGCAGACCCCCTTTAGGTTTGAGAAGGCTGCTTTAAGGTAAGGTTTTCCCTTCCCTTCCCCTTCCCCTTCCCCTTTCCCTTCCCCGATGTTGCATGATCCCTTAGAATCAATCTCAAAATGCACAGCTGTTGTCAGTTTTGGCATTGACTCATTCTTTTGTATTAACAACCTAGGACAAACAGAGGAGCTTGAAAATGTAGATAAAACTTGTTACTTTATGAAAAAGGAGACCAGAATCTCTACTAATGTACCTAACAGATTTTGTGATGTCAAAATATTACAGGCATCGAATATACCATTTCTCCCAATCACTTTATAATTCTTGTTTAAAATCAATTTCTCTAATGCCTCCCTAAGAACATATCTGAGTTTAGCTAAGGCAGTTTGGTAAAGAAAACTGCCAGCTTCTTGATTTTCCAGTGTAATAGAAGACTGTATAGAAATCGAAGACCGTAGTTTGTTTCTTTTCCATTTGTTACGGAATTGAAATAGGTTTCTGTAGCCCAGGAGTTCTTCTGACCCCAATGATAAATGAGAAATCAAACACCGTCTTCGGTATTTCAGATCTCTCTTAAAACAAACCCAGGTGTAGCAAGTTAGTTTAAATTCCTCTCTTTTCTGATTGATGCTGTAAGCAGAGGAAAAAAAAAACAAACCTGCATTTTACTCCACAAGCTGTTATAAACCTTTGAGATTTAGAATTTCCTTGCAGAAAATCATTAAAGAAAAGAAGTTGAAGATAATGGAGACGAAATGGATGAAACCAAGTTCTGTTAAAGCTGCCCAGTTTCCCCTGTGTTTCTTCATGCTAATCAATTTGAGAAAAATACAATGCAAGGATACGACAGTGCTCTTCAGCAGGGATTGTGATTAAGGAATTTCCTTTGCTAAGGTAGAGTGCCTAAGTCCAAAATGAATATGTCTTTGCAAATATAAAAAATACTTTTTATCAGCATGTCTAAGAAATTCAATAGCAAAAATGATTAACCAAATTTCAAAGTATTCTATCTATTGCTATGAATTATATCAATAAGGTTAAAAGTATATGATTTTTTACTGAGCTTCTTGCTCATACTATATTATGAGGTAAGACTATCTTGAAAAGTGATAAAGAGCAAATGAATATTTAAGTATCACTGTATGATTTCAATTTTAAATAGTGACTCTTCATGGAAAGATTCAACTTCTATGAAAAAACATCTGAGTTTGAATATGGTATTCCTTTGTGTTATTAAACAGCATTTTTGTTACATCTTTACAGTATCAAAATTCCAGCAAGGAATCAAATATTGCTAAATGCAGTTTGCAAAATAGCAGCTTTACAAATTATAAAGGTTTTATTGATATAAAAACGTATTTTTGCTGAGTTAGCTAAAGATACTCAGTTTGATTTAAACAGAAACTGTGGCTGTGAAGTCCCCGGTGACTGGAAGAAGGGAAACATTACTCCCATTTTTAAGAAAGGGACAAAGAAAGACCTGAGGAACTGCAGGCCAGTGAGCCCTCACCTCTGTGCCTGGGAAGATCATGGAGCAGATCCTGCTGGAATCTATGTTAAGACACATACGAGATAAAGAGGTGAGTCAAGATAGCCAGCATGGCTTCACCAAGGGCAGATCGTGCCTGACCAATCTGGTGGCCTTCTGTGATGGAGTGATGGCTTTGGTGGATGGGGGAAGGGTGGCGGATGTCATCTGCCTGGACTTCTGCAAAGTCTGTGACATGGTCCCTGATCATATTCTTCTCTATAAATTAGAGAGGTATGGATTTGAAGGATGGACTGTTCGGAGGCTTAGGAATTGGCTGGCTGGATGCAGCCAAAGGGCTGTGATCAACGGTTCTGTGTCAGGGTGCAAGCTGGTCACAAGGACCACTAGGAGGAAGTTTTTCACTTGGGGTGTTGAGGCACTGGAACAGGTTGCCCAAGGAGGCTGTGGATGCCCCATCCCTGGAGGCATTCAAGTCCAAGCTGGCTCTGAGCAGCCTGGTCTGGTGGTTGGTGACTCTGCACATAGCGGGGGGTTTGAAAGTAGGTGATATTTGAGGTCCTTTTTAACCCAGGCCATTCTATGATTCTATGAAAGAGCATTTTCAGTTTAATTTTCGACATTTGTTTTTAACTTATATTTGAACAGTAGCATGATACTGTGCAGGATATTTGGTAAATAATTTGATAGGTCTCAATTCTGGAAAAAGTTATTATCAATCATTTGTACTTGCTATGTTTTCCCCTTTTTAAGATATTTTGAAGAGAACATCTGTAATGCATTTCAAAAAAATTTTTTTTTGAAAAATGAATCAGTTAGTTACTATGGTAACTTCCTAGTGAATATTTTAAGAATTGTATTCAGTAGCATTTTCAATTGCCCCTATTCTGGCAGTCGTTCACTCGAACAACTTTAAGGAAAACCAGTACAGTTGGATAAGCTTTATAGGCTCTTTTATACGTCAACAAATACCGGTTTTGTCTGATTTAATCTTATCACCTAAATGTGTGGATTTTAATTAGACTGTATCAAGTCAAGTGCTATCAGTACTGAATTAGGGTACAAGAAGAAAGAAACCTTTCCCTGCTCTTTCTGCATCAACAGTTTAAGAGACAAGTAAGACCACATCTTTTGCCTTCAAAAGTCTCTATGGCAATTTTTAGTTTTCTCAGCTCAAATCCAGAACAGTGTAGGGCTCCTTCAAGCCGAGAAGAAACAACCTGAAGTCGTAGCAGGGACTCACACTGTGTTTCCTTAGCTACCTCTAGACCGTCTCTTTCTTTCTCTACTTCTCTAAGCAGTTACCCAGTGTTTTCCATTGGTGGAAAGGACTCTTAGCAGTACACTCCACAGCTATTTAGCAGCAACACCTAAACCTGAGCCACTTCCCACTAACTTAGCACTAAGCATTCAAGCGTCACGTACCAATGTAGCCTGATGATACCCTGCTTCTGATAGATTGTGGCCAAATCCAGTGCTTTAATGGAAGTAGTAAGCCTAGTATAAAGAAGATTATGGATAAGATTATGGTGAACATTATTTAAAAGCAAACCAAAAACCTGTATCTTCCTTCTTCACGCAAGTAACTAGAAAAATGCTTAAATCTGGGATCAATATACAAACAGTAGCTTTATTTTCTTTAAAATTTGTTATCAGATGGAATGCATGTGACAAAATATTAGTGTTTATAGAGCTGCTATTACAGAATTATTTTCCCAATATTTTCATTTATTTATAAAATCATTCATAACCCTCCAAGCTCTGTTGAAACACTGAAACTTACATTTATTTCTGACCATGTCATAATATTATTGTCTTCAAAAATAATACTGCTTTTTTGATTATATTTTCCAGACTGTATGTGTAACCAATTGTCACACTTTTCACCATTATTTTGGTGAAGTTAGACAAGTGCTTCATCACCATGGTCATCACCATGCCTGTTCCAGGTGAAGGCTTTCTTAAATACAGATATCCAGACTGAAAACACTGCTCTGAGTGAAGGGAAAAACTGGAACCCTAGTTTCTACTTTTCTCCTTAAAGTCCTACGAGGAGAAGCTGAAATTAAGGGCTTTTTAAGCCTGGAGAGGAGATATATTCGGGGAGACCTATTAGCAACCTGCTGGTACTATGGAGAGGTTATCAAAAAGATGGAAACAGCTTCTTCATTGCAGTTTGTGCCAGGATGACAAGACACAGCTGCATAAAGTGAAATGAGTTTCAGACAGGATAGAAGGGAAAAGTTTTTTCTTGTGAGGACAACCAAGCACTGGATTGTTGTGCAGTCTCTGCCCATGGAGGTTTTCAATACAGCTGGATTACAACTGGAGCTTTGATCTGAGCATTGTACTAGGGATCTAAAAGTCCAATTATTAGCTTCCAACCTGAATTATCTCATAGCTCTATGATTCTGATTTGGGAATGGAAATAATGCCAGTCATAATTTAGTTCAGTTTAAGTTTCTGACTGAACTTGTACAACAGGTACTCAACTACATGTTAGTAAATGAAAAGCCCTGGTGTCAAGGCTAAAATGAAATATAGTCTAAGAAAAACTGGAAAAGAAATACATCTTGTCACTTGTAATCCTTAGCTCTGAACATCTCATTTTAAACCAAGGATATTGTCATTTTGAAATCTGAAATATATTTCTTGGCTTCCAGGAAATCCCAAGCTGATAATAGGTCTTATCCAAGATGAAATACATGAACGTAAATGCTCCTTTCCAAGCATTTGAAAAATAGCTCAGAAGAAGGAGGTACAGCCTTGTAGATAAGGTCTCAAATGCTCTGAGACAGTGTATGTCCAAATATGAATGCATTCACCCAAGTGTGTCCGTGTGTCCTTGGTAACAGCTATCTTATGCATCTGTTCAGATTGTATGTGTTATGGCATGCTAAAGAAAAAAAAAACGAAAAAAAAAAAACACACCACCACCTAATCTAAGCATCATAGTCTCACTAAAATAATTAAATTTAGAGGAAACGGTCAAAATCATAATTAAGTTAGCATTAGAAACTGTTTCGGAGAAGACATTACATTCAGCAGAACATAGTAGAATCACAGAATCATAGAATTGCTCAGGTTGAAAAAGACCTTAAAGATCATCAATTCCAACCACAAGCTGACCATCCTACCCTAACTCTAACAACCCTCTGCTAAATCATGCCCTGAGCACCACATCCAAATGGTTCTTAAACACATCCAGGGATGGTGACTCAACCACCTCCCTGGGGAGTCTATTCCAGAGCTTCACAACCCTTTCTGTAAAGAAGTGTTTCCTCATATCCAACCTAAACCTCCTCTGACAATTTGAGGCCATTTCCTCTCGTCCTGTCACCTGTCACCAGTGAGAAGAGACCAACCCTGCTCTCACTGTAAGCACCTTTCAGGTATTTGAAGAGAGCAGTAAGGTCTCCCCTCAGCCTCCTCTTCCCCAGACTGAACAGCCCCAGTTCCTTCAGTTTCTCCTCATAGGCCATATTCTCCAAGCCCTTCACCAGCCCTGTTGCCCTTCTCTGGACCTGCTCCAGCACCTCCATGTCCTTTCTGTACTCAGGTGCGCAAAACTGAATGCAGCACTCTGCCAAGTACAGGGCAGGATGACTTCCCTGGTCCTGCTCACCACTCCATTTCTGATACAAGCCAGGATGCCATTGGCCTTCTCGGCCACCTGGGCACACTGCTGGCTCATATTCAGCCCACTGTCCATCAGTACATTGATGTACATAGTAGTAGCAACAAAGAATTTAGTAATCTATGTCATTCTTTTAATGGGGAAAGAAGAGTATGGTGGTTCTGCAATCCAGGAGTGAAACTAGAATGTTACAGTTCCAAGGCAGAGATATTTACATTCCTTGACACAAGTTCTTAAAATCAGCTTCTAGATATATATATATATATATATATTTTATAGTAATGTGAAAATAACTCTTGAAAGAACTACTAACAAGTCGATGTGCTCAACAGGAAAATCTATTGACATTTATTTTATAAAGAATCATAACCAGTATATAAAAATACATATTTCAGTTGAATCTCTTCTATCTGTCACCACTTAATGGGTTAAATGCCATGTTTGGTGTGTCAGTATTTTAAAAATGATGTTAAAGCTGTCTTCAGTAACCTATATACTTCACAAAGTTTGACAAATTCAGTTACTGGTAAAAGACTGAATGATACAGAAATTGCCTTTTTCTCTTTAGAAGTAATGCATGAAAAATCACTTCTTCTAGCTTATGAATATTAACATTCTTCTTATTTTAATCTACTAGAAGAAAAAATAGAATCTTGCTATTAGTCATAATGTTCTTATTTTTAATCTTTATGAGGTAGTAAGTCCTTTACCTTTGCAGAAGAATGGACAGTGGTTCTCTAACTTTGTTATTTTATGTATATGTATTTATATAATTTTGTCCAATCATTTAAACTTAGTATATGATTTCCTTTTAATTGGATATATATTAAAGCTGAAGGGAAGGGAAGGAAAAGGAAAAGGAAAAGGAAAAGGAAAAGGAAAAGGAAAAGGAAAAGGAAAAGGAAAAGGAAAAGACAGAATACCCAAAAGGTTTTCCTGCTGATACTTTTGAATTCTAATTCCTTGTGAGGAAAAAGATACAAACCACAACTCCCCATCTCTCAGAACCTCCTTCTAGTCTAAAACAAGATTTCCTTTCCCAGCTGGCTCTGTACATGCCTTCATTCAAGCATTTCTGTATTTTACCTACTGCAAGTTTTCTGTATTGTCACATATTCATTGCCCATGAACCTTGTTAAAACTAGAAAAATACGCTAAAGCGAAGCATCAACAGAGTACTTTGTGCACAATTTCTTCACAGTATTCATCATGTTATGACAATGAAATATATAATTTTATTTCTGTAAAATTGTCACTTTTTGAAAAAGGATTTTTTTCCTAGCTTCCTGTGCAAGCTGTGCATTGCAGATTTTAACATGAACAGTCCCTTTGAGAGATAATACAAGCTGTAAGTGTAATAATAGAAAATGAAAAGAATAATCATCATGCTATTTTCATCAAATTACTGCTCACGATGCAGGCATACACAATGGGGAAGTAGAAAAGACTGTATTTATATTGAGCATAGCTCAGGGAGAAATTATTGCATAAATAAAGGACAGAAGAGCTAAGTCTCCAGGTTAGTGCAAAATTGCTTTTGAGGTGCTTTTAAATTAACATTTAAAATAAGTAACTGTTTCTTCTGTAATTACTGTAAAGATTAGCTAATTAGATATGCTTACAAACTGTACTTAGACGCCGTTTGCAAATGTATCTTCAGGAAACTCTTTCCAAGCAAAGATTTTCTTTCAAAGATTCAAATTCACAGATATTTCTTTGAGAGCAGAACTGTATCATTTACTCAGTTCAGCCTGGACTGTTATCCCACCTTGTTCTCTCCTCCACTGCTTGGTTCTGGGTTGGTATTCCAGCTATCTTGTCCTCTTTTTACCTGCAAACCTGAAGACAATCTCCAACACTACTATGGCAGCAGTGAACCTCTTTCCCATTGGATCAGTTTGACTGTTCTGGCTGTATCTGTTGTTCAAACTAGTTTTAGCTGAAAGGACGTATTATTTTCTCTCAAACATTATTATGTTATACCCCAATTTCTTCCATAATGGTACTTCCACAGATTACTGCTTTAAATTTCTTTGCTGTGTTAAGCTATATTTGCTTTGGCTAACCTCAGTCTTGTGCTGAAGAAGCACTTTCCTACCTCTGTAAAAGTGAGACATCAGCACATCAGGCAAGATCTGCATAGTAGCAAACAAGTAACAAGCTCTGCAATGCTTCCATCCCTTGTTTGCCTCCTTCTATTTTGTATTCTTGAGATGCTAAGAATGACAGGGAAACAGTAACACACGTTGCTCAGTGCATCTTGACTGAGGCTAGAGGCAAGCAGTTGCAACACTAATTTCAGTTCAGCACAGAAAACTTCAGTGTTTCTGAGCTCAGTTAAGTGGTGAAAGTAAACATCTGTTTCAGTTCTCAAACCAAATATCATACACAGTTCTTCCATCCATGTGGTCTAACTGAATTCCAAAGGGCACTGATGTTTAAGCTGAGGAAATTTTCTCAAAGGAGTTAAAAATCCTTATGTTTGCTTTACCTACTTGTAAAAAAAAGCCAGGGCACCTTGAATCAAAAGGAAACTTTTACCTTTACTTTGTTTTTCAAGTGTATTTGATCCGATAGACTTTTAATTGAAAGATTGAAAACACATGAAAACATGTCTCAGTGCAGCTCAGCCACGTTTCAGAGGCAGTACAAAGAAGAAATGGTGGCTTCATCCAAAGTAGATACAACTAAAGAATGTCTGTTATGCTAAATTAGAGAGTTCTCTCCAAATAAATTGAAACAGGCACATATATGTCCTAGCTTGCTAAAAGGTAGAATTCATCAGCAGGTTTATCTGTCATCTCAGTATTTGCACATGCTTAACACAGTTCAAGGCATTTCTCTAACGAAGCATAGATGATGAGAGGCTATAATGAAACGAAACTTAGTGTCCCAACACTAAACTGGAGGGAGAAGTGGCATTCCCAGCTGAAAGCATGGCTCCTCTAATACAGCATGGGGAGAGTTGGTGTCTCGAGAAAGAGTCATAGAGGCCGTCAGCTGGATGGCCTTTCTCATTTCACCCTCCCAACATGAAAACAAACAAATAAATTAATAACTAAATAATGAAAAAAGCAAGGCAGCAGTTTCTGAGCTTCCAGGAGGCACCTTTTGGACTTCTGTGTAGTGGATGTTTTGGACAGCTATTTGTTCATTTGATCTGTGTGCGAGACTGGAAAACTTCTTATTAGGATGGTGTCAAGCCAGGGTAAGAACACTGAAGAATTCGACCCTCCTCTGACTAAAAGGGCCTGCACTGTAGACACTTTAGCCTGAAATAAATCCTCAAATTGCTTAGCACTGTTAAAATATAGTGAGATCTTGATATGCCCTGAAACAGGCTCTTTGTCTTCCAGAAGATGTACCGGAGGAAGCCAACATGCAGAGGATAATTTAGGGGCTGAACTTCTGGTGGTAGATAAACACAGGTTTTATGGATCCAAATTTTGGACTTGGGATTGTTATATATTGTACATCTAGCACATAAGACACCATGTGGAAGTGACAGCACAAAAATGAGAGTTTTCTGAGAAAATGTAAATGCTTTAAGCACTAAAGTCTCTTGTGCCCTGCTAACCCAGAATCCAGTCACACAGAATTTTTATAAAAAAAATAAAAATAAAAAAAAATCATGTACAACATCTAGACAACATCACTTATACATTACTAGAATAAGTACAATCTGGGCAACCATTTTACTGGATAGGAAAGGGATATCTGTTTAGGGGAGGAACTCCTTTGGAATCACAGCTATCCCCAGCCAGTGCCTGCAGATTGCAGGGATGGCTGTCAGGGCTGGTCTAAGGGCAGCTGGAGCAAATACTTACCGCTTCAGACCCATGAGGTTTAAAAACATCATATGAAAAAAAGAAATATGGGTAGAAACAAACCTATACCAGGAAATGATGTCACTTTTTGTTTTCGTCTTATTAAGCAGTATAAATAAATGACAATGCAAAAATCAGAAGGATATTTGCACTCTTTCCTTGAAATAGCAGCCGCTCTCATGGAGATAATTAGCAAGAGCTAAAATTTCTCCTCTGCTACACAAAGTAACTCTTGTGACTTGTCTCTTATCTCTGGAAAAACAGACAAAAGGCCCAGTGGGCAGGGGAAATGGGGCTTCCTCGATTTGGCACATTCATACTGTTAGACTCCAGTTAAAACTTTGGTATTACTTGGACAAAAGAAGGCTTTAATCAGCTTATTGGAAGCCTCAGTCACAGCAGTGGCAATTCCCTGGTAGCTTTCCATTGTTTTATAACATCTGAAAGATTAAGTATTTTTCCCCCTTAATATTCTCTAATCCCAGTGCTGTGTGCCATAGGATCATGTTTTTCTGCTAAGCGAAAACACAGTGTGACATTTTGAAGAAAGCATCTTTATCCTGGAACCTTCTAAAGACTCAGTGGGATCTATGGGCACACTCAGCACAAGATACCAAAGGGCATCTGCATTTGGCAGCAGCTTTTGTCACTGTCTCAGGCAAGTAAGGTGACAACCATCAGCAGGATATTTCCAGGTATTTTTTTTTTCCCCTCCTTTTCCTCTTTCCTCCCCACTTCCCTAGTGAGTGGAAGGTATTGCCTCATTGGAAACTAAGTCTTGTGCTGATGCAGGGGACTGGTTGACTGCAGAATTTGTCAAGAACCAGGAGTTCTGCCTGCACAGACACTGCCAAACGTCTGCTATCCTGCTTCTGTAGAGGCACCTGCTCTCAGCTCCTGCAGGATTTGGAATCATATCCTTATTTTTTTACTTTGCTATTGCATCTGAGAATGCCAGATTATGCCTTATTTCCATGAGGACTAAGATATCTTTCGTTAGCCAGGTCTGTCTGCTAGCTCATCTACTACCATAGACTATTTAAGTTACGTGGACATTTCCTCCTTTGATCATTCTTTGTAGAATTCCTTCCTTGAATCTAAAGCTGTGTATATAAGTGCAAAGCTAGAGCTCAGTACGAGCTACTCTGGGGAGATCAAGCAGTAAATAACAATTAGTACCTATACACTTCATCCATTCTAGACCAGAGAAGGAATAAGCCTTTCATTTTGAAAGGTTCACCAAAGGAAGAAGAGTTTAACAGCTGATCTGTTTCCCTTCTCAAAGTTTTATCATATATCATAGCAAGTTAAATCCTTTTTTTTTTTTTTTCACTTTTTTTTTTTTTTCTCTCCAGATGTTCATTTCTATTTAGCCATGAACACAAAGATGTGTTATTGCTCAGTAAGAGAGAAATTTATTTCTGTAGAACTTTCCCACAGAAAAATCTCTTAGAGGACATGCTCTAATAAACAATGCAGCCATCTAGTGGTGAAGCTGTTACTTGACCTATTTTTTTCTGGCTGGGCATTATGTAACGTAGCAGAGAATGCATCTTCAGGTTTAGGATATTGGAAGTGACTGTTTTGAAAGCAAATCTTATATCTATCAGTTTCATGTACAGGGATCCATAAATCCTTCATCTTTTTTCGCCTACAAAGTGCTTTAAGTGCCGTAATATATTTTTACCTGTCTCTTGGACCTCACAGTTTTCTTCTCCTGACCATTATTGCAATATTTTCCTTATCTGTAGCCCATCATTTATGACCATTGACATTACCAGGAAAAGGCTGAAGGTTTCATATTGATCTGATAAGTACAGTATCTCTGGTCTTGTCTGAACTTGCCTCAGCCTGAGCTGATTTTAGTTCATTTTAATAGTCCTTTGGTGCTCTAGTGATTACTGCCTAGCTTCTTTTAGTATAGGTGCTATGAATACTCCTTGCTGTAAAGGTCTGGTAGACCTGGGTATTCATTTGTTGTCTAAAGAGCAATACCCTTTCAAAGCAAATAAATCTGAGAAAGGCTACGGTGTAACTTTCCAACTTGGGTTGGGAACCACAGGAAAAAGTAGACTATAATAAGAAAGCATGCAAAAACAGCCTGAAGTGAACATGAGTATCAAGGCAGGAGGGTCCCAAACCTAAACGGAAATCTCAGTGGACAAAAAAACCCCGCTCAGGATGCTGATGATTTACTGCAACTCTTCTCCTACCTCTGCTTGATGGAGATTAGTACACCAACCTTGTGACCCAAAGAGATGTGTGATTGGTAAGTATAACATGAAAGAAAAGCAGAAGAGATTCGTAAGCTTTTCATATAGCAAATTTAGTGACATTACCAGTGGGGCTTTTCTGTAAGAATTTGGACAATGTGTTAATATTAATGTAACTGTGCTAATCAGTTGGCTGTATTTTAATTAGACTGCTAACATCATTTTTAAAATAAATTCCTGGCTCTGTATATCATGCTGTCTTCTACTTTTGCTGTAACATTTCTGTGTTACGTGATTGTAACATACCCATCTCCTTTTCAAACTGTCACCTCCAGATCAGAATTGAGAAGAACTATTTCACTTTTTATCCTTTCCTTTCACTGAATTCTTTCAATTCCTCCTAAAAAATGGATTGCCAATACTAAATTTCACCCTTCAGAATAATTAAAATTTATGATACTACATATCTATATTAAAGCACAAAATAGTGGAAGAAAATTTTAGAAGCACTGGTTGTCTTTGGTTTTTGAACAGCTGGAACAAAGCTCATAACGTTTTGTTTGAGATCTGTAATGCCACCATTCATTCATTTGATATTTACAATGAAGAATAGCAGAACATTTGAATGATACCTAAACTTTTAGGAGTGCTTCAGCATAAGCAAATTAGAAATGAGGACTACTACTAGATTGCTATTCTACTGTTGGTTGAGGGGAGTTTTCTTCTAATACAGTATTAGCAGCTGCTACCTGCTGGAGAAAAACATATATTCAAGCTAGAAAGTCAGTTCATTTGGACAAATGATGAGTGGGAAATTTGTTTAACAGAAGCTTCCTACATTCTAAAAAAGCCTCTGGGACTTGAGAAGTATTAAAGAGACAGATTAAGTCAGTGCATTTGCATGATGAAACATGCTGCAAATTCTGGCTGTAATGACAAGTCTGTCCATCAGATTCCTTCAGGAAAAAAAGAATAAAATGTATGTATGAGAGTTACACTTGTAACTATTCTTAATGATTCTTGATTATTTTTTTCCCCAGCTGCTTTCAGAGGCTTCTGTTTCCCTAGGAATATTCCAGAGTATTTTCTCTAAAATAAATGCATTGGAAAATGTGACTTGCCTAAAAAAATAGCCAAGGAATTGGCCACACTTGTTAATTCTCCTTTCATGACATTTATAATAGATAACTTCAGAACCAGAAGGCTTTTTATGGAAACAGCAAAATGTTCCCTTCTATTCTTATTCAAATGTTAAGTATGTATTCTTGGGCCCTGTTTTTTTCAATTACTATTAAAAGTAAAGCTCTGGTTAGAATCTACGATTCAGAAAACCCCTAAATCCTTATCAGAACATGGACAAGATTATTTTCTTATTTCCCACTTTCTAATGTGTTTCTAAAAATACAAGTCCTGGCTTCTATTAAATCACTGCTGGAGATCAGTTGAATCTTTAGTATTACTGAAAAAGTTTTTACTATTTCTAGAACAAAAATAAACTGATTACAGTCTTTTATCATTAGTTTGGATAGTCAAAATTGATTTGTACTCCAAATGTATTACCTCCATCGTATCAGCAGTGAGAATATCCTATCTATATGTTACCAAGGTCATTGCATATTGGAGCACACAAAAGGTGATTTTTTGCTAACAAAGTGTTTTGTGACAAAAGTATTTGGTAGTCATTTCTTACTCTCCTTGGTCAGAGCAGCAGAAAAGGAAAGCATCAGCCCTGATTGCTTATGAGACACACATTTCTTAGGCTGTCACCTAGAAATTATGTCAAGACAGCGAGGCTCATGTTGCAGCCCCATTCAGAATGACTGAAATATGAAGAACAACTGTGTCATTAAAGACATACCATCTCAGTTACCGACCACTGCTATTTAATAAGAGCTTTATTGCCCTATTGCATTGTCAGTGAGAGGTTTCAGAAATATTGTTAATGATTCCCCTTCCCATCATTACGATTAGTATTGCCAATTGTTAATGGCATTTTCTTCCTTTAAGCCTAATACAAATTATATTATCCTTAGGAATAATTTCCTTGATAATGTTCTTAGGGCACAACACAGCTAAAAATATCTTCTACAACACCTGAGAATACTCTCTCTATTACAGCTTCATGTGTTTGTGCTTGTGGATTGAGAACTCTCATTTTTATCCTTGACTCAGGCATGTTCTGACCACACAGGTCATTCTTCTCTTTGGTTCAGCTGACTACTGAATGGAACAGCTGGTAAGGTGGTAGATGAGTGATTGCAACTGGGACTACCTGGGTCAACAGGTCTTGACTCTACTCAGGACAAAAGGTAAGCAAAAATTTGAACTACAATCTTATCCAGCTAAACTGAAACCCCTGCCTGTTTCTTCTATTTTTACTGGGCATTATTCTGCTCTCCAGAAAACGAGTATGTATTTGTTATACAGAAACCAATCCATTTCCTTTGAAAGTTTGATTCTGAAAATATACTTTTTTTTTTTTTTTTTTTTTTTTTTGTAGTCAAAAATTTTCTTCATTATAACCATCTTCCAGCAGACACCGTATTTTCATGTGACTATAGAGCTTGCTTGTTACTGACATGTGTAGCAAGCTTACGTCCATTATGTTTAACGATTACGTAGATATTTGGATTAAGGAATCATTTTGTTTTATCTTCTATTTTCCCCTTCATAGAACAAATAATTTTTATGGAAACCTTTGAAAGGATGTAAGAATCACCTGAAACTACAATCCACTCTTTGCAAGTCTCCCTTCATGTGATATGAGTTTCCTGAAAGGGAGTGTCTGCACAGCTGAGGCAATTTAGGTGGATTTTTTGTGTGTGTTTGAGATTTTAAAATAAAGAAAGGAGGGCTACTTCTTCTTTTCTTTTAAGTTTGACATGCCTTGATGTAGGGTGGGATATTTTTCTGTTTCGTGTTAGGCAAGGAACAAAGTATACAGTTCCAGCTGCTCTATGAAGATGCACTCTATCACAGGAGGATGCAAAGACAGTTGTGGAATGGATCTTAACTCTTTACTTTTGAAAGATTTTCATTGTTTAGTCTTTAAATTGTACTCAGAGGTATGTTGTGTACAATAGATCTTAATGTATGCTTGATATGAGCTGATGATTTTAAGGATGTAAAGGATCATAGTTCTGAAGAGTGTTAGGTGGAATTAGTAGGGGTTTTTTCTAACTTTTTGCCTTTGAACTGATGTGTCTCTCAGGAATTTCAGTGTGGTTTCTCTTTATTTATAACTTGAAGTGGTGCAATGTGTTCTGAATAGCCTGTGGTTAGCAGTCTCTGAGTACTCAAAGTGTACAGCAACCTCTTAAAAATAGAAAACTACCTCCAAAGACAGCTTGATGCTTCAGGGCAGAGCCTCAGAATGGAGCTGACAACCTTCCTGCAAGCAATCAGAGATGGAAGAAAGAACTAAATCATAGCAGTATAGATGGTTTGGGGTGCAATGAGCTCTTTTAGCATGTAATATCTGAAAACATTTTGTATAGTGATAACCTGTTCAAAAGCTCCACGTGATGGGGAATTTTCAACTCTTGGTTAAATCATGCACCGGTATATAATCAGAGCTACAGAAATAAGATTTATTCTTCCTGAGTAAACTACAGAATATGGCAGTCAGCCCATAAATGGAGTCTAAGAAAGGCGCAGCCAGTTTCCACCCCTTCTGGTCACACAGCTGAATTGCCTTCACCTGTGCTCCCAGGGCTGAGGGGGCTCCTTTCTCCAGGTGTTCAGGCTGCAACTCAACAGTTCCCATACAGTATTTAATCTGGTAAGGAAAAAAATAAGTAAAATGGAGAAAAACAAGAGTTCTTCACAAAACTAAAATGAGAGTGAAGAAAGATGGGGTCAAGATCAGGGATAATCCGGATCAAAACTCTCTTTCTTCTATTACTCTTTTTTTCCTCCACTGTTTTCCCAACCCCCCATTCCAGAATCAACTGCTTTTAACCATATTCAAGGAAGGAAAGAGAATTGAATTCTTTTCCCTATGCTTCTTGCTTTGAAATTTTCTGAATAGACCTTATTACAATATGATCTATTGAAAACACTGAGGATTTTGTACTGGAGCTGATCTCTCCTTACGGTGTATTGATATTTTTCCTTTTATGAGAGGAAGCTACAGTGTTTCCTATTTCTAAGAAACATATTTCAATTCCACAGATGAGATGCATAATTCCAAAGGACTCTTGTAGCACTCTTCAGTACATAATGAACATTTAAAATTTCCATTAAAGTTATGCCATTTAAAAGCAGGAGGCCAGAAACAGATATAAAATATGCTTTTCAAATGGCAGGGAGTCGCATATGGCAGGGTTGCTGTATACAAAGAGTATATTCTATGTAGAAATACTCTCTTGCTCTCAGGTAAGAAAGAAGAGAGCCTCAGGTGATGTTGCTTTCACAAAGAATGCACTTTAGGCCAACATCTCTTCATTTTAAAAAGTTGAAGAAATTGGAGATAATCTTCATGAGCATCTCATGTTTTACCAGCCTAACTGAAATATTTTTGAAGTGTAATGCATCTTTTAAAAGAGACAGCATTCATTGAAGAGCAGTTAACAGAATATAATTTGAATATTCTTGGAATAAAAAGGCAGAAGTTTGAGGTTTCTGTTCCCAAAGATTCCCATGGATAAGGTTATGGTTCAAATTGTACATAAAAAGTGTTATAAGTATTCACTGGCTAAAAAAGAATAAAGGAATAACAACTCAGGCTTTTTTTTTTTTTGTCGTTTGTCAAAGATTCCAGTTCCTTCTTGCGTGTGGTTAGGTTTTTTGTTTGCTGTTTTTGTGTTTGTGCTTCTCTTTCCCCTTCAGTATCAGAAAAGTGTGATTTACCAGTTGTTTCTAGACTGAGCTGGAGCCGTTCCGCACGGTGGTAACTAGTCAGCCAAATTGCATAATCCATTAGCTTTTGTGGCTATCTCTACTGACTGTGATGAGAGTTTAGAAACCTGGCTCAAACGCCTGATTTTGGGAGATGTGATCTCCAAATGGATCTTTGCCTGACAGGCAGTGCTGAAGAGACTGGTAATGATTTAAGCTGGTAGATACAGCTGATTTAGCATGGATTTAACAGTATCATTTAAAAATATTTACGCTCAAATATTACTGAATGCGTTGAAAGTTTTTAGTATGAGAGAACCATGATATTATTCTGACATTGATATGTTTCAAAGTAATATTTCAATTGAAAGTGAAAAAAATCAGTTCCCCAAAGCAAACAGCAACAAAAGTTGGAACAGAAAGTAGATGATAAGATTGAAAGGTCAATTTGTATTTGTGTGCATTTTTTTCACTGGCAAAAATCTAATTATGTCAACTTTTATGTAAACTTATATGTTAAAATACTCCTTGATTATGACAGATATGTAAAAAATCCCGAGTTCTTAAATTATTCTTTAAATATATATACAGAAGAACACAGTAAACATCACAAAGCATTCTCCATCATAGGCAGCAGTTGTCAAATGCCTTTAACAGTAGCAGCCATCATGAAGCTTTGCAAATTTAAAACTGAAGGACATTCACAGCATTTATCTATCCTCAACAAAATAGAGTGGGCCAAAGATGTACTTGCTAATTGGTGGGAAACTACACTGAAAATCTTTCCTTATCAGGAAAATAATCAATTTTGTTGAAATGTATTGTATTTTACAAAAACTGTTGCTTGTTGGAGGCTGTAGTGCAATGGAATGTGGTGAGCAGAAGTCAGCAGTAAGAAAACTGGTCTAAACTCTCATTCTGTCTGGCTTTTCAGCAAGATATGCTTCAGATGGGTGTTCAAACCCACTATGTTGGTGACAGTCTGGGCTTATAACTATTTTTCTTGCGTCTTCTGCTGAGGTCTTTTTTTTGTTCTGGTGTGGGATGATAACTTTAATATTTTCTCATGAAACTGTGTTCCTGTTCTCTATGCAGTCCTGGAGGACAGTGAATGATAGATACCTCAAAACCTTCAAAATACTCCACATTGTTGCTGACAGCTCTGAGAAATAGAATGCTGAGTCCCAAAGGACAGGTTAGCAGACCAGCTGATCCCCTACTGTGAACGTGTTTATCATCTTCGTTGTTTTCAAGATCATGAAATCAAGATCACTTCCAGAGGGCATGGGCTCTGCTGCTGTGAGACTGAAGTTCCAGCAATAATTCAGTTCTAATTGCCCATTTATACGAAAAGTAAACAGAAATTTCTTGCAAACCCTCAGACCAGCCAATGGAGTTTTCTTGTGTTTTTATTGTTTCCCCAGCTTTATCTTAGTCACTCTTGCACAGTTGCTTGATTCAAGAACAGTTAAATTTCATGAGTCGGCTTTTCAATGTGTGGCTGCTAATAAATATTTCTTTGGTTATTATTAGTAGGTCAAAAATCTGCTTGAGTTTTGACAGCTGTTTTTCTCAATCAGGGTGAAGGATTTAATATAAAATTCCATTCTTTCATTCTGATTGTGATGTATGTTGGCAAGAACAAGTTTCTGAATAACAAAAATCTTTTTATCCCACGGTTTTAGCAGTAAATACTACAAGAGTGCCTTAGGTCAATAGACGAGCAGAGATTACTATGCTTATTTGCTATATATCAGTAGTTTTATTCTATCGCAGAAAGAGAGAAGGGTAATTCAATCCTAAATGGACTCCCTGGGAAGAAGAAGGGAAAATAAGTAAGTAAAACAGACTTGAATAAGTTTTTAAGTCTAACAACACCACACACTGAGAAATTTGCTAAGGATTTATAAAAACATTTATCCTTTCAATCTAACCCAATTATTCAAGCTCTAAGTATTAACAGGTATTTTCCTTTCAGGACTTCAGCTGAACTGTGCCTCAGAAACTGTATTACAGTTTAATACTGAAATAGTTTTGTGGCTTGCTTTCAGCCAGAGCACAGTATTCATATTTCAGGCATGCTCATTGTAGTTGCCAGCCTTGGACTGTTCATGAACTTAGCAATAGCAAATATCAGACTGAGCAATTTCTAAAGACTTGTTTCTATGGAATTGTATCCTTTCCTTTCCTTTTGATTTGCTCTTCTTTGTATGAGAAATGGATACATGAGAGTTGCCAATATATATTTAACTTTTCCCCCCTCAGCCACTGGGGAGCTAAACAATCTCTACAACATTTTCTAATACATGTTTCATACAAATGCCATGGAGGCAAATTTGGAGGAGGTTGGGAGAGTCAGTTTATGAAGTCCTATTTAGTTTTTCCAATATTTTTCTGAATGAATTGTAACTGGATAGTAATTACTGAGCGTATTTAATAGTAAAATATCATTATATAATGAAATCGAGTTATTTTAATGAACATGTAACCTGCTGCTGTTGAGGGGAAGAAAATTTGAAGCTTAACATCGAAGACATCCCCTAGGGGATAATAAGCATCATTCAATGTAAAGAAGCTCCTCCACATCGCCCTATTTTCATTATTCTGCCTTTGAATCTTGGCATCAGAGATACCTTCCTTTTAGCTGAGTAAGAACAGATGGATCTCCCATTGGAATCTGTCTCTCTTATCCAGCCAGAAGGCTCACTTTTAAGTTACATGAGACAAGGGGTAGTCTCTCTGTCTGTAAAGTTAAGTCAGTTGCCAGTCTGAGGAACAGAGATCACAACGATGGGAGGAAGCTGCACTTCTGATGTACTTACGTGTTAGGAAGAAATTCACTAGATCTAAAATGCTTTTCTTAGAATCTCTACCTTCAGTGAGCAGTCATTTTTGTTCTCCGCTGGCCTCGTGCCACCGCTCCTTGGGATAGCTGGGCCACATATCCAACAGCAAGAAGCACTTAGCCTTTGTATGTAGACTAGAGGGACCTTGCAAGGATAGATCATGAAAACTGGTGAAACGATAAACCTGCAGCATGTCTTTACCTGAGTGAGGTCAGAATCGATGCACTGACACTCACTGGTAAGTCAGTGGTGGTGGGCTTAATAGATTCTCAGTTTGCTTCAGCACTGTTTTTCTTTGATAATTAAATTAGAGATATAATAAAGAACCTTTTTCTCCTCTAAATTTCTTTTCCACTGTTCAAGTACTTGATTAAAATAAAAAGTTTAGCTTTTAAACATGGTTCATGCTGTTGAAAGATGACAAGAAATTGAAGTATAGCAGTTGGTTTGAGAACACAGGTAAATTGCGTTTGATGGCTCTTCACTTCCACAGGAAATAGAATAGGATAGGATTCCATACTGAAACTTGAGACTGTTCTCTTATGTGCTAAAATGAAGCAACTTCACCACAGAGAAAACTTTGTATTTGTTTTATACTTAGTAGGTAGTTCTGTGGAGCTGTGAGGTACCTTTTAATACTGTTTAAACCAGTAAATTATTTCCTTTGTTTAAGAAACAGTCACTCAAGTCATGGTTGTATAATCTACATTCAGGACTCTAATTTCCCATGTCGCACTCTATAAAATCAGGATAATAGTCTTTCACAGAGATGGCATGAAGGTAGATACCTTATTGATTGTGCAGTTAGGTAATGGGCATTTATGAGCATCTAAAATGGATTAATAAGTTCTGTGCTCAACTCCAAACTTTTCACTGCAGTCGGGAACAGTTTGTATTTGAGGAAAATTCAGACTGCAAATAGGATACTTATATACATGCCAGGGAACTGCTGATTCTGCTACCTCTGCAGCAGCCAAAAAGGAATACATTAAACAAGGTTGTGGTTGTGTGTAAGCACAAAGAGCCTCTAGTTTACTTGTAAAGAGAGTGGAACAAGCTTGCAGCAGTTTTGGGAACAGTGTCTTGGGAAAAGCAGGAGTATGAGGAGCTGTTTGCTGGCAGGCTGAAGCTGTTCAAACACAGCTGCCTTTGCTGGAGATCTGAAAGGGGCATTACACCTGTGAGTTGTAAAACTTGCTGCTGATGTTGCTGTCAAGACACCTGCTCAGGCATACAAATAATGGTGAATAAATCAGCCTTGGAATTCGGTATTCTCTACTGTTATCTGCTTATTTCAGTGAACTAATTGCAACACCTGGAATCAATTCTTTCTCAGCCACTGGGAAATTACTGCAATATCTTTCCCCTGAGTTTACTGCTTTTATACTGTGAGTATTGTTCAGTAACTTTTTTTTTTTTTTTAGCATTGTGGTTAAGATTTCCACATTTCATGCACGTGGGCGTCTAAGTTCTACAGAATTAGGAGAACCTACTGGGTATTCTTTGCCAGCAAAGTAATCCTTTGGCATCTAATGGAACATGGTAAGAATCCCAGGAAGGAACACAGCAGTCTAATATTTTGTGGGGTTTTCAGTAGCTAATGTCAAATCTAACTTGAGAGGTCCTTTTCCTTGTGTTTAAGTCTCTTTTTTTCTTTTTTTTTCTTTTTTTTCCTGTGGATTATCTGAACTCCTCTGTATAGGCATCTACTTGACTTTATCACTGTAATCCTTTACTTTAGGGCTTACACTCGGTATGGATGTTTTAATGCTTTTCCATCTGGAAGACACTAGAATGTCACAGTACTGAGAACAAACTACCATAGAAACTGGAGCTTTTCCCTTAAACTGAAATTCTTCTGGATGCTTGCATATATCAGTGGGATTTATTTACATTCTGTTTTCATGAAGATATCTTAAAATATCTGGAATTCTCTGATGACACAGTAAACCTTAACTATTTGGTTTGATAGTAATTTGTGTTAACTGGGAATTATTCTTATTACAGTGATCAGTTGAAATGCAGACCATTCTCACTTGAGTTTGTTGAAGGTGGATATCTTTTAATATAGTAATTTCAGGACTATGACTGTAAGTTAAAAGTGCAACATTACAGCTCAGTACGTCAGGGCTTTTTTTTCCCCTTGAACAGCTTGCAATATTCAGTGGTTATTATTCTTTCAGAGATTTTTTTTCTTCTTCTTTTGTGTTTGCTAACGTTAAACTTAAGTAACATCACCTTTGTGCTGGGATTTACCTACGAGTGAAGTGTAGAGTGAGGATTCTAAAAGTGACTATTTCTTTTTTTCTTTTTTTTTTTTTAAGTTGTAAATTTTATGGTGTTTCCAGGAAAAGCTGAGTATCTGCTGCTTAGGAATTGCCATGTAAATGAATTCAGGAAACTCTAAAATCATAACTGTTTCAAATGTGAGGTAAGGTAATTCGAAATGATGTTTTATTTCATTTCAGACCTGAATGCAGTCAGGAAAGAAATCTTATACATAGCACTGGGTTTCTTGGTCGTAATGTACACAAGAGAAGTTCAACAGCTGCGTTTCATGGTATGACTTCAGGTCATCCATCGGTACAAAAGACATCACAGTTGTGTCGTTGCTGCAGGAAGTGATATGCCAACATTTTCATGAAACAACTAACCTCTGTTCAGATGACTCTGGAAGGCTATTTCATAATCTTATGCAGTCTGTCTTAAATCTAAAATATGTATGACTAGTTTATACTGAGTAGTATGAGCTTTTTCTTTAATTGCTTTCTCTTGAGAGGTTTTATCTCGAGAAGCAGTAAAGTAACTGGGGAATACGTGCATGACCTGATTTTCGTCATCCACACTTAGACAGTTCTTCAGACAATTTTTATATTACCTTTTCCCAGTTATAAACAAAAACAAAACAAAAACCTTTTACCTATAGATTAGTTTTAAAGATCACTGAAATATAAGTAAGGATAAACATTTTGATTACTGCATACTGAAGTTACTGTAACCTTAACAAATAATGTTTACCCGGTTAAAGGTATAGGATTTTCTTGGGTTATAATAATGCACTTTTAAAGCTATGATAGTTTTCAAACTTGATGAGCTCTTGAAGCAAATCTATTCAACTTCTGGCCATGACATTTTAATACACACCACAGCTAAGGTCATGATTTTTCTTTTGGCTAGGGAAGTAGATATATTCTGTGATTTTTGGTGTTCAGAAAAACATTTTATAGTGAAAGGATGAAATGACCCGAAACTTTAAACTGTGGTTAGAGTAAATCATCTGTCATACTTTGAACAGCCAACATACTACTTCCTGTTTAAAAACTATGACTAAAATCGGAGTATGTCTGTAATATTTGAATCTCACAGCAGCACCTATCAGAACAACAGCTCAGCATTACTAATTACTCTGGAGAAATAGAAATATTACAAAGCTTTGAAGTAGTAGAAAGTTTCACCAGTTATGAAAGTTATATATTTGCAAATTGGAAACCAAGAGTAACAAGTTATTTTGCTGATGTTTTTGGAGGTGTACCATAGATTTAATTCTGTAAAATAATATTAGCTGGAAGATATGCATCACTTCTTGTCCCAGCTAGGAGTGACAACATTTGTGTGATCTGTTGAGTCTATTAGGGTATCTGTGGCATTTCACTGCATAATGACACAAATGCATATGCAGTTTTGCTACAGCACAAAACAGTCTTTTACAGTCCTGCAGACAGCTCACCCTGTTACACTTCTGCATTGATTAGCCCTATTCCCTGGGATTTATTTCACTCTGATGAAATTGTGAGAGAGATTTATAAATATCTGAGGCATGCTTTGAAAGTAGAGAACCATCTAAAACTATCCTGAACTTAGTAGTTTCAATTACTTATTATAAGAAATACTGTGAAGTCTAACTCTTATCAAAAACACTTATCTTCAATTTAACAATACCAAAGATTTAAATTCTCACTTCTAGCTGTAGATGTCCCTGTTCATTGTGGGGAAGTTGGACAAGATACGCCTTAAGGGTACCTTCCCACTCTAACAGTTCTGTGTACTGCTACAGGATCTTTATGCCATGAAATTTTCAGGTTTGTTTTTTTCTATCTCAGACACTGATTTGAAGAACAGCTTTGAGCTCTAAAGGAAGAGAAATTCTTCCCCGTTGATTTCATCACCACTTTGTCTAAATCTTCCCGCAAACATTACAGTTTATGTGTTGACTTAAGCATCACTCAGTTGCTGTTTGACCAAGGTCTGAACACTAAGTATGGCATTTACACTCAAGTCTTCTTTTTGGTACCAAGTGTGCATTATCAACAGTAACACATAACTGCTTATCAAGAAAGATGATCATGCTTGTATAATTTTGAATTCTGGCTAGGAGTGAATGAATAAAAATGTGTTGTGACTTAAAAGGAAAAACAGTATTTAAATCAGTCTTTTGATTAGCCAAGTCTTTTGAATTTCTTAAAATGTGTAAAGGACATATAAATAAAAAAGAAAATACTTGTCTGGCTCTTTCTAAGTGTCTGTCAAAACATTTGCAGGCACTAGAATAGTTCTGCTATACAGAAAATCTTCTCCTCTGGTAAAAGCATATGACTGAACAACAGCTACTGATTGCTAAGCATGTCATAGATTACTATTAAGGATGACAGCAACAACAAAAGATGCAAGACTGAGAAACAAGGTTTCCCAGGATTTGCTCTTGCTCAAGTTTGTGAGAAAGGAAAAAGCAATTCTATATTTCTCTGGAGTTTTCATTCATTTAAAATGAAAATTCTATCTGAGCTGGCTCTCTCATTTGATGAGCTGAAGTGTGCCTCAGCTACTGACCTTTTGCAAACTTACAGTCCTAGTGTTCCCCAGTGCAATTCTAGCATTAGATTCCAGCTTCTCACGGGTTAATTTTGTTGGTGGCTTCTTTCACTGGTGTTACCATCACACCTCATGTTATTTTTTTTCCTGTTGGTGTTTTTTTTTCTGGTGCCAGACAGGACAGCATCACAGGGTCTTGCTATGCATTGAGGTGGGTACTCTTCATCGCCTGAATGCGAGGAAGGTGAATTCCCTCCTGTCATATCATAAGCCTTGGAAAAGTGCTTCTATTGTAAAATACAACTGACAGGGAAAAAAATTGCAAGTTTGCATACTTCTTAGGTTTGATTAAAAGCTTTTCCAGGTAAGCCAAATCCTCCTGCGGTAACTGTGGAGGTTACTGCACCTAGAATAGCAGAAGTAAATGTGTCATAGAGTTAACAGACTGCATAATACCTTAATCTACCTAGTCTTGCCTTCTCTGCTTCGTTCCTTTGAAGTTCAGTAAAATACCTAATTCTTTTTACAGATTTGTTTTGCAAGTCTTTAGAATTATCAATACTTTGCAAACACTATTGTTTGTGGTGACTGCTTGTACTGTGACTGGGGGTCACATCTAGCTCTGTTTCTATGGAATTTTAGGTAGTCTGTAAGGGATCTTTTTACATTACAAGAAGATACAAGAAAATTGCAATGTATATTATCTGGTGGAAAGGGAGAGAGTTTTGTTCAGATATCCAGAAGAACTGTAATTTAAGGAACTTGAAGGTATTGCTTATTTCTAAGCCTCTATATGCAGATGTCAAAGTGTGACCTTCCCCATCCCACTTTCTGTTCTCTAGAGAGGGTTGGCGTCAAATGCTTTTCTTGCCTGTGTGTTCTTTGCTATGCTGTATGACTGCAAAATGAAATAAGGAACCTTTTTCATGTTTTATCATCTGAGAACAAAACGCTCCAACCGATTTCAGTAAGACTTTTTGCGATGATAGACACTATTCTGTTACTCAACAGTCCTTCAGATAGGCCTTTTAAAACGTAGATCTAACATTATGTGTTTCACTTGAAGTATTCAAGGAGTTGCATTATTTGTGAACATGTAGAATTATTTTGGAAATCAAACAATGCTCACTTTTGCTATTTTTATTCTTTATTACTTATTTTATTTATTATTCTTGCAACATCTGAACATCTAAAGGATTACTGTTGATTTAAATTTAGTTTCTTGGTACTGTGTAAGAGCTGCACAGAGCATACATGAAGGTTTCTATGATCAGAGCAAGCTGTTGCACTATGTTTGAAGCCTTCTTTCGCCAATCATTTGTAAGTTAACATTACAGTTTCTGGGAAAAATATTTCCTTGTAGCTCATTTTTAATGTGTTCTGAAAATACTTTTTAGAATGTGCCTTTCAACTGTAGATTTTCCTGAGCTCTTAATGGTTTCTGAGCCCTTTCAGATCTGTTTTGATTTTTGATATCGTAATATCGAGGGTATACCAAATTCCTAATGCTTTAATTTGTGGTGAGTGCTGCTAGGCATTAACCAATTTAGTCACATTGCCAATGCGTAGCCAGCTAGAATTTCTATTCCTCACCTTGAATCACTTCATATTTAAGTTCATTTTCATTCACCAGTTTATTATCCGGTTTTGTAAAGAATTTCATCTCTTCTATTTTGAACAATATAATTTCATCCTTTATGCCACAACATTTTTTTTTTTTTTCCCTTTTCCAAGTCATCTGTAATGTTGAATAGCGTGTAACCTAGAGCATGTCAAACCCTGTTCACAGCAAATCTCTGTTATGAAAATTCTTCTTATCCAATCTTCAAACAAATTGTATGATGATGTTGGGATCTTTCTCTTATCCCATGACTACTTAGTTTCTTTAAGAGGCTTTAGGAACTAATCTTGTTGAGAGACTTGTAGCTGACTCTATCAGCCAGATCTCTCTTATCCACGACCTTGAAAACTATTTTAAAAGACACTTCCCAAACCTAACATTGCTCTTTGACCCTTGTAAAGACAGTTTTTCTTGGTCTGATATCATACTTAACAATGTTCCTTTTAATGCGGTTTGGGGATCTTTCTTTATTGTTTTTACTCACTTTCCCATTTATGGTAGTTTCTGCTGCCTTTCCTGGTGTACGTCAATCTTACAGGTGGTAATTTCATAAGATTTTTATCTGGAACCCCTTTTAAAAAAGTAAATGTTTTATTATGGTTTGTTTTTTTTTTTTTTTCTTCCTCCAAACAGAGTGAATGCATTTAAAACTTATTTGTGTGTACACCAAATCATTTACAATTGGCCACCTGGATACTGCCAAGCAACTTCTGGCAGTATGCAACTCAGCATTTTGAACCTCAACAGTATTGGGATAAGTACTGAGTAGTTACACTGCTACAGTGATTACCTCTGTGCTTTCAAAACTGGCTTGTAGATCCAAATAAGTGAACAACTGTTAAATCTTGATTGCAGTGTAGAAATACCTGGGAGCTTTCCTGAAAAAGAGATCTCAGTCTTATCTTCAACTCTTTAGATAAGTATTCTAGTTATGAGGCTAGTGTAAGGGAAAAACCATTCGGGGCACAGCTTGCCTTTGATGAATGCATGTAGCTTAAGAGTATACTGAGAGTGCTTATAATCAGGCCTAGGAAAACTGTTAAGGGAATGCTTTTTGATAATACTGATTCAAGGTTTCTCTCCTTGTTATATGAAGGGTGAGAAAAGGAGCTGTACCCTCAATCAGCAAAGGGGTTTCCTTCAGGATTAGGCAGAGTTGAAACTATTGATTTCTGTTTGCATGATGGCTAAGCTCATAAATATCCATGAAAGAGGGAATATAATTCATACCTTTGAAGAGTAGCTTGAAGCTGATGTGTATTTTCGCAGTACTTGTATAAATGAAAGTCAGAGTGCTTGTTCAGGTTTGTCAGAAGGGTGGCATCTATTTCATCAAATAAAATGAACAACATGCCTTTATGATGTACACTAAACTCCTTCTTCTGTTAGGAGGTCATAGTCAGTTGATCAGCTGTTCCGGTAGTGATGATCTATGCTGCAAGGCTTTCTTTGGATGATGAAGTAGAAAGCTAGGGAAGGCAGGCTTCTCTGAGAGTCAGCAGTGAACAGAAATATTTTTCTGAAACATACCACACACTCTTGTGGCTGTCAGTGCATAAGAACTTGATCTTTGTTCTATTCATGGGATTTAATGCCCTCCTTTGCATAATCAAGAGACACGCTTGGATTTAGTTCCAAGTTAAAAACCTTGGTAGAGTCTAAATGAAGGGTCACGCTTCTTTTTGGACTGGCTTTTAGTAAAGTAAAACTGCTGTCCTCTTTATATGTCATTCTGACTGAAAAATTATGTCACAATTTCTTTTTCTCCTGTCATGTTAGGTCAGTCAAAACCAGGATTTACTTGCCTCAGAAATTTTACCCTGCAAAGACTAGAAAACAGCCATACAAAATAGAAGTATGATCTCTTCCACAATTATCATAGTAATTTTTGTTTTATGAAGTAAATGAATGCTTAAGTTCTTCGCTTTTTATTTACTGGGAAAAAAAAAAAGTCAAGATATCATTTTAGGTTGTGGTGAACATCATGCTGAGGATTAGATTCATCAAAGCTTCTTGGTTTACAAATCTATCATGATTATTTTGTTCAGAATTTCAATGGAAATCCAAAATTCTGCATCAAGATTCCTGCTGTGTACTGTGTCAGATCTTAGTCTTTTTTTTTTTATTATTATTAAAAATAAGCATACTTGGCTTAATTATTGTTCTGTTTGTTAGCTAAATGACCTCTATCACCTGTTCATCCTCTGGGAGCTTTTTTTGAAATGAAAGAAAGGATTTAGGCGCTTAAATCCTGAAGAGGATTCAGAGATGTGAGTCCCCACTTAAGAATGACATTGCTGTACAACCTGGCTTAGTATGTCTAGACACTAGAGAATAATTAAGACTTTCCTTTCCTAAAAGCTGGTTCGAGACTTTTCAATGGTGTAAGCCAAATCTGAAATTCACTGTTCCCACCTACCTCCCCAGACCAAAAGTTAGGGGAGAATGGGGAGCAGAGATTATTTTTTGGCTTTGTTTTTTGAGGGATCTGGGAAGTTTTGGTAGTTTGGCAGTGGAATTAACAGCTCTCCCTTGCACACACCCCTCTTGAATTATTCACTTAGTCCTCCACAGTTCCTCTTTCATAGTGCTTCCTAGTTTGCTATTTCATGAAAATCTTACCCAAAAGTAAACTTGTTACTAGAAACGGGCTAAGTATTTTGGTGTATGATGGGCGACCAAATCTGGAAGGAAACTATGGTTTATTGCTGTTGTGAAAGGGAGAATTGAGTAACATTGTTTATGGCTGGCAGAGCTGTGAAGGAATTATACGCAGAATGCTGAACAAATAAATCTTATGCATGCTACAGAATGTTTACAGCAAACATGCATGGAACAACTTGTTAATCAAGAAATGTATTTTTGACTACTGTTTTGAAAAATGTAAGAATCTATCTAAAGCAATGCATTGTCTAATGGAATCTGACTTTTTTTTTTTTAATAACCTTATTGGAAAGAAGAGGTATATTTCATTTTTGCATTGGGCTGATGAAAAGGGAATTCAGCAGGTGAGTGGGTGGATCTGTTTAAAACGTTTGCTCAAGTCCTTGATAGGATAAAGACTTCACTGGTGGTACACGACAACCACCTAGATCAGATTCCTGAGCATGGTGGCATACTGTTTAAGAACAGCTGAATGGTATTCTAGTATCTCCATGATATAATTTCTCAGTTCCTGTCTAGATTTGTTCTTTTATTTGTACTTCATGTTTTAGTGATTTGGTTTATCTTTGAGTTGTCATGAGAAATAAAGACCTAAGAGTAGAGAAGGACTAATACTTCTAGAACACCTGGAATCCATCAGAAAAGCATGACCTAGTAACTGATTACAGAATAACCTTCCTTACAAATAGCATGTTTGTCTGATGGAGGCTTATGTATGTGACATGACAGTCCTTGAGGAAAACTGTTACTGAGAATCTGATATAAAATCTGTTGTAATCAAGTCTGTGTTCCCCTTGATTTATCAGATCCGTGCAGTGGAATTTATCTGCTCTGGACAAGTATGATCCAAAATGATTTCCAAGCAGATTAGCTAATGAGGTTAAGGTAGGCAGTGATGAAAGCATGACCATAGAAATGAGGAAATAAAGTAAGCACAAAGGAAATAGAATCTTTTTGTCAGCAAGTAACTCAATTTAAATGCTGTGAAAGAAAATGTAGTTCTTTATGTGACTGGAGTCACTAAAGTTTAGTAATTATTTTCTGATCCTGAATTCACAGAGACAAAGTAAAATATGAAACTTCGTAGTTTCTTCCCTAAAAGGGATAGATGAATTAAAGATACAGCTATGCTAATGTGGGTTAGGATCACAAGCTTTAAAAATAATAAGCCTATCCTGTTTTGTTACAGAAAAAGTAGAGGAGTATACAGTAGTTCACAGTGAGAACTTATTCGTAAAGAGAAAGATTCTAAAAATCAAATCCTGTGGTGGGAGAAAAGTTTTCCCAATTTGTTTACTGCAGTAATTTTTGTTATATGAATATTTGAGGAAGACCGTATTGTCAAGAGATAGGGTAAGGGTTCTGTAGTAAAAGGAGGTCATTATCTTCTCTGGGAAGAACATGCTGTTTTAGCATGCTATAGTGGAAACCTGAGACTGAAGATTTTAAACATTAGCAATATGGCCCATCTGTTTCTGAGCAACACTTTTTCTTAACATCAGAGTTAATAGCATATTTCTCTTAACCTTTGTCTGCAGCTCCGGCATAATCCTTTTCTTTATCAGTGATTTTTCATTTGCATTCTTTACATCTTATTCATTCTACTACCCTTTGATATCAGTCAAACGTTTATTCCTGAGAAGAATAAAAGATGTGTAGTAAGGGCAAAAGTAAGTCTCTAATCAAAGCTGCATCAGGTTAAACTTTTCAAATGCTATTAATATTTTAGGGTCAAACTGCTAATCAGGTGGATCTCATGAGTGTGCATGTGGGACCTCTTAGTCAGAATGCTCTGTAAAACTGGCTGGGTAGGTTAATCCACTTGGAAGGATTTGTAAGTTGAAAGAGGAAGCATTTTCCACTAAGTCACCTGTTGCTCAAAGGGCACTCAAGTACTATAATCGGCTAATATATCTTATGACAGAACCAACGGAATTTCACCTGTGGAAAAATATATATAGTAAAGATAAAATGCCAAACTGGAATTATATCAGCATTACAATGAAGGATACAAAATTACACTTCCTGGGTGCTGAGGATGTTCTAGCAGCAAGTACAATAGCTAAACCTGGAGGAAAGAAGTTGGCATTCAAATCTAAGAAACTATTTCACCAATATCGTGTTATTATTATTATGACTTCTATTTTTATGAGCTTTTGAGGTAAAAATGTAATCATGATCACATTGGTTTTGAGTGTGCTTGTGACTTTATCTAATTCAAGAAAAACTTACATAGCTGGCAGTTTTAAGAATATGTTTTGAAAAGCTTTGAGTGAATATTTATTCATAAACATCTAAATGGCAAGTGTCAAGAGGGTGGAGCCAGGCTCTTTACAGTGATGTCCAGTGGCATAACAAGGAGCGATGAGCATAAGATGAAGCACAGGAAGTTTCATCTGAATGTGAGAAAGAACTTCTTTGATGCTGACAGAGCATGCATGGCAAGCAGAGCATGGGAATGGGCCACATATGGAAGTTGTGGAGTTTCCTTTTCTGGAACTATCCAAACTTCACATGGATGCCTTCCTGTACAACCTATTCTAGGGAATGTGCATTAGCAGTGGGGTTGAACTAGGTGATCTCCAGAGGTCTCTTCTATCCCCTACAGTTCTGTGACTTATTTATGTTTTGGGAACTTTGTGTTTTCACTTTGACTGTCACTTTGATTATCTGAAGAGAGGGTCTTTGTGAACTTGTATAGGTAAATATACTAAGACGTTAACAGTAAGAATTGGAATTCAGTGTTCACTCCATCTCATATACTGCCTTATTAAGGATAAGATATCTGCAAAGGGTTTTATCACTAAAATATCCTTGAGGAATATTTGGCAGATCAAATTGCATTACACACTTTTCAATTAGTCGTGTTTTAAGTTATGTGATAAGAAGTGCATGCATAGCACTCCTGAGTGCTTCTGCTCAGCAATATGCTCATTGCTTCCTGTTGTTTTCCCTTCCATTGTGACATGTTATCATATCACATTTAGTACCTGGGGAAACTCAGGACTGGAACTATGATTTTAAGATTTGGATTTTGGCACTTCCACTTAATTAAAATACTCAGATGAAACCCAAGAGTTCTCTCATTTTAAAGAATTTCAGTACATCAATGGAATAAATCTTCAGACACAAATTTTGGTTTAGCTGTTTAGTTTCTCTGGGGTTTTTAATGTTGCTTTGCTATCTTGCATGTTTCTTTCTCTCTCTCTCTCTCACACACACACACACACACACACACACACACACACACATATACATATGTATTGTTCGTTTCACTGATTGCAGGAGTTGCTGAAGATATCTTAAAACATATTCTGAAGGACTTAAGCAAGTAAGGCAACAGAAAGACCTTTATACAAGTTGCATGGAGAAAAAATTGGAGAGGAGAGGGAGAAACCTTCATCTTATTTCTGCAGTGTTTGAAAAAACACTTTTTAACAAAGAGCCTAGGCTGAAGATGTTTGAGATGCAACCAAACTGATTAAAAATACAGTTGTGCATTTTCTTTGCCACAAAGCTGTCAGTGTATCAAATGCAAGTGTGAAAGCTTCAGGAATGCCCTCTGTCACTCAGTGCATTATTTTTCCCAACTGATGAATTAAGATAATCAATTCTTTTTCTTTTCCAGTGTTTTGCTCTTCAGTGCTGAGAAGCATTTAACTTAGTCCAAACTAGTAACAGAAACAGCAAGTTATGTGAAGTGTGAAGGAACAAATAGATACCATTAGTTTTTCAATGTGCTTTTTTTAATAATTATTTCGAAAATATACATCTCGAAGGAAAAATTCAAGCTGGGAATAGTAATGCTAGTTTCTTTCTTTTTCCATACTCGATACAGCTCTTATCTTAACAGTAGCCTATTGCACATACATTTTTTTCTTCTTAGGGGATTAGACTGAGTTGTATATATCCCAGTGGATATCTGACTGTACAGTTGTTTTCTTTTATCCTGGAATGACTAGCTGAATCTCTTAGAGCATTTGCTTATTTTTTTTAATCAGAAGATTTTAAACACTGTGTTCATTATGCAGCTCAGTTGACCACAAATTTTAAAAATGTCATTCTTTTTCCTCCATGTATTCAATTTGTATCATGCATGCATGATGCAGTCTACTATTTTCGTTTTCTACTTATTTTTCATGAGAAAAACTGGAAATTACTTACTTTTTCAGAACAAAATGGAATATATAATCTGAAGCTATATTTTCCAAGATCTGTGCAAGTTCATAATTTTTTACAGTGTTTGACTTATTATGTATACTGATATGTTTTCCTAATTTTTCAAAATATATTCTATCATTTCCCATGAAACATCCAAGCCATTGTTTTATTTAGCTGCTCTCTGCAAAGTATGCTATTAATAAAGAGGGAAAACAAGTATGCTAGGATGGAAAGACAGTGTAAGGGAAAGATGAATTTAATGAAATTGAGGAAAATTACCTGAGAGAAAACTCTGTGAGAAATAAACATTTAGAAAACACAGAAGTGTGTCACATCTGACAGCTTCCTCTTTCTGCATCTATTTCACCTCTTGTCAAATTTGCTTCAATTTAAGCTAATTAAAACATTTTCTAGGACCTCTGTAAGCTTGAAATTCTAAGAAGATTTAGGGATTATTAGTTTCTAAAAAATGGTCTGTTCAGAAAATTTTCACTGGGAAACAATCCCATGATGCATATTGACTAATTAAACAGCCTAAAATTATAAATTGTATCTAGCTGCCTGTAGTAACAGAAGAACACATAGAGAGCTGTGACCACTCACAGTTCTAAATGTCTGCTGAGTGTTTCTGTGTGATCTGAATATTGAAAGGCATTAAATACTTTCTTATGTCTTACAATCATTCCTCCCCCCCCCCCCCCCCCCCCCATGGATGTCTTTAAGTCACAACTAAGAGGAAAAAGAGTCATGCCATTTCATGGTTGTTTTTATAACTATAAGTTACCCATAGGATTGTTTCTTTACGTGTTTCTGTACGTTTTTCTGTCACTTAACTTGTGTTATCACTCCCCTTGACCTGCTGGTCACAAGCTAGATGTGGTATAGTTTGTATGAAAATGTGTTGAGAAGTTATTCTATTTACCTCCTCTTTAGATAGGCAAATGTTAGAATCTAGAGCTACTTTCTTGCTGTAAATGTTGACGCTGGGTAGGTGCATGAGTTTAATTAACTTCAACTACTCTTCTTTGGATAAATACAAGTGAAGTAATAAATGCAACAATATATTGCTGTCTCCATTAAAGCAGACAAATTCTGAGACTTTGCATGGTATAGCACGTGAACTGCAAATTATCTTGCAATAGAGTATGTTGCTGGGTGTTAACAAGTAGATCTAGTTTACCAACAATGTAAAACAATCAGTTGTGAGTTCCCATTAGAGTGTGTGTGAGGGCAGAGAAGATGCATGTTATTTACTGAAAGCTAAAAGGTACTTGTAATACAAGCAGAATACAGAATTGGGTATAGTAGTTAAATTTCTGATCTGCTGAACATATTCATGGAGCTGGCTGACTTGTTCTTGCAGTTGTAGAGGACGCTGCCTGTGGTATAGAATTGTAAACTCCTGGCTCAGCTGACTTCTGTGAAACTCACTTGATTCAGTGTTTCAAGTATCAGACTATTGAAGCAAAGAAGTACTTGAAATGCTTGAGAGACACTCAGAAATTTGAGTGATGTATGGGTAGTTAAGGAGAGATACTGGCACAATTGGCCTACACTAGGGTAAGTTAGAAAGCAGATTGAGTAAAGTCTGAAGGATATTTTGAACAGCTACAATTTTTCTCCAATCTCCTTTCCCAAGTGCATTAGATAATCTGATGTTTTATGTTTTGTACTTCTTTAATTGCTGTTTGGATGTAGTCTGAAAAGCCTACTTTGCTGTCAGTAACCTACTACCATCTTTGCATAAAAACAATGTGTTTCATACTGCTTTTGTGTCTTTCCCATGCAATGAGGAAAAAATGTACTTAGATACTGTATGTGTGAAAAGCTGCACACCAAATTGTCCGTTGTCAGTGTTTCAGTATTTATAGGGATTTTGATGTAAATCAGTTCTTTAAAAGTTTGGTATAATTTTCTTATTCATCAGTAGTGATAACTTGGAAAAACAAAGTTAAAGGAGAATGGGGGAATAAAACCTTCAAGTACAATGAAATTGGTTGGGACTGGAGGGTTTTTGAAAGGCAAGAGCAAAATGTAAGAACTACTGAAGAAAATGATAATTTCTGTTAAACTAAATACCTTCCACCTATATTGAATTGTGGTTTGATATTACAGCTAAAAAGTTAACTAAATATTAAAAGTTAAGAATCATAGGCTCATAGAATCAATCAGAAGGTTGGAAAGGATTTAGTCCAACCATCCTTCTATCACCATTACTACCCACTAACTAAACCGTTAGCATTATCCATGCCAAAAACTGTTTGGATGTGGTCAGGGTTTAGCAGATGATTTAGCAGAGGCTAGTTAGAGTTAGGGTAGTGTGGTTAGGTTATGGTTGGATTTGATGATCTTTATTGTCTTCTCCAATCTGAGTGATTCTATGATTCTGTGTGCCTTGCTGCAAAAGCTTTGGTAAGAAGGGATAAAAGACAGTCATGTGTAAGGTGATCACAAACAAGGGGACGTTACTTGGAAGAAATCCTGTTAGTCACTGGAAAATTCTTTCCTGATGTACTTGTAGTTGGACACAAATCCTGTGTGGTTGCAAAGATGCAACTCTGTACACATCCATAAGTAACTTATAGTTATGATTTGTTATGTTTAAAAATACTGCTTCTGAAATTCCTACCAACCTACATTGTTTTTGTGTTTACTTGAATTATTTTTGATTTGGCTTTTCTTTCAAGTATCTTGAAAATTATTCGAGTATTGATTTTTTGCATTGCACTGCACATGGTCTTGAAGTCAGTCAGAATGCATTTCCAAAAGAAGTAAATCTTCTGTATTCCTTAAAAGGAGGACAGACTTGCGACACCTTTCTGAGGGAAAATATTCACTGAAATAGTCTTATTTCTTCAGTGAGACATGGTGATATATGCACTTAAATCAATGTTCCTGTAATGTGTCAGCTATAGAAAGAAAAATTAACTCCTTTCTAGAAAATTCAGTGAGATATTACTTTCTTTAATCAATAATAATAATAATAAAATGTTTAAAAGCTGAAGTGCAGATTGAACCCTGCTTAATCTTGTTTAAAAAAGAAATGAGCAGATTTAAAAAGAAGCAGTACAAGATAGTATACAAGTACTGGGGATGCAAGGGGTGTGGAAAACAAGGGAGAGGAGCTATGCAAAGGAATAGGGCAGAGAGAAAATAATGTACACTCTCTGGCTGTATACTACAAATAATTTGCAAAAAATGATTTTAGGATTTGCTTGGCTGTTTACTTTACCTTCTCAGGTAGGCAGGCCCCTTTAGGACTTTGCCATGATCTTCAGATCTACCAAAATAATAACATTCTAAAATTGTATGTTATCTGTATTCCCATACAGAATGTTTATTTTTTTATGACCTCTTAATTATCTGATGAAGCTAAAAAGAGCTTTGCATTTTATCTAATAAAGAACACTTCTTTTGTTATGTGGTCCTAGATATTTTAAAGATTGTCGTCTTTCCTTATTTCTTCCCATGAGGTGTAGACAGAACTAAATAATGACTGTTATCAATAAGATAGTAAGGGAAAACTTGCACACTAAGATATTGAAAGTCTACCATAAAAAGACTATCTTTACAGTCATGAAAATTTAAATTTCAATGAAAATAGCTGAAGCTAAAAACCATTAATCTCATTAAAATTATGCTTCTGAGTAAGAAAAAGCAGCTAAATGAGTGGATAAAAAATGTTAGCAATAAGAATGTGGATAACAGATCAGGGATGTAAGTCTGGTGGAATATATGTAATTGTTAGATGTATAATAATCATTAAATCCCTGCCAATCTTCCTACTGCTTACTATGATAGCGCTTAACACATAATCTACAGGCTTTCATTTGAAAGTGGGAAAAAAAATAAATCAAAATACCAACCTGGCAATTACTTTAGTAGTCTATTTTTTAGTGCTATGTTGATTAATTGCTGGCAAACAGAAAGTTTTGATCTTAATGATGAGTACTTGCATTCAATGATGTACACAGAATCCACTTTGTCCAAATCCCTTTATCAGTTGATGTCAATCAGTACTCTCAATTGTGGATAGTTGCAGGATTGCTTTGTAAAGCAAAAATTGACAAATTTGGCAGAATCTCCTTTTGTTCTCTTTTTGTAGTAGATATATTTCTCTTTGTCCCTTCTTTAAGTGCTTCTGATATCATCACTTTCCTATCGCCAGTAAAATGGTGTAAGATGGTTCTCAGTAACCTTGTGTGGTTTTAGGAAAGGAAGTAGAAAGTGAAGTGAATAACCAGTGCTGCCATAGTCACAGATGAGTTCTGGTCTTTTCACATAAACTTTTGTAGTGTTCTGCCTTTCTCATGTGTGCCTCTTGCGCTTTCATTATATTTGCTTACCACGAAAGCCACAGTGCTGCAAAGTTTACCCTCATGTGATACAAATTGACTCAACAGCTGCTGAATGTTGAATCCTAACAATACTCTAAACAGCTGAAATAGACTGCTTTCTTTTGGGACGTTAATATTAAAACTGTATGTAGAATAAGATTTGGTAGGACTTGGCCACCGAGATAACTTAGAATTGCAGAATAAATTGTAGTTTTTAGAGGGGTGCAACACAGCTAATGACAGTTCTCATAACAGTGCCAGACCATTGTGAAGCTTAGCAGTAGAGCATATGCAAAGGATGAATTTACCTTTGTAATGCTGTTATTTTTTCTTTAGAAGCACAGTTGCTTGTTTTATTACTTAGACTTAATAATATTTTATCTCAGTATATTAAATGATGAGAGTCTGCTGTGTGGAACTCTAGCTGATGCTTTAAAAATGCACAAAATCACCATATTTATATTAATGTAAAATTATCCAACTTAAGTGTTCTGAAGACTGAAAGATGCATGTTACTAATAAATAATAAAAAAAAAAGTTGACTAGAAGTTTCTACCAAAAAAAACAAGTCCTACCTGTTTCTGTATTTGAAGACAGATTCTGAAATATTTCATTGAGACAATAAAATTTAAGGAAAAAAAATAATATTGGGGAGAAACCTGGTTTTCAGAGAGTCCTACTTGACATGTTGTCTGCAATTCTCTGGATATGGTGAATGTGCTGAAAAACTTCTGATACTTTTAACACTGTTAATAATTGAATCACATATAGACTGAAAGGATAGTGAATCAGGGTTCTACTAGTTGTTGGTATCTGGTGTTTTTTTTTTTAGTTGATTTATTTATAAAAGATATCAAACAAAATGTGCTTTTGGAGAGGTGGTAGAAACAACAGACAACAGCACTTGGAAGCAACTTTCCTGCATTAAAAAAGAAGTAACAAGTGTTTGTGGTACAGTGCTCCACGGCAGGAAAATCTTTAATGGAAAAAGTAGTGATGCAACTGCAGGGATTTTAAAGGTGTTTTTTAAGGCTATATCTAATTAAATATTTGGTGTCTGTGCATGCCCTCTAGCTTTTCTTATTCATATCATTTGAAATTAAATGTAGATACGCTTAGTTGATATTTTCTTGGTAAAGAAGCATAAAATTGTAACTTACTATTAAGGCATCTCTTTGTTCCCAGGGGTAATATGGATCTTCTAAATGTATGATTTCCTCAACATAAAGGATTAGTTAGTTAAATTGGTTGAAATTCATATGAAGATGAAATTTTGAATGTAAAAATGCCACCTCATAGAAATATTTTAGTTAATGAAACCCTTTGTTAAGACCAACTCTTTATAATTTTTCGTTTGTACAACCGTCTTGATCTCCTTATCAGGAAAGTCAAAGATCCATATAGAAAATGAGAAAATCTGCAATCCAACAGGAGTTTTACATAGTAAATGAATTGGAGTATTCCTCCAGCCCTTCCATATTCACTTTTGTGGGTATGACATATCCATTAATTTTTTTTTTGTCTTCCTGAACACAACTCCAGCTACCACTGTGTTCCATAGTAGAATAACAGTTGCAGTGATTTATGCTTTATAACATTACAAACTGAATGAGAAAATAGATTCTACACTGTGAGAGACAGTTCCCAGTACTACTCTATCCAACTAAATTGCCAAATTTCTTAGGGCTTCAATTAAACGTTTGTCACAGACCAAACCTATTTGTTGTTAACTAACTGCATTCTGAAAGGTAATAGATTTATGAAACTATATATAATTTTTAAAAGTGACCACATTTCTTAGTTGTCTTTCAAATCTTCTATCTTGTTCTTATTTTACCATGCATAAAGTCTGCTCAATGCATCCACACAGGCAGAAGATACTATGACTGTAAAATTATGTGCAAGTTGACTTTTAATAACAAAAATTAACAAGAGAGTTGGAGATACTATGAATGAAAGATGATTAGTAATTTTCATGAACAGTTTGTACCTTGAGGTACTTCTTAATTGCATTTTCATTCTTTGTAAATATGGTTGTGGAGGGGTCCATTTTAAGTTTACATCCTGCATAGAATGATTTGCTAGACTGGTAGTGTGCAAATAGTTAAAATTCACAGCTGTAATCTTGTACATTTCATGGAAATACACAGGATTTGGGTAGAGGAGCTGAAATCACTCATTACCTCAGTGGAATTCAGATTTCAAACCTTATAGTCGTAGCAGAGATTCTAGCATTATTCAAACTGAAAGTATATTTCTGACACTGCAAATTATCTTACAGCTGATATAGAGAAATGAGTAAGGAGGTGCTTGGCATTTCAACTTTTTGCAGTCTCACATATTATTGCAGGTTACATACAAGGATAAATTGTATAATGAAAGTTGTAATGCTTTTTCTTTTTTTTTTTTTTTATTGTTTTCATAGGAACTGCAAGCATTTTTTTCTTCTCTAGCTCATCAGCACAAAAGCTGAGGCTTACACATACAGATTTTTTTCCCTGAAGACAAGAAGCCAGGGCAGAACAGGAACCAGACCTTCATAAATTTACTTCAGTGTTTCATAAAGTGAAAGGAGTGCTCAGTGTGGAAGGACTAACTGTAATAATTACGTGACTGCAAATGCTTTTTCTCTGCCTGCCTGGAGCAGTCCTGAATCTACCAACAGACTTCTCTTTAATCCTCTAGCTCACTGACTTCTCTCAAATTCCCTAAGTAAAATCCATTTTCTTTTTGTTAGATAATTTGAAGCTCTTCTAATTCCTATGTATCTCCTGGTTAGTATTCCCTTCAGCTGCCTATTTTAGGTACAAAAATACCTTGTGTCCCTTCTTTTCTTTACTCTTTTGGAAAGACCATTTTTTGAATCACTAATGAGCAAAAATGTTCCAAGCTTCTTGTTTGATATTCTGGTCTCTTCTTCATTGAATAGTTTTCTATAAGAACAGCACAGTTATCTCCCAGTTGTGTATTTGACCAACACCATTATACTACCTATTGCTGGGAGTGGTTTAATGTAGAACTGAGGCTTGAAACTTCTGAATGATAGGAAAAGCCATGGTTTGCCTGTTTCTATTCGTCATAGATGGTATTTCTTCTTGCACCTGAGCAGGGCATCTGAGATGGTCTTACAGCAATCTTAACACACCTTCAACATATCCTACTAAAGGAAGCCAAGATACTGACATTAAAAAAAAAAAAAAAAAAAAAAACAATAACAACAACAACAAAAACCAAACACAAAAAATAAGGTGTTAAGCAAGTATCACTATTAATTTCAGCACTGGATCTTGCTCAGAGTATTTTAGAGATTTCCTGCAAGTTATTTACTGGTGGTTAATTTCCATCTGATTTCGAAGATTTGCATAGTGTAGCAAACAGTGGAAAAAACTGAGGTCAACAGGGATGTGGATTTTGGTTAAATATAATGGCCTGTCTTGATCCTGACCATGACAGTCATCTCGGGTGCAGGTTTCACTGTCCAGGTCACTTGGGATAGTTCTTGTCTTGTGGACAGAGAGAATGAAGTAAGTTATCATGAGTAAAACTGTGAAGTAATTGCTTTCTGGTAAATGTGCCTGAGATGATGAACCTAAGCTAGCTACTTGTTAAATACTAGTATGTTTGCTCTGACACCAAATAAATCCTAGTTTAGTCGATAAGACCTGGAAGAGTGAATTTGTGTTGTTGCTTAGAACTGATCATCCTTGCTGCTGGATTGCCATATTCGAAATCTTTATATTTTCTTTAAATTTGTACACTTGCATATTGGTGGTTTCCTGTCAAATTCCTTAGATGCTGCAAAACTTACCTCTGATAGCTGTTCTGCCTTTTTCACTCTTGCCTGTTTGGCTGTAGTCTATGTACTTTCTGAACTTTCAGCTGTGTCCTCCCAAAACTAGATAGCTGACCTCTGGAAGGGAAGAGAGGAGTGGTAGAGAAATTTCAGAGTCATGCAGGAATTTGTATGTTTTTGTTTTCATGGAGGTAAGGGATTGAAGACAGCAGTCCAGGGTTGTTTTTTATCACCTCTGTTTTTTATGTAGATTATGGAGAACACTATTTTTCATGTTCTTTCATTTATTATCAGTAAGTAAAATGTGTTGTTAAGAGGTCTTATAACAGAAGAAATATTAATGAGTGTCGTGGTTGATCCTGTTTCTGTTTAAGATACCATTATATGTTAACTGAACATGTGGTACACGCAGCTATGTGCAAAATGTCACCAAAGTTGAACATGATCATTGTAGTAGATTTGTAACTCATTTGTCCAGGAAAACCCAAAACAATGACATTTCACATAGCCACTAGCAGACATTCACGTTAATGAGAGAGGTTCTTTATAGTAGAATGATAGAACCATTTACTTAAGTGTGCTTCCACATGTCCGTGTGATTGAATTCTTTGGGTAGTTCCTCTAAGTTTTCTGATGGAAAAAAACTTGCAAAAATTTACAGTAAGAGACTGAAAATGCTATCAGCAATAAAGAAGAGTCCATTGGACTTGGCATTAAGCAATGAGTGGTCTGTATTTAAGAAGACTTTTGAGCACAAGCATTTGAATAAAAGTCTTTTAAAGTGATTGATGTCATTGGAGGTTTTATCTAAAAGTAGGCAGCAACAATCTACTTGCCATTCATTTCTCTACAATTTATAAAGTTATTACCTTCTTGGAATATTACCCACTTCATGTAATCATAAAAATTTATGATGTATACCTTTCAAATGCCCATGTAGGAAAAAAAAAAGAAAAGAATAACAATAAAACATGATTTGTGAAGAGAGTAGAAGTCACATCTTCCTTTTTAATGATCCTTTTTCTTTTCAATGAAGGTTATGATATTGAGGTAAATTGCCTGCCACAGTTTAAGAATACATGCTCTGTCATCTAGCTTTCTGTATTGGTATCTGCCTAATGAATGAACCATAGCAACTATAATTTCCTCAGGTATACTGTAGACCAATAAGGTCTCTCAGAGGATATTCATCTCATAATAGTGTTTTTTTTGTTTGCTTGTTTCATTGAAAAAGTTGTGCTTTTATTTGTGGAAGGGGTATCATGTTTGAATGTTCATTGGCAATCTATACAGAGACCAGTATTTTTAAGGAGAAAACTGCAGAATTTAGCATACTGTACTTATGGTAGTTTATTCTACAAGCATGCTAGACCTATGGGAAGAAAAACTGTGGTAATAACATATAGACTCTGTTAAACATGCCCTTCAAATATATAAGTAAATAGTTTCTAAGTGAACCTGTCTGAAGCTATTCCTGAGGGGAACTCTTTAGGAATACTTGCACTCAGCAATATTATTTTAGTTTCAGAAGTAGATGAAGGTGATAAATGAGTAACTGTTTAAATATTTCTCTGTAGTTCTTAAGGGTTGGAAGTTGAGGACGGTAAGAAAAAACACCCCTCTCACTCACACAAAATCTAAAGGAAAGTACAGATAACTTAGTTTTCATCTCTTGTTTCAATATAGCTGTAATCCTTGCAGTCACTAAGTTGTGAATGAATTAAAGCTAATTCTGATTTTAAAGGCTGAATTTGTATTGCAATAGTATATAAATACTTCTATTAGCACCTTTACAGGTATTCTTCTTAATTGGCCATTCTGTTATTTTCTTTTCCACATAGCCTCAATGTGATAGTTCCTTAAAAAAAAAAAAAAGAAAGAAAGAAAGAAAGAAAGAAAAAAGAAAAAGAAAAGCAAAAATACTGAAATTAAGTTTTCTAACTAGAACACTAGGAAGATTATTAACCGTTGAAACCCTTGCTATTTTCCATTAAAATAATAAAAGGTGGAATTTAAGTACTTGTGTTTCTACACATCCACTCAGTTGTCTCATCTATTGTGTCGGTTCTTCATATAACTTCCATTACAGCATTCTAAATTAGTTAATGATGTTGGTGAATGTATGGTTTGACTTATATTGTTTGCAGTGAATTCTGTTAACACACTTTCCTCAAAAACCAAAGTAAAGAGCAGACTTTTCTTCTCATAGATGACTCTGTTGCAGAATTAAGATGGTATCAAAATAGTATTTATACTGGGACTGTGAACTACCTTTGTACATTGTTTTTCTCTAATGTGTAACTGAGAGTTTAGAGAAATGTGTAGAAATGAGTAGGAGCTTGGCTTTTGCTTTTATGCCTGGCCTTTTATAGAGGAGACAACCTTTGACTAGGGAATATTTAAAAATATGCAAAATTAGCATACTATGGGGATTATGCAACAAGTAGGGTTTATCTATGGGTATGCTACAAAAATAGTCATCAAGTAGTCTCATGTATCCACACTTGCTTAAGTCTCCATCTAGTAGTAATTGTTAGACATTTTCTCTCAGTACTTAGAAGAGGTGTAACTATTGTTCTTACATGCAAGAATTCCTCACTCTCACAATTCAGAGGATGATGGTTTTTTCCTCTCGGGATACAACTTGCATGCAGCTGAGAACTTAGGATGAAAGCATTGACAGCAGTGGTGTAAGGGATAGAGGATTTGTGCAAACATGATGGTCTAACGTGTAACTGATAAGAAAGGGTCAAAGACACAGAACCTTTCAAAAGTAACAATTGAAAGATCTTCATAAAACATAGCATGTGGCAACTTCCAGTCTTCTAATACAGATCATTTAGCAGATTTCAGTGATATACCAATAGCTTTCAACTTCAGCAATCATCTCTTCAAACACGAGTTATAAAATAAATGAATATTTTTCATAAGGGACCTGTGTGAATAGATTGCTGTCTCTGGAATGTATTAGCTTATCTTTCTCAGTAACTAAGTGAAATAAAATGAAAAATTTAAAGCTGTAGGCTCTCTTGGGATGCAGAAGGATTCTTTCTCTCTTTCTTTTTCTCTATTTTGTCTATGAGCTATCATTCTTACTATACAAAATGGATTATTTCTTTCCATTCAAATAATGTACATGGATAGACATGAATGATAACTGCAATTACCATGTGGAAAATGTTAAATGTTCAATATGAATTTTAAATCCTGTCAATTAAATTAATATCTAATTGCTTCCAGAAACATGTTTTTCAAAAATTGTTTTGATCCCACAGAGGCTTTAATTGTTGCAGAGAAATATATACATAAATATTTTTGGGGGGAAGATGACTGGTTTGTTGACAATTATTTGTTAATTTTCTTGTCTAAATAAATGACAGTAGCTCTAACTTGTGAGGTCTCTGGAGACTCTCTTGTTTATAATTATTTGAAAAATTACTGGATAAATGAAGTCTTTAATTCTAAATGTTATAAATATCTTTAGTTTTGTGCTTACACTGCTAATGGAAGTACTCTTAGTTTCTATCAAAGAAACTAATTGACTGACTTTCTCAGACATAAAAGGGAGAACATTATTTTGTAACAGCAAAAACTTCATGTAATGGTGAAAGTTTTTCAGGGGATAGAGGAAATGCATATGCTTTCTTCATAATGAGAACAAATAGCTGCATTTATGTGTCTCTGTGATTATAAATACAGAAGTACTCAGGAGCTAAGGAAGCTTCAGCTCTTAGCTTAGAACTGTACATCCTGCATCATCATCTTATGTAGGCACTGAGAAACTGACCTACAGAAAAACAAAAAACGAAAAAAAACCCAAAAAACAAAACAACAACAAAAAAAAAAAACCAAACAAGTGACAGCAACTAAGCTGTCACTTTCTAGACATATTATCATGCCACACAGCTTTTGTGGATTCATGCGTATTACCTGCTATCTCAAAGGCTTCCTTCTGTCAGCGCTTTGTCACTGGAGGTATTTATAAGAACTGCTCCAAAAGTAATTTCTCTGGTTTTATTATGTTGGTCCACAACATCAGAGGGAGATGGTGGTGATATGGCAGTAGAGGTCGAACCTTCCCACAAATATTCTATTACACTTTGTTGCCATGCAACAGATGGCAGCGCAGGGACAGTCTGATAGAATGGTGTCTGACACGGTAATGTGGGTGAAGCAAAAGTGTGTCACTGAATTCCTTCATACAAAAAAAGAATGGCATCCACTGATATTCATTGATTTATGGAGAGCAAACAGTGAATGTGAGCACAGTGAGGAGGTGGGTGGTGAGTTTCAATGGTGTCAGGAGGTGTTTAGGAGGAAGTTTTTCACTCAGAAGGTGGTGACACACTGGAACAGGCTGCCCAAGGAGGTTGTCGATGCCCCATCTCTGGAGGCATTCAAGGCCAGGCTAGATGTGGCTCTGAGCAACCTGTTCTGGTGGTTGGTAACCCTGACTATGGCAGGAGTGCTGAAACAAGATGATCTTTGAGGTCCTTTTCAACCCAGGCCATTCTGTGAATCCATGATTCTATGAAAAGCAACATGAAACATGAGCCATATTCTGGATAGCCATGCAGAATTTTACAAGCACAGGCTCCAAGCTCTTTTTCATCACTGGTGAAAATCCAGAGCTAATAGTGGTGAGTGTTTTGTAAAATTGTACAAAAAATTGTTTTGTAGCTAAGAATTTGTTCTATCAAACAGTGTTACTGTTTGTAGTTTCTGCTATTGCTTCTGAGTAAACAAATATGAAACATTACATTCATGGCAAATTATGTAGAGTGTTCTTATCGTGTCAAAACAACAAAATGTTACTGAAGTCAGGAATTCAGTTCAGTGTTTAGTATTAAAGACAACTAGAGTAAATGAAAACAGAAACACCATGATATCAGATAGTGTGGGAAGCAAAGCAGTTTTTTCTCCCAGTTGCCAAGGGCTTAGTTCCCAGTGTAAAAACATTTGGGAAATGGCTGCCTATTGTGCTACAGTGGGAGAAGAAAGTCTGGAGATAACAGAAATCTCTAAGCTATTATCCCTCAATCATTACAGCTGCCCTTGTATTTTAAAAAACTCAGAAGTGTATTTCACTTTTTTGAATGATAATATATTGCTTTAGCTCCCACTGTCATCTTCTCTAATTTTGTCATCTGAATTTTGCTCCATCAACCTGTTATTATATTTTTTTTCCTGCTTGTTGCTACTGCAGTAATTTTGAATTGCATTTTGATTCGGGGTGAGCTCTTTCAGAACATTTTTTCTTAAATTGAGGTTATGGCATTTCATTCATGGCTAGAAATAGAGTAGTGTATTTAGTTCTTATGTTTGTATTTAAAGGCAAGCTATGGAAAAGTAATTTAGATAAGGTTATTTTAGGTTTACATTGAATATTGGAATTGCCAACAATTTTTAGCTTCAAAGCTAGGACTGGAGATAAGCATACATTTATTGTTAATGAATTGTTCTAATAGTTCTGGTTTGTTTACATGAGTAGTATAGAGTTCAGTTAATTAGCTTATTACTTTCTATTGAAGATTTTATTTTATGGATCTTTTTTTCCTGAACTTAGTAGAAATCACATATTTGCTCTAGTAGGGATAGGCAGCATTAATTGCCACATGTATAATTCTAAATAATGAAGATAGACTAAATCTAATAAAGTTAATCTTGCTTTGAATATCAGACTGTGGTGAAGAGCTATATCACATTATTGAAAATTTGCCTCAGTGTTCTTTGAGCAATTTCAGTGTTTGTTTTCCAAGCATATTACATGAAACAAACAAGTACTCTATTTTACTAGCTTCTGCAAAAAAACAAACAAACAACGTGTTCTCAGTTGATTTGGTTAGTTGTTATTAACTTGGCTTAGTTAATAACACAATTTAAAAAATTAGAATGATTAGGACAACTGTCAGTCTTCACTCCTCTGTGGATGTGGACTCAATTACTTTTGTTTCTAGAAGAGACCATTTTTACTAGTCAGGGTTGAAGCGTGATGCTGTAATATAAAGCAGAGTTACCTAGGGAATAACAAAATGGGATTCATCTATGGAATTTCTTTAGTAAAATACATATTAGTTTCACTATCAGATAGGAAGATAACATCAATGGAAAACATAAATGTTTTCTAGCAAATACTTAGTATATAAAAAACATATTTTCTTAGTCTTTTCCAGTTTGCCTCATGAAATTGAACATGTTGGATCAAATAGAAATGTCAATGTCTGATTTGGTTAGCAAATAGTTTCAGGTAAATATTAAATATTTGGGAGGCCTTTGTTTGTTTGTTTTTTTCTTTAAGGGAGAAAATAATATTTTTGTTTTTGTTTTAAACTTGTACTCTATTTCCTTGTTCAGCTCCCTTTAGGTAATTAAACTCATTTTTAGATAACATTAAAGCTAAATTATGTTAGTAATTACAGTACAATGATAAAACCCCAGGCTATTGATCCTGGTGATATTTGTACTTATCTTTTATTCAGTGCACTGTTTGAAAATGATGTGCTATTGCTGCAGGCCATAGTTGGTAAAAATGAAATCTCTGAACTTACAATTTCCATTAAAACTCTTTGGTGATCCACAAGAGTCTGTCATCTATCTTTGCCCTGGGATCACAATCACACACGTGAATGAATGTAACAAGAAAGATATTTGCCTTTGCTTTTAAGAATTAAGTGCCATATGGTGATTTCTTTTTCTCATGCAGTATGTATATAAACAAACTCCTCTACTACAGGAGAAAATAAAGGGGAAGATGCTCACAGTTACTGAAATATTTTGTAACTTAATTTGTGCTAGACAAGGGAAGATGAAAAATGCAGTAAAAATACAGATTATCGTTAGATTTACCATTGCATGTTTTCATCTTCACTCATCAAAGATGCTATATATTGACTTGTTAGTTGTAATGTTGGTCTTGTAATTATTTTTTTTCCTAAAATGCTCATAATCTGCTGATTATGTTATTACTTAGAAGGACGAACATCAATACAATGCTCTTTTCCTACAACACTACTGTTTTGCTTGGTTTTCTCATGTTGAAACCTGTAGTAACAGAAGAAATCAATCCAGATATAAATCTGAAATATTCACCAGAAGTGCTTAGCTATTTTCAATCTTCATTTTGTTTTCCAAAACTTACATTCTTCATCCTCTGTATTGGAGAAAAAATCACAGCGTACACCTTAAAAATCTTTATGTCACTTCCAAAATCCCAGAGTTGCTCTGCAGTACTATTATATGAGTGACACAAACTTTAACTGTAACAAAGAACTAACACATTGAAATAGTAGGTGAAGGTGATTTAGATTTCTTTTTTCAGTTTACTTTTAGACTGAAGTTAACTGGTTATAATTCTCATGGTGGCAAGCCAGATGATATATCCTAATGGTACTTTTTCAGAGCTGTGCTAGTCATGAGGAGAATTGAATAAATTCAGGAACAGTAATGAAGCCTGATGGGAACAATAAATTATTACATTATCAGTGCACTGTTCCTAGGACAAGCCTTCAGTTTATACTAGTGTTCTTTATTAGCTGCTCTGTCATGTTAAGGGAGTCAGTTTGATTGTTATGAAATAGCAGCCATGCCTATAATCGTCTTCTTAAATTCATTATTTATTAATAATTGTGAAAAGTTGATGAAAAATAAATGGCTGAAGAATACGGATTGTGAAATAAGCTGTTTCCAGTAAAGAAAGAAAGAGAGAGAGAGAGAGAAAGAAAGGGAGGGAGGGAGGAAGGAAGGAAGGAAGGAAGGAAATAAGGAGATAAGGAAATAAGGAAATTATTTTACAATAGTTAGGAATTAGGAAGTAAATGGCTCCTTCTTAAAAAATTTTTCATCCAATAGAAAGAAAATATTTTGAAATGTCAATACATATTTCAGATATCAGATACTAACAGATATGCTGATGCTAAAATTCTAGGGATTGAAAAATTAAATTAAGAGAGAACTTAATTTGTTTTTACCTGAAGTATATACATGGAGGTGATTGGTAGATAGTGGCTGTGTGTATGTGTGTGTGTAGGTGTTTTTACACATTTTTATAACAGTTGAGAATATTTGTGTGAACATGTCTCAAATACAACCAATATGTGTTAGGACCTGGAAAAACTACATGACTGGTTAGCAAATGTGTAGTCTATTACAATAGCATATGCATTATATTAGAAAGGAGTTAAAAAGGTAGAATTTAGGCTCTGATTCTACAAGATTTGTGGAGAGGAAAATGCTGTGTTCTTTGCCACAGTGGCAATTCTTATGTTCAAGGCTTTTGACCTTAGCAGGCAGCAGTGCTTTTCCTTCAGTATATCCTTTAGTTCAGGGAAATGAGTAAGATTTCCTACTCTTTGTTCTATTTTATACTGGTTTACTAGTATATATAAACATTCTTGAAATCTGCATTCCTGTGTAATACAGAAAAAGCGCAGATATGCTTTCACCCTGAAAATGGAAAGAGTAGACTAGAAAGATATGATGGAGTGACCTGATGATAGAACGTGCAGCTGACTTCAGTTACATCTCTCTCCATTTCTAAGCTGGTTTTTGACTGACATTGCAGAAATTTTTTCATGACACAAAGTCTAAAACAAACCAATGTTGGAAAAAGTCTATTGAAATTGGTTTAAGAGAGCTCAGAATTTGTGCTCTACATAAACAGCTTTGCCTTAGCAGACAAGATAATCTGCATTTTTATTTTTCCCCAGTATTCTGCACTCAAGTCAAGGTGAAGAAATTGAAGAAATCTGATACAACTTGATATAAGTGTTCATACAGGGTTTTTTTGTTGTTGTTGCTTTTGGTTTTTGTTTGTTTCTTTTGGTATGTTTTTTTTTTTTTCTTTTTTTTTCCCCTTCTGATACTGTTTCTTTACCTGTTGGAAGTAGCAAGGATCATAGAATCATAGAATCACACAGGTTGGAAAAGACCTTAAAGATCAAGTCCAACCACAACCTAACCATCCTACCCTAACTCTAACAGCCCTCTTGCTAAATCATGTCCCTGAGCACCACATCCAAATGGTTCTTAAACACATCCAGGGATGGGGACTCAACCACCTTCCTGGGGAGCCCATTCCAGTGCTTCACAACCCTTTCTGTAAAGAAGTGTTTCCTTATATCCAACCTAAACCTCTGGCACAACTTGAGGCCATTTCCTCTCGTCCTGTCACCAGTGAGAAGAGACCAACTCCGCTCTCGCTGTAAGCATCTTTCAGGTATTTGAAGAGAGAAATAATGTCTCCCCTCAGCCTCCTCTTCCCCAGACTGAACAGCCCCAGTTCGTTCAGTCTCTCCTTGTAGGCCATATTCTCCAAGCCCTACACCAGCCTTGTTGCCCTTCTCTGGACCTGCTCCAGCACCACTACAAAAGTCTTCCCTTGCCATCATCCTAGTTCCCTCATGATTATTGTACTTTATGCTGTGGTATCAGTTGCCATCAATAACAAAGGACTTGATCTAATCATTTACAAAGGTGTGCAATATATTTACATTCTTGTCTACTAAAAACAATATTATCTCCTTTATTTTTTGTTGTACTCTATTTAATGATTTTTATTTCAGTTAGTGAAAAGCTAATCAATAGTTCCCAGACAACTTAAAATTGTCTAATATTAGAGTCTTTCTGTAGTAATTTACTTCTCAGAGTTTAATAAAAATCCATGGCAAGCTGCAAAATGCACTTTTAGGACTAAATCCTTTTATGAGCTTAACTGTAATAGGAACTTAACAATTGCTGCACAGTCACAGCCACAAAATGATAACAGTATCTTGGGTAATTTTTTCACATCTTCACTGAGGATATAAAAGGTAGTTGCATTTTACAGGAACAACAAAAAAAAAAAAATTGTTTTCACTTTGTTTTACCAGTGATGATCTTTATAAACACTAATCAATTTCAAAGAAATTTGTTGTGCTCTACCTGATTTCAAGGTGAGTGAATATTCATTACATGTACTTTTTCCATGTAGCTTAAGACATGAATGTTGGGAAGAATGCAAAAATGTAACGGAATATTAAGAATAAGATTTCCAGGAATGTGATTTTTATCTGTGCTAAATGAGGTTCTATTCTTCATTTTTACAGTAGTCCACGTGTGTTTTCAGTTTGCGGTTTTTTGGTGGTTTTTTTTTTCATGGTACCTATGTTACACTATCATACTAATAAGCTATGAAGTCTTTCTCTTATTCTTTGAAATCAGTCTAATTATACTGTGATCTTTAATTCATTAGGTTGACTGGTACATAGATTAACTGCATACTCAAATATATGAAAGACAAACAAGACGCAACAGGCTTTCGGAACCTCCTGTTTTCTTCCACCATCAAGACAGATAAGTATGTAATTCAACATGGGGATAGTCCTTAGATAGCTATCGTGTCATATGTAATGGTCTGCATTTTACTTTTTTTTTCTAAATTGTATAAACAAATTTGGAAAAATTAGTTGTTACTGCACAAAGTGGTTTATAAAAACAGCACCAGAGAAACCTGTGCCTCTCCACAGTTGGTGACGAGTCAGCTCTCAAGACAGAGTTTTGGGGACTTCATGGACGTGCTGTTCCCTCACCAGGGCAGTCTGGATATACATGTACCAACAAAAAAAGCTGAAATGTTTGATTGATCTGACATCTCAAAGCTTAGTGATGAAGTTCCAACATCTTCCAACAATGTTCAGATCTCAGAAAAGGGCCACTGACATTCAGGTGACTTACTGTTGTGAGTCAACACTGCAGGGCTGTCTTGCTGTACCAAAAAATGTGCTGTTGGCAACATCAAACTAGGCTGAATTTCTTATGAGCTTTTACCAACACCAGTGGAAGTAATTGCCATTGTTTCCTGCCCCAGACTTTGCATCTAGATGCTGGCAATGAAGTAAGTGGTTACTACAGGGATGCATGAGTTTTATAGAGCTCCCTCACTCCAAGCAGTGGAATTTAATGTGTTCAGTAGTTGTACAGCATCCTGGATGCTAAGGTCTGTCACAGATAGAATATCACATCAATGGGGAAATGCACCATCTTCACAAGCGAGAAAAGGAATTTAAAAGGAACCTAAAAAAAAAAAAAAAAAAGACTTCAAATAAAAGACATCCTTAGTGACGATGAGACTGTATTGATCCATTACTGCATAAATTCACAACACTAAGAAGAATAGTTATTACTTATTAGCTATCAGTTATTAGTGTGAACTTTGCCAGGCATGAAAAGTTCCTCTGACTTTGGAATGAATTTATTTCTTTTCCATAGTGGCAAAGCTGAATTAGATTGCTTCTTATAAGAAATCTACAGAAGTTAGTGGCAGAAACGTAACACATTTGATTAATGTTTTTTTGTTTGTTTTTGTAGCTTTCGTTCTCCAATAATTTAAAATGTTAAATGCTCAGTAAATTAAGTCAGTGATTCCTCAGTATGTTATAGTTGAATGGATTTAATTAACAGTTGTTATTGTAACAAAGTCTGTGAAACATCACCGCAAGGAATTTGCATGGTTGTCTGTTTACCCCAGAGTCTTTTTTCCTGTTGCTCAGTAACAATATGCAAGTAGTTGTAATTTCCAAATCTGATACTTGCTTAATCCTGGCTTTCAAGATCAGAATGCCTAAGCTGATCTTGCAGTTCAATTTCATTAACAGAAAAGGTAATCATAAACCAAAAGATATCGCTTTGGACACCTGAACAAAATATCTGCATTGTATGTTAGTCCAGCCTTCTTTCCACCAGTCTTAAATGTCAGCAGTGATGAGACTTCTGAGGGGAATGAGTGACTCCACACCTCTATTCTACCACTTCTGTGAAGCTTTAACACTCTGCGAAGAGGAGCTATGGAGGTTCATCTGCCAGAGTTTTGCTGCATTTGTGAAAGCCTGTCACGATATGCTTTTGCTTGCACACTTGGATGGACCCAGCTGAAGGGGCTGAGTTGCAGAAACTCTGCCCTTCTTGCTGTTTGGACAGAAAACATATATGTTTTTGTGGTTTAAACCACAGCCTTGTCATGCATCTTAATTAAATTGACAATGGGACAATTTGTTTATGCACAGTGCATTTTATCCAAAGATTGCTGATTATAAAAGCATTATTATTTGGTGGTTTTGAGTTCTAGTATACTTCTCCATTGGAACTATATTAACAAAGTGAATTTCAAAGAATCATAGAATCCTTGAAGTTGGAAGGGACCTCTGACAGCCATCTAGTCCAACCTGCCTGTTGAAGGTTTGGATTCCCCAGAATAATTAGAGACAGAAGGTCTCAGACATTTTTGGATATTCTATTCTATTACATGCATATGTGCTTATTTGACTTTCCATCTCTGAATGAAGGAAAAAAAACAACACTATAGGTAAGGTCTCCCATGACCATGTTTTCTTGGTCACATTTATCCCTTGTAGATCCTGCTGTTCTAGTAAAATAGAAAGAATTTGTGCAATCATCTTTCTAAAAGAAAACCAAGGGAAATAATCTTAATAGTTTTCAAAAACTTTAATGTCTTATTGAAATAAGGTGAATAAGAAAAAAATGCTCCCAACAAGTTGGCCTGCCGATCAGGCAGGTAATATTTTCCTGGAAGCTGTGAACTCTGACTGAGCTGCTACAGTTTTCAGCAAGTGAGATTTTTGTGGTGTAGTTACAGTCACTGCTAGAGTTCTGTTCTCTACTATGTCCATGTTACTAAATCATTATGGAACTTTCAATTTTTTTAGCAGATTGTTTTATACTTATATGATTAGTTGAATAAGGTCATGGCCCTAAGAGCCTTGTAATTTCATGGCATTCAATAATTATTACTATTAGATCAAAGCAATATATTATAAAAAAGTCCATTTGCCTCTTCTGTAAAGTGAGAAAACATACAGTAAGAAACATGTAGATTGTTTTAAGAAAAAAATCACTAATTATGGTGTGAGACAAAGCCAAAAATCTTAAGAAAAATTTTGCACAATTCTTCACTCAGTTAAAATTAGCAGCATAGTAACTTGTTCGCTTATGATTAATAACATTTTCTCTGGGAATTGCCATCACAGAAACATTCATACTGGCAACCTTTTTATCTGTGGCAGTGACCTCTTTTTAAGTTGTTGGGACTCTGTTCAAGTGTTTATAGTAGTCTTAGCTTCTGTGCTCTCAGGAAGTAACACAGCTTTAGGCTTTCCCCGGAGTCTTTAATCAAATCAGTTTTTGTACTGAGTATGACAGCTGAAAAGTTAAATAAGGATCGGTGACTTCTCTAAATCTCCCAGGCAACATAATCATAACCTTGTTAAATAGAACCTTATGGTAGAATCATGTGAAAAATTGTCTCAAACATCAGATCGTGAGGTAAGACTCGCTACTGCCTGCCCCCAAAAAACACACCAAGCCTGATAACAAGAAACCCAACCCCAGAAAGCCCCAGCAAAGTAACTGGAAAAAAAGGAGTTGGAAGTAATGCTGAAAAGCTGTAGGAAAATAAGATACTTATCAGCATAGGGGCAACTGCACATACCTTGTTCCATGTTTTTGTGTGCATGTACTTTGTTGCAATGTTTTCCTGTCTTCATTCTTGCCTAGCATCAGTCCCTCTTTATTAATTTATCTGAGAATGCCCTGAGATAGGAGACTCCTTTAAAGCACCTGAGGCAGTAGAGGAAAATGTCACACAAATAGTGTTAATTATATGAGCTGAGCCGTTGTAGTAGTTTTCTTTATATTTTTGTTTGTGGGTTGTTTTTATAGGGTTTTTGTTAGTTAGTTAGTTAGTTTGCTTTTGAAGCTGGCTATTGTTTTTAGCACTAGCCATTGTAACAGGCCAAGATACTTCACGAATCCTAGAAGCAACTCATTCCGTCCAAGAAACATTTAGGTGTTGTACTAAAGGATACGATTTAGTGGAGAAATACTGGTGACATGTTGACAGTTGGACTGGATGATTTTGCAAGTCTTTTCTAAGCTTGGTGATTCCATGATTCAATTTTACAGAAAATACTACTGTAATAAGTACAGAATAGCTTTAGACAGGTGAAGAAAAAGAGGCTTCCTCTGTACCTGTTCTTTGTCACTCTGCTCTAGTGTTGTCCAACCAAAACTTGAGTGCTTCAGTTACATCAGTGCAGTCTTTCACAACAACTGGAGTACAGACATGGGAAGTTATCCCTGTGGAACTACAGGGATTCAAGGAGTGTGTCTGTACACACAAGTGGTGGTAAATTCGCCTTTCTTTGAAATAACAACAACCACAAACTGGACAGGGTGTGTATGCGTGCATTTAGTAAGATGTGGGACACAAAGCAGGAGAAGGAAAATGAAGGAGTCTTTTCCCATTTTGGTGTCGTGAAGAACTTTGTACTAGCCAATGCGGTGTTGCTGTGGCATTGTTTCACATCACTTGACAGGGTGTCAACCGTGTTTAGAGATTTATGATAAAATGGAGAATAGACGTAGACATATAGCTGTATGAGTCTACGTAGATAGAGTAATGAGTGAAATTCTTTATCTCAAGGTCAGCTTTTTGGGCAGCTGCCTAAACACAAGCTGTAATTGAAGCTCAGATCACGACAAGCTGTACCTACTGTAATTTGCCAGCATGTCACTTAAGATTTCAACATTATGGAATAGTACACCTTTAAAAGTCTAAGGCGACTAATCTCATCTTTGGGGAAGAGAAGTGTTTGCTGGAAACAGGCAGGAGAGCAATAAATCCATCAGAAGCCAAGAAATGCTTGGTGCTAGGAAGAAAACTGAAGGCCTCATTTAGAATAAGTAGCAATAGGGGGATGCTTTTACCTGCAGGAAGATTACGTCCTTTAAATCAACTTTAGCTCTTAGGGGCATTTTCCTGTTTGCTAAGAAGCAGGATTCATTCTAGACCATATGATAGCCTTTCCTGCTGTTTTGATGTAACGCCTTCTCGAGCTTATAAATCACAAATAACTTAGCTGTTTGACTTCATAGCTCCCACATCTGCAGTTCCATGTATTCAGTATGTCATTCAAGGTGGATAGGGTTTCATCAATCTTCAAAATGCACCACAAGATAAATTTCCAGTGTTTAATTTTTCACTCTGTCTGAAAACTTCAGTCACAGGAGAAGAAAGGCAAACATAAAACAAAAGCATGCTTGCGGAATACTAAAGGAAAATCTTTATGCAGTTCCAAAAGTAGTAAAATTCTAACAAAAAGCAAAATTTGTATCAATCTTGTACCTCGCCCCATCTCAGTGTTATAAGAGGAAAAGAAGTCTGGATATTCAATTTAAAATTTTGTTTTGAAATATAACAAAGTTAAATCAACACAACTTTCGGAATTGTTGTGATGCTTCTTGTTGAATTTCCTTTTAGAGGCAAGATGTTTACTTCTTTCTCTGTTTGCTGTTACAGGTGTGCTTATTTAATTATTTTTTATGATTTAAATAATTATCACACTTTGAAAATAGAGGCTATGATCAATGGTAAAACATTATTTGTAAAAAGAAAATAGGTTTTTTTTAAGCTGAAGTTTGTTAAACAATCAGTAACTAGAAACAGGCCTGTGTGCCAGGAAATCTTTTCCAGTTTCCATAGAAATATGTGCTGTGACTATTTACAGGTTTTGTAAAGGTTGGTCATCATCTGTTCTTACAGGCTTACATTGCTCATGATAAATTGCTCTGTGCTGCATAGTAAATTTGCATGCGGCTGTGGAAAGAAATGCAAAATTTTAGAAAGATTTTTAAGAAATATATTTTAGAAAATAGAAGAGTCTAGCTTTGTTTTTTGGTTTTTTTTTTTTGTTTTTTGGTTTTTTTTTTTTTTTTTTTTTTTTTTTTTTTTTATAACCTATTCTGCGTTCTTTCATGTGCTTCAAGGATGAAAAAACCTTACAAAAGCTTATGCAAATATTTGTCATATTATACTGATAGAGGTCTGCTATGCTTGTTTGCCTAACGGGTTCAGAACTCAATCAGTTCTACCTCCCTTTTTGCCTCCTTTCCCTTTAAAGGACAGAAAACGACCCATTAAAGAGAAGTATGTCTATGGCAAAAGGTAACACTGACAATTTCTGTCAGTGACCATTTTTTCCTGGAAAAAAAGGAAAAGATATCATCTTATTTCCTTTCTCTTTTTGTGCATGACTGCTGAAAGTGAGTATTTAAGTTAGAATACTTGTTTTTAAGAGAATTATAGAACAACATGGTTGTATGCTTTTCATGAAGTGCTACAACTGTTGTCCAGTTTACAGTAGTAATTTGGCTTTTCCATTTTTTTGTACCAGAATTATAACCTCAAACTGCTCTGTTATGTCTAGATATTTTTTAGCCTCATCTAAAATTTTGAGCTCTAAAATGCATTAATTATATGTTATTTAGAAACTGTATGAAAAAGCTACATGATCTGTCATACCATCAGTTATGATTATTATTTTATTCACACAGTCAAGACTTCAGATCCAATCCAGTAACAGTTGGTGGTATAATCCATTATTGGTATTAATTGCTATGATAGCAAACATTCTCATTAAGGCATCACATTTGCTCCCTTGCTTACCCATATTTATTAAAATGCTTGTAAGAACTGAAATCTCATTACAAGGTTCAGAACAAGCTTTAAACACAGACTGTAAAATAATAATAATAATAATAATAATAATAATAATAAATAACTCTAGCCATGAGCAGACTTGTAGGGCCATTAGTTCTTCAAATACAAGTCAAATATCTTGAAAAATACGTATATATTTTCAGAACAAATCTTTTTTACTGAAGTGTACTGATGAAAAAGGAACAAAACAAGCAGAAAGCATGTTCTTTAAGTGCTCAGCCTTGGTCTAGAATCACCAGAAGTAGCATCTAGAGCAAGACCATGTCCTAGGTAGGACCCCAGATGCCACTCCAGCACTGGCACTGTTCTGATTCTGTGACAGAGACTAGATTACCTGGCTTCAGATTTTTTTTGAATTTAAAGTTAAAATCAAAATAGTTGTATGAGAACTGCTGAATCATGGCTTGAACCTCTGATTGACCATCTGAGGTGAGCAATGAGTCAGCCATGGTAGCACAGGTGAAGGCAATTCACATGTGCTATTGGAAGGGGTGGAGTCTGGCTCCACCTCTCCCAGATCCCATTTAAGTGCTGACTGTCCCTGAGCAAGGGTTTCTTCCTGGAGATTTTTCCTCATGGGTGATATTGCAAGCCTCCAACATTGGTAAGTGTTTTCAATTTATTATCTTTGCATTGTTCCATAATCCTACTTAGTCTGGAACTCTCTGTGCCAGTTGTTTTTACACCTCTGTACACTTTTTTATTGTATATTAGTTCATATTGCTTTTTCATAAGAAAAGAAGTTTTAACTGCTTTTTTTTTGTTTGTTTGTTTTTTTTTTTTAAGTGATGTGTGTTGGGAACTTTGTAGTGTGGCATTATTGATATTTATAATGGTTCTTGGTTTTGAGTTCACTTCTTTTCAGATGAATCTTTGTTTATTTTTGCTTAGTGCTAGACGTTTCCTGGTGGATGATAACAGAAGCTAATAGTCTGTGGTGCAGATAAACAATTTTAATGATTGTTCTATTTTCAATATAGTGCGTAGTCCTTTTTTTGTAGCAATAGCATCTGTTCGTCTTGAGCTGAAAAAAACTCCAGGCACTAATAACCAGCAGTGAATGTATCTTCTCTTGTAATTTTTTTCTTCAGATAACAAATCACTGTATGAAAAACTCTTCAATTTTTTTTTTAAAAGGAATTACTGAATTATTTGTCTAATTTTATGTGCACCAGAAATGACTATTGCTCTTTCTCAACTGATTCAAATATTCCGTGAAAACTTAGACAGAAATAAAAGGTCAGATACTCTTCTGCAAAGTACACTTTGCACTATAATTTCCGTAAAACTGATTAAATTTTGAAAGGCACCTAATCTAACACTTTTTTTTCTGGTAATTTGCACTTGTTGTGAGCTAAGTTTAATTTCCTTATTCTAGACTATTATTCATTATTTCATATCACAACATCATGTAGCATACTGGGAGTTTAAGTGTTCATGTTCCAATTCTGGGTACCTGTCTCAAAGGGGAGGAACTACATACATCAGAGGACTTAGCGTTCAGAGAGGAGATAAAATCCTGAGCAAAGTCATGGGACCTTGATCTCTTCCCTTCTGCTCACCCCAACTGCATGTCTTGTGTCAGCTTTAGACTAAGGCCTTCAGTTTTCAGGTACTCTGTCATTATATTTGATTTATAAGCTCCAATTCTAATTATATTATACTGTATCTTGCATTCTAATATCTTATTTAGTAAATCGGTTTGTTTCTCTTCAGGTAGTTTTGCTGCTGTTTTGTCTTTGGGCCCAACTCTCTGTTTCCCTTTTCCAGGGCGTGGATCCATGGGTTCCTCTGCCCTACTGGCTGTAGAACGGGGCCAAACCAGCCCTTAAACCATCAATGCCCTTGGAGGCTGGAATGAAATTATATGAACTATCAATGAATTTCTTTGTTAACTTGGTGGCTATCTCCCCTATATTCTTGTTATAATTATTATTTTTTTTGTAAAATCAAGTTTTTATCACCATTTCACATGATTTGGAGGGAGAAAAAAGGTGAAAATAGTTCTGAATGCAGTTTAAGAACATTCAGAAAAACTGTCTCGTGTTTTTCCTTGGACATGCAGCTTTTATGAACCCTGTTTCAAGGAGTTAAAAGGAAAAAAACATTTTGGGCAATGAATGTTTCTTATGGATCATGATAACGAAGTAAGTTGCATTGTTAAATAGCACCTGTGCTCTCACATGTGGTACAGGTAAAACTCAACATTTTCGAAGATTTCTCATTTTCCAGACCATTTAGTTCCTCTGTGCTATGTGTAATGTAATCAGATTCCTTGTAAAGGTCTGTTTCTTAATATACAAAAGTCTGACTTTATGCTATACTCCAGGTTGCCTACTGATTCTTAGCCTAGAGATTTCTGTGAGCCATCAAAAAAATTTATTTGGCTGCTGAAGTAAATTGCAAACTGAATGTAGTACTTAGAGCTACTAGAAAATGTAATGTATTTAGTTTTGAAAAAAAAAATCCTCAGTGATATTGCTTCGAAGAAACATGCAATGAAACAAACACTTAAAATACTAGAATATGTTGTTTAAACTACTATGCTCTATTCTTGGAATATTTGTGAATATTTTTGTTTTCTCTCTGTTAGGTAGTATTTGTCAAGTGTTTGTTTATTTTTTGCTCTTTATGAGCAGTATGCAATATTTATTTTTGAATGAATATGAAAGGAATATATGTGTATCCCTAATATATGTGCAAATACTTCATGTACAAGTGTTCACACGTTCACATAAAAATGTTGCTTGTTTTGTTACCTATGCCTCAAGAGAAGGATTTGTGAAAGCACGTAGTTATAGTTTGCATTTTCCGGTATCATAGAGATGCTTTTTATCTAAAACAGTAGTTCCAGTAGCTGTACAAATCATAGTACTGCAATTGCATTTTCCAAAGCTTGTGTACAGAGTTCAATTTCATTTCTGATACACTATGACTTCAGTATCCATGCTGTCATCTGTTCTTTTTTATTTTCTTTTGGACCTTGAAAATAACATTTCCTCCTTGTCACAACCCAGTCCCCAGCATTAGTGTGCAGAAATCCGTGTGCATTTGTATGTATACACACATCTGTAGTCATGAAGAGATAGAAGAAACTTTCTATTTTAGAGTAAATAGAATATCTTTTGCTATTTATCTATTTGCACATTGTTTTCCCTGTAAGAAAGTCGAAGTACAAATGCAAAAATGTTCTAGGCTAAAATAGTCAATGGAGTACTATCACTTCATAAAGTAGAAGTCAACCTACCTATTGCCTGTCACGAGGAGCTGTTAAAACTGGGTATCTCAGAGAGCACAGGAGACCAAGACAATCATGTCATTCACTGCTTCTTTCAAGTTCCTCAAAGAAAATCCTGGACCACTTCACTTATTTCTGACCATGAAAATAGTTGAGATGAACACTAGAGCTCTGAAAACTGAAACACTGAACATCTTTATAATGTTACTTCACTGGCTAACAGTAATGCAGTCCACCAGCAGACAGTCTTCATGCAGTGTTTCACAAGCACTAATATTTAGCTGGAAAAACATAGAGAATGTTAGGATGATTTCTGACCCTGGCTTTTCCTGACCTGATCTTGTATTAGGATAGGAGGATGTGCTTTAAATTCTCCTCATCCTTGGGAACCCGTAAGGGGAAAATATCAAGTACAAATGAAGGCAGATGTTCTAGTTAGGGTAAATGGTGAGTTGAAGCAGTGAAGCAAGTTCCAGTTTACACCTGCTTTCAGTGGGCTTGGATGCAAGTCCACTTGGTGAGCTATTTGCTTCCATATCTCAAGCCTGAATTTCACACTAGATCGTAAATGTAACTGCTACTATGTATAGACTATAGAAATAATTTTCATTATTAGATATCAATTAACATCTAATTCTTAAACAGCTCAGCCAGTGTCTTTTTTCCTGACGTTAAATTCTGATTGTTTTGTTCAACTACATAAATAATGAAATATATCCAGCTGTCCAGCAACTATATCTTAGTATCCAAATGGTGTCTCAGGTGTTCATCGCTACGAAAATGAGATTCATTTATCATAAGTATTCTGCAAAGCTCATTTAAACTATGCTGTTTTCATTAATTTTCTTATCCATTATTGAAGTCAGTCCTTCAAATGTCCTTCTATGTAGGGGGGTAAAAACACTTAAAAGAATTGAACACTGTTTATACAATGTCAAAAAGTTTTATTAGAAAACTGAACTTTTAATCATGAAAACCCAATTGATTTTACTTCTCAGGAAATAATTAGAAATGTAAGACTTGGGAATATTTACATGTGGTAAACTTTGCTTATTTTCCTACTGCCCTTTAGGCAGCAGAAAATTGAAAGAGTAGATAGCATTGCCATGTATTTCATTAAGGAATTTTTCCAGACAAAATTTACCTGTCTGAACGTTATGGACTGAATGTTAGGTTTGCATTTAAGTTCTGAGATTTGAATTTAACAGTCTAAACAAAGAAATAGTTGTAGATGCTTGAGTAATAGCTACATAAAAATGTATTTTACTATTTCTTTCTCCTTTTTCTTAAACAAAACAAAACCAAAAAAAGAAATATCTAATGTGAGATGTTTAATTGCAGTAATTTAAATGATGGGTTAAGAGTCTGCTTTTATTATAAAAATGTATTTATGGTGTGTATCAATTTAAGATATTGGTATACCTGATACTTAATTTAACTAATCATAGTATAAATTATAATGAAGCAATAGAGGAAGTCAGTGCGTTTCAAATAATATTCATTAGAGATTTGGTTGAAGTTGTAGGCTAACGGTTGAAAACCAGATTGTTCTAGTTAAAAGAACTGTTATGTTATTTTTTTGCATTGGGGGTGATTTTATGCTACCCGTGTAGCCGTGCTGGTAGATACAGATCTACTTTGTGCCTAAGGTGCTCATGTTTATCTTTTAGGGTTTTCTGGGGGGATGATGAGGGGAAGGGTGAGGAGGGCAGGAGGAGAGAGTGGGGAGGGAAAAGGTGTTATTGATAAATAAATGAAAAGAAAGATACAATGGGATAGACTGTAATAAAGAAATATTTTCCTGTATTTCTTCTAACCCTACAAAAGAAAAACAGAAAAGGAACAAAAACAATGTGAATAAATGGTTACTTTTCTACAATCTTAGCCTGCAAGGACACTATGTTTACGGAGGAAAAAAAAAAAATGAAAACTAGTAGATTAAAGATAGTAATGGCCATCTAAAGGAGGGAAAAGAAATATGTAGGCCTCTCTGAAAATTATGTCTTCTATTTATTTCCATGGAAACTACAACTGATACAAAGAACACAATAATGCTATTGGAGAGAGCAAATTCTCAGCTGTGAAACTGTATTTGTCAACGTAGACACCACCATTAGCTGTGCAATTTCACAAGCAGTGTGCCACTAGTAAAAAACAAAACAAAACCAAAACCTGCACCAGTGGAGGTGTCCCATTGTCATTGTCACCACTGCTGAAATGCCCCACCCATCAACTCACTGTGCTCACATCCTCTGTCTGATTTCCATCAATGCTCAGCAGTGTCAATCGGTGCTATTATTTTCCCATGGAGGAATTCAATTCCACACCTTTGCTTCACATTGACTTCCACATCAGCTTCCAATTTGTCAGAACTGCCCCTCTGCTGCCGTATGTCGAATGGCAACAAAATGAAACAGAACACTGATGTGTATGTTCAGTCTCCACTGTTGTCACTAACATCAGCCTAATTATGGGACAACATAAGAAAAGAGCCTTCTTATTCTATATGACCTAAGCCTGAACTACATTAAATTTTGATCTCAGTATATGACAAATAATTGTTTTCTTTATCACCTAGTTCTTACCAAGGTGATAACATCCAGTAGTTCCTTTCTTTTTGTTTTATCTTTTTTTTTTTTTTTTTTTTTTTTAAGTGTTGTGACTTAAGCAAATCTCACTTCTCAAATCATGTGAATCTGGCACAAGATTTCTGAAAGAAAACCTTGGGAATTTTAGAACTGGTTGCAATTCTGAATATTCAAATTCCTGCTATTTTGGCTGTGGGGCCTTCCCATGCTGCCTTTGACTTCATAAACAGCGCAAAGAGGGAATTAAGTTGTCTTTTGCAAGCTGAGAAGGATCTGAATGCTGGAGGAAATCTCATGCTGTGGAGAAAAATCTCCTGAAACTTCTCACAGGCTAGAGTAGTTTCCATTCTATAAAATTGAGAACCTTGAGTATTACAGGTTTGGAAAGTATAAGAGCCTCATCTTGAGAGGTTGTTCTCTGCACATTCAGGTTCCAGGTTACAAAGCCCAAGCATCCATTGTTCTCTGTTTCTATTGCAGGATGCTGCTATTTCTTTTAGTTGTCTAATTTGCTTCACAGTAGGAGGAACAATACCTGCTGTTCCAAAAGGCTCGTTTCAGTTAAACTGCACATACGTGATGTTCAGCAAGAGTGAAATAGTGCTCTTAATTTCATTCCAAACACCTGTCAGTATCGCAGCCCACTTCAAAACACTGTTGTCTTAACTAATAAATACACAGAAGCAAATTTTTCGAAGCCCTGCTTCTTTGAAGATTCATGCTCATGCATAGCTTCAGACAATTAGCGGTCCTGTTGAAATTGATGGAACTGCACTTAGGCTTTCATCTTGGCTCCAATAAAGATATTTTCAAATTTTCCCCTGACTTGAATAAGACCAGATTGCTCTCAAAGCATTTCATGTATTCCGCGCTGTGTTATAACACAGAAGAAAGCCATGCTTGTGAAACCAGATGAGGTTGTTATCACAGAAGTGTTTTTTCTGTTGTTGTTTTTCTTCTTCAGGGGTACTGTAGCATTCAAATCAATCTATAAAAGAAAGAAAGTCCAACTTTCAGACTTTTTATCTTATAACTTACTGCACCTTGTTAGTTGCTTCTTTTTAATAGATTTCTGATGGCCTTTTGTAAAAGTATTTATTGTGCTTCCTTGTTAAAGATGTTTCCTACCTACAGAAATGATTGCTATGACTTGGCATTGTGTCCCAGATGTCTTGATGAAATTCCTCTTCTTACTTGCACCATTTGTACTGTTCACACTTTTAATGCCTTCCCTTTTACTATCCAGGTAGGTAAGTTTTTGTCCAAGTTCTTCTGGATTTAGACTACACAGCGTTTGTTGAAGTTCAATTTATTGTTCAGAGTTAGCAAAAAAGAAGTGAGTAAACAAATCATGATAATAGTCTTGGCTATGTGACTGGAAGATAGATTATGAGTAGAAAAGAAAACACAAACAAACAAACAAAAACAAACAAACAAAAAAAACCCAGCAAAATAATAGTTATTTAACAGGACAAATTATGCTTGGCTCAAATGGATCTCTCCCTTACCTGAGGCCTGTCCTAAACTATTTTTATGCTTAGAGATGTTTGCTGCCATTCATCAGTCATTGAGTAGATTGCCTTTAACCTCAGCCTATCTACTTGTGCTTCCCATGGTGTCTGCATTCTCGTTCCCTGTCCCCTTTCCAAGAAGGATTTATTCTTCTGCTAATTTCATGTAATGTGTCTGTAATATTCAAGATAGTAGGAATTTATTTCTGGTGGTTCTTCTGAACCCATACTTCCCCTCTCAGCAGCAATGGTACATATGGTGAGCTGCTCCATTAACAGAAATACAGAATTCAGAGCTTATATGAAAGGTGTTAGTTTGCTAGAACATCTTTAAGACAAAAATGACTTCACAGAATCACAGAAACACCAAGGTTGGAAGAGACCTACAAGATTATCCAGTCCAACTATCCACCTATCGCCAATAGTTCTCACTAAACCATATCCCCGAACACAAAACCCAAACGTTCCTTGAACACCTCTAGAGTGGGTGAGTCCACCACCTCCCTGGGCGGCCCATTCCAGTGCCTGACCATTCTTTCAGAAAAGTAGTATTTTATGTACAAGAGACACTTAATTTACATGTAATCATATGTAATAAAATGCATATAAATTACAACTTTTTCAACACACTCCTCTCTTACTCTTAGTAAAAAAAAAAAAAAAAAAAAAAAGTCACAGAAAGGTAAAGACTAGTTTTTCTTCAGTTACCTCCTCTAAAACTATTTTCCAATTTTTAAGTTCTGCTGCACTAGCCATTCTATTCCTTATAGTCAATTTAAACAAAAGACTACTTTTACATTTTTTCCAGGGAGTTAGTTATTGTAGCTGGTTACAGTGGGCAGCAATAATATATGTGGGATTTTAAAATGTTTGTTCTTGATGGCAAAAGTTAACAAGCGGATTAATCCGTGGTTTAATTCTAAGAGGTTACCCAAATAACATGCCTTCATAGCTATCTTTCCAAGCACAGCCTGCTGAGGAACATCTATTTTGGCCAGTGAGCAGGAGGAATTGAAGGCTTCATCTCATTTGTGAAGCTGGGTTAAGCCTGTGGTGATCCTACAACCCTTGCTTAATTAATTCCACTTTGGCTTTGGACTTGCATCTCTGTTTTGCACAGCAAATGCAGCTGTGCTCTGACTGCTGCTGGAAGCAGATATAACTATCTGCAATGCACTAAGGTTTTCCTACTGAATATTTATTCTTTTGACTCATTTCATAGTTAATATGTGCAGGCATTTGTGACAGGTTACTACTTGCTGACTGATTGGCACAATTAATTTCCATGTTCCACTTGAGCTACAATCGTGAAATACAATTTGCTCATTCATTATTGGTATATAAGGGGAAAAAAATCTCTCATTTGTAAACTGACCTTTCCGTTAGAGATTGCTAGTCCTCAAGCTGAGATTTTAACATACTCAGGTGGCTTCCTATGTGTTAGGTAGTACTTTTGAGAAACCGATCTGTATCCTCTAAGTAAACATCACTATTCAGGTTAATGATTTTGGAGATCCAGATTTGTTAAACATACAGAGAATTCCAATCTTTTTTTTTTTTTTTGGCGTTGTTCTATACTTTGTTGTGCTACATCATGGCTCCAAGTAGGATTTACTACTTCAAACACAATTTTGTATCTGTGCAGCAATCTGACTTGTACATAAACTTGCTCATTTCTGTTCAACTTATAACACAGATGGTGCTTATTGAGTCTCATCTCATATGATCTTCATTTCCAGATTATACAAGGGAGTATTAATGGTGTCTTGCAACAACAGTTGTTTGTACTAGATTGCTTGTTGAGAAGAATGACATACTGGAAGACAGTAGGGAAAATATTTCATCATTTTTTCTTTGCTTACCTTTTTTGAAATCAAGCATCACTTGAATTTAGATGAGGTAGAAGTAGATGGTAGACCAAGAAAGTCAAGTAACTATCATACTATACTTGCTACTAAACTTCTGAAACATTTAGATCATTTTCTTTTGTCTCCTGTTTTCTAACGTTACTCTATTGGAAATTCAACCAAATAGCACTGCTTTTGGCCAGGCAATTCAGTACAAGGACCAGAATGTTTTCTGACAAACTCTGCAAAGTGTGTGATTTATCCATTACATTATTTACTCCATGAAATTATGTTTACTCCAGCTCACAGTGTGACAGAGACAAACACTAAGCTATAAGAAGTACAAAAGCAGAAAGTTCTTTTTTCTGTCTTCGCCGCTGAAACTGAGATAATGTTCCATATTTTGCTATTGAACTTACTGCATATATTGAGATTTTTTTTTATTTTTTTGGCACTTGAAAAATTTAAATTTCTTTTTACTTAAGGAAAATATTCATATTAATTTATATTCATATTAATTTAAATTAATCTACTTTTCTCATCATGTAACATAAAGGAGTGTTGCAAAGAAAATTTAGTATTTCATGTGTACAGAAACTTCTAACTCTTAGAAAGGAACTGAACAAGATCAAGTAAAGCATAAGCCAATGTCATTTTAAAAATAAAAATATAATCTTTGTGTAGAACATATGAAATCCCTGCTTTGTAACACAACACACAGAAATGATTAAGCCAGAACTAAATCAAAAATTACTCTACTGTATAAAGCACGTAGCATAGTATTGACCTTGAGTAGAAGTAAAGAAGTTAAGTTAATGGCAGGCAACCACTCAGTTTTAAAACAGAAGAAAATGAATACGTAGAATTTGATATCTGGTAAGAAGTAATATTGAGCAAATAAAAAGATATATGCTAGCAAATAAGTAATATTTCTTCCCATCTCACTCAGTAGTAGGACCTGTGTAAAATGGTGATTCAGATAATTTAAGTACACACCTGATTTTATCACTCTGTAAACAACTGGATCTCAGTGCATAACGATGTCTCATACTGATTCAAGCGTAGCCTATATCCCTCTGAAAATCTCTCAACTTCTTTTTCTTGAATTTTATATTTACTTCATAATTGTATGTTCTGTAATTATTACGTGTTATTTGCTTTATTGTTTGTTGTCTGGTTTTGTTGTTGTTGTTGTTTTGGTTTGTTTGCTTTTTTTTTTTTTTTTCCTAGTAGAGGTAATATAGAAGTAATTCTATACCTGGAAAAGAAACTGTTCTACTCTTCTGAACAAATATACATCAGTTTCAAGGTAGCTTGATAGAAACTTTAACTATCTGAGATGTTTTTTGGCTTACCTTTGGGCTTCCATTTCTTTGCCAATTAGTTATTCCTTCTCCATTTGTCTGGGCAAGGGGTTAAAGTTGCAATTATTACTAAAAGTCATTTTAAATGACAGTCATAACATTTTATTGTCAAGACAAGTATTTAAAAGATGGATGTACTTGACTGAGAGGAAACTAATAAATGGTTTGGAAGAAATCAGGTAAAGGATGGGTTGAACTGAGATAAGATAATATGGGAAGGTTGTTGACACAGTTCTTTGTAAATCTTTTCACCTACTGCTTACCTCAATCAATCAGTAATTCTTCTTTGTGTTTTATATGGCTAGAATTCATAATGTAAGGATGCTTTTTCCACCAGGCATTTTCCCAAAGATAAATGTCTTGTCTATTGGAGAAAAAAGAAAAAATAAGTGTGTGTTAGACTGCAAAGTGACCAGGGAGTTGAAAGGATAAAGCTGAGTTAGAAACGGACTGAGAGTTATGCTTAAGGGTTACTGAAGAGCGTGAAGTGTAGTTGCCACCTCTTGACAATTTTCTCCAGAGAAAACTGAAAACCAGAATTCATTCAATGCTAGAAACTATTGTTATAGATAGTAGAACAGTAAAAGGTATAATTTGGGGACCTAATATTTGTGATTTGTTATAGAAATCACATTGAATTAGTCTATAAAGTGAGTACTGTGTAGGTTTTTTTTTTTTTTTTTTTTTTTTTTTGCTCGGAAGGTTTCTTGTGCAGGGAAGGTTCAATGGAAGTTTTTTATGTTCTGCACAAGTGTTTTCCAATGTCTCAAGGAAACAACCAGCAGTGCTGGTGAATGAGACCACCCACACTTTGAGAGAGAGGGCATGCTGAAACATAGCTTGATTGAGATAAGGTCTCAATTATGTCTTGTAATTTACAGAGTAAATGTAAAATTGTAAATGCAATTGTGTTCATAATAATTATCTAAACATTTTAGTATATTCTGGAAATAAACTTGTCAGGATTACCCCACTTTTAAATTTCTAACATGAATTGATTGGAATTTACTTTTTCTCAGTGTCTAATATTTCTGCTTCTAATCAGTTAGAACGTAGATGGTTCTAACCTTTTTAACCTATTTCATGTTGCCAGAGAATATAAATGGTTTCTAAGCATACTCTCATTAAGTAGGTTGATACAGTGTTATGACTTACATTAAGGTGATAATGTTTACTATATGAGAACTTCTAAAGTTCATCACTAATTTACTAAACTGCCTTTGAATTTAAACACCATACTTTGTCACGATGACCTCAGATCTTTAAGGAAGAAAAAAAAAAAAAATTTCTTTTTGGTAGCTTTTTATGAAGTAATAATGGCAGGTCTCCGCTCCATCTAAACCACCTGCTAGTGAGACTCAGTAGAGATTCCAAAAACATTTTCAACTAGGTCTGTTATCTTAAAAGCAAGTACCTGTTTCAGAGTTCAAACGGGCTAGCAGACAAACGTTTGCTCCTTCCTGTTAGGGAAGTATATCTGCTAGTAAGGATGAACTGACTCCATTTACAAAAAATAAGTGCTCATGGTACAAAATAATTATTCAAGTAATTGTATACCACTTTATTTGCAAGTCTTTCCCTACTACAGCTATGTCCTTTTCTTGCAAAAGCTGAGTCTACCATACCTTTATAAAAAAGAGCTTTTTGGCTTGGCTATTGGCTAGCTTCCTGTCTTGTTCTGCGATATTTCTCTCATTTCCAAGACATGGTTAAACTTCTTCCATCTAGTGTCCATTAGTGCAGGTAATGTTTGGACTTTCTAAAGCATTCCCATTGTCATGTGGCTTTGAGCTTTATGTAGTCCTCTTTGTGGATTGAGTTTATTGAAAGGTATCTTTAAGAAATCTGAAATCATTTGTAATTTTATTGCTCTAGAATGATGGAAGCAAAGGAGTTGTTTGCTGCTTTGTTAAATTCACTAAATACTTTCACATTCATATTAAGAATAAATATATTCAGCTCAGTATTATGATTAAACAAAACTACTATGATCAATAGTTGGAGTGGAGGCCTTCTCATGTGGCATATTGCAAACACTTGAGTATTTCTACTGGGGATGTACAACTGTTTGGTGTTAGAATGGGTTTGATTTAAGTAAAATTTTATTTAAATTGAGGACTTTTACATTATCTTTTTCCATGTGAGGGGCTTATGTTTATTGATAAGAAACAGTAAGAGTTATTCACCTCTTCCTTCTGTGCAACGTCAGGCTACAGCAAGTACTCATTTTCTGCATAATCTTCACTTTATATTTTTCAGACTAATGGCACAGTTAAAACAAGAACTTGTTGTATTTACTTTCGCTTTCAAAGGCTGTTTTGTGTAGTGCAATACTAATGTCAAATATTGCTCAGATGTACAAAACTTTAATTTCAAAGACCAAGATAATATTTTTTTACAAACTCTTTATGTCTGGTAGGATTTTTATTTTTTTTTACCATAGAAAATAGGCTTCCTGGTATTATTTTAAGTTGTTTCATACTTCCAGTCCTATAGAGTCTTTTGTATCCTGAAAGGTGTCCCGAATAGTATGCTGTGTTGTATTTATTTTTCGATTGTTTGTTTTGGTTTGGTATAATTATTATGTGAGGGAGATGAATGTATTGTTTTCTTCTTTCTTTGGTGATTTAGTTGTGATTATCTTCTAGAGATATACAACAAAGGTATTAAGTGAATACAAAATATGGAATTACTAAAGCAAAATAGCAAGCAGTAGATAACAAAGATAAGAATGAAATTATCCTAGGGCTGGAAAACTTCCTTTTAGTCCTTATTAAACTCATGCTCTGTAATCCATTTTTCATCTTCCTAATCAAAAAGTAAATAAATCAATAAGGACTTATAAAAGGGCATGTTTTAGTAACAAGATATGTAATTAACTGGATAGTTATGTGCTGTATCTCATATTGATATTGTGGAAGCCACTCATAGGGCAAATTTCTGTCCTCTTCTAACAAAACTGTAGTAAATTAATTTGGGAAGGTTTCATTGAGCTTGCTTGCATAAAACTTAAAATCCACATAAAATTCTCTAATACAGTTAATAGAGGACTAAAATGAGCCTGTTCCTTTTGTTCTTGAGGGAGTAGCATTAGTCCTTTGCATGGCTAAGAATCAGTTTTGCAGCTGAAACTCTGTGAAACTCTATCCTGCAGTCATAACCAAATTATGTAGCTGAGCACCAGCAGTGTAGAACATGATATTTAAGAGACATTTTCTTAATGTTGCTTTAGATTTTATTATTATTTGCAGACTTTTATTTTAAATAGAAAACCCCACCCCAAGATACATGATCATTTTTATGTATTCTTTTATATTCTATTATAAATGAGATAATGTTTTTAAATTCTTGTAAAGCAGTGTCATAAACAGCCCAGAGCAGAATAAACATTGATCCAGGAAATCCAACTATAAACAGAAAAATATAGAAGCATAGGCAGCAAAATAACCTGCTCAAAAAAGAAACAAAACTCTTCATTGACATTTCTGCTTGTCTTCTACCTAATTAGACTTGAGCTGCATTGTTTGCTGCAGTGTTTTTTACACTTTCCTTACAGCAAAATCTTACTATTATACAAATATTTCTGAATGATTTTGGTAAACATATTATCAGTCATATGTCAAGGGTCATAAATTCCTATTTTTCCTTCTTTTAAGTTGCGTGTAGGAATAAGGCACTTAAGAAATACAGTGAAGACATGATCAAGTAGCTAGATGATTTATTTGTTGGCTTTTGTCCTGAGGATGCCTTTATATGTGGAAAATTCTTGTTTTAATCATTTTATATATACATAAAATGAAAATGCTTCCTTACCTATGAAATCCTTGCTCCCTTCACTCCAACTACATCAAGTCACCATCCCTAGCTTGCACTGGCACATTCTGTGGTGTGTAAATAACAGAGTAATTATCACACTTAGAGAAGTTAATCCACTTCAAATTACCCCAAGTGAATAATTCAGATTTGCATTTGAACTACAGCCTGGTGTTATCTAGGTCACCACATGGCGCACAGTATTTTTGAAGTTTTGGGATCAGGAGATTGTTTATATTCCATCAAGCAAACAAGCTATAACCTGATAAATGTTAGAAGCCACTTGAGCAACATAAATCAAATATATGATAATTCAAATTTAAGAAAAATCTACTGTCTCTAATCACCTCTCTATCATTGTTCATAACAGCTTATTACAGAAACTCTGAAAAAAAAAGCCTATTGAGTTTATTGTGATGTATTTCATGTTTATGAATCATAGTAATCTTTTCTACAGTAGTATAGTACATGCTGATTTCTCTGCTAAGTTTAGACTATCAGGGCTTTAGGGATAAAAGTAAGATACCATGGGTATTTTTCTCTTTGTTGAGATGTTGTATTTCTCTTTAATTTATGTATCTGTATTTTTGCAAAGCTTTTTCAGAAGAAATTTTTCTTATTCTGTCAAAATTGTTTGTCAGGAGAATGCAAGGGGTGTTTTTTTCCCTGCTTCAATAGAATTTGACTGTCATCTTCAGTACATTTATCTGTACAGTACAGAGTGTTTACCTTTGGGATTTGACAGTGCTGCTTGTTACCTTGATACTAATTGCAATTTGAACAGAATAAACACTGGGTTGAAAACAGCGCTATATATTATTCCAGTAGATGCATTTATAATTAAATTAACAGAAAGGCTTGACAGGATTGTTTTGTAAAAGGACCCTATAAAATTCTGGAAATTAACCAATCAATAGCCATGGTAGCTTTTTATCAGTGTGCATAAGAGCTTTTTCCATATTGCTTTTGTTACTGGAGTAACTTAAAAAGTAACAAATGAAATGAGCAGGAGTATGAACTCATATTGATATAGCTGATCTAAAAAGGATGCATGTAATGGAAAACAAAAAATGAAAGAAATGGAATAAAGAAAGAACAGTTAGGGTCAAACAATGAAGAGAAGCTCAAAATTCTATTAAAAATAATGGAAATAGTATTATGTTGTTAGAAATAATATTCCACTGTCATCTGCTTGCTCTGCATAATTATAAGCTTTCCAGAATCACTTGAGAGTGAAAGAGTTGGAAACATATTTGCAAACTTTTATCACCGAAAACATACTATATAATTTGAAGTACTTTGCTGTCATGTCTAAGAGACACTGTGAAGGTTATTTGGAGATTATAATATCAGAAACATCATTTTCAGAAGAATATGTGCTACCACAACCTGAAGGAGCACAAGTCTGTGGGATTTGATGAGATTGATCCTCAGAATCAGAGGGAACTGGCAGATGAAGTTGCTAAGCCGTTATCCATTGTATTTGAAAGGTCGTGGAGTCTAATGAATCTTGGAAAAGGGGAAACATAACCCCCCATTAACAAGAAGGGAAAAAGGAAGATCTAAGAAACTACAGGTCAGTTAGTCTTACCTCTGTGCCTGGCAAGATCATGGATCTTCCTACTAAGGCAATTGGAGAATAAAGATGCAGTGACTGGTGATAACCAACAAAGCTTCAGCAAGGGCAATTCATTCCTGACAAACTTGGCGGCCTTTTCTGATGTAGTTAGAGTGTCAGTGGTTAAAGGAAGAGCAACTGATGTCATCTACCCGGATTTGTGCAAAATGGATGTCTCGTTTCCATTTCTTGCCCTACATGCATGAATTGAGGAAATAAAACATTTCTGCTCAGTGGTAACAAAACCTCTTCCTGAATGGCTGAAGTACAGCAATAGTCACCAGAAAAGCATCTATGGCACAGACACCTCAACAACTAAACAGACATTTATGCTCTTGTATTTCTTATCTTTTAATTAGTTATTAGTAGGAGAGACTCTTGTTTTATCTTGAGTAAGCATAGCTTCTGCAAGAGTCTTTGGGGAGTAACCTTGGCAGTAGCCTTCTGTAAATCCGAGTGAATGATCTCAATTAATTAATGCTCATCAACTTTTTATATATAAACTGATAGTTTTTGTGGGATTTTTGGGTATAAAACCCATGTGGAATTTTTTGTAAATATTTCATATCAGTGCATTCTGGTCTCTGTCATAATTCCTACCTGTTTTCCTGATAGGATAGCCAGTATAATAGTCTGTAGCCCTTTTATTCATTATAGGTATCCTTTCTCAAGAGTTATATCTCTTCATTCTTTTATTTTTCTTGTCACAATGTCTGATTCAAGCAATAGTTTATATATCTCAGTTTGAAACTCAGTAGCTTCATACTGGAGTTTCCTTTGCTCTTGCACAAATTACCTAATCCTGACAATTGCTACTGCTTGATTTATTAATCTGTGCTAAAACCTCTTCTATTGACACTTTCCTTCTTTTGGAATAGCTTCTCCATCTCATCCCTTGTGAAGTAGTGAACCTTTCTGACCTTCTCCATACTGAGCACTGATGAAAAGATTCACTTATCTTTTCTGCAGTGATCTCACCTTTCTTTAGTGTTCCTTTTGTATCTTGGTAGTTTACTGGATCCACTGACTTTTCAGTCATCGTACTTCTGTCTTTGAAAACCATTTTTATTATTAGTTTTTTGTACTTTCTGCAAGTTTCATACCAAAGTATTACCTGTCTTGCTTCATTTTAGTCCTCCATTTAACTTGCAAGTTTCTTTTCTCATTTGGATATAAATTCAATTGTTTACCTTTCTGATACGTTCCTTCAGTAAGCTATTTTTGTGTTTGTTTGATTTTTTTTTTTTTTTTTGTTAATTGTTGAAAAAATTCAGAGACATTCAGGTGTAATAAGCAGCACCTCTTATGGTCACCTTTACAGTCATCTGAGTATATATATTTGTCACTCTATAGAAAGGTGCAAAATATAAATACTGAAAAACCTAGGAATCAGGAATCTGTGATAGGTATATATGAGTTTGCAATCCCCTGTCTTACTTCAGGTTGTGGAGAAGTACGGAATTTGAACTTTTATTTTTTTGTTAATTTCTAAACATCAGATAGTCGTTGTGCAAAGTTTTTTTTAGGATTTTACTTCCAGGTATTTTTCAATGTACAATATTTTTTTTTTTAACTTGGATATCAGTTTATCCTCAGTCCTCCAGACATCGTTGGTAACGTTTTCATGCTCATAATGGCATGTCCCTAATTCTTGCCTGGCTATGACTTCTTGTTCCTATAATTTTGCATTATGACGTCTGACAGGATTTCTTTTCTCTGATATGTTTTTGTGGTATGTAGATTCAGTGGCATTCTAAAGTCCAAGTCTTGAGCATATATGCTATTGAGCACATTAGCAAAGATTTAGATAGGAACAGAAACTATGAGCTGTTCCAAATTTCCAGTGGAGTTTGCAGGGGTCTTTTCAATACCATTTTTTTTTTTTCTAAAATGATATTTTCATGATTTTTTTCATCCATATTCTCAGTTTGCCTACAGATTTTATTGCATAATAGTTATCTCCCTAAAGCAAATTATCATTTCAAAACCTAAAGAATTTGACAATGTAAAATGGAAAACATTATTGTAACTGAAGATGAAAATATTTTAGAGGTAGTATTGCTCACTGACACTTGAAAGTCCACAATTTTAAAATATTTTATTATGTAGTGGAGCAAAATTGATTCAGGTGCTATGAAAAACTGACCCACCTCTTCCTTTTTTAAGTATCAAGACGTAACAACTGTGTCTCAGTGTAAAATACTATCATTCATTTGCTTGGATTTATGAAAAGCACTTCCCTTTTTCTATAGGCATCACTGTACAATTGTGTTTCAAGAAATTGAAAATCTTAACAATTTCTCCAAATCTACAGCCAAAGTCAGTCAGAGGAAAGTTGCTTGACAGTAATTGATCATAATGATGTTTGCAGGACCATGGACATAAATTACATGTTAAAACACTGAGTTCTGTCCTTCACTTATTGTTGTTGTGTTTCTTAGAGCAGAACTTCAAAATAACCACAGTGCTTACCTGCTCTAGAAAATTACCTTCCTCTCTGCTACTGAAATCACTTGTAACCTAGAATGAATGGGTAGCAGAAAATGAAGCCTTATCAAATGACTTTGGAATCTAAAGGGCTAGAGAAAGAATAGAGGAATTATAGTTAAAAAAAAAAAAAAAGGCAGATAAGTATGAACTATGGAATAAAACTCCCTAAGAAATACAATGCACGCCATAGATAGATTTTTGTTGATTTTGTTTGAAATACTTGTCAGTGCGGCCTGTGGTTACACCATGCATGAATTATTGATTTTCCTCACTTGTGAAATAAAGATTATTTATAGTGTAATGTTTCATAAGTACAGCTAGAGGCTGCCAGGTGACATGTGGAAATCAAACTCTATAACCACGGAGTGGTTTATAAAACAAGTATATTTCATCAGCGCTGTGCACATACTGGATGCAGAAGGGGTATTCCCACCTACCCTGCATACCAGAGGTCAAGAAAGGCACATACTTAAAGAACAAGCTGCTTACATATGCACTAGATTTTCAAGAAAAGGTTGGGTTATTACAGTGAGTCCCCAAAATGATTGATATTTTTCCCTGTTCCAAGTCTCAGTTCTTTTACACATGCGTGGTATCTCTCGCTGGTCCCTAGCTGTCTTCTGATGGTGTGTGTCTTTCTCGCTGTGTACTCTTTGACCTGGGTGAAGTTGGAGGATGTTTGACTGGCTCTGGCCAGTCATCTTATCAGGTATAACTCTGTCCAGCAGCCTGCTACTTCTTCGTTAATTTGTGGTTTCACTGTCCGGGCCTGCTACTTTGCATTCCAGAGATAAGATAGGTAACAGTGTTATTTGGAGAAACAGGAGACTGCTGTCTGTACTAACTGTCTGAATCTGTAGAAAAGCATCTGGTGTCAGAGGCCAAAACCTTGTCCTGACCAGCAAGGTCAGAGCTATAGCAGCCAATTTACCACCCCATCAAGGGACACAACTTTTAACCTAACTTTTTTTTCTTAATTCACACGTATACTTGCTTACAGTCCCATGCAAGAATAAATGGGCAATTAAAAGTAATTTATATTAAAAACGTTTTCTGTGGGACTGAAAGAGAAACCTTTCATTTTTGAAGGACATGGCCTAATTCTTGAGTTAAAGCACAGCCTAGTGTACAAGCACAGTCTGCAAGAAATCTCTCATGCTTGATCTTCAGTTCACTCCTTATCCAGCCCTAGACTGCAGTTATTTTCTAACCAGTGTTCTTGAGCTACGATCAGCATTGATTGACACTTTCTGTACTTTCATCAGCTGTGTGGGGAGTGCTGCAGGTAAAAATCTACACTGGATTTCATGATTCAATGACATTTTTCTTATGGGTAAATACAACGCAATCTGTTCTCCCACATCTCAGTCTATTAAAAAAAAAAAAAAAAAAAAATCAAACAAAAACATTTGGGGGCATTTATATAAAATATGATACTTTTTTCTCCATTCTAGCCTTGAGATGACAAAGTAATCTTTTCTACTTCTCATGGATATTGCTCCCTATCATTCTGTACAGTTTTATTTTCCTAGCTAGAAGAAATTATTCTCTAGGGGTTATCTATTAAATTAAAAGTAGCAATCAGAAAGCCAAAACCCCCAAACCTTGTTTTATTTTTTATTTGACCGTTATACAGTAAAGTAATGAAAGTTTTCAGACTCTTAATAGGAATCAGTAATTCTGATCACAGCAGATGGTCTTATGGCAATTTAGCATGTTGCAAATATTTAAGCCAACCTAAGAAACCTTTTCCTTGAGCATATATAGTTCAAAGAATAGTCATTTTTATGTCTTTGTGACAATCAGGAAGCGAAGAGGAGAAATAGCAGTAGTGAGAAGAATACTTTCTGGTCTAATCTTTGAGAGGTGCTGAGTCAACAGAAGTTTTAAAACCATATTAGAAGACTGAGTTCTGACAATATGAAGCTTTTAGCTGAGCAAATCTGTTGGAAGGATCACAGTACAAAATATCAACACTAACGTTTTCTCAATTTTGTCATTCTTTTTGTCATTTATCTTCTTCAAAATTGTGCTTATGTGAAATTATGCTCATTCTTAGATTGAAGACAGAAAATGAATGCGTAAAGTGCTTAGGTAGTGGGATTTATTTGTCTTTACCTTCATACTGAAATGCTGCCAAGTATGAAACTATGATGAACTGAAGCTGAAAAGCACTTGAGTTTTAGCATTGTACTGTTTTGTCAGCACTGATTTCCCTTGGATAATAATGTATTTTGAAGCTCATGGGGAATTCAAGGAAGTAGATGAAGGAGAAAAGAACATGAAATGAGGAAAAATAAGTTATCAATATATAAAATCTATATATTCAGTGAGTAGGTATGGTTTGTATTTGTTGTTTTGTCTTCTGCACTATCATATTATCAGCTTGAAAAAAGTGATTAGAGTACTGAATTTCACCTTGCTACTCCCACTTGCAGCTCATAGCTTGCAGTTGGTGTATGTGTGAAGGGAGAATCAAGCTCTGCTATTTAAAGTAGGCATTTCGTGGAACAGTATATGGTTACAGGATAGCTGTGGGTGGCAAATGGTCAGAAACATGGAATATTTGCTGTGGGAAGCACCGTAGATAGCTGATTTTTTTCGTGCCAAGTAGTCCCTGAACAGAAAGAAGGAAAATGAATGTGTGTATAACCTTTATGCTCTTTAGGGCCATATTTTCCAAATGACAATCTAATTTCAAGATTTCTGGTAATGTTATTGTTAAGTCAAGGAAAATATACCATTGCTTGTACATAAAGCAATAAATCTTTTTTTAATAATTTTTGTAATATATATATATTTTGTTTGTATATTTATATTATGTTTTGTAATGTATATATATTCTAATGAAAGGACTTCATGTGTGTTTTAGTGCTATTCATAAATGATTAGGTAAGGAGGAAAGGGAAGTGTATGATTGTAACTGTTCTATAACCCAAAATAGAACTTGTGTCTCCTTGAATGATATCATATCTCTCAAAGAGAGGGGGAAAAAAAAAAGATAAATCCTTCTCATGAGATACTATTATCAATGGCAGAGACAAAGAATCAATTCCAATCTCTTTTAAGTATTTCCTATGATTACTGTAAATAATAGGAAGAAACAAAAGCATGGTTACTTTGTTTTCCTGCTCTTACATCTTTGATGTATCTTTCTGTGCTAGATTGGAGAACTCGTTACCAAGTCTTTGTTCCTACTCTGCACACTCCCAAACTGAGATCGATTCATTTATTAATCTTCTACATGGGAATTTAAATAGTTTCACCTCTCCCTTATTCTTTCTTTATATGGCACATTTTCCAATTCTTTATGTAGAGGTCATTATTCATTCTGAATCTTGGTAGAGACTAAAAATAAGAGACTGAAAAATCTACTTCTCCCTCACCTCTTTTCCCTTCTGTGAAAAATAACCATGAGTGTAGTTAATCTATTGAAGTTGTTATTTTTCACAAATGATTTTAATTATTAACTGATCTGTTGCTGAACTGTTGTAAGTTTAGACAAATACGTTACAACGTGAGGATAAAATATGCAGTATTACCACAGTACTCAGTATTCTTAGAAAACCTAGTATTTAAGTTATTGTCCCTGTTGGTATGTCACAGTAGCTCCCTCTCCCTCTTTTTTTTTTTTTTTTTTTTTTTTTTTTTTTTTAATGAAAGATGGTAATTTAAGAAACAATTTCCTGAATGTTGATCCCAAAAAACAAGATGAAATTTCATGTTATTCTGATGCAGTTGCTTCAACTCAGACAAACAGTGTCTTCCACATTCTATCCAAAATGCTGATAGCCACCTGAAGATGTAAGGAGGTGTACGCCTTAGGATACTGATTATAGATGGCTTCTGGCTCCTGATAACGAGCAGTGTGCTTTGGGTCACTCACTGTATTGTGATCCCACTGGGCATCTAGCAAAGGTTTCAAAATTTTCACTGCATTTGTCCCCAGATCTGAGATTGTAAGGCAACATGTTGCAGTTGCATAGCCTAAAAATCATAATTGAAAAGTGAAGTTGCAGTCCAAATATCTACATTTTGGATTGCTGTCCTCTATGAGAGGAATGAATATAATTCAACATCTCTCAGTTTCTTTTTATTTTTCATATAATTTATGCTTTTTATAATCACAGAATCATAGAATATCCCAAGTTGGAAGGGACCCATAAGGATCAAAGCATCATAGGATTGCAGGCGTTGGAAGGGACCATTGAGTCCAATTCTGTAATGTCTGAAAACAAGCCTGACTGAAAAATACAGATTTGCCTTGGATAAACTATCCTCTAGCATGGCCTGTAGGATGCTGTTTTTACATCTTTCTAAAAGCTTTCTGTAGCACTGTCACTTTGGCAACATGCTGCATATCATAAACCCTGGTGACTGGCATTAATGATGAGACTCCTGGGGCATGAGAGTCAACTAGCAACTTCACTTAATCTATTTCATTATTAACAACAGTTGAGGAACTCTATTTTAAAGCATCTTTCTTGTTGTTGTTATTGTTTTTTCAGTGCATGATGATAAGAATGAAAATATTCAGTTTCTGTGTTTTGTTATAAGTGATGAACTAAACTCCAGTCTATTAATAAAGACTTTACAGCGTGTTATTAGCAAGATTAAAGTTAAAACCAGTTTTTCAGTAGGCTTTTTGTTGACAAGTAAAGTTCTCAAGCAGGGTATTACTCTTTCTCTAGGAAAAATGCTGTTCTTATCTTTTTTCTCCTCACTCTTTTGACAGCAAAAGGCTGCTAGCTGACTCCAAACAAGAAAATAGTGTGTCTGTATAGCAGTAAAATATAATGATGCAGCAAATTTACTCCTATAATTTGTTCTACAAAGTTTTGTTGGCGAAGTAAAACTGTTGCCAAGAGAATTAAAGCAATTTTTTGTTTGTGTAAAAAGGAACGTTGCATTAAAAAGACATCACATGTTCTAGGAGAAAGTTATATTGTTAGGATTTCAATAGTTTCCTATTGGCAATTCAACTCATCCTTTCACAGCATGGTGTTGCTACTGCTAACAATCTCAAGTACTAAGAACATATTGTATCAGATCAGCATTTAAAATCTGCGCCATTTCAAACTCCAAGTTAGGAACCTCACAGAAATTTCTTCCTTGAAAGATGATAGTGATTTCCAAACAGGGCTTAATTTCCCTAGGAATATTACAGAGGGTAAGTTTTTTATCTTAATAAAATGTGGTTCTTTAAAGATTCTCTTTACTGTAAATGAGTTCAGAATCTGGTAGCCATATATTTGACTGTATCTGAGCTGAGTGTTTCTTAACAGTTTATTGCAATAATCAGAAACAATGATGGCTAACAGCGGGTGTAAAATAGGAGAGAAACATGAAGACAGCCATCAATCTCCTCTAGTTTCCTTCAGAAAGTAACAAGGGGAAGATTCAAAATACAAGACGTGTCTAGAAAGCGGAATTCCTCAGTGCCCATTAGTCTTCATATTTTTATCAGATCACTCCAAAGCACTCAATTTTGCTTACTTTTCTTAGAATTGTAGTAAATTTTTTTTCCAGTATGAAATTAATACTAAGCTGTATATATACTAGGTGTGCCTATTATTTCGTAATTGTATTTTAAAAAGCTAAAAGAAATAATTTGAAAAGATCTGCACTATTAGCTTAAAATAAACATGTGAGAGCTTCAGGAAATTTCTGTAATCTTGCATCTCATGAGTCAAAGTGAAAGTGAATTTTCTTATTTGACTTAGCTGTCAAGTGAAAAGATTGAATAAGATAAAAAAGGATCATACTTAGCACCACATAAATATCACACAATAGATTTACTTTTGGACATGGATAGGATGACACATTTTTCTACATCATTTACTATCATTATTACCTATTTAGACTTAGCTTGGTTGTGCATAAAATTAAATTATGCTAGGCACTTTATAAGTGAAGAAATAAGAAAGAATTAGCATTTTAAAATAGATGAGCAAATAAATTCCTGCTTAGAAAAGTTGTTAATCAAAATAGAGAAAAAATAATACTAAAAAGAAAAAAGGTGATAGAAAAGCAGATTATTCACTATGGTGATGAGTTACACCACATATGCTGTCTTCAGTGTGAAGCCTTGATTCTGGGGGATCAAGGAGGTGAAAAGTAGCTTGGCAAGTTTGGCTTCTGTAAATTAAGTATATATGACAATATCCAAGTGCAGGTAATGGGAAAACTATTTTATTCTCAGATCTTGGGGGAAACAAGGGATGCCAGGTTGTGAATTTTGACATACTGCTTTGGGTTGAGGGTTGCACGTGATCGCAGATGTCGCATAGCTAGATTTAATGAGGATTGGCTTTTTGTGTGAATTGCAGAATGAACTTATGCTTAAATCTTAGGTGGTACAAGGAAAATGAATTGTGGGGAATGAAGCAGAATAAGGCATGTGCATTTAATCTGTGGGAAAACTGGAGTGACTGAGATGAAGAAGAAAGGGATAAAGAGGGTTGTCAGACTTCATTCTTTAACAGCAGAGTACTCTGCTGGGAAGGACACGTGGCTTTTAATTTCACATCTTTGTGTAACTTTTAGGCACAAAGGATGCAATCAGTGATTTCCAGCTTTCTGTTCGATCCCATAGGTCAAGGATTTATTTTGAAGTTAAAGGAATTTCAGAAAAAGCAGCCTCGTAGGTAGTAAGTTTAAGGACTGCATGCAGGCACAAAGGTAGCTGTAGATTTCTGTGTGAGAAAGGGCAGAGAAGAATTGCAGCAATGAGCCAAAGTGCAGTGGGGAAGGTTCAGAAGGTACAGGTAGCAGCTGATGTTGGTCCTTGCTGGAACTATTTTATGCTGCCATTTTGGTAACTTCAGATTCTGACCTGGTTCCTCTTTCCAATTAATTTCCTAAGTCTATATTCTTGCTTCACGGGGCGGACAGCAAGCTGCAGATCACTGTGTCCAGTTTGAGGCTACTCAGTGAAAAAAAGAAGTTAAATGAGAGGAAGGGCTACTAAGATGGTTTTTGGAATTGGAACACACAACATGCAAAGAAAACTCAAAGGGACTTTGATCCTCTAGCTTGGAACAAGGAAGGTTGTTAGAAAGTGAGAAAATGAATTGTATTCTGCTGTGACACAAGCGATGTTACAGGAAAGACAGAGCCACGTTCTTCTCAGACATCCACAGTTAAAGTGCAGGAAGTGACAGTCACAATCTGCAATAGAATGCTACAGAAAAAAGTAAAAGATTCCTTGTTGAGGTAGAACCTTTTGGACAAGCTGCTCAGAGATGCTATGGAGGGCTTCAAAACTTCTCTTTGAGGTTCTGAGAAACCTGGTCTGCCTGCGACATCCTTACTTGCAGAGGAATCCTTTACTGAGTTACAGCCAGAGTCCCTTCCAAAAGTTTCACTATGATTATGTGATCTCTAGTATTTTTACTTAGGTTATGATTAGGAGGAACTGCTGAAAAAGATATCGAGTGTAAGAAATGACAACCTGGAGGGCAGAAGGGTGGTAGGTTGTTGATCTTACATGTAGAAAGAGATTAGAACAGAAGAGGAATTTTCCTTCATCCTGTTAAACTAAGCTTTCAAAAAAATATCCTTTTAAAAATGTACTAATGGGAAAGATACAACTGGCAATATAAATCAAAATTCCAAAGAATTGCAACTTGTTTTTTTCCCATGGTGTAAACCAGGAAAATTTATTGTTTCTTCCTGAAGACAAAATTGTTTTTTGAGTTATAAACAAAAAATGTGTGTTTTGATGAGAAAAATGTAGGAGCACTCAGGGGTAAATCCAATCCTATTTCTTCTGTTTTGTAATGAATACTGATAACATGGATATGCAGGAAAGTTTGGAGCGCGAGAAGATATTACACCCTTGAGAGGGAGATTGCTGGTACCCTTTGACCAAGACTGAGGTATGCAGGAGTGTTATGTGACATACTGATGATACATTTAGAAGTACAAAACCACAGTACAGTCTATCAGTGATTGTTCTCACGCAAATAACTTTGGTTGTCAAGGTAAGCCAGCAGCTCTCTATTCCTAACAGTAGGAACAGAGGGAATTTATGGCATTTGACCTATTAAGGAGCAGATGTTCTTGACAGTGCCTTATTCATGAAAAATGAATGAATGTTAGTAGGAGGCCTCAAAAGAGCATCTATGAGCATATGCTAAACCCTGCACAACTTGTTCCAAATTCAGCTTGCATAATTTTTAAAAGTTTTTATGATCCCTTAATACACCTGAAAATTATCAGTGTTTACTTCAACACAGAGCTCAGTTGTACCTTCTCAAGTCTTAACAATACTTGTAAATGTTTTTGGCCACAGAAACATGACATTACAATGAAACAGGAAAAAAAAAAAAGAGCGATAATTAATATGTTAAAACGTAATAACTTTGGCTTCCTTTTCATCTTAAATTCTTAATAAAATATGAAGAGATACAATCCAATTCAGGAAAGGATTTGATGAAGGTATTTTCCCTCTCATATTGAAAATACAGAACTATCTCAGCTTTTACTTATTTTCATGAAGTGATTTATGAGAGCTATTTTGTCAGAATTTATTTTGTCTGTGTGTACTTGTCATGCAATGTAGCATAGATTCACTTATGTCAGCTTATAGACACCAGTGGTGTGAATCAGAGCAGCTTTCAGATTTCACGAAGTCACAAATGTCCCCTAATGATGAATTCCCCCCGGCCTTGAATTTCAGGAGCACTTATGTGTTTATGTTCATACCTAGCTGATGGTGTTTGCAGGGTGTTACAGATCATAATTTCTGGCAACTTATAGCAAATGAATATGCTATGAAGACACCAGTCTTCCTTATTCTATTTGCTCTCAGAAACTGAGATCTACTCTAGCTAGAAAGAATTGGTGGAATATTAGCAACATTTATGATGAATACAGGCTATTCCTCTGCAGTATCTGCGAGCAAAAATCAGGCTTTCACTACATGTTCCAGTGTGACTGCGTGTAGCCATTTGGAATGCTAGTTATTTCAGTCACAAGGTCAGAAAACCTTCACTGTCCATTATAACCTACTTTCTTCCACTGAGTTATTTAAAATGGTGGTGGGATTTGCTAGCTCCTGAAAATGGAATCTTGAAAAAGAAAACTGCTGTGAGAACTGTTGCAATTAATTTTTTTCATCATTATTTATGCCAGTTGATACCCCTTCACGTACTACATTCATATAAAATATTGTTTGCCTTCTCTGTGCAGTAATTTATTGTAATCAACGATCTTGTGACATCAACTGATTGCCTCAAGCAATTGTGAATTACTTGTGCACACATGAACCAGTTACAGCAAATGAAACAATGCATATAAGGATTTGTATGTTTATGAATCCATTTCTCTAAACTGATTACATTACTACTGAGGCTAAACCCATAGTTGTAATGCTTTTCAGTGCTTTTTGTAATAGGGTTTTGCCTTCTATTTCTGTAAACACTTAACTTTTTACATTTTAGTAGTTAATTTGAGCTTATGTGAGAGATGAAAAAGTGATTTGAATTTATTGAAGCATACATAGATGTATGTCAAATAGTAGTTACTGTTATGAAGATTTTGATTTCTTTTTTTGTAACTAATCTTTGGATAATTCTGTAATCCTCCTCATCTATGACTTTTCTAAATCTAGAGAAACTAAGAATAACCTGAAAATTTTCTTCAAGCAAACCATTTTTGCTGTATGTATGTTTGTTTTGCTGTATGTTTTGTTTTGAAGTTCAGAGGGCTAAGTAAGGATATTTATCTTTTAATGATTTTAAGGTACAAACAAATATTACAGTATTTAAAAACAAAGAAAGAAAAGTGAGACTGGGCTATTTTTGACTAAATTTTTCTTACGTAATTCAGATTTTATACGTAAGTTAAGTCATGCCTTTCTTTGAAGTACAGAAAGGGTAGATAGTAAAGCTGAGTGTGAAATGTCAAAATAACCACAAACAACTCACAAGAGCCTGTTCCAATATCAGATCCAATATTAGTTCTGTTTGGACTGTTTGTTTTTGTGCGCTTCAAGCTGTGAATTTTTTGTCCCTGTGCAAACATGCTTCATTCTGGAAATATTTACTGAAAAATGTTTTGTTTTGTTTTGTTTTTTACTTCTATTTTTGCAAGCTAGCTAGAAAAGCAAAACCAGATTGTAAATAATATAGTAAGCTAAGAAAATTCTAGTTAATGAACTATTTCAGCTTGGTAAACTGCTATTTTTTTATAGTAGAAGGTTAGCAGTTCTCTCAAGATTTCTTTCTTCATGCTCTTTGTCTATCCTATATGGATGCAACAGTGAACAAAAGTTTTTATCACCTCAATTTCAGGTGAAATTAAGTGTAAATCATCAAAGTAAAGGCTAGCAGTATCTTCTCTTCATTACTTTGCTTAAACATTTGGCTTTTTGAAACTCTAGATAAGAAACTGTTTGATCTATAGAAAAGGGTAATTGGATCTTCTGTGCATACAACTACCAAACATAAATATAAAGGTAATTTGGAAAATACCTTCTGTTCTGCAACTTTATTGCTCATAGTGCAGAGCTGAAAACCTCCAGCATCCTTTCTAGCAAACTGTACCTTATCATTAGGACAAAAGGACATCTTGCCTTTGCTAGCCAAAGCACTCTGTTTAGAGGTGCTCCACATGATTGGCAGCCTAAATCCTGCCTTGCCATAAAAGCCGAATATACAGGAGGAAAAGGTGAATGTGATATTTTCCTGTTTTCTCCTAACTTGATTAATAGCAAACAGAATTCAGCTCAAATAGTTTTGGAATGTATTGCAAGAAACAAATGAGTCTATGAAGATCAAAGCAGCTGCAACAATATGCAGGAGCCAACACTTTAGAGGCAGAAATGTCATCAGATCTAATTTATGCCCTGTCATTTGCCACGGCAGTCCTGCAGAAGTTAGCCGTGGTAGTGAGCTGCTGCAGAGCTCTCAGCTGACATTTACATCACTGTTGGGGTGACTGGTGCTGCTAACGAGTATTGCTGGAGCAGTGGGAAATAGCTTGGAATGTGCATTAGCAGATTGTACCAGAATCACCAGAGATAGAGGCACTGAATACGAACTTTCTCTCAAAAAAGTGAAGAAGAAAGTATCTTTGTGCCCTGTGGGAAAAAAATAAACACAAAACCGGATTTCTGATGCTCTGATGTATAAATTAATCTTAAGGTATCTACTAACAAAGGATACTTGTGCTTTAAATAGTCTTTTATGTTGGCATTTTATGTGAGGCAGTTTCCCATTTGATATCAACAATACAAGTGGCATTTAGGATTTCCTTGCTGATTATATGGATGGACAAAAATAAAAGAAGCAGAGCACGTTCACTGCAGGGTACTGCGTCGACAGAAAAGAATTGCTCTAAGGTGAAGATGATTCCCAGAGAATGCAGGTTCAGAACAGAAAAAGCGATGGAGCCTCGTATCCCATAGAGTGAACAGCATTCTTATGATATATTCTGTCTTTCTTCAGTACTTCCACTTTTATTTCCCATTTCTACATACATTATTTATTACTTTCTACTAGGTGGAAGTGTGATGTTGCATAATTTGTTTAGCTTCTCCAAGGGACTAATAAAATAGATTTTCTTCTTTTGTTTTATGGGCAAATACTAATTTATGTTTTTAACAGAATCTAAGTGACGTGTTGTGAATGATGTATGATCCCCATCTAGTGCAGAAAAACCCATAAACAGCACTTGAAAACTTGCATTCCATTCTCATTTGCAAGATTATATGCTTGCTACAGTGCAAACAACATTCAGTTGATTTGTAGCAAGGTTTGCACCTCAGAACGTTTCTGAGGTGGAAAGCAGGCAAGCCCTGCTGTGAGCAGCAAGCAGTGATATCTTTAGTTCACCTGCAGCAAATGTCCTGGAGATGCTAACTACTTAACACAGCATCTTAATACTGTGTTGAACTACCTCAGCCACTTTGTGGGCTCTATCCTTTATGGAGATGTGCACAGCTAGCTGTTCATTTAGGTTTGAACCAGTCACAAGCTTTAAATAGTTTAATTCAACACAGCTTGTTAAAGCAACTTGGCTCCCGAGCTTTAAAAGCCTTTGTGAAAAAGTCATTTTAGCATACTCAAGACTACTTGTCTTCTCTGAAAATTTGGAGTTTTCAGATAATTGGTAGGCATGACTTAATAGAAATTGTTACATCAAATTTATAATGAACAATGTATGCATATATGCACTGGGAAAGCTTTGAGAGGCCTTCAGTAGGTTTATTTGAAGAAGCGAATATTGGGAAGAGAAGGAGAGGTATGCATTATACCTCCACCAGCATCACAAATAGGGATCACCCATCTTAGAAGGAAACTATACTCAGCCATATTTTGATCAAGTTGCTCTTCCAATGTACAGATGGCAGTCAAGAGTATTCTTGTCTTTGATCCTGATCTGGCTTTATCGAAAGTGTTTATAAGTTTTTTTGGATTTTATACTTTTCTACTTTTCCGCTCATTTATGCATTACTTTTCCACCTGCAGATGTGAGTTTGACTCGCAACTAAACACTTTATCCCCATTTCTGTGCAGAAGTCTCTACTACTTTTTCTGAGAACCTGATGTATACTGTGTAGCCTGTGCTGCTCTATACCCAAACTGACAGGCTACTGCAGAGTAGAAAAAAAAGGAATTTTTTGCCTTAGCTCACAACTGTAATAGTTCTTGTGAGTAAGCTTATGTATTCAGGTGAGAAGCGTTTTCAAAGCCCTCCTATGTCCAGCAAAAATCAAGTAATTTGGAAAATATATCCTGGGTGACTATTTACAACTAACATTTAAGTTGAAGTAGTTAAATTTGCTAAGTGGAAGCTGTCCCGATGAACTTGGTCTCCAATGAATCTCTGGGTTTTAGAGCAATTGCTTGGAGTTTTATTTGTGAAAAACAAGCATAAAACAGAGAATTCTCATTCATATGTTAAGAATAAAGGGGAAAAAATGAGTCAAATGTCTCATATTTTGTCTTTCCCTCAGAAATGTATAGTAAAAAAGTGTCTTAAACTGAGTTATAGTTCTCTGATCTTTTTCTATTATTAGAAAAAAATTCAATTCAGTATCCTTACACTTATTACCCTTACACTCAATCTCACTTCATTAAATCCCGTGTATCGAAACAAATGTTATAATAGATTGTTTGTGTGGGTTCTTCCTCATGAAACTTGAAATGCTGTATTCCACAAGTAGAAAAGAATTAGCTGTGAACCATTAAATGCAGAAGCTAAAAAAGCTTAGATGGAAACATGATGGAAGTTCTCCCTGTGCTGGAGTGATTCAGTCATTGCTTTTGTAGTGTTTGGGTAGGGTTTTTAACCTTTTCTAATGGGAGCAATCTTTTTTGTGTCTTTTCCTTTTTATGTTTGCTTTGCTTTTGTACGTGCATTGCAGATGGGAAGATCTGCAGGTAAGAAACAACAGTTTATCTCCATGTCCATGGATTGTCTGAGAGAAGCAGATGCTTCTAAAAAACTGAACATCTACTGTTATTTTTTATTATGTTAGCTTGGGTATCTTACATCTGTGCAAGCAAGCTTTGTAATCATAGCACAAACCCTCCATCTCCAATATTATATTAATCCTTTACCATGCATTTATAAATACTAGAGGTTTTACCATGCATTTCACAAACACAAAGCAGTTCTCAGCTTGTTAAATGTGTCTTCAGATAAAAATAAAAAGTGAAAGACATGGAATTTTTAAAAAAGACATGCAGCTGCAGCTTCTGTCAGTCAAATTGCTGATACTAAACGAGAAAAATGTGAATGTTTGATGAGCTTTGCAAGAGGGACTGTAGGGTTCTTTGCAGAATTATAGACACTGCATTTGTAATAGATCAGAGGTAGGTTGCAGAGGTGATAAGCTGTGGAATCACTGATCTCAAATGTCAAGCGCGTAGGTAAGAAAGAAGCAGAGATCATACTTCACTCCTTAACCACAGGGAAAATCTGTCTGTCTGTCTATCTATCTATTATATGTAGATAATCGTAGAACCATTGAATGGCTTGAGTTGGAAGGGGCCCTTAAAAGCCATCTAGTCCAATTCCCCCATAATAAACAGGGACATCTGTTCATTTCTGTGGCTCTCCTCTGGATGCCCTCCCATAGGTCCTCATCTCTCCTTCCACAATCTGCATGCAGTATTCCAGGTGAGGACTCACATTTTGCTTTTATATATTAAGTATATACTATTTATACATTAAAAAGTTACAAAGCACTGATAATTCCTTGAGCAAATAGCACAATTCATGATCTAATTTCAAAATGAGAATAGAGTTTCTGTTAGAATCCTGACTATGTTGGCATAGTTCTGAGGCTTGTGCTTAACAGAAAGTCTCAAAGAAGGAAAATACATTTGTTGTTATGCAAAAAACAAAACAAACAAAAAAACCTATGGATCTTAAACATGCATGTAACCTTTTGAGTGTTCTTGTGGGTTTTTTTGTTTGTTTGTTTTTTTAATAAAATAAATGTATATGACGCTACGATAACAGAGTATTGAAATTGTTCTCAACATTATGTTTTGAATGTAAACCACTTGAAGAAATCTGTGGCATTCAGGATTTCCCTTGTGTTGTCTGAGAATAACTGTTAAAAGAAATTCACAAAAATAGGCAAGTGAATATATCAGGTTCTCTGATGTTTGCTTTTCGTACTAGACTTTTTATTTCAACAGTGACCCAGTCAGGTGCTTTGCTCCACAGACATTTACAGCCTCCCACTCTTTGAACTTTGATACTTCAGACCTTTTATTAAAAAATGAAGGAAGACCAATATTTTCTTTAAAAACAAAGAAGAAAATGCATCTTCACGACTCTTACCTACTCACAGTGTGGTCAGATCAGCACCATCAATAAATTGAGCAAACATGCAGGAAGGAAAGAGCAGACTTTAGGAAAGCTCTGATGAAATGAGTCAGATAATTTAAAGTTAGCTAGCTTAATGTTAAACATTCAGTTGTAAATCATCCTCCATCCCTGATGCTGACTTTGTCTCTACATCACATGCTTTTTACTGTTGCAGGCAGAATATGGCTCTTGGTAGTGAGGACAGAATAATGAATGTTAGATCTCCATCAGTATGGAATTTTCTTACATAATGGAAATTTCATTCACTAGAGTTAGAGGAAGAAGTTTTCTTTCATTAGAAAATGATTTTATGGTTGTAGAAGACTCACAGTTCCACCATAATGAAACAAGTAAAAAGCAGAGTGAGAAAAGACCAAGGAAATAGGAATGGAAGGGAATTGAGGAGAAAGGATTTTTCATGAGACAAGAAACATCTGTTAGATGAAGAGTTTAAAAAAAAAAAAAAAATACAAAAAGGCTTAAGGTGAAAAATGTATGCATTGCTTCAGTTGTTTCCAACAGTATTATCAACATACAGAGGAATCTTTTTTGCATGCTGGTTTTCAGAACTAGAAGTTCTTGAGGAAATTAGATGCTACCCACAAGAAAGCACAGGACTACAAGAAAAATGAACTTCCTTTCTTAAACTCGGATGGAGTTCAGAGCATGTTTATTTTTTGGCAGTATAAAAACATAATTGGAGTCAGCATTTTAGCTCAAAAAAATCTCCAAGGAAGATTTTTATTCACATGCAACTCAAAGAGCATTTATCTGTTAGCCGTGTACAAATTGCTCAATCCTGCTTTTTGCACTTCGTGACCTTCTTCAGCAAATTAGGGACACTGAAGAGCAGAAGCAGCATTTAATTACGACTCTAGTTGCAAAATGGAAGTGTGTCTCTGGGTCAAAAGCCAGACTACTGTCAGCAAGATTCCCCAGTGTTGGGACAGGGGCAGTTTTATTTTGCAGGATACATCATTCTGTACTATAAAAATGTACGAAATATTAATTAGGGATTGATTGGGATTTTTTTTGCTTGTTTTAGTTTTTAATAACAGTTCTTTGCCTTACAGTATCACAAGAAGTATGCAGAACAAAAGCATATTGTTCTGAGGTGTCTGGATCATATGACAAAGTGATGACCCTTTCCCTGAAAGCTTCTAGTGAGAGACAAGAGATGTGCATACATAGCTGGGAGTTAAACCAAGTAATAAGGACAGATTGATAAATGTTATAAAATGCATGTATTTATTTATTCCTTAAAGGACTATTTTCTCAATATTAAATTCCAAACTATGGTGGTGACTAGGCTGCTGTTAGCTTTTTGGGGAAGTCAAACAGCTTGTCTAAGCTGGTGCGTTGATCATCTGCCCTTTTGTTCAAATGAATGAAACAATTACTGATAATGCTGTAGTACTTGGATATGAAGATGTACATATTGTGTACTTTGTGCAGTACAATATACCCAAGGCTAGTTTTCCAGGTCTGAACAAGACAGTAAGAAGGAATGAACATGCACAGTAAAAGTTCTCTTTCTTTCCTTCTTTCTTTCATTTACAAAAGCAAGACTGAACATCTTGATGGGCTAGGTTTTATCAGGTGCTGAGAGTGGTTGTTACAAGTGTCATCCATACTGCAAAGTTATTTAGCCACCAGTGGATCCTTTGCAACTATTTTAATAAAACAGCAAGTTATTCAAAAATTGTTCATATGATTTACAGAAAAAAAAAAATCTGAATAAATTGCATCTTGAAGTAGTTTTTATTTGTGGATTTGTACTCTGACTCTTTTGATCATCAAAACAAAATGAATTTGCCTGGTGTTGTACTTCTCTTCCCCAGACCTTTGAAGTCTAATGCAGAAAAATATTTAAGAGTAACTTTACATGCCTTTAGTGGTGGATTACTTGTAGCTGTTAACTTACTCCTCTATGATCTTTTGTTCATCTAGTATGAAGTAATTATTTGTTTTAAAGGTCAAACATAGCTTATGGCAGGAACCATAACATGCATCTTTCACTTAGGACGGAGTTACCTTTACTTTAAGGCTGAAATTGCATTCATTTCTGTTTCATTTCTAGCCTGATAGATCTTCATTCTTATCTGTCGAAATAGGAATGCTTCTGATTTAGCTGAAGGAAATGTGGAATATGTCTCATTAACTCCAGTTCCTAGTGATAAATCTGATTATTGTTAGAACCCAGGCGTAACAGTCACTGTACAAAGATGAGCAAAAAATTTTCATATTTTAGTGTCTTGTACATCTTGGAATGACAATGTACTGACTATGTACTGACATTATTTTTTTTTTTTTAATTTTATTTTATTTTTTTTTTTTAGAACTTCTGTTTCTTTCTTTCTACTTATTGAAATGACATCTTTCACAAAATGTCTTTCTACACCCCATTTATTCTCCTGCTTTGATGCAGAACAGTTTTCATGTATAATTTCAGTTTCTGGTTGAAATAGCTTTGCGCTTCTCATTGATATTGTTTCCATTTACCCACATCTAGATTTGTCACATCTCATCTTACTTCAGCCACTTTTTAATGAGTAAGCTCCTTGGAAGCCTCTTTTATTTTCTCCATCTGGTGTAGCTTATTTCTCTGGGCTTTAACTACTTCCATCTCATTCGTGGTCTATAAGTGGAGTAACTGCTACCTCATTTTAATTTATTTAGGTTTTGACATATTTTGTGACGTCTCAAATGAATCCTTTTTTTCTTGCTCAGTAGGCGACTGACTTTTTGTGCAAGAAACAAAAGGAGAGGGGAGACATATTTTTGTTGTTATTTCAACCGAAGCTGTATATTTTTTTTCTCTCCCTTCTTTCTTCTCCTCTCTTCTTGCATGCTCTCTCTCTTTTTTTTTTTTCTTATTTTATTTTTATTTCTTTAAAACAGATTTCAAATGCAGAAGTGGCAGTGTGCTGATGCTGAACAGTCATTCTCTTTTTCTTCTTGGTATTGTCGTTTATTGTCTCAGCTGGATGATATGTAGGAGATGGGATTAGGTCGAATATGTGTACATATAATTCACATGTAGCGTACTGATGAAGAAACTGTTATTTGTCTTCTTTTTTGAAGTCAAATATGAGTTATCATCAATCCCCTTAACTTCACAAGGTTTTTGCTTTTCTTTCTAGAGCTGACTCGTTACTCTTCTATTTACTGCCATCTGTACTTCACTACTGTTGTTTCTATTATTTAGAATTATTGTGTGAAATCACAGCTTTAAGGCAAAAGTTGAAGAAAACCATGCTTCTGAAAATATAGCCTCTGTGTTCCCTGGTATGCAGCTGTAAATCTGATGTTATAACATTTCCATCTTCAATAACATCTATAATTCTTACTCTGTTTGTATGACAAAATAGTAGCTACCAGAATTATTAATTTAACTTGTTGACTATGGTGTTCACCAGACTCTGTGAAAGCACCATGATGTTTCTGAAGTTGTACTTTTTGCAAGTCTGAGATTAAAGGTTGTTCTACTGCCTTAAGTGTTTAACACTAACAAATTTTCAACCAGTTTTCAGATGTTAGTTTAATTGAAATTCATGAGCCAATGCTGTATTATCTCCGGGTTTATATTAATGATGAGGGAAGATTTCATTTTTTAAGTATTAGCTGAATTGGAAGTAGACTTCCCATAGGTGGTGTGGAATTTCTTAGAATTTATTTTTCAGTCTTTTTTGAAGAAGTAAACCTGGAGACAGAAGGAAGCCAATTACTACGTCCTTGAGTTAGAGATTAACTCAAACAATAATGTATAAATTAGTACTAGAATACAGATTTTTCAATATACTAACTCTTTTAATAGTTACCAATGGTTTGTCAAGTTCATCCTCTTAACTATCTCCTCTTTCTTGTTCCATGGGGGAGATGAATTGCAGTAAAAGTCTAAACTAAGGCCATGTCCAGCTTTTTCTATATCTCATCTCTCCACTCCCCTACTTCTCTAAATAGCTATGCCAGCATAAAATACTGAGAGAGTGAGTGGAGATATAGCTGTTCAGCACAGATGAACACCTCTAAACGCTGAGATGAGTTTGGGCCCAAAGATAGAAGTGGATACTGAAGGTTAAACACTGAGAAGCAAATAACTTAGAGTCCAAGGAGTTGTTTCAAAAAGGCTGATAAATCTAGTGGTATGAAATACTTGCAATAAAATGGACAAGAGCTTTAAATGTTCTACAGATTTCATTATATAGGTTTAATTATTGCTTTGAAAAATTTTAAAATCTGACTTGCTTTGAGAATATTTGTTTTGGGCTTTAAATCAAGTTATGTGATAAGAATAAATGTAAACATCCATTTTTGACAAGTCATGTTTACATGCTAAGTGCTTTCTATGCATTCGGATTTTCCACATATATGAAAAATGGAGACTCATTAAAACTACTCTTTAAAACTATTTGAAACAAAATGTTATCCAAACTTGTATAATATCTATGCAAAATATTTTGTACAGTTGGTTTTTATATGCCTTGCTAATCCCTTAAATACTTGACCATTCCTGTCTGTAACTAATCTATGTATAGATAGTATATAAAAAAAAAAAAGGCTTAAAAGATCTAAGACTAGGTTTCAAAGGAATCTTTCTGGTTCAGTCATTTTCACAGGCTTATTTAAAAACTCAAAAGATACATTTTTTTTTCTTTTAGATTATAGTAAAAAAGACAGCCTTCTTCCATGATAAATAGCTTCCATGTTTAACAGTATTTCTCAGATGCTCTCTTCCTGCACAAACCCATGAGAAAGCCTGACCTTAAGTTCCTAATCAATAAATCAAATCTGTTTTTAGATATCATATGCATTGCGACATTTAGAAAAGGTGGTAAAATGAATATTAGGAGTGATTTCTCAGTATTATTTCTATACTTGCCAGAAAGTCTTCCTCTAGCAAGAAAGATAGACTACCTTTATTTCTTTTTGAGTTTAGTTCTCCATTCATCCTCACTTCAGTCAGGGGAGGGCAAAAATTATGATGCCTGTTTTCAAGTCACAATTACCTTGTTTATGATAATGCAAAGTTTAACTTTCCATTGAGGCTTCCTATTGTTTAAAGCCACTGAAACATAATCCAAACATTTAAATTTACAGAAGTAAAGGCCATTGTGCCTTTGAGGTTGATGACATTCTGTGCCTCACTCTGAATGCAGCCCAAAGGCTTGACCTTTCTTAACAAGGTACTATGTTGTACAGACTTGTCTGTGTCTTTCCCACTGGGAGCTTTAAATAGGAGCCAACTAATTTTCATTTTCTCTTTTTAATTATTCCACTGCAAGTTGGGTTCATGTGACATAATGTCAATTAGTTGAAAAAAAGTGAACTGCAAACTTTTGACGCTGCAAGAATTTCTCCTCAGTCCTTTGGGAGTTGGTAAGCATCGTAAAATGAAAAGGAATCTGTCTTTTAGCTTAAGCTGCACTATTTTTACCATGCACAGTCTTAATATGGGAAAAAATCTGTCATTTTATTGTAATGGAGAGGGAATACAGTGGGATATGGAATGTTTACTTGCGTGAATTTTATTTTTTCTTAAAAATGTCCCTCAGGACACAGAGCTTTGTACTATGACAGAGCTTAGTAAACTAAACGATACATTCTGCACATACAGCAGAATTAGGCCACACTTTTCAGAGAAACATAGAATAGGTTGGAAGGGATCTTCTAGGATATTCTGGTCTCACTCCTTTGGTCAGGCAGTGTCTGGCTAGACCATGTTGACTGTGTATGTGTATGTTTGGTGGCCCTGCTAGGCAGGGGGGTTGGAACTACATGATCCTTGAGGTCCCTTCCAACCCGGGTGATTCTGTGATTCTGTGTGACTGTGTTTACATTCAAGCAGGTTTTGAATACCCCTCTGTTTCTCAGTGAACCGATGTCTAGAAACGTGATAAATGTTATCAGTCACAGAAGAAATAAGAAATGCTTATTGGCAGTGTCAGTAAACATCTTGATTCAATTGCATTTTTTTTACTGTAAGGAAGAAAAACTGAAGAAGTTTCATGTTATGTCATTGGAGGTGAGGAAAACTTTACATTCAAAATTAAGTACAAAAAGTAACGAACATAACTTTTGGTAGGAAAGAAAAATTAATAGAACATGCCCCCCCTTTCATTTATAAGACAAAGACCAGGATATTTGACTGCGTGGAACTGTGTGCATTTAATGGGATTTATAAGTCTCTTTTATTACAGCCTTTTATGTTGTCTAAAATGTCATCTTGATCATAAAATTTTTTCCTAGTTACTTTAGATAAAAATTCATATTCCTTTGAAATTGTCTGCTTTCAACCAAGTCATGTTAGCTAACTGTGAAAAAGTACATCATTTGAAAATAATCTCAGTTTAACTACTAACGTTTTCTTCGGTTTGTCAACATCCCTTAATTGTTACTAGGAGGTGACTTGATGTAGTTTCCTAAATTGATTTTGGTATGGAAAAATGAGATCATGAGCAGTACGTCTCACACAGAACTTTTATCATGTCAATAATGTGTAGAAGATTGCAGTAGTATTTGTATTGTTCAAAAAACAATGAGAGAGGAAATAGAAGCTATGTGCTGCTGTTCTTCCTTTTTATGCCAGTTGCTCATTTCTTCAGGGAAAGTTTTGGAGGCACAAGGTTTATAAGCCATAGTAATACAAACCTTAACATAGCTTTTGAGCAAGGTTTGTGAGCTTGAGAGGTTTTCTTTTTTTCTTTTTTTTTTTTTTTGTCTTTCTGGTACAACAGAACAATTGTTATGCATAACGGTGAAGTAATATACATTTAGAAGATCATCTTATTTTGTGCTCTTCTAAGCAATTAGAAATTTGTGTATTTTAATGTACAAAGAGCCAGGTACGGGAAATATAAGCTGCTAAATGACTCTCTACCTTACACCAACATAGAATTGAGCCTGCAATACAGGCTGTGCTTCAGACCAATTTGAATAAATATTCATTGTTCCACATCCCTCAAAATAAGGGTAAACCGTTTATAATCACCAAAGTCTGAATTAACAGGCATGTGTTGATGATGCAGTTGTATGGGAACTGCTGAGTCACAGCCTGAACCTCTGACTGACCACCTGAGGCAAGCAATGAGTCAACCATGGGAACACAGGTGAAGACAATTCACTTGTGCTGCTGGAAGGAAGGGTGCCTGGCTGCACCTCTCCTAGACCCGTTTAAGAGCTGACTACCAGGGGGGAAGGATCTCTTTCTGGAGGTCACTTCTTTGGAGTTTTGCAGTGAGCCCCGGGCGATGGTAAGTACTCTATTTTTTCTTTGATGTAATAACCTGCTTTGCCAAAATTATATTTCATAATAATATCATCTGTATATTCATTAATTATGCAGTAGTAGATACACTATTTCTGATAATGCTAGGTATATGTATTAGCAAGTAAAACTTCTCAGTATTGACAAATGTTCATGTCTGAATGCTGAGAAGGCATTGTGCTCTGCAGCTATTGAAGTGTATGTGTAGAAATGTATCTATAAGAATTTAGTAATGTGCTAGTAAAGAGCTAGAGTTTTGCAGTGGGTAGTGTTATGCCCCTAGTGACAGCCAAAGCAAGCAATAGAAATAGAGACAATCTAATCAATAACTCTCATCCCCCTCGTTTCCACAACCAAAAGAGCTTTCGGTCTGGCACTGGAATGGGCTGTCCAGGTAGCTGGTTGTGTCTCTGTTCCTGGAGTTAAAGAAGCTTTTAGATGTTGTACTAAGGGACATGGTTTAGTGGGAAATATTGGTGATAGGTGGATGGTTGGACTGCAAGAGCTTAGATTCTATGTTTGTAAGTTACAGCATTCAACAAGGTTCAAACTGGTGACAGTAGAAGGAAACATTATGTTGTCCTGGTTCCAAATACAGGCTATGTTTTTGTTTTTTTTTTCAAAATACTTTCAAATTCTTTTTCTTCTCTAACATTGCTTGGAGGCATCCAGGTTATCTCATCTAACCTCTACTTCTGTGTTTTTTAGATGTAATTAAATTTGCATATGTTTTTTTTTTTTTCCTGCTCGCTTTTCTTCTTTTTTTTTTTTCTGTTTGGTTATTGTGATTAGAAGAAAATATTATGTTATCTTCATAACATCAAAAAAATTTTTAAAGTCTGTATGGGAGTAGTTGCATATTTTTCATGATAGAATGAAATTCTCCTCCATCTGGACTATCAGAAGACTGTGGGACCAGATGGGCTTCATTCTAGGGTGCTGAGGGAGCTGGCAGGGGTGATTGCCAAGCTGCACTCAGCCATCTACCAATGCTCCTGGTTATCTGAAGAGGTCCCGGAGGATTGGGGGATTGCCAGTGTGAATCTCATCTACAAGAAGGGGCATAAGGAAGATCTGGGGAAAACGAGCCTGTCAGTGTTCAAGAAGCATCTGGATGAGGAGCTATGAAATGTGGTTTAGTGCTCGTGGTAGCAATGGTGATGGGAGGACTGTTGGATTAGATGATCTTGCAGGTTGTTTCAAACCTTGTGATTCTACGATTTTATGAAATAAGATTATGTATAAATCTGCTGCATAGGAGTAGTTTGATTTGTTTCCTTCTTCCTCATATGTTAAAGATATTGCTAATATATTAGATTGAATACTAATCTACAATAAGGTATATGAAAAATTACTGATTTCCACAGTGATGTATGACTCCTGAGATTATGACATATGTAAATGTACATGCACTATATTTTTAGTTGACTCTAATATAATAATTTTGATCTTCTCTATATACGTATTTCTAGGTTATCTATAAAAAATTGTACTGTAGAAAAAATAGATTTTGTTTTTTAGATTGCACAGTAGATAACAAAACCCGTATGTGTTCTGTAGGGACTGCTAGGACACAAAGATAAAATGTTAAGTAACATCAACAATTCTTTCTCAGGGTTCACTGTTGTCTTAGGGAAAATAAGTTCATCAAACCAGCAGAAGACAGACAAAAATGGAGCTAGCGGACTGACTGTTTTTATTAATTTTTGAGGTTGGAGAAAAGACTGTCTAACAAAGCTCCACTTTTGAAGTATAAAATCAAGTGAGACAGCACATGTTTAATGTTATCAAATAAAATATGTTTTAAGATTGTTATTACTGTAGATGTTTGAAAGTAAAAGAAATCAAGAAATCCAATTCTAATCTTACTTTTATGACGTGTATTAAGGTAGAGTGCAGTAGATCTCATCTTATGCTATGATTGGTCAGAGCAGATAAAGAAATGCCCCTATTTTTTGTAATGGTATTTTTTATTCAAAGTGACACTTAAGCAATCTGGATACAGCTCGCTTATTAGACGAAAATTCAGTTATTGTCAATCCATCTGCTTTCCTTCCATTTACCTAACTGGATTGTGACCTAGGGTGAAAAAATAATGACACTGCATAAATTGTGTGGGTTCCTGAGGAGTTTTCAGCCTGTGTGTAATCCAAACCAAGAAGTCATTTTAGGGCCACTCCCAAGACAAGTGTGTATCCAGTCTCATTAGGCTGACAACCTAAAATAATCGGCTTTGCGAAGCAATCCATGCAGATTCCAATGTGACAGAATCTAAAACTGGATCTTTCGGTAGTCTGATGTCAGGACTGTAAAAAAGAAATTCAGCTTCTCATTTGTATACCTTTGCAGTCTTATAACTGTGAAGAAAATCTGGCTGCAATTTCAGTTCAGACATCCCCTGGATAAGAACATTACCCAAATCCTCAAAGCTCATGCACACTCTGGTTTCCTCTGAATAGCAGCACTTACGGCCATCTGTTAGGCTGGCATTATTCCTAGCAGAAACTGTAATGCCAGTTTAAAAATGGCATGGGGTACCAATTGGTAGAAAGAAGCAGTTCCTCTCTTTTCACCCTCCTGTGGTAACCATCATCAGATGTCTTTTTAGATTTACCTTTTTTAAAAGTTTGTCTAGTTAATAACCAAGCTAATCACAGAGAATTGCTCATGTAGCTACTTAGCCATTGTTAATCTCAGACTTATGCTATTTCAATTTTTGTGAGATTTTCTGAGATTTCTAGAAGTAAATTCCAAAAAGAGGATGAAGTTATGAAGTTAAATAAGGAAGAAAAATAATAAGGTCAACAGTGAAGAAAGCACCAAGAAGCACATCAAGTGCTTTTGGCTCTAATTTTGAGGAAAAAAAAAAAAAAAATCACTCTTCATAAATGAATAATTCTTATTATATTAAGCTATTCTGCAGGAATAATGGACTTCATTTTTAGTATTATGTCATTAGTTTCTTAAATGTTCAACCTGGAACACCATGCACAATATGAATCCTAAAGGAAAAAGTGCAGCAATTATTAAATCTTCTAAAAGAGTCTACTTCTCTGTTATTACCTGGGAAAAGTTATGCTAACAAATTTTTGCCAAAGATGGCCTTGAAAGCTTTATTCTCGACCTGCTGCCACTCAACATTTCAGTGATAAAGCTTTCATACATTTTAAACACTTCCAGAAATTGTTTCTGTTATTCCTTAATGCAAGAATCGTCAAATGGTCGTATATAACATACAGTGCTAAAAATATCAGCCTGGCATACATTGCCTGCCATCTGGCTTAGTACCTGGGAGTACTACCATCATAATATGGCTTCAGACCATAGACAGAATGATCTGACATTTAATTTTTCTGTGTCTGGACATCAAAGAAACTTGCAGGCTGATATTGAAGGGAGCACTGGGGACAGTAGTCACAAAACCACTGTGGCTTTTTTTTTTTTGGCTGATGCAGTAATTCACTTTGCAAAATTGTTTCTGCTATGAGAAGCTCCAGAACAATGCAGCAGCTCTTATATTCAGCTACAGTCTCTTAATTCATAATCCATAGAATAGTACTAAAAGTTTATTTTGAGATTTATTCCTAGCTCTGTCTTCAGTTAACTGTATGCTCTCGTTAGTGTTTCTTTAGCATTACTTCTGCAGGATCCACTTACGCTCCAAATTAACTGCTCTAATAGAAGAATTTCCACTTACAGATGCATTCCCTACCTTTTGAGGAAACTTTTATTTTTAAACAGTTCTGGCTTCCTAGTTTTACTATTATGGAGAACTGCTCTGCATTCCTAAAAGTTTCATTTTGAGACCATTATGTTTGTTCATCAATGTTTTTAATGTCCCTTGCTGAACTGCTGTTATAGTTTTATGGTCTAACGTGCATCAAACTCACAGATTGTAATTTATTTCACTGTAATGAAAATTCGTGACTCTGACCTAAACTGTAATGACACAAAACATTCTGATACGTGCTGGAGTTAGTTGATGAGTGGGTCTTGGTTGGCTGGAGTTTCTCAAACTGCTTAAGTTATGTAATTATGACAGATCTCGTGGAATGGCAATAGGATAATCAGGCCTGTTAGACAACTAAGTCTTTTCTAAGTAAGACCAGGAAAAAAAATCCCAACCACAGGGTAATCTGTAGTGTCTCATTCCTAAAAGAAAAAAAATCTGCCTACTGTGAGTTGCTATGCCACTGGTAAACATGCAATTCTTATGTAGTTGTCCATTAACAGCTTTGGAAGCTTTTAATCAAGCTGTTTGCTTTTTCAAGCATTGAGTTCTTCATTAGTACAACAAATATTTCTCTTTACATATATTAATAATCCATTTTAAAATATAAGCGATAGAACAGATTTTCCAGGAGAAAGAAATAGTAATTTTTTTAATCTAGCTTTAGACAACAACAGGTGTTGTTTTTCATGAGGTCTGTTCTGAGGAAGGAGAATCAAATGTGAAGGAAGAAGGATAGATGAATGGGAAAATCAGCACTGAGGATAATGTAATAGGTTTCTTTGGAAAAGATGTGTGCAACTGAGGAAACAGACAAGAAACTGAAATAGATTGTGTGACAAGTCTTGAAGCTAGACCCAAATATTACCTGGTATTGAGATAGAGAAATATGGATACATGGATGAGAGAGTATACATTTGTATTTCAGGCATAAAAATGAGGATTGAGGGTCAGTTCAGTCAAAGGCAATGGCTGCTAATTCTTGCGGACTGTGCTTATGCAGCAATGTAATTCAAGTAATTACTAGTTTATTAAAGGAGTTATTTTTAATCACAATGATCAAGAATTCTAGGATACTTACACTTGGTTTCTTACATCAAAATATGTGCTAATATATTGACTTCGACAAAAAGTGTGCTTCACAACAGCAATACAGCCCTTTTGTCAAGGCATATACTCACCAAACTAAAAATTGTCAGAAAAAATACATAGAAGCAAGTGTTTTCTCAGGTGAGAAAATATCAAAATTGGTTGTAGGAATTGTCTAAATAGTAAACTCAAGCTCAAGTAGACACAACTAAATTTCAATTAATTTTCAGGTAATTGGAAAGTTATATGGATAGAAAGGGATAGCTGCAGTGCATATTAATGTATATATGCAATTGCCGGTGCAAAGTAATAATATTTCACAACAGCAGCTTGGATCTGAGCATGATGAACTACATATTGGTCTAATAATGTTCCTAATGTGAACTTTGGTCATTATAGGTGAAACTTCTCCTGAAGGTAAACAACCATTACAGCCAATGGTCTAGAATCATTGTCTTTTCACTTTCAATTAGTCATCGAAAACTTTCCAGCCATTCCTCCTACTTAATAGAAGACAGGAAATTTTTACAGCGTGTCCTAGCTGTGTTTTTTTTGAGTTCTGAAAGACTGAAGGGATTTCAGGTGCTCAGTGAATGGTTTTATTTGCACAGGAAGTAAGGGTAGAAAAGAACGGGATTAATCTAATCTTACTTCACTGAATGATTACAGTTTCTGCATCTATTATACAGGGAGAAAAAAAAAAAAAACAAAAAACCTAAGAAAAACAGAATCAAGAAAACCCACCCTTGCTTTCTCTAATATATTCTTAGCAAGTCAAGTTATTTTTTCTAATGTCTAATATGTATGATGTATATGTACATTTATATTCTCATCATAAGAGAGGCAAAGCACTTCAATTTTTTATATGACTAAGTCCAGGATGATGAATAATTCTAGTCTTCATCTCGCTCAGAGAAAAGATGAGAATGTAGTGAGTAGAGCTCATGTTTGTATCCTCAGATATCTTGCCATTTAGCGTATCAAAGGCTGCTGAAAGATCTAAAAAGATCTACTTCTGATGGACTTCATCTGTGTTGTTTAAGCTGACAAATTACTTATTTTTTGTTGTTGTTATTTTGTCTTCTCCTAGGTTCGGGCTTCACTGAATCTGTAAGATGGGGGATACTTGTATGATGTTGATTATGAGAAGTTTCCTTTAAGCATCTGTTTCCCAAGAAGCAAGCTCACAATTTTCCAGGTTAGTTCTCTGCCCAGATATCAAAGATAAATATGTCAGCTTTTCTTGTATGTTTTTAATGCGAATTTATAGAAATCAGTGTCAAAGTCATAAACCTTAAGTGAGCCATAGATATTCTGTAGGTTTGTAGTAAAAGCATTTCTGGGTTTCACCAGGTGGAAGGTGAGCAAAGCATTTGTAGCTTCTTGAAATCTGTTCTACATTTTGCAATGACTTCACACCTTCAAATTCAGTTTTGAAATGAGTGCCATATTTTTATCTGTCTACTTCATACAGTACATTTTTTGCAACAAGGTAAGCAAGCTGAATTCAGCATTCACATAGCTTGTCCTTTTATCAAGAAAGCAGAATTCATTAAGAGACATCCCTGTTTATCTAGCTTCCTTCTGCACATATTTTCTGGATGCAATGTCAGCCTACTCCAGTTTGTTATGATTGCAACTGCTCATAGAGAAAACCCCTTTACAGGTAACAATGTCTTCACACACCAGTTGTGCGTATCTATACGAAATGTATTTTATACTCTATATATTAAAATATTACTAATCTTTTTTTGTTCAAGTAATGAAAGGTTAGGAAAAAAATTAGTGGCTTTATACTGTAGAGAATTCTTTTTTCCCCCTTGAAGTTTATTCCTTCCAACTATGGAAAGACAGGATTTTTCCATCTGAGCATTTTTCCCCTTCCACTCATCCAGTCCAGGGCCAGGGCTCTGCAGAAGATACGTCAGAGGAGCCAGACCAGTCTCAGCAATTTTTTGTTCCACGTCACTTCATATATATGTTGGGTTCATAAGTCATCCAGCAGGGTAATACAGTCTATTTTGCTTTCTCAGGTAGCTGTAGAAATTCATACTTACCATAACTCTATACCACCATGACCTAAAAGAAGACTATGAATATAGTTTGCGTTAATTATCTTCACTAGTGTTACATGAGAATTTTAAATGGAGTATAGAAACAAAAGCTATTTGTAGAAAATGCCTTAGTTTAAATAAAATTTGTATCTTGAAAGCACGCTGTAATATGCTAAGAAACTTTTTCCATGCCTATTACCCAAAACAGTGAAAAGAACTTGCAATGTAGGAATCGCAGGATAAAGCTACTGCTCCAAGCCTGGCCTGCAAGAGCTGCATGGGAAAAGCTTTGACTGAGAACTTGCTGTCTGTCCCAGTACCTTTCTTGATCTCTCTCTTCACCTTTTCATTGGCAGACATCTGTAGACCCTGGTGTAATGCCGTAACAGGATGGAAAGTACCACAGTAATACAGGATAGCAAAGCTTTTTACTACAGCAAATGAGAACAAGCCCAAGTGCAGCAACCACAGATACAGAAATGAAGGAAAAGAGCTAGTTACCTTTGGAAGACCTGAGGTAGGCAAGGACCTCCAACAAGTGATGCCCTCACCTCCACTACCAACCCTTAAATCAAGTCTGAGAAGGGGTAGATCCTGGCTCCACTCCTTCCAGTCGTTCAGCTGCATTGCATGCACCTCAGCTCCCCTGGGCTGGCCCTGCATTCCCATCAGGTGCTCAACCACTGGGTCAGGCATGGTTTCTCAGCCCATCAGAAAACCTGCTCTCATTTAGCTTGCTTCCTTGCTCTTTCTCTTGTTCATAGCTATGCTGTTTCAGATTTGCAGCAGCTCTGGAAGAGTGTAAGAGGGAAGGGGGAACAGTGGGATCATGTATTTGACTTTGTACACCATTGACCTTTGCTCTTTTCAGTGACTTGTGAGTTCTTCAGGATACTGGTGCCTTCCCGCAGATTTAAATGAGCTCTACTCTGAGTAAACAGAAACACAATTTTTATCATAATATGTGGTTAAAGAAGACCTGCAAAGAATTCATGCTTATAAGTAACACTGAAAAGATATATTCTGAAGTACATGCATAGATAGGGTTTTTGCAGTATAAACAGGCTCTATATAAGTGTGATAACTTTCAGAAAAGCAGGCAAACACTGATTAGGTCTTTTTTACTGTTTTGCTTAAGGTTTGGTGGCAGTGATGTAAAAAATAACCAAGCCTAGAGTAGGGTAAAAACAAAACAAAACAACAACAGCAACAACAACAACCTGCACACAGGAAGATTGAGAGGGTGTTTGAAGGAGAAGAGTGTTACTGTTTTCATGGTTTCTGAGGATCACGCAAATCACAATTTTTTTCTAATGCTATATCCTATTTTTGCTTTGAAAATCTATATAAAAAGAAATGTAATGCTACACTTTTAAGCACTGAGCCATTATAAAAGGAGCAATGACTGCTCATGCAATTCCTATTTCTTCTCCTGTACAAGTGCTAAAAATGGCTCGAGATGCATTTCCCAGCATTCTCAATGAAGTTCCTGAACACTCACGAAGGTAAGCAAATGATGTTATGCCTACCTCAAAAAAAGGCTGATTTTTCTCCTTAGTGTAAATGCAAGCATTGGAAATGCATGGGTATTTGAAACTATGAAATTTACATTCTCAGCAGCTTTGCTGTTCAGAGTAACAAGGAACTGTAATTAGACACTTTAGACTTTGAAAATAATTTCAAAAATCTTTCTAAAAGCCCTTACATCAAAGAGCATGATTAACTGTGCAACACGTATTTCAGCTTGACAAGAGAAAAAAGTCCTCAATATATAGGGGAAATGTTAGGTCAGGGCTTGAACTGGTGAATGAGCGCCTGGGGAAGGGCTGTTGGTGGCCCCAGGAGTGCAGGCAAATAATTTACACCTGTGATATTTGTGTGATCAGTAGGGCTAGACCACCCTGGGTTCATTTAAGTCCCACCTGCTGAAGAGAGGAAAGCTCTTTGATCTGGGCTGCTTCTTGCAAATGGGTGTTGTATAGCTAAAGAGTCCCTTCACTGGTTGGATGAGCGCAACTCTTCTTTTTGTATGTGGCTATTGGCCTGTCTCTAAATAGTTGGCTTGGTATTGTCAAGAGCATGTCAGAACCAATTTTACTTCTTTCTGTGCTGAACAATTACATAACTGAATTACATTCTAAATGCTGAAGAATGGTGAAAAATAGGCAGGTCTTAGCAGGTGTGATTTTTTTTTTTTTTTTTTTTTCAGTGATAGAAAACAAACACTTTTTTTTAATGTTATTAATCAAATGAAGTTTAATGAAAAAGAGGAGCTAGGAGGATGTTTAGTCCCATCAGTGTGCTGAAGCTAAAAGTTCCAGTTTGAACAATTGTAAGAATATCCTTGCATGCCTGAATGATTTAATTCTTAAAGGTGATGGTAGCATAATCTTTCTGAAGAAAGTGAAAAAGAATGGACCTGCAAGATATATAGTTGGTATTAACAAGAGAAACGCGATGCATGTTACCATAGACTATTATAGTTCAATTGCAAAGGACCTACAAAGATCACCATGCCCAACTCCTGAGTGCTTCAGGGCCTCTTGAACGCTGACAGGCATGAGGCATCAGCTGCTTCTTTAGGAAACCTCTTCAAGCATTTGATCACCCTCATCGTACGGAAATATTTCCTGGCGTCCGGTATGACCATCTGCTGGTACAGTTTTCTCTCCTGTCATCAGTCCCTAAAAGGGAGTTAACAAAGATAAGTAATAAGAGAAATTTATGACAGGGAAAAGAATGTAGTTTGTTTGCTCTGAGACAGATGCTATCATGTATAAAGGTGAAGGAAGATTAAATAGTTTTAGGCAATTTTATGCTATGGGGTGCTAATAGGAGAAAAGTTTCTTGTAGGTGACAATTCATGTGTGAGAAGCATCTTCAGATTTGGAGATGAATGGCTATAGATGCAATTTGGCCTTGAAGGGGAAAAAAAAAAACGGTTTAAAATAGCTATACTTGACTGACTGAGATTACTTTTAAAATGATTTTCCTTACATTGTGTGACAGTGCCATAACAAAGCGAATTGACAAGCATCCAATTAATGCACTCTCTAAAGGTAACATGAGAGGTAGGTTAGATATATGTTTGTGTAGTACAACAGAAACATCTGTGAATTAGCCTCATGTGAGTTATATTATTTGTGAATTATAAAGCCAATAGATATATTGCCATCTACTCTACGTGTTCCTAAATGTTTCTTTTCTAGTCCTGGTAATCAGAGAATTGCAAGAAGGTTGCCTTCTGGATACTCAATTCAAATTCCATCTTTTATCCTAAGGTGCCTATGACTGAATGAAGTGGACAACAACAATAAAGTCTAAGTCTTTATTGTAAAACACCTTGAAGAATTTCATTTATTTTAAAACAATGAAACAGTCATAGCAGAATCTTAATATCAGACAACATGTAAGAGAATGTGCTATCTTACTTAAATCTTGACCCCAAATCATTGTAGAATCGCATGCTGAGATCTAAAACAGATTGCAAAATGTAAATGAAATTGTAAATATTTGGTAGGGTCTAGAATGAAGGAAGAATTACAAATATCATTCGTCTACTTGAACTAGGTAGTTCTAAAACTTCTTTTTCCCGCGTTTTGTCATGTGTTCTACAGGGAGTTAATTTTTTAAAAATAAATGCATACTTAAACAACAGTAACAAACAGGAAAATAAAAACAAACACAACAGGAGGCTTTTGCCCTTCTTGAAGTTGATGATGTGAAATAAGTAGCTTGTCCAAATCTAAGCAGTAAAAGACACTCATATGAATTGAGTTTCACTGGAAAAGTGCAGTGTATGTTCCAACGCATCAGTCTTCACCAGCCTCTAATTTAGCTGTAGTTTTATGCTACTCAAGCTGTCCTCTTGCTGGTGTCCTTCCTCAAAATCGCAGCCAAAGTTTCTTTGAGTGGGCTCTTAATTTGCCATTTTCTTAGTTGGACACTTTCATTCTTCATTCAGCGACTTGTTTATGCAAAGGATCTCAAAAAAAAAAAAAAAAAAAAAAAAAATTCTTCATGGAGAACAGCAGTTAATCCCAATAGCTTGGAAGTAATTTCTCTCATGAGAATAAAGGTGACCTGTGTAATATAAAATTCCTAAATTGAAATTGGAGTGTGCATGAATGTTAGTATACTAATCCCGTGAGCTAATGTTATTCATAAGTATGTAAGACCTTATCGCATTCATGAAGTTAACCTGCAAGAGAAAGTTCTCAATGACTCTTGAGAAATCAAGTATTTCAGGGAAAGCAGGTTTATTCAAAACGGAATTACTGAATTTCTTTTTGATTGCGTTGTTTGAGGCTTGCTTAAAACTGTTCAGTTCATAAATTAGTTGTAGAATGTCACAGCTAAACTCATATTTAAATGGATCCAAAGTACGTGTTTCTTGACTGACATGTGGGATTTTTTTCATTAAAGTACTTGGTAAAAGAAATGTAGTTGTGATTGTAATTCTGATACTTCCAAATTATCCTGATTTTTATTTAGTCTAGTTTAAGAAGTTTATCACAGGTAGATTGTGTGTGCAGAACTTTTCTCTTTAGACTCAATTAAGAGCAGTAGTATTTGAACATACATGTCAGGTATCACTTGTGCTTGTCATCAAATATCACTCATCTGTGAAGCATCAGTAAACTACACAGAACATATATGTATGTGATTTGGTTGGTTTCTAAACAACTGGCTAGAATTACTTCTCCTTTCATTTTGTCCCAATTACAGTTGGAAATATTTTATTATGCTGCTTTCACATTTCATACCAGGAGTACTGGGGGAAGGAGGTGTGGTGTTGTTTTACAAGCAGTATCTCATCAAACTGAACTGACACGCGTTCCAAATATGAAAGTGTATTACATTATTACATTAAAATGAACAATGAAATGTATCTAATTTTGGCCTGGTGGTACAGTAATGAAGTGATTCTTAAGAAGTTTGATTTGATTAGTTGTGTAGCTACAATTGTGCAGAAAATATTACATCATAAGATATTTTTCTCCAGAGAAAAATTGCACTGGAATCTCTGAACTGGCAAAGATAATTCCTGAGAAACAATGGGCACTTTTCTCCAAAATTCCAAGACTCTTGATTGGTGTTGCTGCTTCCTATAGATTGCTACTGCCTCAAATATATGAATTACTGGGGTAGCATGGCAAATAGAACCTTGATTTGTATAGTGTCTAATCAAAATTTTCTATTTTCTGCAGTCTGACTTGGCTGTGAATAATTACTGTGGTTTAACTCGGCAACAAGCTTAGTGCCATACAGCCTTTCACTCACTCTTCTCACAGCCTCTGCTGGGGGATGGGAGAGAACTAGGGGAAAAAAAAGAGCAGTAGAAGTCATAGGTTGAGATAAAAACTATTTACTGAAACAGAAAAGGAAAATAATAATAGTAATTGTAGTAATATAGATTTACAAAACAAGTAATGTGCAATGCAATTGCTCACCAACTGCTGGCTGATGTGCAATCAGTCCCTGAGCAGCAGTAGCCCCTCTGGTAAATTCTCCACAGTTTTTCAAAAATATTTTTTCATGATGCTGTACAGTATGGAATATTCCTTTGGCCAGTGTAGGTCAGCCATCCTGCCTCTGTCCTATCCCAAGAACTTGTGCCACCCTCCAACCCCCCCCTCCACCCAGTCCCCTTGCTGGCAGGACAGTTTAAGAAGCCGCATACTTGTAATATCCTTGGCTCTGTACAACATGGCTCAGCAACAACTTAAACATCAAGATGTCATCAACATTTTTCTCCTGAAGCTAAAATGTAGCATCGTACTAGGAAAAATAAAATCAGGATTCTTAAGGATTAATTCCAGGATTCTTAAATTTTTCGTTATGTGAATGCATAACAGTGGTAGTCATTGTGGTATGGTATTGCCAAAAATGAAGCTAAATTGTAGGATGTTTTGTACCTAGAGGTACAGGAAAACTTTTAATTCATGAAAATGAGATCTTGTCCCCCTTCCTTTACTACTTATAACCTTACAGATGCACAATTTAGGTTAGTGTGATTTTTACGTAATGTTTTATAAATTGTAATGAGGGTATTTTTAGAGGTGAGGTGAGAGATGACTTTATTTTTGGTCCAAAATATTGGTGAATATGCAATATTCTACTATATTAAGAGCCTGGAAAATTCAAAGACAAGAAAGGACTCAGAGCTCAGCCCAGAATAAAACTGAGATCATTTTTATATAGAATTAGACATAAAAATGAAGAGATACATTATAGGATTAAGGTGTTAATTAAAAGTGTATTTTTCTCTTTTAAGAATAAACTGTCTGCTATTTATAACTGCGTTGTTCTGAGAAAGTGAATTTAGCAGCTTGTTAGAAAATCAGTTATTAGAATAATAATTTAAAAAATTTAAGTTAGGAAAGAAAAAGGTTAAGAACTTATTTGATGTAAAAATTCCACAGCTACAAGCATTTCATAAAAATGTATTGTCTCATTATTCTGGTTGGGGTTGGGGTTGGTTTTATCTGGAAAATGTTTCTATCAATTTAAAAAAAATATTTAGGTAAGCCTATTCTTACTTGCACTGATTGGGAAAGAAAAGTTGAACTGTTGAAGAAAAGCAAAGCAGTCTAATTTCAAGATCAACAGTTTATTCCACGCATTTTATGTTTGAGTTAAACTCTAGCAGAGGGATAATGAATTCAATTTTATATTGCAATGAAGGTTTTTAGCTAATCAGACAGAATAAATTGACAAAATCTTCCTTTAATAGTCTGCTTCATATCCTGTGTAATTTCATATGTCTCATAAAAGAAGTTTGTGAAGGAAGGAAATCAAGATAAACAATTAATCAATAGCTAATGCAGATAAGGGTGTAGAAGACAGCATCTGTCTCTGCTGGGACTGCTTTGCATTGCTTTCCTTGATTACTTAACTGTTGCTCCCTAATCTTTATTAATGTTTACTCCTCCACCAGAGAAATGCACTTGTTTTTCCAGGCTACAATGACCTTTGAGGGTCTGACATTCTTAACATTTACTGTAGATCTTAAGTAAATGAATTCTTTTAAGGGTGTGTAAGAGGAGATCTGAGAGAAGAATGTGAGGTGTAACACGTGATGCTGGATTGTAATTAATGTTAATTTCCTTAGTAATAGCAAGTTTGTACTATCGACCATACTAAACTTAAATATTTCTGTCTTTAAGGTTTGTCAATTCAGGTTTGGGATCAAGAATCATTTCCAAGTGTAAATGACATTGACATCCAGTAAGTCTAAAGTATTCTTTCAAGAATAATAATAAAAAAAGGGCGTTTGTAAGTTACGGCAGCAAAATCTGTCTCTATCCCTGGTTGCTAGTTCTAGCCTGGATTCATAGCTGTTTTTGGTTTTGTTTTGTTTTTAAACATTCAGAGGAAGCTGAAAGCCCAGATTTTTTATTCTAAAGCTATCATATAGAACACTTTTTGGATCAAATCTTACAACTAAAAAATTAAAAAGTTCAGATTCCTCATTTATAAACTTCTTAATCTTGAATTTGCAGTCTCTTTATGTGGCTCAAGACTAGATAAAAAACAGTCTACAGCCAGAAACTTCTCCCTGTATACCTGCTTAACAGATAGATATCAGGCTCCTTTCTGTTGATAAGATAAATAGAGGGAATAATGGTCTGAATGCAAATCAATAACTGTGTGTGTGCCTCTGGCATGAACTTTGAGAGTCACTTTCTGTTTACTAAAAGATCATGCATTACCAAACACCTTCCTGACTGGCAGCATTGTTAAGTCTGTGCAGATCAGTATAAGTTTGAGCAGCTGATGACAAATGAAGAAATACAGCTGGGAGTTTGAGGGATGTTTGTCATTTCTCATCGAAATGAGTTCATTTCGAAAACTAGTGATTTTGTAGAACGGAATGCTTGGTGTGTTCCTTTCTGAATATTTCAGACTTCTTTAGGGGAAAAAAGTAAATAAAACTAAATTCAGAAAACTGAGGACAAGGAAAAAGCCTAAAAATGTTCCCTCTTCCTTTGTCCAGAGGGCTGCCATAGCCAGCTATGCTGGAGGCATAATTAATTCATCGTAGTGACAAATGTAGGTATTTTGTACGTATTGCAAGTGTATTTTTTTCAAGTAAAAATACCATGCTAGAATATGTCCGCAGTCTGCTCAGTAGTTGGGGTGTATCAGAAGGGGGAAGGTGGTTTTCCTCATATACTCTGCACTTATGAGGCTGCATCTGGAGTCTTGTGTCCAGTTCTTGGCTTTCCAGTTCAAGAATTATGGGGAGCTTCTAGATAATCCAGCACTGGGCTGTGTGGATGATTGCAATCCCAGAACATCTCCCTTGTGAGGAATGGCTGAGGGATGTGGGATTGTACAGCTTGGAGAACGAAAGGCTGAGAGGGATCTTATCAAAGTAAATATGTAAAGGGTAGATGTCGAGTGGATGAGGCCATGTTCTTTTTGGTGGTGCCCAGAGGCAGACCAAGGGGCTGTGGGCACAAACTAGAATACAGGAAGTTCCATCTGAACGTGATAAACTTGTTTACCTTGAGGCTGACAGAGCACTAGAACAGACTATCCAGAGTATCTCTAGAGTCTCTTCCACTGGAGACATTAAAAACTTGGATGCTTTCCTGTAATACTCTAGCAGAGGGTTGGATTCAGTGATCCCCAAAGGACCATTCTAACCCTATGATTCGGTGAGTTCAGGATTTCCTTTTATTTATTTAAGAGACTATTCAATTTCTAAGAAATTGTCTCTATTTCTGGTAATTTTTGAATCATGCAGATTTTCCCATCCAATTCTCTGAATGCTTCTTGGATAAATGAAGTAGTGATTTTTGAAGAATAAAAGATTTATACATCTGACAATATAAATCTTTTTGAAAAAGAACTTCTTTCCCATCTGAGTGCTTATTTTCTCCTAGAAACAGAGTCTGTGAGAGCAAGCCTTCAGATGACATTTTTGATTATGCATAACTGGAGAGAGTCTGTCCTACCTACAGCTCCTGTTCCTTGTCAGAATGGTCACGGTTGATGCATGCATTTTCACTGATATCTGCCAGAGGTTATTTCTTTCTCCTCTTGTATTTTTCTTCCTAAAACAAAATGAAGTCTTTTTTTTTTTCTTCTTCTTAATAGAAAATGAGTCAGTTTTCTGTTCCAAAGTAAGTGTAACTATGAAAGTTGCTGGGAAGTAAATGTGGGTTTCTGATTGCCTTGTGTTATATCTACTCTAAACTGGTGCCAAATACTGAAATATATATGCTTGGAGTATCAGTGCAAAAGTGTGTTCTGGTGGTGTTCTTAATGTGCTATTTCTCTTACAGATTACTAGGATCAAAAACCTAATAAAACCATAGTTGAGGCAATCCTATGTAGAGTAGTTATCTCATGTTAGGCAAAGGCTGAAAAACCTTCTCTGAAAAAAAAATGGAAACTGAAAGTCCACACTGGTCCATTCGATCAATTTTGCAGTATGGCACAAAGTTGTAATTTCACTTCACACTGGGAAACAATATATTAATATATAGAATCATGTGGGTTTTAAATCACCTTCAGCCTTGACTGCAAGTTTATAATTCATTTATTTATCTTTACAGTTGTGGACAATGTATTCTTATTTCTAATGGAAATATTTTAGTTTTGAAGTGGGGAAAACGTGAAAAACAAGTTCGTTGTTCTGGGTTGTAACAGATAATAAATATCAAAATCATAGAATCATAGACTATCCTATAGTTTTGGAAGGTATCTGCAGGGTTCGAGTCCAACTTCTGGCTTCAGAAAGGATAAAACACTGGATATGGTTCCATAGTAGAAACCGTTTATTTACAAAATTTTACTCGTTTCTTTGCAACTTCAGAGTTGATTCTATTGATAGTTTTATAAATATGCCTGAATGCCAGAATGAATTACTTGTTTGTATTCAATCCAATACCATCTGTTATTTTCTACTATTACTACATATTACATAGTGTAAAACATTCAAAAACTGCTGAATATTGGTATAGTTGCACCAGAAATCTGCTAATTGAATGAATTACTCAATGCTGTCTCTTTGTGGGACTACTGAGTGATGTCCAATAAAGAGAAAGATGTGGCATTGTAAGTTCTGCTTCCTCGAGCATGTTAGTCATTCACAATGCTTCTGAAGAGCATTGATGAAGTTGTGTCCTGGATTTAATATAATTTGTAATCTTAGCTATGTATTCATGCTTTTATGCAATATCTTCCAGTGGTCTGCATTATATTTGATCTTCTTTCTCATTTTATTTCCAGAATTGAAAGGTAATAGAATATATTGCGTAAATGTGACATATTTTTGCAGTTTAGTGATTTATCAATGCAATGAACATTTATGGCATGAGACAAATTTACATCTGCAAATATTAATATGTGCAATAGATTTATAGATAGAGATTATAACTTAGAATTTTTTCACATGTATTTATGATTTTGAATGGGATTTTTTCATTAATTTTTTGTGCTATTGCATTCAGTTTTTCTAATGCAATAGCACAGCTTACTTTTACGTCTGGGGATTGTTTTATATATATATATGTATATGTATAACTAGGCTTGTTTTCCTATTTCATGTGAAAATTCACATGCAAGAGAGAACTTTCAGGAACAGCTGGTGTTCATCTTTTTTTCCTTGCTTCGAGATGCTGAACAGCCCACTGGCATTAGAATAGAAGTTACTTTATACTTTTTGGATGGAAAAGTTTAACTAGAATAAACTAGGGAAAGAAGGAGTTAAGAGGAACGTGAATTTTTTTTTTCCCCAAAGCTCTCAAAATGGAGTTCCTTTTTTTTTTTTTTTTTTTTAATGAGAATTATGATTTTTATCTTTTTTTTTTTTTTTTTTTCTATAGTCAGATTTCCTTTAGCTGCTACATAATATGCCTTGAAAAATGCAAGAGTTCTCTTTCTAGCAGGTAAAATCTTTTGAAAAATGTTTCTAATGCAATTGTACACTGTGCAACTTGAGCAACGCTTAATGTTATATTGGACACATGATTTGGACAGCCATCACAGGGACAGGGTCTGGCTTTTTTATGGTCTTGTGTGGAGCTAGGAGGTGAACTTCATGATTCTTGTAGGTCCCTTCAAAATCAGGATATTCTGTGATTATGTTCTACATTCATTTTACCCTGTAAAATGGGTAAACCACGTACACCTTCAAAAGGCTTTTAATTTTGCTGCTCATGTCTTCATGTATTAGCTACGTGGGGTAAATAACTAATCCACCAATTCATATATGGTGTTTTGGAAGCAAAACAAGAACATCAAGACACAAGGGTGGGAAAAAAAAAATCTGTTCTGGAAGAGAAATCTAGTGAATATAACAAGACTAAGATTTATAGTTAGAGATTTTTGTGACTCAAATTATATATATATATATATATATTTTTTTTTTGCCACATGATGTCATGTACGAATATGAGATTATGCACTATATACAAATGCAAAGTAAATACATGTTTTTAGTTTGGTGATATGTTCAATGGCCTGGAAAACAGCTATGTACAAAGTTCAAGAAAAAAAGTCATTATTTTATTACTTAAAATGAAATTGTAAGAGCAGCTATTGGGCTTAGTTGTATGTTTCATATGAATGATTACTAATATTAGTTATATTTTCCATTTAACAAATACTAGTAAAAGCAAATAAAGTAAGATATCTCTATCTTATGCATTCAGTCCACATCTTCAATCATCTGCTGAGTTGGTTCTTGAAAATAAATTGTTAACTACTAATGCTTTTTAGGAATTTAGTGAGAAGGAATTGGAGGTATGGAATAAACTTTCTCTCTCTATATATAAATAGCGTCTGTATGTATGTGTGTGTGTATATATATATATATATATATATATATACACACATGCATATATATACATACTATTCTTATAAATGTATTAATTATTGTCTGAACAACTTGAAAGAGCCTGGGGTTGTAATTGTGAATCTGACGTCCCAATCCAAAGCAACCACTCAAAGTACATTTAATCTCCCTGATGTTTAAACTTTAAGCCTATGTTTTCATGCCTGTCAACCTGAAGCTTAAATGAAAGTGGCAAGTCCTCTTAGATGAAGAAGTGTGTTTGGCTGCACATACTAGGAAGGGAAGTTTAAGTAGAGAAGTCAAAGCACAAAACCAGGAGTGGGGAAAAAAAAAAAGGAAAACAGGACTACTTGGAAGAGAAACCTCCTAAATAAGGTAGAGAGGAAAATAAAATTAACCTCAGAGACCTAGGTTGCTGTGACCCACTGAAAAGAATATTATGAAATGTTTGGATATCATAGTGAAGTTATCTCTAAATTGATTTTCAGGATAAAGTAGAAAAATGTGGCAAGTTTCCTGACATATTCTGATTATTATGCTCCAGACCTTCCCGTATATTCTGCCATGAAACCTGTATTCCTTTCTGAAACTCCAGTAAGGTTCAGCATAATCATCTTGATGTTTGTTTTTCTTTTGTTTTGGTTTGTTTTTGTTTTTTTTTTTTGCTGCCAACTTTCCTCCATTACTGTCCTACTCTTTCTGTATTTACTCTCTGAATTGGTTATGTTATCATTTCAGCCACTCTTTACTCATGAATGCTTTCTGGAGTGCTGGACATCTAGATTGTGTTTAAATCAAAACATTGAATGGATAACTTAGACAAGGTTGTTTGATGCTTCATCAGCATTTATTACTCAAAATTATGGGTGGAAGAGCAAGCCACGTTAGAAGATCTTCTAGCAATTAGTGGGTATTTCCTCTTTTCCACTATATATAAAAAGTATTTTCATCTTGTTTGTGTTACCATGATAACAGTTGAGACTGAATTTTGTGTGATCCATTTCTCTTGAACTTCTGTTGCATTGCAGACGTGTGTTCTTGCACAAATTCACAGAACTACAATTTTTTCACTGAAATCCTGTTTGAAGGGTAAAGCTAAATGCATTGCCTTGGAGTTACGGTCTTTCAGTGCAGGTGGTGAAACAGCAGCGTCCTATGGTAAAACAAAGGAGACTAATTAGGAGGTAAATCACAAGGTGTGGCAAGCATCTTTTTTGCATAGTAACATCAAACTTTCTGATCCTCTCATGATGCAGTGATTATCAAACAAAGGCGTATACAGATTTTCTAATAGTTTACAAAGGGAATAAGATTCATTTGCTCATAGACTGGGGTGATATTTTACTTCCTAAGTGTGAATGTTAATAGGTTTCTTCATTAAAGAAGCTCGTTAAAGTGAAAAAACCCACTGAAAATTATTAACTATGATGTGATAACACTGAGAAGAAAAACTCATGGAGAAACAGTAAGTATGTTTTGAATACTCTCTTAATTGTCTGTGATTAGTATGTTTTTTCAGACTGTCAATGGCAGCAATAATAGGTTCACTATCATTCCATATTTAATGTTTTACAAATGGAGCAGCATTACAAATAAGAAAAGAATCTGGTAAGTCTTCCTTTTGCAGTTGCCTTTTTGAAAGATTCTTTCACTTGTAATGACCTGGAATTTTTCACCAGAGATTTTTTTTTTGCTTATTGCATTCTAATTTGCATGAACAGTTTTAGTAGTTTAGTATATTACAACAGACTGGGTATAATAGTATGTTTCTGGATTATGAAAACATGTGACAATAAGGCCAAGGTATAGAATGTGTATATAAGAGGCAAAAATGTGACCAGTATCTGGCTTTCAAACACTCTGGCTAACAATTGAACCAATAAAATCATCCTATATTAGCTGTTCTTCTTATTTTTTTTCTCTTTCACCTTTAAAATGGATCTGCTCTAAAATTTTCTTACTTGCCTTTCCTTCTTAGTGTCCCCTTTACCAGTTACTTGATTTGTAAACTGGAGGTATTGAGTCCTACCAAAGTAAGCAGGTTCCCTTCTTGGCTCCATCTTGGAAAGATCATTCATAATATTCAATTCGGCAGGATGTGACCCTCTCTACTCTGCCCTCATGAGACCCCATCTGAAGTACTGTGTCTAGATCTGGGGTCCCAGTACAAGAAAGACATGGAGCTGTTGGAGAGGATCCAGAGGAGAGCCACAAAGATGATCAGGGGATTGGAGCACCTCCTCTGCGAAGACAGGCTGAGGGAGCTGGGCTTGTTCAGCATGGAGAAAAGAAGGCTGTGGGCTGACCTCATTGCAGCCTATCAATACCTAAAGGGAGCCTACAAACAGGAGGGGAAGCAACTTTTTGAAATGGTAGATAATGGCAGGACAAGGGGAAGCAGTTTTAAGTTGAAAGAGGGAAGATTTAGGTTGGATGGTACTGAGCCACTGTAACAAGCTGTCCAGAGAGGTGGTGGATGCCCTGTCCCTGAGGGCATCCAAGGTCAGGCTAAATGGGGCTCTGAGCACCTGCTGTACATGTTCTTGTCCGTTGCAGGGGAGCTGAACTAGATGGCCTTTAAGAGCCTCTTCTAACTCAGATATTCTATGATTTTTATGAGGCATTCTCTGCAATGTATGGGCTCATGCAAAACATTTGTTTAGCATATCTTTTCCTTCACATTTGCAAATTCAATCATATTGTGACCTATACCATGCACTGCAAAATCAAATCTTAATGCTTATGTTGTCTTTAATGTTAATTCAGTGCCCAGTGCATCTGTGATAGGAGATTAATTATGGATGCCAGAGGCATATTTGTACTTGTGGGGTTGGAATGCAGGATGGTGCTTGATGTACCTGTAACAGCAGACTAACAGTCAAACAGAGCAAAAACTAAATGAGCTTTGCAGTAAAGTTTCAGTACTTTTAAATAAATATGGCATTTTTCCATGTGGTCTGGTGGGAAGTGTATTTAAGAGCAAAAATGACTGTTAATCTGGGAGCAGTTACAGTCTTTCTATCAGCACGTTCTGATTGACAAATTGTTACTGGCTGGAAGAATGAGGGAGAGAGCACCAGGCTCCTTTGCTGCTAAAGCAGACAGCATGATTTGGTACCAGGACCTTACCATGCTATTTTATATATAATCAGTTATCCTTCACACTTTACAACAGATGGAGAGAAAATGTCTTGATTTCATGTAAAGACGCCAATACATCAACTCTTTTATAAGATTATCTGCGGGCTGACTTTTCAGTGCAGTGAGATCGCTTATGTATTTAGGGTTAGTCTTAATTAAGGACCTTCCTGGATTGTGATGTTGGACCTTACACTGAGGACAAACAATGGTTTCTTGCTTGTCATGTAAAGAACTCTTTTTTCATAGCACCAGAGTAATTATTAAAGAAAACTTGCTGCTATACTTTCTAATCCTGGTGGATGTATTAAAAACTGGCAGCAGTAATCCTGCATTAGAAATGGTCCCCATACTGAGTTACCATGCCACTCACTAAAATGGCTTAACTTTCTGCCATGGTGATTTTTTTATAACACTCTTATTATGGCTTAGTTCATAACTTAGATGCAGAGTTCTCTTTTGTGATTAATAATATGTCCCTCTGGGATATAATTTACATTACTGCAGTTTTAAGCTGAGAAATAAAAGGCTCTCATTTGTTCCAAGTGGTTACTTCTTGAGCTTTTTTCAATCAACTCTTGAAAAAATATAGAAACAGTAAGGGAAAACAGGAAGCTTGAAACAAAAAATTTAAGTCCTGTTAGCACTCCTTTGTCAGAGATTATAGAGATATCACAAACATTAAAATGCTCGTTTTCCTATGGAGGACTCTAGTTGTCTTCCAAGGTTTTTATCACTTAATGGCAATAGGAGCTGGAAGTAAATTCTGTTCTAATTTGTGTTGCTGCAGTTGAAAGCAGTACTTGGCCCATATAGCCCTGTAGTCTATACTGTGTTACGTGTTTGCAGTAGAGGCTAATGGACAATAGGTGCTCAGGTGTTTTGGGAGCTTTAAAGCCCTCTGGGTAGTTGATTCCCAAAGAACTGACATCTCTTTCTGAAAATGAATACACAAACAGCAGCTACTCAAAGATCTTGTGCTGATTTCAATACCCTGCACAAATAAATTTGGCCTGTGGAGAGAGTTGTAGGATGGATGAATGAATTCATTTTTCAAAAGCTTATGCTTGTGCAGTAGCTTGACTTTATTCAATTACAACTCCTGAAATCTAAAGAACAGTTTAAACAGAATGATTGAAGCCAGAGGAGGAAGACACCTATTGGATCATTGTGTTAATCTCCTGCTATTTCACAAGTGTTTCTTATTGTGCATTTTGTAGTGTTTTGTCCAGAACTTTCTTAAATCACAAGCAACAGGGCTTCCACTTCTTGGAGGGGAATAAGATTTTCTGGCTAATCATCCTCAGGACTTTTTTCAGATTTTTTTTTTCCATAATTTAAGTCATACCATTCTGATGTTTTGAGGAAATATAGGAAGCTGAATAAAATATCCGTATTGCCTGTTTTCTTCTGACAGCCCAGGAGGAAATGGTAGCATTTCAATTTCTTCTGCCATTGTCTTGCAGGATTTTTCTCTTGTTCTCTTATTTCCTTGTTCCCTATATTCCCTATAATTCCTCTTTTCAGCTACTCATTACTTTCCATCTCCTCTTACACCTTACAAAATAAATTTATTTCCTACTAGATATTATTTATGTATTAGAAATTTTGCAGATGCTCAAGAAGAAGATATTTTGTGCTGGAGATAGTTCAGCCTACAAAACTGATGTATGTCATAGGAACACATCTAAAAGTGATTATATTAGATTTGAGCATGTAGAAGGGAACAATTAGGTTCCAGACCCAACATAAAACGATATCAGATGTAACATACATAAATGTGATGATCACTGGACTGAGTCTCTTATAGCTTCCAGTGCTGCTTGTTTCTGTGAGACCACACCATTCTTGGTAAAGAATATCTTGTAATGAATTTCCTGGGTAGATGCATCTGCTTGTAGGGTATTTCTTCAGCTAGGTCAGTAAAGATGGCAGATCAGAGTAGATATAGTTCTTTGTCTTGCTCTCTTTGATAGCAAACCAGATACCTTCTATTCTGCCCCAGAGAGGTCAAGCAGCAGACTCTGACAAAGTGGGTCTCTGAGGGCCGTATATGAACGTGAATGACCAACCAAATCTCTGAAGATATTTTTAATGCTACTTTCTCCATAAAACAAAGATTAAGTATCGTGAAGTATTCATCAAGCGTTAGAAAAAGGCACACTCTGCCTCAACACATGAAAAGGATACATCCGAGGATGGTTTGGACCAGTGTAAGCAAATGATGGGTTGCACTCTGAGCTTTTAAATCTGTGTGGTTTTTGTTCACTACTCATTGCTAGATTGAATTCTGCTTGAATCTACCCAAAACCTTTGTTTTTGTGGCTTGGATCATTTGCTGAATAGGCTTAATGTGTTTCCTAATCTCTCAAGTACCTTATATGAAATGCATGAAGAAGCTAAACTGCTATGGCCTTCTAGTTTTGCAGGTGACTCACTGGTACTCTTAAGGTTTGGGGAAGAAGAAAAGGAAAAAGATTTTTCAAGTAAATGAGAAAGAAAATGTGCATTTGAATAACATATATCAGTTTTGTATTTTTGTTTTTCATCTGAAATATTGTTTACTCAATGAAATCAAATGCAGAGGAAAAAGAGAATGTTATTATTTTGTAGATTTCTACTCTTGTGTTTGTGCTAAATCAGAATGTGAAGAGTTTCTTGCTCTGCTATACTTTATAATTTGGTGTAGTACAATGCATCCTTAACAATTTTACCAGAAGCATATAAAAGTTATCTGTGTAGGCATCATTTGTAGGAAAGGTTGGCGGGAGAAGTGAGCTGAAACAGAAGTGCATAACTAAGTTCTGAACGAATGAAGTACAAGTAAAATTTAAGCCATGTAAACAATAAAATTAATTAATTGGATGAATTCTGGAGCCAGCGTTCAGGAACCATTTTTCAGGGAATAGATGTGCATAATGCAAGCAGTATTTAAAAACACAGTTTTGTATTTTTATTAATTGAATTTTATTTTAAAACCAGTGAAGCTACATTGATATTCTGTGTAATACATATCGTAGAATGGTTTGGGTTGCAAAGGACCTTTAAGATCGCCTAGTTGTAAACTCCTGCTATAGACAGGGACACCTCCCTCTAGACCAGGTTGCTCACAGCCCCATCCAGCCTGGCATTGAACGCTTCCAGGGAGGAGGCATCAACAACATCGCTGGGCAACCAGTTCCAGTGTGTCACCACCTTGCCAGTAAACAATGTTTTCCCAACATCTAGCCTAACTCTACTGAAGCCGAAAAAACCAACAGAGTAACTTGATATGACAAGAGTTATATTAAGCAGATATTCCCTTTATTACAGCACTGGGTGCATGGGGGATTGCTCCCACCAAACTTGCACAGGTATCTAAAGACAAAGCATATATCTATATATTCATTACATTCTAAGGACGTGGGCAGAAGTAACATCTCTGGTGGTCGTGGGATGCATTCTCACTGTTTCCAACCTTTTAAGGGATGGTTGCCCAAACCAGCTCCCACTGATGTTACGTTGAGCTGAGGCATCTGTTTTGCCATCTTATCTTCAACGATGGGACATCTATTCTACTTTCTTATCTTCACTTGACAACAAGTTTTGCAGCCTCTTGTTCTTGAGCCTCTGTCCTTCAGCTTAATTTGCTCAAGTTATGTGATGGGCTGTTCTTACAATATGGAAAAGCTGTTCTCGTGATTCACTATCCTCTTCTGGTTTAAAGTCCTTATCCTGTTGCTACCTGCCCTTCTAAAAAGTCCCTTCCCAGCTTTCCTGTATGTCCCCTTCAGATACTGGAAGGCTATAATAAGGTGCCTTCTCTTCTCCAGGCTGAAGAGCCTCAGCTCCTTCATGCTGTACTCGTAGGGGAGGTGCTCCTGTGTTCTGATCACCTTCATGGCCTTTCTCTGAACCTACTCCGACAGCTCCATATTCATAGGTACTGTGTAATCTACTGTTTTGTTTCTCAACTCATAAAGAGGTGGTGTTTTATTTGTGTTTCTAACTTTTTTTAGTGTTTTTCGTTTTTCAGAGTTTAGACAGCCAAACCATAAAGGCTAGCAAACTGCTGCAAATATGCCTACAGTGACAGAAAGGTGAGGAAAAAGAAATAGGTTTAAGATATTGATTGAGATGATACAGAATTTGATTGAAGCATTCATGTAATAGCTTCTCTGGATGTGTGCCATTTGACATGGTTCTTCTAGTTATAGCCCTTCAGTGAAGCAAATCTCTCAGTCTACTGTTCTGACAGAAATCCTTGTCACATTCTTTTCCTGGTCACCAGAGCTGGCAACAAAGTTTTTGTTTCAGATATCAATAAATCTGAGGAGAACTAAAAGCTGAAATAGGATTTGAATTTTGGTGTTTAGACTTGTCTCCAGTTCTGGAGAACTGCTGGGAGCCCTTGATGTGTTTCTTCCAGATAGTACCTACAGTCACTTCAGTTATGTTACTTCTCCTATGGTAATTCAAATTAGACACTAATAAAGTATTAGTAGCTTATTAAAATTTTAAACATAGCCATAGAAATGCTCTACAACATATACACAAATGATGTAATGAAATACACTATGTGAAAAATCAGAATAATTTTTAATACTGAGTACCAAAATTGTATAAAATATTGTTTTTAAGAGAAACATACAGAAGCGTGGATCATGGTGATATATTTTATCTACTGGAAAATATTTGTTTCTTTGCTTTAAGTGCCCGTAAGAAAGTGTTGCTTCTATCAACAGTTTCTGCATGACAGTAGAAAGGGGGGAAATATGTAATTCTTATTAGGACTGATTTTTTTGGTTGAAAATGTATTATTATAATTTCCATCATCATGCAATACTACTTTGTTTTTTGAGTGCAATACTACTTTGTGTCGTAGTAGCAGCTGTAGGCAAGTTAGAAATAATGTCTGTTGGCTATTCTGTGTTGCAAAATCTTTCCTAAGGTACTGCAGATGTGAAATTTCCAAAACATTTTTAATTACGTCATTTCCAAAATAAGTTATTAAATTAACCTATATTGCTTACAGGTTAGATCGCTGTTCCAATACATTCTGGATAGAAGTGATAAATAATGCATTTATTTTAAAATAATTTGCATGGTTGTGCCGGGGAAGTGTAAGCCTTTAATAAGATTTTTACATGTTCAGAATGTGCTTTTTATTTTGAAGGATATTCTTTAGGTGATATACAATATAATTATTGATAGAATTAATACAATTTGAACTGGATAAAATATTCTTAAACCATTTTGAAATAAATATGCATGTTCTTGGTTTGGGTTAAATGTTATGAAATATTAAGTAAGTGATAAGAAATACTTTGAAAGGTAGTTATGTGATGTCACTCCAGTAATTGGCTTCTTAAATTTCTTCCAGTAGAAGTGTGTCTCTTCCTCTCCACAACTAATTTCACCAGAGCTAATGGAAAAAAATAAAAAAAAGAAAAAAGAAAATAAAGATAAAGATATTTAAAGATATTTTAGGAAAATGAATGTGCTCACACAGATGAAATACTTAATTTTTTACAAATCTATTTTCCTAATGAATAAAACGGGTATTTAGTGACATGTGATTTGTGCAATATTAATCTAATAATACATGCAGCATATCAGAGCAAATGAGAGTACTACCAGTACTTGTCAACAGAAGTCTTGTAACTGTCTGTCTTCAATTATGGTGCACTATATAAAAGATACTGGAGGATTTCTTGTCAGAGAAATAGATAAGGAGGAAAATAATAGTGTCCTTTCTTTTCCCAAGCAACTAAAAATATGTGATCAAAGAGAACAATGGTGCTATTTTTAAATGCATGCCTATTAAGCACATCCTCTGGAAATATTCATGTTTGGTTTTGAGAAAAATAGTACTATTTTTTCAGCTGTTTAAGATGAGACACTACTGGAGAGTGAAGTAACAAAAGCAGGAGTTCTGCAACCAAATGATGAGATAAGCAGTAGCAATTTCCAGGATGCGTACAAAAGTTCTAGAGGAACTCATTGAAGGGACTTGAACTTTTCTAAAACCAACAGACCTCATCCTAGAGACTGATTAATTAAGGTTCAGTGGTAGAGAATACTTAATCTGCCCTTGAAATAGGGACGTAGAGATCTTTGAAAAAATATATCTTTAGTAAATAATTTAGTTGAAGTAAAGTAAGAATTTAAAAATAAAATTATGGAACACTTAATGGATTATGATATGACAAGGAAACTGGTTTTTATAATGGAAAAATATTTGCTTCTAATTTAATGTAGTAGGGTTCCTTGAGGGCGTCAATAAAATGGTGAGAGAAAGAGGTAGGTAGACATGCGTAAGCCTTCAAAAAGCCTTTGACAAATCTTTCACAAGAAGCCATTAAAAATGACTAGTTGTAAGGGGAGAGCTAAAATCATGTCACAGGTCAGAAGCAGAATGAAACATGGAAAGTGAAGTCTGAATCACTGACTCATCATCTTTGAAAAGGGTGAAATATTAAGTAGTGGTGTTTTTGAATACTGAAAGAGAACCATTGTGGTTTAATGTACTGTTTGCATTAATGATCTGGAAGAGAGATGAAATGAGCAAACTACTTATTATTTATGATGGTATTAAAAAAAAATGAATTTGGGAGCTTTCAGGGGAATTTAGAAAAATGAAGACATAGACATGATGACAGGTATTGGCCATGGCTGAACAGTTTCCAGTATTATAAATATACTTAATTATTTTTAGATCTTAAATTAATATATCTCTTCATTAAATATGATAAATAAACAACATTCTTACAGGTGTCAGTAATATCTCCAAACAGGGGGGAAAAACAAAAGACGCAAAAAAAACCAATAACAGAAAAAACATTGTGTATGTCATTCTGAAAGGAAATTAATTGTTCATGGAAGACAGCACCATGGAAAGCTGACACCTAGGATTGGCTCCCCTAAGATAGTGGTGGGCTTTGAAGCTAAGTATACATACAGGTATATAAGTTGCAAAATTAGAGACAACAGGACAGGGATGTTGCTTTATCGTGACATGCTTTATACTGATTCTCAGCTGTTCTTTTACTAGCTGAGAAGTCTGCTGCTTAAAGAAATACTTTTCCTGGCCCAGCTCTCATCACCTCTGGCCTTTATAGTTCTCTCTGAACTTGCAGTTCAGAAAAAGTTTATGGTAAGCTCTCGCTAGTCTTCATAGTGTGTTTTGGCTTTTATAGGAACAACAGGCTTCTGCTGTGGCTGCATAAGATCCAGATTTCCTAGAGAACTGAAGTAATTAAAATTTCACAAACTTAACATTAGGATAATTTAAGTGAAATATTACTAGGTCTACAGCCATGTGGCATGGCATGATAAAATTCTTCAGTATATTAGTGTACTGCAGAAGCTAAATGTAACATAAACAAAGCAGCTAAGTATATTGAATAAGCGAAAGTAGAAATTAGTGTTTACACAGTGCTGGATGCTAGCACTTGCATATTCACTTCACATCTGGCTTTGCAAATAGTTTCACTGAGTGATAGTTTGATAATAATCTCCGTGAAAAGCGGAGGAGTCTCCTCAACATCTATGGATATGAGTGTGGATTGTCAGGAGGGCTTAACTCACTGTAGGCAACAGATACAGCAATATCTTCAGAGATCCCACCATTGGGAACAAATGACCTTGAGCACAGGAAAACGTGGGTGGTTGCCTTTTGCATGCTTAAAGAAAGCAGGAACATAATGCTTGCTTTCTTCTAAGTTTGTAGGGGGAGAAAAAGTAAAAGTTTCATTTTTCTTCAAAGCACTTTGATTTTTTTCAGGGAACGACATAGAAATTTATATAATACTGAGGAAAACGTAGCGTGAAGAAAATGAGTTCTGGTGATGCACATATGTAAGTGAACTTCATATGTAAAATCCAACTTTCTATTTTTTTTTTTTTTTTAACCTATTTTCTTTATAATTATTCTTATATGACCTGGCCTAGATGTTCCTGTTCTGGGGGGGGAGGGGGGAGGATTCCTTCCAATCCCCGACATTCTGTGTTTCGTAGCCTCTGATTTTGTATCCATAAATATATGTTTGATAATGATGTTACAGAAATTTATTTTACATAGAAATTCACACAGTTACATTACTTTGCAATTAAAGAAAATACATGCTTAACAAATGAATAAAGTAAATGGCTTTGTTCTGAGTGCTTGGCAAATCTTAGATAACAAAGAAAAAATTGAGGACCTGCCTTTTAATAACTAAATCAAGGTTTTAGTTTAATTTACTTACTTTTGTAAACCGAGGAGGAGCTCTGCTGTTATTTATGATCAGCTTTCTCTTCTGGTCTGTTTCCTGTCCCATTTCTTTTGCGTCATGCATCTGAGCTATGCTACAGGAGATGGTCTTATGCCGAAACTTTGGTGCCAATTGACAGTACACAACAAAATATTGAAAACTATATCCTTCTATGTACACACAGTGAAACTTCACACTGTCCAGCAACTGGGAATATGGAAGGAAAAATCAGGTTAGAATTCTGAGTAAGCTTGATCCCCAATGGAAGAGATAGTATATATCTTCAAGAAAGTGTAAGTGATATTTTTTTCTACTTAGAAAAAAGCTTTATTTTGACTTCAACCTCTTTTGTTGCCCTATTTTCTTGATGTTTCCTCTTGTTTAAGTATTTTGCTTTTTAACATAATATTCTTCACAATTCTGAGAGTGAGTGCTCTTCTGTTCTTATTTCTAGAGTAAATTGTTTTTAGTAGTTGTATGGGAACTGCTGAATCAAGGCCTGAACCTCTGATTGATCACCCGAGGCAAGCAATGAGTCAGCTATGGGAGCACAGGTGAAGGCAATTCACCTGTGCTGCTATAAGGGGTGGTGCCTGGCTGCGCCTCTCCTAGACACATTTAAGAGCTGATTGCCAGTAGGAAAGGATTTCTTCTGGAGTTCTCTGGAGTTTTGCAGTGAGCCCAGGGCGAGGGTAAGTACTCTATCTATTTTTTCTTTGGTGTAATAACCTGCTTAGCCAAATTCTCTGGTATATTTCAGAATTGTAACATCTGTATGTTCATTGATTATGCAGTAGTAGATACAGTATTTCTGAGAAGTTCTATGTATGCACTAGCAAGTAAAACTTTTCAGTGCTGACAAATGTTCATGTCTGAATGCTGAAAAGGCTTTGTGCTCTGTAGCTATTGAAGTGTACGTGTAGAAATATATCTATAAGAACTTAGCAATGTGCCTTCAGAATATCCTGGAAGAGCTAGAGATTTGCAGCAAGGGGAGTAGTGTTATGCCCCTAGTGACAGCCAAAGCAGGCAATAGAAATAAAGATAATCTAATTAATAACTCTCATCCCTCTTGTTTCCACAAGCAGAAAGATCTTTCAGTATCTAAAGGGAAGCTACAGCAATGAAGGGGACAGACTTTAGCAGGGTTTGTTGTGATAAAATAAGGGGAAATGGTTCTGAAGTTAAAAAAAGTGGATCTAGGTTAGATAAAGGAAAAAGTCTTTTACAGTGAGCGCCATTGAGGCATTGGATGAAACAGGTTGCCTCAAGATGTGGTGACAGGAGACTTTGAAGGCGAGGCTGGATCAGGCTCTGGGCAACCTGATGTACCTGTGGTGTCCCTGTTTGTTGCAGGGGAGTTGAACTGGATGACCTTTAAAGGTCCCTTTCAACTCTAAGAATTCTGTGATTCTATGAAGGAAAAAAAAAAAAAAGGACAAAACATGTTCTCTCCATCCCTGAAGGTGCTGAAGAAACCTTTAGTGTACTAAGAGACATAGTTCAGCGGGAAAATATTGGTGGATGGTTGGACTCAATAGTTTTCGAGGTGGTCTTTGTCAATCCTGGTGACTATGAATTCTCTGATTCTGTGTGATGTTTGCCTGTTCTTATAGATCTGTTTTTGATAGTAATGTTTTGTTTTTTAGTAATGTCATATGCAGGAATAATACCAAAAGTTAGATCCCCAGTATGACACAGAAAAAGGGAAGAAGTGCAGACAAAAAATTCCAAGTCAATCTAAGTCAGATGTATAACATTTCTTACATTCCTTACCTGCACTCGGACAGCACAGATGACATTTCTAGAACAATATCTATTTTTCTCAAGTGGGAAGGATTCTGACATTTCATCTAACTGAAAAGAGAAGCAAGTCTTTTTTCTTTTTTTTCTTAAATTCTGCTTTCTGTTGAAGTACAGCTTTGATGAAACTGATGTAAAAAGAGAGACCACAGCACCCTGCTTATTCATGCTGAACTCAGACATTTAAGAGCATAGAAAGATTTAAAGGAGGCCTAAATGCCTTCAAAATTATTAGAGCTGAGAGAAGGTTAGCGTTTCTCTCAATTAAACTTTTTCTTCTATTAAGCCTTGACACTTTGATCATTTTTTTCCTGTTCATTTGCAAAATAAGAAGAGCTATTATTTTCTGGCTCTCCCTCAGGATCTGCCCTTTCCTCTAATTCAAATGATATGGGAGGGTGACAAATGAAATAATGACAGAGCTGTTTCAGTCATCTTTCCAAGTATGAGATATTCCTAACAAGGAAGGAATTTTAAGAGTGATGTTTCTGTCTATTTGAAGAATAATATAAAGACCAGAGAGTAACTTTTATCTCAACATGTAATGAGAACAGCAGTTCTCTATATCCAATAACAATTCCTTTAAACAATGAATTGTAAATCAGTGATTCTGATCAGCTGCTGGTAAGAGAGTACACCTGTCTAGGTATATCCTCATAAGAAACACAACCAAACAATTGCATTTGGGAGTTTTCTCTCACTTGTTATCTGAAAAAAATATATTTTTATTTACCTCAGCTTCCGAAAAATCTTTTCCTTTGCAAACCATCAGCTTTGTTTACTGAGGCTGAAAATAAAGCATCAAGTTAGCAAAAAAAGTAAAAAAGGAAGAACGAAAAGCCATCAACAGTAAAATTTTAGCTCTTTGTCTCTCCTTCAGTGCCTCTGAAATGGAGAAGGATGACTGCAGTGAACATCTTACCTGAAAGTAAATAGCTTTATTGTCAGCTCTGTACAGTGCTTTATGAACTAAATGACAACTTAGGAAAAGATGTTCTTTACCTTCTCTCTAGTTGTCTGCTAGGAGTGTTTGTACTGATATGTTAATACAATATTCCATTAAGATTTTGTTAGTTATCATGCCACAACTAAGTAGTTCTATCTACTTTTCCCTCAGGAACTTGAATTAGTATCTCATGTACATTATGAGTAGGGATTTCCCCAACTACAAATTGTCTTTTGTTATCTTAGAGAAAGAATGATAAATTGAATTGCAATAGAAAAGTCTTTAAAGCAAACATTTTGATAACTCTTAAAGCAAAATCGTGTTCTTGAGCCTAGCCCACGAAACTGAATTTGGTCTACCACATAGATAGTAGATAGAATGAGAGGGGGAAAAAGTAGTTTTATGACACGTGATTTCAAAAATTTATTTAGTATTGCAGCCTTTCTTTTGCTTTTGTACTCTAAAGAAAAAAAAGTGAATTCCTGTAATCAGCAATTTAGCACTTAAATCTAACAGGCCTCCATCTCTGCAGTCTTGTACAGTCTTACAGATAAAATTCTGTTAAATCCAGCCTGTACACTTCTATGATAAATACATATATTGTTTTCACGTACAACTGTAAAGAAATGGTTTCAATTTCCAAGGTTGATAGGATTTTTTTCATTTCAGTTTAGCCCTCTAAATTGTTTCTTTGAAAGTTTTCCCCACTCTTTCATTGGAATAGCTTCTGTATTACTTTTGTAGATTCCTCTGTATTCCCAGGGGTTTGAAAGTTAACTAATACCGGTTTAAGCATCATCTGTGACTTATTTGTGTGATGGGTGGTCCCAACTGTTCTGCCACGTCTGCAGCCGTTTAAGAAGTTATGTCTGAGTTACATCTGCATATGCATAGCAGATGTCTTCTAGACTGTAATGAAAGATGATATAGACCAACATTTATCACAACTAAGTTGCTGTATGCTAGGAATCACTCATGCAGTTCCCTCTCATACCAATCCTAACCACTGGGATCTTTTTTTGCTACACTTGCTGTTAAGGGCATAATCCTTAAAATTTAACCATTTCCTGGAAAAGCCCTTGTGGATGTGATGGATGTTCTATAGTATGTCATAGAAAATTGCACTGGATCTCACAGGCTACAAAAACCATCCACAGTATATTTACTTGTACATCAGTTATTTCTATAGATTCATATGTATGGGCATAAGTCAAATATTTCTTTTAAGAGACCTGTTAAAAGGTGCATTTAAAGTATTAACGATGATATTATGTTGCATGAATTACACGAGAATTCTCAGTGAGTTAGTTATTCCACATGTAGTTCCTTTGGGGTTTACATTAAGGGAGGATGGATTAGGAAATGCTACAGGTCTAAGTAAACTACTATGCACTAAGACTTCACTGTGTGTTAATTTCCCTCTATAAATGCTGTCTGAGAGTATGTTGGCCTCTTTTGGAGTGTAGGTTTATTCTTGAATTCAGTTGAAAATATTCTGTGCATGTCTGTGTGTCTGAAACAGGAAGCAATGAACAATTTAGACCAAAGTTATAAGCATTTATTGAATTTATTGGATATCTACCTTGTTCTGAAATATTGAACTTGCGTGGTCTGCATCACTGAAAGAAATATTTGTGATGCTTTAGTCACAGCACTGGTCAACAACTATGTTGTCTTTTAAGACATGCTTTCGTACAATTTAGAGAGCAGTTGAATTACAGACACAACTCCATGAGGAAATAAAAAGCAATATAGTCTATCTCCTTCAGCAGAACCAATTAAATTGGAGAAACTGCATAGCTGCTTTGCCCAAGCTTAGGGGCATTTCTTTCATAGCTGATTGCACCAGTTTATGGTTATTTCTGTGTAAATGTTGTTCACCTCTACAGATTACCTTTAAAAAAAGACTGAAGGATAATGTCTTCATCTTGCTGAAGCCTGAGGAGAGGTGGCATTGGTAATTCTGTCACAGATGATGACTGATAAAAGTAAAAAAGTAATACTCTGAGTAAAGTACGTTCGCCATAGGATTGCGGTTTTTATAACGTGGCATTTCCAGTCAGACATGGACAAAGAATTTAGGCAGTCCTCCATTTCTTTCCAAAACAATCACTAGCTGGCATTAGTACTTGACTAGAGGTCTTGTTTATAAGGAGTGTGGCAATGAATGTTTTTGTCATTTTGAGTGTTATCTTGTTTTTCATGGTGCTGTACTTGCTTTTTAAATTCAGAGCATGTTGTCTGCCTGAGAAGTGAATGATTTTGCCAACTGATTCAACAGAGAAGTGGTCTGGAAGCAACTGTTGTAGAATATATGAGAAAAATATACTCTTGTCCTCCTACTTTTTCCTTTTTTTTTTTTTTTAATTAAAAAAAAAAAGATAATTTACATATGTCCAGTGTGCTCTAATTTACTTGGCCAGTAGTTTGACATATTTTTTAAATGGATTAGACTTAATCTGTTTGGCTGTTGGAGAGCGAAGCTCCAATAGATAGTATATTTAATTCAAAGATTTCTTTTTCCTTCATATTTGTAAAAGCATTAAAAAAATAAGACTATAAATTTAATTTATGAAACTAATTTTGGATACTGAAACTCTCAGACTGTATTGTTAATTTTTATGTACACAGATTAAAACAGAAAACTCTTTTATTTATATTTGAAAGTGAAAGGCATATTAGGAGCAAGTGTGTATGTTTGATAAGTACACTGTGATATTCTGATATTAAAATATAAACATACACATAATTTTCTTTTTTCTAAGTATTTCTCATTTCTATATGTTTATAGCTGAATAGGTAAAATAGGTCAACTTCTTGTTTCAAAGTGTGCTCCTTAGCATTATCTTTCTCTTATTACTCTTTGAGTTTCAGTGGAAAACTTCTTCTAAATAATTGAGGGGTTGCAACGTGGTCTAAATAATTTCATGACTGAATTACTAGAAAACCAGTGGACTACTGTCTTTTTATTCAGCTGCCTTTTACATTTCATTTACCTGTGCATGAGGAAAATTGCTGCCTTGCCAATGAGAGCTGTCAGCATATTGAGTCTCGGAATCAAGGCAGAAGTGTTGGCAACCAAAATCAGTGTGTATAGTTAGTAATACAGTGCAGAGGTAAGGCTTTTTGGCATTTTAGTTTCGTGGCTTCATCAGAATAGAGTCTGTGATGGCAAGAGTAAAGATAAGAGGCTTTGCATCTCCAGATCTGTTTCAGAATGCATAGAAAATGTGTGCAGAGCCTAAATGTAAATAGGATACATAAGAATTCTCCTGTATTTCAGTTTTTTTTTTTAAAAAAAAAGTATGCAAGAGAATTTTTTTCCCACTCTTTTATTACTTTTTTTTCCACATATGTTTATCAAACGCCTACCTTCCATAGAATTATATGCACACAGCTTCTGCTTGTTCCTTCTTAAAGATTTCACCATCAATTAAAATAAGATTAGGAACTAATACTGAGATAATGTTTACAAAATAATTTCTTTTGTCTACCTTAAATGAAAAAAGCTATAATAAAAATGTTTATCATAAAGGATTCTTACAATGTTGTTTAAGAACTTAAAAAGACAGTTATGATTTTGGCTTAGAAGTACAGAAAGGTGTGTAAGAGAATGATTTTAATGTGAGAGAGAATAAGGAAAATAAGTTTCAAGTGTATATTTTTAAATATTTTGATGCTTCTAAGTTTGCTATTTTTAAGGCTATTTTATTTCATTTATGGTTGCCATTTTCTGACATAGCATCTTGAAGTTTTCATATCTACTTTGATGGTTGGACTAGATGATCTTAGTGGTCTTTTCCAACCTAAGCGATTCTATGATTCTACTTAAAATGTTTAACTGACAATAAGAAGGGATCTCTATGCTTCTTCAAGTGAAAAGACACAAAGTGTAAATGGTAGTATAAGGAAAGATACTCATCTAAGTGGAGAACTTATCTGGAATCCTGCTGATCTCTTTGACTTCAGAATGCAACCATGTAAATTTTAAGCAAGCTTTTTGCTTGCAAGCCTGTGTAAGTAATACCGGCCTCATTCTTATTTTTAATAACACTGCTTTCCAATTGAGAGTTTCAAAACACTACCACTGCAGCTCCCAAAGACCACAAATTGTGTCAACTGAAAAGATATTTAGACATTTGATTTTAGTATTTCCATTTTTTCTTGAAATAATCCTGTGTTATGTGTATGTTTTTCTTTTCTCTCCATTCCATAAATCTGAAAATATAAAACCAGAAAACATTTCTAGTAGTAATCTCAATTTCTGTCAGGATCTGCCATTATGATGTATGGAAAATATAAGGAACTGATTGTAATATATATCTTACTAAGATACTTTTTTGTTTTTAACATAAATAGAAGTGAAAAGTTTATGCCCAAACCTTTTCTGAAGCAGTTTTCTGGCACAGAGTGGTAGTTTATTAATCATCTGTTGGAATTTCAAAAATTAGGCCATCTGCAGTGTATCTCTTCAGCTACTCTGAATTAAAACTGGAGTGATATTGAACTTCAGTCCTCTGGTACTTAAAAATTACTTCCGTACTGTCATGTGTCACTTGACAGAGCATTTGTATATCAGTGTTTAAAAATAATAATAATAATAAAACATAGCAAGAGTTCAAAGGCTATCTTTTAATCACTATTTGCAAGGGCTGGACGTATATATATGTTTGACTAAAGCTTTAGAGAGCTTTCAGCAAACACGGCTGCCTGTATTTTCCTCCTGTTGAAGACATGGGTCCTGGAAATCCTTTGTACCATGGAGGAACTCTAGGCTCCAATGAAGATGGTACACATAAAGCAGCCCGTGGATGAAAATGCATTTTTTCCTGTATGCATTAATATTTTCTGTATGTCATAGAAAATTGTCTATCTCTCTTTTAATGGGCTTCCTCCTTCATAGCCCTACTAACTGCCCAATTAAAATAATATCTTATTTCCTTAATAACTGTGCAGGTTTTTATCTAGTTCTGCTTTGCAAACAATAAGCAGTTGTATATAGTATTAAATATTCATAATTCTGATACGAAATGATGAGAGGCTCTTAACTAACATGGTGATTGATAGCAATCCTTAATTCAGTAAACTGCTTGCTATATAGTGATACAGGTGCATCCAGCAACTTCAGTGTCAGGGAAAAGATAGAAGTGCAATTATTTTGTTACTTTCTTTTTTAATTATTTCATTTTGCTCAAGTAACTCGTCTTCATAAAACAGAGAAAGAAATATTTTTTATGTAAGTTTATAATACCTAAGACTTCAAAGAGAGGGAAAATCACTCTGAGTGATGTATAGTTGCATGCTTGGACATCAAAAGTGGGCTATTCTTTGCTAGAACATTCCTTTTCTGGATGCCTACCTGTGTGATCTTCTGTAAGGAATTTGGTTTCATAGGGGAGTTGAACTCGGTGAACTTTAATGGTTACTTACAACTCTTGTGATTCTGTGAATAAGGTTGAGGCCACTAGTTGCATTAGCTGAAATTGGGGAAGGTTTTAGATTCTATAGATTAGTTATAATGTAGTTCCTACTGCGTTTTATTTATATGAAAATGATGGTGAACTTTTTTACTTCAATAAATAAAAAAACAGGCAGAAATAATATTGCCAAAGAAAACAGAAACACCATTGGTATTCTTACAAAAGCTTTGCTTTATTAATAAGCAATATTATTATCTGTAGTGTATTTACAACCTCATGACCACTCTGATCTATTGGAGCTTGTTGTTATTTAGTTTGTTTTTTGTTTTTTGTTTTTTTTTTTTTTGTAGTATCATAATACTCTTCAAGGAAGCAAAGGAATGTTTCCTTTTACTTCAGCTGAAAAACACAGTGGAACAGATAAGCTTTTACAAATATTTCATATTATTAGTACCCAAAATGCATTCTGAGCTCATGGGATTTTTTTCACCCTTTCCTAATCGTACAATTTTATTTAAAGGAAAAAAAAAAAAAAAGAAAACACCACCACAAAAAAACTCCACCTTTTTATATATTAATATATTATTATATATTATATTATATTATTTATATATATATATATTATATAATTATATATTATATATATATAAATATATATATTATATAATTATATATTAATATATATTAATATTTTAAATATTCAGAGTTTATTTCTAATATGTAGACTTGCAAATTAGAAATAACAAGACAAGGTATTTTTCAATCCTTCTGTTTTTTGGGATTTATTTTTTGACATCTTTATTTTTGGGCTTCCTTTATGTTCAAATATAAATATTTTACAGCTTTCCTAGGAACTGTATTGATAGAAGTAAGCAACAAGGTAGTTGAGAGGAAATGGCAGAAGATTACACTCCTTTTTTTGTTGTTGTTTCTTTTTGGGACTCATAAGACCTGTCACACCAAGGAATCACTGTAGAACCACATATATATTAAACACATATATAGGCGCACATATACATACATCTATATAAATACATGGATACAAATTGCACAATGTTTCCTTTTCATTCTGAATGAAGTAAATAAATATTAAGGGGATAGAAGAACCATAGACTCATTTGAGTTGAAGGGAACCTTTAAAGCTCATCCAGACAACTCTCCTGCAATGAACATGGACATCTACAGCTTGATAGGGTTGCTCAGTGCCCTATCCAGCCTGAAAGATGATACAGTTAAAAGCCTAAACACAAAGGTGGTAGATGTTGAGAAGCTGTATACTATTTCCACAGTGGTCACTTCACCTGACAAGTGTCCAAACAAGGAAATTATTGTGAAAAAGTTGTCACTTTTATATTGCAATTTTTCAAATTCTAATCAATCAAGAACATGTTGGATTACTTATTCACAGCACATAAATGCAATCTGTAGAAGTTAAATCTTGACAGCTAATTTTTCTTTCTCGACATAGATGTTAAATTGAAGCTCTGCAAGATATAGCTCAGCATCAGTGTCAGGAGTAAAAGTATAGGCTGTTGAAAGAAGCCCTTAAGTATCCAGAGAGGATTCATTTCCTGCTCCTCAACAACTGGGAAAGAAGCTCATTATACCTTTCCTAGGTGTACACATGATATTGGCAAAACACATAGACTGTGGCATGCATTTTCTTCCAAGCCTACAGTGCTATTATTATTTAAAATTTAGGTGCTACTATTATGTATGGTTGTTTTTCCTATGCCTCAGTTTTAGGGAAGCTGACTTTGAATTACTTCTGCAGTTACGTCACTAGCTCTGATGTTTCCGTTCATACTCTCTATAACCTTTTAAAGAGATAAATAACAGTTTCTGTTTTGGGACACACGTAGCCCTTTGGTTTATTCCCTTTCACTTTGTTCTTTATCTAGCAACAGCAGAGAAAATTAAAATTTGATTCTTGATAACATTAATAGTCTGGAATTAGTATACTGTGGCTTAGATCATGTTGTTTAGAAGTAGCACTGTGGGTGAGGTATACTCATTAATTTTTTTGACATTTTCGATATTAAAACTATACATATGTGCAGCATTAATAACTACAGGCCATTCCCGCAGTGGCAGTTAGGAATATTCAAGTAGCTAAAATTGTTTGCTGTAATTTTATTAGCTGTTTTGATAGCCAAACTTCTCTCCTGCCCATAAGAACTTATTTCTGATCAGAACAATAGTTTTCAAACTCGTGGCATCATTTTGAATAAAATCTTGTATGTACTTGTCAAAGCAGAACAGGAAAGCAGAAGATGAGAAAAGGTACATAAGGCCAACCTTGCCACCAATGCTTTAGCAGGCAAATAGATGTGGCTTCCCTGAATATCAGGTCTTAAAGTATCCTCCTGAAGGAAAGTAAGAAGACATGAGACTTGCTTTTAAAAACAGATACTAAATTCAAAGTAATACTTCTAATGTCTTTTGTTCAATACGTTAATGTGATTTAGCAAGTATTCATTCTTTCTACTAGATCTTGCTTAAACTGTATGAGAAGAAAAATGCCAAATTTAACAAATGCTCGGGTTTTCAAGACCATATTATTTCAGAAGTCTTCATGAGACTCATGTTCTAATCCTTGTATGTGCTTATTCAAATGGAAAGGCTTTACCAGAGGGTGTTTTCAATTTTTCCTTTAAAAGAACACCTCTCATTTTGTTACTTGTTGAAAAATCCTCGGGATGCTGGCTTAAAATTAGCCTTTGTGAATAAATCATCCCAACCCTAAACCAGGTAATCAAAGGTACTCAGTTGTTTATCAGACTGAGTTCAGTGAAATTTGCAACTGGAATGCTTTTAAGTCTTCTAAGCGTTTCACAAAGGAGCCTTCACAGTAGTGTATCCACAGAATGCAACATCAACTGTTTTGGTGTAGTACTGGTTAAGATGATTTTTATTATCTCCAGAATATGATGCAGAAGAGAATAAACAAAGAAGCAAGAACATGTGTTTTCTTATTGATTAATCTGAACTAAGCTTTTTTTTGTCATCCTGAGGTTAGTGTTTGTATATAGAGTTTACAGTCTGGTTTTGTTTTCCTACCTATGGAATAAACATAAGTGACTTCTGTTGAAAATTGAGTAAATTAAAATTAAGATAACCATAAGAACAGTCCGCGCTGCTTCTATGACAGCAAGCACTGTACTGAATATCGAATAACTTCCCACCTGTGAAGCAACCAAGAGATTTAAAAGTGTATGTATAACATAATGTCTACAACATAATGAAATCTAGCTATCAATAAATATTGGCCCACAGAAGATATAAGGCTAATGTAAAATATTGTAATATCACATTACAGAGTGTAAATTTCCTTCCCAGAATTAAACAAATCATGTCTGTATCACTTGAATCAACCATAAAAACACTGGACAAATATGTACAAGTAGACAGAAGAGTTATAGTTCAATATATTTTCTCAAATGTCTGGAACATACAGTAACTAAAATATTGTTCATAAGTTTTAAATTTCAACAAAGGTAGGTTGGCAGCTGCAGAATACAGTTGGATCAATTTATTACAGAGAAGGGAAAACGGGGCAAAAGAAAGGAACAGATGAAATACAGCAAGAGATGTGACTGTGAAATTGAGAATATTTTGCACTCGTGCAGGGCATGTCTGTACTTAAAGCTCCTGTGGACACTGTTACACTGTGGACTCAAAGCAATTTACTTACTGGGAAAAAATAGTGAGTTATGCTGCTTCTTAAAGTATTCTTATACTGACATAAGTATTGATTAGTTAAAAGACACAAGCAGTCGGGGCTGGTCACAGAAAACTATGGACCACAGAAGGGATAACAGCTCTGCAGCTTCTCACTTGTGTCTATTGCAAACCATGCCTAGAATTCAGTTCCTTCAGTGTTTACAGTAATGTAGTCAGCCATGTTGCTGGGTTGTGCCGATACAAGCTTTGTGCAAGTGGTGAATATTTTCCTGTGTCATTAAATACATATGCATTACATTTCTGAACTTATCAACAGGTGGATCCTGCTGATTTGTAAAAGACATTTTAGTATAGACCAAATGAATCTTGAGCCAAGTGACCTCTCTCCAGAAGCGCCCAGCAGACAGTTATGGTGTCTAGAGCAAAGGGGAACAACCGGTTAAATGTAAAGCAATAGATCCTGAGAATACTGACTTAGTTTTCAGGATTTCAAGTCTTTCTCAGCAAGTGATGGTGCTTTTATTTTTAAAGTCCTTTGAGGTATTTGTGCAGTCTTTTTTTCAGTCCACAAAAATTTCTTTATCCAAAATATCCTATGGTAAATAACTCTCCCTTGAGGGAATAGTTAACTTGGGCTTTTATCTTCCCCTGGATTGCTTTCAGCTTCCTTCCTGGTGGTTTTACATGCTCCTTCTCCTTTTCCTAATATAGAGCAAGTGTGTTTTCCTTATCAGTTCATACTACATAAAACAAAAACAAAACAAACAAACCAAAAAAAAAGGCAATAAAACCAATAGAGAAAAGTGATCTGGTAAATCAATTATGTGAATCCAAAATCTCAGTTGAGAAGGAACAGTTAGGAAAATAAGATGTAAGCTTCATTTGGTGTCACAGAAATTGAAATATCGCAATTTTATTTCCTAGCAATATAGGTAGTCTTGTGCAAAGTATAAATGTGAATGTAATTTTGTAAGAATGATACTGAGAATTAATTTAATTGATCTCAGATTAAGTTACTTCAGCTGTGATAAGATGAATGTTGATTAACAGAGTCATTATGCCTACTGAGTTTAAGTAATTCAACCTTAACAAAAAAAAAACCTCAAAAAACAAAACACATCTGTGACACATTTATGGCCATAAGGTCTCTTGAAACAAGATAACACATCAGCTTTGACAATACTGAATTCAGTTATGTTTAAGACATTATCTGAGCAGGAATCACTTTACTAAAATACAGAGCTTAAGACTAGGCTTCCATTCATGTTCATGAACTTAGAATCTAAAATAGAAATTCTACCTACGAAAACAACAAGGTTGTCTGGTTTGTTATACTAAAATAATGTGGAACTGGAATTGCAAACATTGGAAAAAATAGGGGCATACTGCTAAAGGACAATTTTTTGCTTTACTGGATCTTCAAAATAAAATCAACCCACCATTTCAAAATAAAATTTAATAATAAAGAAAAGAAATTTTTGGAAGATTATTCTACCAAAGCATTTATTCCCCATATTGTCATAGCATAAATTGCACTCTAATAAAAATAGAGGCTGTCATTAGGATGAGATCATACAAAATGAAGATTTTGTATGCTTTTGTATGCTTTTGAACTGCTCAAGTAATACCTTTTCAGTATACTGAAAACCAGGGGAAAAAAAAAAAAACAAAGGGGGGGCAACCACCATGGTTGCACTTCACCACACAATCCTGAAAAATGAACTTCCTTGTGGATAATTCTGAGCTCTAAAAGGTGAAATATGCTTCTTTCAACTCCATCCTTATATTCAGGATTTCATGGAATCCCATTACTATATATTAAAACAAAAATGCATCAACAACTTGTTTGTAAGGATGACATTTTTTGAAAACAAAGCTGCCATATTATAGATTTGCCGGAGTACATGAAGAATGCTACAGATTTTTAGTTATATTTATTTGTTTTTAAAGGAGTGAGGCAGGTAGCATTGAAGTCTGAGTTCTATAGCTTGCAAGAAAAAATTGTTTAGATTCTCTTGCCAGCATACAGGAGGTATAGGTTGAGCTAGTGAATTTACCTTCTTCCTCCATCTGTCTGCAGTAATCACTGTCAGTGCATTTAAGCATTGAGGAAAGGGTTTTTCCAGCCAACAGATTAAGGAAGAGTGTTTAAAGGTTATATCTCTAGCTGATGAAGTAGATTCTGTAGTCAGTGAAGGGAGAAATAAATGAAAATAGAAGACAGGAGGGTACTGGTACACTACGTAGTAAACGAGGGCTAGGTAAAATAAATCTGTTTGATTCAAGATTTTTTCTTTTTAAGAGAAAAGTGAAAAAAGTGCATGTGTTGGAATAGCACATGAACTGGATGTTCTCAGTTTCAGAAGTTCAAAACAATTGGCTTGAGAAATCAAGGTACTAGTGGGGATTTGTAATAAGCCTGCCAGGCTGGTGTAACATTATATGACCGAAAACTACAGTACCTAACCTATTAAAAAACAAACAAACAAACAAAAAAAAAAACACGTGCAAGCTGGTTAGTCTCTTCTCACTAGGATTGAAGGTTTGTGAATAAATACCTACAGTATTCAGGATATGGCTGTAAATGACTAACTGTTGGAAAATACTACATCAGTAGTATCAAAGTATATTTTGTCAAACTGACTTTGTATCTGCCTTAGATAAGACAACTGATTGATTGTCTACACAAGGAAAATCAATAGATTTAATCTGATTTCAGCCAAACATTTGATATAATACCATATGGAGAAAGACAGCAATGCAAGATGGTTAATGAGGTTCTGCTGGTAACAGTTGCTGGATTGTTAGAAGGATGGTAATGAAACTCAAGCATAAATATTAGCACAAACCCTCCTTAACACTTTTCATTGACGTGTTGTAACGCCTAGGCAGTGGAAATTTGCTGATGCAATCAAGCTGATAGTACAGAAGGTGATGTCATATGAGTTTCTTTAAGCATTTAAATAATAGGACAAAATTCAGTAGTTCTATGTTCAAGATGTAAGTTCAGCAACAGTTTGTGTTACAGAATGGAAGTTCTGCACGTAGAAATGAGGAAATAGTTTGGATTCTCTTAGTCAGAGATTACTTGAAGCCACAAATGCAAAGACTTTGGAAGTATCAGACAAGTATTTTTAAGAAGGAATTTATTTAGTTCTGCAGAGACTTACTCTGAAATATTGTGGACAATTTTTGTCATCCTTCCTAAAAACTGAGCAGACAAAATTTGATCTAAGTGCAAGGAAAAGACATCTCTACCTTCAATATGAACACGGAAATGAGAAATGTATTTAATAAAAGGAAACTATGTAAGTTTGGCTAAGAGTGTAGTAAAAAAAAAAATAAAATAGAGTGGTCTATAAATATGTTATTGTGGAAAAAGAAAGTGGTAGTTAACAGCAGTAAGTGGAAAAACAAGTAAGAAAAGATAGCTACCAGTACAGAGAGATATAAACATCCCACTTATTAAGTTAGCTTGGAAAAGAGAAAGCAGTATATTATAATAGAAGAGATGCAAAAAAAATCTTGCCTGGTTTTACAACAGTTTAATTATTTCAGAAAAGATTTAATAGTACTGTTGACTGGGTAGGGAGGTTACTTCAAGTCTATTCTTTGAAAGAACCTGCACGTTCTTTAACCATAAAAATGGTTGTTAATTTTATTTTGGTGTAAACTTAGAAAATTAGAGGGAAGTCTGTATTATGAAAGCAAGTCCAGGGATATGTACTTAAATATATTGATCAGGAAAAAAGGTGTGCTTTTTCATGATCAGCCAACACGATTTGGATTATGAAATTTTAGGTATCCCACACTCATATTCACCTTTTTCAAAATGATGGGAATTATAATCTTTATATACTTCCTATTTAGTGTCAAACAAGTTCAAAATGTTTCACTGATAAATAATTAGATTAAGATGAATATTCTGACAAGTAGGGGTAAGGTTTGTGAAGGCTTCCTTATGAGCAACTTGGAAGTTGTTTGGAGATCTGCTCGTAAAGAGTGAGAACTCTTTACTTGCAGTGTGAGAAAGTCTGTTTTAAGATGTTGCTTAGTGTTGATCATTGCAATCTACGTATATTTCTCAATAATAATAGTTTGCAGGGCTTTTTGAGATTCTTAGATTGAAAGTAGTCTGGAGTCAGACAGGTAACAACACTGTACAAAATGGGAAACGGAAGTGGGAAGGCAAATCATGCTACTGTAAAGATAATTATAATTTCTGCTCTTAACCCGATCAGTTCTCTTCAGACACATAGGTAGAGACTAATCTTCACCTAGAAAGAAATCCTGCCTTATTTCTCAACTATAAAGTTTTTCTATTTAAACAAACAAACAAACAAAAAAAAAAATGTTTCAGGAATAAACTTGATTCTAAATCTGTTTTGCTATCTGAGCTTTTCTTTATCCCCAGTCAAAGGAAACAAGTTTCAGTGTCTATATGAGATGTTCTGTCACTGCTTTACAGTTGTCTATGTTTAGTAGCATGCACAAACTTTTCCTTCCCCAATAGATTTGACCTCTTTAAGATTACCATTTTGTCTAGAAGATGCCTGTAATGCAAGTGGGAAAGTCTGTAAACACTCGTTGCTACCATTATTAGCAGACACATTTCTTGCAGCTAAACTAAAACGTAAGGAAAAAGATCAGTGATTTACAATTCATAAATAAACCCTGAGAATTGAGGCTTAACAATAGAAGAGCAGGTCAAGAATGTCAGAATGTAGGATTGATTTAATAGAGAATTGCCTCTATGCTTTGCTTATTATCAATGAACACATAATAAGATTTAAAAGAGAAAATGAAGGAAAATCAGAAAAAAAAAATCGGCTAATAAGTTAATTAGTAAATCTAAAACATAACACTAAAACACATTACAGATAAAAACCAGTGCAAATACAAGCTCTTTCATGTGTTGATTGTTAGCAACTCCCTGAAAAATATTTTCTGACATGTCCTTTGTTTCTTAGTTTGAGGACAAATCCTCTTCAAAAACCCTGAAGAGAAATGAATAGCTATTTTAGTTTCATAGGTAGTTACATATATATATATTTTTATTTAATGTCACATCAAAATTTCATGAAAGGGCTCTGGGTTTCCTACTACAATTCTGTGCAACAGTAATAAAACCACTTCTTTCTTCATGCTCACCTTATGTGAGCAAGCTGTTACTAGATTGACTTCATCCTGTGATCTGATTTTTAAAAGTGTGGAGTGTAACGCTCAGCATGGAAATCCGTTATCACTACTAATAGTTGATATGAAGGTCACTGAGAGTTTTGGCCTGAGAAAATGTTTGGTGTAATATACTTGTTTTAAGGGTGTTTTAAATCTCTCTTATCAAATCTGTATTATTTTTTTTTCCCAAAGGGACTTATTTAGTATTTGATGCATATGTTATGCACCTACATTAATGGAATTAGTACACATCGAATTTTCTATTAATATTACATTGCATCATTTTGGAATTGCAAAAGATGTGAGAAAAGGACTTAGCACTTGTCAAATATCCTTAAAATGTGGTGGTTTTTTTTTTTTTTTTTTGGAGGTTTTTTTGCTGGCTTTTTATACAACTTTATATCATGCTGCTACTTTCTGTTTGCTCTGTTTTTACTTTTGTCACCCTTCTTGCCTGCGTTTGGTTCATTTCAGGGTGGGTTGAAGAAGGACAGTGCTATAGATGCACCTAACCTCTTGTAGTTCAGTCAAAGTAGGTCTGTGCCAGTGCAGAAAGGGGAAGGCAGGCCGACTTTTAGCAGACCATTCTCTTACATTTTTTTAATTAATGTGACTTCTGTAAGCGGGAACAATGAAGCAAAGGAAGCAAACTGTGCTTCAAGGATGGAAATGGTCCTAAATACTTGGGCAAACAAATGCTGGCAGAATTTGATAGCATCCGATTGCACTGTTCCAGAAATCCACACAGTGCTCACGAAGCTGCAGTGTGGGATTTACAAGAGTGCTCTCCTCAGCATAAGAACATAAACTTTTTTTAGGTAGTTAGTAATAACCTCCTAAAAATAAAAACTTTGGGCCAGTTTAAGAAAAAGATTTCAAAACAAACAAACAAACAACACCTCTAAATGTAGGGATGAAATTTGTGGGCAAAAATTCCAAATCTTTGTATATCTGGAAAGTAATTACTGGAGAGAGGCACATTCCTTAACTGTGAAAGAATCTTGAAATATTTTGGTTTGGAGATAGTGACAGGCAATAAGGTGCTAGAAGCGTTCACCATGCTCATATTTGCATCTCCTTCAGAAAATCAACTCTGTGATCTTCATGACTTTTCCATTCACTTGTTTTCTTACTTATCTATCTTCTCTATTTACATTTAAGGAAGTTTTTAATTAAATCGAGTTTTCCTTCTTACATTTACGAACTGTCATTTTTTGCTGAATGATGTGCCGGTTTCAGCAACTGAGGTTTAAAAAGGGAGCAAGAGAAGAATAGAAACAGTTTTGATATGACTGTATCTTCCTTATGATATACAAATTTAATTCACATATAGTTTTTCATTTCTTGGATTAACATGGGTGTGATTAATAGTGGAGAAGGCTGCAAAGGAGACAGGGAACATGGAGCAAGAGTTATTTTCAGGAATACTGCTGTGAGACATGACTTGCTTGGACTCTGGAATGTATGGATGGTTGCAGGTGCAAGAGAGCGTGGACTTTTGGTGATTGTCTAACTGAAGTGATCCTATATTGAGAGTAGTTCAAAATTAGCAGAGAACAATCAATCATACTGAAAAATAGAAGTCCAAAGCTATGTAGGAATCTGGCGGAAGAATCTTGGCGGAAACATATTGCTTGCTGTATGAATGCATCCGTTTGGGGTTTAACGTGGGAAAAATTCATGCACGTTTCAGTGAAACTACACTTCAGGACCTCAAAATCATTTTCAATGACTAAATCACTCACAGAAACACTTTGCCTGTGGATTAAGGGCACTCCAGCATAAAAGATCTCAAAGTAATCCTGCTAACTAGAAGTTCAAATAAAGCCCAAATATGTCAGAAGTACTAATTTCAGAAAGCACAAGCTTTTAATTACAAACTAAGAAAATACAATCCTACAGAGAATAGGAGTAGCATAATGAATTTCTGGATCTATTCTGTTTCCGCAGCCTTGTGTTCTGAGTTCCATCAAACCATGCAAGAGTTGTTGTGGACTTTTGTTTGTTATGCTTTCATAAGGGAGTGCTGGTTACTCTGTTTTTCTTGGAAACTGTGAAGAATAGTTATCAGTAACACTCTGTTTAGGTGAAGGTAGAGAAAAGTATCTATATACAAAATATATTTCAGGACAAAGAAAGAAAGAAACTAGAATCTAAACAGGGAAGTCTCAAAAGCCTTAACTTCCTAATACTTATATTTATGTAATGACACAAGAAACTATATACTTTAACGTAGTAATTTGCTGCTGATGATAAATTCATCTTTGGTAATGTATCTCAGTGCCTTATAAATATGATGAATGTAACATGAACTTTGAGGGAGTTTGGTTTTAAAGATATTCAAAATTTAAGGGAATTGAGTAAAAGAAAATATTTGAAAACTGCACACTGCAGTTCAGTATTCTGCAGAACTACTGACTAATGTAAGGATACCTGACTTAATGATTCTTCAAAATTAAAATTAGAGAAGTGATGAGGTTGGAATCTGAACAAGCTACTAAAAATAATGAGTGAGTTGCTAAGACTTCTCCCCCAAAAGCTAAGACTTTGTCTCTGCTGCATAGCCTTGATGGTGGCTCCGTATAGGAATGCTGCACACACAAAAGGAAACAACTGCATAAAAATGGAGAGGCTATATTAGGAGATGCCTGGAGAGAGGAGAAGAGGAACATGCTGGATTTGGACAAGGGAACGTGGGGATTGTTCAAGATTTATGCAGTGTTTATGCAGAGAAGAAAAAGCTTGGAAAAGAAGGGATGAAAGAAACAAATTTGGAAGAAAGGATTAAAAGGAGGAGTAAGTGAGACCAGGGGTATGTAAGCAAATCAGTACACTTGTGTGACTAACTCTGCAGATGTTGTTGTATAACAAGAACGTAGAGCACCTGGGAGATGGATGTTGGAGAGTGCTCACTCTGGTGGAGCCTGGAAATGGAAACAAGAGCAGCTCCTCAGGCGGCCCTAGAGGTAGGGTTGCATATTTTATGTGGATTAAAGACCCCTAACTGTAACCAGTAATCTTAACATTTCAAAACTGCGGGGTCTGTGAGTTCTCCCAGGAGTTTTTTGAGGGGTAGGAAGGAGGCAGAGGATTTTTTCTGGTGTATGTTTGGAGGTTAGAGAGGTCATTGTTATTTTTTTTCACTTATTGCATCAGTAGCTTTGGTCGTGGTTGGGGTCATGGGGAAGAGAGGAAGTTATTAGATGGCATTAAACATGAATGTGTAGCTATGTTTTGTTATCTCTCTCAGTGAAAAATTCATACTGCAGCTGGACTGTGTACAAATTCTGACTGTCAGGAAGTGACCTGAGATGGTCTGACCCATCTTGCTGCAGGTCAAGTTCTGGTTGGATTTGATGATGAAGCTACCCAGCCTGCAAACCTGAACTGAAGTTTTGCCTCTGGAAAAGGCATTCCGTTTCAGGATTCCTTTACTTTTTAAATAATTTATATTTCATATGTTACAGTGTCATGTCTTATAGCACAAATCTGAGGTGCTATTCTGTTGCTATGAAAAGTTGCAGACGAAAGCATTCTCTTTCATGAGTGTAATAAAGACAAAATTCTGCAGGGCAGGTTATCAAGGTATGGAAAAGATTAAATGAGGTTAGAGATAGCTTTGGGGTTTTACTTTGTGTAGGAAAATACCTTTGTGAAGAAAATGGACTAATAACTTGTATCACCTGAAGGGGTGAGCACATGCTTTTGTTTGGGTCTATTGAGGTTATCGTAGAAACTTAGTGTGGCAAAATGATAAAGGTGAAGAAAATATATCTCACTGGTTCACAAGCAAAGGTAGCGTAGGACTTGAAAATGTTTTATATAGTAATTTATTGAAAAAACTTAAAAATTTCAAAACATTGAAATTACTTTTCATTGCTGATTTTTGTTTTTTGTTTGTACCTGTTGATAAAATTCCTTCCCCCATTAGTGTTGGCCAGCAAAACAGATACATCAGTTTCTGCTGTTTTTAGTAAATATTTATCTTTCAAGTAATTTACAAACCGAATAATACATATATATATGTTTATTTTTAAGTTAGGGAAAGCACACACTTAGGAGCAGAAATAAAACCTTAGTAATAAAATTCAGTCTAATTTATTCTTTATGATACTAGCATATTTATTTAATTTTTTACTAATATAATGAGTGTTAAAAAAATCAGACTCCATGGCCATGGTTTGCCCAAAATGTGCATAGTGTGAGGGGTGGCTGCTTTCATATGTGCTGGAGTGTCTTTTCTGGGAATAAATATTGGATACGTATACTGTTCTATACCATTTTTTAAATGAGTAGAAAGCACACTAATAGCATTTATCCAGTAGTGTTGACATTTGCTACATTAGGCATAAAAAATTTATTTGACTATAAAATGTTAACCCAACAAGCATGATCATCTGATCTTGCAAACTGTATTTTCTTTTTCTACCATTCCTGTTCCATTTCATCAATACATTTTATTTCTAACCAACAAACTTTCTAGAAAATCTCAATGTATTTAATACCCCTTAAAAATCTGAATAATCGGCATTCTTCAACTTCAGCGTTGCTTGTGAAAATACATAATCCTAAATCACTTTCTCATGATCATTTATTACCTTCATTCTCTGCTCTAAGCAAGATGTGACCATATGGTTCTGTGCATGGGAAACTGTTATCCATCACTGCTTTCAAAGAATTTTGATTGCTATGTGTAAGAAAAGATCACAGAATCACAGGTTGGAAAAGGACTCTAAGATCACTCTGTCCAACTGTTCACCTAATCAATATTTCCCACTAAACCACATCCCTCAGTACAACTTTGAGACACTTCTTTAACACCTCCAGGGACACTCTGACTCCACTGCCTACCTGCAGGTAGGGTGAGATTGACATACAGAGTCCTCGGTTCCTATCAGCAGGGAGTCACCTACAGTAATCATTTAGGACATCATGTAAAGAACATTTTGAATAACATTAGAACTGCCACTATTTGAATTTCTTTTTTTTTTTTTTTTTTTTAACTGTGTGTTTTTCTCTGAGGTCAAGTTCTGCTCTTTGGTTTGAACTATGCAGAAGAGTTGATTTTGTCCATTTGTAGAATTTAGGCAAGAACTGACAAAATTTTTTTCGTTTGTGTAGGAGAATTTTCATGATAACTGTAGTAGACTGTGAACCAAGAATTTAGATTGCCTGCTAATATGCATATACATATTTTTATGAAGCCACAGACATTTAAATCAAGGAAAAGCTGAGCTTCTCTCAGATTTGTAATGTCAAGAAAAGGAATGCCTGATGCTGATGGACACAAAAGGTTTATGTTTCTCTGGAAATCAAAGCAGTGGAGTATTGCGTTCAGGCATGGGGCTCCCAGTACGAGAAAGATGCAGAACTTTTGGAGCAGGTCCAAAAGGAGGAAAGGTTGAGGGAACTGGGCTTGTTTAGCTTGGAGAAGAGAAGGCTCCGGGGAGACCTTCCAATACTTGAAGGAAGCAAATAAATAGGAGAGGCAACAGATGTTTACGAGGTTGGATAGTCATAGGACAAGGGGGAATTTTTTTTTAGCTAACACAGGGGAGGTTTAAGTTAAGATATTAGTAGGAATTTTTTCATACAGAGGGTGGCGAGGCACAGGTTGCCCAAGGAGGCTGTGGATGCCCCATCCCTGCAGGCATTCAAGGCCAGGCTGGATGTGGCTCTGGGAACCTGGTCTGGTGGTTGGTGACCCTGCACGTAGCAGGGGGCTGGAACTAGATGAGCACTGTGGTCCTTTTCAACCCAGGCCATTTTATGATTCAATGATTCTATGATTTCTGGAAAATATGAATTCCAGAATGTTTTCATAATCTTTATCTTCTTACACTGCTCAGTACAAAAGGCACCAATTTTCTGTCTTTGTTAAAGCAGCTAAAAATACTTGAAGGTGGAATGCAAAATGATTAATCATCATTTATGGCTTGAAATTTCTAAAGACACATTTCTTAACCGCTAATCCATACATGAGTTTTCTGCTTTTTTCCTTCCTTCTTTTAAGCTTAGCTCTTGGAACGCCAGATTTATGCATATTTTTTTTTCCATCCTATTTATGATTTCCATCTTAAATTCTTTCATACAATGATATCTCAACTTGCATTTCACACTGTCTTTACAGGATGATGTTTGAATACTGATTCCTTCAGGTTTAGGTTCAGATGTGAACCTAAATCAACTGAACATCTTTCTTCCTAAGACTAGAATCTGGTTCAGTATCATTAATGTAAACATATGTATTTCTGTTGATGTAATTGTTTGTTCAGTTGGGCCTTGCTGATGTACCTTGCTTACAGATCTTCATATTATATTTTCTAGAAATCTAAAGTGACTTCTCTAATGGGCTGTTGTACTCAAATACTAGGAAAAAAAAAAAAGACATTTTTTCTGTCTAGAAGCAATCCTTATTACTGGTAAGCATAAGTAAATGAATGACTTTTGAGGAAACAGAGAATTAACTCAGAATTCAGTACAGTCTCTAAACCTGAAACTCCAATGGGACTCAAAACGAGCCTGGAGACTGTAGCAGATTAGTGAACAAAGATAAAAATAATCAGTGTATTAAAGTTCAACTTTCTCTTTCTACCTGGGACTTATATTAAAAAAAATAGAAGGGAAAATTGCTCTGACTCTGCAGATATAAGTTTGAATCATTTCACTGATGTATTGGATGAGATTTAAAAAACATGAATGGAAGAATAAAAATGGCTTTCATGCTCACTGACCAAATTAAAAAGAAAAAAAAAGAGCATAAAGGAAAATTGTATTCTAAGAATACTTATGTAAAGTGTATCTTAGGTATATTGCATGTCTTTACTGTTTCTGCAAAAACTTATCAGCATTTATTGTTTCTGTATTTTAAAGTATAAAAACGTCTGGAATTATTTCATGGAATTACATTTAGGACCTGATCATTACAGAAGATTTCCTACGAAAACCACACTGCTGGCATTTTGGGAATATAGAGATCAGAGGTGTAATCAAAACAGATCTATGTCTTCAGGCATATGAAAGTGTTATATTACCCAGAACCTCTTTTTTATTGTTTTAAAAGCTTTCCATTACTCACAAGTAAGTTTATTCTCTGTGCTACAAGGCAATTGTATTGTCATTTTGTAAGGTTTGATAGAAGCTCTTTGGTTCATGAACTCTCTCACTTCTGAAGCTTGCCAGTCAATCAACTACTGTAAGATAAGTAGTTTTATCATATATCTTAAAGTCAGCTTACCTAATGGGTTGTATTTATGTTGAGACATTATTCAAGTTTAAATTTTTTACATTCATTGTTTACTGCTTTAATTCCTGTGTTTGTTTTATCTTAGGAGATTATCATAAAGACTCATTTTCTACTCTGTGCATTCTACAGATCTGTTCTTGGCTGGGATTATTGTATTTTGAGTAACCAGTAATTGATGCAGGTATATCCGTCAGCGTTTCTTTTAAAGTTGAAGTATATACTATATATATATATAATCCAGAAAACTATTTGAAAGTGGAATTTCAGGAATTTTGTGTGGATTTTATGATAAGGAGCAATATATATATATAAATCCTTGATATTGTGAAATTTTATCTTAAGTTGTTTCAGAGACCACTGTCTCTTCTAAACTTATCACAAAACCTTCAGCTTGGGTCAGTTTGTTCCTTTTTACTTGTCTTGACACGATCGTGGAAGTCTGGAGATGGTCTCTTTTAGCTATTTCTTTACAATTTTGAAGTTCTCTTTATATGTTTTCCTCCCTAACGTTTATTATAAGAATTAAAATCGAATTCTAGTTTATAGAATTTCAGACCAGTACCTTACTACATACTGCTTACCACAGCACTGTGTGAAAAAGGCTTGGGGAGACAGAACAACTGAGTGTTCATAATATTATTGCATCTGCTTGCTTCATACTTACGTGTACGTGGGTTTGTATATAGCAATGAAAACATCTCAGTACCCCATCAGCCACTGAATCATTTTCATTTTAAGTTGGCTTTAAGTTGGCTGAAGACTATAGGAGCAGTGGATAACAATTGCAATCAACATTCAAAGAATTGCATTTATTGTGAGGAAAAGGTGGACTTCACAACACTGCATTCATCTGTCTTGGTTTTTGCAGTTGTGCAATTATTGTTTTGTCCTTTAAGGAGAGAGAAGATTCAAAGCAGCTTTGTAAGACCCTTATTATTATTACTATTAATTCATTGTTATTATTCTCTATGTTAAGATCTGGAAATTTATGAGAGTTTCTGCTCTTGATGAATTCTCTGTAGTAGTAAAATGGATATTCTTAAAATTCTCCAAACTTGTCAAACTGCTCAGAATCTATAAGATTCTCAGGCAAATTGCTCAGTAGGTTGACACAGAGATACTTCAGTGCTCCTCCAAATGCTTGGTGCTAATAATACTGCTTTCTCTGAAGGAAAGCTAAGTAGAAGAACAAATATTAAGCCAAAGTTAGAGCTTTTGCAGTTTCTTTTCTGAGAAATATACATCTTGTGGGCCACATAAGAACCCATAAATCTTGTAGACTTAGCTTTCCTCTTTCAATGCTTCCCATTGTGCTGCTCTATGCCAGTCAAATCATGTTCACTTGTTTTGACTTGTCTAGGACAGACTTAAGAAAAATCAACAATGTCTTTTTAGGATTGGTGGGGTTTTTTTTATGAGTTTGCTGATAGTACTCACTATTCATTTCCTCTACTGAATCCCTCCTTTCATTGTTTTTTTTTTTTTAATAACGTAAATTCTCAGTAGAAACTCCGTTTCTCAAAATAGCTTAAGAAAGCACACAAAACATATTTTAGGATCAACTATTTAACATCACATTTGTATAACTATGATATACCCGCGTTTATTTTACTTTTTTGAAATGTGCCCAGGATTTAACCATGTACCTGATACCTTTCTGTACAATGCTTAGTTCTTGTCCTGTGAGGAAAATCTTGGTGGAATTTGAACTTTACATTTTTCCCCCATCCTTTATTTTTATGTTTTGAGGCAGCACATGCCTCCATTTACCTGCTCTGTAGTTGTCTCTAGTAACAGCCTTTACCGTAAGGTTGTAAAACATTCTTCTCTCCCTCTCTTTTTGATTGTGTAGCTTGCAAACGTGGCTCTCATTAATGGTTAGTCTGTTAGAAGAAACTGAATGCCCATAGAATCTCAAATTACAGTTTATATAGTTTCATTTAAATTTTCAGCTACTGTAGGTTTTCTGAAACATTACTGTGAAGATATATGAAACACTTATCTCAAGTGGAAAAAGAAGTAGATTTCAGTATGCATTATTTATACTTTTCTCTGTGATTTTGATGTGTAATAAGCGATGTAGAAGTTTTAGCATCATCTCCCATGGGTTCTCATCACGTTAAAATAATTTAGGTAAGGTTCTTTACTTTAGTTCTTTTTGGTTTTTCTTTTCTATTTTGTTAATAGTACTAAAATTATTCCAGAATTAGTCTTCTACTCCAGCTGCCACTGATGAAATAGCAGATGGCTATTCAGGGTATTTTATATCCATCTACACTTCCAGCCTAGAGCATAAACCCAAAAGTTTAATCTAGAAATGAAAAATTACGTGCGACTCTAAATGTGGACTTAGATATCAGTGGAAAAAATCACTCAGAAAGAAACCTTTGTTTGAGTAAACACATATCCATTTGACTGGAGATATGTTATTATAGGAACAAGAAAACTAGAGAAGAATACAATAATAATATAATAATAATATATAATAATATATATAATAATATAATATACAATAATACAGTATTATAATTATAATACAGTATTATAATTATATATAATTAATATAATATATAATTATAATACTGTATATAATACAGTATTATAATTATTATTATAATATACAATAATACAATAATTAATAATATAATATACAATAATATATAATAATACAATAATATATAATAATAATAATGTTTGTGCTTGTGCCATGTGTTTCTGTTGAAAATCTATGGCACAACATATCATTTCTCCAGTCTTTTCACCGTGCCTAACAAAACAAAGGTGAGATTCCTGAGTGCTGTGATAGCGATTGATAATACTTCCCACAGCTCATCAACAAGAAAGCAATAATCTAATCTTAACGCAACCTTTTCAAAAGGAACTAGTGGCTAGGTAGTCGTCATCTTAGAGGGAAAAGAAACCATACAATCTTTTTGTGTTGGGAAGTTTTTTTGGGGAAAGTTTTACTTTCCACAGTTTGTAGAAGTTTTTCATTTCCATAGACACTGTGCAATGTAGAATACCAAACAACTACTGAGCTATATCACTTAACTGGAAAAAAAAAATTGATTCTGAGTTTACAGTAGACTTTTCCTGAAAACTTCTAAAGAAATAATGAAGCAAACAGGGAGATAGATTTCTGCGCAGGTCAAAAGTTCAAAGTGAGAAAGAAATTTCTTCTTCAAAAGGTAATACAAAGGAGATAGTATTTTCCTGAATTCTCTAACAAGAAGTGGCAGGGATTTCAGTTGTCATACACATTTTAATTTTTTAAGAGAGAGAAAAAGAGATGTTAAAGCAGACTGAAATCAGGGATTTGAATGTGCACAGTAGTAACTGACTTTCTGATAATCTGTTTAATTTAAATTTTGATGTTAAAATAAAAATCTAAATTATTTCTGTTTACAAAGGGAACATGTAAAAATGGTACTGTATTGTAGAAGATGAGAATGAAGGAATATAGCAGAAAATTGATGGATAAAAATGAAGTTTACTGTAGGGGAAAAAATATGTGAGACAGGTATGACTAGGGTTTCAAGATTTCATTGAAAATGACATGAAGTTATTGTAGCAGATGAAATAATGGAAATCAGCCAACAATAAAGAAAGTGAGGCTAGCAAGCTGGAAAATAACATCACATAAAAATCTTAAGAAACCGTGTCTGTTCAAGAACTTGAAATCTATTAGTGTGTTGTTAGATGGACTTGTCCTGTGGGATTTAAGTCAGTGATAATTGTAAAAAATACTTGCAAGACAGTGAAATTGGTAACAGTATTATGTTTTCAATATAAAGAGTAAGAAAACATCACAAATGCTGTTTCAGACGTGATAATAACATGATCAAGACAAAAACAATTGAACAGAGGGGATTAACTTGAGTTTAGCCACCTTCTTTCAAGAAACTTGAAGGTGAAGTTGTTTTGCCTGAAACTCTTCTGTAGAAAAGTAGCCTTTTTCTTTATCTGTGTATGTATAAAAATATGATAATGCTTTAGCTACTGCAGCAGAATAATTGTATCTTACCTTCTTCTTAAAGAAACTCCCCCAGAAACCAAAAGGCTTAAGGTTCAAATTAACTCAATTAACTTTGGAAATCAAGAGAAATCAATAACAACAACAAAAAAGAAATATAATGATTAGTACGTTACTCTCCAGCTGCCCACTGTGTCCGTGTAAACTGGACCTAAATTCTACATTTGCATTCAATCAACTTGTTACCTTATCAACATCAGTAATATTTCTTCATTTTCCTCCTGCCCCAGAGTTTTTTTCATCTTGTCTGTGGCCTTTCTGCTGGGCTCATCCTCTCTGCTGTATCTTAACCCCTTCCTGAGCTCCAGTCTCAGCTTCACGTCTCTCTTGACAGTTTTCTAGCCATTCCCTCCTTGATTTTGCTCAGCAGTTCCAAGGAGGCATGAATGGCATCCTCACTCTCCAGACTGCTCTGCTGGAGCCAACCTATTTTTTAAATTCCTAACCACATATGGGAGCACAGAAATTGCGAGGAATGAGTTGGAGACTCCAACAGGTCACAGTGAGCAAGAGCAATTGTCTAGTATATATTAAAATACTGCTTCCTAGTGGATAATTATTTTCACTGATTTATTTTTATTTAATTTCTTGATTGCACTAATATTGCATTAAAATATCTGTAAGATCATGAACAAGGCCTGTTTTTTGAAGCATTGAGAGATTATGTGTTTATTAATAAAGTGTAGGTAGTTAAATTATACAAATGCACTTCAGCTTCTGGCTAAAGAGAGCCTGATTTTATTGTTGTTATTTCTGCATAAGCTAGCACTGAAATTCTACTCCATATTGGAAATAATTTCAAGAAGGTATATCAGCCAGTCAAGGTAAGTCTGGACTATTTCTGTGATGATTCATTAACTCCCTACTCTTTCATTTCTTGGCTTGCTTTTACATTTGTGTCCATTTCTCACGCTACCTGTTGTATCTTAGTATATGTAATTCCCTTTCAATGTGCCTACCATAGTTTGCAGCTCTTGTTTTGTGCTCTTGCAGCTTCTGTTCTTACAATTTAAGCCAGTTACATAGAAGCAGTCAATAGCAGTACTATTGATGGTGTGAGCAATCGAAAAGCTCACATTTTATAAAGATCAAAAACTCACCACTGAATACAAAACAAAACACAGCAAAGCAAACTAATGAAATAACAATCATCTCAACAAACCAGGACTATGTAGACTCAGAATAATCTTGATATGAATTCAAAAACTACATTCTTATAGGTTTTGTGAGTTTGGTTTTGGGGGGGGAGGGGAATACTCTTTTTTTCTATCAAGCTATCTCTAGAAATGATTCCCTACAGCATTCACTGAAAAAACATTTGACATAAGTCACCCCTTCTCACAGTTCTTCACAAAAGTTGAGCGGAATGTTGAGGGGGAAAAAGAAAAGAAAAAATCAGTTGCTGCTTGGAAGTATTTCCGTGTAAAATAACTGAAAGTATATGTTAATAGAAAACAGACAAAAGAGGGAAAAAAAAAAAAGCTGACTTAAGTTGCTACTGCTGTTCAAACAGCTTTAGAGAACACGTACCAGAATAATCCAAACTTTTCATAGGGCTATATTTTATTATATGTTAAGATTCAGTTCAATGATAACAACCAAGGGGTCTCAGGATTTTGCTTTAGTAGATCCATTTCTGTGGAATTAATCATTCTCCAAAACTAGTAGAAATTATAAACCTTTCCAAGCAATATGTTTTGTATTTTGTAGATCAAAAAAACCTGTTTGGCTGGATGACTTTAGTACTAACTAAACAATAAGTAATAAGGCAAAAGTAAAACAGTGAAGAAGGAAAAGAAAATAATAAAAAGGAATATTCATCATTTTTTCTTCTAACCCTGAGTAATGTTTAGTGTCTGTATAGGAGTCATAATGCTATAATTTCGTTAGGGCAAAAGAGAAGAAATTGCCAATAGCAAAATATGCGAGTGCCATTGTGGTAGAGGTGGGGAAACGGGATCATCTGTGACTGCTGTGTAAACCATCAACCAGATTTTGAATAGAGCAGAAAAGGGGCCTCTTGCCCTTTGCATCTTCTGTCTGTGGCTGGTATCGCTTTCATTTAATATAATCTTTCACAATATTGCATAGCCTTTTTTCTTTTTTTTTCTTTTTGTGTGTGTGTGTGTGTGTGTGTGTGTGCTATTTTGCTTGTTAGTTTTGACTTTATTTTCATTTTGAATAGACTCAGTTTTGGAAACAACATCTTTGTCTTTTATCTGTTGGTCTTGCTTTTAGTCTTTTTTGTATGTTGTTTTATTTTTCTTTCTCTAGGGAATGGTTTTTTAGAGTGTGGTTGTTCTCTGCTCTTATTTGTTGTGAGCTGATTCCTATCACTCACCTTCATAGATAAACAGCCAAAGGCTCTGTTCTGACCTGCAGCATTATAGACTTTCTGCAGAATTTTAAGCTTAGAAAAATGTAGTGTTATTTCCATATTCCAGTATGAAATACAGATCACACCCCAGTGTTAATTAATAACGTTTATAGATTTCCACAGTTTATATGAAGAAAAGCAAGAAGGTGAAATGGAAATAACTTGGACTAGGTAATTTTCACTTGCTATTTTCTGCTTCTATTCTAGAACAGCTCTTCCTGAATGTTTAGAGAGGTTAATGAAATCCAGATTAGAAGTACTGAACTTGATTTGAAAAAAAAAATAGAAAAAGAAAAAAGAGAAGTTATATTCTTCCTATGAATAGGGTTCACACAATGAGGGTTTCAGGAGATACATTTTCGCCTCTCTGATTCAGCACAGTACACTGGTTTTTAGCTTGCCTACCTGGGTTTTTGTTCCCTGCAATTAGACAAAATTTAGAATTCAGGGAACAATAAAATTGTTACCATTAAAATAGGGTGATAATTCACACTTCTGTGCAATATTAGGCTATTTTATGATACTTGGAAGATTTTTATTGTAACAATAATAAAACTAGTAAGTAGGTCTTGAAATAAGGGGAGAAAATGAAGCTCAAACATGTACAGCAAATTTCATGCAATTCTATCATGAAGTCATGCTGCTACTATAATTTTCTTAATTCTATTTTTAAGAACAATCATAGTGATTTGGAAAACTCTCTCTCTACTGTATAAACATAATCTGTTTTCTCCTAAGCAGAAAGAATAATAGCTGTTAAATATGCTGCCATATTTAACTATATTTTTGATAGTGGAAGTATGCCAAGGAATTAGTTTCCTGCTTTTTAGGACTGTATATGTGACATTTGAGTGTATGTTGATGTTGATGCAAAACAGATTTTCCATCTTTTCTAATATTATTTGTAACAAGCATTAGAAATGTGCTTCCAGGTGATCCCAGTTAGCAGACAATAGTAGTCTTTTTTTCTTTCTATAGCTAATGACACTACAAAAATGAAATTAATGAAAGTAAATGCCCTTATGAAAAGGAAAAAAAAAATTAATTTTGCATATTATTTTCCTACCACAACTTTTGTTTGTCGAGTTCTGCACAGAATACTCTGTTTTCTCTCTCTGCATAAATAAATATGTATATCTAAGAGTTCTCTACTGGAATATTGTGTTTTGTTATATGAAATAACAGAAAAAAATAACGTGCAGAAAGTAGAAAACATTCTTTGCAACTAGAAGTTATCTTCCATGTTCCCAGACTTTCTCTGTTTCTTCAAATTCATGCATTTGAGATGGTGTCTATAAAGCCAATTACAGCGGCATCAGAAAGCATGAATAGCATTGTGTTGCCCCACTCGGTGGGTTTCAGTGAAGGTGAATGTTTTTCTATCTCCTGAGTCATGCCTCCCCTAGTCAGTAGGGCTCACTACCGTGATGTAGTCATCTAAGACTCAGAGGAATAATACACATTCTTTTATGGAGAGCTTTCTTAACAACAAATAATACTTGGAGATAAAATTGGCGTATTTGCTAATAGCAATTAATAAGTGTTAAAGGTAATGCAATACTATGCAATGGCTACTACAAAGAGTGAAAGAGTAAAAGAAGAGAAAAAATAGAAAATAGAGCAAGAGAGACAGACAGACAGTTATCCAAAACCAGCAAAGCACAGCAGTTCACCGCTCCTCAATCCAGCGATGTTAGAGGGTGCTGATCTTTGGTAGTTGTGGATTGTCCAGGGTTGTGGTGGTACAACAAACATACGTATTCTTACTTATAGTCCAGAGCGGTCAAGCCTGCTCTTTCAGAGCAACAGCTTCTGGATTCAGAAATCTCAGAAGGAGCTCTTTTGTTTTCATTTTCAAGGCTGTGCAGAAATCAGCAGAAAGAAGACGAAGCAGGGAAATGCTGGCTTCTATTTTGCCTTCATAGGATACAACAGTGTAATCCCCTGTATCAAGCTGGAAACGTTTGCTCCCAGGCCAAGTCTTCAGACAGAAAACACTCCAGGGCCTTTCCATTTGAAAGCAAACAGTTCAGAACAAATGCTTTTGAATGTACAACTGTCCGCACCACGTTTTGATTGTCTCGTGTTGATCTGGGATGATACATTCCTTATCAGTCCATACAAGAATAAGCACAGTAATAACATTCTACTCAGTTAATACCTTTGCTTGCTTTACTAGGCCTTTGCTTAAAAATTGTTTAGAGAGGATCATTAAGTGAAAAGTACTTCTACAAATAGAATATATGGAAGTAGGCAAGTGAATATCCGTAGAGGGTGAAGAGATAGTTACCTCTTAGAAGTCACAATACATCTTTTCTTACTCTCACAGGAGGACAGATAAGTGTGTTCAAGCAGCTGGACAAAAGGAGAATAAAGTTCTATGAAAGTACCTTCTGATTTTAGCAGAGCTTGTCTCCGGACACGAAGGAAAGAGGCGGAGACTGTAATTGTAGGTTAAATATAATGACCAATTCTATGCTGTAAGATTGAGTTAGTTACGTGTTCATCAGGTAATTACAATAGCCTCCACCAATTTGTTTGAGATAGCTCAGAAACTCTGTAGCCCAAACGCATATAAATTTTTATGCTCAGAATTTTTAAAGGTAGAGTATCTTCCTCTGTGTCAAGAGTATTTTCCTTATCATCACTCATTCCTGAATATGTGATAGAATGCAAAGCATCAAATTATTAAGTAGTTAAGCGAAAGCAGGATGGTCCTTTATGAAAGGGGAAAAAACCAACACAGCAGCAAACAAGAAGTAAACCAAAAATTACGATTCTTAATTAGTAAAGTCAGTTAAGAGAACTTCTTCATGCAAAGACAAGATCAGCTAGAAGCCACGATATGCCTTGAATTGCTCATTAGAACTGATGCAACTGATCTTATCTGCTCCTAAAAAGCTTGCAGCTATGATTCTGTGGCAAAACTATTAGTTTTTATTCAAAGAATGGCACGTATGCGCTTCACTGTATCCCCAGGCTTAAACATACCATGCTTTAACTACCAGTACACATGTTCTTTCATGGCAGACATATCACTTCGCTTATGTTTTACTGAATGCTTATTTTCTGATAGGCTTCTATTTCTTTGCTTTTTGGTTTAGTTTGTAGTTGGTTGTGCTGGGGGAGAAAGGTGCAGGGCTATAAGTTATTCTCACCTGCATTCAGTCTGCTTAATGCTTTGCAAATGTGAAATTACTTTCATGTTAGGGAAACCACATTTCAACTGCAAATATACTCTATCCTTCAGTGACAAAAGAATATTTCATCTCGACTAATAAAAAAAGTATTTGAAGCAGCTTCAGATGAAATATTTTTGTCTTGCTATAAATCTTCTCTGTGAATACTTAAAACTATATGTGTTCATTATAATACTGTATGTCGAAGCATCCACTTTTCTAAACAGAAATTGCCATGTGTATGCTTGTGTGTCAACAAATACCCTCACCCATCCATCTGTAATAAATAAATCCACTTAAAACAAATGCTAATGCAATCCTTTGGTTTGCTGCATACGCACGCATTAAAGTATATACAAGACTCCAAAGATAATTTATTTATTAAAATAGATAGTTAATTGTTAGCTTAGAACCGTGGGTAATATGCTGCACCAGAGCTGTAATCAACATTGTAAATGTCTTCAATGGCTGGGGAAGATTTAAGCCTAAAGATACTTGTCAGCAAAGATTGAAAATGAGTATTTCATACTAGTGACAATTTCTATAGTATCTAGAAAAATTTTTCAGACATCACTTTAACAGGTATTGCCTCTGGGGAAATTTTAGAAAAAGAGAAGAGTGGAGACACTTAGGAATTGTGATACCACAGAAATGATTATTTCCTGAAGCTGTTAATTTATCTATGTGTTGAGTTGAATGCACCCTACGGGGACTTTAGACAATGCTTAAAAATATTATGTCTTTGATTACTCTTACAGTAGTATACAGTTGAAGTAGTTTTTCTTTATTATTATTGATGTTGAATTGCAGAACTGTTCAAAGAGCTTTCAAATGGTTACGCACTGGAATAGGCACCCCAGGGAGGTGGTTGAGTCACCATCCCTGGATGTGTTTAAAAGCCATTTGGATGTGGTGCTCAGGGAGATGATTTAGCAGAGGGTTGTTAGAGTTAGGGTAGAATGGTTAGTTTGCGGTTGGACTTGATCTTGAACGTCTTTTCCAACCTGACCAATTCTATGATTCTAAATAATAACATTGATAATATTTGCCACAGTATCTAGCAATTCATACATTCTGCAGCTGAAGTCCCTGATGCGAATAATATTTGTCAGAAATCAGAGCTCCTATAGCGAAATATAATTGTCTAAAAATGGAGATAGATTTTAATCAAAACTACTTGTCTTCAGCTGAAGTAATTTCAAAGGATATGCATCCAGCCCGCCAAAGTGAGTTTTTAATTTGAAAAGTATGTATTATAGCGAAAAAGAAACTTTACCCGTACATTTTAATCCAGTAGAAAATGCTACAAATATTACTCATTTGCTGCACAAATGCTTCTCAAGTACAATATAAAATATGCACTAAATACTGAAAAAATTATTTATGTGCTTTCTCCTTGAAGGCAGTATGCATGTTGAATAATAAAGAACGAAATTCAGCCCCAAAGAATAGGGGAGCATGCTTCAATAGATTTCACAGTAGTGCTTTTACTTTGCAGATTGAAATGAAGGGATGTACTGGAAAACATAGCATAGGAGAAAGAGAAAATAAGCAAAAAGAAAGAATAATACATATTTCAAAGATGATTTAAAAATATGTTTTTTTAGCTGTAAAATCAGCACACCTAATGCCACCTGTATCACCCACATTGTAACATTAGATCCTTCCATCAGCGAGTAAAGTTTTCTGGTTGAAATGACAATTTAAGGGATGAAGTAACATTTTCCTCCAGTCTGCTGCTTGGAATTTTTTATTGCATTGTTACAAGTAGTTTGCTGAGTTTAATAGTTACTCCTGACGTTAATTCAAATGTTATATTCCTTTCCATGCTGCTTCAGTACCTGGAACAGCATACATTTAAAATGATTGAAATGAATTTCAGTGTCAAAATGTCATGATTAAGCCAAGGGGAAAACATAACTAAAAGAAACGTGAGTTTAAAGTCGAATGCGAAGAGAATAGGAGAGATGCTGCAGATTTATAAATGATACAGATAAAGAAATACAATTAAAAATATGACTGAACTGGGAACTGGTAATACTTTCTCAGGCTTTCTGCTTAAACAAATTTACACGTATAAAAAGCTTTCTGTGCAGATAAAATGATTGTTGCAATTTCTCTTTTACTGTAAGATAGCATACTAACTTTTAGCGAATTTCTAATTAAAAGCATAAAGTTTGAAAATTATCCCAAATTTATCTGTCCATTAAATTTTTTTTTAGATTCTCCTTCCCTATTTTGAAGGGAAATCTGTGAACGAAGAAAAGGTATGATTCTTAGTTGCTTTAAAATAGGAATTCCATTTGAACAGTATAGGAAAATGTTGGATAAACTGTTTTTCAAAGTTTCTTGATCAAAATTTTAAACCATTACTTTTTTACTTGATTTATTTAAACAGGAAATTTCTTGTAGTTTCGTACAGCGTTGATATATCGTAGAACAACTTGCATCAGTGAAACCTGTTAACAAGTTACAGACTCTGGTTTAGCTCCTCCGTTTGAAGGTTATTGGCACCACTGCTTGTCTGGAAGAACAAGGTATGTGAACACTCAGTATGTATTTCCACACAAAATTTGCTAAATTGATGCAATACATTTTTAGCATTGGTTCAGACTAACTCAATTCGCCTTTAACTTAGCTATTAGTGGAGCATTTCAGTTCCTTTGGACAATAGGCTATGGGCAGGATGGTCAAAAAATCTCTTTGAACGTCCCAGTTTTTACCACCTGTCTCATAATATTTGGTCATCCTTTACAACGCATAGTAACATTTGTTGTAGAAATTCTAAGCAGAGTACAGATTAAGATTCTTATTCGTATAATTCTCTGCAGCATTATGTAAACTAACCTTTCTGAAATGATACTCGGCTTAATTTCAGGTGTCTTCTTTACATTAATGTATTTCTCATTTCCATATTATGTATGTACTCCTCAATCATTTAATTCTTTCTTCAAAATACTCTGTAGAACACAGTTGTGAAACTCAATTTCATTTCAGTTCTATAGTTTATTTTTAGATATACTTGCCCAATTTATTTTCAGTCTAGCAAGATACTACAGTTATAAGTCAAAAAAACAACAATATCATTAAAAAAATCTCATTATATAGAAAATCACAACATTCACATCTCCATGTGCATATGATAGTTTAAACTCAGTTTTCAAATCCTGATATACACATATTGCCTTAAAGTCAGGACAAAAGGATCTCTGACTCACGTACGTGGAGATGCATGTAAGATTTGAGCATAGGTTTCATAATTATTTGAAGTTTTTTCAGGCATATGGCAGTAAGTAGGTAAATCAATAATGGCATTCCAAATAGTGATAATAAGCAAATCATAACCTAAGACTGTAAGCTTGCAAACCTGAGCACTCATGCATCATGTAAATTCTTCTAACTTTCTCATCTGCTTTAGACTGGTCCAAGTAGGAGCAAGCCATAGAGGTCAGAATGCATTTAATATGCTTTACCAATGTATTAGATATTAATCTTCTGATAGATGTGTAAACCTCATTCTAAATAATTTAAAAATGGATACAGAGTCAGGAAAAAAATGTAGTAATTCTCTTTTTGGGAGATGAGATGAGTATGGCTCATACAGGAGGCAAGTTATCTAAAGCACTTCAAGTCACCGTACTAGCTGAAATCATATTAAGTTAAATGAAATGAAATATATTCTTTTGCGACCAGTCTGAGTGTTGCCTGTGTTGCTGCTAACTTTTGAACTTAAGACTATCGGTTAGGTATTCTGTGTGACAGTTTTAGTGTCGTTTTGGCTTATTTGTGGAAAGAAGATTTTAAAAAAATACCCCAAAACAAACCAACCAAACAAAAAAAATAAAGTGACAACATAGAAGGACCCATAAGTAGCAATGTATGTGACAGGGAATATTTTCTGTCTTTCAGAATTACACGAGAGTAGTTCCAGAATTTAAAGCATATATCAGCTCGCATTGTGAGAATTTACCCAAAACTTTGATAGTGGTTTTTTTTTCCCTTCTACTTCCAAAGTAAAATATATATATTTATCTTTTTGTAGGGAGAGCAAAGGAAGGAAAAAGCAAGAGAAGGGAGTAACATAGGGACTTAAGTAGCAGTTTCACTATGGCAACTACTGCACCAAAGAAAATGTTGATTAATGTAAATCTGGAGACTAGGATGGAATAAAATAGCATAATTCTTCTTCCTGTTCCCCCCAAGGGAATATAAAACCTTCAGTTGCCATGGATAGATATGCGTTTCCTCAAGGAAAATGAGAATGATACGGGATGTTTTTATTATTTGTCCCCTATCAAAATACTGAGAAGCAGAATGCATTTGTCAGTCTTTGCCCCTTTGATGGCATGCGGGTCACTCAGTTTGCTCTCTTCTGCAAAATTTAATGGGAGCCCTGATATGTTCTTTTTCTAGGATCTACAAACTTACAGACTCTCTTTCTAAGAGATTTTATAGTACAGGGTAGACTGTGGGTGAACTTGGTTTATGGTTTCTGTTGCCTGAAAGTCCAAGGATGAATGGTTCATGCAAGACAGTAGGCTTTTATTCAAGAGCAGAATTGTAGCTGTTGAATAAGAATGTGTTTATTTAGGGTATTTTGAAGAGTTGCCTTTAAAATTACGTTATCCTTCAAACTTACTGCATACTGCCTGCTGTGTATTGGATTTATCTATAGTGATGACAGATTAAGCATGGTTTCAAATATTGATGCAAAACTTAACCTATATAATAGCAGATGTAAACGTGTTTGAGTATGTATACAGTGAACACAAATTGATGAAAAGTTCTTTAATGTTGATAAATGTAATTACAACTGACACGTTCTGATAGTCCAGTTTAGTAGGTGATTGCAGAGGCACACTCAGTCTTAAAAGTGTCTTAGTCATGGAAAAGCACATGAAATACAGCAGCATTTTAATCAGCTTTGCTGAGCTGATTAAACAGCAGTACAGCAGCTAGCAATCAGCCTTGCTAGCTGATACTAGCGCAGTGTATGGTTGGTTTTCTCTCTCCTTGCCACTGTGGATGACTTTTTTGTGATTACAGTTCTGACAACTGAACCAAGATTGCTGATAAAAGCCTAGTCCATAAAGAAAGGGGATGTTTATCTAGCTGATTTTGGATTTTCAAAGAGTCAAATAGAAATTAAAGTGTTAAACATCACTTTCCTCACAGTTTCAGTATGACAACATAAATTACAATGGTTAAAAGGTAAAAAGTGGGGCTGAGAACAAATGTCTTAGGTCACAGAAGTTTCAGTTTGGGAAGAAGTTTCACAGATGTCAGAATAGAAGTATAGCTGCAGCAGCCTGCTGGCTGCATTTCTGGCTCTATGCAATCTCTTTTTCTAAGCTGTTGTTGCACTCAAGTGTATCTGACCTATCTCTTCTCCTAACTGCAGAAAGTAATTCTCTGTAGAAAGTCACCAGCTATACTGGTACATGGAGCAGAATGAAAATGATAAAGTGTTCTCAGTGGGTGAAAATAACAAAGGGGAAAAAAATAGAAAGTGGAGAAAAAAATTAATTAAACTAATCATTTTCTTGTCCTAGACATCAATGATTAATTATGAAAAATAAAGCAAGTTCTGAGCATAGACAATGTGCTTGAAAATTTAGTTTTACTGAAATTATATGATTTGCTACTCGAAGACTTGATGTGCTGTCACTGTAGACATGGAAGAAAGAGAAGGCACTGTTATAATGATGGCTAACCAGGGTTCAGAACTAAAATGAACTGTCTTCAGATTCTGTTACATCTTCTCTGGCCAGATTAGAAATCTAAATGAAAGGATACCCTGTCAAACTTTTCTGTTGTCATTAAAAAACAAAAACAACAAAAAAAAAAAACAACCAGAAAACCAACCTTCCCTTCTAACAGTTTTGAGGAAAGCAAGCGCTGTTTCAAGGAATAAATTATTACTGCCTTTTTGAGTTTGTCCTGAAACAGATTGCTGTGCTATGGCATACTGAAATCCTTTTCAGATTTATATAGAGAATGTGGCAATTACTGATTTTTTTTTTTTTTATTTTGTACTTTTTTAATAGCTATTTCACTCAGGAAAATTGGACTATGGATATATGCTGTGACCAAAACCTGTGACCTGCAATGAAACGAAGAATATTCTTGCAGTCTCAAAAGGTGGATTCTGTTATTCAGGTAGGAGAACAGCAAAATATTTCTGTGCTTCCCATGGTGTGCATAACCTTGAGTTGTCCATGATCAGTTGTATTACGAGGCCATTGTCAGTCAGATCTAGGTGGTTAAGTACTGCAGTTATACTTCTGTTGCTCTATATGGATTCAAGTATCAGTACCTACCGTATGTTTATCTATTTTAAGGGATAGTTGAAGCTTGCTGAAAAATTATTTATTCATACCATATATAATTCCCCCAAATGGTAGCTTAATTAAACTTAATTAACTTAATTAAAAAAAAAAAAAAAGAAAAAAACTGTCATCAGAAAGAACTTAAGGACTGAAAATTGTTTTGGGATTTTTTTTTTAGGATCCCACTTTTTCTTTTATAAATTATTACGATGTTTAGAACATCATTAGCATCATTGAAGCTGTGTAGTGACACCACAAGGAAATAAAGTTGAGAACTTTCTCCAAGGTATTCCCAAGTTCATTTAATGCTGTTGTTTTAATGCTTCTTGCAATTTGCTGTGAAGGCTTTTATGCTCTAAAGTTTCAATCTCTAGAGGTCTATTAAATATATTTTTTTAATATGTAGGTATCTCTTCTAGATACAGAAGTTAGACAAAATTTATGTGCCATAAACTTTGTGTGACAGTAAAACCATCTAGTGAGAAGTTCTCCAGTTTATCCAGATTAAGGAAATTAAGACTAAATCTCCTTTAAAAGCAGGCAATGTCTAAAACATCCCTAATATACAAGAAAATTTATTATTTAATGCTGCTGTTTTAAGACTTCTTGCATTTTTCTTTAAAGGCTTTCATCCTCCAAAATCTTAATCTCTAGAGGTCTATTTAAATTACACTGTAGATTTGCAGGTATCTGCTGTAGAAAATTTATGAGAGAATTGCTTTTGAAATATTTCAGTGTGCTCTCTACAAACACACTAGGAAATCAGTTAGGGAATGTAAAAAAGTAATGAAAGCCTATGTAAATTTATTACTGTTTTGAAGTTTGTGTCCATGTGTTGGAGTAGAACATGTGTTACATTCTGCTTTTCCACCGTGCCTGATGGTGAGTCAAACCCAGAAGTTAATTTGGTGCGGAATAACTGCTCTATTTCTATGTAGTGCAATTACAGTTTCTTAGTAAGATAATTCTTAATATGACCTGCTGCACTGAATCATAGATGTTACTGATCGTTAAGACATACATAGTTTTATTTATTGCCATCTGAAGTGTTGATGAACTCACAGAATTACATGAAATACCATAGCTCTCATGGGAGAGTGAATGACAATTTGAAAACATGACCACCTGAGTTAAAAACAACCACAACAAACACCTAAAGTGAATCAGAATATTTTATTTTTTATCTATTTTCATTGTATATCAAAGAAATTAGTAGGAAGATTAAAATTAGGATCACCATTATTAATTTCCCTAGCTAGTAAACAATGGTCTAGGCAATGAAACAAAAAGGAAATCTAGAAGTCAATTTCTAAAGCAAATATACGTGAAAGATTTGTGTGATGGCTAGGTTCACTTAATATATAGTAGAACAGTGTAAAAACTAAAAAAATCAAACATATATTTACGTGCACTTTTCAAATGAATATCAAGATATATGAAATTAGTGTTTCTAGAAAGTGCACAATGTTAAAAATCCTAAAATGAAGACATAAAAACACAAGTTTCATTTTGAACTATTTGTTGTTGCTGTTGTTTTTTTCTCATCTACAGTGAGCTGTGGAGGAATAATCTGCTCTATCTGATATGATACATTTGCACCTTTCTTAGGGAGTTTGACCATTTTATACTTCAAGGGCAACGCATAACAACATCTGTTATATATGCCTATGTCTATTAGGTAATAATGCCATGCTGCCAAATCTGTATTACAATACATGACCTCAGGAACAGGTTTTCCTAGTGTTTGGATAATTCAAATAACACATATATAGAGAGAGAGATCTGATCATGGACAGATTATAAGCAGGTGACTATTTCCGAATAACTAATTCCCTTAACATTTTGGAAGGATTGCAGGGGCACTTCGTTCTATTTGTTTTCAGTTCTGTCTATTTCTGTCAGCTATAAAGGGATTTATTTTTTCAAAAAAAATAGTCCTAGATCTTGCCATTCACAGAAGTGCAATTTAGACATATAAGCTCTGGGAAGACGAGACAGCCCAGCTAGTAAAAGGGGCAGAAGGCATGTCCTGTGAGAGAAGGCTGAGGACACTTGAGCTATCTAGTTTGAAAAAAAAGGAGGCTAAGAGATGACTTTGCTGCTCTCTGCAACTCCCTGAGGAGGGGAAGTGGAGAAGTCACTTCTCCCTGGGAATCGATGACAGTACAGGTGGGGACTGCACAAAGCTGCACAAGGGGAGATTCAGAACAGATATTAAGGAACCATTTTCTACCATGAGGGTGATCAAACACAGCAACAGGCTTCCGAGAGAGGTGATTGATGCCTATGCTGTCAGTGTTCAAGAGCCATTTGGACAATGCCCTCCAAAACGTGCTTTGCCTTTTAATTATGACTGAGGTGGTCAGATAGTTGGATAAGGCAGTCTTTGTAGGCATCTTCCGACTGAATTATTCAATTCTACCTCCTTTGTAAGTCTTTCAAGTAAAAGAATAGAAAGACCATGTTTAGGAAGAAGAAAAAGAAAAAAAAAAAAAAGAAAACAATAACATAGTTTTTATAAGGTTTTATAAGGTTTTATGCAAGTTTTTACAGGTTGAATACGGAGTATTTTCTTGGCTTGTAATAAGGTGAATAAGAACCTTCAGCAAGAAATGGAACATGCTGCAAATTCCTGAAACAGAAATCCTTTTAAGTGCCTATCCTTAATGTTTGTTTTACATGTATACATGACACACAAACATATATAGAGGGAGATGTATATACTGTTTGGATGTGGTGCTCAGGGACATGATTTAGTGGAGGGCTGTTAGAGTTAGGGTAGTATGGTTAGGTCGTGGTTGGACTTGATTCTATAATTCTATAGCTCCTCATTAAAGAGAAATGTCAGTTCCTCAGTTTAGCTGATTAGAATGGCAGGCAGGATACCTTTCTGAAGCTCTTTAAAATCAGGCATATCCATGCTTAGTACTAGGATCTTAATTTTCTAAGTGCTTTTCAAGCACAATTAATATACAGTAATAGGAGCAACTCAGAGCTTTATAAAGGAAGCCTTCTCTTGCTTTTGAACATCTTGCTAAACCTGTCATTCTTGTAATGAAAGTGCTGTTCACCAGACACGGTGGTGGGCATGGAACAGGCTCCCTAGGGCAGTGGTCAGAGAACACAAGCTGCTGGAAGTCAGGAAGCAGTCAGACAACATTTTAGACAGAGGGTTTGAACTTCAGGTGTTCCTGGTGGACTCAGGAGTTGAACTCCCTGATCCCTGTGGGTCTCCTACAACTCATAGTTCTTGTACAATTATATTTTTCCTTTCCATGCCATATTTTAAATGGTTAGAATCTTTATTAACCCAGGATAGAAGGCAGAAACAGAAGGAGAGCGGACTCCTCTAAGCACTTCTCATTGAGCGTAGTTAGAAATTTCATTTTGTGTCCTTCTGCGTTCTGTTTAAAAAGATAAATTTTATGGATTGTTCTGATTAGCTAAGCAGGTTTTCATTAAATGCCTCAGCTCATAATAGTTATGAATTTTTTTTTTTTTTCGTGTTTCACAGGTTGCTTTGATTACAAATCACATTCCACATTGAAGGAATTTTTATTCCAGTTCTCAGGAAAGCAAGAACTAATTGATTCAAGCAAGAGGTAAGCTGATTCACAATGTTTTGGAAAAACTAAATAGTAGCCTGAAAAAGTCTCAGAATAAGGCCTTCTTGTATCACCTGAAGGCAGTATTTCAGAATGTTTGAAAAAATGCCAATGAAATTAAATAAAGTCAAGAATATTGAAGAAAATATTTTTCTATGGTAGAAAGAAAATGTGTTTGAAAGCAGATAAACTATTTGGACTGAGCTGTTCTCTCAATATGTTAATTGTTAATGTCTGTGAAGAAAATTCCATTACTTTATTACTGCCAGGTTTACTTACAATGTTACATTTTACTGTCTTCAAATTGCACAATTTTCTGCATGCTTTCATAATATTATCAAAGTTATGTTCACACATTTCATCCCAGAATTCCAATTGCAGTAATATCATTATGAAAGCTCATAGTTTGCCTCTTAGATGTTAAAAAGGACAAATTTTTGCATCTCCCTCTTCCATAACTATTTCAATTAGAAAATATTATGCAGAGTTCCCGCTTGGATTTTATAATTCTAGCAGGTGTAGACTTCAGCACGGGGATCATTCGCTGATGATGTACCTACAAAGGCTACATTTTCTGTCACAATTAATTATTCCCTTATTGAATCTGTCTGATCACCACATAAAAGATTTTCTCTAGAGCGGTGACCTTCTCCCTCACATTTTGCTTCTGTCTGACAGCTGGAGTTTGGCTGTAATTTTATTCAAGGTGTTGTTTGTCATCTGAGGCAAAAAATGGTCAGAAGACTTTACTGCTTAGCAGTAATGTATGTTTTCAAAGCTGGGCGCTCTTATGACATGTTTAGGGGATCACGTACACATTTATCAAGCAAGCTTGCTTGTTATTGTGCATAATAGAGTTAGCAGGAAAGTGTAGTGTTTTGATAAGTTGAAGCAGGAAAGGGTCAAGAAAAAAAAACAAAGAAAAAAAAATATAAGTTTAAATACCCTATCTGTAATTTGTCATATAGGTGAAGTCTTGGGATCATAGTGGAAAACAGAGAAGTTCACTGCAAAGAAAACCTAGTATTTTTAAGGCTAGTGTGTTCTCCACTTTAACTTTACAAACAGGACATATATCTGCTCATCATCATTAGAAGATCCATAGAAAACCATAAGAGATTATGCTAATTATAGCAACATTTGCTTGACCTGCAGAAGTAAGGGATAAGTGGGACAAAATGGCTATGGCATTCAGTGGTTCAGTCTTCCAGCTACTCTCAGCATGAAGTCCTCAGAAAGATGTACCATGATGTTGGAATAGATCTAGTTAAAACAAACGAAAGCCACCTCACTGTCCTTCTCACCGACCTACCTTTTAGTGGCTTTTAGTGGCTCCCTGTCACAATCACAAAGAGCTGATCTAAGCACCTGAGAGTGATCTTACTCTATGCAATTACTTACATGTATAAAAAATTCATTTTTTTAGTAGTAATTATCACTCACAGCACTGTACTTTTTCTTTGTTCCAGGACTCTACAATGGATTACTAAAGAATCATCTGTTAGATGTGTCCTCAGTAATGCTCCTTGAGATGGAATCTGTTTGAACCTACTAATGTCAACCCTGAAAAAGAAATGTCCTTCCAACACTACAATGTGTACGTATGGATAACCCAAACTAAAAGCAGGTTTTCATAAGGTACTGTCATAGCTTTCATAATTCAGGGTGAAGGTTTAAAAAGCTTGCATCCTTACAAAGTCTTCCTGTAGTTCTACGCCTGTGACTGGGCTGACATTTTCAAACAATTTTCCCCTTCTTTTTCTCTCAACATTTGACGTGTCTGAAGCTGTAGTAACCACCATCAGGATGTGTGTAGCAAGCTGAGATTTTGACACTTCACAGAGACACATACCAGAACATTAAAAAAAAAAAAAAAAAAAAAAAAAAAAAGCAGCTACTAAGAAGTAAGAAAAAAAATATTTTGCTAACCTACTGAGTTATGATATTGTGTTACAATGACCAAGATTATGTATGCATAAAAATATCTAATTAAAATATTAGATAAATAGTTCTTTCTCTCTTTTTCCAGCCCGTAAAGGGCATAAGAAATCTTGAAATAAAATTCTATATTCTCCTCTAAAGAAAGAAAGCATAAATTTTGCTTTCATTTTTCTACAGGAGATTGCATTTAATACATTATATATTATTCAATACATTTTGTAATGCCGTATGGATAACTCATCAGACAGTAGTTCTTCTATGGTACTCTTCAGTGGTCTCAGCAATAGCTCACAGATTATACACTACAAAAGAGGAAGAAGGATGCTGACTATCCTAAAAAGTTAATAATCTAAAGATGAACAGAACAAGAATCATTGACCTAACCAGACACACGGAGGGGAATGAAAAAACTGCAGGAATACACTGATAAACACAAAATCCAGCAGTTAGAGAACAGTCTGCAGTCCTTTTCCCACAGTCTTCTTCCTAATGTCATAAGAAACTCTTTAGATGATTAATTGAAAACCAGCAGAAAGGGGACATGAGTTGAAACAAGATGAATGTCCGAAGAATTTGATAGGTTGTGTACTGATAATATTTTATAACATGCCCCCAGATCATGTCCTTCTAGCTGTAAATATGCATTTTAAAAACACCATAATAAACTAGTCCGTTTATTTTAGAAGAAAACAGATAATTTGAAAGTAGCTGAGCAAGTGCTGATTAAAATAATCAGCATGCAATTTCTCCTCTCCTGTTAGATCAACAGACAAGCACACAAAAGCTTTGCCATGGCACATTTGAAACTATCTTCAGCTTCTCCATTGCTGTATTAACTGAAAATACATGTTATGATTTTTAAGCTGTAGGAGTAATAAAATCAGCAACAGCACTCAGTATGCTAATAATTCTCAGGTTTTGAGAGCTTCTGTTCTCAATTTCAGACCTTCCGAAAGATGAAGTGTGCTTTTACTTTGCTTTACCGTAAAGATAGATATTGACTCTAAGGGATCATCCTAGGAGGTTATGACTACGTACAAAATGAAAATTCTTTACTCAGTGGAAAAGTAAAAGACAGTATTTTAGGAACATGATGCACTATTGCACAGTATACATTTTCCGATGAGTCTAAATTACATCTGATAGCTCTATCAATGACTTGTCAACTTGATACATGCTCTTTGACTTGCTTAGCAGACCTCAAGAAATGGGCATTTGTACTTAGTTTACAGATGGATTTTTTTATTTGTTCTGCTGCCTCGTATTCTATAAAATTTCATTGCAAGATCTGCTTATGAAGTTTTCTACTTTTTCTACTTTAAAGCAATATGTTTCAAGCACTCGCAACAACTAGAATGAAGGAGCTGAATGTGTCCCTCTTAGTAAAATCTCAGGAAGGAGATAAGAGAAAAGCAGCTCCAAGTCAACCCGGGGGAGGGGGAATTATGGCACAGATTTCTGCCGTCTGCTAATTTTGGTGCATTTCCATGTTTATTTCCCATTCTGTCTTGTGCAGATTATGAAAGCTTTAGGTTTTGACTTTACTCAGCACTTCAGAACTTTAATGAACATAAGCCAAAATGCCTCAAGTCAGGGACATAATTAGGAGCTGGTCTCACAGCCAAAAGAAATCTTAAAAGGCTGCCCTCCTATTGACTTTCTTAAGCATCTGCTCAGAAAATACTATAATCTGAGCAACCTACTCATTAGTGTGGGTACATAAAGATCTTCAACCCACTCATAATTTCTATTCAAAACCACTGAATCAACGTTTTAATTACTTCAGTAGCATACACATCACAAGCTTTTCATTCTTGAGGATGGGCAAAAACTACATCAGCCTTCCCTAATAGTTCATTGGATTTGAAGTTAGCTGGTAGGAGTTCAAATTGTGCTGGCTGCAAATGGCAGGCAGACACCTTGGTTGCCCTAGCAACTTAGTCTGATCATAAGCAGAAAGATAGAGGTAATTTTTTTTTTTTTGTACTTTTTATATTTAAGTTACGATTAATAATATTAATACCTAATATCCTAATTCTTTGTAAGCTTTCTGATTTGCTCCAAATCACGCTGATGTTTTTTTGAAGGCTTCTGGGTGCTGTCCCATAGAAATTCAAAAAATAATCTCCATTCAGCGTGTACCGCCTCTGCTTCAGTTCTAAACATCTGCCAAGTAAAAAGCATCCAGTAATTGTCTGCTATTGTAAGAACTAGTGGTATCATGGCGGATCAGTGGCTTTGTGATAGAAACCAATCATGTTCCAAATGACATCAATAGCTAATATAGAAGCTATTACAGAGTTCCCTTCTCTGTCACGTCTATCTGTTGGTTAAAGAGAAATCAGTTCTGGATCTTCTAGAAGGACTCTTCAATAGAAGACAGAAGTTACAATCCGAGAAATAGAAAAATAAGTGTGTGTATGGTTTTTTTGGCTAATCATATGTTTGTTTCTGTAGGAAAACTGTCTTAGGAAGTGTATCTTTTTAGTGAAGTTTGACGCTCTTAGAATTCTGATTCGTTATATTATTAAAGAGCTTTTCAGGTTCAGAATAACTCAGATCAACTTTTAAGTAAGAGAAGTTGAAATGTAATTTGATTGCTTAGGAAGAGGTTAAAAATGGAGATTTTCTGGAAACTAAATTGCTGTATTAACTTTAAAGACAGTTCAAGGATCTTCTGAACTTAGATAGACACGAATTATGTACTTGGCTATACAGAACATGTAGGTGTAGCACCATGAGAAGTCTCTATCTAACTGCTCATTTTTCTTACTTCTGAAAAAATAGCACTCAAATTGCCATTGATGTTTCTGTGTTCCTTTTCAAAATGTATCCGTATTATCCTTTCAGTAACTACATATCAGAACATTTTTCACTTTATAATGGAAACCCATGTTTTGCATTTATATGAAAGAAATGCTAAAATACTTCTTGCCATGTTTTTATGTTGTTTTTCTTGTCCTGCACCTCACCACAAAGAAATTGTCTTACTTGTTGCTTCCTCTTTGATGTCGTGGTCTTTACCTGCTACCTGTGGCAGCTGTAGCATTCCACTTCACTTACTATGAGGAAAATAATATTAATAATAATAATAATACCAATGTAAACTGTGCATTTAAAAGCCTTCCAGAATAAATTTTCGTTCTGATGAAAGAAATTTGACTGTCACAGGGAAAAACTATGCAGTTAACTTAGCTCCAGACAAATCAGTATCAAAGCAGTTTATTGATTTATTAATGATGTCTAATTAAGCAGAAATCAGTGGATGACTCAAAATCCATACCAATGCAACTAACAGCACTACGTTGTTACAAAACGCTGAGAAATACCGACAATTTTTTAAATGCTTTTTTGTAGCTGATCCCAAGAAATTGCAATTATACACCCATAGATGTATGCACACACACTTGTGAATACAGGTTCCCACAGCTGCATGCACATGCAGGCACCTGCTGTGACTCATTTCTCCTAAATTGATCCTTGCTTTCATAACTTGCTCTAAAAGGGCTTTAGGTACTTGCATATGCACCTGCTTGTTCATATCCTCATCTATTGCTGAAAAGATTGTTCCAGACTAAGCTACAATGACCTATTTCTCTGGATTTACAAGAAAAAAAAAAGAAAAAAAAATGCGCGAGGTTAAAATCACAGACTATTGCTGGCGATACCTAAACTGCAATATGATTCAAGGCTTATAGATCTACATAAGATCAGGTCTTTCCAGAAATTAGATTGATTTCAGCTATGGAGTAGGATCACAAACTGATTTTTTTCTGACCAGAGATATGATGGTCTTGGGTGGTAGTGGTTTTCTTCTTTTTAGCAAATACTAATGAGAAAAATGTTGTAATAGATGAGAAAATGTCATTGGTTAAACTGATTTTTTCTCCCTTCAAGAAGCTGCTGTTTCTCAGGCACGAGGAAACTTACCTAGTTAGCAGAGTTGATGGAGTCAGCCAGTCTTGGTTCTAGTGGCATTTTATCACGTTGATATTGGTCTGCATTACTGTGGCTGATTACAAATGGGCTGTTTCAGAATAACTCAGTTGAAGCACTTCCAGCTAGTGTCAGTGGCAATTCTTCTTTTGGGCATCCAGAAATCTGTATGGTTCCCCAAGGAACTATGCTGGCCCAAATGTTTCTGAAGTTACTGTAGGTTGCTTCTTGAATTGGCTCTATTAGAGGCTTAGTTTCTTGTATGACTGTTAGAAAGTTGATCTCTAACTATATATCTTATGTTCTTTAACAATTGTAGGAGATCATAGACCTAGCCTTTATAGTAGAAAAATCCCACAAGAGCTCTTCATAGGACTGATGTTTTGAATTACAAGCTCTCCAGCAGATAGATTATATCTTTCTCTGGGTTTCAACACTGTTTCCTGTTTCTCACTAAGTCGTTTTCTCTTTTCTTTGCCTTATCTAAAGTCAATGCATCTCATATCAGAGCTTTCCCTGTTTAGCCCGTGATCTCATGTGTTTCATCACAGTTTTCTATTCACAGTCAGTGTCTGTGTGACCTGTGAGTGTCTCTCAGCTTCCCCTCCTTACAGATCAATCTGTCTCAGCGGAATTAATGCCAGACACCTCAGGTACCATTCTATTTCTGTCTAACCCTTTCCCCTTCTCTGTAATGAGTGAGGTATTCCTGATCAAATCCTATCAAATGCCAGATACCTTTCTCATAACACAACGATTCAGATAATCAGAGAAATAATTAGAATCACATACCAGTATTAAAAGTTACCTTTCTTTACATAGCAATTTCTGAATAATTATTGTCAAAATCTTCCAAAATTTATTCCAAGTGAAAACATATAGGGTGAAATTCTGCAGAAAATAATTACTTTATAATTGAAATAATATTATATTTTCATTCTTACGTACCACAGTTGAACAACCTTACAAAATAGGTAATGTTATAGACCATAGATAAGATAAACAATACGTGCTGCTGTATTTCTAGCCTGTATGATTTTCATAACTCCTCTAATGTCGTCTAAAAAGAAACACGGATCAGGCAGTTATGAGGCACTGAAAGGAAATTGCTTACAGAGCCTTAGAAATGAGATGTCAAGCCTTTTTTCTTGTTTTGACTGATTTTAAGTTTTATTGTATATATATTTTGAATTTTTAGTATAATTTGTGAAATACATACTTGTTAAAATTCTAAAAATAGATAGAATCAGAAGAAGATTTTTTGAAAACCCAATAATGAAAATAAATGTTTTTGCAATGACTTGCTTGCTTAAAATGTTCTGGTGTTATAGTTAATAAAAGATTTATATGAGTATTTCAGTAAATCAACATATAGATGCTAATATTGGTATGCTTCGAATGTGTCTCTAATTCATATCTCCACAAATACTAACATTTCAATCTTAGAGCAAAATTCCATTATTGAAAGAGCCGGGTTGTCTTAAGAATTATCCACATATAAAATTCAGATGAAAATTCTAGAAAAAAGAGGTAATAAAAACTTCTCTAAAAAAAAATTTATCATTAAAAGTGATATCTATCCGACTCCACTGTCATACTATTAGAAGAAAAAGCATTCTCACGAATCTCAGTGCTCTTTGTCATGTAGTACTTGGTTATATTTCTTTAGACAGATGTTAAATGTAGTGCTGCAAAAGCAAAAGGTAGCATTTGCCAAATATGCAGCAGGAAAGAAGCAGGAAATAAAACCCTTCAACTCTTTTCAAGATAATAAATTATCAAGAACAGTGAAGCAATAAGAGCTTGCAGAGAAATGAATCTTTATGAGAGGCAGGAAAAAAAATGCACACAGGATTGAAAAAGGAAAAAGAAACTTTGGAAAGTTTCAGTGTTTGAGAAAAAGTGTTTAAGAGCTGTTATCCTGGTAACTATATAAAAGTTAGGCATATTGTATTAAGCTATTTGCTTAGTCAATGGAGATAGGAGCAACTCCTGAATAGCGTCTCAGACGTGTAAGTGCATCTGCAAGTACCTAATGCTCTTGTAAAGGGAGCTATGAGTGCAAGGATAAGTTCAGGAGAAAAATATTACACAGTAGTGCATTAGTAAGAGACAACAAATAGATGCTTGAAAACTGGTACAAAGATGAACTTTAAACTATAATATTAAAAAAGATCACGGCTAACTTAAATGCTCCCCATTTCAAGACCGCTATGCTGCCACTAATGAAACAAGCAAGTTAAAAATCTTCTAAATATACATTACCATATATGTTCAGAAGGGGAAACTCAGCTATTCTTGGTGAAAAGGCCTGAAATACTGAACGTTCAGCCAAATTTTAAAACAGTGTCGCTCCGGGATATATACACATAGATGATGCAAGCTGCAGAATGATACCAAGCAGACGCAGGGGTGAATCTGAATGAAGCATTCCTTGTACAGCTCTGCTGCCTTGGCTTTGCATGTCACAGTTGAGGAGGCCAGCATATATCCTCTCTTTATGTGATGTGATAAAATCAATCACTCAAATAAAGGGGGCAGCCACTCACTCATGCCCCCACACAGGGAAAAGTATGGGTGGAGTTTCATAGGTAAAGCAAAAGCTGCGCACAAAAGGAAATCAAAATAAGAAATCCGTTCTGTGCTTCCCATCAGCAGGCAGAAGTTCAGCCATGTTGAGCAAAGCGGTGCTTACCTGGGAAGACAGATGCCAAATCCAAATTCAAAACATGGCACCACACAAGAAACCATGGAGAAAATTAACTGTCCTAACAAAAATAAGCGGTACACGGTGGAAAATGAAGGCAATTTGAACATTGTTTATGTTAAGTTCGATTTGGTAATATGACAGAAGTTGCAACAACCTGTAGCACATTCCTTGAGGAAGGACTGAGGTGGTAGGTCTTCTGTCTGAAAGCACATTTTACTTCATATTGGCGCTGTGTTTTCCAGAGCTTCATTTGTTCTCCTATGTTGTGGGGAAACAGGGTCTTAAATGAGATATTTAATTTTTACCTAACATCAGCAAACGTTTGAGGTCAAGTCCTCTAAAAGAAATAAGACTCTATCTTGAGGTAAAACATTTTTTCCAGAACTGATTTTTTCTGTCCCGTATTTCCACCATACTTTTGTACTCAAAGTTATTTTTTTCTATCTTTGCTATCTCCTACTAAGCATAGAAAGACCTGCCTTATCTCTAGCTTAGTCCACTGTGGGAACATAAGATAGTTCAGGTTTTTTTTTTGAAAGTGACATTAGTTTGAATAGCCTCGCTTTTAAACACCGAAAGATATTTTCTTCAAATAGCCTTGCAGCAATAAAGGAACATCTCTATCACTATTGCATTCTGCTTAAATTGTTCTTCAAATATGGTATTAAAATCATCTCTAGGTTTGACTACTTAATATACCATTTCTAGCCTTCAGTAATAGCTAGCTGGCTTTCATCATGTCATGCTTTTCTCATTTTTAGACTGTTTCTCATATGGTGTAGTCACTCAGAACACCAAGAGAAATTATCAACCTCTTATTATAACCTTTGTAACTGTTTTAATTTTCATTCTAATGCAGAATTAATTATTTGAACACAAATATCCAAATAGCTGTCATTACTTCTAATTCATTTATTTTCAATAAATAAATACATGGGAGTTGGGGGGGGGGAGAGGAGGAATTAATGCCCTTGAGGGTAGTAATAGTTTTGAAAGTCTCAAGACACTATAAAGTGAAAAATGTAAAGCAGATGCTCAAGCTTTATACCGTTCAAGTGTATTCAAATATCTCAGTTTTCTTTTTCTAAAAAATTATTGTCCATATGTTTTTACACATTTCTTTCTTTTGAAAAACAAAATGTTTTTGTCATTGATCCTTGCGGTTTTCTATTCTTCATCTTTGAAAACTGTCATAGTCACCTTCAAATATGGGCTCTGATGATAAAGGTCTGTCTGGGAAACAAATCCTATTAATTACATGACAAAAATAATTTAATTCAATCTTAAGGAAGAGAGATGAGGAAGGTAATTTCAAAGCTCATTTCAAAGACGTGGTACCATGTAAATAATTATATATCTTCCTCTGGTGACTGAAGACCATCACTGTGATCACACTGCTAACTCTAATTCTGATGTTGTGTTTCCTCATGCACGGTTATGAAATGTAATGAAATGAAATTGTAAGTAGCTGTTAATTAGAATATTTTTCAGACTCTATTAGGTAATATTTCATCTATCCACTTGATAATAAAAAAAACAGATTTCAACGTCCTTGTGTTTGTTTGTTTCTATTATGTATATAGAGATGCTGTTACTGCAAAAGCATCCCAAGCTGATGTCTTGGCAAGGACTCTTTGAATGATACTGGAGAACTGTTCTTTGGTTGAGATACTTGTTGATGCTCTCTTCACATGACATTTGCTCTCCACATGACCCATCTTTCCTCTATATTCAGAACCACATTGCTTCCCTCTGCTTCCTTCTTGATCCTTTTGCAAGACCCTTCTCAGTGCTGTGACTCTCCATTTAGCTGTCCATATGTCTGGCCTCTAAACAAGCTCTTGCTTTTCGCTTTTTATATTGCGGTATATTCATTTTCTACCACACATTGGATTGCTTTGAACCACAAGACTACTTTTTGTCTTTAAGTAAGTCCTTCCCTTTTGTCTGTGGCTTCAATAATTGCTCATCTCATCCCTTGTATTTAACATTGTCTTCAAACCAAACACAGTATAGACTGTGCTTAAGGCACATACACAAATTCTCAGAGCACAGGTCATTTCTAACTAAAATACAGCAGAAGTGGTGATCTGAATTTCACTACATAAATGTGATTGCCACAGGAATCTGCGTTGGCATCTTTTTCTATCTGAAAGGTCTCGATGCTCCACTAATTCTATAAAATTCGTGTAACTGAAAAGAAAACCCAACCTAAAATCAACAACTATCTTTTAATGCATGAGCTTCACATCAGAAGTTGGATATTACATTCCTTTCAAAAACAGCATCCATTTAATATTCCGTGTGGCATAAACAAGCAGTACAGCTATTGAACGCTGGATGTAGCTAATACGTATATATTCATGCAGAATTAAAAAAAAAGCGGTTAATATTTTTGCAATATTGTCTTAGTCAGAGAAAAGAATATTAAATGCAGTCCTTTGTAAGCTAGTGTGTGAGTTTGCACCGTAAAATTCACAGGTTCAGGTGTCATAAGGAAAGTGGCACATTTCAGAAAGAGTGACAGCTCTAACACAAGTGGAGGTCAACTTACACTTTTCACATACTCACACTGACCGTGGGATTGTGGACTTTGCTGACTGAAAATCAGAAGTATAAACTAACGCGTATCAAGTGTATAGCTGCCTCCTTAGGTCCGAACTACTTTCCAGACTTGCCTCAAATAGGTAAAATAATTTACATATCCACTCTTACCACTTCATTTAAACCTCTGAAAATGCAATGAGCTAGTATGTTTCCTCTGAAAGCTGTTTATATGAGATACTTTTTGTGTTGGCAGCTATTTTAGAGGAGGGAAAGCTTTCTTAATTGCTAACCACTTATTATTAGAATAAAACCGGATACATTTCACAAATGCATTCTCCCTTTCTGTGTACGTAAAATTTTAAGCACGGAGTTGTTTTCCAGAACACAAGATGTAGCTTGGTAACTGATTTAACGTACTTTAATAGCTGGTTCGTAACTAATGCTTGTATCATACAAATTGTCAGACTAGAAATGGCTGCCAGTGATTCTTGTCAGACTTAGTTTCCTTGCCTATTCAGCCACGTCTCAATTAATAAATCCCATTTCTATGAGTTATAAAAAGAATATGCTTTGTTGTTTTTCTTTCATGTCAGTACAGAGTTCAAAACAGTAAGGGCTCAATTTGAAAGGTTCTCTGTATATACAGTGTCACATTTCATGCAGAAAATCTGCATTGGTTGCGATTGACCCACAGTCTGCTCGGAATGAAAAGGAAATAATCAATCAGAAAACTAATTCTCACATCTACGATAAAGAAAGCTCTTCACATACATTCAAAGTGGATAAGCTCCACCTGTTTACTCAATAAGATGCCCTAGATTTAAGCGGTACTTAAAACTCATGAATCTCATCTGAACATCAGCTGCCAAGAAATGCCCCACCCAAATGAAAATTTTGCTTATTTAACAAAGGAGAATGTACATATGTGGAGGAAATCATTCAATTTTATGATTTTCTTCACTTACAAAGCACTCATAAATATGAACTGGATCCTGAATGATGCTGAGCATCTGGCCCTGGTCCAGAAAAGCACTTCAGTGCATTTTTAAGTATGAAAATAATCATGGGGTTTAACTGGCAGATATTCTAGCTGTCTATGTACTTTCATGGATTGGTGGGGCTGGGCAGGAAGGATGGAAAAGAATGGGAAATAAAAATTTACGTTCATGCTACGTGTTGCCTGCTGAAATAATTTGCTGTTGGATTTGTGGAAAACTGAATATTTCCACAGTCTGGCAGACCACTCCTTTGCCAAAACAGTCGCCTTTGTCTTTCTTTCGGCAGTGGAACTCTAGCCTGTAGCTGCGATCTGATGCATGTTTTCAGGTACAACGACAAATAGTGTAAATCTGAGTGCTTCTGGGAACAATTTAGGAATGTAATGCAACATAGCGATTACACGATGTACACAATACAACCAAAGTAATACTGGATCTGATTCCCCAAGGATCACATTTCACATTTCAGCGAGAATCCATGGCAGTTGCATAGTCCCTTTCATGCAGTAAGGAATTTATGCAGACCAGCCTGTCCAGGTTAAGATCACTACCACTGTTTAATAAACAGTTTGATGAAAATACTTAGGTGCATAGATGAGCACAGATTTGAAGAAGTCCATCCATTGCAGGACGGATGCATGTTTTTGCCAGTGCAGGATGTGATCCACACTACCCATGCACTGGTTTGGTAGGCTTTGATCTGGTGAAAGAATATGACTACGGCTTCACTGGTCCAGGCTGAGAATCAGTCTAAACCAGCATTCTTTCTCCCAAAATGAAGCTAAGCAGGTGTCTAAGGAAGATTAGGAGCAAGGCAAATATATTTATCTGCAGAAACATCTAAATCTCAAAGTACTCAAATAAAATAATTCCAAGCGTAGCATGGTAGGTCTCATATTATTATTATTAAGCATCTCATATTATTTGAACCATTCAAGCTTTTCTGAACTTTGTCCCCAAGTCCCTCTTAACTTCTTAAATCCAAAACATATTCTAACAAAAACCTGTTGTGATGAAATGACTCTTTCATGTTTACAACCTGGCTCCTATTGACTGGCAGTTTTATGAGTCTATCTGAATCTCGTAAGGGTCACTCTGGCAAAGACGTGAAGATTTCATCTCACTCCACTCTGTTCATGCCAAAAATCTCTTTTTTTTTTTTGAGCTTCTCTTTCATAATCTCTGTACATGCTCTTTTTCCAGGGCATCATACAGCTTCTGATCACCTCACTCTCACTGCGATAACCTTTGTTTTTTAGTGGAGAAGGAGGGAATAAGGATATTGATGGTAAATACTTTAGTTGACCAGAATTTTGAAGAGCTTTTCATTTGAATTGCCATACTTTGCCCAAATTTGTATATGATGATGAATTTTTATTGGCTGATGATGCCAAAGCTTTTACTGAAGCGTATATATCCCAACAGTTTGAATCCTTTGTCTTCTCTCATTTAATCAATGTTATGGAAGTGTTGCATTAATTGTACTGCATAGTAACTAATCTAATATTAACTGAAATAGATTTCACTGAGAATTATATAGATATTGTAGTTAACCCTTCCTATTATGTTTGTATAAAACTTCAACAGAAGTTTTCAACAGAAATCATGCCTTGGTAGAATATGAATTACTTCTATTAGCTTCTGTGAAAGCTTCAGTTAAAATAAAAGGAGTGTGCAAAGAATATCATAGCTGTCATCCACCTGGACAAAGCAACTTTTATCTCAGACTAGGCATCTACAAAATATTCCTCTGATTCATACTTAAACTGCTCAGAGTCTTCATTGGAAGCAACATTTATAAGGGTGACACATTTTAGTTTCCCACTTCTTCTAAACAAAATATTGGGCCATAAAAAAATCTAAATAAATACTATCCACATATCCACATTAATGTAAGATATGTTGACTTTTTAGTCCCCTGTCACAGAATTAACATAAGCATAGTATAATATGAGTGAATTCTGAATACCACCAGCATTCAGAGCAAGTACTGTGCTCCTTACAAGATAAAGACTAACTCTACTCTACTAGCTCCTGCAGTTCTTTAACTTAAGGAAGAGATAAATTAAGATGACCTTAACTGAATTTTATACACAGTAAGGTTCTCATCGAATTCCTAGAATAGACATTAAATATTTTCATTAACAATCTGCCTGAACTTAATCTACATCCTTCTAATATGTTTTACTACCACTGCTTTTCACTTTTTCTGCAGACCAACATTTCTGTCATTATATTCCCTATCTTCAATTTAGGTAGTGTTTTCATTATTACTAGTTTCTTCTTTGTACTCATATCATCTTCTGTTCCATCTGAGGAATCTTAAGTACGGTATTTCTTGAAATCATTAGCTACAAGTTCTGAATATAACTGGTCACTGTTCTTTTAACATAATGAGAGTTTTGCACCATCCCATGTTTTCCTTGAGAATCTCAAGCATAATTGCTGCCATTAGTTATTCTGAATATGAAGACTTCAAATGGTCTTTAAAGGGCATGTTCACTATGGAAAGAACCTGTAGTTTAGCAGGATATAACCACAAGATCAATATTCAGTTCCTTGACAGTATTCTTCACAGATGGCATTAGATGACCTCTGAATGAATCCAGGACAAGTTTTTGTTTTCTTTTCCTTAAGCACGCATTTTGTTTCCTGATCCGAATGATTTTCGGGCGATCCTTGATTAGCTCTGTAAACATCCATCCTCCATTTCGACACCTCACAATTATTTCAGTAGGCAGCTATTCCTTCAGCATTTCTTTATGCTTCAGTATCACATACAGAGACAATATTATACCATCTGTTAACATTGCCAGAATTACTATACCATGCATTTTTTCATCTACCAGAAATTTAATGCTGGTAAATTTTGGACATGCTTTTTCAATGTCTCAATGGAGCAAATCCAGACAAAGAAGCTATCGTTTGACAGAACCGAAAACTGGTAGAGAGAAATTAAAGCAAACAGAAGTTCTTTGCTGTATAGGAACTGCTGAGTCACAGCCTGAACTTTTGATTGATCACCTGAGGCAAGCACTGAGGCAGCCAGAGGAGCACAGGTGAAGGCAATTCTCCTGCCCTGCAGAAAGGGGTGGAACCTGGCTGCAGCCCTCCTAGACCTATTTAAGAGCTGACTACCAGTGGGGAAGGATCTCTTCTGGGGATCTGCTGTGCTGGTGTTTTGTGGGTGAGCTCAGGATAAGGGTAAGCCTTCTATTTTCTCTGTTTTGTTATCATAGTCTGCTCTGCCTAACTCTCTTGTTTATTTTGTGATTATAGCATCCCAGTATTCTTTGTTTATACATTTGGTGAGCCAGACAGGCCACATATACTGAAACTGATATCATGTCTTTTCTTTGGAATTTCTATAAATGGTTCAAGGGGGAGAGCAATACTCCTCAAGAGCAAAAGAATCCAGGGCCGATCCCAGGATCTGGGAGAAACAGAACGCCTGCGGACTAGGTGCAACATTCGGATGTTGGAAGAAGCAGAGGTCCTGCCAGTAAGTAAAACCAAAATGCCGCCTACTTGAGCTCCTCAATTGGGACCCATAAGGGTCTCCTGAAAACAAATGTTTAATGACTTAATTCGGGCTGGGGTCCAATTTGCTAAGATTGACCACCAGCCCAACCGTGTCCTTTTCCAGCTCTGGAGACAACTGAAGGACAATCAAAAATTCCAGAACCACCATAAGAAATGAAGGGTAAGGGTTATGACGAGAGTACCAACAGCAACTAGGAACCTAGAGGAGGAGGCTCAGGGGAGACCTCATTGCGCTGTACACCGTCCTGAAGGGAGGTTGTGGTGAGGAGGGATTTGGCCTCCTCTCCCAGGCAACGAGCAGGGCACGGGGTAATGGCCGCAAGATGTATCAGAGGAGGTTTAGATCAGACATGAGGAAGAACTTGTTCTCTCAGATGGTGGTCAGGCACTGGAGTGGCTGCCCAGGGAGGAGGTGGAGTCGCCGTCCCTGGCAGTGTTCAAGAGGCGTCTGGATGAGGAGCAGCATGCTGTGGTTTAGTGCCTGTGGTGGCAATGGTGATGAGGAGACGGTAGGAGTAGATGATCTTCTAGGTGGTTTCCAAGCTTGTGTTTCTATGATTCTATGAACCTTGTAACAGTGTACTTAAGGCTGCCCTGAAGACAGACTCCCAGTCTCTGCAGGAGTGGGCCAAAAGACTGCATGAAACCCTGAGGGACCTAAATGAAAGACCTCGAGACGGCAGACCCAGCGCCCTGAGAATGTTGCAGACGACATGGGCCACCCTGCTTAGGACCCAAATTACGTGCACTGAATATCAGGTAAGACCCCAGATTGGTAACGAAAATAATCTTCTGCTCCCTGCCCCTGTGGATTTAGAGCCGGGTACCCATAAAATGAAATGGCCCTGGAAGGTGCAGGTAGGACCCAAGTGGTGTGGCCTACTTGCACCTTGGGGGCGAATGTTGGAGGTGGGAGGCTCAGTAGTTCCTCCAGTAATAGGTACATGGCGTACTGATATTGTGGTCAACACTCCGATCTTTATCGCTAAAGGGACCCCCATCGTGTCCCTGTGGCAGATCAGGACACCTCCTTTGGTCCCTGATATCGTAATGCAGCCGCAGACATCCGGCCAGCAGGTGAGGTTCGGGCGGCCAGGACGTGCGCCAGTACAAGCGGAAGTGTTGACCCCGGACAGAAATACGGCCTGTATCTTGCCCTGGAGAGCAGACCTTCCCCTCCTGGTACCTCTGAAACATCTGTATTACTCCCAGTGAACAAATCACTGGACTTGTGCGCCGATGTGGTGAACAGCAAAATGGCATTTATTACAAGTGAACTCTAGGTTATATACCCTACGTGCTTCGTCTATGCCCCCAGGCATGTCACCGAGCAGGGGAGGTTCTACCGCATCACATCCCGACCTGGTGTAGTCAACGTCTGCTCCTGACGCATCACATTTGGATTTTGATGCTAGAAGCCTAATAACAATATGTGCAGCACTGAGTCATGGCCTGAATCTCTGATTGATCACCTGAGGCGAGCCTGGAGTCAGCCAGAGGAGCGCAGGTGAAGGCAATTCTCCTGCCCTGCAGGAAGGGGTGGAACCTGGCTGCACCCCTCCTAGACCTATTTAAGAGCTGACTGCAGGGGGGAAGGATCTCTTCTGGGGATCTGCTGTGCTGGTGTTTTGTGGGTGAGCTCAGGATAGGGGTAAGCCTTCTGTTTTCTCTGTTTTGTTATCATAGTCTGCTCAGCCTAACTCTCTTGTTTATTTTGTGATTATAGCATCCCAGTATTCTTGGTTTATACATTTGGTGAGCCAGACAGGCCACATATACTGAAACTGATATCATGTCTTTTCTTTGGAATATCTATAAATGGTTCAAGGGGGAGAGCAATACTCCTCAAGAGCAAAAGATTCCAGGGCCGATCCCAGGATCTGGGAGAAACAGAACGCCTGCAGTCTAGGTGCAACATTCGGATGTTGGAAGAAGCAGAGGTCCTGCCAGTAAGTACAACCAAAATGCCGCCTACTTGAGCTCCTCAATCAGGACCCATAAGGGTCTCCTGAAAACAAATGTTTAATGACTTAATTTGGGCTGGGGTCCAATTTGCTAAGATTGACCACCAGCCCAACCGTGTCCTTTTCCAGCTCTGGAGACAACTGAAGGACAACCAAAAATTCCAGAACCGCCATAAGAAATGAAGGGTAAGGGTTATGACGAGAGTACCAACAGCATCATGGAACCTAGAAGACTTTTGTTGTTCCAAATGGAAAGAAAAAAAAACCTGCCTCAGGTGTCTCGGGCCACAATGCCTGAGCCACCGGAAGCAAAGGAATTGGCCCTAGCAAAATTCATGGCGTGACAAGGGAAGTTAGTCCCCCCGAGGGCTCCCAGACGGGTCTGGAGGCCCTATGTAGAGTTAATGACTTATTGGTCCCGAAAAAATATTCAGAGAGTTATGGCGTTGGTGGGCACCGGAGCAGAAACATCAGTTATCTACAGAGATCTGACGAAATTTGATGGGAACAGAGTGATGATTGGTGGTTTTATGGGACAGACTATTCCGGTCACCCGAACATGGTTAGATCTGGGTGTTGGGTGTCTCCCACCCGGGGAGTACAAGGTATCTCTTGCTCCAGTCCAAGAATACATCCTGGGCGTAGATATTCTATGGTGACGGTTACTGGCTCACTATTCGGCGTTACAAACAGTAGAGCCAGTAACTCAAACAGCTGCAGTTATAGTCAAGACCACTCTGCCAATTCAGGAGCGGGTGAAAGATCTGACCCACCTTCCTAAGACAGGGGTGGCCCAAGCACAAACAGTGTCACGGGGGGTCGCCTATCTCAGCCAAAGGAGCAGTCTGTCTTCATCACCCTTGAAAGAAGAACTGCAGAAGATCCTAGGCCCGGTGACGTATCACAGTGATGCACCAAAAGAAATACTGGTCGCTCCACCAGAGAAGAGTCCCGTTCAGAAGGGAAAATATCCTATCCCTGAAGATGCCTGGTACACAGATGGGTCCAGCAAGGGCAACCAGAGCAAGTGGAGAGCAATAGCGTACCATCCTTCCACGGAGACAATCTGGTTCGATGAGGGGGATGGTCAGAGCAGCCAATGGGCAGAACTGCGAGCCGTGTGGATGGTTGTAACCAAGGAACCCGGTGATGGCATCCTGAATATCTGCACAGATAGTTGGGCTGTGTACCGGGGGCTCACTCTTCGGATTGCCCAGTGGGCCTCCCAGGAGTGGACTATCCACTCACGACCGATCTGGGGCAAAGACATGTGCTTAGACGTATGAATGCGGTCAAACACAGGACTGTACGTGTCTACCACGTTTGTGGTCATCCGCCCCTATGGTCACCGGGAAACGATGAAGCCGACACGCTGGCCCCAGTTCGATGGATTGAGAATTCACCATCTGAGAACATCGCCCGCTGGTTACGTCAGAAGCTACGGCATGCTGGACAAAAGACAACGTGGGCAGCTGCTAAAGCATGGGGACTGCCCATACACCTATCTGGTATTGTCCAGGCATGCCAGGATTGTGACGCTTGCTGCAAGACGAGACCGAGATCATTCCCCGAAACAACAGCCCATCTTGCTAGAGGACACAGTCCTCCCCAGTGATGGCAGGTCAATCAAATTGAGCCACTTCCTCGCTCCGAGAGAGCAAGATACGCCCTGACCCGCATCGACACTGCAAGTGGGCTACTGCAGGCCTATCCAGTACCGAGAGCAAAACAGGCCTATAACATCAAGGCACTCAAGGCTTTTTTCAGGGTTGTTTAGGACTTTTTTTTGAGGCTAGCATCAGCACTGTGCTTGAGCTGGAGCTGGCAGCTTGTGGGCGGGCTCCTGAGTTACCAGGGGTGGAGCTGGCACATTAGAGGCACAGTTTAAACCCCCTACAAACGTGCTATCGGTCGCTTGCTGCGGCGACTTCCTTCTGAGCAGGTAAGTCTGTGCGGGTAAAGGATGCGGAGTGAGAAAAGGCCATCCGAAAAGCTCTTTTTATAGCTGTTTAAGGCTGTTTTAGGACTTTTTGAGGCTAGCGTCAGCACTGCGCTTGAGCTGGGAGCTGGCAGCCTGTGTGTGGGCTCCGGTGTCACCAGGGGTGGAGCTGGCACGTGAGCGGCACAGTTTAAACACCCTACAAACGTGCTATCGGTCATTTGCTGCGGAGACTTGCTTTTGAGCAGGTAAGTCTGTGCAGGCAAAGGATCTGGGTTAAGAAAAGGCCACCCAAAAAAGCTCTTTTTTCTTTTTTGTCACAGTCAGACCTCACTGATGAGGAAGGCTGGAAAAGAGTCCTGACTCAGTGTCAGAAGAGACACCCCTGCCTGCCTAGCCCGCCTCCACAGCTCCCTGTACGTAACAGGTTCCAGCTGCTGGAGTTTGAAGAGGAAGTGACTGGAGAGGTGATGCCGGATCAGCCTAGGAGAGAGCCTAGGGCGAGGCGGTCACCCCCGTGCCTTGAGACTGCCTCTGATAGTAAGTAAAGAAGGGCGGTTGTGGTGGGTGACTCCTTTCTTGGAGAAACAGACGGCCCCATGTGCAGACCTGACCCAGGCTATTGGGAAGTGTGCTGCCTTCCAGGGGCTTGGGTCAGGGACATAACCAGGCAACTCCCAAAGCTGGTTAGGTCAACTATTTTCTACTACTCGCAATTCAGGTGGGCGGTGATGAAATCACTTAAACAAGTCTACGTTGGAAATATTATACAGCACAGAGGAAGCAGTCCAGGAGGTTTCTAGACCGCGTGGAATATTGCTTCCTTACGCAACTGGTTGGAGAGCCTACCAGGGGCGGTGCCCTGCTGGACCAGGTCTTCGCTAACAGAGAAGGACGGGTGGAAGAAGGGAAGGTTGGAGACTGCATTGGGCAGAATGACCACAGAATTGTAGAATTCTCCATTCTTGGGGATGTGGAAAGCGTGGCCAGCATAACTACCTTCTTGAACTTCCGTAGGGCAGACTTTGACCTGTTCAGGGAGCTTGTAGCGCGGGTCCCTTGGGAGTCGCTTTTCAAGGGTAAAGGGGCCCAGGAAGCCTGCATGCTCTTCAAGAACAAAATCTTAAAAGCACAAGAACAGGCTGTTCGCGAGTGCCCTAAGGTGAGCCGCAGGACAAGATGATCGGTGTGGATGAGCCTGGAATTACTGTTGAGACTCGAGGAGAAAAAGTGAGTCTACATCCTCTGGAAGAAGGCACAGGCTGCTTGGGGCGATTACAGAGAAGTAGCTGCAGCATGCAGGGAGGAAGTTAGGAAGGCGAAAGCCCAACTTGAGCTCAGGTTGGGCTCTGCAGTATAAGACAATAAAAAAATCCTTCTACAAATATATCAACGGGAAAAGAAGAAACAAAGGTAATATTGTCATCCTCTACTTGATGCAGCAGGGAATGCGGTCTCCAAAGACAAGGAGAAGACTGAGGTCCTCCATGCCTTCGTTACATCTGCCTTTAACAGCCAGATCAGTTAGCCTCCGGGCTTTTTATGCCCCGATCTGGAAGTCTGGGACACTGCACAGAACACAGCAATTCCGGTGGAGACGGTCAGAGAGCTCCTCCTCCATCCGCACTGCCACAAGTCCGTGGACCGGACGGGCTGCACCCTCGGGTGCTGAGGGAGCTGGCAGGGGTGATTGCTGTGCCCCTGTCAGCCATCTATCGATGCTCCTGGTTAATTGGTGAGGTCTCAGAGGATTGGAGGCTTGCTGATGTGGCTCCCATCTTCAAGAAGAGCCGTAAAGAGGATCCAGTGAGCTATAGGCCTGTCAGCCTTACCTCAGTACCAGGGACGGTTATGGAGCAAATCATCTTGGATGAGATTGCACAGCATGTACGCAGTGTCCAGGGGACCTGGCCCAGGCAGCACGGGTTCGTGAAAGGCAGGTCGTGCTTGACCAACCTCATCTCCTTCTATGAGTGGATGACTAGTCTGGTAGATGAGGGAAGGGCTGTTGATGTAGTCTTCCTAGACTTCAGCAAAACCTTTGACCATGGTCTCTCACAGTGTCCTTCTGCAGAAACTGGCTGCCTGTGGTCTGAACGCTTCTTTGGGTAAGGAACTGGCTCCAGGGCCGTGCCCAGCGGGTCGCGGTGAATGGAGTGAAGACCAGCTGGCGACCCGTTTCAAGTGGTGTCCCCCAGGGGTTGGTAGTGGGGCCCGTCCTGCTGATATCTTTATTGATGACCTAGATGAGGGGATTGAGCGTACCCTCAGTGAGTTTGCAGATGACACCACGCTGGGAGGTGGTGTAATCTGCCTGAGGGTAGGGCTGCCCTTCAGAGGGATTTAGACAGGCTGGACCGCTGGGCTGAGGTGAACGGGATGAGGTTTCACAAGGCCAAGTGTGGGGTCCTGCACTTTGGGCGCAGCAACCCCGTGCAGGGTTATAGGCTTGGGGACGAGTGTGAAGAAGAGAAGGACCTGGGGATGTTGGTTGATGCTCGACCGAACTTGAGCCGACAGCGTGCGCAGGTGGCCAAGAGGGCCAACGGCATCGTGGCCCGCATTAGAAATAGCGTGGCCAGCAGGAGCAGGGAGGTGATCATCCCCCCTCTACTCAGCACTGGTGAGGCCGCACCTCGAGTACCGTGTTCAGTTTTGGGCTCCTCACTACAGGAAAGATGTTGAGGTCCTGGAGCGTGTCCGGAGAAGAGCAACAGAGCTGGTGAGGGGTCCGGAGCTTAAGTTCTACGAGGAGCAGTTGAGGGGGCTGGGATTGTTCAGTGTGGAGAAGAGGAGGCTCAGGGGAGACCTCATGGCACTGTACAACGTCCTGAAGGGAGGTTGTGGTGAGGAGGGATTTGGCCTCCTCTCCCAGGCAACGAGCAGGGCACGGGTAATGGCCGCAAGATGTATCAGAGGAGGTTTAGATCAGACATGAGGAAGAACTTGTTCTCTCAGATGGTGGTCAGGCACTGGAATGGCTGCCCAGGGAGGAGGTGGAGTCGCCGTCCCTGGCAGTGTTCAAGAGGCGTCTGGATGAGGAGCAGCGTGCTGTGGTTTAGTGCTTGTGGTGGCAATGGTGATGAGGAGCCGGTTGGAGTAGATGATCTTCTAGGTGGTTTCCAAGCTTGTGTTTCTATGATTCTATGAACCTTGTAACAGTGTACTTAAGGCTGCCCTGAAGACAGACTCCCAGTCTCTGCAGGAGTGGGCCAAAAGACTGCATGAAACCCTGAGGGACCTGAATGAAAGACCTCGAGACAGCAGACCCAGCACCCTGAGAATGTTGCAGACGACATGGGCCACCCCACTTAGGACCCAAATTACGGGCACTGATCATCAGGTAAGACCCCAGATGGGTAACGAGAATAATCTTCTGCTCCCTGCCCCTGTGGATTTAGAGCCGGGTACCCATAAAATAAAATGGCCCTGGAAGGTGCAGGTAGGACCCAAGTGGTGTGGCCTACTTGTACCTTGGGGGTGACTGTTGGAGGTGGGAGGCTCAGTAGTCCCTCCAGTAATAGGTACATGGCCTACTGATATTGTGGTCAACACTCCGATCTTTATCGCTAAAGGGACCCCCATCGTGTCCCTGTGGCAGATCAGGACACCTCCTTTGGTCCCTGATATCGTAATGCAGCCGCAGACATCCGGCCAGCAGGTGTGGTACAGGCGGCCAGGACGTGCGCCAGTACAAGCGGAAGTGTTGACCCCGGATAGACATACGGCCTGTATCTTGCCCTGGAGAGCAGACCTTCCCCTCCTGGTACCTCTGAAACATCTGTATTACTCCCAGTGAACAAATCACTGGACTTGTGCGCCAATGTGGTGAACAGCAAAATGGCATTTATTACAAGTGAACTCTAGGTTATATACCCTACATGCTTCGTCTATGCCCCCAGGCATGTCACCGAGCAGGGGAGGTTCTACCGCATCACATCCCAACCTGGTGTAGTCAACGTCTGCTCCTGACGCATCACATTTGGATTTTGATGCTAGAAGCCTAATAACAATATGTGCAGCTCTGAGTCATGGCCTGAATCTCTGATTGATCACCTGAGGCGAGCCTGGAGTCAGCCAGAGGAGCGCAGGTGAAGGCAATTCTCCTGCCCTGCAGGAAGGGGTGGAACCTGGCTGCACCCCTCCTAGACCTATTTAAGAGCTGACTGCAGGGGGGAAGGATCTCTTCTGGGGATCTGCTGTGCTGGTGTTTTGTGGGTGAGCTCAGGATAAGGGTAAGCCTTCTATTTTCTCTGTTTTGTTATCATAGTCTGTTCTGCCTAATTCTCTTGTTTATTTTGTGATTATAGCATCCTGATATTCTTAGATTATACATTTGCCGTAGCCAAGAAATTATGATGTATCATTTAGACACATGAACTCTGACTGTCTTGAATTCTTGTTGTGAAGTATCTTTTATTCGTGCTGTTTTTTGAGTTTCTATGTAGTTATTTCCATGCCTTGGGATTTCTGCCTCTTTTATACGTATGCACTTAAGACACAGTTTGTTCTTCTGCTCCATGGCAGTTACCTTTTTTGAGTTCAACTGTGCACCAATTTAGTGTCTAAAACTTTATAATTTGAGTGCTTTAGTGTCCTCACATTTTCTTCAATCTGTTCTATTTCTTGCAAGTCCTCTTACTGGTAGTCATTTGTGCACACGGTACCACCATGAGTTAAAATTTTGCTTCCTACTTTTTAGTACATCTGCTTTTGCAATCATACCTCTCATGTAGAGACCAGGTGCTATTTCGCAATTCACTTAAGAGATTTAGGGATTTTCATAACTGTGCTAGAAATCTCTGTGGGAATCTTTGAGCTGCAGCAGATAAAGCAGCATGCCAGTGAGGTGGTAGAGAAGACAGTAGTAATTGTGCTCTCTCTGTGCTTCTGTAGTCCCTCTGGGGTTATTTGTGTTTCTTAGTCATTAGCAACTTCCCTACATTGCAGTCATGTTACACTTTACCTAACCAAGATTTAAGACAGCTTTAAGTTAAACTACTTGGAAATGAAAATCTCATTCTTCTCTAGGTACAGGCCTATGTATATTAAAATAAAATATAAATAATTAAATGATTAAATCACAGAATCTTAGGGGTTGGAAGCGATCTCTGTAGATCACCTAGTCCAACTCTGCTGGTTAAGCAGGATCCCTAGAGAAGGTTGCATGGGAAAATGTGCTGGCAGGTTTTCAGGATCTCTGGAGATGGAATTTTCAGAACCTATTTGGATAGCTTATTCTAGTGCTCTATCAACTATAGTTTAGGTCCTCAAAATTAAATAAAAGGTTTCCTAAATGAGTCTGGTATCAGAAACAAACAAATATATATGTAAATAATAATAGGGTATCTGGGATCGTTTAGATGAAAAGAAACAGGTGTAAATTGCTCTGCAATATAGTGAGAGCTTCAGCGTGTGTTAAAGCCCTTAAGTATTTTCAAATGGTTAATCTGTTATTTGAAGCACCAGAGAAGGTGATAACAATTGTACCTACCAATTGTTCAAACAGCATAATTAAGTTGAATTAAAGGCTCTGTTTTCTGCGTATTCTTCCAAGCATAGTCCATCTGCTTTTCATTGAAAGTCAGTAAAGGTGGGATGATAAGGAAAACAATGTGGTGTGCATATGTACGTACATACAAATATGACTAAGCTGAGTAAGTGGCATTTTTTGTGTTGAAACTATAACAAAAATAAGGGGTTCTCTGTAACTCAAAGCAAGGGTTTTCCATAATATACTTTGTTTTTAAGTGTAATAAGCAAATCTTTTATTTTAAAGCTGAATGATTTACTTCTCTGCACGTGTCATCTGTAATCAGGCATGCTTTATGTCAGGGATAGATTTATAGTGAGGCTTTTACCCTTTGTTACATTGTAGAGAGACTTAATCTCTCCTATTTTTCACTGTGACACATATTTTACTTCAGAACCACTGTACCACCTTTGGGACAGATCAAAGATATAATCACCACATACATATACATGAAAAAAACAATTTTAGTACCCTGGTGGCCTTTGCGTACACAGAAGATACTCATTATCTCTATTAAGAATTCAACGTAACTGTATCCAAGATGTAAGGTTATCTCTTGACTGTTATCATGCTTTATTAAGTTTGAATGGGTAGTCTGTTCTACATACTAATATGATGTCGTCGGAGAGTATCTTGCCCTTCCTGAAGAAAAAAAGAAAATACAGCACACAAATAAAGATAACAACAAAAAGAACTTAGCGGACATTAACAACTGGATGAATTATGAAAGTCTATTGGGTTGAAATGCTTGCAGTTAGTTCTCTGTTCATGTACTTAATGTTTGAGGTATGATGCTCTGTTACGAATAACTTTCATTAGCATGTACTTTGATAGTATGAGCTGTCTGAAATGAGTATGTTTTAGTGGACTGGATATAGAAAGCCCAGCTTCAATCTGACCTTTCTAAAGCTTGTACTTTGTTTTTTTTTTTTTTTTTCCCCTTTCCTTTCTTTCTATTTTTTTTAAGGTGAAAAAGCGACATATATGACACGCAGTGCCTCATGTGTCAAGGTTGCCTAGTAACAGGCAAGAGCTATGTCAGCGAAGGCTGATTACGTGAGAGGGACTCAGTTGGAAACAGGTTTGAATCATTTGTGTCTCTTTATTTTTTAAATTAAAAAAAAAAAAAAAAAACTTCAACGCATAGAAATAGTCTATTGAAGTGAAGAACATAACCATGAAGTACATGCTTATGCTGGAAGAATAACAAAGGATGGCTATGCAAATTGTGTATATGCCACAGAAGTTGTGAACATGATGGAATAATTAAGGTAAGAGACTCATTTTCAGCTTGTGCACATTTATGCTTCATAGGATGAGCTTCTAAACATGTCTGTATGTCCTGTGAAGTCACTTGCATTACAGAAGTGCCACAAAGCAAGCGTGTCCTTAATTGCTGAATCAATTTTACAAGAACAGAGTTGAATTGGTTAGAATAAAAAGACACAAAGAAACGCCCTGTGTGAATTTTTGTGGAAATAGTGAAGTTCGTGGTTGAGCATGGTGGAAATTCACAACGTTCATCACAGATGGGAGAAACAGACTGAATTAAATGAAATAAAATTCAATGATGACTAAAGGATCAATCAACACCTGCCAGTAAGTAGAATCAATTTACTTCCTACTAAAATGACATCAGTGCAGATTAAAAGAGAATGTTTAGATGGATATTAAATCATAATATAAGGTTGTAGACACAGTCCAAGAATTCGATCCTTGTTTTGGAAAAATCTGTGTATCTTCCAGCTCTATTTTATGAAGAATAGACACAACAATGTCTAAGTAAGCTAATTTTTCCAAGCATGCCTAATAATATCTTTGTATCTTTCAGCTTCGTTTTATGAAGAATGGAGACAAGAACAACGTCAACAAGGAAGTTGAAGGAAAACAGTAAGCTAATTTTTCCAAGCATGCCTAATAATTACCTGTGTATCTTCCCACTGCGTTTTGTGAGGATTGGAGACAAGAACAGCGTCAACCAGGAAGTTGAAGGAAAACAGTAAGCTAAATTTTCCAAGCATGCCTAAGAATATCTGTGTATCTTGGTATTTCCAGCTGCGTTTTATGAGGATTGGAGACAAGAATAATGTCAACCAGGAAGTTGAAGGAAAACAGTAAGCTCAACTTTCCAAGCATGCCTAATAATATTTGTGTATCTTCCCGCTGCGTTTTATGTGGAATGGAGACAAAAACAAGGTCAACCAGGAAGTGGAAGGAAGACAGTAAGCTAATTTTCCAAGCATGCCTAGGAATATCTGTCTATCTTGGTATTTCCAGCTGCGTTTTATGAGGACTGGAGACAAGAACAATGTGAACCAGGAAGTGGAAGGAAAACAGCAAGCTAATTTTTCCAAGCATGCCTAATAATATCTGTGTATCTGTGTATCTTCCCGCTGCGTTTTATGTGGAATGGAGACGAGAACAACGTCAACCAGGAACTGGAAGGAATATAGTATGGTAATATTTCCAAGCATGGTTAAGAATATCTGTGTATCTTTGTATTTCTAGCTGTGTTTTATGAGGAATGGAGACGAGAAGAACGTCAACAAGGAAGTTGAATGAAAACAGTAAGCTAATTTTTGCAAGCATGATTAATAATATCTGTGTATCTTTGTATTTCCAGCTGCGTTTTATGAGGAATGGAGACAAGAACAAGGTCAACAAGGTAGTTGAAGGAATACAGTAAGCTAAATTTTCCAAGCATGCCTAATAATATCTGTGTATCTGTGTATCTTTCAGCTGCGTTTTATGAGGAATGGAGACGCGATTAAGGTCAACCAAGAAGTTGACGGAAAACAGTAAGCTAAATTTTCAAGCATGCCTAATAATATCTGTGTATCTTCTTGCTGCGTTTTATGAGGAGTGGAGACAAGAACAACGTCAACCAGGAAGTGGAAGGAAAACAGTAAGCTGATTTGTCCAAGCATGCCTAATAATATCTGTGTTTCTTTGTATTTCCGTCTGCGTTTTATGAGGAATGGAGACAAGAACAACGTCAACGAGGAAGTTGAAGGAAAACAGTAAGCTAATTTTTTCAAGCGTGGCTAACAATATGTGCGTATCTGTGTGTTTTCCCGCTGCGTTTTATGAGGAATGGAGATAAGAACAATGACAACAAAGAAGTGGAAGGAAAACAGTAAGCTAATTTTTCCAAACATGCCTAATAATATTTGTGTATCTTTGTATTTCCAGCTGCGTTTTATGAGGAATGGAGAGAAGAACAAGTTGAACGAGGAAGTTGAAGGAAAACAGTATGCTAAGTTGTCTAAGCATGCGTAAGAATATCTGCGTATTTTCCAGCTGTGTTTTATGAGGAATGGAGATTACAAGAGAAATGTCACCAAGGAAGTGGATGGAATACAGTAAGGTCATTTTTTCAGTGGGTGCCTAACGATATCTGTGTATCTTCCCGCTGCTTTTTATGAGGAATGGAGACAAGAACAACGTTAACCAGGAAGCTGAAGGAAAACAGTAAGCTTATTTTTTTCAAGTGTGCTTAATAATATCTGTGTATCTTCACGTTGTGTTTTATTAGGAATGGAGACAAGAACAAGGTCAACAAGGAAGTTGAAGGATACCAGTAAGCTCAATTTTCCTTGTATCCCTAATAATATCTGTGTATCTTCCCGCTGCGTTTTATGAGGATTGGTGACAAGAACAATGTCAGCAAGGAAGTGGAAGGAATATAGTAAGCTAATATTTCGAAGCATGCCTAATAATATCTTTGTATTTCCAGCTGTGTTTTATGAAGAATGGAGACAACGTCCACAAGGAAGTGGAAGTATAACAGTAAGCTAATTTTTCCAAGCATGCCTAATAATATCTGTGTATGTTTGTATCTTCAAGCTGAGTTTTATGAGGAATGGAGACGAGAACAAGGTCAACAAGGAAGTGGAAGGAAAACAGTAAGCTAATTTTTCCAAGCATGCCTAATAATATCTGTGTATCTTCCCGCTGGGTTTTATGTGGAATGGAGAGAAGAACAAGGTCATCCAGGAAGTGGAAGGAAAACAGTGAGATAATTTTTGCAAGCGTGCTTAATAATATTTGTGTATCTGTGTGTCTTCACGTTGAGTTTTGTGAAGAATGGAGACAAGAACAAGGTCAACAAGGAAGTTGACGGAAAGCAGTAACGTAATTTTTCTAAGCATGCCTCATAATATTTGTGGATCTGTGTGTCTTCCCTTTGTGTTTTATTAGGAATGGAGACATGAACAAGGTTAACTGGGTAATCGAAGGATAACAGTTGGCTAATTTTTCCAAGCATGTCTCATAATATTTGTGGATGTGTGCATCTTTCTGCTGTGTTTTATGTGGAATGGAGATAAGAGAAATGTCAGCAAGGACGTGGATGGAATATAGTCAGGTAATTTTTTCCGTGCGTGCCGAAGAATATCTGTGTAGGTTTGTATTTGCAGCTGTGTTTCATGAGGAATGGAGTCAAGCACAAGGTCAACTAAAAAGTTGAAGGACAACAGTAAGCTAAATTTTGCAAGCATGCCTAATAATATCTGTATCTTCCTGCTGCGTTTTATGAGGAATGGAGACGAGAACAACGTCAATAACGAAGTTGAATGAAAACAGTAAGCTTATTTTATCAAGCGTGCCTAAGAATATCTGTTTATCTTCCCGCTGCGTTTTATGAGGCATGGATATAGCAGCAACGTCAACCAGGAAGTTGAAGGAAAACAGTAAGCTAATTTTTTCAAGCGTGCCTAACAATATCTGCGTATCTGTGTATGTTTCCCGTGTGTTTCATGAGGAATGGAGACAAGTAAAATATTAACTAGGAAGTGCAAGGAAAGCAGTAAGTTAATTTTATCAAGCTTGCCTAATAATATCTATGTATCTGTGTGTTTCCAGCTGTGTTTTAAGAGGAATGGAGACAAGAACAACATCAACCTGGAAGTTGAAGGAAAACTTTAAGCTAATTTTTTCCAAGCATGCCTAATAATATCTGTGTATCTTCCCGCTGCGTTTTATGAGGAATGGAGACACGAACAAGGTCAACCAAGAAGTTGAAGGAAAGCAGTAAGCTAATTTGTCCAAGCATGCCTAAGAGTATCTGTGTATCTTTGTATTTCCAGTTGCGTTTTATGAGGAATGGAGACAAGAACAAGGTCAATGAGGAAGTGGAACGTAAACAGTATGCTAAATTTTCCAAGCATGCCTCATAATATCTGAGTATCTTTCCGCTGTGTTTTGTGAAGAATGCAGACAAGAACAACGTCAATGAGGAAGTTGAAGGAAAATAGGTAATTTTTCCAAGCATGCCTCATGATATCTGCGGATGTCTGTATCTTTCTTCTATGTTTTATGAGTAATGCAGACAAGAACAAGGTCATCCGGGAAATTGAAGGATAACAGTTAGCTAATTTTTCCCAGTTTGCATAGTAGTATCTGTGTATGTTTGTATGTTCTTCTTGTGTTTTATGAGGAATGGAGATGAGAACAATGTCATCCAGGAAGTGGAAGGAATGCAGTATGGTAATTTTTCTAACTGTGCCTAATAGTATTTGTGTGTGTGTATTTCCAGGTGTGTTTTACGTGGAATGGAGATGAGTACAACATCAACCGGGAAGTTGAAGCAAACCAGTAAGCTATATTTTCCAAGCGTGCCTGATAATATCTGTGTATTCGTGTATCTTCCCGCTGCGTTTTATGAGGAATGGAGACAACAACAACGTCTACTAGGAAGTGGAAGGAAAACAGTAAGCTAATTTTTCCAAGCGTGCTTAATATTATCTTTGTATTTGTTTATCTTCCTGCTGTGTTTTGTGAGTAATGGAGACAAGAACAACGTCAACAATGAAGTTGAAGGAAAACAGTAAGCTTGTTTTCCAAGCATGCCTAATAATATCTGTGTATCTTTGTATTTCCAGCTGTGTTTTATGAGGAATGGAGATAACAATAATGTCAACCATGAAGTTGAAGGATAACAGTAAGCTAATTTTTCCAAGCATGCGTAATATCTGTGTTTCTTTGTATTTACAGCTGTGTTTTACGAGGACTGGAGAGAAGAACAAGGTCAACATGGAATTTGAAGGAAAACACTAAGCTAAATTTTCCAGCATGCCTAATAATATCTGTGTATATGTGTATCTTCCTGTTGTGTTTTATGAGGAATGGAGACGAGAACAATGTGAACCAGGAAGTTGAAGGAAAACAGTATGCTAATTTTTTCAAGCATGCCTAGTAATATTTGTGTATCTTTCTGCTGCGTTTTATGAGGAATGGAGACGAGAACAACGTCAACCAGGAAGTTGAAGGAAAACAGTAAGGTAATATTTCCAAGCGTGCCTTATCATATCTTAGTGTATTTTCCCGCTGCGTTTTATGAGCAATGGAGATAAGAACAAGGTGTACCAGGAAGTGGAAGGAATATAGTAAGCTAAATTTTCCTAGCATGCCTGGTAATACCTGTGTATCTGTGTATCTTCCTGCTGCGTTTAATGAGGAATGGAGTGAAGAGCAAGGTCAACAAGGAAGTTAAAGGAAAATGGTAAGCTAATTTTTGCAAGCATCCCTATTAATATCTGTGTGTCTGTGTATCTTCCCGCTGTGTTTTATGAGGAATGGACACAACAACGTCGATAAGGAAGTTCAAGGAAAACAGCAAGCTATTTCTTTCAAGCGTGCCTAAGAATATCTGTGTATCTTTGTTTTTCCCGTTGCGTTTTATGAGGAATGGAGAGAAGAACAAGAGCAACCAGGAAGTTGAAGGAGAATAGTAAGCTAATTTTTTCAAGGAGGCCTAATAATATTTTTGTATCTTCCTGCTGTGTTTTGTGAGGAATGGAGACAAGAGAGATGTCACCAAGGAAGTGGAAGGAATATATTAAGGTAATTTTTTCCAAGCATGCATAAGAATATCTTTGTATTTTTGTGTTTCAAGCTGCGTTTTATGAGGAATGGAGATGACAAGCATGTCCACAAGGAAGTGGAAGGAATATAGTAAGCGAATTTTTCCAAGCGTGTCTAATAATGTCTGTGTATCTTCCTGCTGCGTTCTATGAGGAATGGAGATAAGAATATTGTCAACCATGAAGTGGAAGGAAAGGAGTAAGGTAATTTTTCCAAGCGTGTCTCATAATATCTGTGTATCTGTGTATGTTTCCGGTGTGTTTTATGCGGAATGGAGACAAGGAAAATGTTATCTAGGATGTGGAAGGAAAGGGGTTAGCTAATTTTTCCAAGCGTGCCTCATAATATTTGTGTATCTGTGTATGTTTCCGGTGTGTTTTATGAGGAATGGAGACAAGGAAAATGTTAAGTAGGAAGAGGAAGGAGAGCGGTAAGCTCATTTTTCCAAGCGTGCCTCATAATATCTGTGTATCTTTGTATGTTTCTGGTGTGTTTTATGAGGAATGGAGACAAGAAAAAGGGCAACCTGGAAGTTGAAGGAAAGCAGTAAGCTCATTTTTCCAAGTGTGCTTCGTAATATCTGTGGATGTCTGTATCTTCCTTCAGTGTTTTATTAGGAATGCAGAGAAGAACAAGGTTAACTGGGAAATTGAAGGATAACAGTTAGCTAATTTTTTAAGCTTGCCTAATAATATCTGTGTATGTGTGTCTGTTCCTGGTGTGTTGTATGAGGAATTGAGATGAGAAGGACGTCATCATGGAAGTTGAAGGATTGCAGTAAGGTTATTTTTCTAAGTGTGGCTAATAATATTTGTGTGTTTGTGTATTTCCAGGTGTGTTTTATGTGGAATGGAGATGAGTAAAACGTCAATTGGGAAGTTGAAGGATAGGAATTGGCTAATTTTTCAAAGAATGTGTAAGAATATTTGTGTCTTTTCCAGCTGAATTTATTGAGGAATGGAGACAATAGAATTGTCACAAAGGAATGGGATGGAATATAGTAAGGTGATTTTTCTAAGTGTGCCTTATAATATTTCTGTGTGTATGTATTTCCAGGTGTGTTTTATGTGGAATGGAGATGAGTAAAATCTCAATGGTGAAGTTGAAGGATAATACTTAGCTAACCTTTTAAATGATGCCGGAGAATGTCTGTGTATTTCCCTTCTGCATTTAATGAGGAATGGAGAGTAGAGTAATGTCACGATGGAAGGGGATGGATATTAGTAAGGTAATTTTTCCAAGTGTGCTTAATTATATCTTTTTATCTTCGTGCTGTGTTTTATGAAGAATGGATACAACAACATTGTCAACCAGGAAGTTGAATTAAAACAGTAAGATAATTTCATCAAGCATGCCTAATAATATCTGTGTATGTTTGTATTTCCAGTTGCGTTTTCTGAGGAATTGAGACGAGAATAATGTCAACTGGGAAGTTGAAGGAAAACAGTAAACTAATTTTTCCAAGAATGCGTAATAATATCTGTGTATCTGTGTACATTCCTGCTGTGTTTTATGAGGAATGGAGACAAGAACAAGGTCAACCAGGAAGTTGAAGGAAAACAGTAAGCTAAATTTTCCAAGCATGCCTAATAATATCTATGTATGTTTGTATCTTCCTGCTGTGTTTCATGAAGAATCGAGACGAGAACAATGTCTACCAGGAAGTTGAAGGAAACCAGTAAGCTAAATTTTCCAAGCATGCCTAATAATATTTGTGTATCTTTCTGCTGTGTTTTATGAGGAATGGAGATGATAAGAATGCCAACAAGGAAGTGGAAGGATAACAGTAAGCTAATTTTATCAAGCGTGCCTGTTAGTATCTGTGTATCTGTGTGTGTTCCAGCTGCTTTTTATGAGGAATGGAGACAAGAACAATGTCAACCAGGATGTTGAAGGAAAACAGCGAGCTAATTTTTCCAATCATGCTTAAGAATATCTGTGTATCGGTGTATCTTCCCGCTGCGTTTTATGAGGAATGGTGACAAGAACTATGTCACCAAGGAAGTGGAAGTAATACAGTGAGCTAATTTTTCCAAGCATGCCTAATAATATCTGTGTATGTTTGTATCTTCCTGCTGCGTTTCATCAAGAATTGAGAGAAGAACAGTGTCAACCAGGAAGTTGAAGGAAACCAGCAAGGTAAATTTTCCAAGCATGCCTAATAGTATTTGTGTTTTGTCGTGGTGTGTTTTATGAGGAATGGTGTCAAGAGCAAGGTCAATAAAGAAGTTTAAGGAAACTAGGAAACTTGTTTTTCGTAGCATGCCTAATAATATCTGTCTATCTGTGTATCTTCCTGCTGCGTTTTATGAGGAATGGAGATAACAAAAATGTCAACCAGGAACTTGAAGGAGTACAGTAAGCTAATTTTTCTACGCATGCCTAATAATGTCTGTGTATCTTTGTGTTTCCAGGTGTGTTTTAAGAGGAATGGAGACCAGAACAAGGTGAACAAGGAAGTTGAAGGAAAACGGTAAGGTAAATTTTCCCAGCATGTGTAATACTATCTGTGTTTGTGTGTATCTTCCAGTTGCGTTTTATGAGGAATGGAGACAAGAACAATGTCAACCAGGTAGCTGTAAGAAAACAGTAAGGTAATTTTTGCTAGCATGTCTAATAATATCTGCATATCTTTATATCTTTGTATCTTCTTCCTGTGTTTTATGAGGGACGGAGACAAGAACAACGTCAATTGGGAAGTTGAAGGATAATAGTTAGCTAATTTTTCCAAGTGTGGTTAATATTATCTGTGTATCTTCCTGCTGCGTTTTTATGAGGAATGGAGTTCAAGAACGGTCAATAAGGAAGTAGAAGGAATATAGTAAAGTAATTTTTGCAAGCGTGCCTAATAATATCTGTGTATTTTTGTGTTTTATGAGGAATGGAGAGAAGAACAATGTCAACTGTGAAGTTGAAGGAAAACCGCTAGCTAATTTATGCAAGTGTGCTTCATCATATTTGTGTAATTGTTTATGTTCGTGCTATGTTTTGTGAGGAATGGAGAGAAGAACAATGTCTACTGGCAAGTTGAAGGCAAACAGCAAGGTAATTTTTCCAGGCTTGCCTAGTAATATCTTTACTTGTTCTTGCGGTGTTTTGTCAGGCATGGAGTGGATATGCATGAGAATAAGGAAGTGGAAGTAATAGAGTAAGCTAATTTTTTTAAGTGTGCGTAATATTATTTGTGTATCTGTGTATCATTTTTGCTGTGTTTACTTAGGATTGGAGATGAGAACAATGTGAACTTGGAAGTTTAAGATAAATGGGTAATTTTTGCAAGTGTGAGTCTTAATATGGGTGGATGTGTGTCTTTCCTTTGTGTTTTATTAGGAATGCAGATTTGAAGAAGTTCAATTTGGAAATTGAAGGATAACAACAGTTATTTAATTTTTGAATTATGGCTAAGAATATCTGTGTATTTTGGAGCTGCATTTAATGAGGAATGGAGACAATTGAAATGTAATGAGGGAAGGGGATGGAATTGAGTCAGGTAACTTTACAGTGCGTATTATACAGCGCTGCCCGAGGCGTAGCGCAGCGTACGCTGCCCGAGGCGTAGCGCAGCGTACGCTGCCCGAGGCGTAGCGCAGCGTACGCTGCCCGAGGCGTAGCGCAGCGTACGCTGCCCGAGGCGTAGCGCAGCGTACGCTGCCCGAGGCGTAGCGCAGCGTACGCTGCCCGAGGCGTAGCGCAGCGTACGCTGCCCGAGGCGTAGCGCAGCGTACGCTGCCCGAGGCGTAGCGCAGCGTACGCTGCCCGAGGCGTAGCGCAGCGTACGCTGCCCGAGGCGTAGCGCAGCGTACGCTGCCCGAGGCGTAGCGCAGCGTACGCTGCCCGAGGCGTAGCGCAGCGTACGCTGCCCGAGGCGTAGCGCAGCGTACGCTGCCCGAGGCGTAGCGCAGCGTACGCTGCCCGAGGCGTAGCGCAGCGTACGCTGCCCGAGGCGTAGCGCAGCGTACGCTGCCCGAGGCGTAGCGCAGCGTACGCTGCCCGAGGCGTAGCGCAGCGTACGCTGCCCGAGGCGTAGCGCAGCGTACGCTGCCCGAGGCGTAGCGCAGCGTACGCTGCCCGAGGCGTAGCGCAGCGTACGCTGCCCGAGGCGTAGCGCAGCGTACGCTGCCCGAGGCGTAGCGCAGCGTACGCTGCCCGAGGCGTAGCGCAGCGTACGCTGCCCGAGGCGTAGCGCAGCGTACGCTGCCCGAGGCGTAGCGCAGCGTACGCTGCCCGAGGCGTAGCGCAGCGTACGCTGCCCGAGGCGTAGCGCAGCGTACGCTGCCCGAGGCGTAGCGCAGCGTACGCTGCCCGAGGCGTAGCGCAGCGTACGCTGCCCGAGGCGTAGCGCAGCGTACGCTGCCCGAGGCGTAGCGCAGCGTACGCTGCCCGAGGCGTAGCGCAGCGTACGCTGCCCGAGGCGTAGCGCAGCGTACGCTGCCCGAGGCGTAGCGCAGCGTACGCTGCCCGAGGCGTAGCGCAGCGTACGCTGCCCGAGGCGTAGCGCAGCGTACGCTGCCCGAGGCGTAGCGCAGCGTACGCTGCCCGAGGCGTAGCGCAGCGTACGCTGCCCGAGGCGTAGCGCAGCGTACGCTGCCCGAGGCGTAGCGCAGCGTACGCTGCCCGAGGCGTAGCGCAGCGTACGCTGCCCGAGGCGTAGCGCAGCGTACGCTGCCCGAGGCGTAGCGCAGCGTACGCTGCCCGAGGCGTAGCGCAGCGTACGCTGCCCGAGGCGTAGCGCAGCGTACGCTGCCCGAGGCGTAGCGCAGCGTACGCTGCCCGAGGCGTAGCGCAGCGTACGCTGCCCGAGGCGTAGCGCAGCGTACGCTGCCCGAGGCGTAGCGCAGCGTACGCTGCCCGAGGCGTAGCGCAGCGTACGCTGCCCGAGGCGTAGCGCAGCGTACGCTGCCCGAGGCGTAGCGCAGCGTACGCTGCCCGAGGCGTAGCGCAGCGTACGCTGCCCGAGGCGTAGCGCAGCGTACGCTGCCCGAGGCGTAGCGCAGCGTACGCTGCCCGAGGCGTAGCGCAGCGTACGCTGCCCGAGGCGTAGCGCAGCGTACGCTGCCCGAGGCGTAGCGCAGCGTACGCTGCCCGAGGCGTAGCGCAGCGTACGCTGCCCGAGGCGTAGCGCAGCGTACGCTGCCCGAGGCGTAGCGCAGCGTACGCTGCCCGAGGCGTAGCGCAGCGTACGCTGCCCGAGGCGTAGCGCAGCGTACGCTGCCCGAGGCGTAGCGCAGCGTACGCTGCCCGAGGCGTAGCGCAGCGTACGCTGCCCGAGGCGTAGCGCAGCGTACGCTGCCCGAGGCGTAGCGCAGCGTACGCTGCCCGAGGCGTAGCGCAGCGTACGCTGCCCGAGGCGTAGCGCAGCGTACGCTGCCCGAGGCGTAGCGCAGCGTACGCTGCCCGAGGCGTAGCGCAGCGTACGCTGCCCGAGGCGTAGCGCAGCGTACGCTGCCCGAGGCGTAGCGCAGCGTACGCTGCCCGAGGCGTAGCGCAGCGTACGCTGCCCGAGGCGTAGCGCAGCGTACGCTGCCCGAGGCGTAGCGCAGCGTACGCTGCCCGAGGCGTAGCGCAGCGTACGCTGCCCGAGGCGTAGCGCAGCGTACGCTGCCCGAGGCGTAGCGCAGCGTACGCTGCCCGAGGCGTAGCGCAGCGTACGCTGCCCGAGGCGTAGCGCAGCGTACGCTGCCCGAGGCGTAGCGCAGCGTACGCTGCCCGAGGCGTAGCGCAGCGTACGCTGCCCGAGGCGTAGCGCAGCGTACGCTGCCCGAGGCGTAGCGCAGCGTACGCTGCCCGAGGCGTAGCGCAGCGTACGCTGCCCGAGGCGTAGCGCAGCGTACGCTGCCCGAGGCGTAGCGCAGCGTACGCTGCCCGAGGCGTAGCGCAGCGTACGCTGCCCGAGGCGTAGCGCAGCGTACGCTGCCCGAGGCGTAGCGCAGCGTACGCTGCCCGAGGCGTAGCGCAGCGTACGCTGCCCGAGGCGTAGCGCAGCGTACGCTGCCCGAGGCGTAGCGCAGCGTACGCTGCCCGAGGCGTAGCGCAGCGTACGCTGCCCGAGGCGTAGCGCAGCGTACGCTGCCCGAGGCGTAGCGCAGCGTACGCTGCCCGAGGCGTAGCGCAGCGTACGCTGCCCGAGGCGTAGCGCAGCGTACGCTGCCCGAGGCGTAGCGCAGCGTACGCTGCCCGAGGCGTAGCGCAGCGTACGCTGCCCGAGGCGTAGCGCAGCGTACGCTGCCCGAGGCGTAGCGCAGCGTACGCTGCCCGAGGCGTAGCGCAGCGTACGCTGCCCGAGGCGTAGCGCAGCGTACGCTGCCCGAGGCGTAGCGCAGCGTACGCTGCCCGAGGCGTAGCGCAGCGTACGCTGCCCGAGGCGTAGCGCAGCGTACGCTGCCCGAGGCGTAGCGCAGCGTACGCTGCCCGAGGCGTAGCGCAGCGTACGCTGCCCGAGGCGTAGCGCAGCGTACGCTGCCCGAGGCGTAGCGCAGCGTACGCTGCCCGAGGCGTAGCGCAGCGTACGCTGCCCGAGGCGTAGCGCAGCGTACGCTGCCCGAGGCGTAGCGCAGCGTACGCTGCCCGAGGCGTAGCGCAGCGTACGCTGCCCGAGGCGTAGCGCAGCGTACGCTGCCCGAGGCGTAGCGCAGCGTACGCTGCCCGAGGCGTAGCGCAGCGTACGCTGCCCGAGGCGTAGCGCAGCGTACGCTGCCCGAGGCGTAGCGCAGCGTACGCTGCCCGAGGCGTAGCGCAGCGTACGCTGCCCGAGGCGTAGCGCAGCGTACGCTGCCCGAGGCGTAGCGCAGCGTACGCTGCCCGAGGCGTAGCGCAGCGTACGCTGCCCGAGGCGTAGCGCAGCGTACGCTGCCCGAGGCGTAGCGCAGCGTACGCTGCCCGAGGCGTAGCGCAGCGTACGCTGCCCGAGGCGTAGCGCAGCGTACGCTGCCCGAGGCGTAGCGCAGCGTACGCTGCCCGAGGCGTAGCGCAGCGTACGCTGCCCGAGGCGTAGCGCAGCGTACGCTGCCCGAGGCGTAGCGCAGCGTACGCTGCCCGAGGCGTAGCGCAGCGTACGCTGCCCGAGGCGTAGCGCAGCGTACGCTGCCCGAGGCGTAGCGCAGCGTACGCTGCCCGAGGCGTAGCGCAGCGTACGCTGCCCGAGGCGTAGCGCAGCGTACGCTGCCCGAGGCGTAGCGCAGCGTACGCTGCCCGAGGCGTAGCGCAGCGTACGCTGCCCGAGGCGTAGCGCAGCGTACGCTGCCCGAGGCGTAGCGCAGCGTACGCTGCCCGAGGCGTAGCGCAGCGTACGCTGCCCGAGGCGTAGCGCAGCGTACGCTGCCCGAGGCGTAGCGCAGCGTACGCTGCCCGAGGCGTAGCGCAGCGTACGCTGCCCGAGGCGTAGCGCAGCGTACGCTGCCCGAGGCGTAGCGCAGCGTACGCTGCCCGAGGCGTAGCGCAGCGTACGCTGCCCGAGGCGTAGCGCAGCGTACGCTGCCCGAGGCGTAGCGCAGCGTACGCTGCCCGAGGCGTAGCGCAGCGTACGCTGCCCGAGGCGTAGCGCAGCGTACGCTGCCCGAGGCGTAGCGCAGCGTACGCTGCCCGAGGCGTAGCGCAGCGTACGCTGCCCGAGGCGTAGCGCAGCGTACGCTGCCCGAGGCGTAGCGCAGCGTACGCTGCCCGAGGCGTAGCGCAGCGTACGCTGCCCGAGGCGTAGCGCAGCGTACGCTGCCCGAGGCGTAGCGCAGCGTACGCTGCCCGAGGCGTAGCGCAGCGTACGCTGCCCGAGGCGTAGCGCAGCGTACGCTGCCCGAGGCGTAGCGCAGCGTACGCTGCCCGAGGCGTAGCGCAGCGTACGCTGCCCGAGGCGTAGCGCAGCGTACGCTGCCCGAGGCGTAGCGCAGCGTACGCTGCCCGAGGCGTAGCGCAGCGTACGCTGCCCGAGGCGTAGCGCAGCGTACGCTGCCCGAGGCGTAGCGCAGCGTACGCTGCCCGAGGCGTAGCGCAGCGTACGCTGCCCGAGGCGTAGCGCAGCGTACGCTGCCCGAGGCGTAGCGCAGCGTACGCTGCCCGAGGCGTAGCGCAGCGTACGCTGCCCGAGGCGTAGCGCAGCGTACGCTGCCCGAGGCGTAGCGCAGCGTACGCTGCCCGAGGCGTAGCGCAGCGTACGCTGCCCGAGGCGTAGCGCAGCGTACGCTGCCCGAGGCGTAGCGCAGCGTACGCTGCCCGAGGCGTAGCGCAGCGTACGCTGCCCGAGGCGTAGCGCAGCGTACGCTGCCCGAGGCGTAGCGCAGCGTACGCTGCCCGAGGCGTAGCGCAGCGTACGCTGCCCGAGGCGTAGCGCAGCGTACGCTGCCCGAGGCGTAGCGCAGCGTACGCTGCCCGAGGCGTAGCGCAGCGTACGCTGCCCGAGGCGTAGCGCAGCGTACGCTGCCCGAGGCGTAGCGCAGCGTACGCTGCCCGAGGCGTAGCGCAGCGTACGCTGCCCGAGGCGTAGCGCAGCGTACGCTGCCCGAGGCGTAGCGCAGCGTACGCTGCCCGAGGCGTAGCGCAGCGTACGCTGCCCGAGGCGTAGCGCAGCGTACGCTGCCCGAGGCGTAGCGCAGCGTACGCTGCCCGAGGCGTAGCGCAGCGTACGCTGCCCGAGGCGTAGCGCAGCGTACGCTGCCCGAGGCGTAGCGCAGCGTACGCTGCCCGAGGCGTAGCGCAGCGTACGCTGCCCGAGGCGTAGCGCAGCGTACGCTGCCCGAGGCGTAGCGCAGCGTACGCTGCCCGAGGCGTAGCGCAGCGTACGCTGCCCGAGGCGTAGCGCAGCGTACGCTGCCCGAGGCGTAGCGCAGCGTACGCTGCCCGAGGCGTAGCGCAGCGTACGCTGCCCGAGGCGTAGCGCAGCGTACGCTGCCCGAGGCGTAGCGCAGCGTACGCTGCCCGAGGCGTAGCGCAGCGTACGCTGCCCGAGGCGTAGCGCAGCGTACGCTGCCCGAGGCGTAGCGCAGCGTACGCTGCCCGAGGCGTAGCGCAGCGTACGCTGCCCGAGGCGTAGCGCAGCGTACGCTGCCCGAGGCGTAGCGCAGCGTACGCTGCCCGAGGCGTAGCGCAGCGTACGCTGCCCGAGGCGTAGCGCAGCGTACGCTGCCCGAGGCGTAGCGCAGCGTACGCTGCCCGAGGCGTAGCGCAGCGTACGCTGCCCGAGGCGTAGCGCAGCGTACGCTGCCCGAGGCGTAGCGCAGCGTACGCTGCCCGAGGCGTAGCGCAGCGTACGCTGCCCGAGGCGTAGCGCAGCGTACGCTGCCCGAGGCGTAGCGCAGCGTACGCTGCCCGAGGCGTAGCGCAGCGTACGCTGCCCGAGGCGTAGCGCAGCGTACGCTGCCCGAGGCGTAGCGCAGCGTACGCTGCCCGAGGCGTAGCGCAGCGTACGCTGCCCGAGGCGTAGCGCAGCGTACGCTGCCCGAGGCGTAGCGCAGCGTACGCTGCCCGAGGCGTAGCGCAGCGTACGCTGCCCGAGGCGTAGCGCAGCGTACGCTGCCCGAGGCGTAGCGCAGCGTACGCTGCCCGAGGCGTAGCGCAGCGTACGCTGCCCGAGGCGTAGCGCAGCGTACGCTGCCCGAGGCGTAGCGCAGCGTACGCTGCCCGAGGCGTAGCGCAGCGTACGCTGCCCGAGGCGTAGCGCAGCGTACGCTGCCCGAGGCGTAGCGCAGCGTACGCTGCCCGAGGCGTAGCGCAGCGTACGCTGCCCGAGGCGTAGCGCAGCGTACGCTGCCCGAGGCGTAGCGCAGCGTACGCTGCCCGAGGCGTAGCGCAGCGTACGCTGCCCGAGGCGTAGCGCAGCGTACGCTGCCCGAGGCGTAGCGCAGCGTACGCTGCCCGAGGCGTAGCGCAGCGTACGCTGCCCGAGGCGTAGCGCAGCGTACGCTGCCCGAGGCGTAGCGCAGCGTACGCTGCCCGAGGCGTAGCGCAGCGTACGCTGCCCGAGGCGTAGCGCAGCGTACGCTGCCCGAGGCGTAGCGCAGCGTACGCTGCCCGAGGCGTAGCGCAGCGTACGCTGCCCGAGGCGTAGCGCAGCGTACGCTGCCCGAGGCGTAGCGCAGCGTACGCTGCCCGAGGCGTAGCGCAGCGTACGCTGCCCGAGGCGTAGCGCAGCGTACGCTGCCCGAGGCGTAGCGCAGCGTACGCTGCCCGAGGCGTAGCGCAGCGTACGCTGCCCGAGGCGTAGCGCAGCGTACGCTGCCCGAGGCGTAGCGCAGCGTACGCTGCCCGAGGCGTAGCGCAGCGTACGCTGCCCGAGGCGTAGCGCAGCGTACGCTGCCCGAGGCGTAGCGCAGCGTACGCTGCCCGAGGCGTAGCGCAGCGTACGCTGCCCGAGGCGTAGCGCAGCGTACGCTGCCCGAGGCGTAGCGCAGCGTACGCTGCCCGAGGCGTAGCGCAGCGTACGCTGCCCGAGGCGTAGCGCAGCGTACGCTGCCCGAGGCGTAGCGCAGCGTACGCTGCCCGAGGCGTAGCGCAGCGTACGCTGCCCGAGGCGTAGCGCAGCGTACGCTGCCCGAGGCGTAGCGCAGCGTACGCTGCCCGAGGCGTAGCGCAGCGTACGCTGCCCGAGGCGTAGCGCAGCGTACGCTGCCCGAGGCGTAGCGCAGCGTACGCTGCCCGAGGCGTAGCGCAGCGTACGCTGCCCGAGGCGTAGCGCAGCGTACGCTGCCCGAGGCGTAGCGCAGCGTACGCTGCCCGAGGCGTAGCGCAGCGTACGCTGCCCGAGGCGTAGCGCAGCGTACGCTGCCCGAGGCGTAGCGCAGCGTACGCTGCCCGAGGCGTAGCGCAGCGTACGCTGCCCGAGGCGTAGCGCAGCGTACGCTGCCCGAGGCGTAGCGCAGCGTACGCTGCCCGAGGCGTAGCGCAGCGTACGCTGCCCGAGGCGTAGCGCAGCGTACGCTGCCCGAGGCGTAGCGCAGCGTACGCTGCCCGAGGCGTAGCGCAGCGTACGCTGCCCGAGGCGTAGCGCAGCGTACGCTGCCCGAGGCGTAGCGCAGCGTACGCTGCCCGAGGCGTAGCGCAGCGTACGCTGCCCGAGGCGTAGCGCAGCGTACGCTGCCCGAGGCGTAGCGCAGCGTACGCTGCCCGAGGCGTAGCGCAGCGTACGCTGCCCGAGGCGTAGCGCAGCGTACGCTGCCCGAGGCGTAGCGCAGCGTACGCTGCCCGAGGCGTAGCGCAGCGTACGCTGCCCGAGGCGTAGCGCAGCGTACGCTGCCCGAGGCGTAGCGCAGCGTACGCTGCCCGAGGCGTAGCGCAGCGTACGCTGCCCGAGGCGTAGCGCAGCGTACGCTGCCCGAGGCGTAGCGCAGCGTACGCTGCCCGAGGCGTAGCGCAGCGTACGCTGCCCGAGGCGTAGCGCAGCGTACGCTGCCCGAGGCGTAGCGCAGCGTACGCTGCCCGAGGCGTAGCGCAGCGTACGCTGCCCGAGGCGTAGCGCAGCGTACGCTGCCCGAGGCGTAGCGCAGCGTACGCTGCCCGAGGCGTAGCGCAGCGTACGCTGCCCGAGGCGTAGCGCAGCGTACGCTGCCCGAGGCGTAGCGCAGCGTACGCTGCCCGAGGCGTAGCGCAGCGTACGCTGCCCGAGGCGTAGCGCAGCGTACGCTGCCCGAGGCGTAGCGCAGCGTACGCTGCCCGAGGCGTAGCGCAGCGTACGCTGCCCGAGGCGTAGCGCAGCGTACGCTGCCCGAGGCGTAGCGCAGCGTACGCTGCCCGAGGCGTAGCGCAGCGTACGCTGCCCGAGGCGTAGCGCAGCGTACGCTGCCCGAGGCGTAGCGCAGCGTACGCTGCCCGAGGCGTAGCGCAGCGTACGCTGCCCGAGGCGTAGCGCAGCGTACGCTGCCCGAGGCGTAGCGCAGCGTACGCTGCCCGAGGCGTAGCGCAGCGTACGCTGCCCGAGGCGTAGCGCAGCGTACGCTGCCCGAGGCGTAGCGCAGCGTACGCTGCCCGAGGCGTAGCGCAGCGTACGCTGCCCGAGGCGTAGCGCAGCGTACGCTGCCCGAGGCGTAGCGCAGCGTACGCTGCCCGAGGCGTAGCGCAGCGTACGCTGCCCGAGGCGTAGCGCAGCGTACGCTGCCCGAGGCGTAGCGCAGCGTACGCTGCCCGAGGCGTAGCGCAGCGTACGCTGCCCGAGGCGTAGCGCAGCGTACGCTGCCCGAGGCGTAGCGCAGCGTACGCTGCCCGAGGCGTAGCGCAGCGTACGCTGCCCGAGGCGTAGCGCAGCGTACGCTGCCCGAGGCGTAGCGCAGCGTACGCTGCCCGAGGCGTAGCGCAGCGTACGCTGCCCGAGGCGTAGCGCAGCGTACGCTGCCCGAGGCGTAGCGCAGCGTACGCTGCCCGAGGCGTAGCGCAGCGTACGCTGCCCGAGGCGTAGCGCAGCGTACGCTGCCCGAGGCGTAGCGCAGCGTACGCTGCCCGAGGCGTAGCGCAGCGTACGCTGCCCGAGGCGTAGCGCAGCGTACGCTGCCCGAGGCGTAGCGCAGCGTACGCTGCCCGAGGCGTAGCGCAGCGTACGCTGCCCGAGGCGTAGCGCAGCGTACGCTGCCCGAGGCGTAGCGCAGCGTACGCTGCCCGAGGCGTAGCGCAGCGTACGCTGCCCGAGGCGTAGCGCAGCGTACGCTGCCCGAGGCGTAGCGCAGCGTACGCTGCCCGAGGCGTAGCGCAGCGTACGCTGCCCGAGGCGTAGCGCAGCGTACGCTGCCCGAGGCGTAGCGCAGCGTACGCTGCCCGAGGCGTAGCGCAGCGTACGCTGCCCGAGGCGTAGCGCAGCGTACGCTGCCCGAGGCGTAGCGCAGCGTACGCTGCCCGAGGCGTAGCGCAGCGTACGCTGCCCGAGGCGTAGCGCAGCGTACGCTGCCCGAGGCGTAGCGCAGCGTACGCTGCCCGAGGCGTAGCGCAGCGTACGCTGCCCGAGGCGTAGCGCAGCGTACGCTGCCCGAGGCGTAGCGCAGCGTACGCTGCCCGAGGCGTAGCGCAGCGTACGCTGCCCGAGGCGTAGCGCAGCGTACGCTGCCCGAGGCGTAGCGCAGCGTACGCTGCCCGAGGCGTAGCGCAGCGTACGCTGCCCGAGGCGTAGCGCAGCGTACGCTGCCCGAGGCGTAGCGCAGCGTACGCTGCCCGAGGCGTAGCGCAGCGTACGCTGCCCGAGGCGTAGCGCAGCGTACGCTGCCCGAGGCGTAGCGCAGCGTACGCTGCCCGAGGCGTAGCGCAGCGTACGCTGCCCGAGGCGTAGCGCAGCGTACGCTGCCCGAGGCGTAGCGCAGCGTACGCTGCCCGAGGCGTAGCGCAGCGTACGCTGCCCGAGGCGTAGCGCAGCGTACGCTGCCCGAGGCGTAGCGCAGCGTACGCTGCCCGAGGCGTAGCGCAGCGTACGCTGCCCGAGGCGTAGCGCAGCGTACGCTGCCCGAGGCGTAGCGCAGCGTACGCTGCCCGAGGCGTAGCGCAGCGTACGCTGCCCGAGGCGTAGCGCAGCGTACGCTGCCCGAGGCGTAGCGCAGCGTACGCTGCCCGAGGCGTAGCGCAGCGTACGCTGCCCGAGGCGTAGCGCAGCGTACGCTGCCCGAGGCGTAGCGCAGCGTACGCTGCCCGAGGCGTAGCGCAGCGTACGCTGCCCGAGGCGTAGCGCAGCGTACGCTGCCCGAGGCGTAGCGCAGCGTACGCTGCCCGAGGCGTAGCGCAGCGTACGCTGCCCGAGGCGTAGCGCAGCGTACGCTGCCCGAGGCGTAGCGCAGCGTACGCTGCCCGAGGCGTAGCGCAGCGTACGCTGCCCGAGGCGTAGCGCAGCGTACGCTGCCCGAGGCGTAGCGCAGCGTACGCTGCCCGAGGCGTAGCGCAGCGTACGCTGCCCGAGGCGTAGCGCAGCGTACGCTGCCCGAGGCGTAGCGCAGCGTACGCTGCCCGAGGCGTAGCGCAGCGTACGCTGCCCGAGGCGTAGCGCAGCGTACGCTGCCCGAGGCGTAGCGCAGCGTACGCTGCCCGAGGCGTAGCGCAGCGTACGCTGCCCGAGGCGTAGCGCAGCGTACGCTGCCCGAGGCGTAGCGCAGCGTACGCTGCCCGAGGCGTAGCGCAGCGTACGCTGCCCGAGGCGTAGCGCAGCGTACGCTGCCCGAGGCGTAGCGCAGCGTACGCTGCCCGAGGCGTAGCGCAGCGTACGCTGCCCGAGGCGTAGCGCAGCGTACGCTGCCCGAGGCGTAGCGCAGCGTACGCTGCCCGAGGCGTAGCGCAGCGTACGCTGCCCGAGGCGTAGCGCAGCGTACGCTGCCCGAGGCGTAGCGCAGCGTACGCTGCCCGAGGCGTAGCGCAGCGTACGCTGCCCGAGGCGTAGCGCAGCGTACGCTGCCCGAGGCGTAGCGCAGCGTACGCTGCCCGAGGCGTAGCGCAGCGTACGCTGCCCGAGGCGTAGCGCAGCGTACGCTGCCCGAGGCGTAGCGCAGCGTACGCTGCCCGAGGCGTAGCGCAGCGTACGCTGCCCGAGGCGTAGCGCAGCGTACGCTGCCCGAGGCGTAGCGCAGCGTACGCTGCCCGAGGCGTAGCGCAGCGTACGCTGCCCGAGGCGTAGCGCAGCGTACGCTGCCCGAGGCGTAGCGCAGCGTACGCTGCCCGAGGCGTAGCGCAGCGTACGCTGCCCGAGGCGTAGCGCAGCGTACGCTGCCCGAGGCGTAGCGCAGCGTACGCTGCCCGAGGCGTAGCGCAGCGTACGCTGCCCGAGGCGTAGCGCAGCGTACGCTGCCCGAGGCGTAGCGCAGCGTACGCTGCCCGAGGCGTAGCGCAGCGTACGCTGCCCGAGGCGTAGCGCTAGCTAGGCTAATACTACTTCTCCTGTGTTTTTATTTTGTCTTTCTTCCTTAGGCAATGTTCATCATGAAGTTCTTGCTAGTTGTGCATATCGTTCTATTTTTAAAAATATTCTAAGTTGTAGTCACTTTTAAAAAAATGATATTATTATATCATTCAGAAAATACAAATTCTTCGAAAAACATAGTGCTGTCAAAATTCAGATGAAACCAGAGCCCGGTGTTAGAAAACGAGAACGATTACAGCGGAACTTTTCGCAACCTTGTTCAGTCCTTTTGTTCACATGTTGGTTAAGTAGCCCCATTTGTACACCCTTATTACGTGAGGGCTAATGTCCCTGTCATACCGTAATCTGCCCAGTTGCCAAGTCTTTTTCCTCAGGTGACTCGGGCATTCTACCCCAAGTCACCTGAGGAGGCTTTTTCCTTTTATTAGAAACTATGAAGTCCTCCAGAATCCATGTTCTTGTTGGCATTTGTAAATTAGCTGTACCCCTGTTCTTTTGTGGAGACTTTGAAATTTCTGGACATGTCTTAATTGTTTCCGTAATGGAAGTAAAAAAACTTTGGCAAAGGCCACCCTGGCCCATATAAGATAAATGAACATGTTTCCAGGACACTTGTATGGGGCTTGGTTGGGGTATTCCTGGAGCAGCTTATCTAGTTTTAATAACTGGAAATATTCTACTCCTTCTACCGCTCTAACATTATGCCTTGGTCCTGGGTGCTCTGTCTCCCCCAAATTGGCCACCAACTGCTGGACAGTGGCCTCCGAGGCCACCAGGAAATTCAACTTGGATACTAATGTTCCGTAATGGTGGGAGAGTGCCTGTTGTAATATTATATCTCTCATCCCCGCCGGAAGTTTTCCAAATCCAGGTTATCAAATGCTTCCTCATATATTGCCTGCTTCACAGCTACCTCTCAGATGTTTGAAGGCCCTCTGTGGAGGACTGTAAAGCCAGATGTGGTGGTATATCGGCCTTCTTAGGCCAGGTAATGAGGCATACCACCATTAACCGATATTACCACTATCTAACCCCCCGCTGCCCCCTTCCCCCCTTTCTGGAATAAGTACAGTCTTCGCGTTATGGAGGCTTCTTCTCTGACACACATAGCAAACAAAGCACTACTCACGATTCTGAAAGACGTACAATCGTAATCCGTGAGAAGGCTGCCAGTGAAAGATACAATAAAATGTAATGACAAGCAAAACAACTCATTAGCATTTTCTTTTCATATTTAGTGTATTCCCATTCAAATAATTATAATGTGTAGTAGCTGTATTTCACAGCTGCACTTTCAAGTGAGCCGTTACAAAATCAGCAAGTGCTTTGAAAGCCAAGATTACCCGTGCTCAGCTGAGCCCACGTTCTCAGTTGTGTTTGTATTAAATGTTATGGAGCTTGAAGTGCAATGTTTAGTCTCAGAAAATGTTCTTTAATCAGTCAACTCATGGCTCTTCAGAGCCTGAGGTGCGCGTAGCCCCCCTGAATGAACACAAGCACAGCTAGTGTCCATATGGCTGCTCTGTATCCTGGGAGGAGGATTTATGAGTTCCCTCCCATTATCGCTATGCTTCCCATGGGGCTCTTCGAGCTTTCCCTCTGACTAGCATTAGTATCACACTGGCGCGCGAGGAAAAACTCCAGGTGACACAGATACGTCTTTCTCTCTCTGTGCAGTCTTTTCTCCACCGAGTTACGTAGCCATTGGTTCCATCAATAGGAAGAATCATAGAATCCTAGAATCACAGAATTACTCAGAGTGCAAAAGACCTTAAAGATTATCAAGTCCAACCACAACCTAGCCATCCTACCCTAACTCTAACAGCCCTTTAATTTAAAGCTCTATCAATGAACCTTCCCAACTCCTGTCTTAAGACCCTTTTCCCTCGATGTGATAAGCTACTCCTATCAGCAGGCCTTGTCTCATGTAAATCGAGCCTAAGTCAAAAAACCCAAAACCCTGCTGGGCAAAGTAGGCTCGGAGCCAGGTATTAATCTGCTGGCCCATCATATTTAGTCCCTTATCGTTCCCTATAACAGGAGGGACAGAGGAGAATACAACTTGTGCTCTCAAACCCTTTACCGGTCACCCCACGGCTCTGTCTCGCTCCAATTTATAGGAGGGAGAGGAGGTTCTCTTATTATCTATATACCTGGTGTGAGATTAAGAAAGAATAGTTCAAATGTTGATCCGACCGATTTGTTACAAATCTTAATCAAGGAAATGGGGAAGGGGAGGGCCGACACTGTTATGAATTAGGGTAATAGGGAAGGGAAGGAGGGTGATAGAAAAGATAAGAAAAAAGAGGCAAGGAGTCTTTATAGGAAGCAAGAGGGAGATAGTCACCGCCGTGGATCCAGCGAGGTTCGTAGTTCGGTCCTTGATCTTCAGTAGCGGTGGGTCGTCAGGCAGAGCTGTTCTGTTGACGACGACGACGACCGTGGCGACGATGGCCCCTTTTCAATGGTTTCGAAGTGATTGAGTCAGCTGTCTTTGCAGTGACGGCTCAAATCCGAAGTGGTTGAGTCAGCTCTACTGTGAGTGGCAGCTTCTGGCTCTGGGATCTCAGCAGAAACTTCTTTGTTCTTATCTTCCTGGCCTTGCCAGCGGATAAGAGGGAGCAGGGAGGCGCCAACTTGTAACTTGCCTTCGCGGGATACAATGGCGTTGTCCCCCAGTCTTCCATAGCAAACAGGAGTCGGTAACAGGCTAGATCTTTTGCCAGTAAACAGTCCTGACCGCTATCTTCCAAAGGCAAACAGCTCCGAAGATGTAAAATCGTCCACGCAGCGATGTTGATTGCCGCACGACATCCATCGCTTGCCTCCTTAACGAAATACCTAAGGAAGCAAGCTTTGAGCCAAAAAAACAAAGGATTCTCACAGGCTCTGAACTCCTTTTTCATAGTCCTTAGGGAAGTTCTTCCTACATCATCGCTGCCTACCCAAAAACTAAACAAAAATAGGGGATAGGAATCTGAGGGCCGAACTAGGGGAGGAAGTTTCTTCCTTATGTCTTTAACTGGGACTCCTAGGAGGCAACAGACCGCCCTGTCTAGAGGCTCTGCTCTATATATTAGCCCTTCTGCTTCCTAAGAACTTCACTACTCACATGAGTATGCAACACTGAAAGCAGGTTACTCTCTGTAACTAGAATACCTGCAGATGACAGGAAAAAAAAAGAAAAAAACTCACCTTGTGCAATATTTCCTGTGAATATTTTCTCTCTTCCGTGCTATGAACATTCTGCAAGGTATGTTCTGTAGTGTTACCTCTTAGGAAAAGCGAGTACAGAGTACTGACCACCGACCCGCGTATCACCTTGAAGTTCTTATTTCAGGCCTTTATATTTAAATTATTTTAATAAATACAGACATCGTTCATATGAAAACTTCTTCTAGCAAATATACTGAGATATAACAGTTGAATCTGCTGCTGTTAGTATTCCTTTATGTTTCCTAATCAAGTAATCAAGGTTGGGGGAGCTAGGCTTGTTCAGCCTGGAGAGAAGAAGGCTGCAGGGTGACCTCATTGCAGCCTTCCGAAACCTAAAGGGAGCCTACAAACAGAAGGGGAGTCAGCTTGCATAATCAATGAATATTAAGATGTTATAACTACAAAATAAACAAGAAAGTTTGGCAAAGCAGATAACGATAACAAAAAGAGAATAGATACAAAGCTTACCCCTATTCTGGGCTTGTTTACAAAACTGCAGCAGAGCAAATCTCCAGGAAATATCCTTCCTTACTGGTAGCCAGCTCTTAAATAGGTCTAGGAATTGCCTTCACCTGTGCTCCTCTGGCTGACTCGTGGCTCTCCTCAGGTGATCAATCAGAGGTTCGGGCTGTGACTCGGCAGTTCCCATACTGCGGTGTTAAGGATCTACGATACTGGCCGTGACAGGGCCAGGGCCAAATCAGTAGTCAAGGAAAAATTGCTCTAAAATAGACTGAATAGCAAAGAAGTGCATCTTCAACCGGTGGTTATGTACTTTGTCCTTTGTTTAGATAGAACGTTTAAGTGTAACATTATCATCTTTGAAAAACAGCAAAAAAAAAAAAAAAAGAATATGCTCTTCATTTAGGTCCAATATTTGAGATAATCTTATTTGAAAAAAATCTGTATTGACGTTTTCTTTTTAACATTTTTGTGCGGCAGAGGGAAGTGTTTTGCTTTGAGATGCAGAACTAATTTCTTGAGAATATATGCTAATTTCTATGGGTATATGCTATATTCAAATCTGTAGGCTTGTTTAAACTAAAAGTCATGCTCCAAACATTGAGGGGGAAACCATAGCTCAAATACTTCAAAGCTAATGTTATAACCTCAGGTAACCTAATTTACCTGTTACTGGAAATGCCATTTTTAGACCAAATCACAAACTTGATATCAGAAAAGATCTTGATGGTCTGTAAATATGTTAAAAATAGGTAAATAATCTGATTTTCTAACAGTTTGACACAAGTATATAAGCATATACATGTATATACATATACGCATATATATGTAACAAAAAAAAAAAAAAAAAAAAAAAGGAAAGAAAAGAAAAAAAAGAAAAAGGAAAAGGATGCCTGGCAATTCAGCTTCATCCCGTGGAGATTAGTGGAACTCAAAATGGTCTCGTAGTCAGGAAAATCACTTTTGAGAGCCATTCCGGTAGCTAAATGTATTCAAAATAATAATAATAATAATATAAGATTAATTTTTGCTAATGTTTCTATTAGGAGCATTATTTTTGCTGTATTACTTTTAAGAATAGAAGCATCCTCTTATTATTTTCTTGTACTTAAAAGCTTAAAGAAAAAAAGAATAAGTAGCACTGAGAAAAAAAATATTGTAAAAAGCACATCGGTATATATGCCTTACTCCTAAAATTTAAGCCTTGCCTCTGGTAGCGGCTTTTTAATTATTTTGGATGTTATTAAACTTGGTGCATTGCAAATGTCACATAATTCTTTCCTACTGATTTTCCACTACAGCTTTTCTCAGACCTTGGGCTTCTGCAACGCTTTCAAGAGAAGATTAGACAATATCTCTGAGGAACAGCTTTGGTTTAGTGGATCGTACCTTTTGACCGAGAAATGGTATCTCAAGTTTCCTTCCAGTTCTATTTCCTAATTCTGTAATCTCCCACAGAGATGCTGTAGAATAAAATTAGAATTTGCCTCTCTTTTATGTACTTCCTGCTTTCTTTTTATATGACTAGTTCACAAACTGTATCCTTTAACCTTGTTCTATTTTGACAGCCTGTGACTGGCACATTTTCTAAGCTAAGTGATCTCTTCCTTTAGATATTTACCTCTTCTCAAGAAATTATCTCTGAAGTTACCACAGGTCTACCTGCATTATCCTTTTTTTTTTTTTTTCCTTCAGTTTACAGGATACCACGTAAGGAAACAGCCACACCAGTTTCATCTCCGCTTCTATGCTACGTGCCCTACTTAGCATTTCAGGTTTTTATTGTGCTTTATCATTTCCTTCTAGATCTATTTGAAGCGCACCGTATCTTCACTATTTTATGGTGTTCTAGCGCATCATTTTCACCTGCAATAATGGGAGTGGCCGTTGTTTCATCTTTAGGTATATGAGGGTGGCATTTCTATAAATACAACACAAACTCATCTGTATATTCCACAAATACGTAGACGACAATTCGATACTGTTTCCAGTAAGCTCAGGGCTGGGGTGGGAGGAAGATTAGAAGTAGGAGCACCTGTTCAGCAATTCCTTGAAGCTACTCCTTTCTTCCTAAAGTACTCAAGTGCATGTCAATAGCTTTAGCAATAACATTTAACCACTGACATTGAACGACTAAAAAAAAAAAGATTACCTACAGAAGGCTGTTTCCCACACAGTAAGTGTCTTATCATTCTTTTCCAACATATTAACGTAGTTCAAAATATAGCATTAAAATTACATTTTTGCTGCTGTGCGATGAAAGTAAGAGTATCTCAAGTAACAGAAATAAGCTTTCGTGGAGACCCCTGGAGTTCAGATCTGTGCGTATGAAAATGGTGAAAGAAATCAGAAGACAGAATATTTGTCAGATGCAGAAAGAAATCGTTTGAATGTTATTGTTCTGTGACAGAGGGGGGTAAAAAAGCCATTTAAAATAAATCGCAGATATCCTGTATAAAATTCAGAGGATTTAAAGGCCTGAGACGAGGTTTTGAATAACTGAAGGTTCACTGCAGCTCCTTTTTAATAGTATGCGATTCATAACTGAGACTGACTTTATGTACTATTGTGGACTGGTTCTGACCCAGAAATCCAAGATTTCGTAAAGTTTTCCTTTAAATTCGCTATTCGAGCAAGAAGCAAGAACTTCTTTAATCATGTGTACGAAGTCTGTTAAGGGATTCAAGATAGAAAAGAGCATTGTGACGGAGTGCAGGAGCCAGCCACAGTCCCTTCTGGCTGTGGCCAGAAAATCCTACGTGCTGGCCTGCTATGTCTTAGGCAATTTGTGCCTTGTTCCTTGTGTTACAAGCTCCCCTTCATTGGAAGGGACAGTGATAGAAATATCATTCCGTAATGGTTCCCTAAAACTTTCTATCTCATTTTTAAAAAATAAAACAGCTGCATTGATCAGTAATACAATCACAACACAAGTGGAAGTTTCATTAGCTCTTCCTTCAGTGCATACAGTTGCTTCTCCCCAGTTTGCTTTATCATTCTGCAGAATTTTTCATTTAACTTATGCAGAAGTATTTTTGTCTTTTTTACCTTGCCACTTCTTAATCCTGCTCTCTTAAGCATTTCTTATTCCTCCCGAAAATTGAAAATAATAGAAAACAATATTATTTGAATAAAAGATATTATAAAAGACAATCAGGTTCCCTAAAAGAACATAACGCACATATTATTGCTTTTGTAAAAAGATTAAGACTGCGGTTCTAAAAAAATACTCAAATGTTTGCTTTAAGTTCCTGATACATTTGGCCTCAAGGCTCATTAAAATGCTGCCTTATATAACAATATTTCAAACTGACAGCTCACACATTAAGTGTGGCTTGGTTCTGTGAAATTATGTCTTCCGAGTATTTGACTGCGTGCTTGATGATTTTGTTGCACCTCTGAATCGTGTGAAATTAAAATGTTAATGAAATGGTTGAAAATAAATAAAGAAGAATTGGACTGTTGTTAGGAAAGCTCTCCTCGCTCTCCGAGGGTGAGACTTTCGCTAAGACCTGTTAACACGGGACAATTGCTCCCAGCTACTGAAAAGCACGCGGTAGATTAAAATGAATCACAGAAAAGATTAATGGTCTTGTACTTGTTCTTAAGACTTATAACTGCTGTATTAATGTTCTTTCCGCTGCACTAATAACAAGTCAAATTGACAGCCCTAACTCTTGGCACATTAATGTCTAGAGTTATGGTCTTTAAGAAGCCCTTACTTACAAAGAGAATGCTATGTGCTTATAGAGTTAGAAATAATCTTTTTAAAATATTACTATTTATTATTATTTTAAATAATGTCATACCCAAACAATGTTCAGTATTGCGCGTGGCAGTATGCCTATGCACACAGGCTACTCATCCCACTAAGAAATTTCAGTTTTGATGTCTTTCAAAGAGTTCTTCGGTGCTGGATTTTGAACCTATACGGTGATATGAACGCATATATTTCTAGATTTCTAAAGCAGTCAAAATGACAGCGTGTAATACCTGCATAAGACCATATAAGAAATAGAGAAATCTTTATCCTCTTTCAGGTAACTTTTAACCTAGTTATTTTCAGGTTTGTGATACCTAACACTGAAAAAAATTAGAAATTTTTTTTTTTTTTACTTTGCCCTTATCTTGCTTTTCTCCATCTTCATGTAGTATTTTGTGTTCCTCGTCATCATTGTCTAGAATTGAACGTTTTGTGAAACAGAGGAAAGTGCAGTTATTCACATATTCTGGACTAGATTCAGTATGCAATTTAGCCTTGGAAAGGTTTGGAGCTGCTCTTTCTCTGCAAGTATAAAATGCTTCATCCTTAAGCCAATAATAAACACTAAATTAAACAAAGCAGTATAAATGGGTCTCATCTGGAAGAGACTATTCTGACTGTTTTTGTACATTGTACGTGAAGAGTGGGTTGTAAAAATTCTCATGAGGGAAGGTTACAGAAAAGAACAAAAGAAAACAATGAAAGCAAAAGCGGTTAAAGAACAGAAGATCGAAGTGGAGAAGCAGCAACTTACAGGAGAACATTACAGGTTCCCAATAAAAATGAGCAGTCTATTTTTTGGTTGTGGTTTATATAGCCTCCAACGCACATACATCAGGAGCAAAGGGTAGGCAGTAAAATAAGAAAAACACGATCGTATTATTTCTTATTTCCTTACCATTCTCCGCCATTCTCCACGATGTGGCCAGATGCTGTCAGACTGGAACAATATCTACAAAATATCATAGCGTGTAAATACAACTGGTTAACTCTTGGCTCGTTCCCATTTCATTTCAATGATGTAAGTTCATCAGAAACTTTGCTCAAGCCCTCCAGTGCAGACAGCCAAGATGTGATTTTCTAACTCGTGCTAAGGAATAAACCACAGTGATGACAGAAAAGAAAATGAATGATTGATTCTTACCAGCAGTGGGGTTTAGTTATGGAGATGTATGGTTGTCACTTTCAGGATTGCAGAAGCCTTTTAGATAGTCACTTACTGACAAGCGTGAAAGCAGGCTGACTTAAAAGGATTCCTTAAGAAGGAAACTGAAATAAGAACACCGAAAGTTTTAATGCATTTTGTTCAGATTTTTAAAATATAAAACTATTAGACATCAAGGAAGATGGAGAACAAGCAAAGTCTCGGGACACCAGTGTGTTAAACAGATTTGCACAGACTTAGACTATCTTACTGCTCCTCTTCAGGCCATCGTTTGCTTATTCCTTTCACAGGTACGTTTTACGGTGATTTTTATGACTAGATGTCATAGTTTCTGACCTAGTTTTTCCTCTCTTCTTAAAAAGTAATAAGGGACATGATAAATCTGAGGCAGACTGAAGAGAAGCTGTTCTGAATTTTCTGGCAAAAGAGTTTTGTCTAGCTCACGCATCACACGCATACATCTCAGCTTGATATCTCGTACAGAAGCACAAATCATTTTCCATCAGACTGAGAAATAATGTCAAACCTAATGGCAATACAAAAGTGCAGACTGCTCATTAAAATTGGCCAAGGTGTCTTGACTTTCGGGCACGCTACTTCGCAAATGAACAAAACCTAATGTCAGTCTACAGTAGCATGTTCTGTGATGAGTATTTAAGTCACAAAGTGTGCCCAGTTGATCGTCTTTACTCACAGCGAGCGAGGTGCTTCAGTTGTCCAGCGCATCGCAGTCTGCAGTGGGAGACCATTACTGCAATTCCTCATTGAGCGCTGAAAGACACGTGGGCACACGGCAGGTGAAATCGCCAAAAACACCCATCGATGCAGCAGTGCCTACGCTTCTTCTGCTGGGGATGAACAATGCCAGCAGTAAAGCTGCTCTTTGTCTATACTGGATCTCGTTGACAGTGGGATTCACAGAGTAGACCTCCACGGCCTGATCTCACAGGCATGCTCAGAGCAATCTACATTCCTTGGGGAAAAAAAAAAAAAGAAAAAAACAATAACCAACTTTGGAGAAGTGTCCACTCCTCCCACATAGCACAGCAGCAAGCTGACAGAATGCTCAGCTGGGACTCGGTTAATATCTCCTCCTTACCTGATTGCATTTTGATGAAAGTGTTTTACATCTCAGCAGAGTGCCCTAATTGCGATGTTAGTAGATAGTTTGGGACAGGTCTCTCTTGCTCCGGATTTTTTTAGCTGATGATATTTAATTAATTTTCCGCTTAAGAAAGTAAAAACAGTCACTGAAACAAAGAAGGAGGAGAGGGAAGAAGTACGAGGTTGGTTGATATGCAGCTTCTAGTCTTCTCTAATGACCGCTAAAACTGTTTCGTTGAAAGGGACTATTTTTCACCCTGAAACTCGCCCTGAGATGCTGCCCAATGTTTAGGCTATTTTCTAAGGTATTGGAATAGAAGATGTGTTGAATTACTTCAGGCTATGGACTTGTCTGGACAGCTTCTGGGGGGACAAAGGAAGTGCAGGAGGACGCTTCTTCCCGCGTAGCCACGTACATAAAATCTTCATTCTTTCTACAGGAGTTTGTAGTCTTTTACCCTTTACTCCTCCTTTGAAGACCCTGTATCTACGTATTCAGTTTCTGAAAAGGTAATTTTGGAACAACACAAAAAAGAAGCGATATGTTGCAGAATGAAAGGAGAAACCTTAAGAGAAAGGCTTTGAGTAGTATAAATAAAAGCTGAGTCCGATTGTTTTTAAAGCAGCGTTAAGGGCCTGATACAAATAACTGGATTACAGCGTTGTCTCTTAGTTGTCATAGTTCTGTGTAGTTGGTCATAATATTGTTTACAAACACACTTTTTGCAACTAAGTAGGGAGTAAAACGCACACGATCGGGATTCAGCAGGCAGTTAAATGATGCACTTCTGTTTTGCCTTATGGGCTATATGTAATACTTCTGTTATTTTTGAAGGTTACATTAGTCTGTGCTTCAAATGAGTTCAAATGTGGTCTTTCAGTTACATCCTCAAATGTTTGCAATCATCCCACAGTTCTGTGGAATTTTATCAACGCATACCTATATTTATTCTGCTGAAATCATTTGTTAAGAGCAGTTACTGTGTGAAAGCGCTTACAAACAGAGCACAGTGTGAGATGATGTAATTGTGTGAAAACCCTAGATGGATCTGTTTTTTTACACGTTATTTTTTTTCCCCGCTGTGTATGTGACATATCACAGAACATACAAATAGCTTTAAAATTAGACAGCATTTACCCAGAGAATAAAATATATAGTTAAATGAAGAGACAACGTTTCTTTCTTACCAATAATGTATAACTGTTATATACTAAGATGTATCGTAAGTATCAGTAATCATCAAAAAATCTCTTTTTGTTACTCTGAAAAGGGATCTCACATAAAATCAGACTGTTGTGACTGTACCAGGGATTCACGGCACCGTCAGTCACAATAATAGCAGGTCATGACTGTCAGATGAATTTATTCCTGCCTGGAAGGATGATTGTGGAATTTGTATAGATGTCGCATTACTGTGAATAAGTAAATTAAGTTGACTGGCTATTTCTCCTCAAGATAGATGAAAATAAAATTAAATTAAAAAACTGAATTCAACATACGGTCAAAGATCAACAGGTAAATGAGCTGTCACTGAAGCCATGCAAGTATTAATTGTTAGGGGGTCATGAAATGGAAACTGTTCGTAAGGAGTTAAAAGAACCTTGTTAGCATTGTGCTCAAATAAAGCATATTGCTGATTACATTAAAAACAAACAAACAAATTCCTGATCCAGTGCAGCTATAGTCTCTCTTTGTTTTCTTTCCTGTTAACGTTCTCACTCAGCATGATAGAGGCAATATATTTATTTGGCATCTATAGAAGCTTCAGCTTTTAACAACACATAGTTGATTTCAGTTGTTACCTTTCAATTATATAAATACTGCTGGGACTGTTTGTTTCTTTCCAGTCTCTTACGTCTGTAGGTAAGACAGTAACAATGCTTACAGTACTATGTTAGTCATTCGTGTCTGCTTCAGTCAACTTCTATGTTTATCAGCCTATTTATATATCCCAATCTACCACTTTTTCTCTATATACCACTTTTTTTTTCTCTGAATACGTACCTCCTATCAATTATTCTTTATATTATCTATATTATCTTTATAATATCTTATCTTATTCACTTGTTTGCACTTGTAGATCGCTCTTTTCCTGCTGCTTGAGCAATGCAAACAAACAGGTGAATAAGAACAACTTTGGCTCTCGGTCGCTTGTTAAAAATCTTCTCATTAATGATTCTTTTTTCATTCACTGGTTAGATTATGACGCCTTGACAATTCAAATGGAGCATGGAGTACTAATTATTTTTGTTGTTACATCGTTTTTTAAGACGCTTCATTCATGCGTAACAGAATTAATCTTACATAACTCAGGGGAATGCTTTTCCACAAAGGGTGAAATAGCACCGTCGTCCACAACATTGATTTAATCTGTAAATACTTATGTAAGTAGCAATTGAATTATTAAAAAATATAGTTGATTAATGAAGGATTTTCACATGTGAAAGCTGAGTCCCTTTTATTATCACCATTATTTGAAATAAAAAGCCTAATCAAGTCTACAGGAACCTAATTGGAAACTGTATAATAGATGCTATGCTAGGGTCAGTTAATTTTCCTCTGAAGACAACAACCATATTGTACTTGTTAAAATGTGAATAGTTTCAGTTGCTAAGGACACTTCATTGGGTGCTTGCATAATATCTGTCTTCATACTGCAGAAAGAGATTAAAAAAAAATACCCTTTCAATTATATGCTTTGTTACATGCTTACTAAAAACCAAATTATTTAAACTCAGTTACTGCACAGAATTCTCACTCTCCTCAATATCTGACGGCGTTAACAAAAGAAAGCAGTAAGTTGCCATTTCTCTCATATTTTGTTTTCTGGACTTCTGGAATTCAAAGAAAAACTTAGAAACATCATAACCATGGAGTCAGAAGTGATTATTTATATGTATCACTGTTAAAGACCTATTTGTACCATCCTATCCTAATGAGGGCTTCACCTCAGCTTCTCTTTCCAATTCGTTGGTTTTGGTGGGAATTAGATATTCAGTGCAAATTTAGTACAGAATTTAGTTGCTCGGAGAAAGATGGTTTTGGACACAGAGTTAGTGTCTTCTGTATCTGACGCCTAGGAAGCTCCTAGAGCTATGAGTAATTGCATCAAATTTCACTAAGTAAGAAAATTAGTTGTCCAGAACAAAATTTTCAGTAACTACAGCTGTGAAGAGGAATTAAATATCTAGCAGCCTTCCAAACAATGGGAGATCTGGGCGCTTCTGAGAATAAAGCTTAAACTGAATTTTTTTATTTTGTTAGTCTGAAGGTAGAAGCAAAGATCATAAAAACCATATGCTTTTTCTTATAATACAAGAGATGCTAGCATTCTTTTCCATAACAGCTTGTATTTTAATACTTAAAAAAAAAAAAAAAAAAAAAAAAAAGCCCTACAAACATAATCGGAAAGCAATGCTTTGAGGTGAAAAGAAGTGAGCCCCTGTCATTACACGTGTTGAACTCTATAGTTGTAAGTCACCTGAATATTTTTTCTCTCTTTAATATATAATTCATGTAGTAGCGTGTTTGTGTGCATGAATTTAGGACTCTTCGCCTATTAGTCCTATTCTCCTGTCTTGAAAGGGAATAGTTAAAGCTGGCCTAAACAGGCAAGAGCAACCCTCCCCTCTTTATAAGTACTCTAATTGCTAAATAAAGAAGCCTAACTTAATATTCTGTTTACCATATCCAGAGTTTCACAGGTGCTCTGCATAAGGGCTGCTCTTAGCTTCATAATAAGCTCTTTTATTTTCATCCCTTCCCAAAATGATTCAATAACTAGATGGTGGCAGGTACGAGACTAGCAACTAAGGAATCAAACAGCTGTTGGGCGTAAACAGTTATGCATCAATTCACTCCTATCTCTCAGTGACATGCATATGTTTATGAAAAACATTCCATTCTCTTTCAATGCAAATCAGGACTGCATTTTGTTATTTCTACTTTTTTTTTTTTCCTCCTGAAATCACATTTCCTCCAGGAAATTGCATGATGTATAGTGCAGAATTTTCCCTTGTAACGTAACGCATTCACAATTAATTGTCAGATTTTTGATTCACTTGAAAAAGGAAAGAATCAGACCCTAACTTACGCTAGTCATTAAAAAATGTGTTATATATATGTAATATTGGACTACCAAGTCCTTTCCCTGACCAAAAGCTGAGTACAATGCAAACAACTTTTAGAGCTTTGGTTTGAGCCGTGAAGAACTAATGGGAGAAAATACTTGAACCCGTGGGAAATGGATGACATGTCATTGCTGTGGGCTCATCGTGCGGTGTGATACCACATGGCTGTAGAGGCTCTTGATAGTTGAGACTGGGAGATGTTTCATGGTTAGCTGATGTAGAGATAGTGCAGCCAAGGGGAAAACAGTGGCAGTGCTGAGCTGCTTCACTTGATGCTGACATTGAATGGAATGCTGCATTCACCAAGCCTGGCTGAAGGAGCCAGGGGGATCTGAGGGACTGAGGAGCACGCGTGTGTATGTGTGTGCAAAGCACTCCCTGATACAGCCTTCCTAATTTAGTCAACTTAATGAATTCCCTAAACTGAAAAATCTTCCCTATGGTAGTATTTTCCTAGAAAGGTCTAAGCACAAAAGCAGGAAAAATACTGTTTCTGTTGTTAAACAAGTGCATGAATGCTCCAGTAACTGCTTGTCTTACCTCGAGTCAAAAATCGACACGCAAGGCTGGGAGCCTCTGGTTCAGACAAGTGGGGACTGCCAACATTTCAGCCATTTAGCACTGAGCTGCGACACTCCTACGCACGATAATTGCTTTCTCTACAGGTATATGTATACAATCTAATTACATTTTTTAAAACGTGACAAAGTACTGCACGGTTACTTAGTGCCACTCTCCACAACAAATACTGGAAGAATTGGGTACAAGATGCAGCTCTCCTGCATTCCAGGCCACAGCCACAACTGCTCATTTGCACACTGAAGCAAATTTTACCTACCAGTCTCAAAAATAAGCACTATATTTCCCTTTTTTATGCAGGTCCTGTTGAGTTCCCAGTAGATGAGTTTGTAAGAAGGGAATAATGGACACTCAAAATGCACGTATGTCAGAGCTTACCATGCAGATAAGGAAACCACTGCCAGCAGCAATGCTAGGATGCCATGCTATGTTTTAGTATATAACTAATAAGTACTAATATTTACTAAGAGTCAGAAAAGTATTTTTGTTTTCGTTATACGGCAGGGGAAAAGCAAGATCTATTTCTAATTAATATAAAACCTTTTATCCTAAGGCTTTGGAAAATCAAAAGTCCAGAATTGATTTTTTTTTTTTTTTTTTTTTTTGAGATCATTTGCTATAAATTATTTGTGTGAAACAATTGATAGTAAATGTAATGAATGGGCACTTACAGGATGTTCAGCACAGTTCCATTATGTGAAATCAACAGGAAAAGGATCTATTTTAGAATGATTTTTACTTTAACAGAGAATAACTTGCCTGGACCACAACCAACCTATATCATAATCTCCGTCTAAAGTCATTAAGTCAATTTTACTACATCATTCAGGTAAAATATGAAAGCAGATTTCTGCTTTATCAGTGAAATTTAGCTCTCTGGTCCCCTAGCAGCTGAATTATATACAAGGAGCTACAGTTTAAAATACAATCTGTCAAACATACATTTAATAAAATTCCATCGCGATCATTTAAATTTTATCAGAATGTCTTAAAAAAAAAAAAAAAAACACTTTGCGAAGAGAGGTTGCAGACATCTATATGGGTTTTTTGCATAGAACCCCTTTCCCTTCAGCATATTTCAGAAGCATTTGCTCCTCACTAGATCTAGTTCATGGCCTGTTTTCACTGTGAGGCTCAGCAGTGTTCTTGATGCCAGCTGCAGTGCAGATCATGGCAGATTCGTAAGAACTTTTCTTTCATCCTTCCAACGTGAAACGCCCCTTCTGTGTTAACTCAAGAAGGGAGGAGCATCAGGAACAGGACCGACCGCAAGATAACCAAGAATCAAGGGAATCTTTTGCAATTTAGAGCACTCAGGACATCTATTCTAACTTTCACAGCATTAGCCATTTTAGGGCTTGAACTTCAAGCAGACCAACTTAAGCCTCTTGAGTATAACCACAGAACTATACCTCTCCACCTCCGTGCATTAGGTCATCTCTGTTTAAATAGCAGTGGAGATCTGCTAAATCCAATTGTCTGCCTCTGGGACAACTTCCTTAAAATAGAGATCAGAACTATTGTCTTCTCCTTGGATTCTTCCATTCTGGAACAATTGGAAAAAAATTGCTAGGGGGATGCTTTGCAACTGTCAGGAGCGGTGTTTTTTGTTTTGTTTTTTTAAATATGACAAAATATATGTTCAGAGTGATGAATGAACGGAGTGAGCAGTGTGTGGGGATTCAACTTATACTGAAATATGTATCTAGGAGAGAAAGGCAGAGAGGTAAAATGATGCAGAGCTGACCACAAAGCTCACAGGTATTATTCTCACCCCCGTGCTGTATCGCATATGAGGCAAAGAGTTGTTTTTTAGCTCTGTTAGCTGACACGCTTAAGCAACAATTCCATAAATGCAACAAAATTAGCATTTACGTGCTGCGTGCATACTACAGCCTTGTTTCATTTATTAGCATAAAGTTACCTTTTCTCCAAACCACCACCTTGAATTTTAAACATGTACTTCACGTGTGTATTCTACTGTGACAGAACGTGCTAAAGCCACACATTGGCCTGAAAAAAAGTGGAAAAGCAAGCTCTGCTAGAGAAATACAAGGAAAAATGCCACATGAGGTAACGTGGATTTCCTGTCATACACAGAGTCTAGATTTGCTAAGCCGCCTGAATTAGATTTATGTCTCCTGAATGATTAGATCCTGTATATTTACGTTCTCATTGTTTGTGTCAATAGAAGGTACTGTGTGCAACTATTATTTCACCTGGATCTTGCTGTTTTCCCTTCTAGACCAGAAGCTTATCCTCTCTGTTCTATAATTTTTCTGCTGTGTCCAAGCCAAAATTATTCAAATATTATAAATCCTCTCCAGACTTTGAATGTATTCTTAAACATTCCTCTTTGTCAGTTGCCAACAGCTTTGGTCATTTCTTAGTTGGCTGCCTGAAGACCACAGCTACTTTCTTCCAATCACAAAGATAAAAAAGGTTGATCTTAGACATATATCTCAATTTTTTCTTATGTTTATGAAGTTATACCTTTGTTGAACAGCTGGCTTATAGGAGGATCGTGCCCAGCAGAAAAGTAATGCACGGTCTAGTACAACGCGTTTTTGTTCTGACAGTTAGAGGCCTTTACTGACTTAGCCTGTTATGTTCTAGCTATGTAAACGCTCCCAACTGAGAGACACAGTTTATTGTCCAGAGACAACAATATTTTGTGGATGCTTATTGCCAGAATAAATCAAGAGACATGTCAGACATATCCATTGTCATTGCAATCATTGGCAAGGCAGAGGCAGTTTCAAGCAACAGAAACAAAAAATGCAAGCAATACACTTAAATGTCAAGTATGGTATGCCCCAGGGCTCAATACTGAGGCTGTGTATAATCAATGAATATTAAGGTCTTGTAAATACAAACTAAACAAGAGACTCTGGCAAAGCAGATTACGATAACAAAAAGAGAAGACATAGAAAGCTTACCCCTATCCTGGGCTCACTCACAAAACTCCAGCAGAGCAGATCTCCAGAAGATATCCTTCCCCACTGGTAGCCAGCTCTTAAATAGGTCTAGGAATTGCCTTCACCTGTGCTCCTCTGGCTGACTCATGGCTCGCCTCAGGTGATCAATCAGGTTCAGGCCGTGACTCAGCAGTTCCCATACAGGCAACTAGATTTAAAATTTTTATTAATGATCTTGATGGGGGGATTGAGTGCACCATCAATAAGTTTGCAGGTATGAAAGTGTCATAATTTATCACTGAATGGATTTTTTCCTTTGTTCTTTTGCATGTTGACCCACATTCCGACATAGTTATTTTCTGAAGGCTTTTTTTTTTCTGTTTCATAAATCATGCCTCTAAAGCATTTAGAATCCTTCTTCCTCTATACTCGCCAGAAAAAAAGATGCAATTCTTCATACTCTGTTAAACAAGTACATTGGAGTTCTTACTAGAAAGGTACAGTCCTACTGGACTATTTTTCTGTGTCCTCATGCACTCTAAGAAAAATGTCACAATAAAATAATAATAATAGACTAATCCCTTTTCCTTCAAAAGCTCAAACTTGAGCCTACATCAATAGCTCTAGTAGTCTATAAAGATTTGGTCATTACTCTTTGTATTCACTGTTATTTTAGGCTTTTTTATTAAAAAAAAAAAAAAAAAAAAGAATTTCAATTGTGCAAACGCAGTTGATAATGATATGTTACAAACCTATGCAGTTATTTTCCTATTCTCCTCTCAAATGTTTTTACCTACCTGCAAAAAGTCACCTAAACTCAGCTTCCACTCACTGCTGAACTATGACTTATTTTTAAGCACGAGATCCTGTAAAAAAGGAAAAAGGGATGGTCACTGAATATGAAATTCTAACTTTCACCCGTACTTCAGATCAGTTTCTTGTTTTAAATCCCACTTAATTACTCTGCTGCTTGTTACTGACTCTATCTTAAGTGCTTTTTGATGAGATGTAGGGATGATGATATAAAAATAATTGATTCATATTTTCTTGGTGGCTGAAGAGATATTTAAACAAATTTTTTTAGTCTTATGTTATGCTTGAAAATTAAAAGTGAAATTTCAAGCAAAAAAAAAAAAAAAAAAAACCAAAAAAACAAAACCAACCAACAACTTTCCACAGACTTAATGTACTTAAGGCTGATATGTTGATGTTCACTGTTTGTGGTATGGGAAACGTAAAGAATCAGTATTCTGCTTATCATACAATGCATGCATACATATTGCAAAATATTTTTTGCATCTTAAGAAAGAAGTTGGCATGATCGTTACGCTACCTTACTAAAGAAGGGAGGGAGTCCTGGAGAATGGGAAAGATATTCCTTTATTTTATATTAAGCTTCAATGTAATTTCCTTAATATCCAAGCTGAAAACATTCCACTGGTATGTAGTTATTTCTGTGTATTTATTCATGAGTTTGAAATCTCACATAACAGTTTTCAAGGAATCTAGGGCAATAAAAATAATGGAAAATATTAACAATTGCCACTGTTGACCCACCTATCTGTTGTAGGCATTTAATCTGATCACTGTCATCATTACCATGAGATTCAAAAACTGGCCGTTTAAAATTTCAAAAGTTCCTTGGCTGATGCAATCTGGATGTATATTCAGCCACAGGTCAGGAGATCTTTCTTCTAAATTCATTCAAGTGATACACAAACAGACATTTTAGATCAAATTCTGGTACAGGAATCTGAGTGTTACGTTGGAACCGAGCAACATTTGTACACCTTAGTCACTGATTATGGCAATAAACTTCACCTAAAAAGACCGTCCTAATTATCTGTCCGTTATTTCAGTATAGAAAAGTACTGTCAGTTTAAAAATCTGCTTTAATCTTCCAGAGTAATAAATTTTTGCTGTTATGATTTGTGGTATTTCTTTGCTTTCCATCACAAAATTCTAAATCCATCAAATCCATCCCATGACCCCAAATGGAGACCCCCAATCCATCCCATGACCCCAAAATGGGGATCCCAACTCCAAGACCCCAAATGGAGCCCCCAACCCATCCTGTAACTCGATATGGAGACCCCCAAATGGAGATCCACCCACCCATCCCAAAAACCCCAAACGGACACCCTCACCCATCCCAAAAACCCCAAATGGAGACTCCCAACTCCGTGACCCCAAATGGAGACCCCAACCCATCCCAAAAACCATAAATGGGGACCCCAACTCCATGGTTGGAGGCCTGTAACCAGCGGTGTTCCTCAGGGGTCGGTGCTGGGTCTGGTCAACATCTTCATCAATGACCCATCAATGATGAGGGGATAGTGGCCACCCTCAGCAAGTTTGCTGATGATACGAAGTTGGGAGGATTGGCTGACACACCTGAAGGCTGTGCTGCCATTCAGCGAGACCTGTACAGGCTGGAGAGCTGGGCAGAAAAAAACCGGATGAGGTTTAACAAAAGCAAGTGTAGAGTCTTGCATCTGGGGAGGAATAATTGCATGCACCGGTACAGGTTGGGGGATGAGCTGCTGGAGGGGAGCTCTGCGGAGAGGGACGTGGGTGTCCTGGTGGACGACAGGTCGGCCATGAGCCAGCAGTGTGCCCTCGTGGCCAAGAGGGCCAATGGCATCCTGGGGTGCATTAAAAAGAGTGTGGCCAGCAGGTCGAAGGAGGTGATCCTCCCCCTCTACTCTGCCCTGGTAAGACCTCATCTGGAGTACTGCGTCCAGTTCTGGGCTCCCCAGTACAAAAAAGACAGGGATCTCTTGGAAAGAGTCCAGCGGAGGGCCACCAAGATGGTGAAGGGCCTGGAGCATCTCTCCTATGAGGAAAGGCTGAGTGAACTGGGTCTGTTCAGCCTTGAGAAAAGGAGACTGAGAGGGGACCTGATCCAGGTCTATAAATATCTAAGGTGTGGGGGGCAGAATGGCGAGGGCGGACTCTTTTCAGTGGTGAGTGGAGACAGGACGAGGGGAAACGGCTGGAAACTGCAGCATAGGAAGTTCCGCACAAACGTGCGCAAGAACTTCTTTACAGTGAGGTGACGGAGCACTGGAACAGGCTGCCCAGGGAGGTGGTGGAGTCTCCTTCTCTGGAGATGTTCAAGACTTGCCTGGATGCCTACCTGTGCGACCTGCTGTAGGGAACCTGCTTTGGCCGGGGGGTTGGACTCGATGATCTCTGGAGGTCCCTTCCAACTCCCACAGTTTTGTGATTCTGTGAAATGACATTATAATTTTACAAAACATATTACCTTGAAACTAGTACATATGGACCAATTATTATTTCTTAGTCCTGCAAAATTACTTACGCACAAGACTGTACATCAGCAGAGAGGTTAAATCAATTAGTTTTGCAAATGACCCACTCACAGACCCCTGTTTATCAAATGGTGAATTCCTAGCTCTGTCTTTAAAACCCAATAAAAAGTAACAGGAGAATTAGTCCTAAATCTAGTTTTCCATCCTCAGCATAATTTGAGGGAAGTTATTTGCATCCATGGTCATTGCAAACAGCAGTCATTTAAATTTAATAATGTAACCTTTCAAGCCTAACTTGAAATGTCTCACCGATGATGCATGTATAGATATATTAAAGCGTGAAAAACAGCATTTAATCTAGTCTTTAGTTTTAGGAAAAGATCTTTGCAACCTGCTCAGTGCAGAACATCACATTCAAGATTGCAGTTGTTCTCATGCAACTGCTGGTAGCTGACAGCAAAAATGTGGGCTTATAATATAAATATATACACATTTAAACCTAACGCAGTCCAGAGGTTAACGACTTGTATATTTATTCTGCTTTCGGTATGTAAACAAGTAGAAGTCTTCAACATTGTTCAAAATAATGGGATTGATGTATTTTCATTTGTAAGTCATGTGATGGAGAGGAGAATTTTCAAATAACATCTGTTTTCTATTTAAAAAAAAAATCTAATTACCCTTGGTGAGATTTTTACGGTAGATTGTCACTTACTAGTAAATCATTTTTACCATATACTTCATTATTGAAGAAAGTAATTCCAATATGAGTATTAGAATTACTACATGATAGCAACTAACGTGCTACAAACATCTCGTGTACCACAAAAAAAAAAAAATAAAAAAAAATAAAAAAAGTAGTTAAGTAAATCCTTAATAGTTCTGTTCAAGTTTTACATTGGTCGGAATTATTATTGTTTAAATGTGTTCTCAGTGTGTTCGTCAGAGGCATGAACTCTCACACTGCACACAGTATAGCGTGATTACATCTGCTTAATTGTGTTCCTGTATTATTTCATTAGCATTTTAATGGCATTTCCATAGTCAAGCTTCTACAAAAGCACCTCAAATACACCTCCTCTGTTCAGCATAGTTATAGGTATTAATTCAAATGGCCGCTAATCATGTGTACAAAATGGAGACCGGTGAAATAGATAGACATAATTAATTTACCTAGAAATGTCATAAAACTCAGTGGCGTATAATGAAATTACACAGTAATAAATATATAAACATCACTTAATTCCGTTATAAACCCCAAAGTGACAGAAATAATGATGAATTGTAATGTAGGATGAAGCCTATTCTTGATCAAACATTTTTGTTAGCTAAGTCAACTTCACGGGAATCAAAACTGCATAATTCTCTTTAAATTTATATGGATTAATATTAATAAACAAAATTATAAAGATCCACTAATAATTAATCAAGCTAAAATAACCGTAAAATAATAGTTTAACATGGTTTAAGCTTAAATGCATTATTGATAATGGAGTGATACATCGGGGAAGGCTTCTAGTATTTTATTTTAAATTATGTTCCTATTCTACAAACCTCTTTACAAAAAAAAAAAAAAAAAAAAAAAAAAAAAAAAGCAGTATAAAGCCTCAAAATCCTCACCATGTTTGAGGTATTTCTTCTTACGCAGAAAATGCTGGCTCGGGAAAGATTGTTAAAACAGTCCAATTCCTTCTTGTAAAATGTAATCAAAGCTGAAGAGAGAGAGAACTGTAGATGAGTGAAACTCACGTGCTTTAAAATTTTGGAAAAAGCTGTGCTCGAAGAAAGTCTTGAGAAATAAATAATAATTTTGAAATGCATGAATTACGCAAAGTTTCTTTCGCTTAATTTAATTTTTCTTCTTGAAGATTTCGTCGTGTGCGTTTTGATAAGAAAGCATAATTATAAGCAAACGTATAATCGCACATGAGAGACTCTATTACTGACATAGCACAGAAAGCTTTAGGCCTATATTACTGTTTTGCAGAGGACTGCTTCTTGCAGTCTTTGGGATGAAGAGATGAACTGACCTCCCAAAATATTTCCCAGGCTTTTTCCAATAAATTTCTTTAACCAAAAAATAACTCTCTGTGCCTTCTTTCGCATCGTGCCAGGACTTGCAGGATGAAAAAATACATTATCTGAAGTGAGAGGTGTCATAAAGGGTACTCGCAATGGCCTTTACCCAAATCCTAACGCGGTCCTTCTGCATAGCATGACAATTACAGTGAAAAATGCTCTGCTGGATTTGCTATGTAAAGTGAACCTGTAAAACTGTATTACTGCAGATATGCCAGAATGCAAAAGAAAAAGATACTCATGGGACCGCTTTGGAATTATAAATTGGTATAATTCATCAGAGTTCAGCTGCAATATGGAAAAGCCAACAGACACAAAATTGAAACTGCCAGTATTAGCACAATATCTGTGTTTTCATTCCTGACCCTCTCACACCTTTCAGTAACAAACAAGCGCATTAAATCTAGTGCTCTCAATTTGAGTATTGGGAAGGCTCATGTTTTTGAAGGTAGGAATCCTTGATTAAAATTCTAGCTTGCTTCATATGTGATTATCCTGAAATGTCACAAAAATTGGTTCCTGTTAAGAACAGTGAGAAATTATATGTAGTTAGCAATTATAACAGCAGCATTTTCTTCTAAATAATTGGAAGAAATCTGAAGTTATATTGACAGTAGTTAATCATTGTGAATGCGTGAAATAAACTGAGGAAGGTGCTGGCATTTATATGATGGGTTTTCAGAATCAGATAACCTGAATCAGATAACCTGAAATGCTTTCATACAGACTAGAGCAATTAAAAATGAAGAAAGTCAAACCAACCACAACGAACAAAGAAAAAGAAACCAATAGACCCAAAGCGCTAAATAAACAAATCATTAGTAGACGTATGAACTGTGATTTTTGAAATAGTAACTTACCTTAGGCAAGCATACTTTATTATTAAGATTTCCAGACGTATGACATTTTCAGGTCTTCTACGCAGTCTCTTTAGCGTGAAGAAATTTCTGGATTCCTAAAAACGTATTATCCTCAATCCGTAGCTCTTGGTTACTTTTCACAAATATTGAGTGAAAGCAATGTGTCCTTACTTCCAAGAAGACCAATGGTATCCTGATACGCATTGAAAAGAGTGTGGCCAGCAGGTCAAGGGAGTTCATCTTCCTCCTCTTCTCTGTCCTGGTGAGGCATCATTTAGAATACTGTGTCTAGTTCTGGGCTCCCCAGTTCAGAAAAGACAGGTATATCCTAGAAGGTGTCAAGAGGAGGGCCACAAGGATGATAAAGAGCCTGGAGCATCTCCCATGTGAGGAAAGGCTGAGCAACCTGGGTCTGTTCATCCTGGGGAAGAGAAGACTGAGAGAGGATCTTATTAATGTTCATAAATATTTAAAGGAAGATGGAAGGCAAATGGCTGAAGCCAGGCTCCTCTCAGAGGTGTGCTGTAATAGGACAAGGAGTAATGGCAAAAAACTTGAACGTAGGAAGTTCCATGCTAACATGTTGAAGAACTTACTTATGTAAGGGTGATAGAGCGCTGGAACAGGTTGCCCAGAGAGGTTGTGGAATCTCCTTCTACAGAGATACTTAAGACCTGCCTAGATGCCTACCTGCGTGACCTAGTGTAGGGAGCATGCTTTAGTAGGAGAGTTGGTCTCTATAATCTCTTGAGGTCCCTTCCAACCCCTGTGATTTTGTGATTCTAAAAGAAGATCGCCTCTTGTTTGTTATCATTTGGTGAAGGAAATAGGTGAGAAATCAAGTGTCCCAAAAATTGTTCTTACAATTTGTTCTCTCTTTTCAGTTTGGTTTTGATACAGGCCATTCATCTGACTATTTTCACAGTTATTTTACTTCTTCCACTTATTCTCTTTTTTTTTTTTTTTTTTTTTTTTTGTTTTTTTTTAAACAGAAGAGAAATATAACACTTGAAAGCCTTTAAAATTTTTTCACTATATCAGTTTGAATAAGTCATTTCTGATACTTTAGCAGGAATCTGTCAAATGTCCTGTCAGTAACAGATTCTGCTGTGTTCAATCTGGAATTTAATTCATCCTCATAAATATCTACTGCTCTTCTTTCATATCGTTTTATTCCTTTTCTCCAGCTTTTCTAGGCTACAGCTATCCCCCACTATCCCATTCTATTGTTTGTAACAATAGCTGTCATTTTACTTTTTTTTTTTTTTTGCTCATCATCTAATGACTTTTTTTTTCAAGAGAAGTCTTCTGTTCTATTTTTTGTGTTTATGAAGCTTCTCTTTTCCACAAGCTTCTCAAATCTAAACTCCTGTTTATGTATCAACTCAGTAGCTAGCAAAACTGGACACCATGACAGCATGATTTTTCACTAGGGTACAGTCCCAGATTAAGGAAAAGATGGTAACATCTCATTTTTCATCGTTCCCTCCACTCTTCATATCCTATTCAGTTCTCCATTGGAATGAATTTATTTACTAAGTAAACAAACTGTAGTAGCTGACAGATGGATAGTAACAGTCAAGAAATGTCCCTATTTATCACTAATACACATCTTTGAGTGGACTTACCAGATAGGATCATAAAGTACATCTTAAAATAAAACTGCTTATTCATAAAACTGAAATACTAATCTTCTAAATAATTTATAAAAAATATTATCTTACATTTCCTACTTAAATGGAGTCGATGCCTGAGAGTATCGCAGTCCGCTTGATAAATCAGAGAAGTCAGAAACTCCAGCAATGTTCTTTTCCAGTAAATCTCTTCAGTAAATAATGACGGTTCAAACATAGTGATTTCTTCACATAATGGGATTTGGATGATTTTCTGCAGAGTAGATATAAAACAGACATCATTTTTCATGAACCAGGAGTTCATTTTATAGATGCTTTATGTGTGTTTCCTGCGTATGCTGAAAAATACGTTTGTGATCAGGGTAGGAAAAAGATGCAAGAAAGAGTAAGGCAATACAAAGAAATATGGAGTTCATACTAGCCTGTGGAGAGGGCAGGCATTAGACTTGCTAGAGAAAATTTTGTCTGTGATTCAGAAATACCCAGGGATGCTAAGCATGTCTCCTGAAAGAGATTTCTTTTGCGATGTTTGTATTTTTGCACATTATACTAAAGTCACAGAAAATCTGCAGTCTGATTGCTGGCAAAACTTTCACATGATAATTAGAACAGGACTTGCCCCATGCAGTGTTCTACAGATAAGTAGAAGTCTGAATTTAAATCATCATAAAGAAGTTTCTATTACACCTCATGCTCTCTAGTCATGAATAATATTGACAAATATTCAGCTTGTAAGGGTGCCGAAAATAAAAATCAAAGATTTGGTAGGTATTATGCTGTTTTTTCCAATAATACTTGCCTTTCTCACTTACGATCATGCTGTTAGTCAGAACTCTAAAATTTTGCTGAGTGTATGGTCATTAAAATGATAAAAGCGTGATCCTATCGCTATTGATTTTTCCACTGAATTTTCAGCATGAACATTTTCTGCCCCTGAGAGCACTCCAGCTGCGTTGCCACAACAGGATAAATAATGCCTTTCTATTTCCCTGAGAAGCTGCTTTCTTCATCTTCCGATACAACTTCCCAACTCCATTTTATTTTTCTCTAGACAAATTGGTTTATGGATTCAATGAGGAAAAAATTAAAAAAAAAAAAAGAATCAGTCAAATGAAAAAAAAAATAAAAGAAATTATTCAGAAGTTGTTAAAGATCTTTCCAAGGTTAAGCTGAAATACACGCTCTCCAGTTTTCACTTTTTATTTTAAAGGTTAAAGGGTGCAGTTGCAGTCTGTGAGAAGAAGGGTTTTCTATTTTGGAGTGATTACAGGTAACTGACTTCGTAAGGAAAGAAAAAAAAAAAACTAGAAAAAATGTCAAGTGGGTAGCTTTTATTTTGTTTTGAACATAAAGATATTAGAGGTTTCTTGGACTTAGATCATGCTGACAGACTGCGTATTTCTCAACCACTAGCAGATCTACCTCTCCTAAATATAACAGCACAATGCTATCTGCATTTTCTCTGACTAGCAGGTCACAAGAGGTTTTTTTTTATTTATTTCATGCATCATTCAACATTTGTTTTAGTCATTCTATGAAGTGAGAATATACTTCATTCTGCCCAGAACAATGTAAAAAAAAAAAAAAAGCAACAAATATTTTTGTCTGCTTTTCAGCAACACACTTGATTGGACTTACATTTTGTTGCCATATGTTGCCATGCCATGGGTTATTTCAGTGTATCTGTGAATTAAAAAGCAAACTGGTCTTTACCTTCTTTGCTCTGAATGTATTCTCTGCACTCTAAAAACGCAAAGCCTGGATTTCTGGCTTTGGCAACACCACGAGCACAGCTCACTCAAATTGAGTAGGTTTTAATATTAACAAATTCCTGCAAGGAAAAGAAAGTATTATGGTACTAGTGGACACACGTGATCTGTGTAGTCTCTATTTTCCCTCAGTTGCTATTGGTAACGATTACCATACCTTTAATAAATTTAAATCATGACACAGTGGCCTACTGTGCGCTGTTCCAGTGTAGTCCAGAGATGCAATGCAGGAAAACAAAATATTACACAGTCTGCACCATTTCTTCTCAAAGTAGCTAGCAACCACCACACCATTCTTCTGTTCTGTGAGATTAAATGAATAAAACAGAAAAAAACTCTTTGATTGTCACGATATATATTTGACAGTCTTGCTAATTCGTAAGTTCTGTATTTCATGCTTGTATTTGTGACCTGTTCAAGGCTGCTTTGTGATACAGCCATGAGAAACAACAGGAAGGCCACAGCTGCAAATATTAGAAACATTTTTATAAGCATTTTTATGAACAACGTATGGCTACTGTACTGGTTATTTAAAGCAGAAAATTAATGTATTTCTGACTCTAAACATGCTCGAGAGTGGTAAGAATACTGTCAATGTACGCATCTCATTTTTCTTCTCGACCACAGCAATTGCTTGAACTTCTTCCTTAGCCTGCATATATTGAAACTGAATTTGCTTTCTTGATAGCATCTAGTGAGTAGTTCTTGCTGACCTCAGGATGCCTTAGGTACAGATTAAAATTACAACATTACTCAGATTAACAGTTAATACTGCAAAGGCATCTTCAGTCCCGAGAGTCAAATTAGAAAAGGACGGTAACAAATCACATTTTATGGGAAGGTGAGAATACGATTGATACTTGAAATTACTGAGTGATTTGTTTCAGTGCTTCTGCAAGCTGATGTCAGAAAGCTGGATAGCCCACTGCCATATTACTGCTTCTTTTTTTTCCCCCCAACGTATTTCACATTTTAATCTACAGAAGAGTTCATGCTGTTCCTTTAGCATGGCAGCAAGAACTCCAGAAAAAGTACCATTTACCTTCCCTGCCCCTGTACTCGGCACTGGTGAGGCCTCACCTCGAGTGCTGTGTTCAGTTTTGGGCACCTCAGTACAGAAAGGACATGGAGGTGCTGCAGCAGGTCCAGAGAAGGGCAACAGGGCTGGTGAAGGACTTGGCAAATATGGTCTGTGAGGAAAGACTGAAGGAACTGGGGCTGTTCAGTCTGGGGAAGAGGAGGCTGAGAGGAGACTTTATTGCTCTCTTCCAATACCTGAAAGGTGATTGCAGCGAGAGGGTTGGTCTCTTCTCACTGGTGACAGGACAAAGGGAAATGACCTCAAGTTGTGCAGGTTGGATGTCAGGAAAACCTTCTTTACAGAAAGGGTGGTTAAGCACTGGAATGGGCTCCCCAGGGAGGTGGTTGAGTCACCATCCCTGGACGTGTTTGAAAACTGTTTGGATGTGGTGCTCAGGGACATGATTTAGTGGAGGGTTGTTAAGAGTTAGGGTGGTATGGTTAAGCTGCGGTTGGACTTGATGATCCTGAATGTCTTTTCCAACCTGAGCAATTCTATGATTCTATGTCATGTAATCTATTTCTTGCCATGAATACAGAATATTTTACTTATTCTTTAATTATGTATTGAAATAAAGGGTTTGATGTCAAACCTTGAACAGTCCCAGAGGCCACCTCCAATACCAATTCCTATCTGTGCTTCCCCTTTGTTCCTACAAAATAATGTTTTGGCATGACTAGCCTACAGGCCCCCTGAAAAATGTGTTTTCCTTTCCTCAGCTTTCTTAAGACCAATATGAGGCATGTTATGTCTTGCCCACCCTCTCTTACCCATTGTCTCACAGAAAGGTGAGTCTGTGTAAACGTTTTACGTGTAAATTGATGACAACTATGCTTGAATGGCTCAAAAACACTGTTCTCATTAGCAAGATGCCTCTCCCGAACCAAGTGAGGGAGAAAAAAGTTGAGAATTTGATAAGGAAAAGTGAAGAAGCTTTAGGAGGAAAATACAACTTAAAAAAAAAAATGTCAAAACATGTTTTGACATTGTAGGGTGTCACCACTTTGCTCAGACGGCACAGAAGTTAATATCAGTTTTGAGATAGACTTTAATGGGAAAATCTCGTGGCTAATCATGAAAACTAATGTCTCTTTTTTTCTCGCTCTTCATGACAAGTGTGTGAAAACATATTACTCTCTGTCTTTCAGTGGCATTTATACACTATTTACATAAAAATAAACTTCTCTTCCAAGTCTGTACAGTGGATATTGTGCTATTTATGGCTTCAGCTTTGGGCAAAGATATCAGTGTTCTATAAGCACTGCATCCCTATGTGGGACACTTCTGTTTTGCATTAACAAAACTGAATAGCCTCCACAGCACTTCAACACTTTTTTAAATTTCAGAAGGATTGAAGCTGAAACTGTGGAAAATATGCCTGTCTAAACCACTGTATCTTAGCCTGAAAGCACAACATGACAGATGGAAGGTAGACTACTTGTGGTTAAATTAGAGATGACACACGTGAATGCGCTCATTTCTTAAGAAACCAGACTTAAGGAGATAATATTTCAAGTCCCTAGTTTTTCCAGTGAAATAAACAAAAGCATCCTAACCCTGTAGCTTCAGGGAAAAAAAAAAAAAAAAAAACCAACCTCTTAATACTCTGTGATGACTCTTTTTTTGGCCTCAGAGAGGTCCTCTGGATATTTTTCACTCTGTTCTGTATGCAGTGAGAGGGAAAGTGAGATAACGCACCCCACAAGCTTGTGTGTGCCTGTGACATTTGTCAAAGCTGTTACATCCATGACAGCTGAAAGGTCTGCAGTCATCTGATTGCGCAGGCGAGTGAATCCTATTGTCATCACTCTGAAGCCTAAAAACTGTGTGGAGCTACGCCAGAAGTGCTGCAGTTTTAGCAAATGCATTGGCTTGACAAACCAGTATTGCTAAGATGGAGTAACATTCAGGTTAATGACAGCTGTTCTGTCAGCTGCTTCCTAACGCAACAGTGTTTGCAGATCGAGGAGCAAAGGTAATATTTTGACAGGTTATTTTGGGGTATTGATGTTGTATGCTTGTTCCTTGTTATTTTACTTTTTTTTTTTCTTTTTTCTTTTTTTTTTTTTTTTTTTTTTGGTTAAGCTAGCTTGAAAGGAAATGGTAAAGTATACTTCAGTATATCACAAAGAAATAAGAGATGTTGCTCTTGAGACTTTCCAGACAATATTCACTACTCTGGAACATAAAGCACGTTATTCTGTACTTTAGTTCAATAAGAGTAAAGAAAGAATGAGGCTATTTCCACTGGGATAACTTTTAAACTACACAAGTAGATGTTTAAATGCACGCTGCTTCTTCTTATCCAACTTGGATGGTGGCTAGAATAATTGCTGAATCTGAACAATATGAAAGCTTATTTCAGCTTCAGCTTCGGCTCTGTGGGTGACCACCTGACTTGACTAAGTCAAGCATAAACTTCTCACTGACTGTAATAAAAATAGTATTTCATCATGCAGCGTAGACTCCTTATACAATTTATGTCAACAGTAAGTTGCAGAACAGAACTCCTCCTGTATAAGATACCACAAAACGTCTGCTTCAGTAGAAACCTTCATAACTTCATGTAAATTAAAGCCAGAGATATCGTTACATGATTGGATACGTGTATAATCAAAGAATATTAAGATGCTATAACCACAAAATAAACAAGAGAGTTAGGCAGAGCAGACTATGATAACAAAAGAGAATAAATAGAAGGCTTACCCCTATCCTGGACTCACTCAAAAAACACCAACAAAGCAGATCTCCAGAAGAGATCCTTCCCCCCTGGTAGCCAGCTCTTAAATAGGTCTAGGAGGGGTACAGCCAGGTTCCACCCCTTCCAGCAGCACAGGCGAATTGCCTTCACCTGCGCTCCTCTGGCTGACTCGTGGCTCGCCTCAGGTGATCAATCAGGTTCAGGCCGTGACTCAGCAGTTCCCATACAATATGCAAGGAAAGTACCACTGCCTTCCTAAAAAGATGTGAGTGCAGAATGAGATACAGAAAAAATCTGCATTCTCATGCAGCCCGGAGGGAGCTGCAGCATACACGAGACACACAGATAGCCCGAGGCCTGAAAAACATCTTTTCATCTCTAACCCCTGTTGTGCCACTCATCTTTGGAAATTAATTTCCTACATCCGCTGTCCTTCTGTACATCAAAAGGTGCCAGGTTTCACTCAGATATGCTCTAGTAGGTGATGAAACTTTAGTTAGCAAAATATTTCAGTCTTCAGAAAAATTAAAGCTCGATCTACAGATGAGTGCGGCAGATTGTAACAGACTACTTGTGCCTGAAGCCCCAGCCGAATGGAGAATCTCTCCTTCCACCTCTGCCCTTTTCTCTGAAGTTCTATGAGGCCAGAGGGGTTAACATCTTTGATATTTTATTTCTTCTTCTAAACTGCATCTCTAGCTGAATTCACATCTTATAATGCCTCCAGGACATCTTACTGGTACCTGGAGAACAATATTATCCAGATACCCTGATTTCCTACAAAAGGACTGGTGAAGACCTAAACCAGAAGAAATACGCATAATACAACATTTTGGTAAGCAATGTACAGCGTTGGTGTAGATGCTGTCTTCCACCAGCGCGTGGAATGATTTTTGTTGCTGTTTTTGTCATTGGCAGACAGTGACGATCAGAAATAAAATACTAAGCTGCCCGTGGTGATAACTAAAACTGATCTCAATTTTTATGAGCTCTTTTTAAGTGATAATATAAAGAACAGTGTGTAGAACATAAAAAAGTTCAAGGTAAAACAAATCTGCAATGAAAATTGGATATGAATTGGCTCACTAGTCACAATTCAGTAGGCCATGCAGATCACAAAGAAAGGATAGGTTAATAATGTCGAGCTGCCACAAAACAAGCATATTTGGATTTGTAAATAAGCATGACATTTTTACACATCCTGATGTAGTCTGCAAATGCTTCAGGTGGAATATTGTATCAGGTTTTGTTCACTTCATGTTGTAGAGAAAGAAATGGATAAAGTTGAGAGGATGATAGAAAGTTAAAAATCACGATGTCCGAGAAAACAAAGAATTGAAATCATCTGGTCTAAAAAGGGATGCATTTTGGAACATGTGTTGATTTGAGTCCTGCCTGGTTTGAGAGTTGAATATGGACATCACGTGTCTCTGATTGTGATTCTGAAATATCTTTGAAATGTCATTAGAGCGAGGAAAAAAAATAAAAAGAAAGATCCTTGATTTCAAGTAACCACCGTTAATTTTAGTTTAGATTATATCTTCCAAGAGATTTATTTAGTTTTTCTGAAGTTGATTAAAAAAATCATTGAGGAATTAATTACATGATTTCCAGGTTGTAGGGCAAAAAGACATGCACACATGTAAGAGTAAGGGAAACACATCACCTAATTAGCTGAAGTAGCTGAAAGCATTAAATAAACTTACTAAAAATTTCAGTATAATATTTAGTCTCAGAGTAGGTTTTAAATATCAGTTTATTTGATTTTTTGACTGCTTTCATTTCTAGCTCTTACTGATGTTTTTTATTATCGTGATAAGAAATATATTTTTATTAAATCTTATCTCCAAACATCGCTGTGAATTTAAAGCATAGAAGAGTAGAAGAGAAGCATTTTAAACTGGATTTTTGTTTTAAGCAACACTAGTCACTACATTTAAAATATGGGGCGCTACAAAGCATTTTTCCAGTTAAATTACCTAATTTTGTTTCATTTATGGACACGGGAGGAGCAGTATTGCAAAAGCCAAAATCAGCATCCATTGCTCTGCACTTTGTTACAAATGACCAAAAGGAATCGTCTGGGAAAACAAAACAAAACAAAAGAAACAGAATCAACTAGAGTTTCTGCTTTTAAAGAAAATTATTTAATACAAGATTAGAAAAGAAAAAGTTGTCTTCATTGCTTGTCAAATATCATTTATCAAATATGTTATTCATTGATTTTGTATTTTTCCCTTGACTAACGCATTTAAACAAATACTACTTATGATACTGAACCAATACTTCAGCAATCAAAGCATTATCTGTCAAATAAATTACTTGATAAATAGTGGCAGTATTATTCAAAACTCTTAGCCAACTGTTTGTTTGTTTTTTTATTCTTTATTTTCAGCTAGCTGCAATCTCTGACATGGAATTAAGCTGCCTAAATAGAAATTGATGATGCACATCAAATGATAATAGACAGTGTTGATTAGGTATAAGATTTCAGCTCAGACAGTGCTATATTTTCCATTAGACTGCCTCTTTCAATTGTCTTTTGACAGTTCCTTTCTGGGGTTTGTGATCCTTCTTTCCTTACATTTTCTTTCCAACTTATATTGTTCCATAAAAGATAACTGTTCTTTTGTATAATTTATATATGGGAGATGGCTCAATACTGTATTTGAGAAATGCTTACTACACACAATCTTTAACTATTGTTAAAGATTTTACTGCTATTTAACTACTCTGATATGACTTCATAAAAAGAGAAGTCTGAGAACTGAAGTTATCTGTGTGCTAGAAAATGATTTGAGTCTGCCATTTCAGTTACTGCTACTGTTGAAAAATGTGGAATGCACCGTGCAGGGCTAGGCAGGAAAAGAGACAACTTCATAGTTAGAAAAATGTTAGTATAGACAACTGGACAGAAACACTGTCCATAAGCAGGGTGCTGAGCAAATGGGAAAGTAATTTTTTGTAAGTAGTCATGCATTTCTCATTTTCTGTTTGCCAACTGGAAGACATCTGGAGCTTACCTTTGTTGAATCACTCAGCATTCATGACTGCATCCAGAGTCAGTCATCTTCTCTATAACGATTCAAAAGAAAAAAAGGCCAGCAAGCCAATAGGCAGATTTATCAAATTACACTTGAAAAGTTCTCACTTTCTAAAAATGAACTATCAATGTTTCCACAGTGCTAGGATGTTATAAATTTGTATTATTTCTAACATAGTTAAGTCTAAAAAATAGAGATTTTTTTGTACATGCATAAATCAGACTTTGTGCATTAAATACGGCTCTCAACTCTTCATCAAATAAGGAGGGTGAAAGTAAGAGACTGAACGGTTGCAGTTGAGAGAGACATTTCTTCTGTATTGAAGAAATTAACACAGAATAGAACTACAAGGACAGTGATTTCAGCTTAAGTGGAAAGTCTAAGCTCAAGTTCATTTTCCTTTGTTTTATTATTATTTTTGAATGTTTGACTTACCGCACTGAACTTGGAGGAACAAAGTGGTGCAGAATGCTGAGTCTGGGGTGGAAGTGCCACAGCCTATGGCCAATCAGAATGGGTGCCCTGTTCTCCTGGGTCCTTCTTGTGGGTCTGAGTAGGATGGGGCTAAGTGTTGTATGAGTGTATGGTGTGTGTCATATAATAGAATTTTCAAAAATACAAATCACCATTCAGCCACTAAGCTCATCCTGATTAGTAACTAAATTCTAGTCTGTATTTCTGTGAGCGATGCAGTCCTGTTCTTGTGGCCTATAATTTGACCAAGTTTTTTTTACGCTGAAGTTCCTCCATACCTTGTGGGAGCTGACATTGTCAATTTAATGGTGGATCAAACATATATTTCTTCATTTTTAACAACCTAAACATTCAGTTAATACTTCTGTAATTAATATTATCAACAACTTTGCATTAAACTCTTTTTTTTTTTTTTTTTTTTTGCATATTCAATTTGTTTCTGCAACAGTTAATTCAAATTAAGTGTAGTTGGAGCTGAATCAGTATTGCTAATTATTCAGTTGAAAGTAAAGAAAATAACAGTTATGATGGTAGAAATATCTAACTGCAAATGTAGCTGGAAGTATCCTAAAACTGCATCATCTCTAATTGACATCCATGACATTGTAGAATAATTTTCTTGCTCTGCTCCAAATAAATATGAATTTTATGTTATTTTTCATGCCCATGTGATAGCTATTTCTATAACTAAGAAAGTTAAATTTGAATTTGAAAATAAATACCTTGCCCCTCCACAGCTGAAATTCTTGCTTTCATCTGGAGGCAGATTTATAAAACTTCCTTTCACAGTTATTATTTCTAGTTTTGATGCAATTCTGAAGAGGCTTAAGAGGTACCAGACTATGAGCATATTTGTTGAAGTGGCGACTTATCTATTTTACCTAATTTACCTGATTTACCCAACAGAAAATTCAGGAAATTTAACACCATAAGTACCAAACAATAATACCAACCAGTCATATCATTTTTCCTTTCTGAATGATTAGGGCTAACACCAGTCCTTACCTGAAACCTATTTCCTTTTCTCTCTGAACTTACTTGCTAACAATATGACTAGCTATTAGTATAACAATCCAGTTGAAAAAGTGAAGTAAATATAAAAAGAAGCAGAATTGCTTCTTATTTGATATGTTTAATACAAAAACTATATTTCATTTTGCCTATGTACAATTTGTGCATACTTCTGAATCTGACTTCCTGTAACTATGGCGCAAATATATTCACAATTCACAGAACTGCATGGATTGGGAGGGACAGCAAGAGATCATTAAGTTCAAGCCCCCTGTTACAATCAGGCTCCCTACAAATATATGCGACCTACATATCCATATTTCCTTAATTAAGAAAATGGATGTCTGTGACTGACACTATAAATCGTGTCTATTGTATGAACAGCATATGTTTCTTACTATTCATTAGTAGTTTTGTTTCCAAGAAAATCAACACAGTATTTAGATTTTTTTCTCTCTCTTCTTTACAATCAAAGTTTCATAGAAATAATTAATAACATTTGTAAACCTAGGGACACTAGGATATGTTAGGATATGTAGTAGGATGTCTTTGAAAGCGAAGATGTTCTAAATGAAGCCAAAGTTGTTTTAAACCTACTTGACCCATTACCTGAAAGATTTTTCCTACGTGAGTAGGAAGGTGATCTCAGAAATTTCTTAGACGTAGCAAGTGTCATGCAAGCTTTCTCCTTCTTATAGCAGATGCAGTGTTGTTGAGAGAAACTGTCCGGGCTTTCCACTGATGGTATTGCTGACAAATAAATCTGCAGTTTACCTGCACACACACACACAAGTCATGATGTTATTACTTTAGAATTCTGAATATCGTGTTACCTTGAGTGTCTGGCATAAATGATAACTTTGAGAAAGAAAAAAATCCCTGAGGAAGACAGTAAAAAGTAGCAACAGTTCTACTCAGAGAATACTGGAGAACACCGAGAGGAAGACCTGCATACCCCACTCCACAGAAGCATCAAGACCCAAATTACCATTGGCTATCAGCCTGAATAACCGAGTTGAAAAGCTGGCTCTTAATCTTTAAAAGACTATTTCTGGTAGCAGTAATCTCCCTCTGATGCTTTAACTCACAGTTGTGACGTTACTGTTGTGGGTAAGAATAACTGCATTAAGTAAAGGGTTGTTTAACAAAACTGCTAATAGCCCTGTTTTAACTTACTAAGTGGTTTTCTATAGAACTGAGAAACCAAAGTGATGTACATATTTATCTATGTGTTCTTATTTACTTTTGATCATTGCAGTACATAAATTTGATTTCGCAAATTCAGGAAGAAAAATGGTTGCATGATACAGTGATTTTTTTCTTTATAAAATTCTAATTTTTAACTGGAAAAAAACCCCAACATATTAGAACTGCAATATACCTGCCTGGCTTGTTTGTCCTTCTTCCTGTCCAAAATATAGATGGCAAAAAAGTCAGAATTAAAGTCTCAAACCGAGAGTTACGCTAATACTATAAAGTGAACAGGAAGGGGTACGAAACTGTCTGTGCAATTTGACTGCAGCTGGAGGAAGAGAGAAACTGCAGAAGGGCATTGCTGCAGCAGCACTACAAGAAGGTTGTACATTGGCCTGTAGATGAATGATCTCCAAAAGGTATGCTGATCTGAGAGAGTCTTGGCAATCTGGAGTTCGTGTGCATATATTTTGTATTTTGTACAGCCTTTGATCTATAAGGGCACGTTATGACAAGAGAGGGAGAAAAAAAACAAGATAATATGCAGCAACTCTACCAAGACAAAATTTCAAAGATGTATGCTAATTTCTTTGATGAGAGTTTGCTCTTTCAAACATATGGCAAATTAAGGGTCTCTGCATGTTTTGAGGGATCCTGCATTGCAACGTAAATAAATGCCCAAATTCTGCTACGCTGATGTGAATCCACGGCAAGAGTTTGGATAAATGAGATGTCTCCAACTTTAGTTCAATAAACAAGAACAGCAGATTAGTCCATGGGGATTTGAGGGTCATTATAATCTTGTAGGAACAAAGCCAAAGTTGGAGCATTTTTACAGCTGAAGAAAGTAGACAAAGCATATGCTGCCACTTATGATCTAAATGTCAGTTTTCATCAAAAGCTGTATTTGCTGCAAGGTTGCTATTGCTTGTTTCCCCACAGTCCTCATAGTAACTATAAAAATATCATTTCTACTCTAAATATTTAAGTACCAGTTAGACCTGTTAACATTTTGGAGAGCAAACGCAAGGGAGCTACTTGATTGCACTGATCTACGCCTCGTTGTCATTTCAGCCGTAATTCTTTCGTAAGTATTGGGGTATAGAGATTTCTTGGTAATTTCAAATATAACATATTCTGGGATAAGTTAATTGCTCCTAGCAAAGCTAGTTATTATACATTAGTAATCGCTGGGTACTGGTTATAGAGTGTTTTTTCCTTCTTTTTCTTTCTCTCTTTTTTTTTTTTTTACTGCCAGTTAAAAGGTTTCCCAGTTGTCAACGAGCATCACACCGTAAGGGAGTTAGAATTTTAAAAACATTTGCAGTGTTTGAGCTGACATTGATTTCATTACTAGCACTGAAGTCACACTGTACTTTTTTAATTCTTTTTTTTTTCTTGTCTGTGATTAAAACTGAACATACAAAGTCTGTCCTAGGTCACTGGAAGTCAGCAACTTCTGACAATCAGTTTCAATTTTTGTGCAATTTATCTTGCAAGTGAATTTGGAGGTTCTTATCCATATTACGCCACCACTGTGCTAGCACAAAAATATGTCAAAGCGTGTCTGTCTCAAAGGCCTTGCAGTCTAAATGGAGTTAAATTTAACTCCGTAAATGTTCACCAAAAAAATACTGAAACAAACAAACAAACAAAAAAAGAATAATCTGGATGTTCAGATTAACAAGAAGATCATATAATTTTACAAACCAAATATAGTGTAAGTGGAACATTCCAGAAAACATAAAAATTATTACTATTCTTGCCTTTTAACATTAAAACAAAAACAAAACAATACCAAAAAAAAAAAAAAAAAAAAAAAGGAGAAAAAAGAACAACACAAGAACCTGTAAACTTGTTGGGGTAGATGAATAATGAATACTACTAGTGCAAATAATAGTCTGACTTATTTTCCTTCTCAGAAAATCTGCATCGTTTTTCATTTCTCATAGCTTTAATATCATTTATTTCATATAATTTGCTGGGTTAGCAGACAATTAAGAGCATTGTGCTAAGTGCTGTTATTGATCTCAGACCAGTCTCATTGAGCACATCAACATAATATTATTGCCACAGGCACTTGTGTCAGTTGGTACAAAATCAATTTGATCTACTTCATACTTGAAATCATATTTTATTAATGAGAAACACCAGATGATAATTTTTGAAACAACTCTGATCCTTTTTAGCGGTTACATTAATTTATAATGTTTATTAGGCCTTGGAAATTGTACACTTTTATCCTTCCAATGAATAGTGATTTGTTCCTGTGACTATGGAGAAAATTTTCCCTAGGCAAGTTTCCTGATATCTCATTGCACACGAAGCTAAAAATAAAAATAAAATAAAACAAAACAAACCACACCCATACTTTAAACAGCAAAATCTAGCCAACACAAATTTATATCTGTGAAAGAAACAAGTATTTCTGCATACTGTAAGATACCTGTAAAGGGACCATATGTTTATTTAACAGATTTGTAGAGCTTTTATTAATTGACAGCCTAAATAAACCAAAACAAACCTAAATATTGGCAGCATAAATCTATTGGAGCTATTACATACACATGCAAATCTCCTGTGCCAGTATTTAAAAAGCAGTGTCTAAAAAAAATTTATGTGAATTGCACTATTTTTTATCTTTAACTTGACAAAACACTGTTATAAACTTATCTGCTGCCATAAAATACTCAGAGACCTGGTGTTCATTTAGCAATATAATGGAGACTAAGATAAAAACTAGTGCAGTTAAGGCAGCTTTAAGCCCTCTCTGTGTCCTCTTAGGGTTTTGCAATAAAGATTACGGTTACAAATGGCACTTCTGATCCTTTAATCCTTCCTGACACTGCGGAAAATATCTGTCATGCTCAGTGCACCAAAATCTATGAGTACTAGATGAAAGAGCAGTACAGATTCTCTCAGTCAATGGACATCTCTCCCACTTCTATTTTGGTGACCTCCTCTTGATCACTTCTAATGTTGAGTTTGAAGAAGAAGGAAGAAAGAATTTCCACTCTGATGCATTTGTGTAACTGCTTCGGCACCTGGTTAACTCCAGTTTGAGACCTCTTTTGATTGAACAACTACAGATGGGTCATCATTACTTCCTTGCTGTATGGATAATTTGTATGCTGTAAAATGCATCCGTAGAATTTCGCTCCAGTTTGTGTGGAATGTTCTCTGGTGGGGCAATTGGATTGGGTTGGGACTGGCTGGGTCCAACACAGGGCAATCCTGGCCTCTTCTCACAGAGGCCATGCAAACCCTACTGCCAGTGCACTGGCATCCATTAATAACAGTCTTACACGTTTTTCTCTGAGGTTTGAAATCTTATGCTGTATTGTGTGTGCCATTTTAAACTGAGTAAGGTTTTCCTTCTGAAATTGGGAAAGACATATCTTCTCTTTTATCTTTTTTTTTTTTTTCCCCCCCCCTCTCTGAAATAGAGTAAATTGACAAAAACATTGCCTGGCATAACCTGACTTGGGAACTATATGAATCATTTATTTTCCACTTGTTCCTCCCTCCATCCAGAGGCTAATCAATTCTTGTATCCATGTGTGTTCTTCCAAAAGAACATAAATCTCTTGCTGGTTGATGCAAAAGAGCTGTACGTACCTGAGACAAGCAACAGTGCACTGTAAGGAAAGCAAGCTCGGCTGCTGACAGACGTTCTCTGACGTGCAGTGCTTGGAGTCAGTGGAAGAATTGCTCTCCATTAACTCTGCCTCCCATGTACTGGCGGCTAAGACAAAATAAATAATTAGGACCAGTGAGTAAAATGTAACAACCTGCTGGAAACAAGGTTCTTTTGCTGCATACCCACCTGTAATGCATGATTGCAACTCACCAATTTGTTGATCAGGACAGAGGATTATGCCATGTAACAGATCAGACATCAGGATCTTGTCATTTTGTCAAGTATTCAGGCAGGAAGGATGGCGGAGATTAAATATCTAAATAAATTAAAAGGCACGATAAGGGCAAAAGAAGAAGAAAATTTGTATTTTAAGATACCTTGTTCTCTCTGGGGCTCAATCATGCTGAAAACAGTATGGTAGAAAAGAAAAAACATGAAACAGTTTGAAGAAGATGTGGAGTATAACACAAGGACAAAGAAATACTCCAGAATGTTTGAGTGAGCATTTCTACTTCCATCAATTCAGAAAGTTTTTACCACTGACAAAGAAAAGCCGAGAGAGAAAATGTTATGGAATTTCCCTCAAGAGCCGTTTGTATGAATCAAAGACTACTGCTTTAAAATAATAAAAATATTCTTAGATCAATTATATAAAAGTCACAAGCTGCGACGTAGGAGGTGGATCAGAAAGTTGATCATCATAGATAACTTTCATAATATTCTGGCTCGAGTGTGATTTCAGTTAGTAATAAAGAAAAGTTAGTTTCTATTTATGGCTGTTTAGTGGATTGTGAGGCAGACCTGAGAACCATTGTGTACTTGTTTAGTTTGCAGTGGACAGTGCTCTATGCAAAGCTTGCAGCTGTAGAGCAGCTGAGGATGAAGGGGACAATTAGTAGGATGAAGTAGTTGCTCAAGGCAAGGCTGTGTGGAATATCAACACAATTCTGTACTATGCCATTTCTGCAGCAGGGAAAATTGAAATGATATTGCTAAGAAATAAAGCAAAACAAACCTTCAGCATGTCTCCTCTCCAGTTCATCAGATAAAATGCAGTTTCACATTTTCTTGTACTAAGTGAGGATTTCCTCTGATCTTGAGAAATTATTTTTTGGTCTGTCGTGGTAGGATTCTGTAGCAATGAAGTATGATTAGAGCAAGAAGAACAAACTCTTATTTTTTTGGTATTTTAGAGTTCATAAAATTCACTTGATAATAACTGTAGATTTGTAAATGAACTACAGACAGTTATAGATTTTTTTAAGTAAACAAACAACCTTATATGAACATAATAATTTGAAAGATTTTAGTTATATGCAAAAGGTGAAGCAGTTATTTTCTCTTGTGTTTTAAGAAAGTAAATCTGCTTATCTGCTTTCAGTCTTCTTCGTAAGTAAAAAAAAAAAAGGGGGGGGGGGGGGGGGGGGGGGGAAGGGGGGAGTGTAGGAACGTGGTTAACCAAGAAACAGAACAAGAAGAAAAAGCTGAACAAACAAATGTTCTTATAACTTGTGGCACTGTTCAGATGGCTATTAAGGAAAAGAACCACTGTCCCCAAAGCAGGAGTTGTTGAAATCTGAATGAGTGAGTAAGGGACTTTTACAGCATCTACTTATTTCAAAATAAAACTGAACTAGAGAAGAGAAAGCATCCTTCCAAGGGCCACTAACTCTAAATCTACAGCTTATATTGCATCAACTCCCAACAGATACTTCTTTATGAGCATTCAGAAACAAAATCTTATCCAAGTGGTTGTAAAAAGAACAGAAAGGCATCAACAAATGGAAACAGTATCATACTTTAAATTGAAAATCTACTATTCTCATCATTTTTGCCACTGTAAAACATAATATCCTGGAAAGCTGCATATTTTGAGGATTCGGATGTTTAGAAGTGTAATATTGCAAAGTGAATTACAAGTATGCAGGCATGAAATACACCAAGGAGCTTAAGATTCTGGGCTCTTCAGCATCAGGAAAGTATTCCACGAAGAAGTTTTTAAGACTTTGCTAATATGAATGGACCGCTACATGATACTGAGCACAAAGAAAAAATGAACTAAGTTGCATACCAGAGAAAGTGTCTCATATTTCATAAAGAATCAGAAATACAGTTATGTACACCCTAGTATTCACAGTTAGATGTTCCAAAGGGAAAGAATGGGATAACAATCTTAAGTTGAGGGTTTTTCCCCAGAGTTTCACTCAAAGGACTGCAAAGATAGAGATGACATCAAAATATCTCCTCAGAAGTCTCTTTTAAGTACTCAGGACAGCAGTTTACTGGGGGAAATTCACGTGTTTAAAAATGAAACAAAAATGTACAATTTATCTGTCTTATATATTTCTCAGCATACACTGAATATACTCAATCACTTTCAGATACAGAAAGGAGATCAGAAGGAGAAAAGGCAAGCTGGAACTTACCTGAAAGGCTATGAGATCTGAATAATTCCTGAGGTCGCATGAACTATGCAAGGCACTGTCATATATCTGAATGCTGATGCAGCACAGCCTTGTGCCCTGTGGTCACACTAACTTGGATCCCAGAAAAAAGATAGATATGTTTTTGTAGCAATTACTATATACATAATTAACATAATATATATATTAACATATAATATATATTTTATATATAGAATTAACATTTTATATATATATATATATATATATATATATATATATATACACATACTTCACATAACCCCTCGTCTGTGCTGTTGCATTACACTGATGACCCAAAAACATTTGAAATTAAATTACACATTTATATTGCAAATTAAGTTTCAGAGCAAGGAATTTAAGGAAGACTATGGCAGCCTACGATGAGAGAGCTGCCTAGAATTACTTGGAAAGCTGCACATGTTTTTGTTGTACATACAATAAAGTCATGAAGAGGGTCAAATGAATTTCCCTATCAAGTACTTTATACAAAGATGACAACATCAAGCACTCATTTGCCTCTGTTTCATTAAAAGATTTTCTAGAGCCACTAAATGAATAGAAGAGTGAGAGGGAAGCAAGAACATCAAGACTGCATCATGAGAGGCTAGGTGAAGAGGTTTGTAACAAGTGCTTGCAGATGTTAGTGATTACTTTGTGTCTGCGGTATGGTTACACTTCCATTCAGTGTAAGTGTAACATTAACAGCTTGTTTCGGAATGCAAGTATATTTTTAGAGGAGCATAGAACAAGAAAGATTTCTATTTTTTCCAGTTACTTATTCCAGAACACATGCATTTGCATACAAACCACACAGGCTGCACACACACATATTTATATGCATCTCACCTTTTTTGAAACTGCAAATGCATTTTTTCAAAGTAAAGCATGTGCAGTCCTTCACAGCGCTGATTACTATGCAACTGCCGTGTTTAAAATGCACTGAGGATATTATTACAGCAGCGTGTTTTTTTAACTGTTCAACAGTGGTTTTTAACTCTTCAATAATGACAGAAAATAGAGTACCAAAAAGAAGCTGCTCCAATTCTGGAGCTCTAGCAGGACCACACAGGGCACTTTTACAGGAGCAACACTTATCCTTGCTGGCTAGTCCATAATGCCAAGATAAAATTGGTCTGTCCCTAAAAGAAGATTCTATAGATTAACGGTACTGTGGAACTAACAAGAAACCACAGATTTTACTTACCACTATTCAGGATGGAATACTTTCCACAACATCTTTCTTTTTATTAACGTCTCACATGCCTATTCAAAGGAGGAGAAACACATCTACGGAGATGGACTTATGCTTTCATTATGGATTGTTTTACTCACCATATGCAAACTTACAGCATCATCCTTAATGTCGATTCACAGGACTGAGCTTTGAAGAACATATATACGTACTTGAAAGTACATATACCCACGTGCATACAGTGCTACTACTCTAGGGAAAAAAAAAAATTAAATTTAAATATTTAAAAACAGGAAGAGGTGAAACAGGTTACTTTAAGATGTGTTAGCTAGCAAATTTTTGTTCAGATAAGTAATAGCTTCTTTTCAATGGCTACTGAATTCCAGGAAATATTTTTCCTTAGATAGATAGATGCTGATATTATATACATGTAACACCATACATTATTTTTATATATATATAATCTATATATTATGTATATATACATATACACTTACATTTCATTCTTGTCATTCTGTAACCCTGAGAGCAGACAATGAGAATGAATGGACAAACAAATAGAGACATAAAAGTGCGAGGAGTGATTATTTTAATGGCTTAGCATTCAATATATTGTTCAGGACACTGAAACGTATATAGGAATGGTTCTAGGAGGATCTATTATTCACCTGTAGCTGTAGAATATGTTTTAATTTGTTTTCTAATCCTGCATCTGATTTCATTCATGGCATAAGCACAAAGCAAGTACAAAGGAGTAAGACTTTCCCATTTTGAATTTGTTCCCTGGAAACTGTTCCCTGGAAAGAATCAGAAATCTTCACTTTTTCTTTTGAACGAAGTCCATGGTTTTTAGATTATTGCATTTTAATCCTCACATGCAAATTAGTAATCACCTCTAAGAAGAGGCTTAGGTTTACTTATGGCATACCTAATTTTCTTTGTCTGCTAATTGCCATGGTTTTACGATTCCTGTCATTGGTATTCCATATCGTAACATCACATTAAAGATGTTAATGCCCCATTTCCATGGACTAACAATTTTTTTGAACACCTGACTCTCAGAAGAGAAGAACTACACACATCCCAGAGGATCTTGTGTTCAGAGGGGAAGATGAGACCCGCAAGTCACAGGTCTTGCTCTCTCTTGCTGCCTGGCAGTGTGTGTGTGTGTGTGTGTGTGTGTGTGTGTGTGTGTGTGTGTGCGCGCGCGCGCGCGCGCGCATACGCTCTCCCCAGCCATTTCACCTTCAATTCAGAGTAAGGCCTTTGGTTTTGGATACTCTCTAGATCTACATAACTGCATGGCAGCTAATACACACTTAAAAATTAAATACTAGTAATATGAAAAATGCACGTTCCTTACATGAAAAGCCTCCTAATACTTATCTCTATGCAACAGAAAGTCCAACAGAAAAAGACAACAAAATTGAATACTAAGTTTAAATTGCAGGCAGTAATATTTTTTCCATATCTGTAACATGTTTGACTGCAAGAGTCTACATAACAGCAAGAAGTGAGGTCACCTTCATTACTTGTAATAGAGAACTGACCATAGCTGCGTCGCGCTCATCGCATTTCATACGATGATTCAATACACTCAAAACAAAGCATTAGCTCATCTTTTTGCCACATTAGAAGCTGGCTCTTGAGAGCAGTCAATAGGAGCTGAAGATAGATAATTAATACTGAGGAAAAGAGTTCAACTGGATCAACAGATGAAAGAGAGAATAACTTTATCTTTAGGCAATTAGCATATCAAATGTGCAGAAGGAAGTATAGAAGAACTGGGGACGGTGAGGAACCAGACATGTGTCTCATCGCTTTAGTGGAAATTACAATGACTGAGCAGTTATTGAACAGATTTTCAGTAAGTTAGCCATTACTGATTTTATCCTCAATGATTCAAGCTAAATGCATGATGTTTGGGGATATTTCCTTCTATTCCTTAAGAAAAACAGAGTGTTTAATTTTCAAAATGTGCAACACATAAAGTCTTTTGAGAAAACAAAGAAAGAAAGAAATATTGCTTCGAGTCACTTCAGAAGCCATAGCAACTTCTCTCCATAGCAACCATTTCTTGATGCAGTGGTAAAAACGCTTACAGAATTGTCAGCTCATTGAGCTCGTCTTGCTGTTTGACACATTAGGAAAGTTCTGTTTACTTTAGCATTCAAGCACATAAAGGAAATCATCCACTGGTCTGTGAACACTTGCTTTTGCTACACCAAGAAAAAATTTTATTCTATTGTTTTTTATTTTAAAGATGACTCGCTGATGAGTAAAGTCAGTTTAAATTCTTGCTGGGAGTTCAATCATTAGAATACTGAATTTCTCTGTTTAGTTCCAAAAAAGATTACCTTGCCTTCAACAATAAGAAAGAGAACAATCTAGAAAGGAGGAGTACGGTAGAAAAGGACTAAGTCCCACTATATGGGTGTCTTACCAGCTGGAGTTCCAATGCTCCTCAGCTCACGTCAAGCAGCACTCAACACTTCCATTTCTACAGTTCAGCCCATATCTAGCAAACAGATAAAGAAATAATCTTTGAGTAAGAATTGTGTCTATTTGTGTTATTGGAAATACAGATGAGAAAATGAAAAGCAGGCTCTAAACAAAACAATCAAATTCTCAGGAATAACATTCATTATATTGGAACACAAGCTCTCATCATAAAAGCCAGACAAAAAGTAATGCTGGAGATATTTGTGATCATTACTGTTGCTGTGTTCAATATGTATATCAAATCAGATTTTTTGGGTATCAGATTTTCATATATGAGATGTAAAATGTAGACTTATCTCTTTGAAATAAAGGCAGGTGAGACCATGAAGACTCAGCCATGAGCTCTTCAAAGGATGCAGAAGTACAGCCTGGTATGTTAAAAGCAAATATTTTATGAGCTTCCCTAGAAAATCGTAACCCTATTCCATCTTTCCCAGGGCAAAATTGTAGCAGACAGCTTGGCAGCTATTGGTGATCTGAATATTTTTAGCATAAGAAAGGAAAACAGTTGCTATGATTCCGGTCTTGCGTCCTGCCTGTGAAATCCTACTCAGAAGAAAATAGTTAAGATATAGTTAGCATACCCACAGGAGTGCAGAGTTCAAAGTTCCTTGGTGCTCATATCAGGTGAGCCAGGCATAAAGTTGTTCCAGCCTAGAAGTAAAGCAAAGATTCCTCTGAGTTTGGCTAAATCAATCCCAAATTCAGATTTCTGACTGTCCAAGATACATGAAACATTTCATATCATATGATTATGTCTTTTCTGTCTGTTCTGCTGGTGCTAAAATCCAGTGATCCTATTGTTGCTGTGATAACACGACACTGTGAGTCTTCATGTGCTGGCATCACAGCTGCAGTTAGTTGGACAAGTAAAAATTCTATTTACGAGCAGGAGTGATTGGGTGTGAACTGGAGGAACTGAAGAATAGCACAGCATACCGTGCAGAAAAATCAGTACCAAATATTTTACTTTGTTCATTTTCATAAAAATTCTCCTGCTAGAAAAGCTAAGAAGGAATTTAAAATTTCTATTTGGAGATACTACATAAAAACCATTCATGATGGGGTTGTTAAGGAACTGGCAGTAAAAATTTAGACTGTGTTTACACTACAACCTTAGGTTACAAAATAAGTGGCTGAAGACAGCCACCAAGCTGTTCATCCTGTGTTCATCACCTGATGGGAATAAAGAGCAACAGAAGGAGCGTCTCTGTAAATGTAGTGATTTTCAGCTGTAACATCAAATTCAGTTAGCTGCTTGCTTTATCTTCTTGCTTCCCATAGCTGAAAGCCTGCATGACTTAGTCAATTTCAGTCTTCTTTCAGTATACCATTTTTATTTCTACCCACAGGCACTATTTTTGATCTTGGGATTTTTTTTATTTTTTTTTTTAAATGGTCAAATAATACTTCACTTTCCTGATTTACTTATTTTTTTCAATTCAGAATGTATCCTCATAGTTTAGGTCAAAATTCTTCAAATCAGACATGGAATGTAATTGCCTTGATTTTCTGAAGCATAAAGTGTTATCTTTATACATGCAACGGATATAGTGGCAGAGTGGTGCTTATGGAAATCAGAGACATGCATATGCCACTCATCTTTCTTGCAACGGGCTTTCATCCAGAACTCACGGCAGCTGGTTATATGAAGATACAAAAAAAAAGCATTTTATTAGCTTAAGATTGAAATTTCATCAAAGTATTCATCCAGCCTTCTGCTAAAAATCAGGGCACTGTTTTTAAAACTGATTTAAAATCAACACCCTGGGAAATAGATGGCAAGTATCAAGATCTTTGTTTTCCAGTAGGTGGCAGGTATTAATATCTTTGTCTTTCAGGATAGCACTATCCCTTCTGGTATAGTCTTCAAGATCTCATTCAGCATATCTTGCACATGACTCCATAACCACCCATTGCCAGCTTAATGTTTGCTACCTAGTTCTCCATGAGACATTGAAAACTGCTTGTTTCCCTTCCCTCTTCAAAATGGGAAGAATAGCTTGATGTTTTGCCTCATCTCATTGATTTTAAAAATTTAGGATTGTTCACTTTATTTATTTATTTTTAAATCCTCACACACAGTAGTCAAGTGGCAGTATTTCACAGTGGCCGTCACAGTGCGGATGCAGGAGAAGGGAAGGCAGCAATGGAAACTGGCTTCATCCACTTCTTCTGTTACTTTAAGTTTCTGAAACAGATAAAAGACAACTTGCTATTCTACTACTAAGCATTTTAAAGATTTAATAGTAGGGAGCTGCTGACAGAACAGAACTATGTCTTTGCCTCATGAAAGCTACTTATAATTTTCTCATAATAAAAAATGATCTCTGAAGAAATTGAGATAATATAGACTAACTTATACCTATACCCTCCTTTTCTCCATTGGTAGAGGACAGATATTTCTCCTTGAAATTCAGCAATTTCCTTGATGGCCCACTCAGAGAGATCACTCACTGATGTGAGATACATTCCTGGCTGTCTATAGGCAGTCCATAACAGCTCTGATAAATCAAAAAATGAAAGAAGCAAACATTAACACCATAGCAAAGGAGAAAAATATTGCCAAATACAACAGAATCAATGAAAAACACTGTGACAACGTACGAATGATGCAATAATGCATAAGTTTACAGTATACTCTTCACTTGTAGGTCTGAAATGCTTTGGAATTAGGATCTCTTCAACAGTTGCTTAGGGCACACATTCTCACGTGATTATTTGCCTATGTTCTGACTAACCTAAGACCATCTGTTTTAAATGCATTCTTTCGTGTAAGGCAAGCTGTTAAAAATTCACAGGTTTACAAGTTCCTGTCGAACACATAGGGGTGCTAAATGGATAAGGAATATTACAAACAAATAGTACATTAAATTGTTTGCATACTTATATTTCCTAATCATAACATAGTAAGCTTTTACCTGCAGCTTTTGTTAAGATCAAATGAAAACGTGAGAAAAAAAGACTTGAATTTTTTTCATACGCACAGTCTTAAAGCTTTTGTGCCTGAAACAGAAATCGAAGGAAATCCAAGCTTTATGCTACCTAACTTTAAGATTTAAGAAATCTGTCTTTGATTTCATATTCCCATGTTGCAGTTGCTCACAAAAAGATTCAGATGAATTACACCCTGAAAATGCCTAGTTATCATTATTGACTGTAAAAATAGCCTATACCGATCAGTTCAGAAGTAAAGCTCTACAAAGTACACATGTAAAATGGGATGAGATTATTCACATGATTAATCTGCTATTATCATTTCAGCTACCTTTTTTAAAGCCAGCTAGGAGATCTCATGACAGCTGCAAAACATACACCCTATGTATTTATACTGCAGTATCAACATTCCCACAGTAGAAAAGCTCTGGGGAGGAAGCCACTTCTCTGAAGTACATTGTGTCTGGATTGATACAGCCTTTGAAGAAAACCTGATGGTTTTGAAGCCTGCTTGCAACCAGTGAGATCATGCTATAATGCAATTTCTTAATGAAACTCATGGATAAGTTACCCCCAGCTTTTGTTCATTAAATATCTGTAGCTCAATCAATTTTCTTAAGTTTCATACATTTTTAGATTAACACCCAAATTCTAGGGAGATTCTCATGGGAGACCAGCAGCACTGTCAGATTAATAATCTTTCTAAACACAGGAAAAAAAATACACTGCAGCTGTAACTGGTCAAAGACAAATGACGTTCTGTATTTTAAGAGACCAAGAAATTATTGCCAGAAAAAAAAGATGATAAAAGAGGATATAAAATATTCAGACAATTAATATTTCTAGCATGTCTTTGAAACTCATATTCCATAAAATCCATTCCAGTAAAACTCAATTATTCAGATGTTCACAGAGAATAAACACAAAAGGAATTTGAGCATGCTATTACAAATTCATTAAAACCCTCTGATATTACATTGATGGACAATGTCAAGAAGCTACACAGCTATTTATATTTAAAAATCCAACAACTTTATGCAGGCATATTTTTACATATTTCACACAGATATTAATGCCATAATTTCTGTTTAGCAGAGAATTTATTTCTGAAGTGTTAAAAGTCTCTTTATCTAAAGCCTTTGACCTTCACTTGTGTTGTGTTTGTGTGCAACTTTACTATTATATGCTTAGGAAAAATAACTTGGAAGTCTGTCACCTAAAACCTGCTGTTTCTGTTGAAGTGCTCAATTACTGATGCATCTTGTTTCTGACAAAATATTCTCCCTACACTCAAAAATAAATAAACAAGATAAAAAATAGGTCTTAATTTGATCTGAACCCTGGGGTTCAGCCTTCAGCCAGGATTCTTGGACATTTGAGATATTGTTGATGTAACAAATGTAATTTATAAGTGCCTGGCCTGTGCTGAAATTTTCTTTACAGTATAATTTAAATTGATGTTTAGAACTGACCCTCAGTCAGTGTCTCTGTATGCTAATATTATTGGACTTCTAATAATTTCCATCTTATCAACAAGGAAGTGCTCTTGAAATTCATTTCTTATACAATCACCACGTTTGGAAAATACCTCCAAGTCCAACTGCTCACCTATCACCAATATATCCCACTGAACCATGTCCCTCCCAACATCTAAACATTTCTTGAACACTTCCAGGGTCAGTGACTCCACCACCTCCCTGGGCAGCCCATTCCAGTGCCGGACCGCTCTCTCAGAGAAGCGATTCTTCTCTGGTCCAACCTGAATCTTCCCCTGTGCAACTTGAGGCCACATATGTGAAAAAGAACTGAATTTTATTTTCATTTGTTTTCACATTAGACTCTTTAATTACATATGTAGTTAATACGTCATTTTTACTACTCCCTCGCCGTTTCTAAGTTGAAGATTGAACTTGAGTGTGAAAGACACTGTATCAGCAAGGATTCTGAAGTTCTTATCCTCCTTATCGTCTAAGTAAATTGGCTTGCAACATCTTACTGACAAATACTCACATGATGCATTCGACTAAGAAAGATCTATTGATAAAGATGCTATCTATTGATAAAGATAACCATATGCTCGTTTTTAACATCTTTTTTAAATCATGATTTTAAAGAAAATAAGTACAATTATGTTTTCTGCTAGGAAGAGGATGAAAAGTTTTGGGAAAATAAGAAAATATGAACAACAGAGCAAAGTATTACAAGTCCCACAAAGTAATGGTTGAAATTCTTCTCTGTTACTTTTTAACAAACAACAAAAAAACCTATTTTTGTAAAGCTTCATTTCAAATAATCTGTGAAGAATGAATTGTTAATCCAAGTAAAATAAATCTGAACAGTAAAAAAAAAAGCAACTAAAGGGATTAATTTTTCAGAGAATCAAATACAGATTAAAGAAGTCAATAATTCTGACAAAAATACTTTTTAATTTCAAGTTTATTAATTACACAAATATATCAAATTTTTAAATAACTGGAGTGGATGTCTTAATTTAGTTGTATCTTCACAAGTAATCATGGTTGCTGCAATGTCATTAGGAGTGCCGTTAGAAATTGGAACAAATTAACACAATTTGGCCCTTTGTACAATGATAGCATACCAAACACATTAAACAATCAAAGATGCCAGTTAAACATTAATACATTATGTGTTAATGAGTAATAAAGATTTTAACTTTCATTAAATATTTTTATTTATGCAGATGATTAGATGCCACTGATAGAAAAACAAAGGCCTTGGGGCTCAGTAATATACTTACTCAATGCATGTTACCATGAGGTTCTGTCTAGCTGCAACTAAATATGAGATTATCAAGTATAGAAATTCTACTATTTCCTGTATAGATTTTATGTCAGAGTGCCTAATTCCTATGAGCACTCTTATAGCTTGTCTGGTAACAGAGTTATGCCCAATGGCACACAAAACACCAAAGCATATACTAAGGGTCTTTTACACTTGGCACGATAAAGAACAAGAAGCTTAGAGACAAGGGGAAAAAAAATTTGAACCTTTGATTTCCATCTCCCTGAGCAAGAATCCACATCAACTTGAAATCCCAAAAAACTGAGCATGTGTGGGCTTTTATTTATTATTTTTTTCATTTTCCACAAGGATGTGAGATGCAAAGGGATGTAGCTACTAATAATTCTCAGTGGGGGAGTAAATTTTCCGCCCACAGGTTTTCTTGCATCCTCTATTTACATTTAGTGCTGAAAAGGGACAAAGGCAAACGAAATTCACCCTTAACTCAAGAGCCAAAAAACATCCTTTCAAAACAAGTTGAAACAAGGGATATGAATGTTTTGTATGTAATCACTATTACTGATAATTGCCAGAGTTATGGTTCTTTTCCCAGGCTTATAGTTTGAGCTTCTGCCTGCTGCTACACCAGTGTACAAATCTGAACCAAATCAGCAGAAAAGCTATTTCCTCATATCTATTGCATGAGAAAATGAAATGGATATATCTGTAATACTGCAGAATGTACCAGGAGGGCTGCCTAGCTAATGAACCAATGCAGCCAATGTCTGGCGTGAAGCAGGGCACAAACTGCCGAAAGAGGTACACATCACCTCCTGGCAAGCTGGCATACAGTCTGTTATAAAGCTATCCATCATGCTGTCAAAGGAATGAAATCAGCACTGCTGAGGAGAGATCTCTGTCACTATGACAGAGAAGTTTTCCTGGGGTGTAGCATCATCTATTATTCACCTAGCTTAACTTCAGTTTCTGATTCAGCACATATACATCACTGCTTTTCTCATTTATACCTTCTCATTTATACATTCATAACTTTTCTCCTTTCTCACATTTTAGAGTTGAAAAGTGGGAAACATTTTATATTTGCTAATTAACCACTCAAGTCAGATACCAGTCTGTTAATGGAAAATTAGCTAGCAACATTGAAAACCATCATCTAAGCAGAAGCATGGACATTCCTTTCTGGAAAGCTGCTGAAATAGCTTAGAGTAAAACCAAGTTAACTTGAACTTTTCCAGATAATAAATCCAATCTGTTCTGATGCTGACATGTTCCATATTTTCTTGACATTACAAGAATGTACATTCAAAGTATATTAGGATGTTATAATCACAAAATAAACAAGAGAGTTAGGCAAAGCAGACTATGATAACAAAACAGAATAAATAGAAGGCTTACCCCTATCCTGGGCTCACCCACAAAACACCAGCAGGGCAACCTCCAGAAGAGATCCTTCCCCCGTTAGCCTGCTCTTAAATAGGTCTAGGAGGGGTGCAGGCCGGCAGCATAGGTGAATTGCCTTCACCTGTGCTCCTCTGGCTGACTCGTGGCTCACCTCAGGTGATCAATCAGAGGTTCAAGCCATGACTCAGCAGTTCCCATATGCTAGAAATTCTGTAAAAATAATTTTCTTAAGGAGAATTATTTGAACAGAGATGTTATGACAGTATTCACTTATTCTCAAGCTCTACAATGAAAATTCATGTAACAGATAAGGCAGATTTGAAACATACATCTTAGTAATTCTAAAAACAACCTTCATATCTATATTACAGTGAAACTGCTAGATTTCAAGTCCACTTGAACAAACAGAATTTCCAGCAATAAACAATATGTAATCATAATAATGGATGCTGTGAAGACCAAGGAGACTAGCAGAGCTTCAGGCATGTCTGGGATGACTGCAGTTTCTTGGGTTTGTGTGCTTTCTTCAAAACATGCATGGGAATATAACCAAGAACTACAGGGTATCAAAACACCATATGCCCTAATTGGAGAGGTGTGTTCTTTTAAGCCTTATGAAATCCTGTCTGGAGATATCTGCTGCTTTCTCTGCTGTTTAGCGTTCATGTTCCCAGTTAATAATTACCAAGACAGATGCATTTTATTAAGGACCAAAAGCCATAAGTTAGTAGAAATTCTGAATGCAGGTCAGTAGATGCTCCTGTATCTGCCAGTCTTCATTGTCTCTACCATTTCACCAGGATGAAGGGTAGCTGTCATATTTACTAGCATTTAAAAAAGAAGTCTTAAATTACATATGTAACGACACATACTTTTCAACAGCTGACATCAGTCTTCAATAGGCTAACTAAATCACATAACTGGCCCGAACGTCCTTCCCTACTTCCATGCTTTTTAAATATAAAACAAGTAATTAAGTGAAAGTGTTCTAAAGATCAGGGTTTAAATACGAACACTTAGTGTTGGTACTGATATATGTAAGCATAAAATAAAATATTATCTTAACTGTTATTCAGAAGCTAAAATACTTGAGAATTATTTAGCCTTTCAACATTAAATTATTTGTCCTGACATATGCCCCAGATAATCATTTAAGGTACAGCTAGTGTTAAGTTAGCTGGGTTAACATTTCAGTTGTTTTGATATTAATAGCATGGATATCATCCTTTTAGAATGGCAAGTTAGAAAAGATTAACGCTTACAGATGAGATTTAGATTACTGTTCATGAAATTAATTAAATTACGTTATAATTTCCTGTTAAAACTTAGAACATTTCATGCTGAATGAATATACATGAAATAAATTCGAGCCATCTCTGAGACAGCAGTGTGTACTGCAGCTGAGGACAGAGCATTCCATCTGCATAGCAGTGATGGCAAGATTTCTGCATTGCATCCAGGTGCTGTGGGGAAGCTCCTGCACAGCAGTGCAGCTGGCAAGCCTCCTCACACAGTTCTACAACCAAGCACACCAAAAAGACTGTTATCTCTTTATTGTCAGGGAAGCTTAGACACTACCTAAGCTCGAGTGGGGTGGCCAATGCAGTCCAAAGCAAATTCCTAATATGCTAGACTTTCTCTCATCTCTGAGGGATTCAGAGAAAAGGTGAAAGAAGGTCCTAATATTCTTAGAAAAGACCTTTTTGTTACTTTGCTCTCAAACTGTGTGAACTGATGACAAAATTTTCCAGCTCAGGTCAGCAAGGTGACTCCAGTCAGTAAATCCTGTAGATATCCCAATTAAGTTTGATCCAATTTGTTATTCAAGGCCCTGATGTCAAACTGAACAACCCACTGTTATGTAATGGTAACACTGCAATTATCCCTAGATTTTTTTTTTCTTCTAAGCTTTACTTCAGAACTTGCTTGGCTCTTTAGAGTTCAAGCTCAATAAATGCCCGTATTAAGATAAATATGGATAGAGATGGCATAATAAATCATACCATCTCAAATGACAGCCATGATGTCCAGCAATCCAAACCTGTAATGCAATTTACCCATTGTGACCTGTAACTATACAATCTTGCATGAGTCTATAGCTCTGACTTCAACATGTTCTCTGACTACGGTTTTGGCTTCAGTTGAACATCAGTATCACAGCATGCATTCAACAGTACTATCATTTCAGTATGTATATTGAGGTAAACTGGCATTCAGACATAAACTGGCATCACAAGAAGACTACAGTCTTGGAACTGTCCAAGGGCAAGAGGTGAAGAAGCAATATTGAGGAAAAACATTCAGCCTCTGGTAAGCAAGTCTGATCAGAGCTGTGGTTCAGATCTTAATACTTGCACTTGCAAGAAGTCAATTTTATTTCCCTCCTCAGTAGTTTTTTGAAAGCGTTTAGTGCATTGCTTATTGGTTACACACAAAGAAACTTTTATAAAACATAAGCAGTGTTTCTGACCTCATGGTCATCGCTCTCACACTTGACTTCTTACACCTATTGCACCAAATCAAAGTGAGCTCTTGAAACTGTCAGTTTTAAAGGCATAAGGACAGAGAAAAGAGTGCTAGTGGAAGTTAGAAGTACCTAGTTCTCTCTAGCAATTCTGAATGGTCTTAGAAGGTTCAGACAAGCTTTTGAATCCACACGTAAGAAGTTGTACTCAAAAGCAGTCACAAAAGCTAGCTCATGTTCAGTACAGCAGTATCTGAAGCTCTCCACTCCTTATTAGTATGATACTACAAGAGACTGGAGCAACTGTCTCTGAGTTTGTAGGAAAAATATTGTACTCCTAAGAAAAGTGAAAGTTTTCAAGGATATCACTGTCATCACATACATTTCTGAAAGAACAGGATTTCTTTCATTTCTCTAAGTTTGAGGAATGCTTGACTGACACTCACTTAGAAAGTCAGCCATGTAATTATGGCGTACTGACTGATCCATTAGAAGAGATCAAATAGTGATGGGAATCATAGATACAAAGCTAATGGAGTGACAGCTACAAGATAGAAACCTAAATCAGGAAAAGCAGTAAGAACATGCCAAAAAAGATGCTAGAAAAAAAAGCAAGATGAAGTTACTCGGGTTCAGCAGATTATCACAAGGAGAAACTTGAAAAATGCAAAGACAAAATGAAGCAGGAAACTTCACAGAAAAGCAAGAAGCTGTAATGGAAAGAAAACTAGCTATAGAAACATGCACTGATTCCAACACCCAACAACTTCATTTATATGCCATCAGCTTAAAAACTGCAAAGTTTGCAACTTTTTTTTGCAATTTAACAAGCAGATCATTGTTCTGTACCATGAGAATAAGCATTCAAATGACTGAAGAGGATTTTTAGAGGTAGAACTTTCAAAAACTGAAGAGAGGGACAGAAGCTTAAGACACTAAGCAGTGGGGAATATTTCTGAATTATACATAGGATATAGATACCTGAATGAATATGAGACAAGAAAATAAAGATGTGAGCTTCTGAGGGGAAAGCACAAGACCCGTCAAAAACACTTCTGAGAGGGAAAAGCAGTTCATGCAGAAGAATAACAACATCTTGAACTGAAAATCAGAAATGGATAATGAATAAGGAAAAGTGGAGAGGAATGGAATAGTTCAGTTAGAACGCAGAGATAATCCAGTGCAACTGCCTGATCGCTTCCGAATTAATGCAATTCATTTTGTTAGTTGCAAGGTAACAAGTTGTAAATGCTAAGCATATAAATAGGCTAAGCATTTACCAGCTGGCTTAATTCAATAGACAAAGGGAGAACCTGAAGCTGTGATACAAAATTGTTCTGCAGTTACAGATGTCTAAAACAGCTTAATGCTGCGTTAATATTCACATTTACTTGAGATCGCATGCTTAGAGAACCTCACCTGTTGGTATGAGTGTACATGTGTAAATTTGTAATGTTAAAAACGTGTAGCATGTTAAACTAATACTTACAGAACTTTAAATTCCAGGAGCTTTTGTTTGGTAGTGGTTCACAGTTCAGTGAAGAAAAGAGACAGTATCTCCTACAGACTTCCTTTTTTGGAGACTGTACTTCTACTTTTAACATCACAGGTATGTGTTAGAACAGTTTGATGAACACAGAAATTAAGTCAGTTAAATGTTTTTTGAAAAGATACAGAGGTTGAATGGGTTCAGCTCTGCCAACTTAAGGGCATCACCTTTACAGCACAGTAAATTGCCATTGAAATTGTGTTTAGCAGGGGAAAAGCAGATTCTCAATTTAGCAAACCTGCAGTAGACAGTAGAACAAATTGTAATTTGCAGCAAGAAAAACTGATAAAGACACAAAAGAGGCATGATATGACAGGGATCCTGCAGTATGAAATCAATTTATAACCATTTTTACATAGGTATTTCATGAACTTTTAGAGATCATAGCTTTTAGAGGTCACTGCACATTTCTGTAAAGTACAGAAACCTGAAGATGAGATTCCTGTTACCAAGTCTTGATAACAAGTAGATAAACTATTGAAATTTTCAGAGTTAGCCCTCCAAAAATATAGCCCTATATACCAAAGAAAAAGTAGCAGAAGCTGCAAAGGAACAGAAACAGGAATATTTCATAGCAGTTCAGCTGGATATATGCTATACATTGCTGAATTAGTTAACATCGCTGTAGACGTGTCTGGCAAAAAGAATATGTGCAGATCAGCAATATATTTAATGTAAATGATGAGTCTGAGCCCACTCTTAAGGTACACAGGCACAACTGACAGGAAAAGAGATGAGCAACAGCCTCTGACCCCATATGATTTTATGGCATCTTCCTTGGTAGGTTTGTCTCACATCTTTCTCCTTTAATTATGTAATTCCACAATCTGATCAAAACTACTCCACAGAAGTGTTTTCATTAGGTCTATGGGGGTCTTGAGCTTTTTAGCTTGGCTATTTTCCATTTATTATTATTTATTTATTTTCTCCTTGAGATGTGACTTGCTGTCTCAGCTGTCCTTTGACTTCTGCTGATTATCAGCAGACTACATGCCTGCTGCCTCCTCTAGGCAGGCAGCTCTGCTGCTGAATTAGTCTTCCTTGCCATTGTGTTGATGTCTCAGTTCCTTTTACTCTTGCCGCTGATTTTAAGTGAATCCTGACAAACTCCCCTCAAACTCTCACTTCAGCTTTGAAGAAGTCTAATCTTTACACAGAAATGTTATATAAATTTGCATTAATTTTTCTGTAAGCTATGTAAATTATCTGGAGCCTGAAAGCCTTTGGAAGTGTGCTCGTTTTCTAATTGTCACAATATTTACTTGACCTTGGCCTAGATATGTGTGAAGAGCCTCTGGGAAATGTAAACCTATTCGTAATTCATTTTCCAACACGTTCAAATTGAACCAAAATGAGAATACAATAACTGTGACAATAAATGTACAATACTCCAGTATTCACTTCCAAAAAAACATTCATTCTGAGTAAGGTATTGTGCATGTTATAGGTTGAGGTATTTGCAGGCTTAAATGTTTAAGTGAACATTTATTGATTACTTAGTAAATGTTAACATTCATCTGAAAAAACACTGATTTAGACAATAAAGGAGTTGCTAGCCCTGTGGAACAGTGACATTTTTCAGCATTATAATGGATTGGTTAAAAGAACTGCAAATGAACTAAGAAAAGCAGAGACAAGTTATGTACAACTGCATCTGTTAGTAACTACGATTAGCTTATTAACTATGGTAGATCTGTCTGAAATATGGGTATAAAGTTCAGTACTTTAGACTATCGTGATTCAGGCAACCATTAAAACGTATATTTTAATTATGATCACTTGATCTCTGCATCAGGTATGACTAGAAAGTTCAAAATCACAACGTGAGTCCAAATCCCAGAGATGTGACATTATACTGGAAGGTTTGTGTTAATATAAGCAAGTTATTATACCCTTTTCCTCCCTCCGCTTTGCTTAACATTACTAACTTCTGTTCAAGGCATAGGTCTTGAAACCTAGTGTTTTATTCTTGAATCTGAAATTTATATGATGCGTTTTTTTAAGAGAAAATATTCTGGTGTCTGGATTTGTTCCTCACCAAGTGGATGACTTTGCTCTTTCCCTTGTTGAACTTCTTAAGCTCCTGACATCCTGTTGCCCATTTCTCCAGCCTGCTGAGGTTCCTATAAGTGACATCACAGCTCTCTGGTTTCTGAACCACTCCTCTCTGTTGTATGTCATCAGTAGTTAATCAGATCATTAATGAAGACGTTGAACAGGATTGGATCCAGTACTGAGCCCCAGGGTACACTGCTACTTGCTGGCCACTGTCTATACTTTGTACCACTGATCACTATCTTTTAGGTCCAGCTTTTCAATCACTTCTCAGTTAATCTTACTGTCTGGTAAGACATCTCTATCCTCACCCTGCTTCAACAGCTTCTCTGAGAGGATTTTAACAAAGGCTGTGCCAAAAGCATTACTGAAGTTTAGGTAAACAATATCCATTACTGTAGCAAGCCAGCCATTTCATTGTAAAAAGTTATCAGTTACTTGATTTCCCCTTTTTGAATCCATGCTGCCTATTCCTGCTCACCTTCTTGCCCTACACGTACCTGGAAAGGGTTTCCAGGATTACTTGCTTCCTCATCTTCTTGGAAATCAAGTTCTGGTTTACCAACCAAATGTTTCAGAATAGTATTGTTTTCCCCAAACAGTTCATAGAAGCACAAAATGGCTCTTTTAGTGATTCTTCATTGCTGTTATGGGCCAATGATTCTCTAATCCCAACTTTCCTGCTCATGTTAGCTCACAGCAGTTTGTTGTATTTTAGAATGTTCTTTGTCTCTTTCTGACAATTCCTAACACAAAGATAGACAAAGCCTGTTTATACACGGAGCTAGCTAGGAAATTTCAGCACGAATACCCCTTTTTGCACATAAATAAGACAATTCATGCTCCAGTAAAATTATTCACATGCATAAAAGCTCTTCTCCAAATATTTCTGTGAACAGAGTCTGCACGAATTTTCATGGGGGAACTGTGCAAAGAAAGGTGTGTCCATACTGGATCACTGGGAAGTTAGAATTGATAAAACATGTACATGAAAAAATTTTTTGTACATGATTGAGATACTATTTCTCTAAACTTAACCATTTCGCAACAGGCTCAGGACTTGATTTCTATGTATGAACTATCTCAATACCAGTAGAAATTTCTCTCTTTGTCTGAAGTAGGACTAATCTTTGGCAATTTTACCACCACTGAAACTTGTGTATTCAAAATTAGCCTGCTCAATGTTATCAAATCCATTTGTTCAGATACTAGCTCTTAGGTCAGTAAATATGTTAATTTGATTAATTTGAGAAGATTCCATTGATGCCTCCATCCCTTTTTGTTATGCAGCTAGGCAATTCCTAGATAAATATTCTGAACAGAGATTCAGAGGCAAATTCCTATTTTACTTATCAAAAGATCATAGAATGGCTAGGATTGGCAGAGACCCCAAAGATTATCAGGTTTCAAGATCCCTATTGCAGTCAGGGTTGCCAGACACTAGATCAAGTACTAGATGAGGTCCCCCACGGCCCCATCCAGCCTGGCCTTGAATGCCTTCAAGGGATGGAGCATCTACAACCTCTTTGAGCATTCTATTCCAGCACCTCACCACCCATTTTCCCCCTGACATCTAATCTGAATCTTCCCTCTTTTAGTTTAAAACCATCCCCCTTTGGCCTATCGGTATCTAGCCATTCATGTTTATTATCTCCCTTTAAACATTGGAAGGCCACAATGTGGTCTCCCCACAGCCTTCTCTTCTCCAGACTGAACAAGCCCAGCTTCTTCTGCCTGTCTACATAGAAGACGTACTCCAGCTCTCTGATTATATTTTTTGGCCCTACCAGTTAAGTGAATCTATGAAAAAGAAAAATCATGCCTGCTAAAGCAAGTTCATAAATCACTTCCATGATTTAAAACTACTTCAAATCTTCATGAAAATTTCAAAAAAGGGAGAATAGGAAGAGAGATCGGTACAGCTTCCCAAGTGATGTCGGAAAGATGAAAATTCAAGACCAGACATTTCAGAATTTCATCATGCACTCAATTACAAAAAGTTTAAAATATCACACAAAGATGAATAAGCAGATTTTACTCTGTGATGATCAGGAGCCTAATAGAAACACGGCTTGAAACAAATGTAATCGGTTTAAGCTTGTGTTTTAAGGCATCCCAAATACGATTCTGTCATCTATCAAGTAAATACTGTAGACATCGGAGCATTAAGCAATAGCCTAGTCTGAGTCCCTAGTCATTTCCCAATTCACAAATCCAGGTCCACTGAAGTGTGATACATAAATATATATGGAAGTTCTTGGGCTTTGATGACTAGATATTTTACAGAGCAAACAAAAACCACAGCATGCTTTCCGAGAAAATTCATATCTGACTCTCATGCACAGGAACCTCACCTTCATGTTCCTTCACTTCTTAGTAGAAGTTACCACCAACTCCTCACCAGATAACAGCTCATATTTTTTTTCCCTACATCATAATGTTACTACAGCCTCTGTAATTATCTGACAGTTATTACCAGTCCTTGAGTCAAAAACATTCCATAGTTTGAAATGCAGTCTGTTTTTCTCTTTTGGGGAGCTTCCCACCTTACCAGCACGGTGAAACTTGCACCATTTTCTTGGGGCATCAGTTTCAGTAATCCTGGTTTCTAACTTTCTGATGAAGACTGATGTACAGCACAGGTCCTTGCACTACATCAATCCCTCAGTCTTGGAGCAGATTTACAGAAGCCTTAGTGTGATAAAGTGCAGTCCTCAGAGCCAGTTTGGAAGCAGATAGTGTCTTGTGCACCACACAGCTATTTTGAACAAGCTGGTAGCAAAACTTGAACGTACATCCTCCATAGTTTGCATGCAAAATTACTCAACTTTGATTCACTTTAAATGAACAGGAGCCCCTTAGCTGACTGGTCCTCATTGGAGCTAAGAAAGAACATTTTATTCCTGGAGTTCACAGAGACGGATTGGGAAGACCTTCTAACTCTTGGTCTAATGGAGAAACATTGGTTAGTGGTTACAGAATTGATTGAGATTATAAGGAAAATTAATTGGCCATGAAAGAGAAGAAAGGTAAACTGTACACTTTAGTTAACTATCAAATAAAACAGGATGACAGTTCCTTCCATAGCAAAAGCACTTTAATGAAGTTTTCAGTGTTAAAGCGTGGCAGATGATTCAGAAAACTACAAAAAACATATTTAATGATACCAGCTGTGAGAGGCCCTTCTAAGACTTTTGGCCCTTTTTTATATTATTTTTCTTCAACTGCAAGTGGAGCTGTAAGTATTATAATGTGTTGGAAAGTCCTTAGGATACATTGTGGTATACTACCTATTTGCTGTGCTGCTGACAAAAATATTCTGATATCTTGGCAGTAGTCTGACCTATGCACCAGACAATACTGTTGCAATTCTGACTAATTCAGAATTTAGTGACCTCTAAAGTCACTAAGGTTAAACTAGGCTGATTAGTTCAACAACAGAACATCTGGTCCTAGGTTTCTGAAGCCGTAACAATAGAATATGCTGTTATTGTGTAAGTGATGAAAGTGGGGGGAAAAAAAACGTCGAACCTACATTAGAGGTTGTCTTTTTACTTTCTTTTTCTGCCTGTTTCATGCTAAAAATAGTATAAACAACTGCATTTAATACCTGCCTACAGCTCTGGAACACTGCATTCAATACCTCAGTGACTGCTTTTTTTAGTATCTGTTCCTATGTAAAAAGCTAAAATGGAAATATTACTCAGAAGAATGGTTACTACTAGTAAGAAGGATAAATGCTTTACATCTTCAATAATTAAATAATTTATTTAGGTGCTTAAAAACTCAATGAAATGTTCAACTCGGGTGGCCAATGACCATCACATCTGAAAACACTCTGGCAGATAGATAGACGTAGAAATATATTTGCCCTTGCCCAACTGTATTTGTTCACTAGAATAAGTAACTCAGATCTTAGATCAAATGGGGAACAGAAAGCCATTCTAATTAGCATATGAGTCTAGATAGTTGTGATCATTTTATTGTATTTAACTGGTATTGCGCTGCCATCCACATGGGTTTTATGTTTCCTTTTTATATTCCTTCATTACAAACTTCTAAGATGAATTTAAATATGATAGGCTTATTTTTCATGCTAATGAACTCGAACTACTGAGATACATCTGATTTGTTTCCAAGTTCACATCAAACTCAGCATTGCTTAATATTATTTTATTGCACTAGGCAAACTCTTTTAACAATACAGAGAATGCCCACTACATGTACAGTGCCTTGGTGGGTCTAGATTTTGACCACACTTTAGCAAACATGGAACAATTGATTAGCAACAACATTATCACCAGTTGATTATTTTAGCCCTTGTACGAGTACAGAACTCTGCCCAGCTTCTCAAATGGCCCAACAAATGACCTGATGTGAAGGTAAACTTCGCATTCATGCTTGATGCTATTAATAGCTGTGTGGGGATGGGGGGAAGAATTTACTAACAAATTTTCACAGGATACAGAATGGTTGAAGTTGGACCGGACTTCTGGAGGCCTTCCTGTCCAGCCCCTGCCATCCAGAGGAAGTTGCCCAGAAACACGTCCTGGCAGCTTTTGTAAATCTCTATTGAAGGACACTCCATAACCTTTCCACACCCACTTTCTAAAATCTGAAAATCAGCGATTAGCACTACTTGGATATGTTAAAGCAAAAACCCCACCTCAGATTGGTTTCTCACTTATTCATTCAATTCACTGTATACAAAAATGTCTAACCTCAATGCGTATGAAAATGTGACTCATTAAAATGCATATTATATTTAAATCTTTCCAATGAAGACAAAGAACCAGGGGAGAGAAGGTATTCCCTTAACATGTACACGAGTTGATAAAATGAATTTACAAGATACAAAGCAGTTCCTCAAAATTTTTTTCAGTATTTGTCACAAATAGTGAACTCATAGCCTTCAGTGGTATTTATCCTTCCCAATTGCCCAAAGTCTTACTTTTAAAATATGGAGTAATTGGGATAAAGATTTTTGTTGCTATGAAAATCAGGGAGGAAGAAAAACAAAAGTCAGTGCAGCTTCATATAAAGTCAACAAACTCAAAGATCATAAAGCCTATAAAATGAGTGCTTTCTGATGTTATGAGGGTCATCTTTAGGTCACAGTTCCATCCAGTGCTCAGGTGTACAACTACATCTAGAGGCTCACTTTCCATTACTTTGACAGGGGCACAAATACTGAACCTGTCAAACTGTAGCAGTGTGAGCTGTGCTGCACCAAATACAAAAGTAGATTTGCAAACAACTGATCTTACTGCAAACTCTGTAGGTTGTCAACTGTGTAAAAATGTTGTCCAAGACATCAGCTTGAGCAATATTCATGGTGAGGAGTGAAATCTTTTCAGAGTGTTTCAAACACTTGGGGTTCAACAGTGCTTCTATTAGGACCATTGTCTAAATTCCCATCTGCTTCAAAGACAATTGGAGCCAGGATTCATTAAGCAGAATAAAGGAGCTTAATCATATCTGAAAATCAAAAGCTATCTCAGTGATAACCAGGTCAATTTGTTTTAGTTTGGTTTTGTTTTTAAAAGAAAGATATCTGATTTGGAAGCTATCCAGCCATTTACATATATGTTTATGTATTACTTATTAAGAAGTTGCTAAAAACACAAATGCAGAGAACAATGACAGAAGTGTCAGCTACAGTAATAAGCGATATCACAGTGCTCATTTAAAAAGTGGCTGCTAATTAGTGCATATAAATACTTTTTGTTGCCCATGGCAAAAAGTCATTTTGAAAACTGCTCCCCTTTCTTCACTTGGAAGTGAGGCCTTCGGCAGTCCATCCCAAATTACAGTAAAGACAGTAAAATATCAGTCTGTATGGCCTAAGAAAAGTGAAAAGAGCTTAGAAAAATAAAAATGAATGTTTTTGTCATCTTTTTCATTTGTCTCTGTCCATGTTAGACCTTCCCAGATGTAAAACAGATTAATACACCTCCCTATTTTTATCAGATTCTCGTAAGTCAGACATTCTGCCCATGTTCAAGATGGTGTGTATCCGTTTCTGCCCTCAATCTTTTCCTTCTCTAGACCTAAGGTACTGCTGGATAAACTGTACATTTTTCTGATGCCTAGCAAAAGAATTATTCTGACACTATAATCAAGGCAAGAAAAAATACCTCTGCAGAGTTACAAAGATAATACCCAGGAATTTGCTAGCTCAGACTTGCAGTTCATTTAGTTTGGTGATGGATTATTGCATATAACATTGCACATAACAGAAGTAGCTCAGAAAGGCAGCAGTTCATTTGCAAGGGGACACAGATGGAGGCTAGAAACTCTGCCAAGAACAGTGTATGTGCAGCTCAGTAGTGGTGATGACATGCTGAACAGCACAGTCCTCAACAGCCACTGGAGAAACTTCGCCAGAACACTTGAGACCTTGACCCCCATCATCGTGGGTGTAGCTCTTCAGCTATGTGGCTGCAGGGATGCCTGGGTTCTCTTGCCAAGGCTAGGAAAATGGGCTCCTTGTCTGTGGGAAGTGAGTGCTGGTGGTCTCAACAAGTAAAGGAACAGAGACAGGAGTTCAACATCAGAAATTGTGAGGAAGAGTCCTCGTCTGTGTCCTTGACCTGTTGTTCAAGGTTTGATGTTTGCTGGGGGTATCTTTATTAATGACTGAACATATCTGAGATTACTTTGAGCAGAAATTTAGACTAGGTGATTGCCAAAGTTGCCTACCAACCTCAACTCTCTTTAAGATTCTGTGCAATAGTAGCAGTGGTGATATATGCATGCTGACAAGATGCACCACACAAACAAATCTGGAGCCCGAAAAACAGATATACATTAGTACATCTATAGGTTTATATAATATACCTGAACATAAATACAGTGAGAAATTGTGACATGGATGATAGCAGTAATCCATTTAAATTACTCTTAGAGGCAGCAGGGAAGGGCAAGAGGAATAAACAGCTACAGCTTGTCATTGAACCAGAGGCAATCATCAGCTTGAGTTTATCAGGTGTCATGTCAGCAATAAAAATTAAAGGATATGATAAAATGTATATTTTATCATGCATTTCCCTTTGTATAAGCTGTTCTGTGTAGAAGAGATGCTTACTTCCCCCCAAAAAGAGATACTGATTTCTCCCTTTGTCCTTCAGCATGCCTCTATTTGTTGAATTTTTCTGCTACTGTGCCACCAGTCCCAAGGCTTTCCTTATGTTCCTTATTACTATGCACTAGTTTTGGAAAGAAGGAAGAAAACTCTTAGTGGCTTTGTTTGCTTGTTCTTGCTAGGAAATCTGTACTTATGCAAGCTTTTGTTTTATAATAAAAGGTAAATCAAAATAGCTTTTTCCTTCCCTTCATTTTTTTTATAACTATACTACATAGTCATTACTGTAGATTCTCCCTATTCTCTTTTTCGGTATCTTTTATCTTTCCAATTTATATCCATATATTTCTATATATTCCATATTTATTCCTATAGTATTTCATCACAAGCTCTATGTGGTCTGCCATACTCTTTTCAGAGACAGAATAACAAAAGCCAATAACAGTACTCAAGACAACTGCATAACATTTGTGAGAGTTGTGCCTCGTTTCTTAGGAACAAAATGTTGGATATGACTTTGGGATCACTACTACACATCGTGTCAATATTTAATGAGCTGTACAGCTGGGTTTTTTGCACATTGATGCAGTTTGTGTTAAAGTCAGAAATTTGTATTATCTGGGATAAGCGACTGTAAGTTTGCCACTGGCTTCACATCACACACATTGCAGTGTACAAGCACTGCTAATTCACCTTCGAAACTGGAAACCTCAGTGAGCTGACAGTTCTTTTGTTCTTCAACTCTCTCCCCTATGAGCTTTCAACTGCCATGCAAGCAATCCTAGAGCTGCCCTTAAACTCTTCAGAGCTACAGAAACTCTCATAGAGCCACATAGTGTACCTCCATGCCTTTCCTGCAGGTTGCCGAGTTTCGCTGCTTGCACGTCTGCTTAAATTGGTAATCATGTATGTTTATATTTAAGATGTGCATATTAGCATTCATAAATTGGCTGAAATTTCAAATCTAAAATCTATGCAAGTATTTTCTACCTCATTGCTAACGGGCAAAGCCACGGTGCTGAAGAATACACAAAGAAATCAATGCTTTCACATTTCAACAATCTAGGAAACTGACACACAGTAATGTGTTCTTTCAGCAATAAGTGGATGTTTAATGGCAAGATATGAACAGAGACAGAAAGTGTTGCCAGAATAAGAAGCCAATTAAGTAATGTCCATATGGATTACATTGTGAGCACAGCAGCATGCAGAACAGAGGGACTGAGTACCATACGGAGTGTAGACAGTGATCCCATCTGGGTGTGCTCTTTACTAAGGAGACCCACTATTTTATCATGCACATTCTGACTTCAAATTACACACATATTAAAAATGTTTGAATTACTTTTACTTTACTGCGATTCATCTATGGGTACACAATTCAGTAGGAAGCGTGCAGCTTTCAGTTATAAAGAATAAATCTCTGCTACTGAGACTCAGTAATGTAAGGTCAGATTGAAAGTTGTCTGGCAGTCGGTAGCAAGAAGGAGCAAAAAAAAAAAAAATAAATAAATGTAATACCATAAGAACAGAGATGGAAGAAAATTATAAGGCTGCAGATATGTCCCTACTTCTTTTTACACCCCAGGGGGAAATTAATCTGCAATTTTTTCTCAACTTGTTACCTTTTCTTAGTCCGCTGCTTTTCTGTTTTCACTATATCAGCTTAGATTGTTGGAGTTAATTCTCCATTCAGCCATATAATAAGTGGAAGGGAAGAGGAGGAAAGATGATTCAGTAATCAAATGCTCTGCAGCGTTCCTCTTAGGTACCCTGCCCAGAGGAACAATGAATCCCCTTATACCAGACAGCGTAGGAGAAGTCACAACCTTTTGTGGAATCCTATATCTCAAAAATCTGTTATGTACTTTTTGTACATAGAGGACACTTTTTGCAAGACCATTTTACTTTGCACTTCAGCAGAATCACGTAATCAATTACACGTCCTAGCTGAATGATTAAAATCAGCATATCATGCTCTAAAGCACTTACCTAATCATGTTTGGAGTCTTATGTAATGCTCTTCTTATTGCTGGAGCTACATGCTTCTTAATGATAAATAAATGTGTTGGACCTACATAGTTCATTAAAATAAAGGTCTGATAAGCACACATTTCCCATTTCAGAACAGATTACATACAGCCTCTTTGAGAGCATCCAGTGATGTTAGCTTCATTCTTTTCCACATGTGCTACCCACCATGAAAATGAAGACAAAGCAATGAAGCAAAATGGCAAAGATAATGCTTATTTGCTCCTAGTGCTTTCCTCCCACTGCAGGAAGTCTTGCTTCTTTACCCTATTGGCTTACCTTCAAGCATTTAGTTACTGATTGCTCTGTGACTCAAAAAGCAAGTGATATAACGAGTTTTGCAGAGTTTCCACCAATGATACTTGCATCATGGATACAGATAGTATGCTGGATTAAACATGTTTGTCTACATTCAGAATATACTAGGACCTTTCCTCATTTTCTAGGGTCAGTTTATGTTCTTATAGACCTAAACATAAGCAAAACAGTTTGCTACTTAAAAACAGAGAAAACCATAATACCCAGCTATCAGATGTAGTCTGAATTTTGCATAACTGAATTTTAGTTTTTGACTACTCAAGAGCAACAAGAACCTTCCATCTCACACATGTTATTTCAGTATGTGTGATAAATTGGACTGGGTAGTAATAAGAAACTGGAATTATGGAATGTGGCACCAAGATAGCTTCACATGTTGTAAAGGCAAGTAGTGAGCATATTTGAAGACACATTTTTGGAAAAATAAAATATCTAAGTTCAGCAAGACAGGAATTGCAGTAGCATCTGTTTGTATAAATATGGCTGCAAGAGTAGTAATCTGACTGCAAATCTGACACATTCTAAGTTTCACTTCACACTAAATAAAAAAGATACATTTCTGCTCCATCAAAGAAGCAACAGATTCCTAAACAGAAAATAAATTTGTATTGAAACAGGAACATAGAGACTATTCTTTTGCATAGGCCTTCCAAGTAGGAAAGAACAACTTAAGAGGTCCAAAGGATGCGACTTATATTACTACACAGGGGTGACTGGAAGAATAACACAGTAAAACATGTGTTAATACATGAAAAAGCCATTCTTAAAACATGGAAAGAAAATTATTTCCTAGATCTATAACTAGGGAGACTGATTTTGCAAAAACTTGATATTCCTGATTTCTAGGTTTGGAGCAGGTTCCCTTCTGCCAGGATTTCTCTCCCATTTGTCCCTTTAAGAAGGGACCTACCTAGGTTGTTTTTTCTCCTTTCTCAGGTCAATATGATGTAGGCCAGAGGCTTGCAGCCTACTCTGAATCCTTTCAAGTATCTGGAAGTAAATTCCAAGAGAATTTATATTAAAAATAAGCATATCTTCCATATTATCATAAAAAAACCCAGGTGATACAGAGCACATTTATATGTGTACAGTCAAAAAATATTAAGATGTTATAATCACAAAATAAACAAGACTGTTAGGCAAAGCAGACTATGAAAACAAAAGAGAATAAATAGGCTTACCCCTATCCTAGGAACACTCACAAAACACCAGCAGAGCAGATCCCCAGAAGAGATCCTTCCCCACAGGTAGCCAGCTCTTAAATAGGTCTAGGAGGGGTGCAGCCAGGTTCCACCCCTTCCTGCAGCACAGGTGAATTGCCCTCACCTGTGCTCCTCTGTCTGACTCATGGTTTGCCTCAGGTGATCAATCAGAGGTTCAGGCCGTGACTCAGCAGTTCCCATACAATATGGCACTTCATTTGTACTTCCAGTTGATATTTTTGGGTTTTATATTTTCCTATAATTTTCACTTCTAGTACAATAATCAGTAATTTCTCATGCAAAATCTCCCTCCAGAAGGTCTCTTCTCATTTTATTGGAATTTTCTTTAGCCATTGGAAATGTCACGTGGATCTGTCTTTTTATGAGGAAAAAAAAAAAAAATAGAGGAAAAAATTACATATAAATTTTTTTAATTATGGTTTTCTAAGGAAAACTAGAAAAAGTAGTTTCCATGCATCAGTATAGTACCCCTAAAAAGGTATCAATTATTTTCACATTATTTGTTCTGTGTGCTGCCTTTCTCCAACTTGAGTCTAGTATTTTATGGTTACTACTGATAGTTCTGTTTAGTCTGCAGTCCCTGAGTCTAGCAGCCTTGGGGCTTTTTTTGTTGCTGAAAACTACAGAGCAAAACAAACAGCAAGAACAACAAAAAAGCTCACTATTTAGCAAGTATAATCAAACAAGAAATCAATTGGAGCATTTTTAGATCAAATATATGAAAATGAAAAAACATGCCTACAAAAAAACCACAGCTCTACCCAGAGAGTCATAAGAGAAAAATGTAAAAAATGTAAAAACTCCTTAGTGGATAGGAACAAAGTTTCCTATCATAATCTGAAGAGTAGAAATGATTCAAGTCAAATAAAAGCATTTTAATTCTGGAGAAGGATATGATTTAGTAATTTACATTAAAGTTAGTATGGATATGGATTGAATTTCTGGTGGCCAAGCTCTGTACATGTCATTTCTCAAATTCACCTGTCCCCTCAGATATTTATAACAGTCTCTTAATTCACCAGAGCTGATTAAAATATACACTTAAAATATGAATACCAGGTTTTATGCCATATTCCACTTTTGATTTTGCCAGTCTTGCAGTCAAGTGGAAATTTGCCTGTTCCCTCCTAGTCATTTTTACCATGTAAGACTATTAACTATTTACCAACAGTTTTGCATTAGGTTTTCTTTTATTTTCTTACCTTTGCAGTTCCTAGAGCTTTGGAATCTTTCCTAATACTGAAATCACAAGCGGACTTCATTCTTAAATCCTTTGCTATGCTTGTGCATGCTTTTAACACGTCCACACAAAGCAACTATCAAATTATTATTTACTGCTTAGACAAAGTATTAATTAAATAAGTATCCTACAACAAAGGTGGATGTTGTAAAAATATCTATCTAATGCTTTGAATACACAGCAGTCTCTCTCTTCCTAGACAAAACACAATGTCCGCTCTTTTCTGTCTGCATTACATTGTCTGCCACTTCATCACACTGGGTTATTTCTGAGGTCAAAAACATATAAAGAAAATTTAACTTGATTGTGTAGGCTGCGCTTCATCACCCATCCTCCAAAATAAAACTGGATTATCCCATTTAAGGCCAAAAAAGACCTTATATACTATACTAGACCTTAACTCAAAATTACAGACTTTATAGACATTCATTTCCATGAGTTCAGAAAAAGCAGTCCTTCCAATTCATCTAAGGCAGTCAGTTATTCCAATTTCCAGTGCAGTCATGAATAAGTAGATAGATAGATAAATGAATAACAAAGATGAAAAACATCAAAATAAACATGCTCTTATTATGCAACATTAAAAAACAAAAACAAACAAAAAAAAATGAAGATGGCTAAAAGCTTTTTTTTTTTTTCCCTAGACTTTTCTTCCTCTCTTCCTTGCATTCCTTACAGTGAAAGTGTTCCAGCTGTGGCAAACATTGGCATGGACTGGCAATACATTTCTCACTTTGATATTCACAAATATATATGTCCTTTTAAAAGGAAGATTTTTATTGCAGTTTGATTGGTAGTTAGTGACGTTACATATTTGGATTGCTTTCCCAGTTTTCACTTTTGTTTATAACTAGTTTATGTTCCTTTTTATTTATGTATTCCCCCCCTCCCACACACACAATTATTTGTACATCCTCCTACTAACCTACTACAAATTACCAGACCAGCTCCTTCACTTATTTTCTTCTGATAAAACTGCGAATCAAATTCTATATTTTTACTTGAATAATTCCATATTTCTTCAAAGAACATCAAAGCACTCTTTGATCAAATGTGAAATGATCAAAGACGAAGCTTGTTAAAAAAAAAAAAAAAAGAAAACACAAAGTGGAAATTCTGTTGCTTTTCTTCACTTTTATCTTAGCTCTTTGCTTTGATTATGTGCTTTATTGTATAAAGAAAGTTGATGCTAGAGCAATGCAAAACAAAAATTGAGGGACAATAGGAGTATTACTGAGGTACTTGGCCATTTCATGGTTATTGTTATTAGGTTAACTCCAGCTTGTTTTAACAGGAGTTATGCATTACTGAGACATAGGTGTACAGAGGTAGGTTTCCACCTCAGGTTAAATTGGACTTTCAATTCAAAAGGGATCTACTAGTAGCAAAGTAATGCCAGTTCTATGTTCCTGATTAACACAGTAATGCAATGGAGTCCTGAATATTCTGAGAGGCTGATGCAATCATTCTGTATTAACAATCCAGCCTGTAGATCCATTCTATACAATTTCTGTTTATGTCTAAATCTATGTTTGCAATATGGTCACTTGCATTGAAGCTAAGGTCACTCGAGATGTTAATTTAAGTAGAGATAGCTTGAGTTGTCACCAAATTAGAGATGAGCAATAAAACTGGTGAATAATAAAAATTAAAAATAATTATTAAGAAATTAATTAAAATTACCTATATGTACTCATCTGCATTTGAGCCCATATTTTTTCTAAATCTATTTGAAATGAAAATCACCATCATATGGTCTGTACAAAGTGCCTGTAAGTACAAGAGATGCTCTGAATGTAATGGCTCCTATTTTATTATGTTGGCCTGAAACATCAGAGCCAGGTGTTAGTAGAACAGCAGTAGAGCCTGAACCTTGCCACCAATATTACATTACGTTTTGATGCCGTGTGACAGATAGGAACAGAAGGACAATCTGACAAAGTGACATCTGACATGGATGTGCCTATGAAACGAAGGTATGTCGCTGAATTCCTCCATGCAGAAAAAATGGCACACACTGAAGTTCACTGCTTGCTGAACATTTATGGGGACCAAACAGTGAGCGCAGTGAAGTGAGGGTGATGCGTTTCAGCAGTGGTGACAGCAGCATGAAAGACAAGCCACATTCCAGATGGCCATACGCAGTCATCACACACAAAAAAGAGCAATTTGATCAGCTTATCCAGGCAAATTGGTAATGGTGGTGACTATATTGAAAAAAATAATGTTTTGTGGCTGAGAATTTACTCTCAGACAGTGTTATTGTGCTCTTTGTATCTGTTGTAGTTTCTATGAAAATAAATATGAAGCATTACTTTTGGAGCCACCTGCATATTTATTACAAGGATTATTTTACAAAGAAATTAAAGCAATCACATTAATATCATAATATCAGCACATTTTCCATGTGTAGAAGTTGTCTTTCATCTTGACTTATTATATTTTAGGTGCTTACCAAAGATTACTAAGTTTTTATTAATTCAACGAGTACATTAATAGAAGATTATTATATTTTAGGATTATGTTTCCAAACAAAGTGTTCAGGCAGGCTCATTCATCTCCCAAAAAAAAATATCTTGAGAAGGATAAAACAGTTATTTCACAAAATTTCAGGATATTCATGAAATCCAAATTTTTTGAACAGTTGTTACCTAAGCAGTCAAAAAGTTCAGGCTAGCTAGGTAGTCAAATAAGCAAATAAACAGAAGACAAAGTCTGAAATTCACACTCTTTATTGGTCCCAGCAGAGGACTATTACTGCCTTACTCCTCTTCAACCTTGCCCTCTTGAATTTTTATCATCACTTTTCTCTGAATCTCACATCTTATTCCATCCTCATTTCTTGAGCCCTATGCTCAACAGAACTGAATTAATCTTTTACTAAGACATATAAAGATGGGAATCAGTGGAAAAAAAAATAGGAAAGTATACAAATGTACTGTTGGAGATAGACATTTCCAAAAACTTGGTTTGATTACTCAGAGATGAAATGCAAATTGAAAGACGACTTGATCTTTCAATATGAATATATTCACACAAAGCTATTAATCTAGCAACAGGAATATAGCAATAAGAGGATTAATGACTGGAGGTTCAAATTCAAACTGGAAATATAGTACAAATTATTAACTATGTCTTGTGTGCTTCACTACTGTAATTAATTTCCAATTAGATGTATTATCATTCAGCTCTTACTATCTTTACAGTCACCCCATAACTACTTTTTAAGTAAATGTTCTCAATCTGGTGAAATCAGTTATTGGCAAAATACAAGAATTGCTGGCTGAAATGTAAAGATGTGTGATATACAAGTCAAAAAAATACACTCATAGATTGAAAAAGATCAGGGAAGTGTACATTTGGTAACAAGTAGAGAAGAATTTTAAGAAATTATAGGGAAACTGAGAATGCTGAACTGTGTCATGTTTTACATCAACCTTCATTAAAACAATAAATTTCAAGCATGTAGTTACCTAATATTTTTTAATAATAGCAAAAGATGTTTTAAGGTATCAGTCTGGAAAAAAGAAGAATATTGTAAATATTCTGCAGAAGGAGTACATATCATGCACAATAATATTATTATTATAATAATATATGATAATATATAATAATGTTATACAATGCTCTCTTAAAATGCCAGGAAATGGAGGCTGATTGAACAGCTATATGGTAGCTGCAAAACTAGTTGGACAACCACAGTTGGAAAGCTATTAACATAACAATATTCTGAGTGTTCAGCCCTGTCTTTGGCAGGGGATTTAGAACTTGGTGATCCTTGAGGTCCCTTCCAACCCAAGGCATTCTATGATTCTATAACATAAAGAAGCCTGTACTAAGTATCCATTCACTGACTTCATTAATTACATGGATGGTAGAGCAGAGAATGTTAATTGAATCTGCACCAAGGTGAGAGGGACAGCACCTAAATCTCAGGACAATACACAGATGACAAACTGTAAACGTAATACATAATAGGACAGGAGAGACAGGATGGAAAAAAAGTGTCTAGTTTGCAGATATGCAGAAAAGGATTCAAGAACTATAGTGCATCAGAAACTGAAAACCTGCTCCCTTCTCTAATTATCATGAGTACAGCTCTGGTATTAATTTCATTGATTACTGGAGTCCAAAAAAGATGGGAGTCAACTTGACAAGGCTTAGAGAAGATTAGCAGATGGTCAGAGGTTCAGGAAGGAGGATAGAAGAGACAAGACTGGGCAATGCTGTAGCCTAAAAATAAAAGTCAGCGAAGTCATCAGGAAAACTTTATTAAGTAAAAGGATGTAGGACAAAGGAAAAAGTAGTTTATTCCTGCATTTCAGTGGTATACAGAACAAGAAGTAATGGAACAGCAAAACTCAAGCAAAAAGAATATTATATGTAATGGAAAGGACAGAGGTGATGACATGGGTGACTACTGAATCTCCATTATTGAAACAATTCACAAAGCTAGATAATGTCCAGGTTTTGGATAAAGTTGAAACCTTGATATAGTTGAAAATGGTGTGGTTGATGCTCCTGATATAGCTATAAATCATGGGGAAGCATAGTACCTAGAAGAAGTAACCAGGCAGATGACATTTACATAGGTTAGATGGTATGGTCACATAGATTGCGTTTAAGTTCATATAAAATTAAGTGCTGTGACCATATTAGGAAGGTTAAGGGACATTTTGTCAAGCATTCATAAAAGAGGATCATGCATAATATTTATGTGAGATTGCCACAGAATAGGAACTTACTAGTCTTTAATCTATAAAACCTTATTAATAGACCTTGAAGAAGACACCTGCAAAGAGCAGTTTTCAGCTAAGGTTACTTAATCACTGGATTCACTCATCGATATTTTGTTTTAAAAAAAAAATTAAGATATGCTACTTCATTAACAAGATGTTATAGAAATACTACTCAATAAACTAAAATTTTAGAGCTCTTCAGAAAACTTAGAAAGTTTAAAATTCCAAGAGGAATATTAATTACATTTTGCTCTCTGGATTTTGCGGAGTAATTAAACAAGTTACAATTTATATTTTTGCACTAACTTTTTGACAGAAACCAATTCAGTATGACTGAAGAGATATTCTGTGGTTTTCTGCATTAAAGATGCAAATAACTTGAAAAAGGTGTGCAGAGGACATTAAATGATGACCAAGAGATTTTTTTTTTCCAAGTACGTACTTGACAATTTAGCAAACTCAATTATTCCTCACAATTCACATTTCTTGCTTCTATGCACATAAAATCCGTTTTCTAGTGCTCTCATGGCTTTCAAAGTTGTTATTTACAGAGTTAAGATGACAGCAACAGAGCTATAACTTTTTTGCTGGACTTCAGTTCATTTGCTTGTTCCTCCCTGTGGTAATTGCATTATGTCTTCTGCCTGTGTTCTAAGTCCCACTGCTCCAATTAGATGTGAAATTTAGAGCTACCAGACTGTAGAGTTATGCTACCTACTACCTACTATACAAGGGTAATTTAACCATTAATTACTGGAGCACCAGTTAACATTCGTCCCTTCTACTGATCAAGATCCTCAGAGCTCAAAAACTTTCCCTCATCCGTACGTGTAAATATCAAGGCTGAATATATATTTCAACTGTATTTCTGATGCAGGCCTTATTGTATTTTACTTTCTCTTTCATTTCTCCTCCCCTTCTAGACGTATCGCCTAGAGCCTTATGTTACTGCCATTGTTTCTCTGGAAGTAACATTAGACTTACTCCCTTCAATCTCAGCTGTTTCTTTCCTTTTTGATAAAAACTTTACGTTTATGTCAAGGCTATAAATCTCCTCTGCCAAAAAATCTTCTACCTATACCTTTTTCTCCTAATCTCTACTCTATACAATATATATGAAATATATTGATGGAAGACCCTAAGGTATTCCCAGGTCTCTGTACTACAGAGGTTGCTAATTACTAGCTTGTGACCTTGTACAAAGTACAAAAATGTCAGGAGGTAGTAATGAGGACATTTTATCCCTGAACATACAAGAGTTTTATCTGATAAAAGATGAGAGCAAGAATCTGCTTTAGGAAGAGGAATTTGGAAAGCCGTTTTCATTGCTTTCCAGGTACTTGAGCCCAGGATGTCGTCTGTATTTCTGAATTCAGTTGCAAAAGAAGGAGTAAGTGTAGAAGAGATAAATGTTTTTTTTTTTCCTGATACTAAGAAAAGCACTAAGCATGTCCTCTATACAGAACAAAGCACAAAATATTTTTTGGCCATTTTGATACTTGGCCACATAATTTACATTTCAGAGCACAATTCACTCTGCTTTCTGAAGATGAGGAGCAGTTAAGCCTGAGGAAACCATCACCTTCACTGTACTTAGTAGCCTAATGTCCCCGTGTCACCTACAGTTGCTTAGGATTCTTTAAATAGGCGACATTCCTTGCAAAATATGAATTCACAGATTTTCTCACAGAATATTGAAAAAATTCGGTGTAAAGTTATACTGCTATGCTGATATTTTCTGACTTTTACTTCTGATGCATCATTTTCCTTACAGTAGTTATGGTCTCAGGTTGCAAAGTTAATGTACTTAGACTGCAGAAAGACAAGGCTCCAGATGAACATGGCTGTGTACTTTCTTTTTTGGTCTTATTTATCATGCACAAAACCCTTCCTCTTCAACAGAAATCAGATTTAGTTCGTGTTCCTATTAAGAAAAATATTCTCTTTATATTTGAATACTCATATACTGGGTTATTCACTTGGGTCACTATGTGCTTATATGTTACTTGGGAGGTATTTAATTTTTATTTTGTCCTAATAGGGCTGTTTTCAGTTTGACTGCCTATTAGCATTGACATTTTCTCCCTAAGGCTTTGTTTTTGTTCTTTTAAAACACAATTAGGAAAATTTCATGGAGTTTATGCAACTTTCATCCCAGAGAAAATATTTCTGTTTGGTCTTTGGCTATTCCGCTGCTGACATTTCGTGACATTTTCCATTCTCTCTTCTTGTTGATGGTTTTGCATTTCCTTTAAAGTAAGCTAGTCTTTGTGAAAGTGTTTAATCTGCTTCTTTTTTTTTTTTTTCTGCATAATTGTTTCTTTTATTCCCTCTGCATGAAGTATGTTTTACATTGGGCAGAAGCTAAATATGTCTTTGCTGAGACCTCGTTGTTTATTTATTTATTTTCTTAGATCATTCAGCATCATAGCAGACTGCTTTGTAGTTATATGCTTTAAAACTAAGCAAGCAAATCTTGTAACAACTTAATGTTGGAAGTTCATGTTCGAAAAGGCCAGAGAGACTTCTTGTTTCACCTGCTGGCATATGACAGTACTGACTGATTACTTATCTTTACAGGATACTTACTGTGCTGACTAAAACCCAAGATATGTTTTCCTTAACGGTTGTTTCAAAGGTGTCAAATTGGATGTGGTTGGATCTACAGCTGCACTGCTAATTACGAATACTCCTGAAGAGCTTCCAAACCGAGATATATGATGTATCTCTCAGGCACCAGAGATGAAACACCTGCCAAGATGTAAATAGCATTGTGTCTAACAACAGCAGGATCATAAACAACTGATGCTTATAACAGCATTTTTAGAGGTTCTCAGAGTCTGAGCACAATAATAAAAGTAATTGGCTAATTGGAAGTCAGCTATCAAAAATTAGAAGTTTTAAGGTTAAGTTTTGTAGAGGTGATATTCTTTTTCTTAATCAGTCTTAGATTTCAGAATGACTTTGGTTGGTAAGAAGAAGATGACAATTTGAATTAGCAGTGCTAAGGAATTAAAGAAATGTTTCTGAAAACAAAGGCTCAGCTATATGGCTGGCTTCTGGATTATGTCATTCAGTTTTTAATCAGTGATATTGAGGTTTTGTAGTTTCAGCTTTCCACATTTCCACAAAGCAAGTGATAGCCTACTGTGTGTATGAAAGAGGGGCGAAAATTTGAAAGAGAATTGAATTTCCCATATAATCAAAACTTTCCAAAAGTCAGACATTCTCAATGTGTTTTTCACAGCAATTTTACTTATATTTTTGGGGTGTATGTGGCGAGGTGTTGGTAGCTGGAAGGTCTGCAGGGGTGGCCTATGCAGGAGGAGAGCAGATCTGCCCTGTGCTGAACACGTGCACATCCAGTCAGTTCTGCAATGAATCCACCACAGAGCATGGCTAGACCCATCAACCAAGTTGGTGGTACTGCTGTGGAAACGTGTTTTAAAAAGGGCATAGAATGCCAGACAGAGATCAGGAGATGATCTGTTGCAGAGCAGATATCCCCTGTAGCTTGTGGAGAACCCAGGCTGGAGCAGAAAACTGTGAGGAGTCAACAAATCACCTGAATGTCTGAATTTCCTAAATATATGTAGTAGTTACACAACATCTTTGCATGTTCATCATTTTACAGCTCAGATTACAAGGATAAAGACTGTAACATTTCTGGATTTATCTGTTTTATGGAACGCTATAGTTCTAACCAAGCATAACTAAATTTTAAAAATGTGTTTCCCTCCATCTGCACCGTTGATTTATAGGACTAATAGGCTATCAGAATGGACTGGGTAAGTGAGCATGTTACTCAAAAGTTTGTTCCTGTTTTTCATTCCTGGTTGGGTTTTTGTTGTTGTTTTTGTACTCATTTCCAGTTTTTTAATCTTTTTAATTTCTTAACATAATTTGGGGTTATTTTCTGTGTTTTCTCAGTTCCTGAATTGCTACTAGCTCTGAGAAAATGTGCTTTGTGCTCCCACCTCTAGCATGAGTGGCAATACTGTATTGCTATCAGCACAGAGATACCCCACTGTAACCTTGTTGAAGCAGATTTTGATACAGGCAACTAGCAGTGAAAACATCCAGTTTGGTTTTGATTAAAACAGTACTTGTCCATAGAATGGCTATATTCTTACTTGTGTATCTTAGCATTAATGCTTATCTTGCATGAAGCCATCAGTACCAGAAGAAGCTCCAGGCACCATCCCAATCACTTCTGCTATTGGCAGAAGCATACGTAAAGAGAATAATCTCTGCAGAACTGCTGAATACCCTTCCCTTTCTAGCAAAGAAGAACCAGGGAGGTGATGCAGACTTCTGATCATGGACACTCCAGAACTGAAGCCACACGACAAGATGCTGGATGCATTAGGAGGTAAAAAACCTGTCGTGAGTTCTGCTTCTTGAGTTTCACAAAGAAGCTAGGATGTTATTGTCCAAGACTCACCCAGGTTATTCCACTGACAATTCAACTTTCATTTGCTACAGGACAATGCTGATGAACTGTCTGTATGATTTGCCCTCACATAACTTGTGCGTAAGGAAAATAAATGTCTTCGTTGCTGCCTTTGCATCAAAAAACAGTTAACTAGGCAGCACTGTCCTCCACAGGAGTGGCTATCATTATGAATCTATACAGACAAGCTGAATGCTTTCCCCCACATAAATATTTCTCTATACTTTTATATACATTCTGACGCTGAAGATAATCTCTAAAATAATGCTGCTCCCTGTTCTTTTTTACCACTAGTCTGTGGTAGAAAACTTCTCCTTAGATATATGATCCCACGAACCTCAAAGACCCCAGAGATACCATGAAATGTCCAATGCTAGTATTAAGAAAAAATAAGAACTGCAGTAAAAAGGGCCTCTGTAGAGATGTTACAAGGTGGAGTAGATGACTGGAAGGTGCAGTGTGCTTTATATTCTCTGTAGCTTTAACTTTGTTTCAGTTTTCTCATGAGAAGTATAAATTATATCCCTGGCTATCATTTAAGTGACATTTTGCAGATCACATAGAGCTATATAAAAAACTCATACGCATTAGGAGCAGGTTTAATTCAGGCTTGATCCATTTCAAGAAATTGCATTCTCTCACTATAAATCATTATTTATAGATCCCCCTATTAAATGTTAAGGTTTCCATAACAGCTGCCTCTTTTTAATTGCAACTCCTTTTCCAAACAAAAGCATTATGGCTTGCTTGTTTTCTGTTATGTACATTTAAACTGATCTTTAATTTACCTTATTATTTTTGGCAATATCAAATAAAGGCAGACGTATTGAAAAACTGTCCAATATTTACATATTTATTATGCTAAGTGTGGTTCTAGAAACAATGAATCACAAGAGCTTTCATCTTTTTAAACACTTTGTGCAGCTGTTAGAATTCAATCGCCACAGGTATTGAGATAAAGAACGATAATAATGTACTGATTAAATCTCAGTGATAATTCCAATAAAACCAGTGATATTTGACTGCTTGTAATTTTAACCGTTTGAAAACTTACAACTAAATATTTCCAAAATTGCTTCCAGTGTAGAGTAAATTTCTTTTAAGCCTAAATGAAAGCCTAGTGTTGGGGGTCGTAATACAATGGCATGACATACATTGCTTTTGGCTATAGCTGTCCTGGGTAAAGCCTAAATCAGAGTCTAAATCAGAGAAGATTTAAACCTTTTATTCTTCTGAATTACCACTCTTTCACTTCATCAGAACTCACATGAGACTCAATCCTGAGTGAATTTTACCCCTGCAATATATTACTGCACTGAGAAATACGATTGCAACATCAGTTAAATTGATACTGTTAAATGAGCTTCAAAAATCATTCACACACACACACAAAACAGTATAAATTTAGTCCACAATTTCTTAACTTTACTATTAAAGAGACATAAACACTACCTTTTGCTACATATTCCATAGAACAATATTTCCTATCCCAGAGCTTCAACGGATTTACATTATTGTTGTGGTCTGAGAGAAGTCATTGCAATCTCAATTCCTGTCTAAATCATCTGTGAACTGTTATTAATTTCAAGCATCAAAGCTGTGCATGTGTACCTTCTCCAGCAGTCACCCAAAATAGCTGTATCGTTTTGATCAGATGTGCAGGCCATCCAAAGGGATCACATTCAACTGACTTTTATTACTTTTTTTTTTTTTTTTACCACTATATTTCAGGCAAAGCCTGAATGAACCTTATGAAAATAGTTTATTAATGCATCATTTAATTAATCTCTTAATTAATTGAGGGGCATCTCTTGTTCCTGCTTACAATACTGTGCTTAAATACAGAGATTAGAGTATACAAATGTTCTCAGGGTCATAAGACAACGGTCTGATACACATATTTTTTTTTACCTACAGCTGTGCTGGGTAAAGCCGGTGCAGTTCTTCACTCCACATCACCTTTCCCACTGATGTCTCCTTAGATCTATTGACTTAATCTAGGTATTGACTTTCCACATTAGCATAAGATAATAGTAAGTGGTTTTCTCTCAAGCCAAATAATTTTAAAGAAGTTAGTGATGACTGAGTGCACTTTTAGGTTGGCAAATAGAAGTAGTGATAACTCTGCGAGGTGATGACACTGAAAGAAAAGCTATGAACTAACATTTTTAACTGTTTGAGCTCATCTAGATAATATATCTGACTTAAAACTCAGGAAGGCTGAGAGTCTGACTAAGAGTTTGAAAATAACTTGTAGTTGCATCTAGAGACTGCAAAGGATCAGCTATACTCATTCTGGATAACATAACTGAGTCATTAGACATTGCAGTAATTTATATTTCATTTTTAATGATTTACTTGTTGGGCATTCATTTTAAACTGAATTAAGCTTTTCTTTTCATTATTACAGTACTCTTAGGTGTAGTAAACACATTTTCTGAATATTCATACTTCTGAATTCAAATGTGCAGGGAGAAGTAATTTCCAAAACATATCAATAAACTATTTTTTTGACATGCATTAACAATTAAAGTTTTGATTTTAACTCAATAAACATTTATACCTAAACTGAAAGTCGTTAAGTTCAGCTTTTATTGTATATGACCATCATTAATATCTCTGACATCCACCATTATTACTTCTAGTACTAAATGTCACAGATGTTGTAATATATTATTTTTTGTATTTCAGTCTAGGCATATGGCTAGAAAATGGAACAGCTGTATTTGTTTGAACAGCCTGAAGGTACTGCTTTCTCAGCAGCAAAAACTTTTATGATGGACAAGAACCTCAGGAACAGTCCTACAAATTCTCATTATGATGAATATTCTTGGATTCACCTACAGACCGCAGTAATATCAAAAAAGATAAAGGCAGAGAAGTCATTTTGTGCCAAAATGAGACTTCTCCAGTCTATCCCAGTGTGGGGATTGTTTGTTGTAGACATTTTATTAAATCAGATAAGGTTTCAATGTAACCAAAAGTAATTTGGAACCAACGTGGTTTTGTTACATAGTCTGAGATAGTTAGATATTCTATACATGATTGAAAGTTTTGAAACACTATGTGTCCTCTCTGCTCACGAACTTCTAATACCTACTTGCAATTGTATTACTTCAAAATATCTTACCCTCTGAAGTAATTTGCTAATGAGACGACATACAGCTAAACGTATTTGACCTTAATATGACTTTTTCAGTCCCTGGTACGAAGAATTTGATTGCTACAGATAATGTAATTCTGAGAAATTCGTGCATTAAACTTAATAAGACTGAAAAGTATTTGAAGCTATTTGGAAAGAGAAACAAGTTATCAAGAACATAAGAGCGTGCTACAAAAACTACAGCTACAGAAGAATGAGGCTCTTTTTTATTGTAATGAAGCATCAACAGTGGTGAAGAAAATACATGGGTTCAAAAATGCCTTTAGGAAAATGTAATGAGAAAAACAGCAGCACTAATGCTTTATTAAGGCTGCAACTGCATGGTGCAATGAGCACTGGGTAAAGTAATATATCTTGAATTGATTACATTGATTAAAATCAGCAGTCAAAGAATTATTTTTCTGCGTAAAAGAAAAACAGGAATTTCAGAATACCCAAACCAACAAAAATCACAGTAAAGAAGAGGAATCAAGGCAGAACTTACAGATAACAAACTTATAACAAACTTATACATCCTCATTCCTGTGAACATGTGGATTTTATGTTGAACACAATCACAGAAAGACTAAATATTATAGATTTTAATGAGAAAAATATATGAAATCACACAAAATTCCACCTACCCAACAAGAAAACAAAAGTATTCTCCAAGAATCACCCTTTACTATTATTATTACATAGGAAACTTGAAAGAGGTCACAACAAACCCTTTTTCTTTTGATCCGTTCCACAAATATCAATTTCATGCTGAGACCAGTAGGATGAATGACGTGCAATTGGACATTTGGGTCAATTCAAATCACAACTTCAGAAGTGCAAAAATCACATGTTCTGAAGTGTGACTTGTATAACCCATCTACATTGTTGGGCACAGAAATCCAAACAGTTTAAGGATCTTTCTTATTTAACCTTCTGATTTGTACAGTCAGAACATAGCTAAATAAGAAGAACTGAACATTTGAATCTGAGCATGAACAGATGGAAGTGGAGTCTAGAAAGGTAGTATTTGGACTAGTTATAAACACCACAGACAGTAGAGGTACACTGGTGAGATATTGCAATAGTCAAAGCAATGGAATGAGATACATTAGACTCCTAGACTGTAAATGAAAAAACGAATTACAATAGCATGGAAAAAGCATAAAATGAAGAAAAAGCATAAAATGAAGAAGGGGCTAAGGATTTTGTTCTGTTTAGGAATACCAAATATACATTGGTTCTCTTTTAACAAAACACTGTTAAATAAAATATCAGAGTACAGCATGATGTCCAGGATAGTGCATCCGGATTACATCCTGTGTACAACCTGACAAAGCCATTATCACAAGCATTTCCTTCACGGACACACACACAGTCAGTATTCTGGAAGGATCTAGGGGTGATTGTAGAAAAAACATCAGCAAAATACAGAGTCTGATTTCACTGGTGTGAGAACAAAGAGGATAACACATTATTTAGTCATTAGGCTTACTGGGATTACATGGAGATTAAACCTGAACTGTGGGAGAGACTTCACTCTCATCCAAAATCTGTTTTGTGGAATTAGAAGGTCTTTCTCTCTTCAGTATTGTTTAAGTTGTACTCCCCTTGTCTTCATAACAGGTATGCATGATAAAATTCTCTGTTGTTCTTAGGTAAGATGATTCCCTTGTACTTTTAAAATACCAGTCCAAAAGCCTATAAAGAAGGAAGATCTGTATTGTTTTTCTACCACCATATACAATTATTTCTTTGCAGAATACAAGATGAAAATTAATAGTTATTATTGATATTTTGATCTAAAACCTAGAATAGGCTGTATGAAATTTTTTTTCCAGTATATTTTCTTCAATTTCAACTTTCAATATTAGGTTAAATTCTGTGGGATTTTTACCACTGCCTCTTCCTCCCAACAAGTTCTCGCATACAGACTATGATAGTACTAACACATGCTAAACAACAACAAAATCAATATGATATTATATGATATATATGAAAAAGGGAAGTGAAAAAAATACAGATGTTAGAAGTTAAATATTACCTCACTAACACTCAGGCTGCTAATCAGCTATATTGCAAGAGATTAAGTTTGAAAAAAAAAAAAAAAAAAAAAAAAAAAAAGCAAAGAAGACAAAAGAAAAATCTATTTGTTCATCTTCTCTTTTGTCTCCAAAATTCTGTACATAGTTGAACTGCTGCTCATGACCCCAAACAAAGAAAAATATTTTAGCATCATCAGACTGAAAATTGTCATATGCATATATGTGTGGTTGTACATGACCTTACATTTTATGGACAATACATATACTAGCCATGAACCAGAAAATAATCTTTGTGACAAAAAGGATCAATACAAACCTCAAACTGTGACTAGAAAATACTAAAATTTGGATGAAGACTAAAAACAGTTGTAGACTGTATAAAAACAGTAGTTTGGCAAAAATAATTTTGCATCTACTAATTGTTGAGTATGATTATTTCAAGTACCAAAACTAACTTATAGAAATCAAGGAGTTCACAAAAAGGAAAGAATTCATAAAATAAAATACTTGAAAATGAATTTTTAATCCACTCATGTTATCTTCCTTGATTTCATATTTGGAAATGCTATATAATGAAGCTTTATCATTACCATTTTGTTCAGATTAAATACCATAATCTTCTTATTTGTGGAGATCCCCAGTGTTCCCCACTTTTATTAAAAGCAGGGTTCTAATGAAGCTCATGAGGTGTCACTAGGTAATTATTACTTAGAGTTTGAAATGAAGCTCAGTTCCAAGCCATTTGCATTTATGTGCTAAACCTAAATGATTAATGTAGATTTTTACACATTTTTAGGTTTAATTTTTCAGTCTAATGAAACTATAAATTTCAAGCTTTCAGAAATATTCCTACCTCTTATTTAATTCAATATGTAATTGAGAACATGCTTTTGCTACAGATGGAGAGTTTTTTCTCAAATTTGAATTAATTTGGTGTTCTGCTGAGCTAGTAGATTAAGTACTACTGATTGCCTGATGTTCACTATGCTAAATCTTAGCTTTCAAGGTAATGAAATGAAATTTTAGAATTTCACAGGGACAAAAAATGTTTTCTGCAGAAAAGACAGAAAACATTCTGCTTGTGCTGCATGCAATGAATGACGCTTGCAGAATGGCGGCAGCTAGAAACAGTCTGAAGAAAACCCTACAACACTGAAGTAAATAAGTGCCAAGTTCAGTGCCGAGTATTTTTTGTACACAATTTACTCCTGATTTTATTTCATTTATCTTCATTTAAAACAAGAGTATTTTATGTTTAACTCATAGTACAAACATCTCACATGTATGGGAAATGTTAGGTTGTGACTAGCAGCAGTGGTAGAGCACCTGGTAAAGGAGCGTAGCCAGCTCTGGGAGCACAGGTGGAAGCAATTCACCTCAATGTGTGGCCAAAAGGAGTGAACTCTGAGGTTTGCTGCTCCCTAACCTTACTTCAGGTCTGACAGCCCCAATTTGGAGATCACCTTCTTTGAAATGTTTGGAAAGCCCTGATTCTTGGAAAGGGGATTCCTTCTTTATTATTGAACTGTGACCACTGCTTTCCTTCCAAAAGTTTTTTAGAGCAACTACATGCGCTGCCCCCTGTCCTTACGCTATGCAAATAGATTACAAAAGCATTATCCTTAAATTCAGGGAAGTATTCCAAGTTACTAATGTGAGACTGACAACAGCTTTGGGAAGAGATTATGGGAGAGAATAAGAGAATACCTACTAAAAACTTGCAACAGCCACACATATAATAGTGAAAGAAAGTCAATTATAGTTACCTCAGAATTTGTGGAACTATTTCTTCCACCGATGAGTCTCTCAGAAAAGAGAATGATTGCCAATATAGAAAAAAGTCTCCTTTATCCACATCAGTATTCTACATTCTTGAAGAATGCTGTTTTCTTAGGTTCATAAAGATGTTCCTTTAGTCTTTCACTGTTCTGAGGCAGGAAGAGTAAGTAGTAGTAATTATCTTGGCTAACTCAGTTTTCACCACTAGTATCTACTGAACATTCATGGAATTCTGGCTTGAGCCAGATGAGAGGCAGAGATGCATCCCTTGGCTAACACTATCACTAATAAAGTAATACCAAGCTCTTTAGTATCTGGTATACAGTGTATATCTGAGGGCTACTTTATCACTGTACAGGGATTAATACACAAATCCTTCAGTGCAGCAACCTGATATTGCATTCAGTCCATAAATGATACTCAGAACTATTATACTTCCTCTCTGACAGGAGAGAGTAGTAAACACTGGGAAAATCTTAAAGGGTTAATCTCTAGAACCAGTTTCAAAGTCATTTAAGAAAAAGTGTCCAAAATGCTAGTGACAGTAATAGCTAATAAGATTGCTGTGGATGATTACAGCTGGAGTCACCCAACTCGCAAATTCCTTGGGTTCAAATTTTCCAGTCACAGGGGTATAAAATTCAGGGCAGTACTTTGGTTTTGCTCCATAACATCTGTGACAAGCTGTAATGGATCACTGCCAATCTAGTGATTCGTGAAATAAAAACTTCTTCCTTTCTATATCAGTGCAGACGTTCCCCAAGGGTTCTTCACAAAACACCTGTGTGGTCACACAGTATGCAGAGCATGAGACATTAGCAGCTCATAAAATCTTTTTTTTTTTTTTTTTTTTTTTTTGAGAAGCTGCAGTATCTGCTTCACTTTCTATTACTGGAATTTAAAAGATAAGTCACTGGAAGGAGTAGACTGATAGCACTGGTGTTATCCAGAAGTCTTTGAAAGGCATGTGCACCATCATATGTAATTAAAATAATTGCCCTGCATTTATTTTGCTATCCTCCTCAGGTTAGTTCTTCAAAAAGCCCCTCTTTCCTCAAGCAGAACTGTGCTTCTGAAGCATTGCTATGAATGCAAGACTGTCAGTTGCTCCTACCTAGAGAACACAAAGACCCCCCCCTTCCCTCCCAGGCATAGACACAAAATCCACCTATAGACAATATGCAAGGAAATTAACCACCTGCTGAGAACGATCCTAGTCATCCAGCTCGTGAAGAGAAAGCAATCGAGAGCAAGCCAATGGAAAATTACGAACCATGCGTGCATTTAACTCCCTACTCTGCCTTAAAGCATGGGACTCTGCCCTCTGATTTCAGCCTGCAGCCTATTTCTTTTCCATCCTATGTGCAAAACACATATTAGACAGGGTTTCACAAATGACTGCTGTCCTGCCCTGGCTGTCTTCTGAAAAGCTAGGACTGTCAAAAAGCCAAAACAATTCTAGGCTTGCATGCAAGGCAAAGTTACCAGTGTTTCTTGAAAACTCCAGGTGACAAAAGCAAACACCGCATCAGTATAGGCATTAGCTAGCAATTTTAATTAAGAAGTTAGCATCTGTATAAACTTTTAAGACACTTTGGCATCTGACCAGGTTTTCACTGTCTGGAGAGGCTAAAGTATTACTCTAGATCCTATTCTCTTGTTACTCGACAAGATATCAAAACTGTTTCTATCCTTCTGAAGCCCTCTTGCCTCACCAATTACACCACAAATTATTTCCCAAACAGCATTGCCACGAGAAAGGAATGCTGGTTGTGCATAACACTGGCACTCAGAGCCTTCCTTTGAGATTTAAATGCTGTTTTCTCCTTCACCATAACCTAGTAATCCCTTACTATAATCTATAAGGTTTTATACTTTTATTTCTGCCTCTCACAAAAGAAATATCAAAGTTGCAGTCCTTTGTGAGGCACTAGCAGCAGTGGAGGTAAAGTGGCTGCCAAATTATGTACTGCATGCTGTTAATGGGATAGGTGAACAGCTTAAGGCTATACAAACAGCAAGAATTTTGCTCTATACGCTTTATAGCTGATTGACTTACCTACTAAAACAATAGAAAGAGTTCATTGAAGTTCTTGGCCTGCTTTTCACTTTTAATGAGTATTCTCTCAACAGTGGTTGAATAGCAACATAGTTATAATTCTGAAACCTACAGGAGTAAAATGGTTGCAAATGAATTATATTAGGCATCATAATTTTGATCCAGTTCAAGGCCTCTTGTGTTTCATTGCAACTCTTAAAAAAAAGTTGAGAATTAATTTGGTGTAAATGGAACTACTGCTCATAACTGTGACAGTATTTGACCCAAAGGGAGCGTTTTCTTGTGAAAATATGCTTCCAGCAGAAACCAATTTCTTTCTTTAATGTAGATACTCCATTGCAATGTTTATATCATAGCAGCCTGCTTCTGGGTTACTTATGTGACACGGACAATAATACTAGGAATTCAGTCTTAGACAAATTACTTTCTCTACTGCTTCTGTAATAATGCACAGTATGGAAGATGACGAATCATAGAATTACTCAGGTTGGAAAAAACCTTGAAGTTCATCAAGTCCAACCACATCATGATCATATTACCCTAACTAAATCGTGTCCCTGGGGCACCACATCCAAAAGGTTTATAACCTCTTCCAGGAATGGTGACTCAATCACCTCCCTGGGGAGCTCATTCCAGTGCTTAACAACCTTTTCTGTAAAGAACGCTTTCCTGATATCCAACCTAAACTTACCCTGGTGCAATTTAAGGCCATTTCCCCTCATTCTGTCACCTGTCACCAGTGAGAAGAGACCAACCCTGCTCTTGTTGCAATCAGCTGTCACAGAGTTATCTAGATCAATTCGTGTCTGTGATGGAGGAACAGCAGACCCGCAGGACCACTGGCCCAAAAGAGGAAGACTAGGGAGATGTCTGCAAAGTTGTCAGTCCACTGAACTGGAGTATTAACTCTTCAATTCCATGTTTTAAGTGATGTTATGATGGGGAATACTGATAACAAAAATAATAAACCGTGGCATCACCTTTCAGGTATTTGAAGAGAGCAGCAAAGTCTCCCCTCAGCCTTCCTTTCCCCAGACTGAACAGCCCCAGTTCCTTCAGTCTCTCCTCACAGGCCATATTCTCCAAGCCCTTCCCCAGCCCTGTTGCCCTTCTCTGGACCTGCTCCAGCACCTCCATGTCCTTTCTGTATGCAGGTGCCCAAAACTGAACACAGCACTCGAGGTGAGGCCTCACCAGTGCCGAGTCCAGGGGCAGGTTAACTTCCCTGGTCCTGCTCACCACTCCAAATTCCTGATCCAAGCCAGGATGCCATTGGCTTTCTTGGTCACCTGGGCACACTGCTGGCTCATATTCAGCCATTTGTCCATCAGTACACCAACATCCCTTTCCATCAGGCAGCTTTCCAGTTGCCTCCCCAAAGCTGTAGGGTTGCCTGTGGTTGCTGGGACCGAAATGCTTCTGCTTCTTGTACTTTCCTGACACTGAGGAAGGCTGAGGAGATACAAGGAGATGGAGGGGGCAGAACAAGGACAGTTGACCTCAGCTGGCCAAAGGGATATTCCATACCATGTGTCACTCTGCAAATAAAATAAATAAATAAAAAAAACAATAAAATCCACAGTGGGAAGCTGGCTGAGGGGCAAGTACTGCTCATAGACTGACCGCCCATCAGTTGGCAATTAGTGAGCAATTCTGTTGTGCATTATTTGTTTTATAAATATGTATTGCTATCATTAATATTACTATTTTACTTTTTTTTTTTTGTCTTAGTAAATAGTATTTTATCCCAACCCACGTGTTCTATCTGATTTTTCTTCTGATTCTCTTCACCATCTCACTGGGTGGGAGGAGTGACTGAACAATGATATGGTGCTGAGCTGCCTGTAGGGTTAACTGGAAAAACACATAAATTCATTTTCAGGTAGTGGTGATCATGAGAATGTTGTTTTCCACCCCAATTCTTACTTCTCTGTATCGTGTAGAAGTTTTCACTTATTCAAGAGATAATAGATAAAAAAAAATTAGCAAACAACATAACTACACTAGAAAGAGCTCTGATGAAGGGTTGTCACTAGCAGTTGATGCAAGAAGATTTTGTCCCACATGCAATGCAATGTTCCTCAATCTTGTAGTAGTTTTTGATGAAGCTGTTTCTGTACTTCTCACAAAACTTTCATTTCTAGAAGGTCTTGTTCACACTGTCATCTTGAATAAGCGTATTTCTGATCCTCTTCCTGAAAATCACAATTCCTGTGATGAGCTTTTTAGAGGATTTCTTGCTGTAATGGAGTATGTTATTTTTCTAAACAGAAATTGAACGATATTTATTTAGAAAGATGAATGTAAAATTGCCCTCTAACAAATCCACATCTTAACTCTTCAGAAAGGCTAACAAAAATCAATACCATTGAACACTTTTAAAATAAATAGAATTACTGGAAGTTTATAACAGGTGACATTTGAAATGATATTTCAGCAGGCAAGGCTTAGATTTCAGGATTCCACACAAAGCATTTTAACACTAAATTTGGATTACAGAGGATCAAACTTAGCCTATAAATTAATGAGAGGAAGTCATAATACTTTCAGTGAGGATTTAACAATCTTCCTTGCTGGATGAGGCTTATTGTCTTTAATTATCAATAAGTAACTACTTCAACCTTAAGCAGCCAGCTCACATGATTTTCAATTTTGTTTTTCCTTTAAACTAGCTATCTTTGGAAAACAAGACTGTAATGTCCTTTGAAATAAAAGAAAAACTATGATACATATTCAATACAGTTATCCCTGACTCACCTCAGGATGCATTTCTGAATCTGCTGTTTTCCAATTTGAAGTGTTGGGGTTACACAAACATCCATGCTAAAAATCAAAGGGTTGTTACATACACCTGAGAAAGCTGTTGAGCTACATATGAGGCAGTCTGAGCTTATGAATGTTTCAACAGTATGATATGTAAAAAGATAAAATAGCATGCAGTTTCAGAAGTCTTGGTTGCGTTCAGTGGTGTTTACCCATCTGTTCATCTGAACAACTAGTTAAAATACATTCACTGTCATGTCTTCACAACAAAAGTATTATCAGAGTACTTAAAACTGCTCAACCTAGAAAGGACAAGGAATACTTGAGGAGTCACTTTGACACTTTGGAGTCTTTTGCCTTTCCAAACTATGGAGTTTCTCAAACCACCTGGACACCTAAAGGAAAAAAAAAAAGCACACGATACATATACGTGCATACACAGAGGAAAAAGATTGATCTGAAGAGAACTACATGAGTTTTTGTAGAGGGCAACATTTAAATTTATATTTTCTAAATTGCCACCAGAATTGTATTTTTACATGCCAACACCAACACCCTAAAAATACTGATAAATTTTTGTTTCAAAAAAAAGAAGTGCGAGTGCTAGGGACAAACGAGTTGTTGAAAAACATGCAGCAACATAGAAATATTTGCCAGCCTACATAAAATGTAAGATAGTAAACAGTGGCAGCATATCATGCATTTACCTGCTGAGCTACTTACAAGACATGATAAGAAAAATCTTTTTTGTAAACAATATTTGTTATATACACTAAGTACAAGCATTTGCAATGTCGATATCTACGATGCCTGTATAATCAAAGAATATTAGGATGTTATAAACACAAAATAAACAAGAGAGGCAAAGCAGACTATGATAACAAAAGAGAATTAATAGCAGACTTACCCCTATCCTGGGCTCACTCACAAAACACCAACAGAGCAGATCTCCAAAAGAGACCCTTCCCCACTGGTAGCCAGCTCTTAAATAGGTCTAGGAATTGCCTTCACCTGTGCTCCTCTGGCTGACTCATGGCTCGCCTCAGGTGATCAATCAGAGCTTCAGGCCGTGACTCAGCAGTTCCCATACAGATGTCCTAAATAAAATACTAAATAGGGTAGGTACTCAGTGTTACAGAAAAACTTTCAGGAAAAAACGTGAAAACAGAAATGAGAAAAAGTATCTGTGCGCTCTGCCATTCCCTAAAAAGCAAACAACCAAATGGGCACTTCATTTATGACTAGCCTATTACAGACTCACCCCTTGTGTAATTTCTGCCACACATTACATTGACATACGTTGCTGATTATTTCTAATAAAGAAGATGGAATCATTTTGCAGTTTCTTTATAAACTCCACATTTATTTTTATCATTTTAGAAATAGAATTGTAGCAGCATACATACACACGTAGAACATGCACATAAGCACACATATCATTTTCTGCTTGCAGCCTGGAAGGTTAACTATATCCTGAGCTGCATTAAAAAGGGGTGGCCAGCACGGAGAGGGGGATCACTGTCCCCCTGTACTTGGCTCTTGTGAGGCCCCATCTGCAGCACTGCATCCAGGCCTGGGGCCCCAGCACAGGAAGGACTTGGAGCGGGTCCAGAGGAGGGCACTGAGATGGTCAGATGGCTGGAGCAGCTCTGCTGTGAGGAAAGGTTGAGGGAACTGGGATTGTTTAGCTTGGAGAAGACAAGGCTCCAGGGAAGAGTGGTAGATGTAGTCTACCTTGATTTTAGAAAGGCATTTGATACTGTCTCCCACGACATCCTTATAACAAATCTGAGGAAGTGTGGGATGGACGAGTGGACAGTGAGGTGGGTTGAGAACTGGCTGACTGGCAGAGCGCAGAGGGTCATCATTGGTGGTGCAGAGTCTGGCTGGAGACCTGTAACCAGTGGTGTCTCCCAGGGGTTTACTTGCACCTACTTGTGCAACCTCGTGTAGGGAACCTGCTTTGGCAGAGGGGTTGGACATGATGATCTCTGGAGGTCCCTTCCAACCCCTACAATTCTGTGATTCTGTGACCTCATTGTGGCCTTCCAGTACTTGAAGGCAGTGTATAAATGAGAGGGGAAATAGCTGTTTATGATGGTGGATAGTGATAGGACAAGGGAAATGGTTTTAAACCAAGGCAGGAGATTTAGGTTGGATATTAGGAGGCAGTTTTTCACCCAGAGGGCAGTGAGGCACTGGAACAGGTTGCCCAAGGAGGCTGTGGATGCCCCATCCCTGCAGGCATTCAAGGCCAGGCTGGATGTGGATTTGGGCAGCCTGGTCTGCTGATTGGTGACCCTGCACACAGCAGGGGGTGGAACTGGATGAGCATTGTCCTTTTCAACCCAGGCAGTTCTATGATTCTATTGCTTTTGAATTAACAGGAAATGACCAACACAGAATGGCAGATTATAATTTCTGTGTTTCATCCCATTAATTTGGTATCAGAGACTGAATTCAGAAAAAGGTAAGCATCCCTCATGCAGTAGGGAACGTAGAACCATGAACCAGATTGCTTGCTATTTCTGTAGTTCCTGTTGAGGTTTGTTTTATTACCATTTTCTTCATGGTATTGAGTTAAATAGTCAAGGAAGTGCAGTTGCCAGCAGCATAACATGGGCACTGGCTGCCTTATTATCCAGGGATGCACAGGGAACACACGAATGATAGCTTGCAGTCCTGCTTTCAGCTTTTTTATGTTTCAGTTTCCTAATTTTTTTTTTATTTTCTGCTTTTTGTTTTCTAGCACCAGCAATTTTTATTTAGTTTTATTTGTGTTATTTAATCATAAGGTAAGATAAACTACAACTGGCAAAAATGTCTCTGCTGTATGTTTCTCATAATTTTTCCTCATATATGTGTGCCTGCAAATTACAGCAAAAGCAAAACACAATGCTCATTTTTTCTTTCAGATAACAATGTTCTTATTTTCTGCTATCTCTTTTTTTTTTCAGAAGCAATTACCATCTCTTCTGAAATTGTAAAATGTCAACACTTATAACTTCTTTCCAGCTAAAACTCTACCTGCTTATTATTAAAGCAGGCTTTTACAACACTGATCCTTATAAATATCTCTATATTTGGAAAAAAATATTGTTTGGTTAGTTGTGCAGGCAGATAGCTATGATACCACTGCAGAAAGTCCTCATTTTTTGATGCACAGTGTCAGATGTGCCTCTGGGAAAATCAGAAAGTATTTGAAGAGGGTGATTTTAGTGTAATGCATACATCTAAATAAGGATAAAATGATTTCTCTAAGCTATTGTAATTCGTGCATTTCAAAGTGCTGTAAGCAAAAAGAGAGAACTTCTAAATCTTTAAAATTCAGTGCAACTTTGTACAAGCTGCGTGTGGGAGAATTTTCCAAACAACAATTTCAGGTGTGCAGCATCAGAACCAGACATTCAGTTCAGGACATTCTGAGGGAAAAATAAAATTGAAAGACAATTAAGCACTTGGGTATCATTCTGCTCTTGAAACATGCTCCCAATCTTCTATATGCTAAGGTGGAAAATGAGCATTTAGTCAATGACTTTTTCAAAGGTCACTGCAACTTGTGCTGTTTTTGCTGCTCTGATCGTGAGGTCAGGTGGAAAATCTTCTGACAGAAGAGGTTTCCCCTGGTAAAACTGATTCAACAGAGCTGAAATCGTGGTAACCAGTTTGGGGGGATTTCAAAATGTTAAGGCAGTATCGTCAGACCTCTTGCCAGCTGCCAGCTTCCCTGTGCTAGAAACCAAGTGCCTCATGCTCAACTTGTTTTGTAGAATGTTTGGAAAGACAGAGCTCCTGCTGTTTCCCACTCCCACTACTCCAAGCAGAAGTGGCAGAATGGTGCTGCAAAAGTGGCCTGAAGAGTTTCAGAAACCCCCCAGGCATTTCCATTTTTGGCTAGTTAATCCCAAAATGGAACCTGACCACAAACAAAAGGTAAGGAAGCCCGGAGAGAAAGTCTGCATAGAAGCCTGTGCAGATACCAATGGTGAATCTCAGAGCAGAATGACTAAGTAGTTGTAGAAACTAACCTGGTAATCTTGATAGCCCCATTTTTGTGGCAGCTTTTTTACATATGAGTTGCTGAAGGAGCTCTTTGCTGCTGCTTCTTCTGCTTATCCGCTACCTGACTGTGCAACATCACGGGGTCTGAGAAAAGGTAGAGGGGAGCTCTGTGGACAGTCATCTCTGAAACCCAAACCGCATGTCTACATCCTCAGAATGGCTTGTATTAAAAGCTAAGAGCAAAGTAGAAATTGTGGATCTTATTAAATGCATATTTAGTGGACTAGTTTGAATTAGAAATATAATGTGCTATAGTGGGAAAATATTGCGATGAGCAAGAAAAATCACTTCAGCCAGAAAACTTGTTTAAAGGAAGACAGTGAAATTTTAAGTACACAGTAGAGCTTGCAAAATACAATTGACTATTTGAAAAAGGACAGGGGCAACATGAAAACAGCCATATATGTCTGCACTGTGGCTACATGAAATACTTTAAGTAAAAGCAGGACAGAGGGTGACTGTCTTGGAACAAAAAAAAAGCGTATCAGAAGCTCGCTGTGCCTATTCCTGAAAGTCAGCAGTCAGGAGACAGGGTGCTATTAAGTAGTTATCTAAGCTGCAAGTGTTATTGTAAAGGTCAGAATAACCTGACATTAAGCATCCAGGGTAAAGTTCTTCTGACAAGTATTAATTAACTGGATTGCAGAGCTCATGACTGAGTAGCCTTTAGCAGTTACTTCCAAGCAAGTCAGCTGAACAGTGTCTTAGTGAGAAATATCCAAAGCGAGCCCTTGGTGCCATCTTGCTTTAGATGTCCACCTCCTGGGCTAATTGGTTCGTGATGCTCTCAGACAGCCCAGTGGCCCTGCAGTGTAGGGCACAGGGCATTGCAATTCTCCTGAGGTATTTCCTGTAAGCTGAAAAATTCCACATCCGTAGTTGTTACTATATGAGGAATCACCTTGGAAGACATTGTGACTTTTTAATAAAAAAGAGAAAGAGAAACAATCTGAAACAATTCTTCTTAAGAATAAATATCTCTATTTTCCACTCAGCTCTATTGCCCATCACCTCAGAAAGTTACGTCAATATTCAAAGCAGAGTGCAGTGCACTCCAGATACAAGTGATAACCCCTTTAAGTATTAAGGTTATGAGGAAATCTGGGCTGTATAAATTCACAGAACTCATTTCACAATTTTATCATGTTTCAGTGCTCTATTATTGCAAAACAAGGTGGTGATCGATAAGGGGCATCATCTACAGCTTCTGAGCCCAAATGGATATACCTTGAATAATAAATTTATCATAATTCATTATTTGTCAGTGCATCTCAGGATCCCATGACCAAGCTCTCCTGAGGAAGCTAATACAGAGCGACAGAGAAAACATAATGTTAATTTCTGCTTGATTTTTATTTTTTTATTTTTATTTTCTTTAGCATTTAAGAGCAGAAACCCACAGCACTTTCAAGAAATAGATGAGAATCTGAGGAGCAGAGCAGGACATGAAAAGACCTCAGCTTGGGTGCACCCTGCGGTCTGCAGAGGCATAGCTGTCAAGCAATATGATAAATTACTTGCCAGGTTTGTACTTTTTAAAAGAACAGTACCTGATAATAAGTGCATCCTCTTCCTCTTCAGATACATGTATGCACACAAATAAAGCCCTGGCAATCTCTGGTAGAAGGAGGTCTTGTACTACAGAGAATTTATATTACAAATACACTGGCGGTGCACAGGTAGCTAATGTACAGTTTGTTTGTATTTCATCAAAAGTGACAGAAAAAAAATAAGAACATGACTCAATGAAACTTGGGAAAATGGCGTGTAGCCACACTCCGTCCCACTGCTACCTGTCAAATCAACATGAACTAATCCAGTATACACAACTGCCTGTCATTCCCATCATCAACAAACACAGATGATAACAAGAACTCCTCCATGTACTCCTACTCCCTTCAGCGGTGATTTGTTCAGACGGCTTCCGAGGAAGCTAAGTATGACTAAACAGACTATGTTAGCAAAATAAAACCTGAGTACAGTAGGTGCAATTTTCCTGCAAGTCCATTAGTAAAAATGTTTTGACATCAACATAATTTTGAGCAGGTAACAGGCTGTTGGATAGGCATACTTTATCTCTTACAGTTTCTGTCGTTCACAGGTAAATGTAAGTGAAATTAGTCTGTTCTACACCACAGTTCAGTACTTGAACTGTCTACCATCCAGATGAGCTTTCTGTTCTGTCTAGTGAGTGCCAGCTTTATCTCAAAGATCTTAAGGCAGAAAATAAAACTTGGCCACATTTTCTAAAAATTGTCAGTGCTTATCTCTGCTTTATTCACTTTTTTTCGTGCATAACAGTTGAGTTCTTCTGGATTTCTACATTGGATCACCTCCAGCATATCACAGAATCACAGAATGGCCAGGGTTGGAAGAGACCTCAAGGAAGATGAATCTCCAACCCCCTGCCACAGGCAGGGCCACCAACCACCACATTTAATACCAGCCCAGGCTGCCCAGGGCCCCATCCAACCTGGCCTTGAACACCTCCAGGGATGGACGGGGCATCCACAGCCTCTCTGGGCAGCTGTTCCAGCACCTCACCCACTCTCTCTGTAAAGAATTTCCCTCTGACATTCAACCTAAATCTTTCCTCCCTCAACTTCAAACCATTTCCCCTTGTCCTGCAGTTATCTACCCTTTCAAAGAGTTGATTCCCCTATCCCATATCTTCAACAGTGTTTAGAAATCCTTCAGTTTCTTCCGGTTTAGTTAGAATTAAGAGCAAAAAATCTTATGTTTCAGGAAACTTTCACAGATTCTCAATATTACTTTCCATTCTGCAAAAGTAAAATCATTCGAAGTTTACTGCTGGGAAAGAATAGAAGAAAATTACCCTTTAAGGTAGTTTAGAGCTCATAGATAAATCATTAATCCGTGTCTTCAGTGAACTCTGGAGGCTGAAGTATGGCTAAGAGCAAGTATCTAGCTTTTCCAGAAGCCCAATGAAGTTGTATAGTGATACAAACATAACTGATGAATACGCATTCCATCTATCTATCTATCTATATATATTAAAGATTGATATATAAAGATAAATATATATATAAGATAGATATAAACAATGATCAAACAAACAAAAACAGTTCTCAGAACACTGTCGTAATACTCAATGTGAATCTTTAATATAGCACTATACGGATGAGTTGTTTGTAAGCAGTTCTGGCATTTAGCTAAGGACTGAAGTTGATCTAAGAATTTAATTGCTGCTTTAGAATTAGCTGTTGAAAAAGATTAGATTAAAGAAGCCATTATGAATTTGAAAGCTCCAGGATTAGATGCTTTAATTTGTGAAGATTTTAAACACTTTCAAGGATTCCTTTCTTAAAATTTGAAACTTAGGTGTTAAAATCTGCAACTTATAATAGCCTCAGATATAGTACTACATAAATATTAACTGATCCTCGAGTCTTACCAAGACTTATTTCATTCTTCCAATTAATTCACTCTTTGGTCCTGATCAAAGACATAACTGAGTTATTCTTGGGGACACCATATGAACACTGCTCACGCGAGGTCACCGGGTGCAGGATTTAGCCCGCTGCTTTTAAGACTTAAGGAGAAAAGCTTCTTCTACGTACTTTGCACTTTCCACATTGAACACAATGTTAATTTGACTATTGGATAGGTACTATGTAATACCGTGCAGCAAACACTGCAAGTAGTTGTGCATGAGTAGTAAAGGGAACAGTAGAGATGAGGATAGAGATAGCAGAAAGTGCCTTTATTTATATTGGTTTAAACTTGGTTGTGGAACAAATCAAGGCCAAGATTTGTGTCTGATCTGAATGGAGGATTTCGTTTTGCTTAGCTATGCATTCTGAAGATTCTGAGCACTAAAGATTGGCTGCTTCAGGAAGCAGTGAGTGCTGAATTTATCTTTTTGGCATTTGTTTGTTTTGTTTTAACACAATATTGCAGCTACCAGCTATTTTTGTGAAAACATTGAAGCTACAGACAGATATAGAAGTTCTTTTAGTTTGGAGGGGAAAAAGCTTTTAATCTGAATCAAAGCATGTTTGTTACTTCATTATACCACTAAATGGAAATTAGTCCTTGATTTTGGCTCATTTCCAGTACTTTACAATCCATTGATGGAATACAAAAGTAAAAACAATGAAACAAGGAGTTCCTGTTTATTTGCCAGCTTGGCTAATATTAGCAGCATGGTTTCACTGTGATGCAAAATATTTATTTCAAAATGGAATTAGTCTTCAGTTGATCTGCCAGTTTTCAGTAACAAAGTGAAGGGTCTTTGTCATCCGAAAATGGTAAAAATCATTTTACCATCAGCCAAATGTGCTATTTTACTCTTTTTTTTTCCTGTGAAACAAACCTGAGAGCAAATTCTGCTTTGCTAGCTAGAAGTGGTATAAATTCCCAGTTTGTTATGCTTTTCATTGCCCTGAGCTGCTTTGCTTTTGGCTTTCCACTAACACGCACAATTTACGGAATATAATTGTTTGAATTTCACCAAACTGTAAAGCAGCCAACTCTACTTATGAATAGAGAACAGTAGAACACTAATGTGATCAAACTAAATTTTCCATGAAGAGTGAAAACATTTGTACAGTAGAATGGAAAGAGAATGAAAACTGACAAGAAAGCCTATTTCTCAGAACGTGGGTCTTATCCTTGTAAAAATCTCAAATAAAAAAACCCAAAAAAAGACTGGTCCTCAACTCCTGTGTTCTGTCAACAATCAAAATCTTAAACCTAACTTGAATAATATCTCCTACATTTTATCATGTCTCAAGTCTAACTTGTAAAGATCCTTTTATATGTCTAGCTACTGCTCTAGGACAAATCACGTGTATATTTGAGAATGCAATGCTCTCAAATTTTTAAAATGTGTGACTATTTTCCCTTGCATCTGCATCCAAAACTTCATCTAGTTTCTCATTTTTGACACCCTACAGATTTAAAATTCACTTGGCTCCTGCTTGTTTAATACTACAAGAAATAAAGTACTCTTGGGAGTTCTGCTAGAAGGAATAGTTCAGTGGTGACCCAGAATTATCATCTAAGCAGCAATAATAATATAAATTTTAGTTTAATAGCCCAAAAATAAAGCCCTCATTCTTCATCAGCCAGTGCAGACAGGTTTGCCAGCCTGATGTGATTTTCCTCTGAAAAAACATTTCAAGTGATATGATTTCCACAGCCAACTTTATAACCATATATAAATCTTCTCTACACAGTGTTATGAAACAATGGACTAGTCTTCTTTGTAAAAAGGTATAAAAATAGTATTAAAAAAACAGGAGCCAAATATGTGGTGATCAATACATAATGGAATACATTTTCGACAACTGAGTGAATCCACTACGTTATTTTTTGTTACAAACTAGTTGAATGTGTTCTTCAATTTATGAATACTTCTTTCTAGAGTGCCCCTCATCTTGGATCAGTCCTTAAAAGCAGTAGAAATTATCAGTTCCTTATTTCAATTTGTAACAAGTCATCTATAATTGCGGAAATCCTCAATATATTCTGCAATATAAACTGACATTCCAGGAGATAAAACCAAAATTTTAATGCCTGGTCTTCACCTAATTAACCACATCATGGTTTTGGCAGGGATAAAGTTAATTTTCTTTGCAGAGGTTCATGCCATGACATGTTTTGGATTTTTGATCAAAATTGTGGTGACAGCACACTGATGTTATAGATGTTGCTGAGCAGTGCTGTACAGACCCAAGAATGTTTCTGCTGCTTGTGCTGCCCTTCCAATGGGGGGATGAAGTCCACGAGGAGTTGGGAAGGAACACAGACAGGCCATAGGGATGTCCCATACCATATGGCATTGTATTCAGCAATAAAAGCTGGGGTAAAGGAGCAGGAGGGGGAACATTTAGGATGTCAGCATTTGTCATTCCAGAAAAACACTGCACGATGAATCCTGTTCTCCTGGGTGAGGCTAGACATCTTCCTTCCAACGGAAAAGTGCAATTGAATTCCTGGCTTTGGTCTGCTTGCACACACAGCTTTTGCTTTATTTGCTGTGCTGTCTTTATCTCAACACACGAGTTCTTTATACAGTTACTTTTCCAATTCTTTACCCTGTTCCCCATAGAGAGAACTAGCAAAGAGAATATTCAAAGAATCATAGAATGGACTAGGTTGAAAAGGACCGCAATGCTCATCCAGATCCAACCCCCTGCTATGTGCAGGGTCACCAACCAGCAGCCCAGGCTGCCCAGAGCCACATCCAGCCTGGCCTTGAATGCCTGCAGGGATGGGGCATCCACAGCCTCCTTGGGCAACCTGTGCCAGTGCCTCGCCACCCTCTGGGGGAAAAACCTCCTCCTAATATCCAGCCTAAACTTCCCCTCTCTTAGTTTAAAACCAATCCCCTTTTCCTAATGCTATCCACCTTGTAAACAGACATACCTCCTCCTGTTTATACTGTTTATATATTGTAAACTTCTGTTAACATATGTAAAGGAAATGCTAAGTCATGGCCTGAGCCAGTAATTGAGCACTGGTTGGAAAGCAAGGCTGACCCGTGGGAGCTCAGGTGCAAGCAGTGACTGGAAGGGATGGAGTCAGGAGCCACCTCTTCCAGACTTCCATTAAGGATTGGCAGCAGAAGTAAGAGCATCTCTTGCTGGAGATCCCTGCTTACCTGAGGCCTTCCAAAGGTAAGCAGCTCCTTTCCTTCATTTCTGTGTCCTCATTTGCTGCAGCTAAACACTTCACTTTGCTGCCCCCGCTGTTACTGTGGTACTTTCCATCACCTTATAGCATTACAACATAAGAAGGCAAAAATCAATAATTAGCAGAATTAAAGTTTATTTTGTTTTTTTTTTTTAAGCATAACTCACTTCAAAAGTTTTAACTAAATCAGAATTTTTATTATAGTTATTTACAGTATGTTGCTATAAACTTAGTAATTTTTAGAATTGATGCCTATAATAGTACAGAAAAAAATCTACCTTTCCTCAGCTGCAGTACTTCTAATAACCTGTACTGTTTCTTTTCCAAAGGCGTAGCTATTTAATAAAGAAAGAAATCCCAGAAGTTTGGTACCAGTAAAGGAATTCTTATGGTGTTTAAGATAGCATCAGAACTTGTACTATAAGCCTCTGCTTTAAAAGGTTTATTACCGAGTCATAAAAATCAGTCCATTGAATAACTTCAGTCATTAGCTCTCATTGTGTAAGTTATATTTTCACCCCACTTTCCACTTCCTGAATAACCAGATTTTTTCTTTACCCAAGTAACAGAAATGTATATTTTAGAATTAATGTTTTATGAGTTATTTTCTATTTTACAGTCACACTGCACAACATCTTAAAGTATAATGTAAACAGCGTTTTAACATAAATGAAAGATGATCTCTCAGTTTTTCAAGACATAGTTCAGTAATAACTCAATAGTTTTGGTATCTTTAATCCCCAAAGCCTGAGCTTCTATTTTAGCTCATCATAGTCATTACTGATGAGTCCCTTAGCTGTTCCTTCTTTTTACTATTGCCACAGGACCCAGTAATATTCCCACCTGATTTCACATCAGTCTGCCAATAGATACAGAATACTATGAAGGACAATCACATTTTAATGAAATATTTCCAGAAATTGCACATCCTGGTGCATGCCCTGTCTTTATGTATCTGTATGATACAGACACATGCCATAACACTAGCCTGATACATTTCAAGCAAACTCTGGTGTTACATTAGCACCTACATTTTTTGTAAGAGCAATCACCTCTCTGTCCTGAAGGAACTTCATTAGATTTCATATGGTATCATAAATTCTTAGCTGCAAGGCATCAGAAGGCTAGCAGCCCCAGTTACAGGAATTGCAGATGAGCACATGCACTCATGCACTGTAAGCAGACACTGCTGTTGTTCATGGCTTGTTGATTATCACCAATTAGCTAGATACAAAAGTCATGCAGAGTATTCTTAATTTTGGATCAGAATATAACAAGCTACATAGCTTCCCTTACACTGCCTTAATTCACCTCTCTACAATACCACTGTTCTCCTGCCTTAGAGCTGTTGTATTAATACACCATAGATCAAGATCATGCTCAACCCTGTGAGATTTGGATAGAGCTGTCCTACTAATATTGATATTCATGGACCCAAAATATACAAATCCTCTGCATAGCTCTGTCAGCCAGAACGCTTCCACCTCTATCTATGCTTTTCCCAAGTCTATTTCAAAGAATCAGTGACAAAAGGTTGCTTTATTTTACTACAGAAACAACTTCTCAAAATCACCTTAGTATTGCAGGTTTATATTTGAGGTATGGTCTTGACACTGGCCAAAGATCAAGCTTTTCTACGGTTATTAATTAGAAGCTCTCTTTGGCTCCTCTGCTATAGTCCACTGTAACACAAAGACTGGCCCAATTGCTTCTGACCCAGCTGACAGCAATCCTGCAGACCAGTGCTAGTAAAACTGAGTACCCATTACCTGACTACATTCTTTGCAGAAAACATGGAAAGGATTTGCATGTATGCAGCAGTCATATCCTGACCATGTGAAGTAGGCAAAACAAAGTGAGCAGCCCTGAAATGCACACAAAGCTTCCAGAGCAGCAGATATTGGTGGGGAGAAGGGGAACAGTGGCAGGAAGAGAATGCTTTTATAGAAGTAGACACAAAAGACAGCCTCTCCTCTGGTGAATCTTGTCTATACTTTCAGGATTAGCCCATCCAGGTAAATATTCAGTGGTTTCAGGAATTGCAAATGCAGAGATAGCGGATAAAAATGTTAAGGTAGGAAAGCAAGTGAATTAGCATATATAATCCATTTTATTCCCCTTTATCTTCTCATTCTAGATGCTTCTCTGAAATTTATTCATGGTGTTAATTTCCCTGTCCAAGGACTTATTACAATCATCATTTCATCCTACTGGAAAATCTTGTCCTTTGTAGCCTTAGAAATCCAGATGCCTGTAGGCAGGATTTACATAGACACGACTTTTAAGATGGGTTCTTGTCCACTCTTGAGTTTCCAAGGAATTCTTTTTTCTGATGTTAGTTTGTTTAAAATACCTCTGGAACTTCAAAAGTATCTGTTTTCTGCATTCATTGCTGATTTCCACAGTAGGTGTGTTTCCTTGATGGTGCATTTCTGAGGACTCATCTCAAAACGCAATAGCACTTTCTCAAGGAGTATGTTAACTTAGTCTAACAAAACGGATTGTATTGATTTGGCCGTCAAACAAAAATTCAAACTCAGACATTCCTAGAAATAAGGCAGCATTGTCCTGTCACTTTCTGTCTAAAGGAAAAACATATCATGTTTTCATCATGATGCTCTCCTAGGTGAAGTCCTCCTAGGAAGGAGAGTATCATGTGCCAGTTTATGCCTCAATCTTTCTAAAAAGACACCTGAGGAACTGACAAAAAATACCAAAGGGGCTGACTGCTTTCAGTTGCATTATCCTATTCTAAGAGTTTAAACTCCACTGGGAAGGGCATCAGATTTGTATGTAGTATTTCTAATAACACACTTAAGGCTGAAAGAAAAACAGAAATGATGAGATACTCCAAATTCCTGTTGCTTTTCCCTTACTCATTGTGATTCATGCAGGCTGCACAGCTTGGATTCCCTTTGTAAGACTATCACTAACTTTCAGAATAACCTTCAGTAAATCACCACATTTTTCCCTAATAATGAAATGGTGATAGTAATATCCTTTAAAGAAGAAAACGCTCTATGTCTGATCATTATCATCTAATTACTTTCAAATTTTGTCATTTTCCTTTTCAGAAAAATACATATTATTAAAAAATAATAATAAACTACAATGATCATTCTGGCCTTCTTTTAAGGACTTTTCCCAGCAAGTAGATGACACTGACCCACTGGTTTTACTGTGTGGAAAAAGCATTTTATGTTTCCAAGTCATCATGAAGTGGCAGGGGAGGAATCTGATGAAAGCTCTTAATTTCGGAAGTCCTTAGATGAAGTCATTTACTTTTATTTAACCATTTACTAGGATACAATAGCATTTCTACTAGACTATAGGATAAGAATACAGGGTTTTCAACTTTGTCTCTCATTTTATGAGATGAAATTATTTATGTGGGAAGCTGCTTATCTGTAGGCGCAAGATTATGTTTTTCCTGAGTGGAAAAGTACCTAAATCTTCCTATAAAATAATGTCTAGAGTAGGTTTTTCATGACAAAAAAGAAAAACAAAATTGAAGATGTTAGATTTTCATATTAATACGTATGCAGAACAATCAGATTTCAAGATGAAATTCAAGTGAAATGTTTTTCTCTTAATTTTTTCATCAAATTTAAACTTCAGAAATGTTAAAATTATAACTTGTTATTCTGGATCACTTATCAATGGCAGCATTTTTCTAAAAAATTATTTATTTATAATTATTTATTGGATTTAAAATTAAATACAATGATTATATGAATTTTAACATCTCACATTTCTGGTTACTTTAAAAGAAAAATGCAATTTCATAGTCCAACTTTCAATTTATAGTTTGTCTCATATCCTCAGAAGAGAGAGACCATTTGTACTAACCTGTATCACTTTTTCAGATGATAAAGTTAGCCAAGTGTTTGGATAATTACATACAAGAGTTTGAGGATTGCTCCAGAAAACACTAAATTGCTACAGGCACAAAATGAACATAGAAGTAGCCACAAATGAAAGCCACAAAATTTTTTTTTTCCTTTATCATGGGAACTGACCAACGTCCAAATCAATCAGATAAGCCAGATAAATTATGATAATCATAATAAGGGACTTCATGTTTGCACGAATGTGACTTTAGATTATTTATTTCAGTAGATCATAGAGATCATTACTTTGAAATAGAGCCAAGTTGAAACCTACATCTCAAAATAGTATTAACCTTTATATGCAACTCTTACTTCACTCTATTGATTTCCATTTCTCTTTGTTTCCTTCTCATCTACTTCACTCTAAATATCATCAAAAGCAACAAAATAAAGCAGCTGAATGAAGAGAAATGAAATGAAGAGTTCAAGAGAAATCTATTTATTCTCATTGGCAGAGATCATGTAAGTGGAGTAATTACTAGATATTTTATTCTTACGCTTCTAATCCCAGCAATCCTACAAGTACCCAAAGCTTAAAAAAAATTATTTTTTTTAACTGAAAAGTAGTTGTGAACAACTTTGTTTTTAGCCTTTATTTTGCTATCTCGTCTGAAAGGAGTAGAATTAAAAAGTCATTTGAAAACGTTGCTGATAAAACCAAATTATATCTCTTTCAGGAATATGGTCAGTGCTTTTACAAGTTGTTAACCTCCTGCTGCATTTTTTCAATTTGATACGCAATTATTATTTACAAGCAGTATGAATTCATTAGTTTTATGAAACTGGTAGTTATTATGCATGAGTTGCTTCTTGTCCAGCAGGATTGAAATAAAAATGAGATGTTGAATCTCTGAAGACTACCCTAAAAGGAACATTTACAAGAGCGTAACTAGATACTTGGTAAATTGCCACTATTATACACTGAACCATGGCTTGCCTAACCTGAAGAAAGTCTTAGCAGAACTTGGATGACTCTGCTCTTTAATTACCAGAGTCACTCTAGAAGAGCTGTAGGTAATGTTTTCTCAGAATAGGTACAGGCTGCAGACTCATAGACATCAGAAATCCTTTTCAAATTTCTTGTATGGCTTCTAACATAACTATTTTTAGCAGAGCAAAATGTTTCTTGGAGCTGTATCAGCTTTGAAATTTTCTAATGAGTGTTTTTTCTTGAAGAAAGGGAAAAGAGAGAGACCAGCATTTAAAGAATGTAAAGCTTGTACAAATACAGAAATCAGGAAAGTTCACAAAAAATGACAGATGAAACGTAAGGCAGACACTAAGAGGATGAAAAACAGAGTATGAAAAACTTCTTAAGAAGAATGCTCAAGCTAATAGGAATATTTAAAAATATATATATGGAAATAAATCAGCAAGAGAATTTGTGGTACTACACAATGACACAGGTGTAAAGGATTTCATGTGACCATGGCAGAGATGCTTAGCAAATTCCTGCACATTTGGGCAGGGCAGCAAGTGCATAGGAGCTGATAAACGAGTTTATCCTGGGACTGGCAATTGAACGGGATGAAAACCAACCGAAGGAATATTATGCTATGTATCCTGATTATATCAAATGATATTCTAGGAATGGCGTTGCTAATTGGATAATGGATAATACTGGATAATTTATTTTCAGACACACGTTACGTTGGCCCATGATATCAAAGGTGGATGTCAGTGATATGGCAGTAGAGGTTGAACCTTCCCACAAGCCTTCTATTACGATTTGTTGCTGTGCGACAGATGGCAGTCTGACAAAAGTGAGTCTGACCTGGGAGTGCATATGGAGTAAAGATGTGGAATTTAATTCTTCCACACAGAAAAAATGGCACCCGTTGGCATTCGTTCACGCTGGCTAAATGTTGATGGAGACCAAACAGTGGCTATGAGCACCATGAGGTGGTGCATTTCAACAATGGAGGTAACAACAGTGGATCACCTCTGCTGGTGCAGATTTTTACAAGCATAGCATGAAGGCTCTTGCTCATTGCTAATGAAAATGAATAGCTAATGGTGGTAACTACGTTGCTAAACAAGATCTGATTATTTGCTCTATCAAGTTGTGTTATTGTGCTACTTGTATCAGTTGTAATTTCCATGGAAATAAATAGGAGGCTTTACTTTCAGAGCAACCTATGTAATTTACTGACATAGACATGAGATTTGAAAGGCTGAGTAACCTGAATCTGTTCAGCCTGGGAAAAAGAAGACTGAGAGAGAATCTGATAAATGTTTGTAAAACATCTAAAGGGAGGTGGGAGGCAAATGAATGAGGCCAGACTCTTCTTGGTGTTGTGCACTGATAGGTCAAGGAGCAATGGCCTAAAACTTGAACATAGAAAGTTCCATACTAACGTGCAGAACAATTACTTTACAGTAAGATTCCAGTTTTTGTTTGACTGGGACCTTCCTGAGCTTGTAGCAGAAATTTAGAAAAATCTCAAAGTTGTTCCAGAAAAATCCAAAGCTGGTCCCCTTTCTTTCCATGTCTATTTATGCACTGTCATGTATGCATTTGACTTGCTCTTGTCACGTTCAGTTTGGGAAATGGCATTCCACACCTACCTTTAAGTAAAATGACAGAAGGTGACATGCATATTATCAGCTTAAATGGTTTTACTAAACTCAGTGGTTAAATCATCAGTCAATAGTCATATTGCTGACAAGAACTCAGCAGTACAATTCAATACGAGGAATGAAGGGGAAAAGATTCGATTTTTCCTTTCTCTGCCTTAGTCTTTAAGGAACGCCAGATTTCATCCTAATGCTATGCAACAGCCCACAATTTAGTACTGTCACTAGGAACTTTGTATTATTCACCTACTTTCTGCTAAGCTCAAATACGAATCTAAGTCAAAGCAATAGTGAATGACAGAGAATGAACCTACAGATTGTATCAAATCTGAAAAATAATATATCAAATTGTCTCAGCATTTGAAAGCTAGCTTCTGTCCTTGTCATATCAACATTTTGATCTAAAAGGCTCATGATTGAAACACTGACATTAACTATGTTATTTCCACTGGGAATGAGTCTCAAGCTGGTAGGGTAGTGAAAGCTGGTATATTTCCTTTGGTTTTAATGGAACTATGCCAGCTGGCATCAGCTAAAAATTTCATGCCTTAGATTCCACATCTTAGATTCCACACTTGACACTTGTGACTTGTTTATGAATCTGACTTGATTCATAAACAAAGTAAAATCTCGTGGGAAGAGGCTATGCCTCTCTACTGCACTGTCTCATTACTAACACTTACAGAAGGTTAAATTTTAGAATTCATGACCTGTTTAATACTTCAGAATGAAACAAAGTTAAAAGAGAAATGTAAAAAAATAGAATTGCTTTATTACCTGGTTTGTGTGAGTATTCATCATGCTCAGCAGCTTTGCTTCTCAGTCCAAAAGTATAGAAATAAACAGATGGGAAATAAAATTTTTGCAGCATCTTTAAAATACGTACTATTGTTACATTAAAAAAAAAGATGTATTTCCCAAGGTCACCTACATCATAAAATATTAAAGAGGAATGAAGTAATTACATGAAAACACCTGTAACTAATCTCTTAAAGTACAGAAGCCTGAAATATGCAATTCGCTTTCACTTAACTTCAAATTTCTAGGTCCATTTTGAACTAAATACCTTGCTTACACTGTAATAGTTTGCTCTGATTTCTGTTGCTGAGTGAGGTAGAGAAACCTGGGCTGCATATACATTTTCTTTGTTTTTTTCTTTTTTTTCCCCCAGTTCTGAATATTCCTGAAGAATTCATTATTATGGAGACCCTTAATATTTGAGACAGATCTTAAATCCACACCTAAGATGGATTTAAACAGCACGGCGCTGAATCATCTGATTTTACTTTCTTGCTCCTCTTGACAAAATCTAGACCTCCAAAATTAAATTAATAAAATAAGAGTGTCAAAAATACAAAAATCAAAGACTACAATTGGAAGGCAACCCCTAAAGTCAGTGAACAAGACATTGACAAAGATATTCCATAGAATGTGGGCCAGAGGGAGGGACAAATTTCAGGCTCTGTTCTGAGTACTTGAAGTAGAATCCATACATAGACTTGGAAGTCACCCTCCTTGTTAAAGCTTACATCCTGCAAAAATTCAGGTCAGGATACAGAGTTATGCTCACATTCCCTCCCACTCTTCTTTTACGTATATCTTCTCTCCATCCTTTCACCTTCCAGACACACTTAGGAATTCAGTCTACAAAGCAGTAGTCATTTATGTCCACTTCCTAAGTTAATGAGATACAGAGCTGGTATAATCAAATATGCAGGTGACATAGAGCTATTAATTTGGGACTCCCCAGTGTCCAGTCTACAAGCTGTAAAATACCCCTCATTGCACAAAACATGACTCAGCATCTGATCATAGAATAGGCTCTTTCATATAGGAGAACAAAAGCCTCTAAAATGAAAATATGCCAGAGAAAGAAGTCTGCAGTGATTAAGGATACTGCTTATTTCTGCATATCCTACAGCAAAATGGAAATAAGTTCATATAATACATTACAGAAGACTAAAACAGTCCAACACAAGGTAAAATTCCTTTCTTGATCCTGAATCTGGCCGTAAATTTAATCCAGGGCAAAAGGATGGTTATACCACCTGGCTTCAGACACTAAAGAGTTTTACGGTGTGATAGAGATGACATCTCATACAGTGACATAGAGATGCCATCCCTGGTGTCTGTCCTTGCCTTATCCCCAGTGTAGGTCCACTCCTTCAAAAGAGCAAGGCAAGCCTTTACAGCAGCTTTCATCCCAGCACTTATCCACAAAGCAAATCACATACCAAAGGAGGAGATATTTTTTCTAGCTGCCATAGAAACCTTTAAAGACAACTGTAATTGAATGCAACACAGATATGGAACAAGAAAGTAATCGAGAAGCACGATCATATCTCGTTTCAATTACTAGTTGGTACTAAAACACTGGATCTGGAGGAAGTTACTTTCTGCCTACTGAGCTACTTGACAAGAAAGGAAAGGAATGAAAAAACATCAATTGCTCAATGTGCCATTACAGTCAAGAACTGACCGTATATCCATCTAAAATGTCATCTCCTCCAAAATAATGTGTGCAGAGCTCATTGCTACAAGAACGAGCAGTTTAGAAAAGGGAGTTCAAGTCTCTAAGGAAGCTTCAGAGACATGATCAAAGGGATAGAAAAATGCACATCAATACTGGAATTATTTTACTTACAAAGGTGATGGGTAAAGAGTGTTCTTTTCATCATGTATACCAGTCACAATAAAAACATATGCACTGGTATCCTGGAAATGCTTGGGAACTTCTGGTCTGCATTTTTACCATAAAAGTCAGTTTAAGACCTAGAGGCATAACAAGAAAAAAAAATTGCAAACTATTTTAGATTAATCAGGAAAATACTGGACTAGAAAGACCAATAGTCTAAACCAATTCGGCGTTGCCTAAGACATAAAGGAAATAAGAATTATCTAGAAAATAACAGTGACATTACAGAAGCATATTTGGTCAGAAATAAATCATAAAATCATAGAATAATGGAAGGGCTAGTTTGGAAAGGACCTCAAGTTCCAATCCTCCTGCCATAGGCAGAGTAGCCATCTGCTAAATCACGTATTAGATCAGATTGCCCAGGTCTCCATCCAACCTGGCATTAAACACCTCCAGGGACAGCACATCCACAGCCTCTCTAGGCAACTTCTTCCAGCACCTCACCACTCCCTCAGTAAAAAAAAATCTTCCTCTTGACGTCTAGTCTAAATCTCCCTTTAGTTTAAAACCATTGCCCCTCGTCCTATCACTATTTACCCATGAAAAAAGTTGATTTTTTCCTTTTAATACTGTAAGGCCATAATGAGGCCTCCCCACAGACTTCTCTTTCCCAGGCTAAAGAAGTCCAGTTCCTTCATCCTGTCTTCACAGGAGAGAAGCTCCCACCCTTGGATCACCTTTGTGGCCCACCTCAGGACCCTCTGCAAATGCTTCACATCTTTCCTGTGTTGGGGGCCTCAGACTTGGACACAGTGCTCCTGCTGGGACCTCACAAGGGCAGAGTAAAAGGAGACAATCACCTTTCTTGCCCTGCTGGCCACCTCTCTTTTGATGGAGCCCAGGATACTGTTGCCCTTCCAGCCTGCAAGCACATACTGCTGGCTCATGTTCAGTTTTTCATCAACCAGGACCCATAAGTCCTTCTCAGCAAGGCTACTCTCAATGAGGTCTTCTCCCAGTTTGTATACATATCTGGGATTATCTTGATCCGAGTGAGGACCTTTCACTCTATTTTGCTGAACCTCATTAGGTTCACAAGGGCCCACCTTTTGAGTTTATCAAGGTCCCTCTGTATGGCATCCCTTCCTTGTGATTCATCCACTGTACTGCTCAGCTTGGTGTCATCAGCAAACTTACTGAGGCTGCACTCAATCCCATCATCTATGTCAGTGATAAAAATGTTAAAGAGTACCAGTTCCAAGACATACCTCTGGGGGACACATCTTGTTACCAGGCTCTACCTGGTACTAGAGCCATTGACCACTACCTTTAGGTGCAACCTTCCAACCAATTCCTTGTCCACCAAATAGGCCACCCTTCAAATCTATTTATCTCCAATTAAGAGATATGGATGTGGTGGAGGACCATGTCAAAGGCCTTGCAGAAGTCCATGGGGATTAAATAAGTTGCATTCCCTTTATCCACCAACGCAATCACTCTGTCATAAAAGACTACCTGATTGGTCAAACACAACCTTCCCTTGGTGAATCACAAAATCACAGAATGACCTAAGTTGGAAGGGACCTCAAGGATCATTAATCTCCAACCCAGGCAGGCTCACCAACCTCCCCATTTAATACCAGACCAGGCTGCCCAGGGACCAATCCAACCTGGCCTTGATGCCACCTCCAAGGACGGGGCATCCACAGCCTCTCTGGGCAACTGTTCCAGCACTTCACCCACTCTCATGGTAAAGAACTTCTCCCTGACATCCAACCTAAATCTTCCCTCCCTCAACTTCAAACCCTCTCCTGCTGTTATCTACCCTTTCAAAGAGTTGATTCCCCTCCTGTTTGTAGGCTCCCTTTAGGTACTGAAAGGCTGCAATGAAGTCACCCTTCAGCCTTCTTTTCTCCAGGCTGAACCCTACTACTTAAAGATCCAAGTAATCTGTGATTTTATGTGATTTTCTTCTTTCAGTTACACCCTTTTTATTTCATTTGAGATCATTTTCCTATCACATGCTTTATCTTCACTTTACCACTATTTGATACAAACTTTATCCCAAGCCAGCTTGTTGCATGGTTAGGTAAATTATAATGCATAGTGCATACTTGATTGCACATACTCATCTACGCACTGCAGGTATTGGGCATTTCATTGTTTAAATGGCTGTGTAGCTACTGAATGAAAAAGAGGTGTCTATGAATAGGGAAAGAAAACATTTATGGTTTCACTTCTGAAAGTAATATCCTAATAAATATGAGGAATAGAAGAATAAAAAGTCATGAATTCCATAGTCATTTGTTGATATAACAGTATGTCTGTGAACAAGGCTAAACATACTGTTGAAAACAGTATATTTTCTTTTATATTTTGCAATTACACAATTTTATACGCTGATTCATTTTAATAAAATGTAAATATAAAATCTTATTTTTCCACTTCCTATAACATTTCTAGAGTATTTCTCATATTCCCAACATAAACCTTTATCATTAAACAGTTCTTCATCAATATATCTGATTTCTCTCATGAATTTTATTTCATTTGGATGTGCATATTTTGCATATGTATTTCAAAATTGGTTTTGCTATTAAAAACATAAAACAAGCACAGATGCACCAAACTTCCTAGCATTTTCCAAATCTACTTGCATTATTCTTCAGTAACTTCAAAGCATATAGTAGCATCATTTCCTTCAGCTGACTAGAAATTTCAGAAACCATTCTAAGCCTGTCTACAAGGAACTGCAAAATCAAATGGACTGTGGCACAAGGCACTATGTGGTCAACATATAAATCCCAATTACAGTACATTATTCCTGAATTACAACGTATTTCTTAAATGACAGGAGCAAATGCTCACAGATAGTGAGATGTCATTGCAATCAAAATTTTCTTACATTTAAATTTAAGCAGATACACCTTTGACTTTATATCACGCTGCATATCTGACTGTTCAGTAACATGGCCTTGAGAGGCTGTGTTTCTTGATGGAAAGTTATAAACCTTTGATTTTATAAACATAAATACTTAACACTTAATGGCCTCTTTTCAATTTTTCATGGGTTTTGACTTCTTTTGTTTTGTTGTTTTTAATAGAAGCAAAATTGACTCACATCCATGTTAAGTAATTTGAAATAGAGGTATTTTCCCAATTTGTCCTCTCTGGTTTACAAATAAAAAAAAACTCACAACATTTACAGAGTGCACTGATGTATTATTAAACATTAACATATTACAAGAGACATTTTAAAGGGCTTAATTTTGAAAATTTTATGCATAATCTGTGCTACTCTTTAAAAAATTAAATATGGAAAATCACATTCAGATAGGTTTATTGAGTGTTATTCTACAACTGCAGTGACATTCTTGCACTGTACTCTCTGAATTTGTCTGGAACACCACCATGCATAATCTCTGGATAAGCATGTGATCTTCAAAGTGATCTTCAGAATTAATTTGGTCACACTGACAGATGAGAGTTACGGAGTGGTGAAATGATGAGAGCATCTGCTGTCTCAAAGAAGCTGTAAATGAGTTCATATTGGATTGCCAAAAAAATACACGATCTTATCTTAATCTGTGACAAAATTTTCACTTACAACGAGGAGTCCAAATATTCTTAATTGGACACACATACTGCGTAGAGTGGAATTGTATAATATTTATATAAGCATAGATCACTCTAAATTTAGTTTAAACTCTGTTGAAAATTACTTCAAAGATCTCTTGCTAAAGACCATTACCTTCATTTCCCAAGGCACATTTTCCAGAGGTCACCTTTTTTCTGGGTGTGGTTAAATAGTATTTCTGTAAATAACATTTAATATTAATTAAAATATTATAATATTTCTGTTAAGTAGTATTTCTGTTGCTGAGTTGCACCACCCAGTGCAAGGCCCCAACACCACATTCAAAGAGGACAGTTTTCTACTGATCAGGGGTTCCTCAACATCTGCAGAGTGAAAGGAGCATTTCTGCCACCCATTAAGGCTCAAAGGACTTTTGGATTTTGCAAAAGCTTCTGATCACCACTGCCACATAGACAGAGAAGGGCTATAGTACTGACAGATAAATAAGTAGTACAGGAGGGAATAACGAGGCTTTCAGCCTACCAAACATGAAGTCCAAGGTTGGATATGATTGCCCTCTACAGACATATCAAGGAGTAAAGCAGCAAAAACAGAGAGATGCTATTTCATATTAAGGGCAACGTGGCACAAGAACAAATGAGTATAAATTGGGCATGAAGAATTGAAATTGTTCTGGAAATTCAAAGCAAGTATCTTGTTACAGTTCACCACTCTGAAATACTGGGAAGCCCAAATGTCAAACTGTTTTTAAGGTAGCCCTATTGATAGGATAGGTAAAGCTAAATTGATAAAAGACATTACATGGTGCAATTTCTAGCAATAATAAAAATCTGCACCTAACTAACCAAGATGTAGGTAGAATTATCTGATATTTCCTTGTTTGCCTCAGAAACCAGACTTTTAAAGTCGACAGTTCAGGCATCTTTAAGGTTAAGCTGATCATCCAGTTCTCATACCTGTGTGCAAGTCATTTCTCAGTATTCCTATTCCCATGTGCAGCATCTCCACCTTATCTAGCTGCACAAGAGGAATTCATATTAGAATTCGGCTCTTCGTAACTGCCAAGTAATAAAAGAAATTACCTGTACATCATACATTTCTCTATGATTAGAAAAGCCTATGGGGGTTAAAAAAATTCTGAAAAAGTAGCACTAGTTCACAAGTAGGTGATTTTTATTTTCCTCACTGAGATTTCTTGTGAGAATAAAATGCAGGCTTTCACTGAATTACAGTGCAGATTTGTAGTCTTCAGGAATTAGATTTAAAGTAGCGTTTGTTATAGAAAGTTTGTTTGATGTTTGCTTTTGTAAGTGTATCACTCCGAGCCTAATGTTATCTATGACAGAATTTTCCTTTCTTCAACTTTTAATGTATTTAATGTTTTTTGCCTGGATAAACTTTTTAAATGAGTATGCTGTAATTGAATTTTGTCTTATTTTTTTATGCTTACTACACAATAATAGTACAAGTAATACACTCTAGTATATATATTTTTTTTATATGAATGTTTAATCTCTTTCTGAAAACTACTTTGATTCATTAGGAATTAAGTAAATAAATTACACAGAAATGCAGGAGTTCTAGAGACAGTACTCTAAAAATGAAAAGAATTTTCTTGGAATGATTCAGGGTTTCTTTTACATTGAGTATGCTATAACAAAATACAATTAACTACAATAGTTCAAGCAACTTTCTGTGAAATGTACTGTTTTTCTCAAATTCCCTAGGACATTTCTGCAAAAGTCACCGTGAAGCAGAATATTAAAATAATTATTGTTCAATGATTGCAGTTTGGTTCCATTGCAATTTGACTGCACTTTCTAATAAACCTCCACTTCATCATAACGCTAAGTTTATTCACCATTTTAGATGCATGACATATTTTGATTGTGGTGTATTGCCGATATTTAAAGGACTGCATAGATTTGATCATCAGTCGTTTCCTATTTTGGTCAGCTGACCGTATAAAAAAAAAGTAAAAAATGGAGGCAGCTTGTTTGGGGAATCAATAGGCAGAGAAAACTAGTTAAATGGAAAAGAATTTGTAGTAACATGCACAATTTAGAAGAGAAATATGGTTGAAGTTGGTGATGAAATAAAAGCACAGACGTATATCAGGCCTTGCCAGAGGTAATTAGTTTATTGATTGAGCTAATCACACCCAAAGGGAAATGAACTAAATAGGTCATTAAACTATACTGGACACAGAATGCTGCACTGTGCTTAATGGCTCAGTACTGCCTTACTGGTGTTCAGCCAGGAGTAAAACTTTGCTTTTAACACCTATAAAATTGCCAGTTTAAAAATCATAGAGTACACTCAGAATGATAGGAAGAGATGAAAACAAACAAATGTATGACTAAATAGGGAAAGTAATTTCTTCTACAGGGAAAGTAATGGAAATTTTTGTTCAATAGCAGATGAGTCTACAGATGGACAGATCCAAGGAAATAACATCACTGACATGTTATGCAAACTTAGAGACAATCAGACAGGTTTATAGTAGTAGATGTTTCCAAAATTTTCTTATTATACGGCAAAAAAGCTTATGGAAAATAAAAAGTAAAATCTGTGGACCAAACCTAGAAAGAGAAGTTCGTATAACATATTAAAAGCTTTAAAAACTTGTTATATTTGTTACACAGTTTGAATAACCTTTTTGAAATTCATAATGTAGCTCTGAAACTAGCACTGGCAGTGAGACAAACTTGCTGACAAACTAAAAGCATTACGTGTCACTTTTTTAATTGTCTAGGTAGCACAAGGTAAAAAGAAAAGCTTTGTTTTTTTCCAGTGATTTTTGAAATATGACAGCCCTTGTATAATATACATGTATATATATATAAGGTGGCATTCTTCTATTAGAACATCACATGTGCCACTTGAATCCATTCATTCAAAAGAATTACTGATTTTACAGTCGACTTTTGGTGTACCACCCAATTTGATCTTATGCTTTGCTTGGTTTGGAGGGGAATATGTGTTGAATTAATACACCTGTTATGAAACACTCATCCTCAAAGCTGTTGCTCCTTTAAGTATATGAAAAGGGAGGATTTTAGATTTTAAGCTAGAGGCAATATTGCCATTGACTTGAGCAAGGACCAGAGAAAGCTCTACCATTGACAAAACTCTTTCAAGAAGAGAAAAATACAGAAAATCCATAAGACATTGACAGAATGTATGATAATAAGCTTCACCATTTCGTCTGGATTAATTTCCCACCAATTAAAACCTCCAACCAATCTTTATGCAGTAAACAATGGAGCTTGTTCTCATCATCTCAGTATCCTGTTTTGGACCCTTGGCATTAAAATTTCAAACTCACAAATGTGTTAAATCCCCTCAGTTCTCTAACGATGCAGGCTTTCACACTGAAAAAGCTAAGTATCATTAGTACTTACCAAACAGTAGTTACAAAATAGATTTCACTGTTCAAGAGCGTGTCGATAACTGCATCAAACCACCTGTAAGAGTCAGATGTACTATCTCAAGAAGACATTCTGGAAAGACTGCACTGGAAAAAAAAAATTAAAGATTAAAAAGAAAAAAACAAGCAATGGCAAGAACAGTAAGGATTATAGAAATTCAAATTATACACCTGCAAAATAATATATTCAAATCATAGAATCTGATGAAAAGGAGGATTTTATAAGCATCTGGGAATAATACAGCAAAAATTCATCTCTGCAGATATGAGCCTGTGTATTTCTCTTGGTAATAACTTTTATTACTATTGGTAAAGCCTGAGAGTCAGAGAAAAATATCTTTTTTTTTTTTTTTTCTAGACTGAAAAATAAGTAGACAGCTGATAACTAAAATAGAAATAAAAGGAAAGTTATTTTGCATTGCCTGAGAATCCTGTTTCCTAATTAGCCTCTTGAGATATTTTGGAATGAAAAGTCTTTTCAATGTGGTGTAATTAACAAAGTCAAAGGGATACTTTCCATCAGCAGTCTAGAATGCATGTCTGAATATTTCTCCCCCTTTTTCATCTGAAAGCTAATGAAGCAAATGCTCCAGCTTTTGCTTCAGGAGTTTTTATTTATTTACTTATTTTTGTATTAACAACCAGTATAGGACTAGGAGAAAAAAATTCTTAGTAGCAGCTGTTCTCCTGCCTTGAGATGGAGGAGGACATAGGCCCAGTACTCCTCTGACTTGACCAATGTCACATCTCTTTCAGTTGAGGATTATGCTGTAAGCTTCTCGCTTTGCCCAAGCATTATCTCTCCCATTGATCTCCTCCATCCTCCTACACAAAAATGCTGGTCAAATTACTGAAATAACTATAAATGAAGGGGAGAAAAAAAAATCTGAAAAAAATAACAATAAATTAAAAATATATGTATATATATCTAAAAGATATATATACTTCCCTTTGAAGTTTTGGAAAATTTTATAACATTTATTTTGCATTAGCTAGAAATCACTTTCCCCAGTTTATCTACCCCATGAAAGTGATGTCATATTGTCAAATACACATATCACTTCACAAGGATCTCAAAGGACTCACAAACTGAATGCAAACCATACAAAAATCTTTGCAGACACCCATGAATTACAAGGTTAGCTCTAGCGTGAACCACAGGGGCTGCAGTGATTTAATACAATGGTTTATAATAGAAGTTTAAGATTGCATCCCTTTGGAACCGCAAGTGAATTTAGTTAAGGACAAAGTAATTACCCAAACTGGAATTTGAGTAGACAGCTAACAACCCTATTCTTGCAGAACAATGCTGTCATTCTTCTGATTATGTCACTGAAAGTAACCTCTCTAACTTGCAGTCCTTTACTGCTGAGCCATACATTCAGAATCTGCTGAAATTATAATGCTTAAAAACAAACCAAAAAAACACACACAAAAACCCCTATCATTTGATTTTCTTTCTGGTCTTACTAGGAAGAAACCGGTGTTTTTGATCACATTGATTTGTTCAGAAAACCAGCTTGTTCGATGGCAGAAAAACTACAGCTCAAAGTGGATTTCCCAGTGGTTAAGACGTTTTAGATGCATTTCAGCAGTTGAGTTTGGTGACACTAACATTATTTTCTTTGTCTTCAGAACAATCCCAGGAGCAAACATTCTCTGTACAGGAGAAAATATATGACTTTTGTGTCTGTACTGTCTTTTGGGGCTGCCACACTGCTCACAGAAAATCTAGGATCAGATGAAGAGCTGGGAGTCACAATCTTCAGAGCCACCATCAAATTAGTACTCCGATAGACGTGCCCAGTATAACAAAGTAGAGAACAGGACAATTAGCTACTTGATAGCTCAGTTGGAAAAAATGTATGAGCACTGCGAACTCTCCGTGCTCTTTATAAATTTCCATATTTTTGATGTGCAAGGAATTAGTTATGATTTTGCTACGCACACTGACTGTAATTTAAATGACATCAAATTTCCATAAAATAAATCATAAGCATTTTATTTTAGTTCTCCCTTCAGGTGAATTACTGAAACACTCTTCTCATCCAGAAGCAGACTTGCTAATGGACACTATATCAGAATTTTCACTAAATGTCAAAATCACAAAAGTCTTGCTCTTTCTCTAAGAAAGCTATAATTGTACTTAAACTTGAAATTAACAGAATCTTTAAATATTACCAACAATTATACTGAAAAACCCTTATTTTGTGGGCAATAAATGAGATTACAGAATATCCTGACTTGCTTTTTCAGTTCCTTTCTGTAGCTATTCTAACTGAAGCAGATATATATCTCCACTGCAAATGTCCTATAGGTTATAAGAAATGCTGAAAGGAAATTGCAGCCTAAATACAGGCTGTATATGTGATTCAGAAAAAGAGCTTTCAAAGAATATCAGATAACCAGAGTTTCTATATCATGGCATTGAAACAAAGAGCAATACTTATCCCCACATCCCTTCATAGGAGGCAAAGATAAATACATCTATATTCTATTTATAACATTTCAGAACAGCTAGAGAAGAGGCCAGAAATAAGAGTTTGTCAAGTTCCTCATTAACCAAAAACAAAAGGCAGACATTACCAGTGTGGCAATATATATCAGAAGGAAAGATACTGATACTCGGTAGCAGAAATTCTCCACTCAGCTACTCATCCCATCCTCTGAGGGGATTTCTTCACCATGGAGAAGCTGCTGCTGGCTGCTCATCTCCTTCAGTTAATGGAGTGAAGGATCCCACAGATACTCTTTGCCTTTGTTCTGACAGGTTCTACGCTTTGAAGCTGCTCCCAAAGGAGCAATGCACTCAGAGATTCACCTCTCCTGCTAAATTTTTAGGCCATATTAGAGCAGGAGAACATAAGCACAGAATAGAAGAAAGAGTGTTATGAGTTATTATAACATTATAATGGCGGTTTCTGCTCCTGCCTGACACTCAGCATTACAATATTATTCAATTTTTCTGTACAAGCTTTAGGATATATTAGAGCAATTTAAAATATCTAATAACTACCTCCCTCTGCCACTGTCCTTCAAGATTTTTACACATTTGCCCATCATCACATTAAAATAATTTGTTACCTTAATAAGTTGTGTTTCAAATAGTTTCTTGCTACTTTTTCTTTTGCCTTGACAACTTTCTAATAGCATCAGGCAATTTTTTAACAATTGTCTCGCTCCAATTTATAGCAGGGAGAGGAGGTTCTTTTACTATCTGTGAGATTAAGAAACAACAATTCAAATGTTGGTCCGACCTATTTATTACAGATCTTAATCAGGGAAATGGGGAAGGGGAGGACGAACACTATTATGAATTAAGATGTGGAAGGGAAGGAGGACGATAGAAAAGATAGGAAATAAGAAGCTAGGAGTCTTTATAGAAAGCAAGAGGGAAATAGTCACCACCATGGATCCAGCGTGGTTCATAGTTCAGCAATTGATCTTCAGTAGCGGTGGGTCATCAGGCATTGTTGTTCTGTTGATGATGATGGTGACCATGGCAATGATGGCCACCTTTCAGTGGTAGTACAAACTTATAAATAAGTCCAAAATTGTTGAGTCAGTTCTTTTTTGGAGTGACAACTCAAATCCAAAGTGGTTGAGTCAGCTCTCCTTGGAGTGACAGCTTCTGGCTCTGGGATCTCAGCAGAAACTCTTTTGTTCCTATCTTCCTTGCATTGCCAGCAGATAAGGTGCCAACTTGTATCTTGCCTTCACAGGATTCAATGGCATCATCCCCCAGTCTCCCAAAGCAAGCTGGAGTTATTTGGTCACAGGCTAGATCTTTTGTCAGTAAACAATCCTGAGCACTATCTTCCAAAGGCAAACAGCTAAAATTGTCCACACAGTGATGTTGGTTGCCACATGACAACACCCATCACTCACCTCCTAGACAAGTCAGTCTTATCACAAGAAATACCTCAGGAAGAAAGCTTTGAGCCTATCTCACTCCAATTTATAGGAGGGAGAGGAGGTTCTTTTATTATCTATATACCCGGCGTGAGATTAAGAAGCAACGGTTCAAATGTTGGTCCGACCAGTTTACTACAAATCTTAATTAGGGAAATGGGGAAGGGGAGGATGGACACTATTATGAATTAGGGTAATGGGGAAGGGAAGGAGGGTGATAGAAAAGATAGAAAAGAAGAAGCAAGGGGTCTTTATAGGCAGCAAGAGGGAGATAGTCACCACCATGGATCCAGTGTGGTTCGTAGTTCAGTCTTTGATCTTCAGTAGCAGTGGGTCATCAGGCAGAGTTGTCCTGTTGCCAATGACGACGAAGGATGATGACCATGGTGATGACGGCCCTTTTTCAATGCTTCAAAGTGGTTGAGTCAGCTCTTTTTGGAGTGACAGCTCAAATCCAAAGTGGTCGAATCAGCTCTCCTTTGAGTGACAGCTCAAACCCAAGGTGGTTGAGTCAGTTCTCCTTGCGGTGGCAGCTTCTGGCTCTGGGATCTCAGCAGGAACCTCCTTTGTTCTTATCTTTCTGGCCTTGCCAGCAGATCAGAGGAAGCAGGGAGGCACCAACTTGCATCTTGCCTTGGCAAGATACAATGGTATCATCCCCCAGCCTTCCATACTTAGCTGGAGCGGTTTGGCCACAGGCCAGATCTTCCGCCAGTGAACACTGCTGAGCACTCTCTTCCGCTCTTCTACAGAGCAAGCAGCTCTGGGGGAAGGGGCCTTCAAATGTCCCCAAAGCGATATCCATTGTCACACGGTTAGCACCCATTAGTTGCCTCCTCAACAAATCATTCAGAGTCTTATTGCAAGAAATACCTCAGGAAGCAAGCTTTGAGCCAAAAAACAGAGAAGGATTCTCACAACTTGCCTCCTTGACAAGTCACTCAGAGTCTTATCACAAGAAAAACCTCAGGAAGCAAGCTTTGAGCCAAAAAACAAAGAAGGTTTCTCACATAGCCAAAACAAACAAACAAAGAAAAAAAAAACCCAACAAACAACAAACAAAAAAAAAGGAAGAAGGATTCATACAAGCTGTCATGCAGTTATCTAGATCAATCTGTGCCCATGACAGGGGGCGGAAGGCCGGTAGGCCCCCCAGCCCAAAAATGAGAATGGAAAAGTGGAAGGGTAGGGAGAAGGGAGCTGGCCCCCAAAACAGGCAGTGGCACCAATCTAAGGAGGAACACTTAGTATCACTAAATATGATATCAGAATGCAAGATATAAGAAGATGTAATTGGAATTGAGGCTAAGAAACCAAATAAAATGAGAGAGAGAGTGTCTGAAAATGAAAGCCTTACTTTGAACTGAAGGAGCAAGAGAGAGAGAGATTCCGTGACTTCCTCCCGTGGCTTATCTTCCTCTTTGAACATGAAGTCCACTGGGTGTAGTTCTTTTCTCTCTTCTGAGAACCAGGTATCTGGAAAGTTGTCAGTCCCTGGAACTGGAGTATTAACTCTTCAATTCCCCATGCTTTGCATAATGTTATAATGTGGAATACAGATAACAAAATTATAAAAACATGACAATAGTGTATGTAAAATCTAATCAGCCCTTCAATGAAAGCTCAAATTATTTTAGGATGTAGTATGAGGCTGAGTAAAAAAGATCCTGACCTATTTCACCTATTTGTTGCTGAAATCAGATGTGAAATTTCCAGAGTTCTTTGGGAGTAGAATTAGCCCAATACTAAGTAGTTTTAACAGGTTAAGTACAAATGTACTTTTCCTTCTGTGTTTTTCATTTGCTTTATTAAAGCTGCTTTCCTGCCCTTTCTTTTCCTTAGGTTGATTTATATTGTTCAACTCACATCAGTTTAATGTTATTTCACTTAGAGTACTTTTAAGTGAACTTCAGTATTTATCTATGTTTAAGTTGATATTTAGATGTTAAGCATCAATATATCACTGTAAATAATGATGAATTTATTTTAAAGCTATCTTCAGCATCTTGGCTGTTCTCACATCTCCTTACTTAAAATTTAAATTAGAGTAATTAACAAGCAACTCTTACATGGAATTTGCTTGTGACTGGCAGGTGAACTTACATAAAATTGAATAAATCCTTTCTGTTCCCTAGGATTAGCTCATTATTGAATACACACTCTGCAAGAGAAACAGCTCAGTTCTAATTTAAAATATTTTTCTGTTAAATAGAATATGCTAAATAATTCTAACTAATCAGTCAGAAGACAAGCCCTCAAGTATGTATTCTGGCATATACACATGTATAGATTCTGGCATGCATACATGCCAGAATGTATGTAACATACTTGTATATATGTATATGTACATACATATATATATATGTAGCAGAAAGCAGCACAGTTCTGAATGGAAAAGGCATAAAGTGGGTTGAAGAAAACAGGAAAAGGAGTGTGTATATACACACACACACACACACACACACTCGATTTGAGGCTGCCCAGATATAAATCTCAATTTAGAACACCTCAACCAATTTCACTGTTTTAATTTCAGGTTCATGTATCCCAAAATGCCTAAACTTTCACAGTTTGAATTTGACTTTATGAATGCAAATAGCCCTGTTAGAAAACGTTAGGCTGAATGCAAAGAAAGTCGTTTTTCTTTACAATTACAGTACGAGCCTCATAAGTGCACTATACTAATTTTCCCTTTATTATACAACTGCAGTTACAGAAAGTACTTCACAATCAGAACAACAATAATTTGGATGTGATTTTATGCAACAGCACAATTGCAACTACAAGACGTTTTCCATTTAGTACTCTAAATAGTCTTAATTTTTGAGCCACAACTAGAAGAACTACTATTTAAATACTATTTCCTAACCAAAACCCTGCAGCTACAAATCCCTTTTTTATCTAACATAATGCCACTGAAATTAAAGATTTAAGTGAATGGTTACTATGTTCTGTCAACTCCTGTTCATAGTAAACATAATCAAGCCACAGTGTGAGATTGATCACCCTTGATTTCACATCCAGAAAATAGAGTTCTGTAGCTCACAGAAGCATTGGCCCGTGTCAGAACTAACACTAGCATTATTCTGTGGATCTACTGGAAGAAAAAAAGTATTCCATAGACAAGAAATTTCCAGAATAAGTGTAAGATTTGAGATGAGTTAGGAAAAATGATTATCTGAGGAATACTCAAGTGAGACATTGTAAGATACATTCGAGTGAAATCCATAGGGACAGAGTGAAAATGCAGATGACTGTTCTAAGTAAAGCTTACGTTGGAGTGACTCTACAGAAATGTAGTAGATAATCTAAAAAAAACACCAACCATTATTGCCCAATATTTATTTGTTGGTCTTACAAATAAACTGGAAAAAAAATCTTGAATGTTGGAGAGGTTTTTAAAAGTATGAAGCTTTTGGGAACTGCACTAAATCCTCTGATAGTTTGTGTATTTCTCTTTTGATTTTCATTTTAAATTTATTCTTTTCCAAGTCATGATGAAACTTCACATACCTATTTTTTGAACATGAGGCTAATGCAGTGCAAGAGAGAAGCCAACACAACTGAAGCTGAAGGACTCTTTGGTAAGCCAGCTCAAAAAAAGAGGTAAAAGGCAGGAAATAAGGATACACAGAAGAGATGCTATTTGCATTCAAAATCTTCAAAACAGGTTGATATAAATGGTGCATGCTTTTTCACTGACCTTCTCCAAAGGGTGTAAATGGAGGAAAGATAGAACAGCTCATCTGCTATCTGAACAGTCTGTCTATATTATAAAAGAAAACATAGGAATCTACAAGAGTAGAGCTGTTGACAAAAGCAGATCTGTTAAAGCTTATGATGTCTAGTGTGAATGCCTTTTGTCATCTCAGTGCAAAGCATGTTATTATTGGCAGGTAAATCAAATATAGATACACAATGAAAAAATGCTCACAGAGAATGGGACTGTGCTCTCCCACAATCTTGCTGGGGGCCTGCAGTCACTCCTAGTCACGGGTCACTAATCAAAACTCAATCTTTTTGGTTACCGCCATTAAACTGAGTAAACATAAGACAATTTGAAGCATGATCCTAGCAATAGACTTCTACAGATTTCACTATCCAGCTGTGCAAAAGATAACCATGGAGTATCTGATAACCCATGTATTACTTAAACCAAATTGTTAGGATGTATTGCTCACATTGTTCTGCATGGTAAATATCTACTGTGATGCTTATGATCTACTGTGTGGCTTATTGATATATTTAACATGAATCTTTGTATAACAAATAACTTTAAACAGCTCAGACAAGAGTTTCAAAGAAATATAACACTCCATACATCCACCTATTGCCTGTTTGAAGTGTAAGTGCCATAAGGGTCATATAGTCCCTCCTATAATGAGGAATAAATGACCCCACAAATGCATCTGTTCCTGTTCAGATGATGAAGCTCCTCTTCAATTGATCTACTTTTATCTTGAAGACCTTATAATCTATACCTCAAATTGTGAGATGCATAAACTTCAGGAAACACTGCCTGAAAGAATGAAATGCAAACTTCAGAGGTGGGGAGGCAGCAAAACAATGACCATTTTTAACTCCAACTCTAAAAGAAGTTTAATTTGGATATGCATCAAGAGAATTTGTCATTAGAGAATTATGAATAATAAATATAAGAATTATGAAATGTGATGCTATTAACTTTGGTAAAATGAAAAAAGGGAGAGAGAGCGAAATAAAACTGTGAACTGGGTGCAATCAGCACCACCAAAGAAGTAGGTGGCAAAATATTATATTCTCCACACCTGTTACCATTTAGAAATGCAAAATACTGGAGCAAGAATACATACCGGAGGCAGATTCGTACTTGAATAAACCAACAGGGTGCACATAGAATGGAAGCCTTGCATAGCAAACGGGAAGGAGAAAAGAGCAAAATATTCTTCTAAATTTTGTTCTCGAGTTGTTTCTTGCTGTATTACAAAGATTCTGTTTTCAAGCAGCTATTTTGTGGCTTTAGTAAGAAGAACAGCTCCACTTCGATGATGAATGAACGACTTACAAATACAATAAATAAATTCTCAAGAGCCAAAGTGGTGCAAGCATTACAGGTTTGAATGAAAGATTTGCAAAAAGCATGAAATCTTCAGAATAACATGTTTCCACGCTGCTATAAGGAATAATTCAGCAGAATATGACTTCTCTAGCCCTGTTTTCAAGATGCTTGCAGCTTCTCCATCCCAGACATGCAGACAATTCATTCAAGTCAATTGATTAACTGTGCACTACTAAAGATCTACTTTGAGATTCAGTGAAAATACAAAGAGAGCACAAGGTTTGTGTGAATCCTTTTAACCTGGCTGCTCAGTGTTCCCATAACAGAAATCAAAGCTGAAAGAAAAGAGAATGTAGAATTTTAGAAGAGCTCAGTTCTATTCAGAGGAGACTACAAGTCCAAGCTAGTAAATTGTCCTCATTTAGAGCAATAGGTCATCTGCCTGAGGAACTCATCATGAGCCAGGAGCTGCTGCCCTAATACAATTCAGTGGCTCTCACTGGGTTTTGAGTGGTGGAAACTTGTCCTTTGTGCAGCAGTCTGTTTTACAGCTCCTGTGGTAATTCAGCAGGAGCCAAGAGAGATTGCTTTATACAAAGGCAAGATGATGGCCTATTAATCAGTAAGTCAGTACTGTCAAGGTGGAAGAGTGACAATTTTAAAGTTGTTAAAATAGCTCACCATAGCCAAGCCTTTTCTTTTGAAGAACAGAATCCAAATCACATGCCTTTTAAAAGCTTAAATAGATGAAAAATAGAAGAAAAATGTATTACAGTGAGATTTTCTTATATGTAGAGAAAATCTGTCATAGGGAGAATTCTAGGATTAATTACAGAAATGTAGTTTGTAAAAAAAAACAACATAAATTAATTTCAGTGATGAAGTTCTTACTGACTGTAAGAACGCTCATTACACCAAACCACAAAAATGTACAGAATCACAGAATCACAGAATTGTAGGGATTGGAAGGGACCTCCAGAGATCATCGAGTCCAACCCCCCTGCCAAAGCAGGTTTCCTACAGCAGATCGCACAGAAATTTAGTAGTAGCTGGCACATAATCAAAGCTGCCACAATAGCCATTTCTAATGATCATTATTTAGGATAATTCTCACGCTCAAAACAAAACAGTACAAACCCAGTCAGGACTTAGAAGCTTTGAATTTCAGCAAGGCTCATATGTAGTGAAGAATGTCATTACAATTCCTAATGCATTAGAATAACCCAAAGCTCACCATGTTGGTTTTCACTCCTCCACTATTCTCTTAGCTGGAGCGGTCAATTCTTAGCAGCCTTTTCCAGTGTCCTCATGAACCAATAACTGCTCTAAATACATTCCAACATTTTTGGTGCTGCTCGTGAAACAGCAAATAGTAGGTTCCCCCTAGCCATGACAGCGTCTGGAAGTCACACAAAAGGCAAACACTTACTGTTGTGGCTGGTGATACCCAGCATCATGACAGCAATGTTGATTTTCACCTCATTCCTTCAGGAGCTGCTGAGTGGATCAGGAAGAAAGAACATCACAGCTGGAAGTTGCCCTTGCAGTGATGCCACTGGCTGTCTCTACAAGATTCAGAAATGTTACAAATCTTATTTAGACCACGTGAAAATATTTCAGGAGACAGATGGGGAGCTGTGCCTGATCTGCATTATTTTTTTTTTCCAGTGAATCACTGAACTGAGTTCAGCCAACACGTATTGTTCAGAGCTGACAGAAATGTTTCCAACTCTAACAGTGACAGCTCTTCCTAACAGTAAATCCCTAGATGTGAGGTAACAGAAAAGGGCCAAACAAACCAGAGACTTACATCTTGGCCTGAAGCTTCCAGGAGCATAACACACATTCCCATTGGTCTCTTACTGGAAATGTCACCTGATCTGTACCTCTCTGCTGTATTCAAAATGGAGTGTTAAATGTCAAAAACTGTTACAGAGGATGGCGCAAAAAACAGCCCAGTACCTCAGCCATTTTTGTTCTGTCTTGCTATTAAAGAAGGTGTAAGTGGCATGCGTTTGCTGAGCTAGTGACAAAATAGATGATATCTCAGTAGTAACAGCTCGCAAGACTTCATCCATAGACGTCGCATATACTTTTGTCATCCTCAGATTAAAGCTAATTTTATCATGCATTATCTGATTTATTACTTATTCCTTATCGTCACTATTGTATCCATATACAGTCAGTGCTCATTTTTGAGCTCTGAATACATTTTACCTTTCTGTACTCACTAGATTTCCAACCTGTAAATTAAAAAGTAATACAACAGCTATTCATTCCACTCTGAAGAAATTAAAGTTGTAGCATTATGACTGCAATTATTAAGGAATCAATTTCCCCATATTACCTTTCTATTATATACATAAAAAAAAAAAGCAAATAAAAGTGTAACAAATGGTGAAACAAATGGTGAGCAGAGCATAGCCAGCATTTTATTCTGATTATTAGAAATACTGAAGAACAGTTATTTATCAAGCCAGAAAAGAAGCACTAAGCTGGAATAGAAACTATCTTAATGTTTGCAAGAGAAGCAAAGAGCAACTTCTACTGCTATTACAAACAAATCTTGATTTCAATATCGTTCCCAGAAATGAAGGGAAACTTCATTTAAAGGGCTGCAGTCAGGATAAGAAGCAGTTGCCTCTAAAGTTGCACTGGCTGCAGAGACTGGCTGTTGGTTTCCCTATTGGAAGCTACCAAATGACTTTATTATATTATATTCTATCATAACTGCTTTCTCAGGACGGTGACTTATTGTCTGCAGTGAAATGACAGATAGTTAATCATTGGTAATATTTCGTGTTTGATATTTTCTATACATCAGTGCACTGCACAGTCATTACTTTATTATAGTGACTGAATTGATTTGAGTACATATGATGATTTATTATAATTTTTTTTAAATTGTTCAGACTGTATTTTAACTGTTTCGCTTTCTGTTGCCATTACCTTCATCTAGTTAGCACTCCTGTTTTGTTTTTTATACAACTGACTGAAGGTGAAATGTATCACCACCAGAAAACTTCATGAAAGATTCGATACCCACAAGATTGGAGTTGAAATGCTTTGGGCTAAATTCAGACCTGATGGAATTTAACTGGAGAAGTGAGATTGCACTATTTGTTTCAAATCTGAATTTGGCTTTCAATATCAAACTATGCTGCTGCTCTTGACTCTTTCTAAAGAGCTCCACTGCCTGGGTAAAATTGAGCTCAATGCAAAAGGTCTACACAAAGTCTATGAATTAATCATAGACTTTGCACGATGCAAAACAGAACTATGTCCTAAACAATCTTCTAGTTGTCTTTTATAGAAAATGTCTCCCTTTCTGCACATTCATAGGCATGCCTTTCTGAAAAGTAAAAAATCGTTCATGTTAATTTCTGTAGCTAGACAATGTCACACCAAGGGAATCAAACTAAGTACTCAAACATCCAAGTTCAGCATTTGACAGATGAATAAAAGGAAAGTTTTACCTATACTTTTAATAGCTATCTTGTAAGCAGAATTATGAACTCTGCAAGCGTGTATAGCAAATGCTTCACAGCTAAAGATATTTTATATATAGTTCTCATTTCCACTTGCACCTGTGTTATCAAATGAACTGCTGATCCCTCAGGAAACACGATCAAAGACTAAACAAGGACTTTGCATCTTACCTTCAGACGTTCCATGTCATTTTCTCAAACACCTCTTGTAACTGGATGTATTTTGTATTACTTGTCCTTTCAGAAATAAGTATGAATAGACGGTTTCTATGATTCCACTATATTGCCTTGAGGATTGGCTTCTTTCTTCCTGATGCCTTTTACATTGGAAAGACAAATAGTAAGTATAATATAAACTCAGTCTATTGCATTCAAATTTCTGCCCTTTCCTGCTCCACTCTCCCTTGGGCAGTTTTGCTCAGTCAAGGCACCTTGTACAGTCAGTCTCACAATCCAATCTTACAATACAAGATTGTCTAGCTTGGAAAAGTCTCCTCCAATGAGGGAGACCTCATTGTGGCCTTCCAGAACTTGAAGGGAACATGCAAACAAGAGGGGATATAACTATTACAAGGGTGGATAGTGATAGAACAAGGGGGAATGGCTTTAAAGTGAGACAGGAGAGGTTTAGGTTAGATATCAGGAGGAAGTTTTTCACACAGAGGGTGTGAAGATGGTTTAGTAGCTTGTGGCACTGATAGGAATGGGAGGGTGGTTGGACTAGATGATCTTGCAGGTCGTTTCCAACCTTGTGATTCTGTGATTCTGTGAAGTGCTAGAACAGGCTACCCAAGGAGGTTGTGGATGTAAATTTTTTCACTCCCAGCGTCAGTGCTCAGATGCCTCACATAAACATAAGGATAATTGCCTGAGGTCCAAGAGACAGATTGCACAAACTAATACATGAAAACAGAAACATAAATCACAGACAAGAAATTGTGTGCAATTTCTCTGAATAAATAGAAAGGTAAAATTATATTAGAAAGGTAAAAATACCTTCTTCAGTTTACATGCAATCATGCCCTTTCTTGTCTTATTCACTACCAGAGAAATTCAGACATGAACACTTCTAGAGTTTCATATTGAAATTCTGTTTTCTGTGTTAAACCTCTGTCCTTCCCAGTAAGAAAAAAATACGTAAGTAAAAGAAGTAAGCAGATAGTGCAGGAAGACAATCGCCTTTCAAATTAATTCCTCCTTGAAATTTCTGTTTATCCTCTCCAGAATTACTGCAACTGGAACCTTGCTGTTGTTTCTTATGTATTTGTGAGGTGTGAGAACAATCGTTAAGTATGTGGAGCAGGATGCTGCTACTCACAAACAGGCTTGTAATAGAAAGAGTTGGCAAAAAAATAACCTGACAGTATCTTCTGCGTATCTTGTTCTTGTTGAACACTGATGGTATCAGATTCTAATGAACAAGGATCTGCCCACACATCCTAAGGGAATGTTGTAAAGGTCAACTGGAAAATAAATTCAAGCAAGCCCCGCAGAACTAGAGCAACATTTAGAACATTTTTTCAGATTAAGCAGGAAGGAAGTTTTCTGGATTTATTTCTACTTATTTCTTGCCATCAAAAACACTGGTATTTTATGAGATAAAATATTCCTTGCTGAGATAGCAAGAAAGAAGATAGCTCTGAAGGGTTTCAGAAGCCAAACTGCTCAAACTGAAAGGGTTACATTTCCCTACTTACCCCCCAAAATTAGAAATACTGCTTCCTAACTGCAGATCTTTGAAAGTGGTTTACAAGGCAAATAATGTAAAAACACAGCACAAGTAGAATACGAAAAGAAATAAATCCAGAAACAGCATGTACAGTAAAAATATAGTAGATGTTTGGCTAAGAGATCACCATGACAGTAACATTAAGATAACACTGGGGAAAAAAATGCATCTCATTTGATCTAGTCCGTTTATGATTTCTGCTAGCAGAATAGCATAGATTTATTGCCATTTTACCAAAACATATATTTGAACACATCAACAGATCTTACACATTAGCTGTTGCTGTGGAATTGCCAGATGGTGGCCTGAACCAATGTTTGAGCAGCAGATGAGAAGGAGTGGCTAACTGAAGGAGCTCAGTTGCAAGCAAAGCACCTGAACGACAGGAAGGTGTGGAGCCTGGATCCACTCCTCCTTACCCACACTTTAGGGTTAGAAGCCAAATGAGTAGCATCTCTCTGGATGGAGGTTGTATTTCTCTTGAGCTGTCACAAGTTATTGGAAGGGGGTGAGCTGGTTTTCCCTTCTGATTATCTGTTACTGCTCAACAGTGCTTGTATCTTGCTCAAAGACCCTGCCATCATCATCTTTTGCCATAAAGATGTATATCATGTCAAAATTGATTTCTGATACCAAGAAGTTATTTTAGAAAAATTACAGCCATCTTTAAAACTAAATAATGATTATTGCCTGTAATATTAAGAAAATAATAGATCATTTTGGATTAACCTAAACACAGCACAGCAAGACTGGATGAGAGCCCCAACATATATCAGCAAGATATAAAAATCCCTTAAAAATGGTGGGTGCTCTACCTGCATTGTTCAGATTCCTTTTTTTTTTAATTCCATCTTCCTTACAGCTGCATGAGTCAAACCATTGCAAAAATAGTGTGTTATTAGTTCACATAACCTACACTGTATCTGTCAATCGTTTTTTCTTTAAGCTAATTCCACTAATCCCATAAATTTTAGCTTTCTTCCAGTCAGACTTTATGCAGATAGTTTCCAAAGTTCATGCTCCCTGCGCTTCTCCTTCTATTAATTTGACACAGCTGCAACATGCATTGATCTCATCTCCCTCTGTCTAACGACCAGGATCATTAGTAATTTTTCTAATTGTGCTCTTTCTCATTCAGGTACAAAGGCATTCTTTCTGGTCTGGCCTTAGAAATCCGAGTTTGAATGCCTTCATGCTAGGTAGAGTATTGATCCTCTGCTGCTCACTATTTCAATTTGCATTCTAAGTTCTGGGTTTGTAAGTAAAAGAGAAAGTGGTTAAGAATAAACCATTTTTACAAGATAGCCATGATCTTCCCCTTCAGCTTCTTTCTCCCATCTATCTTTGCTTCAGTCTGTTTCAGAAGGAGAAAGATGGGGTTTGTGTGGACTACAATGTGAGCATGACTGCCTATAGACTTCCTCCTAAATCACCAAAGAGCTAGATTTAAGACATACCTCTTCATGCAGCGTTTTGTATTTACTATTAGAACATAGTTTAGTTTTGGGATATCTAAGACAACGTCAGCACTGTTAACTCACTGAGTCATGAAAAATCCAAGCTATCTGTGAAGAAGTATAATTTGGAGGAATTGTGTGCTGAGAGCAGAAAACTCACATCAGCTGTCTCTATCAATACTAATGTTGAAGTCTTGTTTACTAATAAGTAGACTTATATCAAGTTAGTAAATGTCATCTGCAAGTAAAATGGACAACAAAATTAACATGGCTTACTAACAGTACTTTATCTTCAAATTTCTTGCAGAAGAAAGTGAAAGCTAAGATGAAGCATGTTGAAGCAAAGCCTACACAACACACTTCACGTGATAATTACCCTATAAGTGGTGAGGTATTTCAGCTCTAACCCTGAACAGAAGTTCTGAAAGATAAATTAAATCCTGTAGTGAACTTGCAAAATCCTTGTATGATTGCATTCAAAAAGGCAGGGAAAAAAATGATCTCATTAAGGCAAAAAGAGCAAATTTCTACTGGCAGAGAGTCAGAAACTAAGGGCCTTAAAAATGCAAATAGGAATAAGATGCAGCAAGTGTAATTCTACTTTGTTATCTATTTGTTGCCATTATGCAATATCCTAAATTGAATGAATTAAAAGCGAAAGATGAGCACGTAAGGCTTAACAAGATTTCAAGAAAAGAATGAGGGCTGAAATTATGGGCATGCCAAAACTATAAAATACGCAGGTTTCTGCAATATCAGAGTGAACAAGACAATTCTTTGTTTAATAGAATTTTCCCTTTCTGTAATTACTTCAGTGTCTGCATCCACAGAGAATATTGCTAGTAAACAATTATTATTTTGCTCTTTCTCTTCTTTACAGTTTATAGTTGCTTGACTGCTTGTACTGGTGCTCAGTGCTGAACTATTTCCTGTGTCATGCCAGGTGGAACATTCTTTTATGCACTTACATGAGCAAATAGAAGTCCAAGTCTTTTTTTACCTGTTAGTTCGAGTATTTTCACTACATATAAATCAACAACTTTCACTAAATTAAGAGGTGAAGAGATTTTGACTTGCTTAATTCTGCTTGTTAACAACGAATCTTTTTGAAGTGTTGACTGTAGCATGATTATTTTCCTACTAAATCTTAGTGCACTTCAATGCACTCTTAAATATACTTCATTTTAGCATTGAATAAAATGATAGTGCTAACATTTGCATCCTGGTTTAAGTACAAATACTGACAGGTTCCTACTGCATTTGTTAAGAGAACTATATTTCACATAGATCATATTTGATTTGATAAAGTGGCCTTATGTAGCCTGCACTCTCAAGTAACCACTAATTCTCATTACTGTACCTTGTAGCCTGCACAAGTCAGCTCTTGTTATTCTTATTCAAATAAGAAGTTGTTGTTAGGAGGCTGTTTTTTTTGACTCTATTCCTAATTCACCTCTGCTTACAAAGTGAGAAGAATGAAAGAACAGAGGAAAACTGGAAAATGAGAACAAGGTAGGTTCATTGCCAATAGCTTACTGTGCAACACAATTTTTGAACAATTTGCAAAATCATTCTGCCCCTAAGAGAAACAAGGATTCAAATTTCATTTCTGTTGAAGAATGAATGTAGATGTTTATAGTACAGGTAGCTGTTAAGCTTTTTTGCATGATCTTTTGTGGATACTCAAGCTATGCAACACACTAACAAGCTGCTTTGGAATTTGCTCTGAGACTGAATATAAAACAAAGTGCATTTCTTCAATACTTAAATTGCTGCCAGCCCTTTTCCATTCTTATGTCCCTAAGGACAATTTCCCAGGGTATCTGATTCAGAAATTCCTTAAACAGATAGATGTTCATTCTCTTAAGTTCAAACTCCTGTCTTTGCTTTTTTACTAGGCCCATATTCCTCAAGATCATGAATTCAACCACTGCATGGACACTACAGTCTGGGGTGCCTCCAATTTTAACATTTCTCATGATCTCCTCTGCATTGGTGAGCACCAGGTTCAGTACCACTTCACTTCTGATTAGCCTGCTCAGTACCTGGACCAGGAAGTTACCCTCAGTACTTTAGTAGCCTTCCATATTGCTTGCAGGCCCCTGTGTTGCTTTCCCAGCAGACATCCAAATATCTGCCAGAGGAATCCCAGGCATCTATACAGACTAGAAGGAGCAGCCCTGCAGAGAAGGACCTGGGAGTCTTGATGGATGAAAAGATTAACACGAGCCAGGAATGTGCACTTGCAGCTCAGAAAGCAAATGATATCCTGGGCTCCATCAGAAGAGGGGGGCCAGCAGGGACAGGGAGGTGATTGTCCCCCTCTACTCTGCTCTTGTGAAGCCCCATCTGCAGCACTGAGTCCAGGTCTGGAGCCCCCAGTACAAGAAAGACAGGGAGCTGTTGGAGAGGGTCCAGAGGAGGGCACTAAGATGATCAGGAGACTGGAGCAGCTCCCTATGAAGACAGGCTGAGAGAGCTGGGCTTGTTCAGCCTGGAGAAAAGAAGGCTACAGGGTGACTTCATTAAAGTCTTTCAGTACCTAAAGAGAACCTACAAACAGGAGGGGAATCAACTCTTTGAAAGAGCAGATAACAGCAGGACAAGGGGAAAGGGTTTGAAGTTGAGGGAGGGGAGATTTAAGTTGGATGTCAAGGGGAAGTTCTTTACTATGAGAGTGGGTGAGGTGCTGGAACAGCTGCCCAGAGAGGCTGTGGATGCCCCGTCCATCCCTGGAGGTGTTCAAGGCCAGGTTGGATGGGGCTCTGGGCAGTCTGGTCTAGTATTAAATGTGGAGCTTGGTGGCCCTGCTTGTGGCAGGGCTTCGAGATTCATGACCCTTCATGAATCCAACCCTGGCCATTGTGTGATTCTGTGATCTGCAAGTCCCCATCAGGATGAGAGCCTGCAAGTGCAGTGCTTCTTGTAGCTGATGCAAGAAGACCTCTTCAACAGGCTTCCCCTGATCAGGTGGACAGTATTAACTGACAATTCAGAAAAAAAGAATCTTTTTTTTTTTTTAAATCCTTACTAGTTACCACATCTGTGCCCAAATCAGCATTTTTCTAAAGGGGGAAAACAAAAACAAGGTTCAGAAGTATGATCTGTTAGAATTATTTCATTGGCTTTAGAGAAATCCTTACTTTATGCCAGTGTAACATATGGTAGCAACTTTTATCTTAGTAACTGCAAATAGAAACGCTCAATATGCAACTTTACTCATCTATGTAATTTCCTTCAGGGAAAGTACATTTGCAGCATTCTCACATGACAATAGATATTATTCTTCTGGGTACAGTAAAAGCAATACTGGTCAGGAGGAATCATTTAAGGATGTATCACGCTCTCTTGTGCATGTTTCTTGTTGTTTTTTTTTCTTTTTCTTTTCCATACTCATTCTTTTACATAACAGCATTCAAACTCTAGTCACCTCTCCATTCCTAATCTCCCCAACCATCTAATGATTAGCATTTTCTAGAGCCACAACATAATTCCTTTTTATGACTTCGTATTTTATTTTGCTGACAAAATTGTAATCTAAGCAACAAATTATGAAAAGAGAGCTGTGAAATTACATTGTGAAATACACAACATAAACAATGATCATAAATTTTGTCGTTCTGTGGTGATACATGAATTCAAGTAAATGTCAACAAAATAGCCAGAAAAAAAAAAAAATAGATGAAAGTGATGAAAACATTAAAGTAAAATTAACTGTATGAGAAGGAAACTTTGGAAAGATGACCTCAGAAGAATTTATTTCTAAGCTATTTCAATATTTTATCATCAAAGCATTAAAGACGTGACTATACTGTATGGTGTAGATTTTTGGTTTGTTTTTCTTTTTTGCTTTTGCTGCCAATTAATCTGCATGAAATACAGCAGATTGGAAATGTTTATTGGGTAAATAGAAATAATTATTTCATGCAGCTAAACAATAACGGTTACACTTATATAAACCACACATTTTTTTACATGTACATTTCAGATAAAGGTCACCTTAGTGCTAAACTGTATGATTTTGCTGCTCCCTAAGATATTATTTGTAGAATCACTTAATAAATCAATGGGAATGTATCCTATAAACAAGACTTACAATTCTCAGAACACGTAAAACCAAAATCTATGAAAAATATTATGATTTATTTTTTATCTTTTTTACCACAAATATTTCAATATGGAAAACAGGGAAGATACGAATCTCTAATAAATGGTCCATTAATTTTAAGCTAGTTTTCACTTCTTAACAGTAGATCAGAATTATCTGGGAAAGTTTTTCGATATTATATTGCCATTGTTACGGTTAGAAAGAATATCATGGAGAAATGGAAAGAAACAAACTGAGAAGGAATGCTCACCCACACTTGAAGATTCAGGCTCCCAAGGAGAGACTCCATAAGGGAGGATGTCCAAAAACAGATTCTTCCCCAGTGGCAGTCAGCCCTTAAGTGGAGTCCAAGAGAGGTGGAGCCTTCAGGTCACGAAGCTGAATTGCCTTCACCTGTGCTCCCATGGCTGATCTAGTCCTTACCTCAGGTTATCAATCAGTGGCTGAGGCTGTGACTCAACAATTCCATACACTTATTTTATATTCTTCTCCTGATAACTGTCCACCAGCAACAAACTTTGCAAATACTTGCCGATGTGTAAGGAAGCAGAGTAATACAGACAAGGTGGTTTTTCACTTTAGTACTGAGATAGTATTATAGTAGTTACAAGCAGTATTTTATGATTAAATACAAAGTTCAATTTACACTCCAAATGTTGTTAAAACTCTGTTGTAATCCTCAAATATGATGACATCTTATAAGAATTAAAGTAAGTGACATTTCATAATGATGAAACAACTTATAATTGCACGGAGTGTTAATATCTCTCTAGCAGAGGACTATGATTGAGACTGTGCTTTTACAACTGCACAGTAGTTGAGATCATGACAGGATTAATAGCATACCTGCTGCGGTTCAGTGTTTCAATAAGCAGCCAGACATTTTTGGACAATTTTGGGGATTGCCCTAATCTGACATTCCAATGCTATTTATATGGGATATGTAGGATTTCTACTTTGTCATAAAAGCAGCATCTATTTTTTTTTACGTAAACCAGCAAGTTTCATAAAGTTAGGCATTAATGACAGAAAACATCCTTAAAAAATAAATAAAAATAATCCTAAATAGTCCCTTAAAAGTTGTATCCCTTACAGTGAAAGTAGACTTAGGATTTTCTGCCTGTGGTGACTTCTTTAGCTGCCAGTAATTTCCTTGTTTTTTATGGTCAAGCTATAAAAGAAGAGAATTCTGAGAATTTATCTTCATGCATTGGAGTCTTTGCAATCATTTGTGCATAATCTAGGCACAGGAGCAAAACTCCATGCATGATATACCACATTATAATACGAAGTGCAACAAGCAACGTCATCAAAAATAATTTCTGAGTTCGTTCCTGTGTGAGAAAAACATTACAGGTACTTAAAAAATGAACAGGAAAAAAACCCATACATGAAGCTTAGCAAAAAAGTATTCACCAATTTCACCAATACTTCGCCCAGATATAGCTATCATCTGTTACTTTTCCATGTAGTACTGTAATCCCATCAATATTTCAAACTAAGCCACAACACAAATACACAGAAGATTTTTAGTTGGTTTTTTTTTTTTTTTTTTCTTTTCCTAAAATTTAGAGAGTGCTGTACTAAAGTAAATAAAAGACAATGCTGAAACCAAGTGCCAAATGGTAACCAGCATGTCAGGAGAAAACATCGTATTTTTCCTTTATGAACTTCAATAGAAAAAAGACACCTTGTATTTCCCATTATATCTTTCTTACCCTGAGGAATCTGTGCTGTGAGACCCTGAGGCAAGAAAACACAGGAAAGGGACAAGGATAATTTCCCTGGTCATTTATTGACTTCCTGTAAGGCAACCTGGAGACACAAAGCTTGTTATCATCAGCCAGGGCAAAAAAAAAAGTTCCAAAAATGTTTCTAATGGCTTTGCCTACTTTTAGTGGGAATGCATGGACTCATTGATCTGAGCAAAAGAAAGCTCATTTTTATCAAGGCAAACTCAGAATTTAGGTAAAATTGGAGCTCAGTAACTATTTAAGATAAATCTCCACTGAAATTCTCATTGCTTTTCAGTATCAGGAAGAGCATAACTAAGAATAACTATGAATAATATACCATGGTCCTCTAAATCTGTAACTTTTGTCAAGGAGACAGAATACCTGACTATGTTTTATGCTGTTTTAGCAGCATGTCTCAACAAACAGAATGCAGCTATTTGTTGCTCATATATAGCAGCAAACCTCACCTCTAGGCAAAATACACTAAGTTTGACAGGATAGTGAAAAACATGATTTAAAAAAAAATAATAAAAGGAAGAAAAGGAAAAACACTTAATTACATTTAAAAAAACAATTAATTATATTTTAGAAAACACAGTGATGCTCAAAAGAAAGAGAAAATGAATTCCAACTTAATAAGTTAGTCTTTTTCAATAGTTTTCCTATCCTTCATGCCTAAATGAAAGGAAGAAAATTGCTTGGGGAAAATACTTATCAATTGTATGTCATGCTGTCCACTTAGAAACAGCTTCATATGGGATACAGAGAATTGAACATTCCTTTTTCCCCTAAAACAGCATTTATTTCAAGGCACAATCAACTTTTGTATTGAATTGTCTGAGCCTTTGACTACATGAAATTATAAAGCTGCTTTTAAAGATGCCTAGAAAACCACAGCATTGTAATAATTTGCTATATTTGTCAAAATATTCTCAATAAAATTAGATTAGTTAAAAATTACTTAATATGCTTAATGAACAGAACTGGAACATTCATTTGATACATGGAAGCAGTGACTCTAAAGCCATTATTTTCGTGATAGTATAACTTTACGTTCCCATTAAATCCTAATCCCTGGTCCACCTCAAACCATAAGTATACAACTTTGGACTGTAAAAATGCTTCAATTTATCTGGTAGGGTTTTGAGGTTGCACAGATGGCTGTTGTAGATTACTAAAATGGGACTGTGCAATAACAGTGCCAGCTGTAGAACAACCAGTCCATCTATAAAAGAGGTAGCAAATTAAAAGAGGGAATCCTTTCAGTAAATGTCTGAGCAATGGACTTGTCTTTCAAATGGACTGAAACTCCACGTCAGGAAGAAAGAATTGCAATTTGACAAAACAAAAACAAAACAAAACAAAAAAAAAAGACAACCAGACTTTTTCTGACATATTTGTCATTAAAATGACATTTCAGCAAATCATTTAAGGAAATGAAAGACCAGGGTTACATTCCTTTATATTACTGTAGCAATCGTAATATTAAATAATATTTTATGATTCATTTTATTTTTTCTAATCTGTCACTAAGATTAATTCCAAAAGCCTAGATAAGGGGAGAGAGTTATGGGAGCAAGATGCTGATTTTCTGACCATTTTTCTAGCTGAGATCAGGTATGCAGTGCAGGAAAACCATTACTATTCTCCAGAGGACTCATTGCTAGTTCTTTAAGGATGCAGCATATCCTAATGAAATTGATCATATAGTTCACTTCCCTTCCCATTTCTTCTTTCCTCTGGTGCAGTGATACATTAGGAATTGGAAATTCACATTTGGCTAAATATTTGTTTTTCTCATGGAAATTATTATTGCTATTGCAAGAGCGCAGTGAATTAGGGATTGATAGTAAGTATCTTGCAGAGCAGATGCTTTCATGTTAACTACAGTGAATCAAAGTACAACTTTATATGATTCTTTCATGATCATAAACACAGAGCCATTTTCACACAAATGTCAATAATTTCATGTAAGTGTGCACAATACAGAAATCAAAATTACAGAAGATATTGCTTTATCATGTCTCAGCTGAAACACTGAAGACAAAAATATGTGTCTTCTATTTTATTCCTACAATCAGATATGATCAAATTTCTGTTGTATTGTACTTATCATATTTATGCTTAGTTAAAAATAAGAAATAAGCAAAAGGTTTTTTGGACTTTTTGACTTCTTTCCTCTGTAATGGAGAACTTGATCCAATCCTTACTCTCCTTCAAGGGAACTGATTATTGTCATAGACATTCTGTTCTCATTTCCATTCATTTACTAAATTAAAATGAGGGCTCTGAAATTAGGATAAAACCCCTTTTCTTTATGCCATAATTTAAAGGAAATCTTCTGTAACCCAGTAGCTTTTTATTTTTTAATACAAATTCCAGCCCTGGAAAAACAGTCCTTCCTGTTTTCATACTTTCATTTTTAATAAAATAATAAAAATAAGAATGTTTTCAGAGAAGGGAAATGGCATAATATCCAAATATAGAACAGCTACTTCAAAAATGTTCTACTGAATAAAGAGTAATACGTATTATTTATACCTAAGTATAGTAAAAACCACTGGTCTTTTTTTACTTCAGAATGCATAATGATACAATTTATTAGAGGTTACTTTCATTTTTTTTTCACTGATTTATACAAAGGGCTTTTAACAGTTTCAAACTGTGTCCAATAACAGGTCTTACGTACTGATGTATAGAAGTCACTCTACCCACCTTAAGAGTCTAAGCTATGCACGAGCAGAATGAAAATCCAGTACACCATGAAGAGCAGAAAGCAAAAATGAGATTCTAGGAACTGAGCCAACAAGCTGTTTTTTCATATATATGTTTTTCTTGATCCACTAGTTAACGTTTATGGACTGGAAAACACTGAGACATATTTTTATGTATTTGGAGCTTTGGTCCATGCTCCTAAAATGCTACTATTCTCAATTTTGCAAAATGACTGCAAAAGCTCTGCCCTGCCCAGAAAATACTTTTCACGCCACCATTTTTTGTTCTATCTAAAGTTATATTCAATTTAATAATTGCCTTTGCCCAAGCATTTACTTAAGGTAACATTAAAAGTTACTCTAAAATGGAAGAAGAACACAGCCCTTGAAATGCATAATTGAGGTGATTCAAAGCAGAAATTAGTTAACCTCTCATTTGTAAAACAACTGATTAGAAAAATGCTAAAATGTTGCACGCGTAAAAAGAGTTAATTAATTTATTTTTCTGTCACAAGAAATTTCAAATTGGCACCTGTGTTAGTATAACACAGACACAATTTTAATTTGAAGTGACATTTGAATTCAATTAAGATTCATTGATATTTTCATACTTATACACATGTATGTACGCACATGTATCACAATTTCTTCAGTAGGATTAAAAAGCATCTTGGATAGATATTTGCAGTGGAGTTGTCAGGTCACAGCCCTGAACCATTGGTTGAGCACCAGGGGAGAAGGCGTTGCTAACCCAGGGAGCTCAGGTGCAAACAGTGCATCTGACTGACTGGAAGGGGTAGAGTCGGTGTTGATCCCTCCTCACCCTCATTTAAGGGTTAGCACTGAGGGAACAGTATTTCACTGGATGGAGGTGGCACTTCTTTCAATTTGTCACTGGGCATCAGAAAGGGTGAGCTGATTTTCCTTCTTTATTACTTGTTATTGCTCCATAATGCCTGTATCCCATTTGAAGGCTCTATCATCACTTTCTTTTGCCATAAATTCTTGCAGCAAAGTAGAATTAGTTTTTGAAGTTCATATGCTGGATTTTTAAATAAATCTTTTTTTTTTCCTAGTTATTGTGAACAGATGTGTATTTTTTTTTTTTTCCCAGAAGGTAAACTGGTAACTAACTACAGAGATAAGTAGTGAGAGAAGCTATTTTCTAGCTTTACTGTATGCATCTGTGCACTCATTTCTGCCAATGCATCATTACCAGTCATCATCCATCATCTGATGAGTCCTGGCTGGATCAGGAAGAGAGAATGCATTTGCCTGTAGCACAACTGGCAATTTAAACTGGGACCCTTCTAGAATATTTTTAAAATACACCCATAGAAGCTACACATACTTTTATTATTCCCTTGCTGCATTTTTGCTAGAGGGTGATTTTGTACTCTTACAGCTATAATAGTATGCTTCCCCTGTATCAAACAGTCTATCGAAAGGCAGGTTGTTCAGGCCAGGAATAAAGAACAAAATGAACAGGTTTACAGTCCTGCAGTGGTTCCAGGGATGCCTTCTTTAGCAGCATGAACCAGTAGTAGTACAGTACAGAGTTCAGATGAGTCTGCCTTGCTTCTCAACAAGAAAAACTAGCCAGCACAGAACATACTGCTATCACAAGTGTAATAGTTTAAAATTAGCTATCAGGTGTACCTCTGCTAGGTACAAGACAGTGTAATAAAGGCTTTCTCTACCTAACAGGAAAGTACAAGTAATCTTCTTGATCAGTACTGTCTGCAAAGTTAGCAGTACTGGTCCATGTGTAAAATACAGCATTCTGCTCTAACAGTCTTCCTTTTTCCACTTCAATTTGTTGCTTTGTGGAAGACCTGCCTTATCTGATAGAAGGATGAGGGAATCTGGTGTCCAATCGGTTCATATTTAAGAAATTTTCATATATTTGTGATTTCTTTTTCCTTGTAGGAAAAATGTCTTTAGAAATTCCTCATAAGTATCCAGTATGCTTTCATTCTAAATAATAGGTATTCTTTTTCAAAACAAATTACACAGCAATACAAGATCTGGGGAACAATCAAAGAGCTTTTGCTCTTATGCAGAACATAATGAACATCCCAACTGGCCCCAAACCCCACACAAAATGTCTCCCATATATGTTGGCAAGTCTAAACTAGTCATTGCTTTGTGCTTAAAAAATAAATACAGTAAGTAATTAAAATAAGCTCTCTACGTCTGTCTTCTCGGTTTTACTTTGAAGGACAAACTAGAACAATCAAAGACAGAACTTCTTAATTAATTTATGTCTATCTTCACAGATCAATAATATTTTTAAGTGTTGATACGGAAAAGTGTTTACAAAGATTGCTCTGCTGCACCTCTAGTTTAATGGTAGTTTATTTCCTTCCTGTCAGATTGCCTTGCCTGTTGAGAAAACCTTTGATGCTGACACACCTTCAAAAGATCAGCAGTGAGAATATTCCTTTATTACCTAGGCACAATAGATGTCAGTTCTTCTATAAGTCCCTTTCCTCTCAGATTTTTAGTGTTTAGACTTTCTATGTAGTCTTCATTTCCTTTTCATTCTGATGAAATCTACTACAGCTTTGTTTCTTTTTCAAGGATTTTGCTGAATTTTTTATTTCCAGCAAATTCTTCCATCTGGTACTACCCTTCATCTTTAAAGAGTTCTGTGCTGAATGGGGAGGAAGAACCTGAGCTGAAGTTCACAAGAGCATAAAATAGCACTGTTTGTTTTGCAGATTTTTCTACCCTACAGCAGTCATGACAGCTGCTCCCATAACAAATGATTAGAGCTTACAAACAAGGCAGAGTTGCAAAGGACAAGGGATTTCAAGGAGCCATCCACTATGTAATTTGCAGATAGATAGCTATTTACAGTGTCTACTGCAGTATTTACAGTGCAAAAATGGATATGAGATCCTTTAGCATTCCCTAGCCATACGGATCTCATCTATTTTTGCTCTTCTCAACCCTGTATTCCTCATTCATCCCAAAGCACATACAAGCATACATAAAACTGTCTTATGTTTGGAAGCACATTCCTAGGAAGTCTCACAAGGGCAAATTCTGGAAAAAGGCACAAAACGTGGAAGCAAAATAATTACAGAAAGTAGTTTGCTAATTGTTTTCGGCACTGGTGGTGGATTCCAGTGAAAAATTTCTACCTCTCTCTGACTAGAATGCCATTTGATTTAAAAGTGTAATAACAAATATTCTGATATAGACTATCTACTTCCACAGAGTAATTTATTTTCTGTATATTAACCAATATACTGCAATTCTGGCAAAGTCTTTCCAGGCTGCTCATAGATGAATGGTAATAAAATAAAAGTTTCTAAACAATCAGCTAGCTTAGACACCAACTTCAATAGAAGTTCTGCATCTAACCCTAAATCATTCACAGTAAAAGAAAAAAGTGGTTTCACCGATCAATAAATCATATCATGGAAAACATGACAATGTTTTCCCTAATTGTGGCCAAATTTTGGTCTTCCTTTCCCTGATGTATTTTATCTGCAATTGTAAGTTAGCCCTATATTGATTTTTTGCACATCATCTCATGTGGCCTCACCTGAACTTTGGGTGACTTACATGCATATACAAGAGCACAAATCTGTTTCAGAATTGTCTCACTGATAGGTGAAGTTTTAAATGTTTTATTAAACAGTAAATTACAGCAAAGCTGGTTGTCCTTTTACTTGCAGCACTGTAAATCAAAATTTTAATCAATGATGCCATATAGTTATAGCAAGGACCCAATAAAAAAGAGAGCCAAAACCAAAAATGTGTTCTCTCCCACTTTTGTGTGCATATGACAAATCACTTGTAAATTATGCTCTTTAAGTTTGAAGTCAAAAGGCTTTCATAGTAAATGACACAAAAGTGCTACCAACATACTGCTGATATATTAAGCACAGCACAAAAGATTAGCTGCTCTTTTTGGCTTTTCCCTAAGAAGATTTATATCTCTTTATAATTGAGCACGTTACATGAAACTTTACCAGGGTGCATTAATACTGGGGTAAGAATAATGTGTAAACTTGCTGAGAATTTCCTGATTTTAAAAATATTGCTGAAAGAAAAAAAAAGGCCAGGAAGAATGGGGTACAGAGTGTTATATGTTGTTTGTATCTGTGCTGTAGCATTTCTAGGTATGCAGTATCTGCACATGTCAGATTCAACGCATGGGGTAAATTCTGGAGGAGGAACTTTTCAGATTTATTTTTTTTTCAGTGAAACAAAATACAAGTAATGTGAGCACAGAAAGCATCTGGTATTTATGCAGAGAAAAATTTTGTGCTATTTGTGTCTTTCTCACATGGAAGATGGAAAAACACAATAGTCCAGTTAGATGCAATTGTTTTTAATGAGAGTTTTATAAAGTGTTTTTGGAATAATTATGCAACTTGATTTATTCTTTTGGTCACCGAAACTTAGTTTGCATTAGGCAACCTGCCCTATGTTTGCAGTGTCATTTGTGATTTGAAATGCTCTGACTGGGCTTGCTCAGAAACTGCAAGTTATCCTACAGTCTCGTTTGAAGATATCAGATTGTTTTCCAAGGCAAACAAGCAAGACTCAGCACCTCAGACTAGTGACCATCTTTGAAGGGAAAACAAGGGAAAAGATTAAAGAGCAAATTTGCTTTTCCTTTAGAGAAAACAAAACAAATTAACGATAAAAAGTTATATTATTCTGAGAGGATATAATAATTTTCTTCGATAATACTTCTAAAATAATGCCAATAAGAACAAGATAAACAGCCTTGTAAAATTGCAGATAAAAAAGAGAAATGGAAAGTTTCTACAGAAGAGCTGAACACCTGTACAGAGGTATTGTGTCACTAATCCCTAGTACGGCTTCAGATTTAGGTCTGTTGTAAAAAATCAACCATCTCTTCAAGCACAAGTATCATAGAGAAAGAAAACTTAAATGTTTATATAAGAACTCACAGAAAAGCACAAAAATTATGTCAAAGCTGAATAACAAAATGAAAATTGACATAAGAATACACAGCAATGTCAGAGCTGACAGTGTGAAGAAGGCAGAAAAGCAGGTCAAAAGCGATAATGTCTTTCTCATCGTAGCTACTACAGGGTAGAAACTGAAGTCAATTTTTGTGAAATAAACAAGAAGAAAAATTAACATCAAGAGTATTAATAATATAACTAGTAAAATCACAACAAAATTATTTGCAGAAGGAATCTGCTATCAAGAAACAAAGAGAAACAAAGACAAGCAAATGCACGTGAACATTCCACGCCATGTCAGGGCAGGGAAAGCAAACAGGACTACATAAATGTGTGAAATGAAAATCTATTTTGACTATATACTGACTATATTCTGACTCTATACTATGAGTGCTGCTCATACAACATCTGTTATACGTGGGGACAGTCCTGGCCTTGCTAAGTGGCACCGTGCACTTCTTTCAAAACAGCAACCTGTAAGTAAAGGATGGCATGAAAAATGGTAACCTATGGGCAACTGCACCTTCAGAATTTTCCAGGTGACTTGGTGAAGATAATGGAAGGAAAATATCAGAAAGCCAAGCAGTTCAAACTTATGAAAGTCTGAAATTAAGGTTGTACGTTTACATTAATTCTTCTCTCTCCTCTGTTTTTTGTTTTTTTTTTCCACTGTTACACAATTAATTACATAATTACATTCATTTCAGCCATCATATTCAACAGATTGCAAGTTACTGCTTTGAAGAGAATGATTCTCCATTCATTTCCTTCAGGAGCTGGAAGGATTATAGTAAATAAAATGGGATACTACAAGGAAGAAAGAACAATCATACGGCTTAATAATTTTGACTGTCTTATGGAGTATTAAGTTTTATCCCTTTCTCTGCCAAAAAGATCCTAGAGGAATTTGGACAAAACACTTGAACTGAATCTTTCAGAAATCATACCTAATCGGATATAAATTGCAAAACCACTAAGAACACACTTGCAAAAACTATCAGTGTGATTAGATTTTTACAAAATTCTCTGTCTAACTAAGTACCATGCAGGCCTCTGAAATTTTCTGAACTACAAACATCATATTGTGCTGAATTAGCAGTCAATAATGAAAACAACGAATGTTTCATGAACTTTGAAAAATGTAGATAAAATGTAGCCAATGTCATACACTTACCTCATATGAAAGCATATAAATCAATGAGAAACTGTGTCTTCAGAGCCAGGGTCACTCAGCGTGTTAGATAAGGCTTGCATATTGAAAAACAAAAGCAAAATATCAAAGATCAGTGCCTGCTGTTTCTGCAGGGGACTGAATGAGTCTTAGGGGTGCTGGGGAGTGGGGAAATTCAGAATGTAATCATCCTCATACCTTCTGTTTCAGTATCTTTTATACGTAGATTGCAGCTGATACACTTAAGGAATTAATGATTATTCAAGTCAGTGCACCTCTTGATGCACACAGGATGAGTTAGCAATCTCTTCTTATCTGCAAGAGTTCCGGATTGTTTCTTACCCGCTCCATGCTCTCCAGATTGGTTACCAGCCAAAGTCTTACCATCGTACAATTTCATTTTTCTAGGCTCAAGTCTCACAGGCTAAGAGATTCGATGCCTGTTCAATTTAAAATTTTTCATTTCTCCTTTGTAATGTTCTTCCTTATAGTTTCCTGTTATGCTTCGAGGTCAAGTGTAAGGATCAATAAAGCCTGTAACAAATAAGCCATAAAGAAGCAATCTGTACTATTTATTGGACCACACTTACAATAACTCTATATATGAAAAGCATGCTAAAAATGTTAAATTGCCTGTAACAGAACGATTCAAATTACTAACAGTCTCACTTATTCTGTCTGGAAAGTTGGAAACTATATATGAATGAACAAATGATACAGGATGTTTTCTACTTAAGAGGAGTGTTTCAGAGTTATTTTCTTTAGGTATCAAATTGCTAAACCAGAACATCTCAGTCATGGCAAAGCTTCATGTACAAAGAGTAATAATTAAAAAAATAAAAAAAAAAAAAGTGAAACATACTGCTTTTCAACTATAAACATATAAACTGAATTAATTATCCTGAACATTTTTCTCAAAAACTGTATACAAGACACCATCATTTATTCCATCTAAAATGAAAAAATCTGGATTATTGTAAGTAGTTGAGACTAGATAATGTGAATTGAACCGATCTTTAGTGACCTCTGACAAGAAGTTTCATCCATATGATTTACTTCTAAATGAAATCTTGTATGGATTAAACTGGAATTTTGGTTTGAATCCAGATACCTCCAAGAAAAGACATTTGCTAGAAACTGCATGGAATATTAATGTAACACATACTGACTGTGGGTTTGCTCTAGATGTAAAATGAATGCGCTCTTATTTGTTGTCAGCTGAGAATCTGATAAAAATGTTTTTTTTCTACTGAATTAATCCAGGGAGCCATCTATATGTGCCCACCTCTTATCCTGCTGATACAGGTATGCCATTTTATAGGAAAAATAAAGGAAAAAAATAAAACATGCAAACTTTTGGTTAGTGAGGGTTTCTGGTTGTTGGTTGAGTTTATTTAAAACAAACAAACAAACAACAACAACAAAAAAACACTGATGTTACATTCTTGATCTTTCATGTTCAGATTAGATATCAAAGAGTAAACACAACTGATTTACATGTATGTAGAAATGAAAAATAAATATACAAACAAAAAAGCTTTCCTGTGCTGTAGCACATGGAAAGCACTCCGCATGTATTTCCATAGAAGCCTCTGCAGAGCAATCTGAAACTAATGTTAATCTGCTTTATCTGAGAACTAACACATTTGGCTCACCTTATTCCTCCTTCTTCACTCACAAAACTCAGCGGTGAAAATTTAATGGAATAATTTATTCTCCTTCCATCTTATATCTAAATATAGCCCAGAATAAGCGTTAGTGCTAAGGGAACCTGTGGATGGGCAAGAAAGTTAAGACTACCACAATCAGGAATTTAAACACTTAAGTGTTCAATTTGTTTTGTTTTGTTTTTAACACTATTAAACATAAAAGGAATAAAAAGAAATATTTCTTGAATTAAAACAAAGAGAATCTCAGATAGAAAAAGAGAATCACCTAACGGCTCTGTCAGAAGAAGGATATATTGCCAGGTAACAGGTAATGGACTGCACCAGATACGGAAAGATCTAGCCTGTTAACTCCCTCTTGGAGGTACACTACCTAGTGGGGAAAAAAAGGAAAGGAACAATAGAATGGACACTATTTAGAATAAAGGAAAAATTGCAAAATCAATTGTCTCTCTCTGATTAGTTATATTTTCCCAGTGCTTGATTTATTACTTACAATACTTTCATAGTACATCGGCAGTACGTTAACATAGAAGATTTTGCTAGGCTGTGGCCAGATCTTGCATCTCATCATATTCTCACCCACAAAACAGAAAGCCAATAGAGAAGTCTTAAAGTAATGACAAGAATAAAACCAACGGCCAAGATGCAGAGCCGTCTAGTGTGACCTTGTCTTGGAATCATAGAATCATTTAGGGTGCTAAAGTCCCTCAAAATCACCAAGTTCAACTGTATACCTAATACTACAAGTCTACTGACAAACCCCAAGTACTACATCAACATATCTCTTAAATACTTTCATGTATGGTAATTCCCTGGGCAGCAGGGAGTTCCAATGCCTAAGCATTCTTTCCACGAAAAAATTCTTCCTGATACCCAATCTAAACCTTCTGTGGCACATATTCATTTCATTTCATTATCTTGCATCCTTTAATTTGTTTCCTTAGAAAAGACACCAGTTTTCCCTTCTTTGTTACCTCCTGCCAGATAATTGCAGAGAGCATTGAGATCTCCCCTTTGTCTCTTTTCCTTCGGAATAAATAGCCCCAGTTCCCTCAGCTTCTACTCTTATGTCTTATTGTTTAATCCACTCATCCACTTTGTTACTCGCCTGGATATGCTCAAGTAACTCAAATCCCTCTTGTAGTGAGGGATCCAAAACTGGTCATGATATTTCAGATGTGGCCACATCAGTGCTGCACACAGAGAATCAACTTTCCCAGTCCTGTTGACTGCACTATTTCTGATGAAGACCAGGCTATCGTTGGTCTTCTTGGCCATCAAGACATACTCCTGCCTTGTGTTCAGCCAGTTGCCAGAAAGCACCCCTATGCCTTTTTCTGCCAGATAACTTTACAGCTTCTCTCCCCCATGTCCATACTGCTGCATGGAGTTTTTGTGACACAAGTGCAAGATCCAGCATTTGGCTTTCCTGAATGTCATAACATTGACTATAGCCTGCTGATCAAGCCTGGCATTATTTAGTATCTATCTTCTCACATACATCATGGTATTAGAAGAAAGGTTATATTCATTGCTTCCGTGTTTGCTACTGAGGTGATCATCACTGTTAGAGTACTACATCCAGATCTACGTTCACATCTGAGGAAGAACATCCATAAAGTGGAAAAATTCAGAGAAAACCCTCCCAAAAAATGAAGATCTGTAAAGACTGAGTTATAGAAAGGTGAAGTAGTTCTTTCAATTTAGACTGTTAAAGATAAATATTGAATTATTGATATAAAAGACAAATACTTAAATATCTCTCATATTTCTCAGTAAGTCATAACAACCCCAGAAATGGGATCTGTACAAGAACTGGATTAAAAAAAAATTATTCAATATATTATGTGTGCTTTTACATGTGTACAAATCTGTATAACATGTTATCTTGTAATTTTTGATTTCTTTCCTTGTTCTCTAGTAGACAGTGCGATTCATCATTGGGATTGCATACTAATTAATCAATAAAAATAAGAGACTCATGAATTGAGACTACCCTTCTAGGAGCAGCAGCAGCCCACCACGAAGGATATTCCAATTTAAGTATTTCCCAAAATATCTGTAGTTTCTCCAGCAAAGAACACTGAAGAAATATGAAATGGTTCTGAAATATTTGCAGTGAGTTCAAAATTTATCAATCTAAACAGTAAAAAACAACCCTTCAAAATTTTGCTGGTCCCCATAATGATATCTAATATATGGCACAGTACAGAAAGAACTCTGGTTTTTCTCTTAATTTTCCAAAATGCCATCTTGATATATACAAGGTAATGCAGAGGCTCAGTATTTGGCTTTCAGAATACTAGAGATGAATTTAAAACAGAAATGATGAAGCTGTGACACAACTTAAAATATTTCAACATTTTTTGCCAGTGCATTAGAAATTTCAGCAAAGAAAACCAGCAAACTAACCAGCAATTTTTGTATCCACTGTTTCTACAAATGAGAAAACTGCCAAGCTGAAATGAATCCAATTAATCTTACTTATGAAGTAACCTGTAAATTTCTCTCTGTGAGATCTGTTTCCTTCTGGGAGTAGTATAGCTTTGAGCATTCATCTGATCTATTTCTCCTATGTATACAAGTAAAACCTGTATGAAAGTGATTACAATGTAGCTAGACAGATACATTTTTTAAACTTTTTAAATTTTTTTCCAAGAGTTGACATCTCCAGAAAAGCTCATTTTGGAGCATTTTCAGAGTGCTTTCTCAAGCAGTGACATTTAAATGGCTTCTGACATTTTTGAGGATAGGGTTGGGTTCTTCTTTTTTATGTGAAAACTGAAGAAACCTCCTTTTTTTTTTGGTATGCAGAAGCAATCAAGGATTCTTACTCACCATAAAACATGTCAAAATAATGGATGGCCTACTCAGCAAAGAAAATAAATTTAAAGAAGTCAGGTAGAAACACACAACATTCTGCTAAGAAAAGACTCCTTGTGCAAGTTCAATTCATGTATTGCCTTCATGAAAAGCCATACTTGGAACTGGCTTATTTTCCCAGTATAAGCCTTTGAAATAAAATAATCTTCTAGTACTTCCACTGGTAATGTTACTTTTCTGAGTGTGTGTGTGCAAAATAATTCACTTCTGATTTCCAGTTGACCTAGTAGTTAATTAATTACTGCAGATTATTATGAAATCAATAGTAACATGCCATTGCTGATTCACTTCCTATTCATAAATGTGAAGGAGCTTCCCACCCCTTCATTATTTAATTTATTTATTAGAAAGATTCTTCAGTGAGTAATATTTTATGCTGGCATGAAGCCTCTCATTTCTGCATGCACAAAAATAGGAAAGCGGGAATGAGGAAGGACTGCTAACACCCTTTCTACCTCTATAATTTCTGTTGTTTTTTTTTTTTTTTTTAATCAGAACTAACAAGAGCAACAAAATTCACTCATTCTAACTTGTGTAAGCCCTGGCCATACAGCTTTTTTGTACTACTGAGCTCATTAAGATCAGATGCACAAGTACTTCAGGTGTTAGGAAACTCAAAGAGTGACATCTCTGACAATGCTAATACTTGGGAGCAACAGAATAATTGTAGCCTTATTATCTTGCCTAATGTATATTTGCTTGAGGTTATTTGTCATTATGCCTACTTGAAGAGCACCTTTTCTCAAAGGCAGGTCTTTGTTATCATAAGTACTTCTGGCTTTCTGGTAGCTGAATTTTTTTCCTAGGGTTGTTTATGTTTTCTTGATGTGACTTCTTACTAAGAATAAGAAAGAGCAGACATGATACATTGCTGCTTGAGCTGAAAGATTCTTGTAGCATGGAAGCAATGTCTCAGACATACCGTCTCATCTGCATTGGCAGCAAGAAAGAGTGGTGAAAAGAACATGTACACAGATCTGGAGACAGACAGACATGCTATGAGGCCACACTGTCCTTGCTGCTGGACTAGCATAGAATGCAGAAACAAGCATTGAAGTTACAAAAAATAAAATAAAGAATCTCAGCATAATTGTAAAGAGATCTATGTCACAGATAAAATGCTTGGAAAAATCAGAACTGTAACTCAAACAACTGTATTCTGAAAATAGCTCCTTTCTGGGGATGTTTCTTTTTTCAGTATCCTTCACCAACCTTTATGGTGTTTTTAATTCATGGGTGGCAGTTCACAGCAGCTTGGCAATTATTGCTACATTCTGATTTTTAGTTATTCAGATATCTTAAGAAATTAACACTGTATATGGTGATTTGTGACAAATACAGCTATCAATCCATTGTTATAGACCTACAGTTGCTTTTTTTTTTTTTTTGGTATCCTGAAGTCTATGTGAGTAGTACAATGTCTGTATTTTCTGTCCAGATACTGCAGCTGAGTGGGGTAACCTACTAACTTCTCACAGCTGACAGTTCAAATATGAAATCACAGATTTCATCTTTCAGCAGCAAATATGCCTCTGGCATCTTTCTTTTGCATTTGTCAGTCATGAAGCTGTACACCAGATTCTGAGAGAAGAGAAGCAGCAGTGTCACCACAGGAGATATAAAAATGTTGGTCTTCGGGGATTTGAAGGAGAAGTTTGGTTTCATAGATAACAGAAAATGCTTTGCAGACTTTCCATGGAATTGTTCTATTACCTCAGTGTTTGACATCCAAATGTCTTGAGTAGTCCACTTCTTGCACTGAATATCCTTATTTCAATACATTTTTACTTTCCTGGACAGGATTTACACCCTCTCATCACAGAACAGACAATACACGCAGTTGCTTTTTTAAAATGATCTAAAGCTTCTAATCTGTTTTTAGCCATAATCATTTTAAAAGAATAAACATAGTAAACTGAATTTCTGAAACAATTGCTTTAAAAAGCCTTCAGTCTACAGCCAGGTCAACGGGGAACAGAGGTTCATGAATTCTGATCAGCTCAGAGCTCTGATGTATTGGAGGCAAGTGGCCAAACAGATGAAGCTGCTTGGAAGTCTAGGTATTCTCCTGGCCCACTTCATGCTGCACTTTCTTTGCCTTGTGCCATGTTTTTATCTGGAAATCAAATCCTGGGTCTGCCCTTCCTCGCCCTCATTTAAGGGTTAGCAGCTGAGGGATCTCTCTGGATTGAGGTTATATTTCTCTTGATCTGTCACTGGTCATTGGAAGTCATTGGAAGGCACTTTTTCTTCTTGTCTTCTATTGCTCCCATAGTGCTTATCTCAGTAGAAGGCACTGTCACTGCCTTCTTTTGCCACATACCTCCATAGAGGCTCTTCTGTATAATGGTCAGGAAACCAACTAAGAATGACCAGCTAGGTGTTGGTAGAAACATGCCCTTCTCTAGCTGAAAAACTTTTAGATCTTTATCTGTACATGGATCTTGGAAATGAATCTTGTTTGGAGTACTGATTTTATTACTCCTTTTTTCTCTCCTCTCTTTTTTTCTTTTTTCTCTTTTCCTTTTTTCTCTTCTTTTTTTCTTTTTTCTTTTCCAAAAATGGAAACTTAAATCTACCTGTCTTTAAGAAAATTATATCTCCCTTGGTAGCATACATTTTATTCCCCATTGTCTGCACAATAATATGCTATGATGAGAAAATGGTCTGCTAGACAGGGTATAACAAAGTTTATGATGCAAGTTGTATTTATAGACCAAACATATATATATAACCTGAAATACTTCAGGAGAAATACCTGGCTCATACACCTCATACACTCTAGGTACTGTTTCGTGCAAATAAAATTCTCTAGTACTTCCTTGGTCTGCAATCCCAGAGGAAACATGAACTACATTTCTTAAAAAGTGGGTTTGCCTGAACTTAACATGATATAAGATGAAGAGCTTACCTCAAGTGTACCATAGAGTCCTGTTCTCTGCACTTCAACAAGTCTGCTGTCTTCATGTATCACTGTGTAAATGAAAGTTCGCAGAGGTGAGAAGGAGTGCATCATCCACAGACAGTAAAAATTTTTAAAGCTTGTAAAAACTGGGTTAGTAGAGATGTAGAAAAACACAAGCAATAAAGCAAGTAAGATTTAACTCCTTCAGGTAAAAATACATAGAAGAAAATAGTGGGCGAAAGTGGTTCATTAAAATATGAATCATAACTATTTCAATAGGGGACTTGAAAGATTCTCAAAATTGTTTTTGTGTTCAGTGCTCTACATACCTGATGCACATTATTAGTTTTTCCAGCACATGAATTAAAAAATATTTTCTATGCCGTATCATAGATTAGAGAATTTGATGTTGTTTCAATTAAACATGGTATCAGTTATAATTATTTTGTTAATATTCCAATGAGCGAAGTACTTTAATTTTTGTTGGGAACAAATATGTAGCATAAGTGAAGGTGAATGGGATGATGATTATTAGAAAATAAGACAAATTTTAAAAAACTGTATATACTGTAAAAGCACTTAAATAATAGAGCAATGCAATATAGCCTAAGGAACATTTGCAGGGCACATCCAGTTATTCCCATAAAATCAAACTTCTATGTTCAATCCTTAAAGAACTGTTTTTAAGGATGTTTTGATGTGACACTGCTACTGTACTACCTGCTCATAGAGGTCGATCAAGTGAGAAAGTGAACCTTGAAGGTGCTGTGCTAAAAACTTCTAAATACCAAGTGAAGACAAGGACAGTCTTGAATTATTTCCTTGCTTCCTTAGACTCTCCGTCATGCTTAGTCAGTTCTGCATGGTGAGTACTGCTCAGACATTAGTGACAAACTTAATATACAATAAAGCAAGGGTACAGGACAGCTTACTACTTAGAGCAGCAGTAAATTCTAGTGCCGTAAGTATTGTGATTCTTTGTTGATTAGTGCACAGAGGAGCCAGACTTCCTCACCTAATTCATGCCATACATACCTTCCTCTTTCTCTTTTTTTTTTTCTATCCCAGATCTTCAAGACATGAGGTAAGCAAACATCCTTCTCCTATGCAGCTTTCCCCTTGTTTTCCTTTCCAAAATGTGCTCATTTTTATGTCCTATGCCCTGTATGAGTATATGCTATCACATGGCTTTCAATGAATGCCAGAGAATGTCTTAGTTGGATTTAGTCAAGTGTTGACCAAGGCATCCAGCCTTTCAAAACAAAGCCTTTTAGTGTGCCCAAATATGGCCAAAATGGGAGATATACATAGGCAAATAGGCACTTAACATCAGATATTAGGATATCTTTTTCAAAAAAAACCCACTAGAATTAAGTCAAAAAAACATCTTCATGTGAAGACTTAGGTCTACAAAAAAACAACAACAAGAAAAACCATGCACACACACACACAAAACACCTTTTGCTATATAATAACAAAGACTAGATGAGTGCACGTGTGTAAATGCTGAATCCAGCTACAAAATTCCAGAAAACAAATTTTAAAAATGAGACTTCACAGTATTTGCTACCTAGTTCCAGAGGTACACTGTAATGCAGTCCAGAATTGTCTCAGATACTAAAATCACATGTTTCTATTGCACCAGAATCCAGCACTGCTTCCAGTTTTCTTCAGACTGCCTCAGTAATTTCTCCTGAAATTGTGAGGTTTGAATCTTTCTAAGTTAAATTAAGGTGTCACTGTGCCGTTGTATCAGGCACTGTGCATTGTAATGTACTGTTTATCATTTTAACAAGTACTTCTCTTTGGTAACAAAGCCCGCAGACTAGGAATAAAAAGTACTGGGGTGCTAGGAAATCTTATGGGCTGTTGAGTCAGTAAGACATAATGATCCCGATGGCCTGACCTCAGGAACATCAAATGACATTGTTTCAATCAGCTGTGAATACCATTTTATATGGAGGAGGTATGTTAGAGTTCTGAAATAAGATCTCCATAAAGAGCAGCAAGCTATGCATTTCAAAGTGGCATCCTGATGATTTTGGCTCACTGGGGAGTAAGTGATCAAACATGTATCAACAGCTATGATAAATGGAGTGCAGGTAAAATGACACATTTTAGCAATACTGCACTTCTTAAAAACAAAAAGTGTCTGAAGGTAGATTTAGTCCACATTTAATACTTGGCCTTTTGTCTCTGCAGCTAGTAAAAATTCATGTTGCAAATAATCACTGACTTAAAGAGAAATTCAAGTCTTCAAATAATCTCTTAATCACAGGCCTAATTCTGTTTGCTCTTGCTATTTATACATGTATTTGCAAATTTTATATTTATGTGTCACACAAGAGCTTTTGAAGTGGACTCATTATGGCGTGCAAACAGGAAGTGGTTATATCTACTGATATTGAAAGATTTGAACACAGATCTTAAGATCATTTCAGTGTTTCTCCGGCAGTCACTGCACATTAAGTAGCATATAGAAACCACCTGTTGAATCTGTTTCTCAGTATTGACTAGAATTACTTGATTACAAGTAATTGATCCTAAGGGATTTTCTTTTATAGTACATTGTGACTCCTTTACTGTTCTCTAACCAGAAAAAAAAAGTCTGAGGAAGCAGAGAAAAACTGTTGTAAAAGATCACCAGAGATCATGCTGGTTGAAAGACCTCTGAACAGTCATAGAAGAACATTATACAGCAAATGAAAAGAAAAAAACACTCCACTTAGTGAGTTCCTTTTTTGTGCAATATGTCAGGCTCTTACTTGTTACAGTAGAAAACTCAGGAGGAATGCAAAAGCTGTGACAAAGAAAAACTCATTCACTACAAAGAATATCTTGCAGTTGGATACTCACACATAAATAGTATTTCCAAAGCATTTTGCTTTTAACTTTGAGATGCCGAAGATTGCCATGGGAACAGAGGTGTCAGAAACCAGGAATTTTCTTTATCAAAAGACCACAGGATAATGGCAACTTTAAACTTGCTTCCTTCAGTTTCTTTATTGGTTCTACACTCTGTCTACAAATCTGTGGAATTTCTCTACACGGAAAGGATCCTCTAAACAACTGATTGAAACCAATAATGCTCTGTCCTTTATTTTTCCTGACATCTTTTCATTTGAAGCACTGTTGAAATTTGCTCAGTAGAAAGCTAAACTATAATCTAAGCAGAATACAGTGTAGGATGCAAAAGTTTTCCAGTGATGTTCTCTGGTAATAAATTAATATATTTATGAGGATTACATTTATCACAATAAAGGTGCCTCATTTCCTTGTTCTGTCATGTATTGATACTCCACGTGAGGATTTCAGGCACTTGAATTTACAAAGAGTTATGTTTTAAGGAATGGAGGTTTTGACTAAAGAGAGATGCAGTTCATTTCTAAGTCACTTAGAAATGTACAGCCTCACATTAGCTACAAGTGATATACCCATAGACTTGCCAGCAAGGTGTCTCAGACTTACTGAGGCTGCTCAGGAAATAGAATGAGGTGTGGTTTCAGTAAAAGCTGAGCTATACCAAGGGCCTTAGAAGGTGGAGAAATCAATGTTTAAAGCTGTTTCTGCTTCTGAATTTAACGAAACTAAAATCTTGCAATCTTCCTCTGTTTGAAGCTATTACGCTGCCCATAGTTTCTATTTTAAAAACTCAGGAATCCAAATGCAGATGCTTATGATAAAAATCACTCTTTCTGCTCAACGTTTTCACAAAACCAATTCATGTCAGTGGGAAATGCCATCATACCAAACCTCTTCTAAAGAAAGTCTAATACAAAACTGATCTATCAGTTGAGATGACAGCACTCAAATTTCAAGTCTGGAGACAGTCTGCATATCGTTGTTAAATCTCAACTTGAGAAAGCATGCAAAGGATCCTTGAAATTGCTATTTAATAACATACAGTAAATAAATTTCTTAAACACTGGCTATTACTGTCTTCAACTGCAAATACAATGAATTCCTAATAAAAAAAAAGAAAAGTAGAGGGAATTTTAAGTGAAAAGTAATGAACAGCTTTCCACCAGAAGATGGATGATAAGAAACAGTAGTCAATAGTCCATTAGCAAGTCCATTATAACCTTGGAATAGAAACTTGCCTTATTTTAGAAAGCTAAAACAATTGTAAGTGAATTTTAACAACTGAATAAATGCACATGCTAATCTGAAGTTACATAAATTATATAAATTAGCCATGTCTTGTACTGCACAAAAAAAAGTTAGTAACTCATTATCAGACCCATTATCAAACTCCTCATTGTGAGTACACATACTTTCATTGCTAATGTGTCAGCATTTCCATTACAAACACTTCTTTTCAGAGGCTTAAATATCAATCGTACTGCTGAAATTCTGCTTCAATTCATTCATTCTGGAAGATATTTTTATAGATGGTTTTAAGATAGTTAAAATGCCACCACTTCTATATGCGAAATAATAACAGTTATTATTTTATATAATTACCTCAATTTCAAACAGTCCTTTGCAATTACAGGCATTCAGTCACCTAAACAACTCAGCTCAAAGCTGTCAGGAAAATCCTAGCCAAAACTTTTTCAAGACTGAGACACTGAAAACATGAGGTGAATGTGAACTTTCTCATTTACTAAATCAAGTTATTTGTTAAGAATATGTCACTTCTTGCAAAATGCCAGTATTTACTGTAGTATCTATAATCCAAATTAATCCAATGAGAGAACTAGACTTTATTTTGCTGACTCCTGTCTCGTATACGTTGCCTGTAGGTACGCTATTGTAACTATTTATGTGTAATTATGACATCATTTAAAATACCTTCTTCATCCATCTCATTTTACTTGGAATCAGGAAGCTTTTTTTGAAGCTTTGTGCTTCAAAAATACATCTTCAAATTTCATTTGGGCCTTGTGAGTTTAGGGGACTTTTACTATTTCAGAGAAAAGGATACAGGTGGAACTCAGAGAAGAATATTGCAGTGTGTCCTCCTCCTTGTTTCCATTCAGCTTCCTCTCTTACTATTTGTTGTTTCAAGAGGCAGAGGAAAAGCAAATTCCGTGCTTTCCTACATGTCTAAGAAGTCAATGTTATATACAGTTTGACTTTCTAAAACAAAAGTGAATTATTTTTGTAGTCTAGCTCAGTGATTCAAAGTGTAATGTTACTTGGATATGAATGCTGTCAAAATAAGGGAATCTAGCTGCACTAAGGCTATGGTTAATCCAAGTGTGTTGAAAGATTAACTCTTCTAAGCCTTTTGAAAAAATCCACATATTTATTCTTTCTACATCAAACTTTGCCACATCTCAAGATGAATAACGATAGTGCCTCAATTTATGTATTTTTCAAGAGAAGGTTTCAAGTTAAAACCTTTTAGAAAGATCATAGCACGAAAAGCTCCTTCCCCACTAATCTATAAGACTGGTTGTATGACAGTTACATATGTTAGTGAATAAATGTGTTCCCTTCAGCAGGAAGGCTGGACATTTTTCTAGGCAGAGTGAAGTTTTCTAGAACAGCATTTATAAACACACTCTGGTTAGAAAGATTCAAGCACATCCATATAAGCCAAACTAGACAGATGGGTTTCTAGGAGTTCACAGGCACATAGCTTAAGGAAATACCTTAGGTACATCAACATCTATGGCATCTAATTTTGAACTTTTTTATTCTTTTTTTTTTTTTTTTTTTTGTAAAAACTGAATACAATCTGCAGGACACAGCTCATATTTGCCCACTTTCAGATTTTGTGTTGGCAAGACTTGCAGACACAGATGCACGCTTCTCAGAAATGTGTCTTTGAACAATAATTTTACAGAAAGGAATTGAAACGTATGCCCTTTAAAAAGATAAATAACACTGACTGCTGCACTTGTTGCTCCTTCTCCACCTAGAGGACTGATTAAATAGTTAGGATGCATTACACACCATGAAAAACAATTGTAAGAAAAGATGGTGGTGTTAGGAGGCTTGACAAATGGAACTGGGCATGTCTGAAGGATCATGGATTCGTAAAACAAAACCCTGTGAATGCAGAATTCTCCTTAGATAGACATAGAAAATTCAAGAGGTTGAGACATGTGTAAAAGGAGTTTTCAAGAAAAGGTCAAATTCCTACATAAATTTAAAGATAAAATAAGGGGAGCACAAGAATTTAAGAACTTTTCGGTCTCAAGGACTCTAAAGCAGTATATGTGATTAATCTTCTTTTTTCAGAGAGGATATGGAAAACTAAAAAACAGTTGGATGCCTGCGACTGAGTCGGTAGAGGATTTAATAATATTAATAGGCTTAGAGAAATATGATGTCTCATGGATATAAATTGGCCTGCCTTTTGCAGAGTGCAACATTGCCACAAAAAGCCACTGGGATTGTCTTAAGGACTCAAAGATGATGAGAATAAAAGTAATCCTAATTCACACTGTTCACATGAATTTCTAAAAGTCTTTCACAACAGTTAGGGAGGATAAGTACCTATGAGAAGAAAAGGAAAGAAAAAGGACAATACTTGGTTCTATTCATAGCAGAAAAAAAAGTAAAAAATGTTTTTTTTTCTTCGCAGTGAAGTGAGGAGGGGAAGTCACAGGAACCTGTGCTGTGATGCAGCTTGTTCAATGCTTTCCTGTATCATTTGGAAGCAGCAAGTGAAGTCTGCATATGGAAACGGAGAAGATACTCAAACCTGAGAAGATACCTGAGGTAAGAATAAGAATTCCTATGCAAAACTGAAGGAAGATTTTGTAATGTTGATGAACTAAGTAATAGTATATCAAATTCAGCATTGATAAACAGATAATATTGTTCAGGGTGAGCAGGGTGCTGAGGGAGTGGAATTTTTAGCTTGTCTAAAATGATGATCTTGGAGTTATTATCATTAAGGAACAACTATCAGCTCAACACATATCACTGTCAGAAAATCAAACTAAATGCTAGGAATCAAAAAGAAGAAAACACTGAATAAAACAGATTATTAATATGTAAGTGCATGAACCATGCCTTATACATATCTTGCAAACTAAGATGAAGAAGAGAAAACTGAAGAACTGCAACAATGATCTAGAATCTAGGAGCAACATTTACACAACTCTTGGAATAAATACCTTGAGGATAAGCAAAGAAAATTAAGGAGTAATACAATAATGATGTATATAATAATGAAACCAAAGTGAGTTTCAACAACAAAGATATTTCTTTGCACTACACGTAGTACTGCTATAGAAAATTCTTGTCACACAGTATTTTGAATGTGAACAGTCTGCATTGGTTCGAAAAAAGATGAAATATCAACTGAGAGCCATAAATACTGTGTTAAATAGACTATTTAGTGCCTCTTCAGGATCAATAAGACCCTGATAAGCCAATTACTGATAAGCACCTGCTATGCTTTTTGTAATTATTGGACGCAGAATACAAATGTCTCCAAAATCTTTTTAGATGCATCCCATATATCTTAATCTACTTCTTCTGCAAACAACTAAATCACACTGCCCACTCCAGGAGGCCCCTCTGACAACAAGAACTGTACCTCCCTCCTTGGTTACACTGAAGTCTCTCCCAGGCTTTGGGATTTCTCATGCCACTTGCTGCTGTATGGTCCAGTTGACCCATAGCTTTCATAACTGTTCACTGTGCTCCAAATGTTGGTGTGGGAGAAAGTGGAAGAGAGAAACATGTTTTCTCTTGACCCTGCATAGTGTTGTCTCCACAAGAGCTTAACAAAAATTGTCTTTTTTTTTTTTTCCCCAAAAGTAGTACACACTCTATTAGTGGAACAAGAAAATTAGTGTTATCTCAGTTACCATCCCAATTATCCAACTAAAATATAACAGTTATCATTAGGTCAGCTATGGTGAGAGTGATAGTTGTTTAACTGGAAAGTCCCTAAAAGTGTCATAAAAGAAAACTTACTAACACCAACAACTTTTTCATGGTATGCTCACCCTTCCAGCATCCTCTTAAGTCTAAAGGCCTTTGATTCCCATTCTTCCCACGTAGAGGTCCTGGAATGTCACCATGAGTTATCAGCATCCATGATAATTCAGCAAGAGCAGAACAGTGTTGGTGATAGGGCCCTATTTGTCTTCATTCTTGGGTCCACTTGGATCAACTTTTTAATGTTTTTTCAACATGGTTTTCTTCCTCTTCACTAGTTTTCAGATGAAGTTTAAAAGCCACACAGCGTCCTCCCATCACATCAGCTGGCATAAAAGGCTGCTGTGTGGTAGACTGATATTTTGACTGGTTTGCTAGACATTATAATCTACTCCACAGACACATCAAACTTTTATGATATATGGTATTCACAGAGCTTGAATTTCAAAAGATAAGCAAGAGCCACCTGTTAGAATTTTTTAAAAGAAACGTCAATCATCTAAGGTCCAAGTCCTGTCAGGTCAAAACAAAGCCTATCAACTTAAAATAGGTATGGCAAAAATTCTATTTACTGTGTTGTAAAGGACAGTGTTTTCAGTCTGACTTCAAATGCTACCCTCACATGTTTCATTGGCCAGAAAACAAGACAAGAAGGCTAGAGAAAGCAATGGACAACAGCCCTTGCTTGGAAAACTCTCTAATGCAGAACGTGTAATTATTATCACAATTTTTATTCTTTTTTTTATGTTTGGCCATGATGTCAGAAGCAGGTGGTGGTATGGTAGTAGAGATGGAACCTTCCCACCAATATTCTGTTGTACTGAGTTGCTGTGAGACAGATGGCAGCACAGGGGCAATCTGACAAAATGGTGTCCGGCATAAGAGTGAGAATGGAGAAAAGGTGCACACTGAAATTCTGCCACGTGGAAAAATGACACCCACTGACATTCATCAATACTGGCTGAACACTTATGGAGACTAAACAGTGGCTGTGAGCGCAGTGAGTAGATCATTTCAGCAGTGGCAACGGTGGGTTACCTCCGCTGGTGCAAACTAGCTAAGTGAAAGCTCAGTGTGATGCAGAATCCTTCTTCTTATCACAATAGTAGCTCATTAATATATCACTTTTAAGGAAGCTTATCATATTCTACAAGAAAAGTAATCAAACACTGTTACTGAAAAGTTACTGTTTTACACTCCTATAAAACAAACATATATTTATATATGTATGTGCATATATTCTAAGTTGAGGGTGGCCTGTTGGCTGAGTTATTTGAATTGAGTCTGTTGCAAATCTCACCCTTTCTGAGCTCTTACTAAAGTGATTTAGGAAGAATGTGAACTCCTCAGAGAACTCTGAAATGGTCAAAGTCAGATTGTGTTTCTTTCTGTTTCTTCATGATCTTGCTTCTGTTACCAAGCAGAGACTGGAAATTGATTTCATCAACTTTCAGTCTGAAAAGAATGACCTTTAGATTCCATGTAATGATAGTAACATCAATTTTTTCTTAGAAAAGCAACAACCTTGGCAAGAATAGTAACAGGTCTCAAAAAAGAAATAAAATGTAATCAATTAAACCAGTGAATAAGTTACATGGTGCATTCAAAATATAAAAAATTTGACTATAACATAAACACCTCATGTACATCTACTTCAGCTCATTTCCTGTGGAAGAAAAGCCAATTTGGTAACTTTCTCTATGCTATGGTCTATACCAGAATGTGTCTTCAATCACTTCTGTGTGTACTGAAGAATTTCAGAAGAAATTGAGAGAGGTGACACAGCCTCCAAAAATAATTGCATGTCTGCAGGTTTCAAGAAACTAGACACCCAGGTAGAGGAGAAGGTCCTCTAAGTACCCTTCCTTAGAGAAAGGCTGCAGTATGACCTTAAACCTTCCCAGACTCCAAATTGAAAACCATCCTGAGAAATTTGTAGGAAAACTGACTGCCTTGGATTCTACATGTTAGGGAAATATTTGTTACTGGGATCACAGGATAATTTTAAATTTCTGCCATATGTTATTCGTTTTCCCATTTTACTCACAGAATAAAAAACATTAATCGACAAATAAATACATTTTCTACAGCTGCTACCTTTAACACGGGCACATAAATCACAGAAGGTATTTTTTATACTAGAGAACTAGATTAGAAATAGGATGGAGCACCCTAATAAATCTAGGCATAATGTAAATTAAACCGCATTTATTTCATTTTACCTCAATCATTTTAAAAGGAAATAAAAGATATTGTAATGAAACATTCCAGGAAAAGTATTAATATGTGTATTTCACACTTTATAGGCTCTATTAGTGTACAATGTACAGACAAGCCTTACCCTGCTCTGCTAGTTTCATAAGGAACCATTTCACTGATTTATTTTTTCCCCTGAAGAACGGCATATTCAGCAATAGTTGTTTAGCTGCACTTAATTAAATGTGGCATGAATCAGAGAGAGGCTTTTTGAAAGCAAAAAAACTGTCTGTATAGAGAAAGGTAAAGCCTATGAGATGCGCCCCTGACTTTTTCTTCAAAAAAAGCAGTATCTTTTGTCAACAACTCTATTCAAGAAAAATTGCCTTTTTCTTTTTTTGTACACATCTATTGCATACCCAAGGAAATTAATGAAATATTCAATAAGAACTCACATCCAGCACAGAGAACAGCTGTTAAGTACAACTTGGGGAGTCACATTTGCCCACAGTATTTAGGTGCCTTAGGTCTCCCCTACACAAATCAGTCAAGTGACAAGTAAAGTGAGAAGTTATCCAATAAGGACAAGCTGTAAATCAGGCAGACCTTCATGGAGGTAGGCAGATTTATGTGTCCTCAGGATCTGAAGCAAAGATTTTACTGGAAGGAAGGCAGATGTTTACGCACACACAGAGAAGTTATTTATGTTTGCTTTTCTGCAACTTATTGAATCAGAACAGCCTGTCTTTACACGTACTGTACTGCATCAAGTGTATTATCAGAGGTGTATGCTTTGCTAGAGAATTAAGTAAAGCATACACCAAGAATTGTAGTGAGCTTATATCTAATTCAGTGCAGGGATATCTGCAAGAAAAGGGTCAAGATCAATTCCATTAACCCGAAGGCATCACTGAAATAGATTTTAACCCCCTGGATGTAATTACTCAGTGAGATTGCCATTAGCACCAGTCGAGCTCTTGATGGATTGAAGTCCATTAGCTACTCAAGTTTTACTAAGACTCTAAATTTATCCAAGTCTCATGGTAGATATTTTGTTTTTAACTTAAATGAGATGTCACATTCAACCAAGAACCAGTGTTACAATATCTCCTTGCACTACCATTTTGACTTATTTCTGTTTGAAAATACTGATATAAACTCAAAAGAGGCCAAGCCATTTCAGTTCGCCATTTCAGTTCCCCATTTCACCCTTTATCAGAATCTTCCTAGAGGAACAATTTAAGAAAATCCCAACTCTGCTGTGTTACAGGGCCAGAGTGCTCCTTTTCTTCCTTTCTACATACACTGCTTACTTTGAGAGCATAAGTTTAATTTTGCTTACTGAATTCTAAACATGCTACAGCTACTAATTCATCTCCAAAAATTGGCTTCTTGGCTGGCCTCTGAAAGGCTGTATCCTAGAAAGTGAAGAGGTTTAGGTGTGGGACTTCCAAAAAATAGACACAAACATCTAGTTCAAAATCCTGCTTAATAAATCTGTAACAAAAAATACTACCCTCTAATTCCCAAATTCCTTAACAGAACTCTTCAAGAGTTTTAGGTCTGTATGCCCAAAGATATGTTTTGAACAGAGTGAAATACCTGACAAAAACTGGACTAAATTCTTAAGGAATTTTGCAAGGATCAAGACATGAGGAGCTCTTCCTTACAGGGCTTTTCAACTTCAACACTAATTGTCCTGAATCAAATGGAACTCAGCTCTTTTCTCATATCAATGTGCTAATCTAGTACTTGGAAATGTACGTCCCCTCTTGTCCATAGTGTCATTTTCTCCCTTACTGTTGAATCTTAAATTATTTCCTGAAAAGGCTGATATCACTTGCAGGAAACACCTACAATCTTTGCCACACCTCAACGAACCCTGTTAATCATTAAAAAATATTAATTAGATGGTGGGTGTGGGAATAATATCTCTCAGATAAACAATAATTCTCTCCTGTTCTCTTCTACTGTCTCACAAATTATGTTTGAATGCACTAATTGCTAAGCAGCTAGGTATGGAGTAGCACTTCTACAATATAATCAGAACTTTCTGCAAATGAAGAAACCTGGGCATTAGATTTAAGAATATATACTTATGTACATATCAGTTTCTAAGCATTTGTAAAAGCAGGGGGTAAGAGAGGGGGGGAAGGTGATTTAAAATCCATACTTTGTTCAGGCATATCTTAGGATAGTTGGAGATTTGGATTCTTTAGTTATACAAGCACTTAAATCCTTGCATTGAACAGTTCTACACAAAACTAATAACACTGGTGTTCTCGGAGTCAAAACTCTAAGGATGAAGTTCCTCAAACGTGAACACTGTTGCACTGAATTCCCATTGCAGATACAGCCCTTAATTTGCCATGGCTTCGTGTATGTGGATCACATGCAACCTATCATACCTGAGAGTACCAATGATATAAAAGACTAAAATTGTTGTCAGAGCTGACATGCACCAGTTTGAATAGGAGGTATATTGCCTCTAAGAATAAGCTGATTATGAGCATAAATTATGTGAAACACATCCGTGACACCTTGTCAAGCTTGAGAACTGAGACACTAATTCTCATCATAACCGTTAAGAAGGAGAACTGTGGTACCATCCTGGTATAAATCCAGATTAACTTTGGCTTCATCAATTACTGAGATCAGAATTGCCTACTATTTTTTTCTGTCATCTTTATCTGATCACAAAATCACTTTATCACTAAATATACTCGTGTTTGATTACATATTATAAGCCAAATTTGTTATAATGCAGAAAATGTTATTGACCATCTGCCTGTGGTTACTGTAAAAACATCTCAAGCAATTTTGGTAGCCCATTAGTAGCTGCTGTTCTGCACAGATGTATAGAGACTACATTAACAATTAGATTCTGTGTATATTAGGCCCCATAAAATTAGTGAACATGAAGTAAATTTATGCTGCTTTTTCAGAATTTTCCAGACCAAAATTCTACTCTGAAAAAGTTAAATTGTTCAGAGAGCCTTTTGTGAAATTTACTAGTTTGAACAATTACTACAGTTTATGAAATGATATTTGAAATTAAGTATATTTAATTGGGAAATTGAAAGGTAGTTATTTTAATACCTTTGTGCTTGAGCTCGTAAATAAATAAACCCATCACTTCACTTTTTTTGAAGATGTGAGGAAGCAAAATAAATTAAACTTGCCGTTTACAGGTCTATTTGCATATTTAGTCCTCCTTAGTTTATATTTTGGAGTATGCACTTAATATTTCATGACAGGTGTGTAAGAGAAGTCTTATATAATGAGGATGTTAACTATTTGAGGAAAGACTGCATCTTTTGAATTGGAGAATGGAGGCTGAAGTATGATATTTTTGAGTGGGAGAAGACTGCTTATAGTTCAAGTTTGGTGTACCAGTCATAGTCCTTTACTCTTACTGAACTTACTGGCAGTAGAGAAAGATTTTAAATGGCAACTTGATGTTGCTTGAAGTCATGTTAATAGAAGTCTTGCCCACTGTTCTCCTGTCATTAGCTACATTCTTCCACCGGTCACAGTTTCCATCTGCTCTCAAGTGACTGCTCTGAAAGACAGGAAAGAGCTGGAGATTATCGGGGAGATTTCACAGCCATGTAATGCTGCAAAGATATTCATACTTCAGAAGAACAGCTTTGGCTTAGAAAAGTTAGAAATCCAAAGCTAATGCGAATCCTTGTTTGAAATAAAAAATGAAATATTAAACGCTGTTTAAATTTTCAAAGTTTATGACAGTTACATTATTATATATAAGAAATCTGACTCCATTTCTGATTTCATATCTCAAATAGAAAAATAACGAAAATGCAATATGCTATTTTGTTGTTTTTGTTGTTTTGTTTTGTGTTCAGTAACGTTCAGGCTACAAATAACATAATTACAGACAATTATGGCATATTTTAATGAATTGTACTAAAAAATGAACTTATAAAAATGCACACATCTCTTTCTAGCCCTGCACAGAAGTACCAACAATCAGGATATTCATTTTCATTCCAACAGTAGCAGCAAGAAGGACAGGAAACTTGGCCTTTATTCTGAATCATAGTCGTGCACATGTCCGAAAAGTAACTCTGGTTTACACTGCAGTAAGAGGTCAACTGTGCCATTAATTCTGACACTGTTTTCACTGTGACTGCACAACTACTCACTCATAGCAACTAACTCTGACATCACGACCAGTTTGTATAACGGGCATTTCACTTTCATCCCATGGACTGTATTTTCTTCCTTTATCCTGCATAGCTAAAACTTAGTTTTTAGTAATTGCTTTTTCCCCAAGGAAAATAACTTCTGAACATTTCATAAAACAGCAGTAAGCAATAGTCACTCAAACAATACTTTTAACAGCATTCAGTTACAGCACAGCATATTCAGTAGCACTGATCCTGATCATTAGTAACAAATGGCTTTCTTGGCAGTGTTGACTTTAAAATAACATTGGGAGAAAAGTACTGATGAAAATTTAAAGAGTGGCCTATATATAATGTAATACATTTGAGTTTCTCAAATTCAAAGAGTGAATAATGCAGCAAGGTCAAAGATTTTTGTATATCCAAAATAGAAAGACTTTCTCTACTAAGTTCTTCTTTCTCATTTAATGACCAGCAGTAGAAGATTCATAAGTCGTATGTGGCAATTTAAAACCGGTATCTAGGATTTCACTTTCAGTGCTATCCTGTAATCTGAACTGCCATTTACCTTATTTCAGCTCCTTTTATCACGCTGATCTCAAGCCAGAAGGCTTTTGCTCAGATTAGTACCTGGTGTAATTTCATCAAATTCAAGTGCTTTTGCTAGAGGTGCACAGCTGTAATAAAGCACCTCTTGAATCATGGCATTTTAAGAGTATAAGGTTTGAAGATACACCCAAATTCAGAGTGATATAAAGACATGAAGATAGAGTGGCCTTTCAAATCTGCCCTTGTGCAATCCTGACTTTCACTAATTTCCAGTTATTGCGCATTCCAAATTTAATATTCTTGACCAACAAATGCCATGTTCTCATCTCCTCCCAATTTCCTGGAGCTTCCTTCTGCCCTTTTCACATAAGTGTCTCCACTTGGTCATATGTGAGACATGAACTCTCCTCTACTCTCTCCAACATTCTCACAGAATTCATCTTTCTATATGTTCCTTTTGTATTCTCAGTTTTTACTGTTATATTCCTCAAAGCATTTGTACTAGCATTACTTCACCCATACAACAAAGTAAAATACTCAGTCTTATTATATTCTGTAGTGACTTTTCTATCCTGATTTTTATCCTTGTCAGCAATCCCAGCTCCTCTGACTGCTTTCCACAGCTACGTTAACAAATGATTTAGGCTATTTAGATTGGATGAAAGAAGGAAAAACTTCTATTGAGAAAAATTTGGACTGAGATAATAAAATGCTGTTGGGAAAGCAAGTGCTGTGAATCTTGACCTATCTGTGGATTGTATAAACTCAAGTACAAATAGATCAGAAATTATCCTTCTTGATTAATTATTCTTCTTGTCCTAAGAAGAGGCAGGTCTCTGAATCAGACAGTGCCTCACACTAACATAACATATGAGGAAGGGAAGCTAAGCTGCAGGCTGATTCACAAACTAGAGCACGTTTCTAAAGAGCTGCAGGAATGCAGAAGAGCACCCTTTGAACTCAGCTGTTGTAAAGGTATCTAGAACTAAAATTCTATACCGACAAGGTCAAGCTGTTGAAAATGAGGAGGAAATGTCTGGTCAAAAGACTGTCTGCAACTTAGCAACTGTGAAAAGGAGACAAACCAACAAAAAATTAAAGAGCAAAACCATGTCAAAACAGTGAGGAAGAATCAGATATCAGGACATTCACAAATTAGACTATAGAAGCTCTTTTTATACATGCTTCACAGAGGACTATGCTTTACATAAATCACACAAGAGGTCTCAGCAAAAAGAACTGGTAGATATCATTTTCTCCAGAAAGGTAACAAATTAAATATCAAAGTATTTGTCAGAAGAGAAACTCTACATGGAAAACAGCCCCCTGGCTGGCTCAGTTCTCTGAATTGATCCTGCCCTAGTTCCTTGCTTGACACTACAAAGCCATAGTATGTTCTGTGAACAAATTCCTTTCCCTAAATGCTGTGTAAAGCTACAGAAGGAGGCAAGGAGAAGACAATATTTGTAATGAAAAGTCTGAAGGGTAAAAGCAGTATCACAGGGAGTAAGCTACCTTTCTTTAAACTATATACAAAAAGGCACTTAGGGAGAGTTTTTCTCTTGTTTTTACTTACTTCAGAATTGGTCTCTATTAAATCAAGTGATTTGCACTATGTCCCTGATGAACAGCACAGTCAGAATCGTAAAAGAATCTCATCTTCCTTATTCCACAGTGATTCTACAGTGATTATAAAAATCCAAAGCCTATACTTATAACTAACTATAGCTAACATTCATTCTTGAATATCATTTGTGCAAAATTGATGAGGTTTGAATATATTAAGATCAAACCTACTTCTGTTAGAATTCTATCCCAGGAGTCTTAGCAGGTTGTAATCAAGCCATAAAAGGAAAGACCTCAACTTCAGAAATGAACCATGAAAACTAAAAAAAGGCTTCTCGTGTGCTATTTACTTTCATTATGGAATGCAGGTTTTTGTATTTTTTAAATTAAATCTAAGACCTGAACGTTGATAAAGAACATACATAAAACACTTCAAAGAAGACTGCATTTTTTTCTTAGTGAGAATCAGTCTATTTAAAACATATTTATTACAGTTTCAGTATTGAATAGAAAATGTATAAGCTCCTGCAAACGGGAACTTTGCTGATGCAGAGAATTTCTGATTACATTTTTTAAATTTGTATATAAGACACTATGAGAGTAAATGTGTGAGTGGCAAAGCTAGAGAAGATTGCTCTCGAATATAAAAGATTAATACAATTCTCACACAGTCTCACAAGCCTGCTGGGAACAACATCTGCGCTCCCACAAGAATCTTGTGCTTCTGGTTGCCTTATGGTCTTTCTTCAGTGTTGATTACTAAACAAATTGCTTTAGGTCAGAGCAGAATAAATACAACTTGTCTTCAGCAAGCAAGATGACCGAAGTATAGCAAATAATCTCTTTTGCTTTTCCTCATCATTATTTCTCTGTCAGATATATTCCTGGCGTGCTCAGTCCACAGTATGGGACTATCTGTCTTTCCTGTTAGTTCTTAACTCTTCTGGAGTTCTTAACATAAAATTTTAAAAGGTTTGGCAAGACATTACTTATTTACAGAATAAATATCTTCTAGGATCAAACGTACAGTTAAGTATCAACATTTGGTTTATTTATTTCATCAAAATATGCAGATTTGAATGAGCTAAAGTAATTCTCAAGTTATTACCCAATTCAATAAATTTTCTGTCTCCTCTGCCCCAAAAATTTGGAAATAAAAAGCATTTAAGAGTTTGTAACTTTTTGTGTTGGCATTTTCAAATGAATCATTTCGAACCTGCATGGCCTTTTATTCTATAATCGTGCTCTATTTTACTTTTTCTGGTCTATTCCAAAAAAACACGACCAAGATGTCACGAGCTGCACTCAGTAAATCAAGTCAACAGAAAATGCATCTGCCTTCTTGGAAAAACAAACAAACAAACAAACAAAAAAACAAAAAAAAAAAACAACATATTTTGCAGTCATTTCATACAGCAAGTGTAATTTTTCCTAATTTTATTTTATTTGTAATTCACTTCAGACTTTCGGGTCATTACTAGCTTTGTTCATTTTTTAATTTCTGGGCCTCTGTGATTTCTCAGCTCACCAGCTCTTTTTGTAACACTACCAGTCCCACAGCTCATTGATTTGTTAGTTTAAGCCCTGCAGCAGCCTTGGTGCCATCTCTCTCATCTACAGTGCGCTTATTGAGGGCCTCCTGCTACGTCTGAGTCCTTAGAGTCTGTTATAGAGGACTCCCTCTGGCACTTTGGATGATTCTTTGCACTGTGAAACTTTTGCATCTTTCAAAACGAACTCCACTAGACAGCCCAGTATGGCTTTTGACACCAGCATCACAAACTACACCCTACAGCCTAGTGTAGAGCTTATCCCTATAAAACTTCCTGACAGTCATTTATTTTCATGGCCTCCCTGCTGGCAGCACTACAAGGACAGATATTCTCTGCATTGATAAAGTACACAAGATGAAATGAGTGCAGCAAGATTTTGCCTCTCAACCAAAACAAGAAGTTGTCTGAGGGATGGAGCCATAATGCTGTGCCCTCAATACTGTTTGAAAGCCATGGACAAAACTCCCCTCAGTTTAAGTCCCAAGATCTATGCTTTTGCTGTCATTCCCCCACCCCAGTTTAATTTATAAATGTCAATCAACCTATGCAAAATTCATTTTTCAGGAAGGTTTTAGCTGCAGTGTAAAATTGTCTTGCTGTGAAAGAATCCTTAGACACAGATGTTTGATCTGCAGGTGCTTTCTGAACATTCTCATGAGAGCAGAGGTATGGCTTCCCCTGGGAAGGCTGGTCCAGCTATCTACTATAATCAGGGAGTGACAGTCAGAGGCAGGCTCACCTCCTCTGACAATACAACATTTCACAAGTCTTCCTCAGGGACAGTCCCTGCATCCTTGCAATGCTAAAATAAGTAACCATTGCCTGCCAGATGTTATCTTGTTCCTCTGCAGAGATATCTGCGAGAGCTCATCTAACAGTTTACTAGCCTGAGCCTGACATTTCAGAAAGAGCAGGAAGCAAATCTGAAAATTAACATTGCCAGAGGTAAAAGTCGATATTTGAATAGAGTTTATAATGAAACAGTCTTCAGAGAAAGCTTATTGAGGATGTGCTGAGAACCTTCCCACTTCTCTGGTGAGTCACATTCTGGTTCTTCTTAGGTCTACAGGAGTTTAAATATGAATGATGGCTCTGAGGGAATGAAGAAATGAAGACAGATCTCAATAAGGCTGTCATATCTCATGTATTTGGCTTACCCTGAGACTGGCTCTGTCCCATGTCAACTCTCTCCACCTTTTTACTCTTCCCAGAAATTGTAACAGATAAGGTTCTCTACTTAGAATCACAGAATGACTTGCATTGGAAGGGACCTTAAACACCATTTAATTCCAAGCTCCCTACACCTTCCATTTGATCAGGCTGCCCAGGGTCCCATGCAGCCTGGCCTGGAACACCTCCAAGGGTGGTGCATTCACAACTTCCCTGGGCAAACTCTTCCAGTGCCTCACCAACATCATAGGGAAGGATTTCTTCTTCACATCTAATCTAAACTCACCCTCTTTAGTTTTAAAATTGTTCCCCTGTTTTCTATCACTATCTGCTTGTATAAAAAGTTGGTTTCCTTCTTGTTTATAATCTCCTTTTAAGAACTGGAAGGTTACAATGAAGTCTCCCTGGAGCCTTCTCCTCTCCAAGATAAACAAGCTCAACTCCCTCAACCTTTCTCCATAGGACAAGTGCTCTAGCTCTCTGAGCATCTTCCTGACACTCCTCTGGACACTCCAACAGCTTACTTTCTTGTGCCGTGGGCCCTAGACCTGAATCTAGTATTGCAGATGAAACCTAACAAAGGCAGAGTACAGAGGGACAATTATCTCCATTGCCCTATTGACCACTCATCTTTTGAAGCAGACCAGGATACTTCCAGGTTTCCAGGTTGGAATCACACACTGATGGCTTGCATCAAGCTTTTCATCCACTACAACCAGTCCTTTTCACAGAGCTCCCACTCATCACCCAACTTGTATTCATGTATGGGATTGTAACTCCTTTGTAGTTTTAAAATGATAAATTTGGCAGCAGGTAACAATATACACTCAATTTCTGCTGTTCTAGTATTTGATAGTGCCAAGAAAAAGATTAAAAGATGGAACATACAGTATTTTTACTAGATCAGGTAAGAAGAAGTTCATCTAATGTCCCCTAAAACTGAACTCCATTCTGAACTGTTAAACTGCTTAATCCCCTATTCTTGATGTATGAAATAAATCTTTATGAATTTCTTTTAAAGTCAATCTTCATAGGTGTATGAAATATCATTTTCTTAGGTTTCTCCACTTAATCATCACATCCCTGTTACCATATTTTTCTATATATGTTCAAGAATCTTTAAACAAAACCCTCTTAACTACAAAACTTGTCTAGGGATAACAGTCTGTGTTACCACCTAGAATACAGAGGTGGCAGTACCAGGAATAACCCTGATTTTATTTTTACAGATCAGATATTTTTGCTTGCTTTGTATTATAGCAAGTACATAAGCAAGTTTAAGTATTATTGACTTGCATTAGTCAAGCAGTCTGGGAATATGCATCTCCCACCACCGTATCCTTCCTCAGCTCTTATTTTCTGAAAAGCATTCATGTGCAGCTGAAAATGATGTTTTTTATTCACTAGAGGCTGTTTGCTGGACTCCTTACAGCAATGGCAATAAGTGGCTTGCAGTCACTTTCAGCTAACAGTGACCTTCTGCAAATAATGAAATCAAAATATTTTTGGTACTCACAGACTAAAGCCTTTCTTCTCTATCTTACTTTCTTCGGTACCAAATGACACATAAGCCACACATTTCCAGGTCTGACTATTTTATGAGTAAAGCAATGTACCTTACAGGCAGCTGTAATTACCTTATGATGGTCCCTGATTTAATAAGAACTGCCTGCTTGCATTGCTGTGCAAGGTTTCTCTCTCATATACATTTTCTTCATTTCAACTTAATAATTTATTGTTTGCTTTAATTTAGCAGGTCTAGCTCTTTATTAGCTTCTAAGCCTCAAGCCATGCCTTTCTATCATTCCTTCACTATCTCCAAATATCGTATGTGCACACTTGAGCACCTTATTGCTAACCCTTAACATGACCAGTGGTAGCTTAAGAGAACTATGACTCCTAAAGTGCACACAGCATAACCATGTAAGTGGAAATATTTATGTTCTGGGCTTTATTGTTTTGTTCTTTCTGAAGGTATTTGCTGGAAACATGATGATGTCTCATGAGTAAATAAATACTGCAGTATCATCAGCTTTTCTGACTTGCTGGTAGAGAAAACTCCCTCTACATGTGCCTTATTCATAAGTATATATTTAAAAAACCCAGTGGTTTTTTTGTTGTTATTTTTTTTTACAGAGGCACAAAGAATGCATCCTGTCTGAAAGCTGTATGCACTATTTCCAGAGCTATTTGCATTGTTACTTTTTCTTTCTTTTATCTTTGCAAAATGGTTTAAACATATATATAGCCCAACATAACTTTTTCACGTCTGTGCTACACACAATTTAGAGCTTCTTTGTTCTGAAAAGTAATGCCTTCTATTTTATTACGTTGGCTCACAACATCAGAACCAGATGTTGGTGATAGTAAAGGTTGAACCTTCCCACACCAATATTCCATTACATTTTGTTGCTGTGAGACAGATGGCAGCAGAGAGGCAGTCTGACAAATTGGCATCTGACATGGAAGTGCGTGTGGAGCAAAGACGTGACATTGAAGTCCTTTATGTAGAAAAACTGACATCCACTGACATCCATCAATGCTTGCTAAATGCTGATGGGGATCAAAGGGTGGATGTGAACACAGTGAGGCAATGCATGGGGCAGATATTTACAAGTGCAGCATGCAGGCTTTTGTTTGTGGCTAGTGAAAATGCACAGGTAATGGTGGTGACTATGTCGAAAAACAATGCTTTGTAGCTGAAAATTTGCTCTACCAAACAGTGCTCTTGTGCTCTTTGTATCTGTTGTTGTATTACATTAAAAGATATCTACATATCTTAAATAATTCCACAAGTGTTTTGGTTTTCTTATTATCTGGTCTCACCATTAGCTGTCTTACGCTTTTAGCACTAATACTATTAAAAAATGAACATGCTGAAGAACCCTTCAGGAATTGGGAGTCCAAAAGATATTCCTGGCCAGTGTGGATCATCAGAAACCATATTTTTTCCTTTCACTGCAGACTTTCAAACAGCCTAATGGGAAAATGAACTCTTTTACCCTTCTGAAGAAACGTGGTAGTGTTTTGGGCTCTATGTGAGTAATCTAGTACCAAATTTATAATGATTACCACACCCCAGGGAACAGGGCGCATTGATTCACTTAGCCTGCAACTCAAACCAGGTGAGTATTTCTCTGAGAAATCCATACCATTAGATAGAGTTTATAGAGTTACAGGCTCTGATGTGATAAAAATGTAAGAAAGCCTCAGTTAATGCATTTATAATATAAGTCTTGAAATCCTTTCTTTCTCCAAGACCAGTATACACACCTCTAAACACTAATTTAACCCTTACAATCAGGGTAGGTTTGAAAGTATAAAAACACCCCACGGGAGAGCAAACCTCACTGACCTAGTTAAAACAATCTAAGCCACCATTATATGAAGCACTTTTGTTCATCAGCTTGCTCTGGCTAAGACAGAACGGGAGAGAGATTTTCTGATCCCATCAGACTTCAGCAATGGTGTTTGCTGGTGGCACTTATTCATATCTCCTATGAACTAAGCAGCCTATTCAACACCTTCAAGTGGATATCACCAGTGTATCTCAAGTCCTGTCAATCAAACCTCCTTGTAAGGCTTGTTGGCACTGCATAAACCTGCGAGAGCAGCTAACTTCACCCTGTAAAAGTAGCCTTCACCACACTATCATTTGAAGGTTTTTCCCAAAACACAGCTTTCGTGCTACTCAGAACAGATCTCCACAGAAAGCCAAGATTTGCAAAAAACCATGTGAAACTTCACGTGTGAATGCACAAATACAAGCAGGTAATGATTCAGTTTCATTCATAAACATAAGTTATTTCTAAAAAGTAATAGTAATCAAGTATTTTCTGAAAATTGGGAATTCTAATGCAAAAGCATGTCTGCCTCAAGATTAAGTGATCTCCCCAGCAGCTGAGATGATTAAAATGACCAGGCACTTGTGAGCATCAGGAATAAGGAATGAAAAGTGCCTCTATCACAGCTAAAACAGCAGCATTTCTTGGCTTCTACTCAGCTAAACAACAGAAGCAGCAGTAATAATCTCCCTTGGTGTAGAAAAATGTAAAAGCCTAAGCTATTTGCTGGAAGAAAAAAAAAACAGCATAATTTCTGTAAAAGGGATAAATAACTTAAAAGGGGGGTGAAAAAAATGATTTTTTTTCACATACCTGCTTCATGAAGCTGAGGGGAGGAGTAAAGAATATTCTCAAAACTAGTCTGGCTTCCTTGATCTTAGGACTCATATAGGATCTTGTCTCCATCCAGACATGAAACAGTAATGCCCTGCACTTTTCCCTTTGCATACACGTACACCTTCTTGCTCCTCCTGTTAGTGATAAAAAACAGAAGTAAGTATGTGTTGCAATGTCAGGCATCTCAGGTTGGGAAAAAACCTGCTGGGAGACTTCATCTGCTGTATATGCTTTCTCCTCTATGATGCATTCCGTTCTGTAGGATGTAGCTGGAAATAAAATACTTGAAGCTGGTTGTGGAGCAAGATATGCAGAGTAGAATCCAATTTTCATTTTCAAAGTTAGCTGACCAATGAAGTATGCTACTGCAAAAACAGTTCTGCCAGTATTTCCAAGGCACCTCTGACACTAAGAACATTTATAAATGCATCCAGGAAAATGTCTGGAAATGTAGCCTTTAACATAAACTGATGAAAATATTTACATGTATTTATGAAAATGTATTTACCTTTTCTCGCTTTGTATAATGTATGCAAACCACCTTTTTCTTCATAGACCGTGAGTTTTATATAGCATTGAGCTAGGAGTATTTGTAGGTTTTTGGAAGAAAAAAAAACAAAACATGTTAGGTTTCCTCACCCACAATGAACTCTGAGCATCAGCCAATATTAAGACTATTAGTTTCAAATGCATATGAACATATCCTAATCACTTTTCAATTATCATTACACAAACAGAATGTGTTTATATATATCTAGTTACCTGCTTCACACACGAATGTACACAGCATATAGATCAGCAGTAAGAACGAGGAACCTTATTGATTGGGTTGTTTGACAACATCATTCCGCAAATGGTGAAAGATAAACTGATTATTCTTCTCTGTTCCCAGTTATCTGTATTAATAATTACAAGGCATTTATGAGGTCCTATTCTCTGCACCCTGTACATACATGGCGTCCACTGGAATTTAGGAATCCATCTTCCTGTCATGTTTAGAGAATCTAAGTGACTGTAATGGACTAACATGAATCAACCAAAATATCATTTATGTGAGGCACCACTGGAATTTAGGTTTTAATTCCACTTCTTCTAAGTATATGCAAGCCAGATGGAACAGCTGTGATATTTCAGTGTGTCAATGGTATTATCTCTATTCTGTGCTGCCTGAATGAGGTGGAATAAGAATATTTTGATCCTCTTGCTTCATGCCTTAGAATATACATTCTCAGTGGGGCAAAATAAATCAAAAGTTAGGTGGTTTTCAGTGCCTGAGCTTGTTAAATATGCAGTGTAGATACAACAGCAATTTATGTAGTGTATTCCATAGAAAGACTGGATAAGTAAAATTACAATCTATCTTATTGGACTTGACCCTAGAGCTGTGAGTGTGCTCCACCTGTTCTTATTAAATATTCAATAAATAAATAAATAAATTTTCTGATTTGTTATCTTCCAGTTAGATTTTAAACAGATGGTCAAAGAGCTCAGCGGTCACATTTCCATCAAGAAACAAAAATAAATTTGGCAACAACCCTATCAAGGTTAAGATCTTTCCTGCATATTTCAGATTAAAATAGCCTTGGGATTAAAATTTGTTCTCCTATGCTGATTAAATTTAATATCTTTAGATGTCAGACAAAAAGAACCATATGCAATTACTACTCTGAGACTGAGAACAAGGAAAAAAGAAAGGAAAAATAAGCATTACAATCACAACAGTCAAACAAGATCAGCTTTCCATCTGAAAAAATATTTTTTCACAGTGAAATGAAGCCTGCTGAGTTCATCAAAGTGGAAAGTACTTTCTGCTCTAGATCAGTCTGAAACTAATCAGAGGAAATCTAAAGAAGAATGTAATGAATTAGTTGGAAAAGGGATAACTGGCTTTCATTTCTTTTACTTCTCGCACCATCTTAATCGGAATAAAATATCACAGAACTTTGAGTTCAAGATTAAAAAGAAACTTGTACAATGCATAGTTTAGAAAGTCAGACTCGCTTGTTAACTAAGATAATAGTACTCTAAAGAAAAAGATGATGAAGACGAGAAATGTAGTAGTAGGGTATCTTCAAGCAGCATGATTGCAGTGTTATTCTCCAGAGAGGGTAATCTTATTTTTTGCAACTAAAACTGGCTTCTGTGCATGCTGGCTCCTTTATTGGGATAGGCTGTAATGTTTGGGATTTCTTTACGTTCTCATTAGCATTAAGGAGATTCTCATTGTAAGTTTCTGCTGTTTTCACACTTTGAGAAGGAGGGTACACAATTCTCAGTAAAGTCTCATGGAAAAAACTTTAATTGCAAGGGAAACAAACTCTCAGTGCTGTTAATACTATTGCGTGAAGTTGTTTAGTCCCATCTAGTGGCCAAAAATGACTTTACTGCACAGAATGAAACAAACACAGCACCTAAGCAACAGACCAGTAAATGCTATTATCTGCTTAAGCTCTGGACAAAAATTCTCATGCTAGTATTAGTTCCAGACTAACACTTTGTTAGATGATATCCCGAGGCAAAGCCATATACTGTGAATGCTCTCCAGCCACAACTAATTCCAGTGAAAACAGATACAATTGCGTCTCAAAACTGAACTCATCTAAAGAAAGGCCTATCAGTGATTTTATTTTGTAGCTGACTTTGCTTTTTGAGAATATTTCTGTGTAGTAAATATCACTCTGTAATGGTATTCTGCAAAGTGCAGCTTACAATAGCATCTTAAACAGCTCTTTACAGATATTATGGATTCCTTTACTATTGACACAGCTTTAAAACCAAGCAGAACTCCATTTTTCTGGCAAGTGCAACATCCTGCTCACATGGTACATACAACTATTGAAAAATCTCTGGCTTAACATGAGTAGGAGAAGTATGTTTTTCTTTCAGGACAGCTATAACCTCTGTAATTGCTGGCATTTCAACACTCTTACTGACTAAGGAAAAGAACCATGTCCTCCATGAAGGCCAAGATGGCTGGAAGGAGCCGACAGAGACTAGAGGGGCGTAGAACCAGCAAGTGCTCTTACATGTGAAAATGCAATAGGTACCAAAATGCCATGGCATAATTTTTCACAACAGAAGTTGCACTTCCTCGCTGCAACAGAGAGCAGAAGTCAAAGTCCCACGCATTCTTTAACTTTACATCCCATTCATCTATTCTGGAAAATCAAATCTTATTTACTTTCACAAACCTGGAAGTCCACGTTCCAAAAATATTATTGCAATCAATTCTGTGCTGTGTGTGCATATTTTCTGAGAAGAACGCTCTGCAATCATTTTTTAAGTGGCCTACCAGTAATTTTATTGCAAATATATATTGTTTCTTTATAATGTGCTGCAATTATAATCATGTCATCACTAGCAAAAGTCTATTTACTTCATGCAGTAAAGGATTACTATGACAAAACTTGGTAAGCATAGCATATACCATGCTTAGTTTGGAAATTTGTAAGAGTAAATTTGGAGCATTATGTTACATTTCTGTGTCTCAGTTCAATGTGCAGCTTCATTGCATTTATATCCAAGAAACAAGTCTTTCCATTCTCCACTTTCCCTTAAGCTCAGATTATTCTGTGTCTGATACATGAAAGCTCCTTGATAACTTACAGAGATGATTCCAATCAAGAATCTCTGGTTAGAAGTACTTTTTTAAGAAACACCTTTAACAAATTCTAGGTTGCTCAAAAACATAGAACTGGCATGCATAACTGAAATTAAATTCGATTCAGAAAGATTCTGCATTATTACATTGTCTGGCCTAGTTACAATCATTCAGCAAGAGACCCCAAGCCTAGGACAATGGCTACAGTGTATGAAACACAAAATCCCCCAGTTTACTTAACGGTCTCTGAAATTTCAGAGCAAACTCGATTATATTCAGAATACAGTTTTCAAAATAACGGAAATGTACATTGAGAAAAGTTATCGTGGTGTGCTGAGAAATCCAGATATAGGTAAAAATCGAGGTCCACTGGTTGCAGACAAGCAGCAGGAAAAGTGTTGCAATGCACATTTCGTTATGTTCATTATGTATGGAAAAGTCCCTACCTCCTCCTGTATAGCTTCACACTGCACTAAGGTACTCTCTCTGTGTTCACGAGAAACAGGATTTATTGCCTGCACTGAGATTTTTGGCTCATATATACATGAATAGCATTTTTTTTGTTGTTGTTCAATTGCAAATTAATGCATTCTGAAAAACAGTAGTTCTGAAACTAAATGCCTTTATGTCCTACCTGTCTTTTCTTGTGCCTTTCCATGTTAGTGACCATTTGATGTGTTTGAGGTTATACATTCCTTTTTCTTTTCTGAAAAATACAGAAAAAGACCTCATTAGTGAAAGATGAAATGGCAATAATTATACCTCTCTTATAGATCAACCAATACGAATCTTCAAATATAATCTTCTCTACTTTCCAGTTTTCCTATAAACAAGTTATTTTTGAATGGCATTACTGAAGAAGTCTAGGGAAAAAAATTCAGCTGAATTTAAGTCTTCATTAACCAGAGTTACTGCACTCATCACACTTGTATTTACAAAGGTACCTCATAAAATCCTGCACTTTTTAGCAGCCTGCTATGCTAAACTTTACCTGATGAGAATTCTAATCTCCCTCTGCACTACCATGGAAGTAGTTTCAGTAGCAATCTCCACCAGCATGCTCTAATCACATATGCTAGTCACTAGCAATAGCATTCAATTTAATCATTCTTAAGATCAGGCCTACTGAATTTCTACTGGAAACTAACTTTCAAGCTGCTGCTTCCCTTTTCAACATTACCTGTTTCACCTACCTCTTAAGTTAATCCATCATTCACCCCACAAAGTTGCTCTGTCTTTTCAAGTTGAAATAATTGTCCTTGAGTCACTAAATCATATGCTACACTGAACTCAAGATAGATTAGCTCTATTGTATTTTTCTTCCCAATAAAATCAATTCTTCTACCAAGGAAAGACACCATGTCTTTGTGATATGCATTACCTCTTGTTAATCCATATTGTCTTTGTGCCATTTTCCATTTACCTCTACGTCTTTAGTTATTTTCCATTTACCTCTATGTCTTTAGTTAAGTTTCCTGAAGAAAAGAGTCTTGAAGTCTTCTGACAGAAGTTGAACTGCTGTTGCCAGTAATTGTCCATGTCATTTTTCTCTTGCGCTCTGAAAAAATGTCTTCTCATTCTATACAACTTCCCCTCTTATTGCAGTTCCTTATTTGGTTTTTACATGATCTGGTGAACTATGCCCAAAATGCATAAAACTAGAAAAGCCTACTGGATTCTTCATCTGTGGAGAGAGTAAACATCTCATATAGAAACAACTGAAATAAAAGAGAAAATAAAACCTTCTCAAGCCACAATATTCAGAACACACAAAATCCTATGCAAATTCTAGTTGGAGTCATCTTTTAAAATAGAAAAGAGTTTAATGGGTTTTTTTTGTTTGTTTGTTTATTTGTTTGCTTTTCTGGAATTTCAAAAATCCTGGTAATTGCTGGTGATTTTAAGCAGATCTTGAGCTCCTTCCTAGCTGTTACACACTATTTCAACAGTGAATCTGCCTTTTTAGTAGCTTTTAACTATGGATTTTTGACCTTAATGACAATGCGTAGATTGCAGATAACAACGTAAATCACACAACATGAATATGGTTTAGGACAAGGAGCAACACCTGTTTCTAAAATAATTGGGGTCTAGGATGCTTTGGTTTATGATGCCTAAGATGAGCATTCAGTACAAAACCAGTTATTCATGCCCTATTATCAGGAATATATCCCTGCTCAAAAGCAGGGATCTAAGCCAGTGGGTCTTACAGGAATAATTAAAGAGACACTGGTGCCAAAGGGCTCTCCTGATTAGAAATGGACTTGCTTAAATGCACATTGCAGTTAATGGGCAATAGCTCATCATTATGCACCTATCAGTCAGCTTTATGATACAGTCAGTGTCCTGTTCAATTTTGCTGTTTATACAGCTAAGCCTTTTCTAACAAACCTGCTTCACTGAAAGCGAAACCTGATGCTGTATGAAAATATTAGGTAAGACATTAAATCTATCAGTTCTCAAGGCTTAGATCATTCAATTCAGTTAAATTACAACTGAAACTATTAACTTAGAGTTAAGTGAATACTATGATTCAAGGAATAAAAGAAATCCATTTTTTAAAGTCCTTTTAACTGTTACACAAATACAAAATGGCAACCTCCTCTTGCCTGAGAAAAAATTTACTCTCACATAACAAGCAGAAAATATCTGCTCAAGTAATTAGAGAGAAAAATAGGAAAAAAAAAACAAAAGGCAAAAAATAATCCACACAATACATTTTTCAGTGTTATTTGTTGCTAGGGTCAGTAAATAAAGGATCCATTTGCAAATGAAATGAGTCCCTAAGACTTCAGAAAAACCTAAGCTGCAAGATCTTCTCAGCTGGAATCTGGTATCACTTTTTTTTTTTAAATAGGCATAGCATTAAAAAGAGAATTGCAAAACAAATTGCAAGTATCTGTGATGCTAAAATATTGTATGAGTCGGGAGTTATTTAAAATACTATCCGTATCTTTAATTCCCCTATAAATACCTATTTGTATCATGAAGAGGGTACGGAGTATAAAGGAAAGACTTTTGATTTGCATAGCCGTGGGACATGCACTGCTGCAGGTAGCAAGCAGAAGGCAACATATCTCTTGTTTTTCTGTAGGTCACTGCTTGGAGGCCACACAGGCCATTTAAAAGACTGACATCAGCAGCAGAGCTCTTTGGCACCCGGAACTCAAGAAGGTTATCTTTCTATAATTGCTCCCTAAGCTCCACCAGAAGCAAGAGAGTTTTTCATTACCTCCACTGTAGCTCTGTGGTTAAATGCCACAGCTAAGACCTTTATTTGTCATTGTGTTCCCATTTTTTCCTATCCTTCTGTAACATCTGATCCGTTCTTTCTCTCACTTTGTTTTTCTCAGATACAAAGCACTTGGGCAAGGAGAGATTTCTTTTAAGCTGCGTGCATTTCATGTTATCTCAGGTGGACATGGAGCACCATAGAATTACTGTGTCTTACAATTTTTTTTAGAACTCCCGTAACACTTGATATTTATGATAAGATTTCTGTTCTTTACATATATAATTTTACATGGGATGCACATCATTTAAAAAGCAGATAATACCCACTTTTCTAGTCTACCAGAAAAATAGCAAAATAACAATTAACAGTAATAAAAACTAACTCTTAAAATGTCAGATTTTGAGAGAAAAATACAAAATACTGAAGTCTTTAAAAACCGAAACTGTGACAGGCTTTATTTAGTTTCTAATGCTCAGCCAGCCAAGGTTAGCCGCTGCAGTCCATTTTGTACATAAGACATAAAACAATGGGGGGGAAAAAATAGTCTCTAACTGGCTCTTCAGAAGGGTTCTTTCATTGTAGATCCCACTGCAGTTTACAGACTTCTGGTTTTAGAAAAAAAACTGATAAGCACTGGAAGTCTTGAACTATATTTATCAAGTTAGGCACATATTCATGTTTTCAGGATTTAGCTGTTTTTGTTGTAGAACAATGGCTCCAGAAACCATATCACTGTAAGCATAGGTATATTTTCACTTTGTTTACTTACAGTACACACATTGACTAAGCTCAATGAATATAAAAACTTATTCTGTCCAGACAAGAGATGCAAACCTTCTACCTCCTTCCCACACTTGCTGCAGGTACTCTAGCGATAAGTTAAGACTGTGGGGTTTAGAAGTTTCATTTTAACTAAAGTCATCTTTACTGAAAATTAAAGAGTAACATTTTATGCAGACTGAACAGATCAGTACAGGCATCTGGTTGTAGTGTTTGTCACATTTTATGTCTGTAAGTGGCAGTTGTAAGGACCAGAAAAAAATGGCAACTACTTGGTGAAACAGCGCTGTTGTTGTCTGTTCTCTCTCCTTCCCTCACCATATTTCTTGTGGTTTAAATCCATTTTGCCCTTGTTTTTGGCTGGTGATGATCTCAGTAAGTCTCAGGGAGCAAGGACCCTGTTCTTTCAGCTGCTCTTTAAAGATGTAAAAATGTATTTCTGGCAAACAATAAATAACTATATGGTGGAATTTGTAGGTGCAGGCACTCCTGGCTCCCAGAGGGCCAGTGGGTTTAGAAATAATAATTAAAAAAAAAATGAGTATCAACATGAAAACATTAAACTTTTATAAAACAAAAGTATTTGAAGGGAATATTAATTTTCATGCCTCAGGACATAAACAAACCTGTAAGTGATGGGGTGCAGGAAGAAACTTAATCCTCAGGACAGCTTTTATAAATGCTTACCACATGTCTTCGTCTAGCTCTCTTTGAAACATGTTATACCACAGCTAAAAACAGAATACTAGAGTACGCGGACAGATAGACTGTTTCTGCATGGCATTTTTTAAGTTTTCTCTTCCACATTACTTTAATGCCACTTTCACTTAGAGTTATTTGGTCCCAGATTTCACTGAACAGATTCTGAGATGACCTTTTTCTCAGCTAGTTTTTTTTTTTTTTTTTCCAATTTATATTTTGCTGCGTAGATTTTGTAGAGGCACGTAAGCAGAACTATCTTATTTGCACTACTCACAGCCTCAGCTATGTCTTTCACCCTGTAGCCTCATTCACACATTCTGTTTTCCATCTTCTGAGTTCTGGTTTGTTTTGTCTAACAGTCTCCTGTACTTTCTGGTTTGGTTTCTGTCTTCCTTGTGGCTTTTCAAGTCTTCCTGCAAGATCATCTTTCTCAAGAATAGCTGGTATGCTAACACCTAACATGGCTTAACTGAAAAAAAAGAAGAATAAAAAAGAAAGAAAAAAAAAGGCAACAAACACACATACACAAAAATAAAATAAAGAGAAAACAAAACAAAACAAAAAAAAGCTTTTTGTTCATCATATAATTATTTTTACTGTCACAAACTCTGTTATCAAAATGTTATGGAATAAAAAAAAAATTTTAGCTAATACAGATACATTTTATTAATACCAAATTCACCAGTTTTAAATACGTGAGCCAATTAATAAAAAAACTACAAGGAATTACAGCTTCTAAAGAGTTCACTTTCATGATCTGAAGAGAGAAAAAATAGGACAGTCTGGTCAAAGTAAATCAAACATACTTACAGATTGCACAGGATAGTCTAGTTCTGCTAATCAAAAGGCCTTTTATCCTTATGAACTGAAATCCGAGTATAAAACAGTGACATTTTGTGTAGAAAATGAGGCAGTGAACAATGTAAATTGACAAATATTTTTGTTCAATGATAATCCTTTTACATTTGATTATTTTTCCATCCAGGAGTGTACGAATGTATCACAAAGTATGCAACTTAAATGAGTAGGAAGCACGCCAAGGCAGATGCAGATAAACTTGCTTACAAGAAAATAAATGACACCTTGCTGAAATATGAGATGGAATAAAACAAAATGGACAGACTAAACCTTGTATAAATTCCACAGGCACCGTGCTTGCTAATAAGTAAGAGCATTTAGCGATTAACATCAGTGGGTTTGTATAAGCAAAAACTTGATCCAGCATTTGCATTAAGACCAGTTCAAGGAAGGTCTTCCAGTAGCTGTGTGATAAGTATGTTCCCAATTATGAATCTGCAAAACATACCACGTTGTGATAAACATGCCTTCTTGTTTCTAGTACTGCTTAACCTGCCAAAGGCTGCGATATCTCAGTATCACCCAGATCTTTACTAAGCTTTTTACTGATTTATGTTGAGCCTATTCCTTGTTTCGTGGGTTTACCTATTTTGGTTACTAGGTTTCCTTTTAAACATCACACATACAGAGTGAATTACTGCAATATATAGTTTATTAAGATATTATTCTTATGCTTCATTCTGTCTGTGACTCAGTGCAGCTGAAAGTGTACAGAACTGAGCAAGTGATGATCTTTACTGTATTTCTGTGAGTGTGTTCAATTTGGTGGATGCTTAAATTTCAGATTTTACTTGTTTCCTAAGTTATTTCATGAGGGGGGTGTGGGGAAATGACTACAAGAAGGAATGATTCATAATGTAATTAATTGATGATTCATAATGTAATTAATTGCTACAAATAATTTGTGACTTGATAATTGTGAAGAAGTTTTTTTTTTTTTTTGACATTGTTTATACTTTCTTGGACTGGGTTAGGTACTATCTCTTCTCTCTAAGACAACTTAAACCAGCAAAAGCCCTATGATGAGTTCTGGCTATACTAACCAAAATGTGAATGGACTGAAGGTGACCTAGATCAAATTTGTGCACATAGATCACTCAACACTGAAGATAAGACAAGTATTGACAACTTGAGTAACACACAACCACTCACATACCTCTGTTTTGTTATTGAAAAGTTCTTCTGAATTCTTTTTTTTTTCCTTTTCTTCCTCCAAGACAAAGCATAAAGCAACCTGAAAATGTCCTGGATAAGAAAAAGGGTAATAAAAAGTTAAGTGTGAGTAGCTTGGATGCTGGGATGTTTGATGCATGTGAACGTGAAGATCCATAAAATTATCTATATTTACAGTCATGCATACAGGTAGAGACAAACATACACAGATGTTGTCAAAGAACAACAGAAGACATATGCAACTTGACAAACATTTCATCCTTGCCACTTTCAGATCTTGTTACCAGAACAATGCTACTGGATTTGAATTATCACAGTTCTTTCAACTGAAAATTTTCAATGCTTCAGAAAGAAAGTTTTTTAAAGCAATTACATTTTCTTCACACAGAAAAGAAGAAAGACGGCTTTTTATAGAACCTTTCTGGAGCTGTTTCCCAAAGAAAAATAATCCCAGTTCAAAACTAGGACCAGAGACATTTATAAGGAGAATCAATAATGTAATACTATAATGATATCACATTCTCTGTGATACTTGTGGTTGTTTCGGAATAGCAAGATCCAAGGGATTCTGGCACAGCTGCAAGCAAATCATCTGCAGAGCAGTAGCCACAGAAAAATTTACATGCATGTGAGCACAGAGAATGGCACTGACAGCCCCAGAATGACAAATACCTAAATATATTCTTTGCTTTGGAAGAGGAGAGGAAAACATCATTTTTACTTTAAAAATAAAAATAAAAAATTCAATAGTAGGCTGCTTATTCTCACAGGAAGCTCAATTAGAAGTACTCACAGTTGGCTTCAACCTAAACTGCTCAAATAGAAACTCTCAAATACAAGTTAATTTACGAGAATTAAAATAGTGAAAACTGGGACTTCTGTTCTAATTAAGGCACTTAATTGGCAATGTATTAAAATATGAGTTCAATATAATATTAACACTGGAAAGCCGTGTTTCAAAAGCCAAACTTGCACTGTTACATCACAAATTATTCACAGCCAAGGAATGCAGACTTCGAACCAATATATCTAACTGCTGATGTTTATTTATGTGCAGCATCAGTGTGATTTAGACACCTAACTCCAATAACTGCTATAAACATAACAGCTTGAATGAATTACAAGCTACTGGAGCAAGATAAGCCCTGAAGTAATGTAATGCAGCCACATTGACAACATCTAGAATTTTACTGTATGTAATGTATGCCATATATCTGACCTGAAAGAGAACTAAGAGCAGCCACCTGTAAATAATAGCAAACTTGGTACAAGGTGCCTTAAGACATTATTTTAAGAGTACAATATTGGAAACAGCTTCCACTGCCATCACTGAATTCCACTGCCTAACAGAAATGTAGATTACCCTAGGTAATATTGTCCCTTTGCCCCATTCCTATCACACGTGCTCCCACGTCAAATTAGTTAGGCGTTATCACCAATGAACACCTAAAGAAGCTACTTCAAAAACTCATTCTTCTATTATTTTTAACAACCAGTATGTCTTTATTCTGATATTTGTTATGTTTGCTTTTATTGTCCTTGACTCTTCATCTTGTATTTGCTCTTTGGCCAACATTATTTTTTTTTGCTTTTTTTTTTTTTGCTGTTGTTGTTGTTTTTTGTTTTTTTCTGAATGTCTAGCCAACAATTATATAATCTCTCAGCCTGTGTTTTGCTAGATAGAAAAAGACAGGATCTTTTCGGCATTTTCTTGTAAAACAATCTCCCTACTATACAAACTACTCCAGCAGCCCTTATCTAGGCTTCCTTTATATAACCAGAATTTAATAAAGTAACCAGGTCAAGTCCCTGAATGTGGCTTTTCTTCCTGTACTGGTTTCAGTGTTTCCTACTGGTTTCAGGAAGCACCTGAGTTCACAATCAGTAGTTGAGTGAAGCATTTTCTGTCATTTCCAAGAGGTCTGGGATTTATCACTTTAAAAAAGGACAGCTATGCACAGCAGTAATATTTGTAGTGGAAATATGACAGCAAGCAGGAAAAAAAAAAAAAGAAAAGTGATTGGAGATATACCTTTGTTAGGATTGCTTTCTCTGTTTAGATTAAGTTCTCATTCCATCTCTGAAACGTCATATATCCCACACATCACCTTTGTACAGCCATGGCCTGGCAGCCTGTGCCAAACAGAACAACTCCCCACTGCCTAATCTGTGAGCTGTGCTGCTCGTAGAGGTTTGTTCAATAATAACTGTCCCAGAGCTGGCTTCATCTCCCATGTTTTCAACAAAAAAAATATCCAAACTGAAGCAGTGTGAAAGATTGTCATTTGTAACTGAGTCAAAGGGCCCATTTTATGTTCAGATACTGAAACACTTGTCTGATGCCTCATACACAACCTACTAAAGGTCTGTCTCACACTCATAAACACTGAAAGCTCTGCACAGAATAGAGCCACAGACCCCCCCAAAATAAGTCTGACTGAAGCAAAGCAAATTATCTTACTGTGTCATTATAAATTAGAGCCAGAACAGACTAATTCCTGAACTTTTATCAAGGTTATGGCCTGAGAGGGGCAGGTAGAGTACAACTATTTCTAGAGCAAAAAGTGTTGTAGAGCAGACAATAGAAGCAGATGGAAGCAACAGAAAAGTTATTGAGATAAAATATTTCTGAGAAAAGCATGCAGCATCACTGAGATTTTTTCCAAGCAACTATTGTCTAATGCTGAGAATAATATTGTTTATCCAATTAGTGAGGTTATGTGACAACAATACTTACGTTACACAATATGTCCTGTACCACAGGCGATCCAATATGAAATGCAGATGAAACTACAGAAATAACACAAAATGTCTGAAATATTTACTGGAGGCACTGAAAACAAAGATTATTTTGCAGCACAATAAAACTGCTTACCTCGTAGCATACATAAAGATTCATAAGTATCAAGTACAATCTTCTAACAGTTTATTTAAATTAATCTTTAATAAATCTGTATTATCCAGTAGAATAAGCATATCCTATATGACCAGCAATAAAACTGCTCCCAAGTTTACAGAAGAGAACCTAGTATAGCTATTCCAACAATTTCATGCTGATAACGTTGATAAATTAAAGCAAAAATAGCCCCAGTGTAATTACTATGTTTATGATTTAAAAAAAAAAAAAAGAGAATATCAAATCAGTATATTTTCTAGTGTTGCTACAGTAACGCCAGAATAAAAGTAATTCATTATTAAACACTCCTATAATGTTCCTTTAAACCTTGCTGCCAGTACATTCATGTGAGCAAAATTTCACCTAGGTGCAAAAACAAAACAAAAAAAAAGACAAGAAAAAGAAAAGGTGACAGAGTTCTCACCAAAGAAGTATTGTGTTTATTGTGTATCCTTCCTGGCATGCGCACTGAGCAATGAGAGATATCTGTAACATGCCAATGCATATTTAAGCTGTTATTTGCAAGATTCCATGTTCTAGTTTTGAAGTGCTACACACAGATATTTTTGCATAACACAACTTCAGAAGAAAATTCTGTAATTTTTCTTACATTAGCAAAGAAGCATGTGTTAATGACATGGAATAAATTGCTTATAGGTAGCAGAAATGTTCTGATTTCAGAATAAGTATTAATACTACTAGGATAATCAATAAATTCACTGTGTTAATGACAAACAAATTATGATTTCTCTTCTGCTTTATAAGTATGCATAACAGTCAGCTTTCTATTCCATTCGTATTACTAGACTTTGTTTTGGTGAGGTTTTTTGTTTGTTTTTGTTTTTGTTTTAATTAATTCTGAAAGCATTTCTTGCAGAGACTGTAAGATATAATTTATCCATCAGACAAACTCAATTATTTTTTGATCATTACATAGAGCTAGTTGAATTCAATGTAATATTAGTAATATATTAATTTAAATAACAAAAATGTTAACACTTGAAAATGTCTCAGAAGAAATGTGCCAATTCTGTTACTGATGTAACCATTCACTGCAACAGATATCTCAATGTAATCTGATTTTCAAAAGTTTTTGGCAGAAAAATAGCTGTGTTTGCACATTCAATCTCACGACCTGGATTTAAAGAACAGCGAATACTCAAATGCAATATTCACCTTACATAGAACAGATAAAAACCAAAACCTATTGGTATAAAGGAGCTCATTTTCATGAATTACAAGCGCACTTACTCCATTACAACATAATGTTTCCTTTTGTTGTTTGTTCTTTCAAGACCTGAAGACATTCCATTATTCAACTGGAATACAAGAGTCACTCTTCTTTTTTCTTTTTTTTTTTTTTTCAAATTGGGTAAATCCTGGAAAAAAAAAAAAAAAAGAAGAAGAAGAAGAAGAAGAAGAAGAAGAAGAAGAAAAATACAATGAAATAGGAAACAAACGCAACCGGGTATATATTTATCTTAAAGGTCAAGATATTTATGTCAGCTTTACAAGTGTGAGTTCTGGATTTGTGTGCAGGTATTTCCATTCTGAGGGTGAGGGTCATTCTGATTTTTGTTTTATATTTGTTGGGGTTCACTTTACAGCTTGGCTTTGACGGTATGAGGTATACAGTAGCCTACCATTTTTGAATAATATTCAATTTTCCTGTGTTGTACAAATGTATGTAGGAAGTGCCATTCTTTTTCCACAGACCTGAGAATTAAACTCTCATAGGCCCATGGATTTCTGTAAGCTACTCATTGTTCTAACACTCAAGCCAGATTTTTTAATTACATGGTCTGGCTGAAATCCATGACTTGTTGATATTTTTCACCTCTTCTATAGCATCTGGTTCACTGACTAATATAAACATAACACAGATAACACCAATCTAGATTGCTTATTGCCAGCCTTATGTAAGTGCCTTAGCAGGTTTTCTTTGTGGAGCATATTATGTTTAAGTTATGCCAGAAAGTTGTTTGTTTTTTTTTACTTTGAATCCTATTTATTTCTATTACCCCTTTCTCTGTGAGTGAAAAATAATCATTAATAACAATTTCTCTGAACAGTGGCATAAAGATATATACTTCAATGAATTAAAAAAAAAAAAAGTGTGTATTGCTGTGTGGATTTACACCATATATTAGGAAAATAAAGACAAGATCTACTTAAATGATTTTTTTAAACTCAAGTTTACGAATTGTAACTAAAAAGTTCCACATCATGTTGTGTTTGAGAGCAATACAAAGAAAACTTGTTTCATTTTGTCATCAGAAATGGCATAGAAAGGATGAAATGTTAAACAAGTACAATAAGCAATCAGATGCCTTTACATAGTGAGCTTCTTTTTTTTTTTTTTTCCTGGCAATAACAGCTCTCTGATTTGTTTCCAATCAGTAAATGACACACTATTTTTTTTTTAACAATTAAAAAAATGTTTTGCTAAGCCCTAAAGCCTAATTTAAGCTCCTTCCCACTGTTCTTAATGTTTGTCCAACAAAATTATAGAATTTTCATTCATTTAAGGAAAAATTTTAAAAGTCAGTGCCTCTTGGAAAAAGGCCAATCTTTTCAAGGTTCAGTGAAGAACATTTTTGTTCTTTGTTTCCCTCAGAAAAATCACTCACAGTTATTTGTCTCAATCTAGCAGATGGCTTCGAATGCAAAAAGGGCTTACTGGAGGTCAAGCCTTGTGATAAACATCTGCAAGGGAAAGTCAGTGAAGTCCACACTTTCAACAAAATACTCAGATGTCCGCTGAAGTCATTGGAAGAGTCTGGAGGAGAAGAGAACCAGAGAATTGCAGAATCACCAAGGTTGGAAAAGACCTTCCAGGTCATCCAGTCCAACCATCCACTTGTCACCAATGCTACTCGCTAAACCATGTCCCTCACACAAAATCCAAACATTCCTTGAACAGAAACACATATGGAAAATGCCACAATAACACTGAAAGATGAAGACGGAAAGGACGAAGGGAATATTGCTTCCATTAATATTGCCTAGAAACAGCATACTGAAAGGTAAGCTGATTGCATACTCTGAGGAAAAATAACTTAGGTTGTGTTAGTTTTCATTTTCCAAACAAAAGAATCAACACTTATGTTATACAGAGTGATCCCCAGTGCAACAGAGACACCATAACTCAACAGTAATGAGGGAGATCCAGGTCCAGCAAAGAGCAATCAGATTAGCTTGGATTCCCTGCCCAACAACTTAGTCCTGCAGGAAGTTACTGGAAAGTTTAAGGGAAGTTTTACACTTCACATGGGCTATTAAGTCAGTACTGACACACTATAGATTTATTGCAGCCACTGACCATGCTTAAACAATTACAGAAGTTAGCCATAGGTGCTGCTGTCATACTCCTAAAGAAAAATTGCAGGTGACATTGGATTTTCGTCTCTGTCATGCTAAAAGTATTGGAATAAGTTACAAGAAAAAAAAAAAAGAAATAAAGTTCCATCAATCCTTACGCTGACTTGAATTTATAAGCAGATCCTGGGCATCATGCTGACAGGTCATCTTCACTGGAGTATTGATTTGCCAAACCAAGAAAATAGGCAAGTATGAGCATGAAGCCAACACTTTTGTGAAATAAAGCTTAGGCTGCTCAAGCCAGTGCAGTTGTGCTGCCAGGGATTCTGATCCACTGCATGACACAGTAACTTCCCATCTAGGAGATGGGGAGGTGAAGTGGCATGCTTCAGACATGTCAAAAGACTGTGAACAGATTCCTGTCCAAGCAGTAAGGATAACCTGCACATGGCTCTGCTTATCAACCCATAGGGCAATAGTGAAGCAGAGTTCCTAGAAAAGTGGAACATTGGAAAGAAAATAACTCAAATAGAAAGATGATTCAGCTTTTTGCTGACTCACTGTACTTTGAAATCTAGTCCTTTCTTTCAACTGAGCTTTTTTCTGGTCACATCTTCAGAACCTGGCTTGCTATGGTTGCTAATGGGATAAAAGACTGCTGTATGCTGAGAGTTAATCATTCATAATGTTTTATGAATAGAACTCATTTCTAGTTTGATGTATTACTGCAGAAAGTTTCATGCAGTCAACACTTCACAAGCACGACTGTCTCTTCTACCTCTGAATGTACATCTGGCTCAGCTAATCTCAAAATAATAATTTAACTTACTAGTCGATTTTAAAATACTCTGAAAGAGGGCTGTGCTGGCAGATTGGTCATCCAAAAATAGTCTTCAACTGCTTCTATATCCCAGAAATAGGATGTTTTGAATTATCGCATATCATTAGAAATAGCAGCAGAAATCATCAATAAGCACTCATGCTAATGAGGCACAGAACACTCCTACTAGTGAGGAAACAGGAGATGACAGCGTGACCTATTTTCACTATTATTCAAGTGTGCTTCTAGTTATGGATTTAGGGGTAAATAAGTGTGCTGACTTTTTAGGGTTCTTAATAGGTTCAGATCAAGAAAAAGGCATTCTGATTAAGTAATATTTCTTCTTGCAATTTGAGAGCTTGAAAGCAGATAACTAGAGAAGCTGCAGGGTGAACTAGTGAAACCATCTAACTTTAGTGAACATGCAAAAATATGGAGGACTACAGGTTTTAAGATGTACTACTTTTACTCATTCCAGTGCCACAGGACATTTACTACCTATATTTACTAGGTAGAAGATCAAAAGTTCTGCTGCAGTGTATCCGTATCAGTCCTGTTGTAGTACACATGAAGAGAAGGTCATACAACTTTGCAAAATCTCTTGTCCCATGTAGGTATGATGATAATGTAAGGTATGATCAAAAATTTAAGTACACAAAATTGTCATCCTCTGGTAAAGATGGCTAAGAGAAGTTTGAGTAAAAATGGAGAGTCATGTGACTGAATCTTTGAAATTCATACTCCGAAATTGGAGAATGATATCCAAAATTAAAGAGTAGAAGTACTTAAAATACAATAGAAATAAATGTGGTAAGAAGAGAAAGGGGATGATTCTACAGGCTTTACATATTCTTACTACTAGATCATATGTTCTCTACTTTAACAAGCCAAGTTTACTATTAAACTGTAACGTTGCATCCATTTAAAATACTTTCTGAACCATAGTTTAACAACAAATATTCATTTCCCTGAAAAATCTCCAGAGTTTAAAATGGGAAATCATTTGTCTTGTTTCATTCCATAGCACAGTTCTAATATGAAGAGGCGGTCAAGAAAGTAAAACGGTCTTTTGAAACAGGTTTTGTAATTCCCATACAATTCAAGAGTTAGTCCAGAATAAAACTGGGCAAAAGGTGAGCTCTAACTGCAAGGCCTGTAAGAACTGAGTAGCAAGTTCCCAGCCACACATTGGATGAGAATCCTTGTGTACTATTTATTGCTAATGAAATTTGATGGCCAAACCAAGAACAGTTCATAGAAAAAATAACAGCTGCAACAGCAACAACAACAAAAACCACATTGTTGATTTTCTTCCAGAACAAATATACTCAAGTCTTTAATTTTAATTTTTGTCAGAGGTTTTAAAGCTGTTGTCACCTACCCCAAGGTGAACTTCCAAACAAGATTGTTCAAAATGAAAATTTAAAACATTTTCTTTTTACTTTTTCCTTCTAGATGCAACCTATAAACCTGAAGATCATACAGCTTTTTCATCTCACTTCCACAGGTCTTTATCAACATGTAAAGTTTCAATTTTGTGAGAGATTATCCCACCAGCTACCTTTCATATATGCTTCATTCATCACTTGCTTCTAATCTCAAATCACAGCAAAATAGAGAAAAACCTTTACATCATCATCAATCATCAAAAAGACTAAGGCTCATATGTTAACACATAAGTGTTAGTGTAACAGCAAAAAATTAATGCATACCCCTTTTCAAAGGAATCTACGCTGTGAACTCTATTGTCTCCTACCTAATTTAAGTAAATGAAAGCATGTATGTTTGTCCTCAAAAAAGGATTAATTCCCATCGATCATATTTTTATCACATCCTACGTAAGCTTGCATTTAAATTCAGAATTATTTGAATTTATACTTAAATTCATATTTTTTAATATATGCCCTTCAGAATAGGAAATATAACAGTATTAACTTCTGCTAGAAGGCTAGATTAGAAAATAAATATTTGCTGAAGACTTAAAAGGCCAAAACTCACATAAGCAAGTGACAGGAAAATACAGGCATTTCTATTTCAGCTGACCTTTAGATCAATACCCCTCTCCTCCTGCCCCAAGCATCTGTCAGACAAGCACTGTCACAAAATAACATTGCTAACCTTAAGCCTTTTCCCACTAAGCACTCCACTTCAGGTTGCACTTACCATCCCCTAAACCATTAAAAACTCTCTGGTTTTGCCTCTAGGGCACTTATTGTAGTTCTAACCTTCTTTTTCTCTTCAGTATTTTAAAAAGCCCGATAGTAAGGATAACAATCATTCTGACATAGCTTTTCTCAGATAAGAACAAATGCCAGTCTGCATGGTTTTTGCAGAAAATAATGAATTTATTCAATGCTACAGACAAACCAGAGTTTTAGTCCGAGTCAACAATTTCAAAACCTGCTCATAGTTTTAAAACACTTGCAATTCTGCTTGTCAGCAATGAACTACAGATTGCCAACCTGTCATTTCAAATGAAAAGCACCTTTGACATCCTCGAGTAGTATTGATGCTTTTTGTCCTTTTTATTTTATGTTTTTTTTAACTTTTTTTTAAGCTGCTTACTTATATTGTGGCTACTACTTTATTAGAATCTGACTTTGAAGTTGATCCTGCCATTCATTAAGGATAAAAGGATATGTGCAGTGACAACCTCCAGCGCACTGCCATCACTCAGATTGATGGGATTTTTGCCGAGGGATTTAATCTTGTTCCGACAAGCTACCTGGCAGGTAAATACAATTAGTGAATAAAATAAAAAAGTTTTAGATTAATTTTGCATTAAATTACAACCAAGGGCAACATTTGCTGATGTGTCAGATTTCAGCTTCTTTCATATACAAACATCACTACTCAAGCAAAGAAATAGAGATGCATGCTCAGCCAAGGACTTTTCACAAGGAAGCTACGAAATTTTTACTGTGTCTGGAATCATACAGTGAATAGATAAGATACAGCATCTCACGTGACAAAATTGAAGTGGCTTGGACCTGGAGAGGAATGGCATTAAAGCAGCACTGATCTTAGAGTTCTTAGAGTTCTGCATAGAAATAACGTCAGAGAGCTGAATGCCTCCGTTTTGCCTCACAACTTTAACCAAGGATCTACTTTTTCCTTGCCATTTGCCAGCTTTGAGTCAAATCAACCTAACCACTCCCTAAATCCATTTTTATGTCATTCTGAGGTATATTTTTATCAATGAAGAACATCTTTGAATTTACTGAAAGTCTGAAAGCCCAGACACACAAAGTTAAACAGATGTACATGAAGGAAAAATAAATCACACAAACATTAAGCATATAATGTTTTTACTCACCTGCCTATGTAATTCCCCTGCATATCTCTTTTCTATTGCTTAACTAAAACAACTCATACAAAGTCCTAGGGAATTATTTGTTCTTGTTTTGCTTTGATTTCAGCATATTGGACAACTGGCATGCAGAGAAATGAAGGAAACTTGTAAAGTTGTATAAGCTTCAGGAAAAACTGTATGCTGGCTGCCTAGTTTTCTGCTACAAGGCTCTAGCAATGTGAATTTCATATTAAGATGGAAGCAAAGGTGAGCCTTATGCTGTATCTTTATATCTTATATATAGTTATATCTTATATATCACAAGTTAGTTTAATTCTGTGTTATTACATGCTCAATTATAGTGCTTGGCTTAGAAAAAGGCAATTTTAAGTGGCTAGATCCCAGCAACTCAAACGGGGGCTTGCTAGCTCTCCATCTGAGCTGCTGTGTTTGTTGGCTTTCCTGGGTATCCATCTTACTATCATTGTACTTCAGTATAGAGTATTCACTACATAGTGTTCACTCTTACTGAACACTTCTGGGAGCCAAAGAGCAAGAGTGTGGTTGACCTAAATTCCACGGGACCACAAATTAATCACAGTAATTCCTAGGGGCTTCAAGCTCAGTTATGGTAGGTAAAGACCATAGTGAAATCGCAGAAGGGCTGGGCAGCAATGGCTAAGCTTGGTTTCTTCTGCTTTGACTGTTGCTCGCTATCCGTGTTAAGCCCAAAGGTGAATTATTGGTAGAGCTGTTTCTCCCTGTGCTTCTGATTAAGGAAGGCACTCTGAACATCGGCCCCGATAAGGCTAATACAGACAGAGGATTTTAGGGCTTAAAAAAAGATTTTTAAAAATGTAGCCCACAGAAGCATGGCAGCACAGCTTCGGTACAGAGAACACCAGAATTACAGATTGGGAAAGAACCATCTTTCTCACTGAAGCACACTAAATTGGAAAGTGGAGAAATATGTGGTGTTATTACAAATGCCCAAAAAATGGATGCTTAATAAGTTGAGTTGGAAGAGGAAATTGAAACACAGATAAATTGCAAAGCATCCGGTATTTCATTTTAATTTTTAATGAGAAAAAGAGCTCAAGAAATACGGCATTATGAGTAGTTACAAAGTTCATAAAGAATAAAACCAGGGATTTTTTGTAAGAACAGTTCATCCTGCTGCTATCATCAGCTCTAAATCCTTCAGGGCAGTTTGTTCTCCATGTCTCTCTCTCCAGCTCAGAGAGGCTGCAATTTTCTTTCCCTACGAGAGCTGCAATGGTTTTCTAATTATGTGAGGAGGCTGATAAAAATTATTGTAAGTAGCCAGGTATACAATTACACACCCAGAAGTGTAATTTGTCATTTTTAGAAATACCTGAAAATGATTAATCTTGATTTAATTTGTAAGAAACCTTGACAGGCATTAAGAATACATCTATAACTCTAGTTGTTTTCTGTGATACAATGTGAATATGGTCCTACAAGCACAGCTGCACTTCAAAAACTTTTATAACGTTGTCTGGAAAAATCATACTTTGCTTTTCTTTTGGATATATGTTAGAACTGCAACCTTAGTTATTTGCTGAGTTGAATCTTTAAAACATTCATAATGTGAGACAAGGCAAAGACTTGCTATTCCTATACTTCTGAAGACAGTGTCTTACAAAACTGAAAATATACATTTACTTCAAGAACATCTTACTGATTTTCGGTCTTCAAAGTTGCTAAGTTTTACCTTAAGATAGTACTTCCATTGCCTGTCTAGAAAAAGCAGATCTTTGCAGTCCTGGAGCATCCTTGTACTGTGCCATACGACGTTATGATAAGCGATGTTTTTTTCTCTTGAATTACCCTCCAAAAAAAAAAAAAAAGAGAAAGATGAATAATAATAGCACTCAAATGACCAGCTCTATATCTTTTCAAGATACTCTGCATAATCCTTAATTATACATCAGTAACACCAAGGCAGTATCTTCATAAACGCTCACACAGAAAACAGGGTTATTTTACCCACACATCAGTATGCTCTGTGCATTTAGAGTGCAACGTATAGGAGTGAAAAAATACGACTAATCTTTACACATAGAACACCTATGTATCTCAATCTGATTCATTCCCAAACAAATCAATTGGAAAACGTGTCTGAACTTCACATTAAAATGCAAGCAAGCAACAGCAAAAACAACACAAAGCAAGTCAAGCATGTAAGTATTTGACTTATTTTGATTATTGTCAGTAAGTTAGCTCTGTGAAACTAGATATATGTCTTATGTGTTGTGCTGGCCACATATGTTTTACTTTCTTTGTAACTCATATTTTTAGGCTACAGAACCTGGCCTTCATCTCTCCATCATAATCACAAGGGAGAGGTTTTTAAGCTAAGGACCCAGCCAGAGGTTGCTATCTCTTTAACTGATATAAAATAGTGAGTACTTTTCCCCAGCTGTGGTAACCTTTGTTTCCAGATAGCCTTGTGCTTCCAGTGGCCAATTTTCTCTGAAATATCAACTTTCTGTGAGCAGGAATGAAACATATGTTGAAGGGAATAAAGGAGATGAAGAATGAGTCATCCAATATGCACTAATGGCAAGTTTAAATCTGTATGTCCACACATAACTGTCTGGCTCAAATGAAAATGTGCCCTTGTTTCTCAGATATAACAGTGTGCAACAGACCTTGTGTTTTACAAAAAGATTTTTTAAGTAATGCAAAATGAACATAAAGTATGCAAGAAAACAAAAGTATGCACATTTCAATTTTAAATGTTTACACGTGAGTAATCTGAAACATTAAAATACACTACAGAAATGCTCATATCCAGCATAAAGAGTTCCAGTTTCACTGAAATCTTTTCCCAGTTCCAGCTACTCACCCGAAAAAAAGGACAGTGCACCAATAGAGTACAGTCTGGCAATGTCAGTAATGGAGTTAATACTGAAAGCATTTCAACAGGGTCATTCTCAATTTCTCTTTCTCTCTTTTCTTCAACAGAAAAGTTCGAAATTCCAGTTTCTCTATTCATCTCACACCAACCAAATGTAGTACATCTCACATAATTGGTTTCTTACTTCAGGAGTTTATATGACAAATAACACTTGTGGATCTAGCAAACAAAGTGAGCAAGAGAGAAAAAACAAACCAACAGACAAAAAGCAGACTAGTGAAGATCTGTCTGAACTAGTTTCAGCGTTGAAATTGCTGAGAATTACAAAGTTCTCTGGTATGACAATCCTGAAGAGGCAAGGTTCAGTACTACAAACTAGACCACAAATCAGAAGAAATGCAGTGAATTTCATGTCCAAAAAACATTATCTTCCATAACTGTGATGTCTACTGAAAACTGACCAAACAGATACCAAAGAGTTCCCATGCAGCATGTGAGGAATAGGAGCAGTGCTCTAGAAAGGTGGTAACACTGCAGAACAGTGATATAAGCCAACAATGCATGCATTGACAGATGAAAGATTCCAATGATTAATCTGCACAAGAGAATTGCTAAAAATGCTTTAGTCACTAATGCACCCTACAGACCTGGAGATACCAGCAATCTCAATTGTACTGACATGCAAAATCAGTATATAATTGGCTAATCTGCCTGTATTAGTAGGCTTTCTGACTAAACTGGAGGTAATTGTTTCTTGGAAGGAGGCTTGCAAAAACATGCAAGAGATTGATTTTAGGACTACCTGGTTTTCCTAGAATATGTATGATTTCCACAGTCCATGTTCCTGTTTAGATCCACATAGTCTGCCACCCAGGCAGGGCCCAGTGGTGGAAGCAGCTTGGAATAAGGAACCTTATTCTTCTTTCAAATCTTTCTCTTTTCATCATTTTAACTAATGAATAAATGAAGTCATCCAAAAAAAAAAAAAAAAGTCCTATAGCTAATTAACACAAATATAAAAGGAAACAAAAATCAGCTAATCATGCATTTCTAGCATATCAGTTCAATCAAGAATGAGAACAACGATAACTTCAACAAGTAGACTTCACGTACTTTCATGCATGCATTATTTTGGAAAGGTCAATTAAATGCCAAATATGTAACTAAAAAAATGTGAAAATATTTAATATTCAGCAGTTGCAGAAAGCATATTGGTATACATTACATCTAATTATGCACTTCACAATCATTGCAGAAAAGAAATTCATAAAACATTTACAAAATATGTTCAGCACATTATTCATGATCAGATATTAAAAAAAAAAAAAAAAAATGCTTTCAGAAATGTGATGAATGGGAAATTGGTTTTCTTTGCTTAATATACTTTGGCTTAAAAGAATAAAGTGTCAGGAGGCAAAATTCCAGGAATGCAAAGCATATAATGTAACATATTGCCATGAATGTATAAAACAGACCACTACACATTTATACATTTTTTGTATATACCACTTTTTTGTATATACCATATACCATTTTTATATATACCATTTTTTGTATATACATATTTTTATATACCACTATACATATTTTGGAGGTACTGTCAGTATTCCAAATCTGTCTTTCCAGAATTTCCCAGCTTGGAAACATTACAGGAATTCTAGAAAAAAATCTTCATATTTTATATATTAGCAGTTTCAAAGATACATGTGTGCAAACCATATTAGTAAGGCCTAGGTTATACATCTTTGTTCTTCGTTCTCATTGGATATCTTTTTTTTTTGTTGGGTCAAGGTAGGTGACATGAAAACAAGAGAAAGGGTACTAAACTCTTACACCAAAGGAATGAAATCAGTGCAACAGCAAGACAGCTTTTGGATCAGCTAGCAAGCAGCCAACAGGAAGCTAGATGCTTATCAGTCAGCAAGACAAGTAACATCTGCATTGATTTTATTAATTGTAAGCCATTTTCTTGGATTTTCAGGAAATGGAGTTTCTTCTCTAGTTACTGTGAGAATAATTGTTGCACCTCTTCAGTTTTGTGTTTTCTGGATGTAATCCAGCCTTATCCCTAATGGTAAGAGCTCTTGTTACCTGGTAATTACTGGCAAGGAAAAACCTCTACTATTTTATAAAAATCTACAGATGACAAAATGACTTTAGCTTGTCACGACATATAGATTCATGAGTTATCCTAGTAGAACACAGAAATGAATTAGCAGCTGGCTGATAACTTGCATACAAGCTAGTGAAAGTGAGATTCTATTGATTGTGTTTTAATTGAGATAAAAGAGCAGACCTTTAAAGAATGCAGAGTCTAGTATCTTAATATTGATGGATTTGCTGATGCACCTGAATATAAGAGCAATTAATTTTTAAGTTAAGTTTATCGAGTTTCAAGTTGTTTGATAGCCAAGGCATAAAAGTTATGCTAACATTAAAAGTCCTCTTTAGAAATGCTTTTAAAAGAATTACCAGTGCTTGCTATTATCTACTGCAAGCTTCATGAAACTGAATGAGTTGTACTAGTACTGATTATTTTCGAAGACAGTACTTCTAGAAGTGAAAGCTATTTGTATGCCAATAACTAAACTTCTCAGTGTGAAAGAATGGAAACAGCTGATGAGCCTTAGAAAGCAGAACATCTCAACAAACAACAGTCAGCAGTAAATAGGTTATCAATGAAAGAAACATCATCAGATACTGCACACCCCTCATCAGGGTATTTCATTAGAAGTACTGTGTGGATATTTCCAGGTCATGGCCTGAACCAGTGTTTGAGTGGCAGCTGAGAAGACGTGGCTAACCCAGGGCATACAGGTGCAAGGAATGCCCCTAGGTGACTGGAAGGGGGTAGATGCAGGGTCCACATCTCTTTACTCTCATTTAAGGGTTAGCAGCTGAGGGAGTAGGATCTTTATCTAGAGATCACCCTTTCTGGAGTCTTCACTGAACTTTGGAATGGGTATGCCACTTGTCTCTGTGTTGTCTTCTGAACTGTATCTTGACAAATACCTTTACAAATCTGTTTGTGTGCTGGCAAAAGGTAACATAATTGCCTTCCCTTGCTCCACAAGTACATAACATTGAAATAAAAGCTCCCAAGCTAGATTAAGTATACTAATTTGACAGTTCACTCATGTAGATAAAGAAAAGAGATGTTAAAAATTCTATGACATCGGGTGAGATGTTCCTGATTCATTTGTTTTTCCTTTATGTTGGAAAAACATTTCCATTTCCTTTTTTTAATCTTATTTTACTGTTCAACACAGTTAAAAAAACTTGTAATAAGATGTCCTTATTAAGTGCTTTTGGTGTTCTACAGTTTTCCTAAGCATACCACTATATAACCATTAATCACTGAATGCATACAGTGGATCCTCAGTACAGCTTTTAACATTCTTCTGATATAAACTCAGCTTTTTATCTGCATAATTGAAACATCTACATCAAGTCTATTTGCTCCTTCTTCCTAAGGCAATTTTAAGATCCAATAAGTTCTTCCTGTTCTTCAGTCTGATATCCCTCTGTCCCAAGTTTGAGTGTACCGAGTTTCTATTTAGGAATAAAGAGTATTGTTTTGCCTTTAGGAAAATCATTTCTCTTCTTAGAGTGAATTAGTTAAGAGAAATACTTTATTAAAGAAAAGCAATGAGTTTCAGGTGTGGACAAGAGGCTTGCTATTTCATTTCTTTAGCTGTTGACCATGAAATGCTCTGTGCTGGAAACAGCTGGAGCTATTCCTTCTAAGATCTGAAAAAAGGTGCAAAAATACAAGTTGTTGTTGTACTAGTTTGGTATTTAAAGTTAATCATGATGATCAAAGATAGACTTATTTAGTGATTAGTTTGGGAAAATCTTAGTTTTCTACCTGTTGGATATATAGTGCTCTTTACCTGAAAATTTTCACTGTTGGGAGGTTATAATAGAGTTGTTATTATCAGGGAAGACATCTAGTCACTTTACAACACAGTTACACAAATGCAACATGGGAACAAGTGGATAGTAATATATAAATAATGTGCAATTTGACAAATATGTCTTCCTTAATAATAATATGGAAAAGACTAACTTTTCCAAGCAAGCCTAGGTGATGCAAAATCATAGTTATGTTTCCAATCAAAGAATTCAGAATAGGAAAAACATCTGGGTCCTGTGAGTATCCAGCATTATTCCCATTATACTCATGTCTATATTGCCATCATTTTCAGATATGACCACGATTACACCCATTACAGTTTCACTACTACTTTGTAGATAGATACTATTCTAAAACTCAGAAAGGCTAACAGTCTGATCCAGAGTAGTTTGTATCTGCTACAAAACTTTAAAAAACATCTATTTTTTTTACTTTCATAAAGTTGGTTGTCTGCCAATCCACCTCTCACGCAAAACAGCCAGGCAGGGATGTTCTGACTAAACAGTGTTATGATCCCTGTGTCATGTGGGTAGCACATCAGGTCCGCCTGGAGAGTTTAGAAGATATTGATCCATTGGGATGCTTCAAGGATGCTTACACATATGTATATCCACATACAACAGCACAGAACACACTAATGATGCCATTTCAAGCAATACTGCAGCGGGAAGAGGAGGAGCAGGAAAGGGAGTCACCCTTGCTTCCAATCCCTGGCTTCAGAATGGACATTCTTTGAATTATTTTTAATCTATGGTTATGGATTATCAAATGGAAATGCTGTTCCCATTTGATACTACTGTCGCGTGTTATTACCTATAACAGAGTTTGCATTGTATTACCCAGTAGTTAAATAATGCTTGAGGAAAACATTCTCTAAGCCATATTTTATATTCCTGGAACAGGTATTCTGAAACAGTAAATAAGAATCACTGTTTGTTTTTAAAAAGTGATTCTAGCTCATCTGACTATCTTGTCTCAGAATATACTTCTTTATATCCCAAAGGAAGGGAAGGATCTCGTTAGCTTGCATTATACCAGTTACAGTTCACAGCCATTCTATCCCCCAGTTCAGTTAAAAAAGAAATACATGAAGTTCTATGTACAGTGCTGAAATAAGAAAATTATTAATGTATTGATGCCATGGCCAAAAAATTTCTTAACTCCTCGTTTACAAGCCAGATGTGAGGTATGATAACCAACCGTGCTAGTGTCTGAGCCAGATGAAAAGGCATAAGCAGTTTACAAGGCTAAGAGCTAGACAGAGGACTACGCTTCACAAATTAAACAGGTAGTTTAATTGTTCTTGTCCTGTTTAACTGTTCTTGTCTTGGTTTTGCTAGAGGAGCTTGGACAGTAACAGCTTCTACGTATATTAGTTTTCTCCCCATGTCAAGGGTTTTTTGCTGTGGTAAACAGACAGCATTCCTTAATAATTTGCGAGGTAAGCAATAAAAATGCACTCAGATATACCTGCAGTGCCAAGCAAGGAATTCATCTGAAGTGTTTACTGTGTCTCCAAATGAGTCACGCATATCCCCCAGTCCCACCCGCCAGCCACGAGACAGGACCTACTCCATGCTACAATAATCAGTGATGCAGCTACCTGCCAACAGCATCGACTCCTAGGGGCATCAGAAATTAAGACTGCAGAGCTGCATCCCATATCCTAAACAAAGCTCTGCTGAAGGTTATATTCTAGCTGTACAATATATTAAAATAACAGACAATCTCAGGAAAAAAAATAATCTTTTGTATGTTGCCCTTTCAACTACTGTTGTATCATCTATTTATTTGCCTGTCTTTAATTTCATTGTTTGCAATCTCCAGTTGTTTATTGAATTGCTATGGTACAAAATTTTCAACCTGTGGATTGCTTATAAATGGCTGATTGGAACAATTTCAGCTTAAATAGGTTTTGTTCTCATGAATATTCAATCATCCGGTTCTTGACATCAAATTGTTTTTTTTCCCCTGTTTGGGTGACATAACCATTTGAAATGGTTCTGTTTTCTGCCGTATGCAATGCTATTTTACTCAAAAATCTTGGGTCTGTGCCGAAAAACACATTTTCTTGAATAAATTTTCCTGCATAAATAAGGGATGGAGGGGCAATAATTAGAATGCCCATATAAACAGTCAAACCCAGATTGTTCTGGGAAGGCAATGAAATTGCTCCCTTGCTGCACCCTGTGAATTGATCTAAAAATGGGAATTACTATGCTATTCAGTTAATGGAAAAGGTTACAGCACGATTCAAGACTTTCCTCAGAAATAACCATGCACATCCTTTGAGAAAAGGATCTCTTCTTCCTGCAGTGCACACACAGATTTATTTACTTCCCTCTCATTACAAATATGTATGGATCCCACTTAAAACTGACAACATCTGCAATAATCACAACGGAAAACACAGGGAGAAGTCCAGTTCAGACCCATCGCATTATAGACAAAGCACAAGCTGTTTTTCCCAGTAGCTCACTTAACATTCATCCTTTGACTATCATTTTATTTTTACCCTGTTACCTTACCAAGGTAACAGAAGTCCTGTTATGAGTCTATGCTGTCTGCTCCTCTTGCTACTTTCAATTACATGGAATTGTCCACAAACTTCATGACTTTCAAAAGTGTTCATCTCTAACCAATACATTCATTTATGCATCTTTCAGCCAACTATTAATCCTTGCTAAGATCCTTCCTCTTGTTCCACAGATGCATTAAAAGCCCTTAAGGAGAAGGGTTGCCTTATTATTTTGTAAGGTTTTCCTATTTTATTTTAGCAGACTGGTTCATCCTATTGATATGCGTGCTGGCACCTTGCAAGGACTCCAAGAAACCTTAGACAGACAAGACCTCTGTCACCAGAGCTCTGCTGAACACCATGGAGCAGGCTATCACACAGATCCTCGTCACCTTTTTAAGAAATGAAGCAAGTTCAATACTATGTCTATTAAAAAAAAAAAGTCTGGCTGGCAATTTACTTGTGGAGAGTTTAAAAGGTTTTCAATGTTTAATGTGAACTTGTGCTAACCATTAAGTCAAACTGACACATAGATTTTTTTTTAAGGAGGTAATGTAATCCATTCATTATCACCCATCTTACAGAATTTTATTAAGTGTCTAGCTTATTCAGTGATTGTTGGACTCTTTCGCTAGTGATTCAGGTAAAATAAATATCCAACATCATAATTAGACGTAATTAGTTTTCAAGGTAACCAGTGACTGTTCTGTGTAATGTTGACCTCAAAAACATATATTTCTACACCCTATCATAACAACTAATATAGTTCAGTACTTCTGTTCTGCAAATCATAACCTGTATTTCATAACGAAGTCACTTGAAAAGATACTGACCTTCGACAACCATGTCAAGTATGGCTATACAACTAAGTTGAAGGGGAAGACCTGACTGATCACAAAAAGGATAGACAATTCAAAGCGGGAAGAAATCAACAGGCAGTTAGAGATCTTTCTTAAAAAGGGACATATAAATAAATTTGGTTCCATTATTTCCTAACAGAGAACTTGCTGCAAAGGTAGTTTCCAGGAAATGAAGTAGCTAAACAACATTAAATTGTCTTTATCTAGCATAATCTTCTTCAAAGCTATCTATACATGCTGATGGACAGCATGCATCATAGAATCATAGAATGGCCTGGGTTGAAAAGGACCACAGTGATCCCAGTTCCAATCCCCTGCTATGTGCAGGGTCACCAACCAGCAGACCAGGCTGCCCAGAGCCACATCCAGCCTGGCCTTGAATGCCTGCAGGGATGGGGCATCCACAGCCTCCTTGGGCAACCTGTTCCAGTGCCTCACCACCCTCTGAGTGAAAAACTTCCTCCTAATATCCAACCTAAACCTCCCCTGCCTCACTTTAAAACCATTCCCCCTTGTCCTATCACTATCCACCCTCATAAAGAGCCGTTCCCCTTCCTGTTTATATACTCCCTTCCCTCTCCTCTGCAGTATAGAAAATTTCCTCTATGCTTCATCTTCTGAGCAGATTCGTCAACATCTTACCTTTCCTCAGTTGCTCTCCACAGTCTTAAAAATACTGCAGGAAAGCTCTCCAATGAGTCTTACCTAAATCCAGGTCATTTATTCTCTGGAAAGAATTCATACTGCCATGGAAAATCTGAAATGTATGGATATTTGATTCCTGTCAAAACAAATTGGAGAAAGCACAATTGTGTCTTTTTTAACTAGGTTGCGAAAGTTTTGATACATTAGCAGTTCACTGATTTCAGCAGCAGTGCAACTGTCACTACAGTTGAGACATTTTGCTAGAGTATCAGGACAGATTAGGAAGCAAAAATTATCTACTGCAAATGTGAAAATATTTTTTTTTCACATTTTAAAATAAGCAAGGGAAAACAAGTATATTTTCTCCACACAAAGAAAGTCTTTTCTTACATGAGAAGTAACCACCACCAGTCTTTCTCAGTATGGCTCCTAGAAACATTCCAGGGATACATCTGAGACAGATTGGGAAATGCACTAGATTTACGGTCACTCCATGAAGGGTTCAGTACTCTAACAGATATCATTGTGAATAAAAGCACCAGGCATCTCATCACTGCTCTACTGGTTGAAACATTATTGAAAGAAAAGGACTGGTCTTATTCACTGGCAAATGTGTCTTTTAATGATAATGCTTTTTCTCTCCCAGTTTTGTATAATATCTTGTGATTTCATGGTAACCACGGCAACCATTCATTTTTGTTCTGAATAAAAAGAGTGCTGTAAATCCATTCAACTTGTTGGCATATAAATTAAGGCTGCCTGCCTTAACTAGTACGCTAGCACTGAGTTCTCCCACTTAGCTTTAAACTGACGTGTTCACTTCTGATGAAGAAAGTGCCTGTTTCTGCTGAGGTGAAAAAAAGTTAGTCCTGAGTGGGTAGAAAAGGTCAGTGCACAAAATACAGGTGCTGATGACTACCACTGACAACTGAGTCAGTCAGGGTGAGCAAAGAAAATATTGGAGTTACCTTTGAAAAAAAAACAATGCTTCAATACCAAGAGGAAAGAAGGGGATAGTGGTGAGGGGGAAGTAGAGGATTAGAGGTGGAAATACAGCTGAAATTTTCCTGCCTCGTACAGAAAGCAATCGAACCCATTTTGCCCACTCCACATAGGCTATGGTGTACAGCATCTTTGTGCGGCACACAGAAGTCCCTCATGGCTCACTGCTGTGCTGCCTGTTTTCCAGCTAGTTAGCCATTACAGAACACAAGCTAGTACCTAATCCTTCCCAAAATAAAGACCCTAAACCTTAATAATACACCTACAGGACAATGTAATTCAAACATAATTCAGTAGATCAAAGCATCTCACCAGCACATTTCTCCCTTATCACACTCCAGTCTGTTTCTCCTCTTCTGCTGCTGTGTGGTCTTTTTCATTTTTTAGCAAAAACAACTGTACTCCTGTGCGATGGCAGCTGTCTCATTTCCAATGTACCTGAAATTTCAAATACATCCCGAGTTATTCAGGCCTTAGTCTGGTCTCCCATCAGTATGGTACAAGATCAAAGAATAATTCAAGTTGGAAGGGATTTAAGGAAGTCCTTTAGTCCAACCTGACACTCGAAGCTCAGGGTCAAAATTGATTTCAGACCAGCTTGCTCAATCTAATTTCAGCAGAGTTGTCCTTGAGAAGCCTGGGTGTAGATGAAAGAAAAAATAGCCTGCAGCAAAAGTAATAATGTGATGATTTGATGAAGGGCATCGCAAACAAATGTTATCACAATAGCCATATTTCATTTTAATCCAAACAATAGCTGATCTTGAAATATTATCCCTAGAATTTCTTTTTGAATTCCCTACTCAACCTTAATGCCAAACTTCATGACACCGGCTCTCCAGACAAATTTCATTGTATAAAAGCTTCATGAATTGAAAAATGGAAAATTTATACCCTTTGATATTCGCAAGCCATTATTATACCATTGTCTTCCCAAGCATTAATTAATAATAAATGCTTAATTCATCATGAAGCAAAGTTAAGCATATTTTTTCAACCCCCTCAGCTCTACGGTCCCTGTTCTATTAAAGAAGCTTAGTCCTAGCACATCTTCGTTTCCAGATGCATAAGTCTATTAACAACAGATTAGATGCAGCAGCATATTTTAGTATTACTACTTCTCTGCTCAAACTGCAGTATGTGCTTTTTTTCCCCTTATACAATACTATTTTTATATTAGCTTTGTTTTGAAAACCAAAACAAGCATTGATATTTTAAGCAAAATTATTTCAGCATAATATGTCGAAATACTTAATCACAAATTCTAGCAGCGATTTCTCTTGTTAGAAATGACCCTGGCCATTGTGTGATTAATACAGTACATCACCTTGATGTCAGGCTGAGGCTCTGGAATACTGAAATCATTACTTTCTGAGTTTCAGACTGCAGTATAATTGTTCACTGGAGATGCATTTTTAATAGGCTGGTGAATGGTAAATAACACCTAAGTGAATTGTAGGAAGACCAGTGATGGATTAAAGTCAGTTTTGACACATCTGCCAGCCTGTGCACCAGCTTCTCAGGAAGAACTTTGGCTTTCACAGACTTACTTTAGAGCTAGAAATTGCTGTTCCAGTGATTCTGTCTCAAATCAGACAAAGCTAAATGGAAATAATATCAAATCAAATGTAGCATCTCTTGCTCTGGTTCACAGGAAAATGTCAAAGCGAGCAGAATTTTGCCTGGCACGAATCAACATGAAATGGGGGGTAAAACCTCTCCTCTTCTCTTCAGTGAGGCACAGAGTGATTCAGAAACTGATAAAATGTACTTTTCACTCCCAGGAATTCATCAGAAAAGTAAAGGCAGGATTGAGCACAAGGAAATTTCAAAAAAAAAACATAAGACTCCTACACACAGGAAGGACTCTTGTTTCCTACTCCCACAGGTCAAAATGCCTAACCTTGACACCCTTCCTAAAACTGCCTTTTAGTTTTTGCCCTCTTTACTCTCTCCATAGGAAAAACTGCTCTGTGAGAATCCAGGCACTGTGAACATGCAATGCATCCTCTGTGTGCGTGTCCAGAAATCCAACCTTGAAACTCTCTCTCTCTCCTTCTGTTTCTAAGAAGGGACTATCACACAAGAGCCCCAGTGACAGCTGAACGCTGGGATTAATGCCTGAGACCTTCGTTTCTACATTTGGTAGAAGAGCGGGGAGTGCGACAATCTACCGGATTACTTTGTGGAACCAACGCAAAGTTTCTCACATCAAAAATATGAGCATCGTTCTCCTTGAAATGGGAAAAGCCACTCTCCACCATGTATTTTCACAGAATCAGTCACACTGTTCACCAGAACTCATGCTAATGCCTAATTTATGCACAGGCTTTATAAGGTTATTCAAAAGTTTCTGTGATGGTGATCAGCAGCACAGGTAGAATATATTCCCTGCACACCACACTAAACTCAACTTTGCTAAACTTTGCTAAACTCAAATATCAGTTCTTTCCTTATTTAGACAAATTAAGTAAACAGGAGCCAAATGAGGCAAAGTTCTCTGTACCGTAAGTCAAGATGTGCCTGTGTGTATGTAAAAGCTGTTGCATTTGGAAAAGCAAGATATAAAAGGACTCATTTTAGTTACAACAGAGAAAAACGTGATCCAAACCCTAAAAGCCAACACAGAGATTTAAGAATAAAGTAGAAATCTAGTTAATAATTGGGTCAGGGAGGAGACCCCTAGAAGGTAGAATTAGGCAGACTGAAAATAATTCTAAGATTCAAAGCTGAAAACTGCAAGCACACGGTGAATCAATTAGACGCAGCATCAATTTAATTTTCTAATTTTATCCACTGAAGACATTGGATTTACATAGGTTATTCAATACGTTTCCTTCTCAATCTAGATTTCTCTTCTGGATGTGACCTTACATCACAGTAAATAAATACAGCAAGCAAGCTTGGATCCATAGGATTGCAATCTAAATTCATCCCAGTTAACATTAGCAAAGATTAGATGAAGCATTGCCTTTAACACATTCTGACAACTAGCAGTAGGACATACAATTCAGGGGGAGAAGGGCTGAAGCTAAACGCTATGTAATCAGAAAAGAAAAGCCCAAACCACAAGATCTATCACTGACTCGTGTCTCACTAAAAATGCGCCAAGATGTTCTGCATCAATACATGATTCAATCAGTCATTTTATTACGCAGAACACAGTAAAGATCTATAGGTCACGAATAAGGATGTTTGCTTTATATTTTCTTGAGAGATGAAACTTCTTAACTGAATCTTACACTTAATCATTTCTAAATCCCAGGGTGTATCTGCTGATCGCTGTTTTGATTTAAAATGAAATTCATTTTCTGGTTTGCTGCATGACTTTTATTTCAGACTTGACTTAGAGATTTATGAACAGGATATAGCTTTTCTTGCTGAACACTTCAACAATCTTGGTCCCTGCAGTGATTTCCACATTTCTGCAAGTGGGAAGAAACACTCACCACCACAAAATGGTATGACACCCCTACTTCACAAGTCAAAACAAATTTCTTGAGGGCTGAAGTATTCAGTTGCAAGAGGGACAGAAACCCAAGGGGATCTAGCCCTCACACTATTCTGAAAAGCTAACGCCAGTTTTCAATTCATTGCTTCTTAATTAGGAAATTGAAAGAATCTGGATACACAATGAATCAACATCTGTATGGAAATGGAGGGAGAGAGAGGTTATTGATTGAACTCATAGTTTCTCCTGTAGCCTGAAATTTGACATTTTGACACTGAAATTTGACTTTGACTCAGAATAAAATTATTTCTGCTGAAGATAGCTGCTCTATGTTGCAAAATCTACTGTGAAGCGCACTATTTATAGCAAATGGACCATAAGTTTCTGAAGACAGAATTAAACAAACCGCAATACACCAGTATGACCCCCTGCCACGTGGCATCACTGCAATTGCATTTCATGAAGTTAAGCACTGCTGACAACTTTTACTGCCACTCTGGTACCTTGACTTGTAATGCCCTACACAGCACAAGGTCCAAATATTGTAGATCTGCTGCAGCAACATATATATATATGGTGTGAAAAGGTAAAATACAAGTGCTCCAATTTTAAATTGCAAGGATGAGAACTCCCATTTGGCTGCCTGCTTAAAATTGGAGATTTTACTTACTCTCTGTTTACTTACACTCTTTTCTTTAGTGTCAATAGCAAGTCCCATGGGAGAGTACCACAAATCTAACACTGCTCAGGTATTTGAGTGTCTTTCAAGTGGAACTCCTAAATAAATAAAGCATGTACTACGTGGAATGTAAATGCATTTAATACACATTGAACTTTAGAAGTTATGTAGGCATTTGGAGAACAATAAATTGCAGTGACTGTAAAGCCGTGGTACTTTTAAAAACTGTATTTGTTGCCTGAGTAATAAGGACAGGGTGTAAAGGGTTTTTGTTTGGTCGATTAGTTTTGTGTTTTGGTATGTGGTGCCTGAAATCAGAAAGGGAGTCAAGTCACTCAGTTCTCTCTGAAATAACACACTAGCAATCTATCAAGAAGTCAGGTACTTTAATGCATAGTATCCTCATTTTAACTTATCAGCTGAAAATTTTACTTTACAGTTCTGGTTTGCAAAACACCTCCCAAATAATTAATTTCAAGCAACTTTACTTTATTCTTGCACGTTCTACCTGACTACTTGGCACTGCTCATATACTCAATTTCCAGAGCATTTCACTTCAAAATGAGATGAACAGAAGCGTGACTCCTGTACATTTAAGAGCACTGAACCACTTGTCACTTCCTTAATCACAAAGCACAATCACTGTTCTGGACACACCTTTTGTATTTGTTTCATCTGGCTCACAGTTAAGGAAATTCCTTCCCCCTCCCCCCCCCCCCCCCCAAAACAGAAGTAACAAAAAATAAACAAAAACCAACCAACCAAACAAAAACCATAATAGAAAATATCATTTATTCACTGTTTTGTGTCTTTGAATATTATATAACCATTAATCTGTACAAAATTATTTACAGCTAGAAACCGTGCATTTCCAGCACTTGATTTAAATTTGAAGAAAATAGCTCTACCAGTCCTGGGTACACACATGCCTCCAGATATCCACAACTTCTAAAGTATTTGCTTCGTATTAGCCTCTTTTTATTGCAGAGCACTGACACAACATCTAGGATTCAAATCATTTTAAATTAGGAATGAACTTAGTCTGGGCTGCCTGTTAAAAATGGATTAAAAACACTCCAGAAGACAGTCCACATCTTCAGTTCAGTGAGTTGTATTCTAGAAGGTCTATCACCCTCTGCTGATTTTAGTAGAAAACTTAGGTACTTAGGTAGTTAGGTTCAGTGTTTAAGATCTCAGTGGATGAATCAAAGACTATGGTGGTACAAAAGCAGAAATATTCAGTGAGAAAAGGAAAACTCTTACCAAACCTTGAAACCTGTATATGGACAGAGCACTGCTCAGGGAGCTAGTTGGGAAGGTCAACTGGGAAACTGTTCCTGAAAGCATCCGGTCCAGCACTGATGGTCCCATTTTAAGTACCACTTCTTATGGGCTCAGGAACAGGCAATTCTGAAATGTCAGAAGTCATGCAGGTGGGGCACCAGGTCTACTCTGTTCAGCAGAGATCTTCTAAAGCTCAGGTAAGAAAGAGTAGAAAGAAAGAAAGAAAGAGTATCAACTTCTGTTAGATCTGATATTCTGCCTGCGTTATATTCACAGGCAAATTTAATGACTGGCTGTTTCAGGCAGGAATTTGTCTCTGTCATTTCAAACATCTCAGCACGTATATATACATATACACATCACACACCAGCTATACTAAGTTCCATTAAGCTAAAATTTGAGGTGATTTTTTATTATTATTTTTACATTTTTAAATTATTATTTTCAGGAGCTGGTGGTACAAATGTAAAGCTCAGCACACCTCAACAGCTTCTCCAGGAACCGTCCCTCTTAGATGCCCATATTATGCCTAGCACAAAGAGACTGAGAGCCCACTTGTGGCTCCTACCTGCTCCTGGAATACAACTACACAAATCCATAGCGACTACAGCAGTAATCACACAACACCCCTTCACCACACTAAGAGTGCACTTTTTATTCAACTGTAGGATTTCATGAGTTCTGGAGCTTTGTTTCTGGCTCCATTGTAAAGAATAAGCTGCTTATTACTTGAAACAGCAATTCCATATCCCTGCGGTGCATTGAGGCATTTTTAATCTACTTTTATAATATTTACTATGTCTTAATAAAAGATGGGCATTATTTGTTAATTAGATTTAATTTGCAAATGGATCCTTTAAGACATTTCTCGAATAATATTGTTTTTATTCTCGAAAACCTAGATGCAAAAATCTAAGCTCTCTCTAGTATGTAGAAAAATGAACCCCAGAGCTGGAGACTGGCAGTTAAATATGCAGGCTTTTGACAATGTAACAAAAGAAAAAGTGTTTTAAATATCACCAAGATTCTTATGGTCATCTTAACAGTCAATGGTTACAATTTGGTGCAGAAAAGGTAAACCTGAACTAAAATTACAGAAAACACAGGTTTTCAGACGTTAGAATTCAGGCAGTTCTCTTCTCAGGTAAAAGATCATTGATGGAACTGTTGAAACTAGCAAACACCAAGGATTTGTTTCTGATACTGATCAATGCTTTCAGTTCAGCACAATTTCTTTCATACTTAAGATCCTTCCTGTTAAGAATCACTAGAATAATTTCAACTGCTTATGCTGTAGTTTACTCTGATTTTCTACTAGTGCTTTTTTTTTTTATTATTTTATTTTAAATATCCTTCTTTCTTTGGAACTGAAGACTCAGGGAATGCTTACCGAAGTTATTTACTGTCTGTATCTGTCTACTCCTCATTACTGTGGGGTAGGATGCCTTCTGTTCTGTTTCTTCCAATCAAGACGAATATGAAGTAATGTCCACGTTGAAAATGGGCCAACGCTTTGTGAGTTTCTGCTAGGGAGATAACTGTATTCCCACTGCCTATTGAGACCAAAGCCTTGAGTTTGGAAGAACAGCAGCAAAAGAAATCATTAAACATAAATATTTCTTTTCTTGAGCTACTCTTTCTATCAGATGTAGTCTCCAGAGATAGTGAGAAGCAACAGGTGTTGAGAAGCAGCAGAGTGTGCACAAGTGCAAATGGAACAAGACAAAGTGAAGGCAAAAGGAAGTCCTTTATGCATTCCAACATCTTCACATTTCCCTGATGAGGCTAAAAAGAAGTTTAACTGAGGGGTTACTATGTTTGTTTTGTACAGTTCTGGAACAGCAGAAAACAGACAACCCAGCAAAGTTCAGACATATCTGATATGCAAATTATTAGACACATCATATGTTAGCATTTTCCTTATTTTGCATTGATTGCAGTTATACCCTTCACTTTAAAAAAAAAATCAAGTGAAAACAAGATGATTCCCAGTAGAGACTTTTTTTCTATTCAAATTGCCTGTAAGAAGTCCAAAAAAAAAGAGTAATTTAATTCAGAAAATTATTGGACAAGGAATACAGCACATGTTTTTGCAGGTGAACCGAAAAGAAAAAAAAAAAAGTGACAAAAGTAATGTATTCACTATTACCACAGAGAAGTTATCAGAAACCCACACCCTCCTTCCCCACTTTCATTATCACTAAAATAACACGTTTTGGTTTCTGCAACAATCTCTACTTACTGCTTAGTGATACAGAGGATATAAACACCCAACAATTTCCATTGAGATATTCATCTGAGATCTGTGGGCACAGGAACATCAGAGTTCGCACACGTTTCTGAGTCTCAGAGGTGCTGTTTCTAATGCTGATGAATCAGTAAGGTTTACATTAATCAACAATTCTCCAGCTGTATACTGGCACCACCAAACTACACTGGCGTCAGGAATGCTCTGATAAGCAGCAGTTCATGCAGAACACTCAGGTGAGAAACCCTTACCCAGGCCTGCCATTGGTTTTCAAGTTCTGCTTACCAATACGTAAACCAAATTCTGTATTCTGAGTGCCAAGGAAATTCTTTTAATGAAGAGTAAAAGTATTTCCTTTCCAAGTACTTTAATTGCAGCTTTCTTTCAGTTAAATTCTGTGTTCTTCTACAGAAAACGTATTAAAATAGTAGGTTACTATATTACTATCAGAAATAACCATTAGATTAGGGAGGTATAGCAATGAGCTTTCCTTTGCTTTCTCTCTCTGCTCATCATAGGGAGAAAGAATTGTTTGGACAGGGCATATTCATTATTCTGTCATAAAACAGTACCTCACACTGCATCAGCTACTGTCTCTGAATTTCAGGAGAGGACAGACACGTGGGAAGCAAAGTAGAATAAAAATTATACACCCTAATTACTCCACTGAAGGATTCAATACGAACACCAACCTGTTTGTTGTACAACTCTTTCTGGTAGGGTTGATACGCTTGGACTGTACGTGGCATTTAGTGCCATTTCAGATTGTTTGGGACTTCTAGGCTGGCCTCCAGTTGTTGTTCAAGAAGAACACGGTTCTTCTATTGGTCTTGTGTCAAATATGTCAGTTCTGCAAAAAATTTTGAATACACTGAGGACATCTGAGATATCCCTGGAAGTTGTCACTTCCCCCAGATACAGTTAATTGAAGACAAGTGTCAAATTCTGTGATACCATGATGTGACAGACCATTACATACCTGGCCTATGTAGCAAGGTGACCCACATAGGTCTAAATAATCTGCCCATTGAATCCTAGAGTTATTAATTGCTCAAACAGTTAACTGGTCTGTTATTTACAGGAATAAATTAAACTGACTTACTCCTCATGCTGAATTCTTTGAGCAAAAACTATAAAAACTATTCTGTGTTGCCTTAGGCAAGTCTGATTAAGTCTTCACAGGAGTCTTCAAATGCTTAAAACACAGCAATAAGATTCAAGCAATAATTAAATATAATTTACTAAATAATAATAAAAAAACATTGCCTATTTTAGCAACTCAAAGCCAATACAAAATCAATATTGTCCATGCGGTGGAACTTCAATATACTTATAAATTAATAGTTTTATTAGGGAACTAGACTTGGATTTTAAGCCACAAGGATGCAGATGATGTCAAATAGAAACGATAAAAATCTAAGGTCTCACCAGTAAAGAAACAGTGCTCTGAAATTAATGCATCTCTCTCACTTGTGTAATATTCGTAGTATTAAGCCTTTTCTTCCTAACACCATTTAAAAAAAGAGAAAGAGAGAGAGCAATGACCCAGTCTCCTGCTGGCATCTTGCTGTTGACACTAACTCAGGATATCATTACGTAGTTAGCACAAAGAAAACACACTGCTTTGTCTGCAGTTCCTCTGTCAGAACAGACCCTGAGTTTCTCTATAACTCAGTATTTTTTTTCCAGAGGCTTCTGGGAAAAGGTCATTTCCAAAGCAGGGAATTTGCCTGAATTTCAGCTATCTTGTGTAGATTTGGAATATGCTCTCTTTTCCCTTTAGCAGAGTTCTGAAATTTACCAGTCATAAAATAACACCTTCAAAGGGTTTTCTCCTTTCAGAAATGCTGAAGGTGGTCGGCCCCAACAGAAACCATGCAAAAGCTTTCACAGAGTAAGCCTCATGCACCTATTTTTAACATCTGAATTTTCTTTATTAACACAAAAATATCCAAGTATCTACCAACAGACCACATATATATTGTTTAGATGCAATACTTTAAAAAGACTAGCTTAGTCTTGATCAACCTTTTATCTTTAACAAAATACCTACTCTGTTCAGCTTTCAAAAATAATGAGCACAGAACTGCTTAGTTATCAATGAGGCATAGATACTGTTCATTTCATTTTCAGTATACTTAGTCCTAATGAGGGATGCTGAGTGAGTCTCCAAGTGCAGAATTCTTATCCTGTTAAGAACTGTGTGTAAGCAAAAGGAGACAAGTTTAAATTTTAGAACTCTGCTTGCATTTTGGCGCAGGTGAATCAAAGACAAAATCAGTAGCAAGGATAAACTAAAACAATTCACTGTAGCAGATACAAAATGAATTCTCAAATGAGAACAAAGCTTCCAGAAAGTTAGGTGTGGTCCCAGTTGCCACTTATACATGTAGAAAAGAAGAAAACTGGATGGTCAAAGTAAATTCCACAAATTTTGTTTCTTGAAAAGCAGCCACTAAATAGTACATACTGCCTGATTCCTCCCTATGCAAACTGAAGCTACTGGGTTGAAAAATTAGATATATTCCAATTAGAAAGCAGCGACAACTTCAGGTATTAGGAAGATAAATTGAACATCTATGAAAGCCTAAACTTCACAGTTAAGTATCACTTAAAAATATGATTTATGCCTCCACAATGGAAAATAAATCATCATTTTGGTGTGAGGGGGCAGAAAAATATCACATTATTAAGACTGAGAATTTCAAAACATTCCAAATGACAAAACAAGTGAAAGATGTTCACTACTGAGGAAGTATTTAGGATTAAACTACACAAAACAGAGATAAGTTGTTGCAAACACAGAGGTAGGCTTGACTTTGACTGGTCATTGCTGTCATTTATGAGACTGCAGAGAAATGTAGAATTGTCTGTCAAAGACTGCAAAGAATTGTTTATTTTGTTCAATAAACCATTTTATATGCATGGAACCACATACTGCAGAGTATGCATTCATCAGACAGAGCACAGCTCTCACAAAGCAATTTAACAGGGTGCTGCCAACTTGAAATATTAAGAATTTGATGTCATCTCCCCCGCCCTGGCCCCTGAACACAGTTTAAAAGAAAATACTTTCAGGTGTTAGATCTGCTCCTGCCTTTTTTTTTTTTTTTTTTTCTCTCCTCTGATTTATAAATCATATTTTCCATCCAAGGAAAATTTACACCTTGTGTAAGAGATCCAACCTCTGGAAAGCTGCTCTCAGGGACCTGGTGGCCAGCTGCCAAAATCAGTGCATCAGGGAGTTCTGCCTGCACCCACAGTGCTGATCTTCAATGACTTCTGATGCCTCTCCCCTGTGGGACAACTCTCTTCTCTTGTTTCTAAGGTAAAATCTGCTGCAGATCACCTCTGCTTCTAAACAAAATAAACAGACCAATTTCTGCCAATGGTTTTGACTGCAAACCTAAGAGCCTGTATTCTCCAAATATAAAATGATCTTACTTTTATTTTCACAACCTCTAAAGCAGCCACCATCTGCAAAACAACTTGTCATCGGATAGGGCAATTAGTATCATTGTCATCTTTTCTTCTCTGGAATTGCCTAAAAATACAAATCAGACTGCAGGAGACGCCAGAACATATATTTCACAGACATTTTTAACACATCTGAAAATTAAATTATTGATCTTTATATTCATCTTGGTTTACTGTAATTTAAAGGCAAAAATTTATTCTTTGTTTAATTTAAAAGCTCTAAGCAGAACATACATTTGGTTAAATCTACCTAAGCATTAATTTAAATAGAAAATGTAAGCTACAGTTAATGAGTATCTTCAAAACATGAGAGTGAATAATAATATAATAATTACTTCTGTTTACTAGACTATTGTGAAAACTGCCTCACTGATTCATTATTGTCATTAAATCAGAAAACGACAGCTTATTGTAATTTTCCAGTCTCATTTAATTTTTAATTGAGTTCTTCATGGTTTTATACCACAAAATCTCACCACCCTGCAATTCCAAATATAAAGAAAAGAGAAAGAAAGTTAATGTAAGACTTTTGTCTGGATTGTATTAAGTAACCATAACCTCTAACTTCTACACATATTTTATTAGGATAAAAAATGAAACCTTTCATTGTAAAGAGACATCTTCAATTTCTGAATCCATTAGTCAGGCTAATCACAGATCCTGAGGCTTACCTTACGCACCATCTGCTCCTTCCTTTCTCCTGATCTTTCCCCAGGCTCCTCAGAAAAGTCCCAGATGTGGCATTCCTTCAGCTCCCACTCCTCTGCCTGCAGGCAGACCTACGGTGTTCATCATTGCAATCAATCTCATCTGCACCAAACAGGAGATTAAAAAAAAAATGTTATTGAAAAAAGATGCGTTGAACTTTACGTGATTTCCCATCACCTGCTTTCTGATCAACTTCTTGTTTGCCAGGCCTTTGCCAGATATTCTGTATTTACAGTCACTGGGACATCAATCCTAAGGCAGTTGGTAAGACAAACTGGGAAGTAAGTTTACGCATCATATTTATTTATATATAATATTTCTGTCCTGTCATTACTATATTCTTTTTGGGCTGCTTTCTATTGAATCAGCATCACAAAATACAGACAGTTGGGAGTTCTTTTAACCTAATTTACTTGATGCGCTTTTCCCTTAAATTGAATACATGCTACTGCAGACAATTTTCAGAATGGAAGTAAAGATTATACAGCATAATTCATGCTGCAGTAGCAACTGCTAAAATCTGAAGATAAGCTATCCCTTCATCCTGTGATTTGTGAAAACACTTGATCATTTCAGACATATATTATGTCATCATCACAATGTTTCTTGCTCTGAGTCTGTGCTATCATCATTCTAGCTAGCTCTAGCAAGCAGAAAAATCTCTAGGTAATCTGATTTTACTTTTTAAAATAAATATATTAATAAAAAGCCTGTCAGACTAGGGTTTTCTGGCATAATTCAAATAAAAAAAGCCTCAAGTTTCTCCTGAGATAATATGCTACTTCTACATATTGGGGGCAGAGAGAGTATTTAACTTATTCCTAACAATTTTCTCTACAGCAATCACAGGCAATCTTTTCATGCTCAGAAACGTCTTCGGCTATGGTCCTACATTGTAATTTCTTCAAAACCAAAGCAATTTTAAGAATACACCTGCTCCCTCTAGGCCCAAGCCTTGCACTCACCTCTACGTGGGAAGACTATTTAATGTGATGGGTGGCCTGTTGTTGTTTCAATTGAATTGCTCTGGAGCATGACTGCACAAAGAATGACAACAGAATGTTAAGGAACTGCAGAACAAAGGCGGGAAGGAAGGTGATGGAATGGGAGCATTTATACCAGTGGAGAAGTCTGATATGTGCTGCACCCTTTGGCAGCAAGAAACTGCTCTTCAGGGGTGGGATGACTACAACGGATAGAGAAATATCAACCCAAGGAGGAGGCTTTAAAGGAGTCTGCGTGGCAGCATGGGTACAATGAAAGTTAGACACACAACACTTGTAGATGCTCTGGAAATCCCAGCAGCAGTGACAAACATCTACCAGATGTTTATGAAACACAACATTGTGCTTTCTCATATCTCACGCACTAGGCAAGATGTGAGAAAGACGGAAAGGAACCATAAACAGTGCAAAACAAGAACAAAAGAAAAGCCAAGACTGAGTCAGGGGTACCAAAGTAGCAGTTGCCTATGAAGAGGAGGAGAAAGAGAGAAAGTCTTTACTTCCTTTGCAGCAAGTTTTGGCAACTTATTTCAATATAACAATGTCTAAACTAGCTTTTAAATGCTCAGTCCAGCTTGTCAGCACTGCACTAAATAAGTGCTAGCTTATCCTGTTTCTTAGCTTCTGTGGTACTAGATGTACCTAAAAGGTATGAACACACAAACTTTAGGTGTATTTCAATTAAACATGTGATATGACATGATTTAAATCAAGCTTGACATACTTCTAAACCACTTCACCACAAGGTTATAGGCCAAAATCTTTTATGTCCAGTTACCAAAGATCAACTAGCAAAAAATAAAAAATAAAAAAGTAATAATAATAATAATAAAAAAAATCACTGGTATAAAACATTAAATCTTTTCAATAATAATTTACAAGAGACAGATTCCAGAGCATTTGGCTTTCGTATATTCACACTGACAATTGGATTCTTTGTAAATATAGAAAATGTTAATTAACCTGATTTACATCTTACCCCAAAGTCTCACACAGACTCACATCCTGATTTTAGTATGGCAGTTTCAACACTAAGCAGAATATAAATGTTGAAGGAGAATAGAAAAGCTGCATTTTCCTTTCCATAATAATATTACTTCTGGTAATTTATTCATTGCAAAATTTCATTACAAATAACCAGATGCCTTCAGTTGCACTGTTTTTGGATACCACAACTGCCAAACCAAACTATTTATCATAACAGAAGGACATATTGAAGAGATGCACTCATTTTGCACTGAAGCTTCATTTTGCCTGTAGCAAAGATGTAGCATAGCTGAATGCCCAGGGTGGTAGCTAGGAAGTTAACATGCACAGACACTACTGAATGAAGATTACTGAGAAATTCAAACAGTGAAATCAAAACTCAATGTTCACTTAACATAATCTTTGCAGAGCCACTCCTTTGTTACCTGCTAGTAAGAAGATAGATTTAGTTTATGTGTTAAAGCTGTTCTCTTCCACAAAACCAAAAGGGACCCATTTGTGTCTCAGCTGTAATGCAAAGTGGGATATGTACAGCAAGGCAATAACCAAATGTAAATCTGTTAGTTGTCTGGGTGGGCTATAATGTCTGGCAACCTGCAAGCTCACATAAAACAGACCTTATACAGTTGAATGAATATTATCAGTGTTTGTTTTTTATTATGTTATGAAATATCTACTGCCTCCTCGGATTAAGATGATAGAGGATAAAATGGGCAGTTTATAATAAATAGTAAAAAAGTCGGATACACTCGCTATAAATTTCATTCTAGACCATGCATGACTAGAGGCAAGACCTAAAGTCATGATTAAGATTAAATAAGTGCCAAAATCTTATGATTTCAACTGGTCGCATAAGCTCTGCTGCATTGCAATTAATTACGAAGAATGGAACTTGCCTTAAATTAATGCTGAATGCAGCTCCCTATAACTAGATGGGAAATAAAAAAATTGGATGTAAATACCACATTGACTATCACCAAAACCCAAAGGGATTTAAAGTTTTTCTAATTCAGAATTGTCTCCTGTTTTGTTTTTTGCTTTTTTTTTTAATAACCATTCACATTTGGTAGTCTGGGAAGTACCAAATCAAAAAAAGAGGCAACAAGCAGTAATTGATTTTGCTCATGTACCTAACTAAGCCTTGCTTATCAGTAAGGAGCAACAATGAAGGGATGAGGCAAGACAAACACAGAGCAATGGAAAAGGGAAAAGAAAAAAAAAAAGAAAAATAAAAAAGAAGAGAAAAAAAAAGAGGAAACAAAAAAAAAAAAGGAAGTGGATGAATTAGAGAGAATTTTGATGGTAGTATGGGACAAAACTATTCAAATATTGCTGCAGTTTATCCCAGAATCCACAGTCTAAACAAGAATTCAGGTTTTGGTGTTCTGGTTTTACTTAATATTTCTTTTCTTCCCACCCTCTTTTTGTCTGATTAAAAGTGTTAAAAGAACCTGAAAATTCAGAAATACTCACATGTCATCATAATCAACCAACACCCTTGAAACAGCATATTTTGAAGACAACATGTTTTATAGAAAACACTTCAACCAGCATTCCAGTATCTTCATTTTTCACTACTACCTACCTGCTGATGGTATGAAAGATACAAGAAAAGATGAAAATAACTATGGAGATGAGCACAGACAACTTAAAGGAGAATCAAGAAGCATTTCTACAACTTTGGTTGACAATTGCTTTGAGAAGAAAGTGATTTCTTAGAGGGCTCTTATTTAAATCCTTCTTGCAAGCCTCAGCCTAAATGTACGGGTGATTTTTCTTCATTTTACATCAGTTCACCCATCCTTGAGAAAGCATATAACGAGATAATAACACCCACAAAGAACTGTTATCATTTATGTATTTACAAGAAAGCATAAGGAAGGTCCAAGTTTATGAGCATACAGTATTTTGAGTAAATTAGGTGACATTAGACTTCTAAACCAGATTTCCATGAGGAAACTATGGCTTTGGCCTGTAGCAGAGCTCCATGAAGGCCAATTGCAAGACTCTTTCTCAGAAATATTTGCTAGCAGCTTGTTGAGATCTTCCCTGGGAAGTTCACAAAGCCATTCTCGTTCCTCTTCTGAAAAACTTCCATGCAGGAAACTAGAATTATACTTTGCAGTTTGAGGCACAAATATAACCTACTCTCAATGCTGGAAAGTCATCTAATGCTAATCAAAATGGCTTTACAGAAACTTCTTGCTGAATTTATAACATTGATTAAGGAGTCATATCTGTACCAATATGCTGCCCTTGATAGCAAAATACGGAATATTTGAAAACCACAGTAGATTTACAATGGAACACAGACCTCAGTTTTTTTCTGAAACTATTGCCTCTGTACACATATCAAATTGATAGTCCAGTATCTGCATATTCTTCTCATTTTTCTTCATGTACGCGTGAGGAAAAGGGTAAAGGAGACAGCAACATATTTTTCCATTGCTAATTTCAGAGAACTTAGTTTATAAATTTTACATTTAGAGAAGACAGAATTTAGAATACATCTTTAATAATGTTTGCTCAGTTATAGGAAATTTCCACCTCACCAGAGACAACGTTCTGAAATCAGTGTGAATATGAAATTAGGATATGTCTTGAATATGGCAATCACCTTAAAGACAGAAAAACTCTTTTCATAATAAAGCTTCAGTGAAACAGTGGCTTAAATAAAAGAAAGGCTTCAGTAATATTATTTCCTTCATCATCTTTGGTAACAGAATTCTGCACCATCTCCTATATCTCCATTACTACATAGTGCAAAAATCAGGGTAGTTCACTAAATAATGGTGAACTGCTTCTTGAGCAGGATTGTCAGAATCTACCCACACTCAGATTTGTGATGTGGGTTGTGATGTAGTGTGACAGTGCTGGACTGAGAGCAGAAGACAGTGAAATATTATACACAATGCATTTATTCCCAGTACATACTTTTAAACACATAACTGTATGATATATACTGTATGATTTATAACTGCGTGATGTTAATGCAAAATCCCAGTTGTGTTATCTCAATCTATGAGACTTACCCATTCACTTCCATCAAGCTGCTAAGTCTTTCATCACAACGTTTTCTAAAAGAGTTGCATTCAGACTTAAATTTTAATGCCAAAACGTATTCTATCAGAAATCTCCACCAAACATACCATATACTTTTCAGTCGGTTTAAAACTGTTTACTCGTTTCACCTTTTATATTGCTTGAAACAATCCACAAACCACTTCTACTACTACATTCAACTCTCAGGCTGCTCAAGAGACAAAACTGATCAAAACTCTCTTCCCGTCTCAGTTGTGCTTCCTGGAGCGTGGATGCAATCTGAGTCTGTGCAGGTTCCCCCTTTTGCTTCCTTCTCCTGGCACAGAAGAGTTCAAACAAAAGGGCTGCATTCCTCAGCCCACCCATCTTTCCTATTTCTGGGAGGAGTGAGTTGGTTCCTCTTTCTTTAATATCTTGCTCTGTGGCATCTGTATCTCAAATAATGGCTGTTATTGCTTTTGTTTGCTTTACAACACCACCATTCCACCAAGCCCAAACAGCTGAGTGAACATCCTAAAATTTGTTCTTGTGTGCAGCCACATTAGCATGCAAAATACGCAAAAATGTAAAGAAAACTGGAGATATTTGTCTCTGGAGAAAGGGAGATCTATGCAGAGCCACTGATGTTATTCGTGATAATAACTAAGAGGCACTCCACTTCACTTCATGATCTGAAAGGAGAGAATGGATCTGGCCCAAAGAAGTCTGCTGGCTCCAGGCATTTCTGTGCAGGTTCTTGTACTCTACCAGAAGGTTTTATCTGAGTAGTATTCACACAAACACGCAGTTCACCACATTGTATATCCAGACTTACCACGCATATGCAACACATGCCTTCAGCTTGTTTGTATGGGTGGACAACAGCCACTGCAAACAAGCTGGGCAGGCTGCACATCCTCTGGTCCCTGAAAGCATGCAGCAGGGCCTGACAATTCACAGTACACAAACTGCGTGTCGTATTTATCTGTATGTCCAGGACTAAACTGATTTGCAACCATGTATATCCTACTGCAATACAGTGCTTTTAGGATTTCAAGATGTATCCAAAATGGATTTAAAGTTAAACAAAATTCAGACTGTCAGAAAGACTTTTTGCAGAACATGTGAAGAAATTAGGACTCACTGCCACCTAGAGGAAATTCGGATCATTACCTTCCTTTCACGTAAAATCTTTCCTCCCTCTCTTGCTCATCATGCAGATATCCTGTACTGAGGTTTTGAAAAGCAGATTAATCTCAAGTTCGTTAAGCAAACAATGACGTGTACTAATTATTTATGAAAAAAAGGGTAAGAGTTAACAGTTAAATATCCAAACCCTTGTACTGCTGAGAACATCTTAACTAAGCTCAATGGCTCTGATTTCCAGCAAGACAAGAATTTCCTTCACAGGCAACAAAAAACTTTGGTAAACATAATAAAATATATTTCAGAGCATGAAAACAAGAAGAATTTGATAAAATAAGGATGGAGGGAGGGGGAAGGGAAGTGAAAGGGAAGGGAGGCTATACTAAATTATCATTCTGGTTAAACATACTCAATCAATTCATGCAGGATATTCCCTAAAATCGTCATGATGCTATTCAGAAGATATTGCTTAGTAATTAACAGTAAGTTTACTAGCAAGGGCATTCTAATGCATCCAAGCTATTCAATTCAGCCCCAATCATGTTTTCCTGTTTTTAAATTCCCAAAGCAGTCAGGAGAAATTCTCTTCAAAATTTTCATCCCAGTGTGTGGAGCAAGCAATAAATTGCAGAGATCAAGTTATTTTTTTCCAGAGTGTAATCATTTCAGTGGTATATGTATGAGGGAGATAAATATTGTTGTATCACAGGGAACGCATTTACTCTACGTGTGGCATTACACTTATTAATTAGTCACTCAGTTTGCCTTTTCTATACACACGAAGACATGGATGTCACCCAACTCAAATTCTGTGTTAGAGAGGACAAGGAATATGAAGTAAATTGAACATGGAGGAAAAGACTCTTCACAAGAGGGAGGCTGACCACAACACTGAAATGACGGTTGAGACAGAACCTCAGCCATTCTTGAACACTATCCAACGTTACTGGTGGCTAAAAATACCTAATCTACATGATACTCTAAGAAATATCCTCCTCCTCTTTTTCACAGCACTAATAAGACCTGAGAAATTGACCATTTTCCACCAGGAACTTGAAATGACAAACAGATTTCTGCTGTCAGGAGAACTGTATTGAAATTTACTTAGCGTCTTCATGCAGGCTGCTGAAGACTTGGGATCTCTACTTTCTTTACTTGCCATTCATACGTGCCTAAGCTGCCAGTGAAAGTGGCTGAAAAGCTCCTGCCAGTTTCGCTTTCTGTCTGCAGATGACAATAAATCTGATGATAACTTTCTTAATAAGCAGTCTTGAAACAAAGGAGCGCTCTCAGGGACCTCTTAAGATAGGAGACACAGGAGACTGACAAGATAGCCACAGAGAAAAAAGCAACAAGAAATCCATGACATTCGAATGCCAAGCAGCTAGAAAAAAAAAAATTAGATAGATAAAGTATTGTCTGGAAAGATGCTCTGAACTGCAAAAAAAGGCCATCACTTCTCACTGTTTGGTTGAAACTGCGTTCACAGGAACAGAGTTTTTCTTCCTTCTTTGAAATGATCACTGTAATGTGGAAGAAATACGATTCCATTATCAGTTTATTCCCCTCTTGGGGTGAACTCATAAGCCTCCCTTAAAATTGACCGTTTGGGTCAAAAGTATGAGGTTATTATATTCTATCACATAGACAGTACTGGTATCACGAAGAGGAATTTCAATTACAGAATTATCTGTTTACCAATATATCTTAATACTAGGCATTATCATTGACTTTTCCTCCTGGGGTTTACCGTCTACATCAAAGTTAACAGACCTAATTGCACCCCGCCATATTACACACAATTTTAAAGACTGAACTCAACTGAAACTGCTTCATCTCTAGTGTCAGAATAGGGACTTAGCACACAGTTGCTGGGAAAGTTATTCCATAGGAGTATTTCTCAAATTCTTTTGTTGTACTGGCACCCTGAGATGGCAACAGTTCAACGCCTCTAGAGATGAGGAGTGAGGACTAAGCAAAATATCTGTTCTAAATCTTTTATATTTTTTCCCTGACTTTGGAGGAACTAGGCTGTTGCCAGACACTTGCAGCAATCAGCTGTTCTCAGACTACTGGGAGAACTTTGAGGAGTCTGTTTCTCATTCTCTCACTTACCAAATAAACCACAGGACTGGGTGATACTACAACCCAGAAGATCACTCTCCAGTAAGCACTAATCTCACTGTTTCCTTCCCCTGCACCACAACTGCGAGCTGGAATCAGTCTTGCACCAGCCCTGGCATTTGTTGGCTTTCCCCATAATAGAATTACAAGCACTAATCTAGCAAAAAACTAATTCCAATAAAGAAGGATTGCTATCTCCTGTTTTACCGAAGTCAGTTGGCTACCGGAAGTATCTGGCAGGAATCAAACCTGGCATGAGAGAAGGGCAGAACTGCAGAGCCAAAAGCAAATGATTAGAAGAGTGAAGTACAATGAAAAAATCATCTTTCAAATAATGATGGTTAAGAGCCTTGCTAGATCTAGCCCTCAAATATATTATATAGGGCTCACGTGACTAATTTCCTACAACACTTTTCCCTTATCCAGCAGTAATTGCAACGGTGTTTCATTACCCCATTCTTACAGACTCGACAGTCAGATAAAATGACCTGGAGTGAATGTTTTTGCTCATATTTCTAGCATTCACTTCACAGACATGCAAGTACTTCTGCATGACCCAGAGCACTGCAAAGAAGAGAGAAGATAGTACCAATTCAGTTGTTCTCAGTATGAATCATGAAATTCGTTTAATTTTATAGCTGCAGATAAATCAGTCAAGTTAATCGGTGCGCCATGAAGCTACTGCATCAAAAGAAAACTTCCCAATAAGCCTTTACAGAAATAGGCAATATTTAATAGTCATAAATCCAAATGTTATTCAGATATTTTGCTCTCAGACACCACGTGAATACGTGAATGTCAACAGCAACACTGAAATACTAATGCTGCTTTTTGCAGGGTGTTTTTTTTTTATCATAGTCAATCAGCCATTTGCTGTCAAGCATTTTACAGGTAGTTTCAGGACCAGTCTTATTTTCAAAATGTTCTTCAGTGACTCCATCATTTAAACAAACCCCCCTTGGATTCAAATAACATCCTATGGTGATTTTTTCACTAACTGTAAAAATGCATACATATGTTCACATATATACTCGTATATACATGAAGCTTCAGGGCTGATTCACAGAGATCAATTAATTCCCTTCCAGTGGTTGCTCAGGAAAATAATCCTGAGCATTATCTGGGTGGTAAAAACTTATGTACAAGATGTAACTAGTCATCAGAGAGTAATCTAATAGCAAGATTAATGGTCAATGTTTTTTTCTTCAGAGGATTTTCTCCATGACAAGGTACAGCTGTCACAGCTTCAACAGATCTTAACTTTTTTGGCAGAAAAAAAGCAACAACAATCTGCAGTTTGCTGAATATTTTCCAAGTGCAGTTCCCAGTTGCCATAGAGGTAGTAGACCATCTGGAGAATCTCCAGCTGAACCAAAAAGCAAGCCGATCTCAGCACTGCAAAAGTTATTTTGAGGTTGTCACATACTCCTGCAGGATCCAGCAGTAAATTACAAAACTACCGCTTCAAAGGCTTCACAAATCCTTCTCTGGGGTTGGTCTGCTGCCTCCAAAATACACAAGAGTTGCAATATGGGCCTACACTAACTTCAGAGCTATCTCTGTCTAACTGCATCACACTGTGGAGCAGCAGCATGTGAAGCCAGAAAGTCAGGCTGTCTTGTATCAGTCAAGTGCAGGAAAGTTTTGAATATTTCTGTGCACTGCAAAGACAGCTCACTGAATAATTCTCACAGAACAATTTATTCAGGCATACTGAGACAGTGGGGGCTCCGGACATACTGCCAGAAGGCTACCACTTGTTTGAATTCGATACTCAGATTTGATTTGAATTAATAAAATATTGATCTCATCACTGAACCAAAATACTTAAAATCCAAGCTGTGTTAATATGCAGTTGGTCAGATGTGTTGCAGGATTCTTGCATATTCTCCTTGCTGCACAAGCCTGTAGGCATATCAAACAGCTTCTGTGCAACTTCAAGTAAACACATGTTCTTTCCCTCAGCACATGAAAACTGAGGACTTGTATTCTGCAAACATCTGGGATTTTCAAGCTACCTGGAGAGCAAGAATAGAAGAAAAGATGGAGGCAGCTTGTTTGAAACAAATTCATTAAATAGCTTGAAACACTTACAGTATTTACATCAGCACAAATTATAACTGACTCCAAAAGACATATACAATCATAAGTTCAGTGAGGATGGAAAAGACTCTAAGATCACTGAGTCCAGCCACCCCCACCATGCCCACCAGCCACATCCCTCAGTGCCACATCTACATGTTGCTTGAATGTCTCCAAGAACACTGACTTCACCACTCCCCTGGGCAGCCTGTGCCAGTGCCTCACTGCAATTTTGGAGAATAATTTTTTCTTAATATCCTATCCAAACATCTCCTGGTGCAACCTGAGGCTGTCATATCTCATCTGTCACTGTTACCTGGGAAAAGAGGCCGACCCCCCATCTCACTACAACCTCCTTTCAGGTAGGTGCAGAGAACAATAAGGTCTCCGCTGAGCCTTCTCTTCTCCAGGCTAAACAATCCCAGTTCCTTCACCTGCTACTCATAAAATGTGTGATCCAGACCCTTCACAGCCCCACTGGCCTTCTCTGAACACGTTCCAGGGCCTCAATGTCTTTCTTGTAGTGTGGGTCCCAAAACTGAACATGGTGCTCGAGGTATGGCCTCACTTGGCTGAGTCCAGAGGGATGATCACCCCCTGCTCCTGCTAGTAACACTATTTCTGATATAAGCCAGGATGCCATTGGCCTTCTCAGACACCTGGGTACACTGATGGCTCATGTTCAGCCAGCTGTCAGCTAACACCCTGAGATCCTTCTCTACAACATGGCTTTCCAGCCACTTTTCCCAAATCCATAGCAATACACGGGGCTGTTCTGACCAGTGTGCAGGATCACAGAATCACAGAATCATAGAATTGCTCAGGTTGAAAAAGACCTTACAAATCATCAAGTCCAACTACAACCTGACCATACTACGCTAACTGTGGCAGCCCTCCGCTAAATCATGTCCCTGAGCACCACATCCAAACGGTTCTTAAACACATCCAGGGATGGTGACTCAACCAACACCCTGGGGAGCCCATTCCAGTGCTTAACAACCCATGATGGCTTCTGAGATTATCCATTCCACAACCTTCCCTGGCACCAAGGTGATATCGATAGGTCTGCAGCTACTAAAATCATCCTTCCAGCCTTTCTGAACATGGGTGTCACATTTGCCAGTCTCCAGTCCACCAGGACATTTCTAGTTAGCCAGGACTGTTGAAAGATGATGGAGAGTGCTTGGCAACCATAGCCGCCAACACCCTCAGCACACTAGGGTGCAATCCATCCAGCCCCATGATCTTGTGAGCATCCAGCTTTCAGAGCAGGTCCAAAAACATCTCATCACGGATTATGCAGGGCCTATTCTGTTCCACTTCCCTATCTACCAGCTAAGGGGTTGTGTGCCCAGAGAGTCTTACTATTAAAGACTAAGTACCTCTGTCTAAGTTATCTCCCACACACTCTAGGAACCTCCAGGATTGTTCCCTATCTGTTGTATTATAAATGCAGATGATGTCTGGGAAGTTCAAGTCCCCCACAAGAACAAGAGGTAGAGCCCTTGAGAATTTACCCAACTGTCTATAAAGTGTCTTGTCCACGTCTTCATCCTGGTTGGGTGGCCTGTAACAGACTGCCATGATAATGTCAGTCTTATTGGCCTTTGCTATTATTCTGGCCCATAAGTTCTCAACCCTATCATCACCATCATTAATTTCCATATATTCACATTCTTAGATAGAGGGCTACACCACTGCCTTTCCTGCCTTGCCTATCTCTTTTGAAAAGTTGGTAGCCATTCATCACAGCACTCCAGCTGTGCGAATCATTCCACTGTTTCCAACTATATCATAGCTTTCCAACCACACAATTGGACTCCAGCTCCTCCTGTTTGTTACCCATGCTGCACACATTAGTGTAAAATCACCTATCTGGACCACCTTTTGAGGGGCGGTAGCCCTAATACCTACCCTCTTGACCCTACTCAGGTGTTTCCATAGCCTCACACCAACCCTTGCATTCTTCCTACAAAAATATGAGTCGTTCTCCTCCTTCAGCAAGACATAAGACTGTGTGGGATCTCACTAGCACATCCCTTTCCTACAAGCACTGGCACATTACATACAGGCTCTGTTCTAGTGACCCCAGTTACACCCCCACCCCCTTCCGTACCTTTCGTAGTTTGAAAGTCTATCAATGAACCTTCCCAACTCCTGTCTTAAGACCCCTTTCCAGCGGTGGGATAAGCTATGCCTATTGGTTGCCAGCAGGCCTGGTCTCATACAAACTGAGCAGAGGTCAAAAAACTCAAACCCTAGCCAGGCACACCAGCCTCAGAGCCAGGTATTAATCCATTGGCCCACCATGTTTAGTTCTCTATAACTGAAGAGATAGAGGATTCGGCACTCAGCCTTGCTGAACATCAACAGGATATTTGTGTCACACATGCATAGGCATAAAGCTATTATCATGGAATATCTAGGGAGAGACAGCAGTCGCTAAAAGGAAAATTGGCGTAGAAACAAAATGCTGAAAAGGCCTCATTCCCTCTCCCCCCCAAAATAAGTTCAAGAGAAACACAAATTCTCTCACTAATTTATTTCAGCCTCATTTAGGAGCCCATTCTGTCACTGTGCAAAGTAGTTATTAGGATCGGAATGATGGATATTTCTGGTCACTTCTAAGACTTGAGCTGAATCTTACCAGATCACCAACTACTAAAACATTGTTTCTCTAGAAAACAGGTTACAGGAAGGTATTTCTCATCCTGGATACAGTTATTCCAGCTATGAGCCATGTGCACATCCACACATAACCTTGGTTCTAACAACAGTGAACAAGGAACTGCAGCAGACAGTGCCCTCGTTAGCACTGGGTCTCTGACTACTCCTGATCAAACCATTTGTTATTAGTGAACTCTAAAAACCAAGTTTTCTGCAAGTCTGCTGGCCATGTTAAATTATTTCATCTGCTATAATACTAGCATGTGAAGCTTTCAAAATTTACAAGTACTTTTGGATGAATTATGTCTGCTGTGGATAGCTTTTAGTCTTTGACTCCTTTTTGTAGCAGAGCAATTCAACTGCCAAATCACAATAGATGAAATTTGCTAAAACATGTAAGCAATTTCAGAATAAATCTATCACACTGGTAAACATCTCAGTGTTAATAGCTAAAGCTAATAATTAACATAACAATAGCTAACAGCTAATGTTATTTTGAATGAGCAGTCATACAACACTTCTGAAAATTTTACCTAGATGTTCTATTTCTTATTCATTATTATTTTTAAAGAAAGTTTTAAAATAAGGTTCTGTTTTCATTGATTCCTATCTTGAAATTTATTCGTATACTTTGTAGAAAGATTTTTTACAACTCTCATATAAGGTGGAATAGAAATAGAATATGAAAACCAAGAGTCAGGACAAATAAGGAAATACGTATCAATTACAAATGCAGCACAGAACATGTCAAGTTTTATTTAAATTTCAAATGCATACTTTAGCAATCTGTAAAACTTTTTGAGCATCATTTTCCCACCTTTCACAAACACAAACTGATATCTGCTTTTCACCCATAAGCACTCAGCCTGGTCATGGCTGTTACTCAAATATAGCTCTTTGCAATCTATCCACTTCCTAACATTGAAGGCAATGCCCCCTCCCTTCCTACCCTGCCTATCCCTTCTGAAGAGCCTGTAGCCTTCAGTCAGAATATTCCAAATGAATCCCAATCAGTGGGATTCCCAGCACATTTCGGTGATAGCAACCAGATCATAATTTTCCAGGTACATCACTGTTTCCAACTCCCGCTGCTTATTCCCCATGCTGCATGCATTAGTATAAAGGCTCTTCATCTGGGCTTTCTGACACACTACCTTTCTGGAGGGTCCCTCCCTCAAACCTCTGAAAGAATTCTGAAGTTTTCCTCCACTAATTCCTGAAGGTTTCAGGCAGGGGGTCAGCAACGTTACCTCTTCTGAAGAGTCCCCAGAAGACCCTACAGAACAGTTCAGAGGCCTATCCCCGCCATCTGCTACAACGGGAACATCCCCAGGCTCTTTTCTGTCCCACTGACCACCACCCTCTTCCCCCATCAAATCTAGAAAATTCTGAACTACTTGTTCCACCCTAAAAAGTGTCATTTTATCCCCATCCCCCTTCATACCTAGTTTAAAGCTCTCTCAATGAGCACTGTCAGCTCCTGGGCCAGGGTGTGTTCTCCCCATGGAGACAAACAAGTCCCATATACAGCCATCAGTCCAGGCACCAAGTAAATTACCCCATGATCAAAGAACCCAAAGTTCCTGTGGTTGCAGCAACTTTTCAGCCACATATTCAAAGCCTGCATTTTTCTAGATCGCTCCGTATCCCTCAGCACCTCAGAACAGAGAGAGGAAAATACCACTTGTGCACCCACTCCTTCATCCATTCACCTTAAACACCTGAAATCCTTTTTGATAGCTTGCAGGCTTCCCTGAGCAGTTTAATCACTGCCTATCCGAACTATCAATCGCAGGTAGTAATCAGAGGAGCGATTCAGACCCAGGAGTTTTTCTAGTGATGTCCCTGACACAGGCCCTAGGGAGGCAGCACACCTCCCTACAAGTCGGGTTTGCAAATGGGACCCTCTGTTCCCCTGAGAAGGGAATTGCCCACCACAATAACCCTCCTGTATTTCCTGATTGAGGCAGCCGCAAGGTGTGGGGATGATCGCCTCACCCTAGGCTCCCTCCTAGACAGATCCTCCCTCACCCCCCCCTTCAATTTTCAGCATCTCAAACATGTTGTTCAGTGGGACATGGGGAAGCAAGCAGGCAGGGGGTGCACCTGTGATGTGCTGAGCTGGGGACTCTTTCAATCCTCTTCATCTGTCTGACTGTGACAGGGCAGGGGGTCCACACTTTTCTGGGGGTATCTCCCTGGCACCCTTCCCTCTGGCACACCAGCGAGTCACTCCACCAGTCAACCTCCTGCTCACACTCCCTGATGGCCCTTAGCCTCTCCACCTCCTCCTTGAGCTCCACCACCAGGCAGAGCAGCTCATCCACCAGCTCATACCTTACACGGGTGGAATCCTAGCCTTTCTGCCACCCTCCCTCTGGCAGCAGCAGACTCAGGCACTCCTTGCAGCCAGAGACCTGAACATCCACAGTTCTGGGCAGGCCATCTGTTTGAATAGTCATAGCTTTTTGGAGCAAGCCCGCTGTCTTGTAGATACCATGTTTAAGCCTATGGTCTCAAAGACTGCCAAGAGAGCTGGTCTCCTGAGCAAAGAAGGACAATGCTTACACACCCTGCAGTCCCCGCTAGCTTAGCAGCCTGCCCACAAGCTGCCAGCCCTCCAGCACAAGAACAGAGCCGTTGCTGGCTTCAAAAAGCCCTAAAAAGAGCTTTTTCTCAGCCTTGCCCAGTGCAGTCTTACCTGCCCTGTAGCTACTCTCTGCAGCAATAGAAAACAATTATGAGATGGGTGATCAAGAGCAGAATCATTCTTTATCAAACTACAAGACACACAACAGGTCTGCCCATGACTAACGTTTGGGATTTCAGAAGAAATTAAAGAAACCATACAGCATGAATTCGGGAACACAAAGCTTTTAAAACATAAAAATTAAGGAATTTAAATCAAAGGCCAGATACTATTTTTAGTTTGCACTGCACGCCAGAGAAAAAGCTACTAGAAAAAAAGCTTATGGCATTTCTTTACTAAACCGGCTCCTTTTGTACTCATGCAAATCTAAGAACAAAGAGCGCCGTTTCTCACAAGTCAAAGACTGCAGAAAGAAGAAAAATGGCTGAGATTTCTTCAGCTAGACTTTACACTTAATAACAATTCTTTACAAACGTTTAAAATAAAGAAGCATCTGAAAGAAAAAAGATGCAGCACTGCAAATATAGTGTAGTGATTAATATCAACCCGCATATTAAACGCATATTTTGCCTCAATTTTCTATAAAGTTAATGATGAGGACATTAGTGGAGTAAAGAATGAAAATAAAGACAGAACATCAGAAATTATGATACCCAGGAGAGAAATAAATGTTAATATTCTGAATACCTCCTAAAGCAAATATAAGAAGGGCTGAATAATCTCCCTGTTAGAATATAGATGTATGGAATAGTCATAGATGTATGGAATAATGTCTGGAATAGAAGTAAGGAATAATCAAGCAAGACTGCATGTCCTGCTATATTATAATACATAATGCTATATTATATAGTATATTCATATTTAATATTATAAGTAGTAACTATTCCATTTGTGGTATCTCATGAGCTGAAATCAGTAAATGCGGGTTCTACATTCAAAAGAATGGGTACAAATAATTCTGGAACTAGACATATTAACTGACTTTGTCAAAACTAAGTCTTTGGACAGATTCTGAAAGAAGAACTAAGGCACAGAGGGGGAAAAGGAAAGCAGTATAAATTACAATGTGGCTTTATCAACAGTAGATTGCAACAGATCAATCTATTCTCTCCTATTCCGCATACCTGATTTATTAGACAGCAGAACATTATTTATCAGGGATTTAAATCAAGAATTTGACACAGTTTACACACAGAAAAGATTTGCTAAAGGTGAAGAAGGCAGGTGCTAATACATTTCTGAAGGCGCTAAGGCTAGAGGTATCAACAGATAATTGCCTGGGAGGCCATGATATAAGGAGAGGTTGCTAGATGCTTTATCAAGCAGACATCCTGTTTAATAAGTTACTCAAAGATCGTAAGGAACAATGCAGATGAAATTAGCAGAGAATATTACCATATTGGTTAGACTGATAAAATGAGATCGTTATACAAGGGTAGAAAGAGCAGATACCTCTACTTGTGGAAGAAGTTGATTGTGCATAGATTAAAAAACAAAACAAAACAAGAAAAAGGAGGTACATTTGTCTGCCTATTTGAGGATGATCATATCCATCCAAAGCTATGAATGAGCTAATGAATTCACAAATGTGTGAGGAAAGGCATTTGTCGTGAGAGGAACGGAAAGACCTAATTGCGTACTGTTCTGATCAAATAGTTTTATTGAAGATGAACTTTAACTGCAATAACTGCAAAGAATTGCAATACAGATTACAAAACTAATACTATCTGCACAAGATCGTATAGTAATGAATCAACTGTAAACGCATCCCTAAAAGTTCAGGAAAAGGATTCCAAATAGAGTAATGAAAGCTTTAAAAAAAAAAAATATTATAATTTTGAAATGTAGACCAGTAGGCTTATAGAAGGTATTTTATAAATGGATAAAAGATTTGTTTGTAATAAGAGCTCTTATTCTTCACAGAAGCTTTCCTGGTTAGCTACGTATACCAAAGAAGTTACATACTATGGGATTTACCCAAACCACATACCCAAGAGGACTGGTAATGACCAAATCGCAGTCAGAAATGAATTATTTCCCCGTGGTTGGTCCGTAGCATTCACTGGTTGAATTTTAGTCTACTTTTCCACATTCCTCGCTGTGGAGTGAGGCAGCATAGGCTAAATACAGGGGCAAGTCTAACAAATACCATAATGGTGCAGGACATGGGACACTGGTGATCATTTGCATTGTCTTTCTGAGACTTGCTGCATTTGTGCCTTGGCCCTTGTCTTACAAATCTTAACGTTATGGAGTAATCAAGAACGTTTTGTCACAAGTGGCATACGGTGGCACATTAGCAGATATTGGCAAAACTTACTGTTTTGCAGCTGTTTGCACGATTGCACACAGACCACTGGACACAGACAACTGGACCGGCACCAAATAGCTTTCCTGTGTACCAGTAGAGTCAGAAAGACCAAAATTCATCTCCCTGATATCAGACAGATGCGCCAAATCAGTGTGCCTGATTTCAAATTTGAAAACAATGTGAAGAAATTCTTTAAAATACGTATAGATACATCACATCAAAGTAGTGTAACAGGAGGAGTGGGATGGCAAAAGGTTATCTGGCAACTCAAGAAAAGTAAGAAACACTTTTTATATTTGAATTAATAGAAAATTCTCTGTAGGTGAACAGGTAAAAGCTATCTTAATAATTTCTCTTTTTGCCTTTAGGAAGGATAGTGATAGACCGAGCATGATACTGAGTGATATAAACGGATCTTTTTCCATTTTAAATTGCCAGGGGAAGTTTACACAGTTTGTTGCTGTTTCTGAAGCCTTCTTGTCACAGTTCTTGTTCTATTAAAAAATGTATAGTAATTCAGAAAAAAGTTTTTCCCCTTTAATTGATTTGCCTCACATGGAAACAAAATTCTTTCTTGTTATTAAGTGTCACTTGAGAGTATTTCTTCTACAGCTGTTTGGAGGACATTTTGCTCCCATTGCATGTAGCTACACATATGTGCTTTTTCCTAGCAGTAGCAAAATCTCAGTGAATGCTTCTCCCAGCTTGCTTTTGTATCATCTGGGACTCAACAATATCATAAGCACTGTTGTTTAACAAGTGTGAAAAAAAGAGAAAAAAAATTATTGCCACTTACCAGACATGCCACTGTGCAAAGACTTGCTGACCTTGTTGGAAAAATCAGGGCAATTGAGACTTGTCTAGTTATAAGGAATCATCCTCTAGACACGGAGTCAGTGTGGGTGGTTCCGTTCACACATTCAGCTACTGCAGCACATCTTTACCTCCAGGCCTTTATATATCCTGTTTTGAAGATAGATGGAATTCTGAAATTGCATTGGACTCAGGCAGGCTCCCAGACACTCTCAAAACTTGCATGCATCCTCAGATCTGGAAATCACAAAGGACCACCTTCCAAGGTCTGGAACAGCAGCCAGTTAACTCTAAATTGAAAAGGCAAAAGACAAACAAAAGAATACTTTACATACATCTTATCATCATTTACCTGGTTCTATTTATGTGTTACATAGAATGAGTTGAGTATTTCTTAGAGTCACATAAGATACCTTTCACAACTTCCAAAAGGATTGCCTTGCTGTCAAAGCAATTCTTAGCCCTAGTCTTCTTTTTAACAGTCTTCCACTTCTGTATAATCAATAGATATCAAGATGTTATAATCACAATATAATCAAGAGTTAGGCAAAGTAGACAACGATAACAAAAAGAGAATAAGTGGAAGAGCTTACCCTTCGGCTGAGCTCACCACAAAACACCAAGAGAGGTGATCTCCAGAAGAGATCCTTCCCCTCTGGTAGCCAGCTCTTAAATAGGTCTAAATTGCCTTCACCTGTGCTCCTCTGGCTGACTCATGGCTAGCCTCAGGTGATTAATCAGAGGTTCAGGCCGTGACTCAGCAGTTCCCATACACACTTCCCAATGTTTGTCTTGGTAATATATTGCACTGTTGCAAGATAGATGAAGATGCTCCCCGATCCTACCTCCTGGGTGTTCATATTGCTCTCAGAAAACAGTTAGACTTTGCCTTGGTTTCACACTGCTTCCCAGTGTCATCTGCTCTTGTGGCACCAGAATTTTGCTGGCTTAATTTGAATCTTTATCAACACGGACAACTTTAACCTAACTTTCTTTTAGACAAGGAGAAATTCTGATCCACATAGAGAAAAACGAGGGATATAAAATGATCATGAAACTCAGCATAAACACTGTCCCAGTTGCTCACACGTTAGAATTTATCACCAAATGCTGCAGTTCATAAAACAGATTTAAATTCATTTGCTATTAGTTTTGCTATTCCCCTCACAGCAGATACGCTCACAAGAGTAACGGTGCCTCTGCTATATTAAAGCAGAAGTATCAGCTGATCTTTAGCTGAGGGCTATAGACCTCTCTGCCTGCAGGGCAGGTAGAAACCTGTGCTCACTCTAAGCTTAGCGTTTCCTGCCTTTAAGCTTTAGGAATTAAGCTCCACAACTTTGAAGGCGGAAGAGAGAATTCCTTGTTTTAGACCAGCTTTTAAAGATTTCCCTATCAAGCTTCCTTTTGTAGGTTCTAAGCATAACACAACCTTATATTTTCCTGTTAGATTCCTCTTTGGAATTAACTGATTGTTGAAAGGTATTGCACTATTATTATACATATGATAACACCTTGAAATAGTTAATTTAAGCAGATTTTAACAACATTTTAACAGCTGAATTAATCGCTCTTATTTGAAAAGTGATCTGCACGCCACCATCAGCCTCTCAGTTCCTACTTTGGTAATATCTTGTAAGCCATGTGTTGAATTATTCACAGCATGAGATTGAAAAGAATGATGAAAATACTATGTCGTTACATAAAATTTTCCTTATTCTATGCAAAGCTTGGTGTTGATTGCCCACTGGTAGAAAAAAAAAAAAAAGCAATTAAGAACATGAAGGATTGAGACAAATTATTAAAAACATTACAAAAATGGATACCATAGACATCAATGCTGACATTCATCATTGATAGCATAGACTATGGTCATTTATCAGAAACATGACAGCAGTATACATACATTTTTACAAAAATCAAGACACTTAGAAGTCTTGAAGCTTGAATCAATGTTATAGCTTGTCATCTATGCAAACAGTAATGAATATGAACTCTTGTACAGAAATTCCTCTTCTCCTTGCACCTTTAATTTAGTTATGCAAAGGAGCTCTGGAAACACTCTGTATGCTACCATCTGTTTGTATGCTATCTCTATGCATAAGAAGTAGAGAAACTCAGAGGCAACCCTGTCAGTGATTTCACCCTCTTTCAGGCAAATTTCACAATCAATCTCCACACGCCTTCCCCTCTCTTTCCCCTTTTCTGTTCAGTTCCTCAGATGAACAGTTCCACATCACCTCCATCTTCTGCTTTCTGGCTCCTTGGTGTTGCATCACCTATCATTGATCCCACTATACTGTAAAGCCAGGGGATGCCTGCAGAACACAATCAGAAGTTTCTTTGTCACATCACTTAATTCCCTGGGTTTTTCTAAATGTTCTGCTACCTGTAGTTTATTTGGCTACTACTTATTTTTTCCCCTCTCTCCTCCCTTTTTTCTCCCTGTCCAATACAGTCAACTGTACTCAAACAAATTCTTCATCTAAATGTTTGAAGGATCAGGTGCCCTTGAGAGCAAGCCATCGCTATAATTTCTAAAGCATAACTTAAGATAAAGAGTTTTTTAATTCTGTTTTTCACATTGAAAAACTACTGTTACATCAATTTTAGTCACTTTAACCTCACAGAACTTAATTTACAACTTATAACTCCAATATTTCAAGATACCTTACTTCTCTTTCCCCTTCTAAAACAACCAAATAAGTCCAATATTTTTTCTGCATAAAATATAGCAGAAGCTGTGTTCCAGGTGCTCCCCTATCATTTTGCTTTGCCTCTTTAAACTTTATTCCTTCCATAAGCAAACCATGAGGTTTCATTCTTTAGCTTTCCAAATAGCTTCTCCTAGTCATCCATTTAGACTTTCTTTTTTGTAGAACTCCTAATTATGTAATTGCCAGAGAAGGTTTGTTGCAAAGAAACACTAACACTATGCTTATGCATTTCCATGGCATTAAATTAAATAATTTTGTCACATACTCCTTAGCTTGACATACACTTTACCTCAGCTGCAGAAAGCATAGTAGAATCTAAGCACAGAAGTTAAAGCCTAAAAATCTGAAGAAAGGACTGAGCACTTCTGAACTGAACTCTCAGTTTTAACAGTTAGTTTCAACAAACTTAGTTTAGTGAGAACTATTGGTGATAGGTGGATGGTTGGACTGGATGATCTTCTAGGTCTTTTCCAACCTTGGTATTTCTGTGAAACCTGTTCTTCACAGTTAGGATTTGTTACAGGAAAAAATAAGTCGCTGTTAACACAGTTTAATGCAGGAAGAATTTAACAGTGTTGCAAAAAGAAGCTAGACACTACTCTGTCATCAGCGACCTTCCATAAAGAAATGAAACAAATGAATTCTAGGTAAAAGAAAAAATTGTAATGGAAAAAATGCTCTAGCAATTCTGTATAATGAAATCATGAAAGACTCTTACTATTAATTACAGCTTCTTTTTACTTCACATGTAAAACAACGATACCTGGTGAGTAGGGCATTTAAGTGCTGAAAATGAAATAGCAGTTTGTCACCGTAAGATAATTACATCAGGCTTTTTATAAAATGCAGAATAACTGACAGTGAAGTGGGAAAAGACACCCCAGAGGATGTGAATTTCCCCTTGAGGAAGCACCTAAGTGTATTACCTGTTTATCTGGTTTGGGGATTTCCACTAATTATTCACGCACGAGTTCTGAAGAGCATCAGACACCAGACAGCTTCTTTATTTCTGTGGATCTTCTTAGGATCCAGATTCTCCCATATCTGTAAGCAGCAAATATGTTTGTAATCTTCAGTACTGTTCTTTTTCAATATCCCATTCAGCAACATCTCATCCCTGCTGGAAGACATACTATATACAGAAATCTAATTTTCTGAATGTCTCTGACTTTTTTCAGCTGATCTTTACAGACACTTAAATATGTCCTTTTTTCTCCCTCAGCATCCTATCAAGGCCCCTGTTAGCAGTGATGTGTACTCTGTACACATCAGCTCCTGTGTTTGTCCCTTTGGCTCTTCTAGCAAATTCACATTCTGTCTGTAATAGTTGGTGATCTTGAAAGATTTCCAGTTCTAAGTATAAGTGGGAGTAGTGGAGCTCCTTGTAAAACGACACAAAGGTTATTTGGTAATCACATACCGGTCATTTGTCTTCAAAGGCTCTAACCAGAAAGAGATGCATAAAAGGCCAGGATTTGATGTTCTTTATCTCTCTGATCAAACACTGAAGAAAAAGAGTGTACTCCTTCTGAAGTCATTAGGACCTAAACTCAAATTAACTCTGTGCTTAAGGACTCCAATTCATGCGACTTTCCAGTACTTCATCTGTAAGCCAAACTGTGGAGTGTGCCTTTACTCTGATGTTGGTCTACTTATGATGTCAGTCAACTGGAGTCAGAAAAATTAGGACAGTGATCTTGAACTGATTAAATGTCAGAGTAATGAATTTCACATGCTGGAACACAAAAACATCAAGGAGCCTGTTTTTTAAGCACCCCATAACAGAAATGAAGAAGGCCAATGACAAAATTTAGTAATTCCAATATGTGATATTGATGTTAAAAAGAAAACTTCATAGGTGACATCCTGGACAGGCAGATGCCTTTAATCCTCTGATCTCTGCTAGTGGAAACCACAAAGGAAACCAGGACTGCATCTCTTGAGGTAACTGGCATTTGAACCATGAGGGCATCTAAAAGTTCAGAGCGTACTAAGTTTGTATGTGTGACTTTTCATCTATTTTCTCCATTTAAAGCGTGAATCATTTCATCTGGAACTTTGGCTTGACCTGTTCAGTAGGAATGATCAGTGATACGCACGCACATATTGAATGCTTAAAATAAATCACACAAACTTGCTGCTAACACATTTCATTACAAAGTAGGCGCTTCTCTATGGTTAGCAATAGACAACACAGCAGTCCCCACATTTTACTCTGTTGACACAAAAACCAACTTAGGTAGATCCATTTTACTTCAAAGTTTCTAATTCTTTGCTCATGCTGAACACTTTCTTCAGGGATTAAGGAAAAGATGTAACAGAGGGGGAAAAAAAACCAAACCTCTATTTCAGATAGAGAGTTAAAATCATATAGGATGCAGATACTCTGATTAGTCCAGAAGTATGCAGTGGGTCACTGAAAACATCTTTGTGAAAGGGAAATAAAACAGCAGTAGCATGTACAGAGTTGCAGTTGTATTCTGGGTCATCTTCCTACAGGAAGAAATAAAAACTATGCAGCCAAACCAGGGTAGTTACCACTAATCATATACGAATTTCCAATAAATACAGTCCACAACTTGCAATAAGAGGTTGAAGCTGAAAAGTAATTTTCTCCAGCTCTATCTCCTTGCTTTTTTTGCTAAGCCTTTTGTCAGGAGACCGCTGATTGGGTACAAAAGCTCAGTGTTACTGCAGTCTGCAGTGACCAAGGTGAGAAACTGAATTGAAGAAAGGAAGGTTTTCAGTTTTTCTTTGTTAATCGTCATAAAGCGTTATCCCAATGTCATTTTTCATAGTCAAACTGCAGATTTGAAAGAAAAAGGTCAAACTTTCAAGCTCACAGCCATTTGGCAACAAGGTTACTTTAATATTTGTGACAGCACTTGAGATCATAAAATGGTGTGGTTCCAGTTCAGAAATAGGCACTGTGCAAAAGCATTTGTTTTAACGCACCCTTGACCGTAGAAGATCAGCAAGTTCAAAATTCAGTCAGCATTATCCCAGGTCTGAGCTTTTGACAGGTTAAATACAAGTTGGATGAGTGCAATCTGCTCTAGATACAGCGTGCATTATGAATGCACTGAAAGTTGGGCCGCAGAATTTGATAATGCCAAAATGCGTCTTGCAGTTTAGCATACCTGTTTCTTATCACACTGACCGTCCTCCATCCAGCTCCAAAGGAAACCTGGGAGCCATGTTGAATGAGCTTCATTAACCAAGTAATACATCCTCGTCAGATTTCTTGAATTAAAAGAGCAAAGAGTGTACGCACAGCAGCAGCCCAGCCTGCCTCTTCTGGCCCAAGGTAGCATAACTTCTTCCCTTCTACAATTTTCCCTCCACTTTAGTTTGGCTGTTGTCTTTGTTCCACATTGTCTCCAGCCACTTTTTACCATGTGTTCACTTTCTACATCAGCCTTAGCCACCAGAATTAGAAGATAAGTTTGCTGTATCTCTAGCGCATCTGTAATCAGTCATGGACAGCACTCGACATTCGGTAGCAAATCTGTTTCTACAATTTCTAAGGCTACACTCACAACCTGAGCCAAGATATCAAAGATCAACCCCTTAAAAAGTGTATGTGAACCTGGCTACTTCTAGTTGTAATGGCTATGCAACTTCTCAGCGGTCCCTGCTATTTAACCAATGGGACAGATAATCTCTGACAGACAGGCAGCTTCAGGAAAGTAATTCCTTCTCCTGGCGCAGCTGACATGTTCACTCATTCATCTCAGAAAACAAATTAATTCCTTCAGTAGATCTCAATCTAAAACCAAGCAGATAGAGAGAGATGCACACGTTTCTAATAAAAATGTGATGACTATCTATTTCCTCTGCGGTAACACAACTTGTTGCATTCTGACCAGTCGCAACCTGAGGTCAGCAACTCAGCACCTCTGAAACAGCGCTGAGAAAGGGAAGCAGTTATTCTTTCTCTCTTCTGCTGTTCTTATTCATTGTTAGTATTCTTTAATTTTTGTGAGCACCTATTTATAGAGAGGGAAGCTATAAATACTCAGTGAAGGAGAATCCAGACTTCCAACTAGCTTTATTCAAACTTATTTTTACTGTATTCAAACAGTGTTATTTCAGGCAGGGAGAAAAAATGTTCAAAGAAATATGAAACAAATGCTATTCAATAAATTATCTATTGACCAATCTGCTTAAATGCTACCCAGATGTATATAATGATTAGTTACACAGGGAAGAAGAGAAGGGAAACTAAGAGATGGATCTGAGATCGGCAAACTTTGAAGCAGTTCCACCAAGTCTGCTGATCCTAAAAAGGTGACCTAGGATTTCAGGAAAAGAGCTTAACGAAAGGCCTTCCCATTGCAACAAACATATATAGGCAAGCACATATTAAGGAGAAGGCAAATCAGAGGTGAGCTTCAATTTCTAAAAGCACCTTCACGCTCTGGTCATTGTTTCACCTTTCCCATATGGAAGAAGAGAAAAAGGTGTTAGAACTGCATGTCTGAAGTACAGCTACACAATTAGCTAGGAAGGAAACTAAAATGTCCAGGACCTCAGAACAGTCAAGTTCAGGGCAAATCTTTCAGCACCTGTGGCAGCAAAAGACATATGTGGAGCCATGGCCATGGCCTGATGTGAAGCATTACCGGCCTCCAAGACTGTCAGAGGCAACAATGAGGGAACCTCTGTTAAGAGCTATGGGGCTGTGTTGACTACTCTGGTTTCAGGTTAATGAATTTGCTGGTTCCATGTCTAGCTGCACTGATCAAAAGGTTTAAAGAGTTGTGTGCTGAATTAAATGGGCCACCAGTCCGCCTGGGTTTTCACCAGCTGCGCCCTCTATGCAGTGTCTCAGTAGGAGTCACTGCTTCTCTGTCCACTGCTTTTTCCAGAAATCATATTTAATCAATGCCTAAACAAGATACGTATTCCTCCAGAGAAGTGGAAAAAATAGTTATTTACACTTCAACTCTCTGATTTCTATTTTAAAGAATGGCTTCTTATTTTAGCTTTGAATTGAACAGGAGACTAAGACTGCTTCATTGTTTGGACAGCAATTATTTTTGGTTTTTTTTCAAAGCAAATTTGGATCACTCATTTCTTCTGCCATTGGAAAAAATCAATGTACCACGCAAAACTCAGCTGGAGAGACACTTGTTTCAATTCAGTTCAATTAAGCAAAAAGGAAATAATATCAATGTGTTCTTTGACTGCGTTTCATATGTAAGTTGTAGGCAAGCAAACAAATGAACTTTTTTTTTTTGCTTTTTTTTTTTTTTACATATATGTATGTTAGTCCACTTGCTGCAATGACACATTCATTCACAACAATAACAAACTTTCTCAAATTTTTAGAATGCTTTTTCATTCACGTATTTCCCAGGATATCTGTGTAGAAGACACGGGGTTTGGAACTTGATGATCCTTGGATTCCCTTCCAACTCAAGCTCCAAGCTATTCTGTGATTCTACGATTCCACAACAGGGTAAATCAAATCCCAGCCTTTTGAAGGGAAACAGGAAAAAACATGGATGATTCTTATCTATACTTCATATATTAAGGCTACCAGTAAGAACAACTCCAGTACGTCATATATTTAGCATAAGCATGTTAGAGAACTGAGGCTGCTCTATAAGCTCCCAGCCACAAAGTCTGGAGGACTAGTTCAGCTCTTTTGCCCCTTGGCTAAAGCAAACACTAAAATTATTTTTGTACTAAAATTAATGTCATTCCTCCTCCTTCCATTATCAGGCTGTAGATGAGCTTTGCCTGTCTGAAGGGCTTGATTGTTACTTGTCATCACTATTTCCACTGAGCCAATCAATATATATATGCATTCATATTTACAGGCATTTTCTCCCTTTTTGATTCTATGAGTCTACGAACTCCTTTGCAGTGGGTTCTACTGTTTAGAACACTAATATAGGATAACGCTTCAATTTTGTCAAGCACTAGGAGATAAATTTGTTGCTCCAACAAAAAAATAATAATCATCTAAAATTCTCAAATACTTCTACAGAATTGAGTCATAGAATCACAGAATTGCTCAGGTTGAAAAAGACCTTAAAGATCATCAAGTCCAACCACAACCTGACCATCCTACCCTAACTCTAACAGCCCTCTGCTAAATCATGTCCCTGAGCACCACATCCAAACGGTTCTTAAACACATCCAGGGATGGGGACTCAACCACCACCCTGGGCAGCCTATTCCAGTGCTTAACAACCCTTTCTGTAAAAAAGGTTTTCCTGATATCCAACCTAAACATTCCCTGGTACAATTTAAGGCCATTTCCCCTCCTCCTGTCACCTTCAACAGAAAGAAGAGACCAACCCCACTCTCGCTGTAAGCACCATTCAGTTCCCTGCTCCAGACTGAACAGCCCCAGTTCCTTCAGTCTCTCCTCACAGGCCATATTCTCCAAGCTCTTCCCCAGCCTTGTTGCCCTTCTTTGGACTTGCTCCAGCACCTCCATGAGGTGCCCAAAACTGAACACAGTATTCGAGGTGAGGCCTCACCAGTGCCAAGTACAGGACCAGGATGACTTCCCTGGTCCTGCTCACCACAACATTCCTGATCCAAGCCAGGATGCCATTGGCCTTCTTGGCCACCTGGGCACACTGCTGGCTCGTATTCAGCCCACTGTCCATCAGTACAACAAGGTCCCTTTCCATCATCAGGCAGCTTTCCAGCCTCTCCTCCCCAAGTCTGTAGGGTTGTCTGGGGTTGCTGTGGCCAAAATGCAGGATCTGGCAGTTGGCCCTGTTGAAACTCATGCAGTTTACCTTGGCACATCAATCCAGTCTATCCAGGTCCCTCTGTAGTGCCTTTCTCCCCTCCCACAAATCAACACTTCCTCCCAACTTGGTGTCATTTGCAAACTCAATGAGGATGCACTCAATCCCCTCATCAAGATCGTTAATAAAGATGTTAAACAGAAGCAGCCCCAGTGCTGAGCCCATAAGGTAGGTACAGCTAGGTGCAGTGAAACTACAAAAAACTTAAATAAAAGCACAACTACTTTTGAAAGACATCCTACTAAGGACACAAGTCATTTGTGAATAAATTATCATTACATCCAATTACAGCTATACAGAATAGAAAGCTAAAGTGTACCAATGTTTCATTTAAGTATAACAAGTTCCCATGGTCTAGTTTGTGAACTGAGTAAGAAGACACAGTAAATCTTGTATAAAATATAGCACTCAGCCCTGTTTGCTTGTATCAAAGCTATCCAGAAATAGTACTTTATATATGTACATTTTGTTCCCCTCTCCTGGATATACACTTGTCATTTCAAATACCAAATACTTAGCAGTCATATATATATATGTTTTGCTTTTTGTTGTTGTTTTCCTAAAAACAAATGTCAAATTTTTGACAGTTACAAGAATCACCATATTTTGAAAATAGAGAGCACTTACCTTTACTTCTGGAGATTTCTTGATTTTTTTCCTGCAGTAATTAAAATTCAAAATAAAAATAAATGCATTGTTTTAACTAATGGTCACAACCTAAATTGTATACAGACAGATTCAGAATATCTTACAGTCTAGTTCACCCTCCTTCTGTTCCAAGCTATCAGCTATACTGTGGAAAGAATAGTATACTGCCTGTTTTTTAAAATTTCCTAGTATTTTTGACAGTGGCAGCAATTGAGCACTTGAACACTTGACCCAGAGAGGTTGTACAGGTCTCTGCCACATCACCTCTATCTTGGGAGATACACAAAATTCTGATGGCTAAGACCTTTACAAAATCCTATGAACTTACGATTTTATGTACCTGTGGGACAGGCAATCTGCCCTTTCATACAGTGACCACAATAAACAAAATATACCACGTGTTCAGTGTTAGAAATACACTTTTTGCATTGTCTTCAATGACAGAAGAAAAAACTACATGGACTGACTCAAGGCAGCAATTTGTCCCCAAAATTTCAAACTCTAATTTTTCACGGTAGCTGCTCAAGATGTTCTCCATTTTGCGTACTACAAAGCGTTCTTCAGAACTATTTTCTTTTTTATGAATTCATATCAGGAAAATGGTGCTGGGAACAGACTAAAGCACTGCTAAAAGCCTTTTTCTATTATAAGATATATTCATTTTATATATTTGAATAGAAAAAGGAAATACTCATTTATCACAGAATCATCAAGGTTGGAAAAGACCATCAAGATCATCCAGTCCAACCATCCGCCTGTCACCAATAGTACTCACCAAACCATGTCCCTCAACACAAAATCCAAACGTTCCTTGAACACCTCCAGGGTCAATGACTCCATCACCTCTGTCTAGGAGATTGCAAACAATTCAAGAAGAATAAAGCTGCAATCAGAAATGCAAGAGTGTTTTATAATTCACAGGGACACGGAAACATGTAGCCACCATTAAACTGAACAGTGAGTCAATCTGATTTCTTTTTGTAAAACGCTGTTGCAATGTTCCTTTCAACCCAATCCTGCAAATCTACATCAACACATGTTCTTTTTCTCTTGTTGTTTCCAAACAACCAATGGGTCAAAACCTGGAAAAGTATATATAATACATTTTCACAAACATGCCTAACGTTTTCTGAATACAGTTAAGGTATTTCCTGAAAAACACAATTGAAGCCTAAATTTCCACATCAATCTAAAGCACTGATTTTCAAGTCATTCCAGGTTTAGCACTGCTTAACTCCTTTGACATTTCCTTTTAATCTCTGGTGAGCATTTGGTTAAAACAATGTAGCCAGTGCTTTCTTTTTGTCTTCACAAAAGAGGATATTTTTCTTTTCATTTTCTCTTTCTTCAGAGGTCAAAGAGCAAAGCTCAGACTTTGCTCTAACAAGCCAGCGTAACTCAGAGAGATCACTTTGACTCTCACTCTGAGAGGACACTTTGTCACCTTATGAGCCTGACTAGTCTAATCTATGCTTCTTCCATTCTTTTAGTTTGCAATTAGAAAGAATGGGATGTTTTTTTTCCAACAAAGCTGCAGAGCCCATACCTGTTGCTTAGGCTACGATGAGCAGATCTGAAGATTAATCCAGGCACTGATTAATAAAATGGAGCAGCCTTGCAGGAAAGCAATCCTAAAAGCCTCAATTTCAATGAAGAGGAGAAAGGATTTAAAAAAAAAAATAAAAAAAATAAAAAATACAGGTGCTATAGAAGAGTAAGATATCAAAGAAAGAGGAATTAACTCACCCCCCTCCCAGCAACACTTCATGAAAAAAGAATGAGTGGAGGAACGCAGCCTTCTCTGGTTCAAACTCTTCACTGGAAAGTGAGGGAAGACCCATGCAGACTCTGGCTGCATACATTCTCCTGGAAGAACTGCTGGGATGGGGAGAGAGAGAAGAAGGGTATATCTAGGCTCCCCCCACTCTGGGCACTCACGTGCTCATGTATTGGCTCAGGCTGTGACCTCTGTGGTCCATCAATACGGTGACAGTTTGAAAAATATTAGTGAGAAACTGACAGCCATGCAGCACAAGCCTTATTGCTTAAGGAATAACACTGATGCTGGGGCATTCACTTTTTCATTGGGGAAACTCTAGGAAACGATACAAAACTCCAAAGTGTGACACAACAAAGAAAAGAGAAGTGATAACACAAGCTCCCAAGTGTCTAAAGTTTAACTACAACAAAGAGCAGAGCTGAAAACATCAGAAACATTCATTCGACACAGGAAGAGAAGTGCTGTGAACCAAGGTAAGATATGATGCTTTAGTGGCATAAAGCTAACAGATGGAACTCAAGTGGAAAAAGGAAGTTAATGTGAAAAAAGTAGACTAGCAACTGCATCCCTGTAATAAAATGAAAGTACATAGAATTAAGGTATTGTCTCCTGTGTAATTGTACACCCTCACTGTATGATCTCGCATCCTAACAAATGCGATTATTGGCATCTTGAGCATTTGATCAATTCTGCACTGGTCCGGCGAGCGTGAGTGCTAGGAGTGGCAAAATTAAGAAGATGCAATAAAATGAAATGGACTCCAAAGAACAAACGATTATCTGAATTACCAAAGCTAGCATTCTGCTAAATACTACCACACCATATCCAGCATTCCATTTTTTTTTTTTTTTTTTTTGTAACTCCAATTCCCTATCCACATTAAAACAAAATGCTCTAAACTAGGCACATAATACACAACTGTAGGCTAGAATTTTTTTTTCTAATTACAGTGACCACCCACGATTAAGGTGGACAAATTAAATATTTATGGGACAAAACAAAAGGGAGTCCTTCCACTTCACGACGGTAGGACGACAGACAAAACAGGGAAAAGAGATAAATTGAAGTAGCCTTAGAAGTATCAAGAACACCGAATATTTTTACGCTCTTTTGAAGCAGTGTCAAGAGTATAATTTCAGCAGGGAACTCTGCAGCTGCATCAGCCAGCATTTCAAAAAGGAAATGGGTCAGGCAGTAAAAGCTTATTCTTCAAGTCTTTTTTATATTCCTGTACTAACGATTTCAAGATTATTAAGGGTTTTGTGAAGGCAGAAGATTTTTCTCTCCTCAGCATCACTGTTTCAAACATTCATTCTGAATCAAAGAGGTAAACAAGGAAACGTATGCTGCTGTTAAGATCAAAACTCTTCCAGAAGCAGTTGTCGAGTCTAGGGCCACTATCTTCTCATCACCCACCTTAACTTTAAACCGAGGGTTATCATATTGAAAGTATGATCTGGATTCATTAAATCGGGTGGAGCAAGAATTGGCCACGTGTAAAGTGAGAGTTTTGTTCATTCACGCACAGAGCCCAGTGAAATCGGTGGTAGAATCTAGAAGAAAAAGAGAAGAGCGGCAGGAAAGTTATTCATTGTGCTAAACTACATTAACAGTAGCATGACAAGGAATTCAAAGCCCATCTTAACACTCAGAAGTCAGGAAATGAAAATTTATGGTTCCCACAGCCACCATAATTCACAGTCTTGGACATATTCATTATTTTATATTGCATCCTGTTATTCCTGTTGTTCCATAAAGTGCTACTTTGAAATCCTGAACAAGAGAATGTAAGGCCAGTGAGAATAATCCTTCAGTGGATTACACAGTCATATGCTCGAGCCTGTCCAGTCTCTCTGTGAGCAAGCAGAAATTAAACGTAAAACTCAGATGCATTTTGTCGGAACTCAGCTGCACTGTAAATGATAGCACACCTAATTGCATAAGTCAGTCGGTATCAGTGCTCCACGCAGCTGAAGAAAACACCCTAAGGTTTGAAATAAATTAAGCTGGACACAAGTAACACAGTTGGCAACGTATGGAAAGACAAGCTCTTAAACTTCTCTGTGTTGATATGTCACAAAAGCTCAAGAACTGCAGTTTTCCACTGCAAGGGAAAGCAAGCCCAGAATTGTAGAATCGTAGAATCATCACAAGGTTGGAAAGGACCTGCAAGATCATCCAGTCCAACCGCCCTCCCATCACCGCTGCTACCACAAGCACTAACCCAGATCTCGCAGCTCCTCGTCCAGACTCTTCTTGAACACTGCCAGGGACGGCAACTCCACCACTTCCCTGTGCAGCCATTCCATGCCTCACCACCATCTGAGAGAAAAGCATAACTGTAAGAAAAATTGAGTTTTCCTCTGCAAGTTACTGTCTTCCAAAGAATTGACTCGAACCCTGAATACACAGGAGTCACCTTGAATGTACAAGAGGATAGGTTTGACTACAGACAGATAATGCCTTGAAACTACTTGTGCTTATGATTTTACTGTTTCATTTCACTCCCTGCACTCGGGTATAAATAAGACAGAGAACAAGGTATTTCAGAAGTGTGGTGTCAAAGAGGGAGTTCATCTCGGATAAGCATCTTCTGCCATCTCAGCCTTCAGCATAAGCCTTACCCAGTCACTTCTGCTCACTTTTGCACAAAATTTCACTCGTTTTTATCCCAGTCTCTCCCCTTGTGGTTGAAATAACGCTGGCTCAACTAGGACAGTTACAGTGCAAAGTACCCCCAACATCTTCAAAAATAGCCTCAAATATTCTTTTAGTCCACATTTTCATTGATGTACAAGATTTCCTCTGCTTCCCTTTTCAAGCCGTGTCCTTAACAACTTACCCATTTCCTTTGCCACCTTGGCAAAGTGAGAGATAGGGAATGGCTCTTGTAGGCTTGATTTTTTTTAATCAATCAGTGATCTCAATTGCCCTTCTTTTGTCAGTCTGGTGTATGAACCTGTAAACACTTTGTCTATCTGGCCACATTACTATGGTACACTCAACAACAAACTCAGCAGGATACTAATATGCTGTCTTCATTAACCTTTGTGGAGCGAGCTATTGTCCACTGTATTTACGCCTTGCACATTTGTGATGTCTCAGAGATCCATAAGGGGGATGTTAATGGCAACAAAAAGCCTATGTGCAAAATTAACTGTTCACTAAAAAGGAAGAATGTTTGCAGGTGATGACAGACTTTTTTTTTTTTTTTTTTTTAATCTTTTCCTTCATCAAAACTTTGGCAGCACTTGAGACAGTAAATGGAACAGATAAATTGATCAGAGAGACTTCAGATCAGAGCTAGAAATAAGGCAAATGGCAACAGAAGCTGCACCCAGTGGGCATCCAAAATAAAGAGACAGCTTTTGAGAGAAAAAGCCATCAGAAGGCATCAGCACTGGCTAGTGAGGCAGGGGCAGTTTGATGTAATATATTCCCTTCTTGAAACATTACCATCATAGCTCACAAGACAGCATGGAAACCAGACTCAGAAAGCTGAGCTGCATAATGATTTACAGTTAACTTGTGAGGTTAAACACCTAGCCTTTGATTTACCTGTGTAAAGTCCATCAAGTATTTAAAATGGGCTTCTCAACTTACAGCTCTCAAAGATTGAACACCTGAAATTCAAAGTAACACTCAAGCTGCGCAGAGGATGATTACTGAATGACTTAGAATTTCATTTTTTTTTAAGTAAAAAAATAAAAAATGCTCGGGATTTCTGAAGGAAATCATTCTACATGCAGTAGTTTGTTAGTTTCTCACCTTCTCAATGCAATAATGAAATGACTGCAGGTTAGAAGCATATGAATTGCTTGCATTTTAATTAGAGTAAAAAAAAAAAAACCACAAGACTTATGATACTAACATTTCAAAGACATGTAAAACCATAACTAGAGAGTTACAGCTGAATGAGCATAAAAGCAAATTTAAGATAGCCATGTGAATAAAAATGAGGAAGGAATTCTCAGAGCCTGTAGCTCTCACGACTTGATGATTTGCTTATATTAAACAAAAACAACAGACAACGGAACAAGAGTTGACATTGCTGCTCTATATTAGGCAGTGAGTACCTTTCTGGCTGCCATCTCAAAGAAACTCAATAACTTCTCCTGGATGGAGGAAGAGCCCTTGCCTCAGACTGTGAGGAAAATTAAACCATAATTCTCTGTCTTTCAGTTTAACCCAAGTCTGTAGAAGTCTATAGAAGAAGCCTAACTGTACTATACAAGTAGAGAAGAGCCGAAGTCACCTAGACTCAGCAAAATCAGTAGAACGGAGACAGACTTCTAACTTCTGTATTTCTTATTTATACTTTGATAAAACAAAGAGATTTGAAAGTTTAACAGTACACATCACTGTCCCATTCTGATTGCCATGCCTTGTGAAACTGCTATGTACCATCCCAAGTACTCTTCCAAGCAAGAGAAAAACCTTCATTACTCATCAATAAACATGAAAGAATGGTCTTAGAGAAATTTAGCCACTGGAATCAAACAGGTCTCCACACTACCCTTTAATAAGGGACTGAAGTAAGGGGCAAACCTCTGCAAAGGGTCAAACATTTGAAAAGCTTTGCTCTACAGCATGGTGCCAAATGTAAAAAGAACAAGAAAGAAGGTGCCCAGTCTTTTGCTGGGCGTTTCAATAATTTTTGTACATTAAGTGAATTAAGTGAAAAGAGCAAGAGTTATTTTCAAAAAAAGCATACACTGAGGAATAAGTACCCGTTAATTACATTGCTTTAGAGATGAAAAAGATGACCATCATTTGTAACCAGTGATCTGGAATGTTGTTTCTCTTTCTTTTTGAAACTCAGGCAGGAATATTTAAGATCCAAATTACTGATTTGGATCTTAAAGCAGCAGATGATACCTGGTGCTTATTAGCCCCCCCCTTTCCTCCCCCTATGCTGCTAAAGAGGATTCATTCTTTTTTAATATAAAAACAATTAATGCAAGATGTGAAAGGTTAGGTTTTGAAATAAGATGTGATACGAAGGGGATGGCAGGCACCCTGATGAGCAGCAGATTGGCTCTGATCTTCCGCAAGCTGAGTGTAATGTTGTTGTTCTGCTATGGATGAAAGGGCCCATTATCCCAAAGATAATTGCCCAGATGCCACACCGGTGAGGTCGCAGAAAACTCGGCCGCGGTTGCTGAACCGGTATTGCTGCTAATTAACGCTTAAGGCTTCGGGCAGCCATTTTATACGGACCTCTCCTCAGCTGCATATCTTCCTCATCCTATTAAAGTTAACTGCTTGCTCACCCTAAGTTTTGCTGCAAAAAGAAAACATTGTCTTGTCTGTCCAAAGAACAAACGCTTCAATATTATTTCTACAGCATTAAAGTTCATCTTTTCATCACCCTCTTTATTTCAAAGGAGCATCAATTATTTACCAAGGTCAACCAAAGATTTGGCATCTCCTCTTGTTTCATGCAGGATAAATAAATAAATTAATTAATTAATAGGACAAATCAGATATTGAAGGTAAAACTGAGGTTTGGAAAAGAGCTGAATGATAGGCAGCACGACACAACATTTTGACTTGCCACGATGACTATTTTATCTACTCTCCTGGATTGCGTGTCTTGCTTAAGATGAAAGCATGAAATGAGGCCATCTGCATTTGGCACTGTCAAAGACAGATCTATATTTCATCCATGCCTGCTTAGGGGAGCAGTTTCATCAATAACGCTGCAGTAAATTCCATACTTGAAAAACTTCTGAGTCCCCACAGACTCCCCCCTGATTTTAATGGGTATTTCACATGAGTGCACGCATCCACGCAGAGTTTGCCAAAGCAACAGAGGGTTAACCATGAAAGCAGTAGGCACGTCAAAAGGTAGTTTGTGTTCAACATTCATTTGCTGGTTTGTTTGTTTTTCAGATCCTATACATTCTTCCTGCAATTACCAAAACTTGACAGTTCTGCATTTCTATAACAAAACTGAGAGGAGTTTCAACTCTTTGCCCTTGTGAATTCAAGTCAACTATCGAATATCTTTATAACTAAGAAGCATTTACTGTCACAAAAAAAAAGTTCTGAAATTGATCAAAATGGCTTTAAAGATGGTCACATTTAATCAGAACAGTCTACTTTGTGCTTTTTATCATCAAAGTGAAAGAATCTGAGATGTTCTGGGGACAGTTCTTGTCCTGTTTTATTATTCATATTTTATACTTATATATTTTTGGGGGGGAAAAAACATTCTAATATCAGCTGTCTCAATCTCTGTTAGCTTTATTCTCTGGACCATTTAACTATTACTAGGGGTCTTCTCCAAGATTTCTGATGAAATTCCTCCACAAAGAACTTGCAAAAGCCTGAATGACCTCCACTGCTGGAAGGCTTGCTTTCGTCCAGCTTTGCCTGGCTCTGCTTTTGCCTGCTACTTGGAATGTTTTGACTTTGCAACTTCCAAACCTTCTCTTTCACTTTAGAGGGCTATTGCTCCACATAGCCTCATGCAAGATTTATTCCTGTCTTTGCCAACAAATTCAGATAAAGTCATGTTTTCTTGTTAGTTTGCTTCCCGGCAGCTTCTTTCCAAAACCCTTTTGGCCAAGTTTGCTTGATTTATTATAAATATGTATTATTGAGGCCATGTCTGCCCAGCTTTAAAATTTAGATCTGCATTTAAGTATATACATTATACGTACATACCTGTATGCATATCTTTGAAGAAGTACCACCACGGATACCCTAGGGTATTCTCCCAGATTTTTCTGATTATATGAAGATGTAACATTTTTCAAAGCCTGGAGAAAAAAACACAAAACAATAATCCAAAGATGGGCAGTATAAATAGTGATAGCAGAATGAAAATAAAAAGAAATCTGAAAATGCATCTCTGGGGAACCATAGAAGCTGTTGTAGAATGGCTACAAATAGGTAAAACCTACACTGGAGAGAAGATATAGAGTTTATTTTTTCAGGATGCGTGAGAGGATTACATGCAATGTAAATCTGCTCTGAGAAAACTTGCAAAGACTAAGGTCATCTTTTTACTGAATATATAGCTTTCAAACAAACCTAGCTGTAAAATCATCATTTTTTTGCATACACATGTATGCTTATACCTACAGTTTTGCCACAACACAAAGAATGATTCATCAGCAGAACACATCCCATGAGAAAGAAAAAAAATGCTAGGCAAATATTAATTCAATACAGGCTCAGAGCTGGTCACGGCCTCGAGGCCTGCTGTCACATTGACATTATTCTACGCATTCGAGATTTACAGGTTCTAATCTTGGAATAATGAAAAGATAGTGGAAGGTAACGCACAAAGTCTGACATGGAATGCAATACAACGACTTATCTAACACTAAGGGCCAAATCTATTTGTATGTAGCTTCAGAGTGCAGAATGTCTGATTCATAAAGGTGCGATTTCCTTGAAAACACTGCTATAAAAAAAAATAATTTGCTTTTTCCTATGGAAAATGCTCAAAAATACTTTTTCAGCCTTCCGAAAAGAAGTAAGTTTGGGTTTAAATATGTGAGCATAGTGGTAAAATCGAACTCCAGGTTTTTCATGTTTTTGTGTTAATTTATGTGGTATTACACAGCTATAATATTCTCTTGCAGAGACACAACACACAAAAAAACAAACATCTGACCAATCATCAGGTGACAAGTCATCAGGAACACGGGAAGTGAAAAGACTTTGCAGCACATGCACATAAGTAACGCATATCAGAAGCTGAATCTGTTGGAGTCCTAGAATTTGCTTGCAAACAGGATTTAACATTCCATAGATTGCTCAATATAATGCATAAATATCTAACTTCCAAAGCAGGCAAGGAAGAAAAAGGAGAGATTTTCTGTTTTACATTAGTGCATCTAGTACAAGCTAGTTGAACTAGACTCTCTGAGCAAGATGAAACTAAAGGTAAATATTTTTAAAGGCAAATTTGGAGAAATTCGTTCCTTGAGTGATAACATAAATAATAGTCACAGCAACTCAACGCTTGGAAATGAAATGCTGGTATCCAATATTGTCAAGCACAGCATGTGAACATTTTTGGAGAACAAGGAAGATGTGAAACAAGCAGTATTTAAGTATTAATGGCACTGAACAGGTACTTGACATTTTCAACGTTTAGTCAGTTTTGCCTGCAATGCAGATGTGTGTGCTCTTAACATGTCACCTTTTAGCACCATGGTGGCCAAAGTTTTGTTCTCCTGCAGATAGTGAAATAGACAATGCCTTTGGAGTAACTTTCATCACCTAGCTTTCTTGAACCACATCTGCCAGCATAACATACATAACGACTTTCTGACTCTTTCAAAGCGAATGAGGCTAAAAAGGCATCTTTAACAATTTCCCACTGTATTGGGATACCTGTTTACAAGACTTGTGTGGAAGTCTCATGAAGGTGGCCTAGTAATAAGCAAATAAGGAGGCACTCTGCTCCCTCCAAACAGTATAAATATAAATTTGTGGGTTTTTCAATCTATTGTATTTATTTGGTTACACTTATGCTCTCCTTTTCTAGGCTCCAGAACTGGATCTGATATGTGGTGACCTGGTTGAAGTATCTGAATAATATCCTGAGCAATTGCTGAATGCAATACTGGAACACAATCTTGAATGTATGGGATTTAAGAGTCCGTCCTGCTGCAATGTGTGGACTGAAGTTTTACATCAACATTAGCAAAGATATCTGTATCTCATCTATAGGCTGAGAATACCAAATATTCTTTCAAAGATCTCTCTATAATCCAGACTCTCCCTGTCTCCTCCAAGTCATGCAGCAAACCATTTATCATCCTTCTGTTCCACCTCTCCTGCTCTCATGGTGGCCTGCCTGCCTTGCTTACAGAGCCAACCCAATCTGCAGAACACATTACTTGACAGCAATGAGATTTAATATATAACACCCAATCTTTAGAAATAAATATATAGACTAAAATAAAATAGTAAAAATAAAGGAAATTTAGCTTTAGCTCAGGACTGCAGTGTCTCTGAAGGCATTAAAACCTCACAGAACTGAAACCTTTTAAAGCAGTTTCGAAGAACAATAAACCAACCCAGAAATACTGCAGAGAAGCAATAAACCACACTGAGCAATTTTCTGAGTTTCCTCTGACACTGATAATGTCCCGGTGGGCAAGGAAGCAGAAACTACATCTCTGCTTCTAAGCTGCTTCCACTCCATCCTGCGGTCTCTGTGCCTGTTTGGTTCCAGGATACCTGCTTCCCAGTAAGAAATTCATCTCATCTCGATCTGTTTGACAGGTATGCACACTTAAGTAGAATAAGAGTACTGAAGAGATTCAAAAACCAGGAAATGACGAGAAGTACGAGAGAAATTGAGCAGTTTTCTATCCTCTGTGTTAACTGTATCCCTGCCACTTAGCATAAGCTCTTCCACTTTTCTCAGATAGTGAAAACAGCAGCCAGATCATCTTTTCTGAATATTGAGAACACTGAGGGTTCCAGGATGCAACCTGGCACCCACATATAAGCCCACCCTTTGCTCCTGAAGAGTTTAGTTCTTCCATGCAATGACAAAGCACAAGAAGATGCACTTTTTGCAGGCTCAGAAGATTCAGATAATCCAAAAAACAATTTCTGCTTCATTTTTATGAAGACCTCATTGCTGTAACTGAACACAAACTAGTTTCTTTAATGAAGGCTCAGGGAAGAGGAAAAAGCGAAGCACCAATTTTGCCCGTATCTCCCTTCTCAATTTCAGTCAAATTTACCTCAGTGGGGTTTTGTTCTCCCCCTATCCACACCATTCACTGTAACGGCTGAACAAACCCAGGCAAACCCAGACCCCTTGCTTAGGTCACCAGATAATGCCATCTCTGATCAAAGCAGGAGCTTCGTGGTGGTGTTTGCTGCCTCTGACCATCCTTCTTCTCATTCCAGCAAACTCCTCTTTCTTCCGTGCTCACATCAGAGCAGTGCAGCGTGTGGCTGTCCTTGCTAAGCAAGCAGCAGAGATGAAGGTCTAGGAAGGCTGCGTGTGGACCTGTGAAAGGGTTTGCTGTATGTTCACAGTCTGCCTAGAAAGAAGAAGAAGAAAGCAACACCCAAAGAGGAAGAAGAAAGCAACTGACAGTCTTTCCAGCTGTGCAAATGCCAGTTTCCCAGGGTGTACTCCGCTGAATGAATCGCTTACATTCTGTCCTTCCTTTTTCTTACTGCTAACAGCTCTGATTGAAATTCCTTTCCAACTCTTCTTCCCCCCTTCTCCAAATCAAAGTCATCACGTAATAACCCAAGCAAATGATATCACTACAATGTAGCCATTTGTTCTTCAAAGCTATTTGCCCGTTTCATTCAAAGTAGTTTCACAGTAATGGAAATGCCATTCAGAGATGAATAACTTAATCCTTTCGCTTAATGGCCATCCCTATCTCTTCTGTTTGATTTGGTGTCCATGCTGGCTCAGTATCTGTTTAACTGATATTTCTTAAAGCAAAGACTCTATTTTTTAATATATTTGCACAGTGGCTAGGCAAACTTATGAATATGCTCTTGTAAGTGCTTTCATTTTAAGAGAAGCACTGCAAATATAATGCTGATTTAAATCATCACTGCCTGTCAAAAACAATCAGTTATTTTTGACTTTACAGGTAATTACCCTAACTGAATAACTATAATATATAACTGTAAGATATATAGAGAGAAATAAATGGAATCAACAGCAGAATGCAGATACTGATACTCTCTAGCTCCACACTGCTAAGTACACTGCACAGTGAGATTAGTTTCTTTGTAGGAAGACTGTCTGATTGCATTGTTCTAAGTATAATAAGTGTATTACAGATTACTGGACAACCTCATCTAAACCAAATCCTTTATTAAAAGCAATTACTGTGTTGGAATTTAGTCTTCCTTAAGGAGGACTGGCAGGCATGATATATCTGTTAGGGGCAAATTCACTTGTCTTGGGCACATGGTGGAACTCAGAAATCCGAGTCAAGGAGAGGCCACTTTCATTTGGCATCAGACATCTAAACACATCAACACCAGTCAGCATGTGCAGTCACACTATGATGAGCAGCTCGTTCCAGAAACTTTTAAGGAGATGGTTCACCATGTCTTAACTTCATGTGGAAATACAGCAATTAACCACCAGCTGATATGTAATTCAACATCAGAAATACATAACAGTAATGTTCCAAGCGTCTCTGTGGATCCTTTCATTTTCTTGTGACCTCCCAGTCTTGTGGGCATCACAGTTACCAGATGATAACAAGATAATTAGTCTTACAGATTAAAACTGCTCTGTATGTTGCCTATCCCTCAGTTAAACCAACCAATTTAGAACCCCTGTCTTGCTTCCATCTGGAGTCTGTAGAAACTGTAGCTGTATAACACGTCACCATCTGAAATAACAATCTTATCCAATCCCGTGGCCGCCTCTCAAGACTCTCTTGCTGTTTACAGCCTTTGTCTTCTATTGCAAGTTCTTCCAGCCTTATCGTTAATGACCAAGCGCATCTCCCAGAATCACAAAGCACACCGAGGTTTGGTAGGATTTACCTTACTTGCCTCCATAGCCATCTGCAATTTGCTGCCAGCCCAGACATCTTTTTTGCTGTTGTTGTCATCTTTTTTTTTTTATTATTATCTATTTCTGTTTAATTAAAAAGTTAAAAATAGCAAACTATACTTCGCTGTGTGTATTGTGCATTGTAGTAGAGCTGAGACAGCACAGTCAGAAGCTACACAACGCTCCAGTAGACACTGTGTTGTTTTCTTTACTTATCAACCAACTCATTTTCCACTAAGTCATTACACGTGAAATCATGGATTATACATTCTACACCAATACTGGTGTATCCCCTGATATTATCATAGATTCATAGAATCATAGACTGGTTTGGATTGGAAGGGACTTTCAAGATCACCTACTTCCAACCCCCTGCTATAGGCAGGGACACCTCCATCTAGACCAGGTTGCTCACAGCCCCATCCAGCCCGGCCTTGAATGCCTCCCCCAGGGAAGAGGCATCCCCAATCTTGCTGGGCAACCAGTGTCTCACCACCCTCACAGGAAAGAATTTCTTCCTGATATCTAGTCTTAATCTACCCTTTTCCACTTTAAAAGTATTTCCCCTCATCTTGTCACCAGGTACCCTAACAAAAAGTCACTCCCCATAATACTACAGCTGTTTCCTATGAAGAGATCTATTTTTTTGAAGGAACAAAGAAAGCTCTAGAAGTTTCCTTAATATCATTCTTTAGTTTGAAGAAAGCAAAAGGCATCTATGATCCTTCCCTTATACTTTACAATATCAAGGGTCCTGGCAGCATCTTTCTTTCTCCTACTATTACCAGATTTAGCAGTCATTAATACATTTTCACACTGTTGTATTTTTGGCTTTTTTCCTCACTCCTTTTAAATATTTGTCATGTGCCTCTTTCTGCCACGAGGAAGCAGCCATTTGTACACATTAGTACAGCTAATATTGCCAGAGTACATAAAATCCTCCAAAACTAATCATACTTTAAGACTACTGATAGATTCCTTTTGTTTTTTTTGGTTTGCTTTTGTCATGTGAATATAGAGCTTGCAGATATGACAGAAAACAAAACACTGCATAAACTTTGTCCTGATTATTTTCCAGGGAGCTTCAGCTGTGAATGGGATTCTTCTCAGCCTCATTTTCCTTCTCAGATTATTTTCTTAGTTTCTTTGATCCCTTTACCGCTCATGGGCCAGTAACCACGCAGAAACTGACAGAGGGGTCTGTTTCATTCAGTGTCTGTGTTTTAACTTCTCAGCTTCTCACCACCACCAACTCAGTGCTTCACAATTCTGACCAGCTGGATGTCTTTATGGGACAGCTCTCAATCACTTTGACTAGCACCTGCTCGCTGCTATCACAGGTCTGTATGGACTGTTGCACCCAGCAAAAGTAAAGGATTAACACTATTTCCAGTGACTTTTGGATCAGTTTAATCAGGCTAAAACCATCTGGGTTATTTCAGCTCTCTTTCCAAACTTGCAATAATTACGATGTTTGTGTCAATCGTTGCCAACCAGCTGCACTGAACAGAGTTCTGTGACTGGCTCATAATTAATTCTCCTTAAAATAATTGTCATTTCTCTGTAAATAGGAACCAGGATCAAACGGATGGAAAGAAATTTCCCTTCCATCCCCACCTGCCAGCTTTAAAAAAATATTGGATGTATCCTTGGCACCTCTTGCTCAGACCAAATAAATCTGGAACATATTACACTGTCTATACAAATGGCATTTGTTTATATAGAGCAAAGCTTTCTGAATGCAAGACTGTCTTACTCTCCAATAAAAGCTATCTCCAGCAAATATATTAGCAACAAGTAATTTAATCTATGTTTAGTCAAGTAACACAAGGCCTTCTAACAGAGAGGAGGACAGCCAGGAGGAGAGAAACTCTAAAGGAAATGAGCTTGTAAGCAGAAGGATTTCAGGGCATCTCTGGCTTACATCTTGCAGCATATACCTAGTTGGAAAATAAACATCATCAGCCTCTGAAGTAGTAGCCTATTCCTGTCAATAGCTGCATTACAATGTGTTAAGGTATAAGCCAAACCTCTGAGCTGTGGCAGCCCCTGTGCTGAGAAGCATCTGCTGCTCCCCCTGTCACTTTACACCTTGGCTGCTACACCCCTCTGTGCCCTGGGTGTTAAATTAGCTTAAAGCAGTATGGGGATTAGTTTCATCTTCCCAGTTAACATACATTAAATAATAAAAGGTTGTGTGCAAAAGTGTATGTGTGTGTGTATATATATGTGTATATATATATATATATATATTTGCATATGGTGTTTAAGCCAGATTCCCCTTTGCCCCAAAAAAGTGGGGATAAGCAGCTTCTTCTCCTACCCTGTCACCTCCGAGTGCCACAGCAAAATCTCCTTCCCAGAAACTCCACAGCCCTCCTTTCCTGAAGGCACATTGCCATCTAGCAACAGCAAAATGCAATCCACAGCCAGTAAAGGCACAACAAGGTGATTCACACAAAGCAGACACACGCACCGTGTCCTTTGGAGTGACCTCATGTCTGGCTGCAAGCCCAGGCTGGGCAGGGGGTAGGAAGGTGAGAGCTGCACAGGGCAGGTAGAGTCCAGCTCTTGTAATGCTGCACACACCATTACCTCCTCCTGAAACCAGCCTCAGACAAGGTGATTGACTCAGGTCCTTGGGCATCCCTGGCAGGGGAAGATCCTTGGAGACACCAGAAACTCCCTACAGCAAGGTGGTGGCAGGATTGGCTTCAGGGTGACATCCACCTTTTGCTGGAGGAAGGGCTGGATGCCATCCACAAGGACTAAGACAGGCTTGAGAGGTGGGCCCATGGTAACATCATGAACTTCAACAAGAACCAGCGTAAGGTCCTGCACCTGAGTTGGGGCAATCGCAAACAGATACAGGTTGGGCAGAAAATGGCTTGAGAGCAGCCCTGAGGAGAAGGATTTAGGGATGTCAGTTGATGAAGGGCTCAGTATAAGCTGGTGAAGCATACTTGCAGCCCAGAAGGCCAACTGTATCCTGTGTTGCATCAAGAGAAGCGTGACCAGCAGGTCAAGGGAGGTGATGCTGCTCCTCTTCTGTGCTCTTGCAAGACACCACCTGGAGTACTACATCCAGTTCTGGGGCCCCCAACACAAGAAGGACATGGAGCTGTTGAAGTGGGTCCAGAGGAGGGCCACAGAATGATCAGAGGGCTGGAGCACCTCTGCTACGGGGCAGGCTGAGAGAGCTGGGGCCCTACAGCCTGGAGAGAAGAAGGTTCTGAGAAGACCTTATAGCAGCCTTCCAGTACCTGAAGGGGCCTACAGGAAAGCTGGGGAGGGACTTTTTATAAGTGCATGTGGCAACAGGATGAGGGAAAATGGTTTTAAACTGGAAGAGGGTAGATTTAGACTAGATATTGGGAAGAAATTCTTTCTGTGAGGGTGGTGAGACATTGGAACAATTTACCCAGAGATCTTGCGGATGCTTCCTCCCCGGAAGCATTCAAGGCCAGGCTGGATAGGGTTGTGAGCAACCCGGTCTAGATGGAGGTGTCCCTGCCTATAGCAGGGGGTTGGATTTAGGTGAACTTAAAGGTCCCTTCCAAATTAAACCATCCTATGATTCTATCATATACTCTTCTGGCTACAGTAGGTACAGTGGGAATGCAAACTTCTCTGGAAAATGGGCTGAAAGAAAGGGCAGAAACACTGCAGGTTGTAAAGAGAGGCAAGAGTGGCTCAAGATCTTAAGAAATATCTGACTTAGTTACAAGGCAAAAAAGTTTTGAAGTTAGTTATCCAAATTATTTTTTTATCTTTATCTTATATCCTGTGGGGTTTTTCCCACTCCTGTATTTTATACTTAGATTTTAATATAGAAAGTGGGACTTTGGCACTAAATTTGATATTACCCAACATAGCTTGAGTTTAACTGTTCAAACTGCTACAGGTTTTCAGCACCAGTGACTTCCATCAATAATGGTGGTCTCTCTCATTACAACACATTAGATAAGGGAATGGACTACAACACATTGCATCAATTGCATTTCTCTGTAAAACCCACTGGAATAGTTTGAATGTTTTTCATGAGGATGCCAAACCGATGAGCTTGACTCAGGTCCTCAGCAATGTTTAAAAAGAAGAAAAGCAAGAAAAAAAAAACATAGGGTTATTTTAATCAATAGCATCCTCTGTTAGCAAGGTCCCTACATGTCCTAGATCAAAGAAACACAAATCATCCCTGGTAGGATAACATACCTCACAGCCAACTTCTGAGACTGAAGTGAACCAATCCATTTGTGAAGCTGTGCAAGCTTCAAGCCAAAAGCACCTCTCACTGATTTAGTGCTCAATACTGTACAGTGACACAAGCTATTGCTCGCCCTATAAACTGCCTTGCAATAATATGCACTCACGAAGGCCTCACAGAACAAAACGCTTTGATGAGTGCTACTGTGGTGCTTAGAATTACCAAGCCAGATTGCAAGTATTTATTTCACTGTCTCAGAAACGAATTGAAAAAAGAATTTCTGTTTGGAACTGCACTGCAGTTTCATCATTCTCTCTAATACCTTCCTGGAAAGCCTGACACTGAGCTAAAAATGCAATAGCTTCAAATTACAGTTGTCCTTTTGACCAAAAAATGCAGGCAAAATCATTCAGACAGAGACAGTTACTTCACAACACATGCAAATCTGTTACAGGAAATACTTTGGGCTTTTCTTTTTATAATGCCATCTCACATTTTGATACCAGTTCACAATTCAATTAAACATAGAGCCCAGAGAGTTAGAGTCATGTATTAACAGGTTTGAGATCACTGTGTGTTCACACACAGATGGAAATACGCAGCTATTCCAAAGGAGACGATATCAGAAAGATAAATAGCCATCAGGCTAAACGCAGCTACTAGAATAAAAGGTAGCCAGTAGACAAACCCCACTGATACAGCATTACATCATAGCTATATCATTGCTCAAGGTTAAATTAATTCTTGCTGAATGTGACTCTTCATTCAGCAGTCCTTCCACAGTAGTTTGCAAATGATTCCAGACAGCCAGTTCTCCTTATATAACATCCAGAAACCCAAACACACAGCAGGCTCTGCTGTCACAGTGGCACTGCCACCCCACACCTTGGCTGTGGCATTCCCTGGCTCACAGACTGAAACGGCTTTAGTCAATACTGCCCTGACAAAGGTGATGCTTTTAGGTGAACACCTGACTCACTTATCTCAACACCCCCATCTCAAGTTCCTTAAGCATTGCTTATTTCTCCAAATTATGTCACTATCTGAGATGTCAACGTCAGAAGATTTGAACATTTTCTGTGGCAGTGCTGTTAGATGCAAGTTATATGCAGCCAGCCATATGCAAGGCACATCCACGTTGCACAGAAGAGCAGTGTCTGCATCCCCAACCTGCCCCAGCATCAGATTCGATACAGCAGCATCCCCACAGCATGCTCCCAGACCAACCAGCTTTGCAGAGACACTAACTAGCACAGGGTCAGCCACTACAGCGCTGGTATGGCACATCCAGAAATCAAGTAGGAGTCTTTGTGTACTCTGGTAGACATCCACTTAGTCAGATTTCTTTCCAAATTCAGCCTGGTGACAGAGATGAAAAGGGTGCAGACAAAGCACCTGCAGAAACTGCTCCTCTAGCAGGCAAAATGAAACACTGGTAGCTGCCAGAAGGGCTTAAAACCATCTGTTAAGTCAAACTGCCTTAGAATGTTTTTTAATTTATAGCCACAATTTTTTACAATTAGTCAAGTTCTCCCTGGCTCCCCTTGCCTACCTGATTCAGGAGCATCTTGGTGACAGCCAGAGCTTTAGCTGCCCCACTTGGGGCTTTCCTGGTTTGTTGTCTTCATGTTCCAGTGTCACTCAGGGCCTGGTTAGCAGAGATCTTCCTTCAGCAATCTCAGAGAAAAAAATCTCCCTGGACAGGGGAGAGAACTACTAGAAACATAAGATAAATGCGTGAATATATGAAAACATGAAAAGAATGTGCAGGTACTGGAAATTCCTTGAACGCTGCATTGTCAGCACAGTCCATATTATCTAACCCAAACTGACCTAAGGTCTTCCTGTAGTTAAGAGAAACGAAGAAGGCCCTTCCTGGGTCACTTTGGAGCATTTAAGTGAGCTATAAATCACTCAGGTTAGCCTCTCTCCTCAGCGAAGGCAGAGAGAACGATGTTATTAGATGGTTAATTCAGCAGTCAACAGCCGGGAAGAAGTGAAATATTTTCATGTCAGCTTTAAGAGTCCACACCAAAAAAAGGAGCAGATTTTGGAACAAAATGGTGGAACAGGATTCACAGATAGAAGGTGCTTGAAGTTATGCTACTGCATACTGTAAAGAATCACAGACACATCTGTGAACACACAGCCTCATTTACACCACTGGTCTTGCTACGTGGGAAAACCCAAATGCATAGGCCAGCTGTCTACTGATTTTCCAAGCACTGAAAGGTTGAGATTGACTCCAGGTGTGTTCCATGTAGGCCCAGGGACTAGAGAACAGCAGTAGTCCTTAAATACACTGATTAATCATTGGCTTGCCTGCCCTCGTACCAAGAGTATGTTCCCTGTCATACACTAAGGTCTGACAGCCAAATTTCACAGCAAATACAGATGCATTCAAAGTCCTTGTTGCTGTCATAACAGAATTTGACAGCAGCCACTACTACACAATTTTGTTCTCATTTTGCTAGAACTGCAGAACTCTGGCCCTTCATTTCAGGCATCTGTGGAACTATGTATTATATGCTTTATGAAAGCACTGCAGAAGACTTTATGATGCTGCAGGGACACATATAAAATAACAATGTTAAGGATGTGAATAACATCCACTAGCCAAGAGGAAAAAAAAAAGGTATAGCCCTCTTCCTTTTAATAACTGTCTGGTGAGAAGAAAATTTACACTGTGGGGCCACGAGGACCTCTGTCATCTCGTTGCTATTTTTTGGTAATAGATTAAACTTTAATAAAAAGTGCAACACACACCTCAGACATCCATTTTTAATATGACTACTAAACTCATAATAGATGTATGCTTTCAGTCGTAACAATGATTCCTTATTACACTAATGACCTTCTTGCCAGTAACAGAGGAGATGCTATTAATACATTTTAATTCTGTTAGAGGACACCGTTTATGTGCAAATCTGTTTGCTTCAATCCGGTAAAAATATTGGAAAGTCACCAATTTGATGTTGAATGCATATTTAAGATCTCACCCCTTCTGCTCCCTCTTCCCTTCCCCCCCCCCCCCCCAAAAAAAATAATACCAGCCTGCCTCAGCCTGAAGCTTCAGGTTACTTAATATCCCGGTATCTATTTCTGGTAAGCTCTTACCAAGTACTGCAGCAGTTCTGTCGACCACATTCTGCAGACTCGGACACCACCTATGGAGCATGGCAGCATATGGCAGCGTGGCACTGCAGAACACCAGGCCAAGAGGAGCAGATATCTGGTGAAAACATGTCACTATGTTGTGTCTGCATACGAAATCGACTCAGTCTGTCAACAGATAGCTAGATCCCTGCAGTCAGTCATTGCAAGTGGCAAGTCCCGAGCTGTTCAGATCAGTTCACTGGGTTATCAGAGGCTTCCAGGTCACCTAGAAGGTTGAGCAGATGCTTTGAATGTTCTATTTTTAACAGCAAAATGAATTTTGAAACTTGAAGCAGTTTTCTGGTTTTGACTAAATCTAATATTTATAGCTAATATGTGGCATTTCATCAGGAGTTGAAGATGTATTTGAGCAGATAATTCAAATTCAGCATCCTAAATCAAAGCGTGATGTCAAAATATCGAAACAAATGCAAGAAAAATTCAGCCAGAAAAGTGCTCTCAACTACTAGGAAGAATTTCAGGAAAGACTAACAAAAGGAAGAAAGAGAACGGCCAGTATTTGAGGTAGTCATTTTGAACAGAAAATGCTTAGGGCTTAGTTTCCCCTACCTTATATCCAAGGGTGGCCCACACATGTTCAGCACAGTGCTGGATGCACCTGATAGATCTGTACCATCCTTAGAGACCAGACCAGATAGGATGATGACCTGTGGCACCTCCAACAAGTACCAGTGTGAGAACAGCTGAACTGGACCCCAAGTGTAGGTTTTATCCCAGATAAAGTGATCCTAGATAATCTGGAAGTTACTTGGCTAAGCTTACATGGCAGAAAGCAGGGCTTTGAACCAGCTGCCTGCAATTACTCAGCTAACAATGTTAGTATCAGATAACCTAACCTTACTGGGAAATTACTCAGAGTTCAGCCATGTTTCATAGTAAAATTTATATTTTATATTGTTTGTACTTTATATTATTCATATTTGATATTTTTACTAATTTTTAGTAAAATAGCATCACACATAGAGACTGCCTATGTGTAGATTGTGAGCCTGTAATATTACCACTGCACTAGATAGTATATTAAAGATAAGCCAGAATTATGCTTTTTACATTAAATATATGTGTATATATATATATGGCTAGAGATTATGTTGTTGCTGTAGCATATTTTCCATGCCATTTACAGTAGTTCACAGGTGCAAGCTTTTTAAGGTGACTTATTCATACTAATGATACACTTGAAGTCTTAGCTAAAGAGGTGAGGTTTAGACTGCACAGTTAATAATTGATGAAACAGTTCGGAGCATGCATCCTTAAAACGTCGGTGGATCGTAGCATACTTCAAATATCTTAGGTGTGAAGGTGAAGAACTGATTCGAACAGCCTGTAGTTACTGCAAGCTGCCACTCCGGGGAGACTGTTACCCACCGTAAGCTAAGGGCAGAGCTGCTGCTCACGGCGAGATCAGAGATTATTTAAGCCTCAAAGTAACTGAAACAAAAAACAACTAGCTCTCTGCATTAGATATGCTGTCCATATCCTACAGAACGTAATTGCACTTTAAATACTGACAGAAAGAAGCAGCGCACCCCCCCCCCCCCCCCAGCCTCTGGGCTCTCAAAAACAACGGAAAAGAAAGGGTCAGCAATGTTACCAAGTATATTTACTGAGTATGTACACCAAAACATTGCCAATAATTTGTTGGGGGGTTGCAATCTTGTTGGTATTCCTCCTTCTGTGGCACACAGACACCCTGATCTCGCTGTGCTACTAGTGCCAGAAACAGCTGCTTCCTGATAGGAGCCGTGGAGATCCCATCGTCAAGGGTCTGCAGAGCATCATGTGCTGGCTTTGCCCCACTGCAGGTCTTCCAAGTGAGGGAACAACAAGCACAATGGCTGTCATGCAGTGCTGGGCACTGCAGGGCTTAGATGGGCCCTCTCTGCAAAGTGCTCAGTAAAATTAAGTAATACTCATTTGTACTGGTATTCTTGGTTAATAAACCAAGTGTCACCCACTGTTGTGAGAAATGTCATGTCTGACATGAGATAAAAGGAGGCTGCAATATCACGAAGCTTAGAAAGTCTTGTAGAAAGCAATAGAGAGCAAGTTTAGAAAGACTGAAAGCCGATGTCACTAGAAGCAACCTGCATGTTCTTAACAGAATTCCATTTCGTAGAGTCATAGAATCATTAACATTAGAAAGACCACTAAGACCATCAAGTTCAAAACCATCAGCCCATGCCCATGAAGGCTCCAAACCATGTCCCTCAGTGCCACATCCACACAGTTCTTGAATACCTCCAAGGACAGTGAGTTCTCCAGCTCCCTGGGCAGCCCGTTCCAGTGACTCCTGCCACCTCCCCAGGCATTCCAGTGCCTCACCACTCTTTCAGAGAATAAATTTTCCAAATATCCAACCTGAACCTCCCCTGGAGCAACTTGAGGCCATTGCCTCAGATTGTGCCTTATTTCTTCACATTTCCTCCACGTACTTTACTGAATAAGACTTAGTGTTTTCACGCAATACAAGACATTGTGATTGCATACATCCTTATACCTCCTTCCAGATGAGAGTTTAGCTCTCAGATGCTGAGAGCTGAAGTGAAGTGAGCCATTACAAAACTGGCTACTCAAAACTAAGAGCTCAACTGTGCTGTAAATGGTTCTGAGGTCAAAGGAATCTCCGCATTTTCCAATCAGCACACCTCATTTTCTGTAAACTAAGGGGGAAAACACAAGTATTTTATATTTCCTATAATTACAACTGATCATTTTTGGTGGACACGCAGACCATATCATTTAAACAAGACCATATTTAAGTGAAGACTTTTTGTGCATGAGAGCATATTCTAAAGCCCGGACCCAGCTGCACCAGAGTCCCCACACTGGGAACAGTGTGGAAAACTCCACGAGGTGGCAGAGCCAGGGAGATTCTGCACACAACCATGGAGCCAGGGAACAAACCAGCACCATCCCAAGGTAACAGAAGTAGGGATGATAAGGAACGGCAGGATGAGTGAACGCTGTTGCCATAGCTGCCAAAATCAGGTCACGGCTGTTTTCTGTTCCCCTTCCTGTCCACGTGTTGCCTTTTCTCCTTCTGTGGCACCACTCGTTACAGGAAACGGATCCAGCTAATTTTTTTCCCCTGAAGTTGTTTTCAGTTGCATCATTTTCTCTACCTGGCATATTATGTGTCTGCTGAAACACCTTGCCAAAGAAGGGTCCACCCATTTCCAAAGTTGCTACTGCTTGGATTGGCTTAACTAATAATGCAAAGCCACACAATGTGGGTAGCAGGGAGCAGGGGAAGAAGTAGAGAGAGAAGCAGAAGTGAAGGAAGGTGATACTGCTAATGAAAGACAATCTCAATAACATTTTCCATGTAAAATGCACAGAAAGAGTGCACTGCTTTAAGCACTATTTCGGATTAAAGTTGCCACCTCTCCCCTCTCACCCCTCAAAAAAAAGTCCTTTCTTAAAATAGAACAGGTTCTTTTGAATTATTTAGCATTTCATATTTGAGGATTGAAAAATATATTCTTACATTATCCGGCATTAACACGATGTCTACATGAAGGATTTTGTTTGAAGGCAAAAAATTTCTCCAGCTTGCAAACGAACCTGCTGATATATGCTACTTCAGAACAGAAGCACAGCTTTTTTAAGCCTCTACAGAGATTGGCAGCTGCAGACATTCAGCTCCCATGCATACATCACTAGCTGTGTGCATGGAGACATACAGTATGAAATGAAGTCACTCAAACTCGGCTGATGTTATTCCACAAATCTAGTCCTTGAATGTTGGAATTAATTATCGGTTCACAATTCAAAGAAACTTCATAAAAATAAAGTTCCTGTACTAATGCCAATACCAATGAGAAGGAAAAAAACAGATTTTTTTTTAAATTTTTTTTTTTTTTTTTTTGATGGCCAATATCCCACTAAATCAATACTGTTTTTCTATTCTTAAAGTAGGTTATAGTCAACAACAAGTATAGTCAACAAGTGCATGAAGCTTCCTATTACACAATGAATCTGTTCAGATAATAAGTACCAGCTGGATCCATCCCCAACAGCAATAACAGCCTGTAGAGCACAATTATAATGTAACAGATTGTGAAACAGAAGAGATGGCCTTGCTTATAATAAGGCCCTTATGTCAATACAGAAAAGAGAGCTTTGCTTGTACACAGTGCTTGTGGCAAGGCCCTTTTGTTAATATAGTAAATTTTCTCAAAGGTGAATTCTCTGAAAACATTGCCTGTGAACTGTGAAGAAACAAACTCTTAGGATTTTGATTACATGCACAAATGAGGGGCCGTTTGGGCTCATTGCTGAACCCTGATGACACACAGGATAGGAAAGGTTGAATATCTCACCCTGTTGTTTGCCAGCAAGACCAGTCTTCAGGAACCTGGAATCCCAGAGAATAAGGGGAAAATCCAGAGCAAAGACAACAGAACTTCTGGTGGAAGGGGATCAGGTAAGGTAATACTGACCTGGCAGACTGGATATGTCCAATTGCCGTGATGGGGGGCGCATGTTAGTGCTGAGGGAGTTGGCAGAAGTCATCACAAAATCACTTTTGATAACCTTTGATCAATTGTGTCATTTGGAAGAAGTGCCCAAAGACTGAAAGAAAGCAAATGTCACTCCTGTTTTCAATAACGGCAAGAGGGAGGGATGGGAGGAAGCACAAGTGGTCAGCCTCATCTTGATCATGACAACGCAGCAAGGCCTGGAAATCATTGCCAGGCTTGTGAAAGACACAAATGTCATCAGGAGTAGTCAACACAAGTTTAACAGCTTGATCACCTTGATAAACTTCTGTGTTGAAATAAATAGCCTGAGAGATGAGAGAAGAGCAGTGAATATTCCTTTTAAAGTTCTTCTCACACTCAGGCTCCCTTTCCTGCGTGGATGCACTGGTGCAGCTTTAATTCAGAACTACTTTTCTTTCCACACTGAAGATATTTAAAATGTCTCATCCCCTGTGTCTCTCTTTTCCTGGACATCAGGGAGACCTTTAGCACTGTGACCCTTCAGATCCTCACACAGAAGCTGTTGAAGCACTGCGCTGGGTGAGCAGAACGTGACTGAAAACTGGCTGGACAGCCAGGAGCAGGGCATGGATATCACATGTAAAAAGTCCAATTCAAGACCAATAATTAGTGGTTCAGGACTGGCTCCAGTCCTGCTGAACATCTTCATTAATGGTCTGGATGATTGGCAGAGCGCACACTCAGCAGTTTTGCTGTTGACACGAAACTAGAAAGAGTGGCAGATGCACCAGACAGTCATGGTGCCTCCCAGAGAAACCTCAGGTGGCTGGAAAACTGGATGAGAGGAACCTCACAAAGTTCCTCAAGGAGAAGCAAAAAGTTCTGCACCAAGAGAGGAACATGCACCTGCACCCAGCTAGAAAAGGATGTGGAAATCCTGTTGGACACATATTTGAACAGAAGCCAGCAATGGGCCCTACCAGCAAAGAAGGCCAATGGTTTCCTGAGCTAGATAAAGAGTAATGATGCCAACAAGTCAGGGGAAACAGTGCTTCCCTCGCTGATGAGTCTACATCTGGAGTGCTGTGTCCAGATCTGGGTTCCACAGTACAACAGAGACCTGGACATACAGGAGCAGATCTAAAGAATGGCCAGAAAGGTCCTTATGAGAGACTGGAGCACCTCTCCTATGAGGAAAGGTTAACACTGAGCTGGGCCTGTTCAACCTGGAGAAAAGAAGACTCAAGGGGATCTCATCCACATGTACAAATACCACAAAGGGTGGGTGCAAAGAGGACGGAGCTGAGCTCCTTTTAGCAATACCCAATGCCAGGACATGAGGCAACAGATGCGAACTGCAACGCAGGAGGTTCCCTCTGAACAACAGGCAGCACTTCTGTACCATGCAGGTGCTGGAGCCGTGGCACAGGCTGCCCAAAGAGGCTGTGGAGTCCCTTCTTCCTTGGAGATCTCCCAAAGCTGCCTGGACATGGGTCTGGGCAGCTGCTATGGGTGGCCCTGCTGCAGCTGGGGCTGGGCCTGATGGACCTGGCAGCCCCTGCCAGCCTCAGCCATCATGGGTTTCTTTGCAATCTTATACAAACCACTTCACAAGTACTGCATGCTTTTAGGAAATGGAAACACGCACACAGGCTAAACATCATTCAAAAGGAATTTGCAAGCATAGCTGTGAAAAAGACTCTAAATATCAACACGTAACTTAGATCTATGTATCACAATGTGCATAAATGCAAACGGTTTAAATTAGCTGATGAGGAAGGCTTTTATTTAAATCCCTCACCATGTGGGCTCTCTAAAAGCCATTTTTCTAAGCCGCATTTATGCTTGATTTTGAGATCTGTTGGGCTGTTCTGCTTTTGGCCGATTTTGAAGTGGTCAGTTCAGTCACAGTGGGCAGTACCACCCAGAGCGACGTCTTTCTTGTCCTGCAATTGGCAACGCTTACTGTGCATCTTCCCAAACTGAAAAGTAATTGCACATGAAGTCTCTTCTTCTAAAATCAGTGACTGAATAGTCAAGTAGAACACCAGCTTGGGAGTAAAGCTTGTTGGAACGTTGACTTGTTTGCAAATGCCTGTATACCAGCTCGCATCCAAGACAGCCTGCAGACCTCCGAGTGATGCACTTGTGGCCGATAAAGCAAGTTGAAGACAGCCCCTGCTGTCAGCTTGCATGGTTTTGTTTTTCTAAACAAGGCTCCCAGCATTTGGTGCATGTTTTTTCCAAAAAGCTCCAACGTCCAGATTTTTGCTTTCCAGTTCTGATAGTACAACAGAGACAGAAACACACTTTGCAAAAGCATGTTTTGGAGAAGATAATTGCTCCTCCAGGCATTATTACTGAAGAAAATCCATATTTTTTTTTTTCACCCTCATAATGCATTGCATCTTCACCTGAGTAACCAAACTTATCTGCACAATATTACTCACATCCCTCTGAAGTATCAGAGCATCCCTCAGACACGTTACTTGCATTCATACCACATACAGAAAATCGTAGGAGAAAGAATGCTAGCCTTCAAATCTCCAAAAAACCATACAGTGGACAAGGATAAAAAATGTTTTACTTCCTCCTACAATTGCTGCCCTGTCTTTAGGTTGTTTCTTCTGATACTGGTGCACCAACAACACCCAATATATACGCCTAGAATGACCAAAAAAATTTGAACTGCATGTGGCCTGCACTTCATTCACATCAATGAATATTTAACAGAAAGCCAATGCAACTAAAATAAGTTTGAAGACACCAATACCTCATTCCAGAAAAGAGACATGAGTTGCAGAGATTACTTATTAGCTAGTGGCTGTATTTTCCTGCCATAGGAACTCCTTTTTGTTGCAATAAGATTTTCACTTCCCCCTCCCGACCCCCGCCAAGATTTCTATAAACCATTTAAAAGAGAGATTTCACTCACTGTGGTCACGCAATTCCTCCAAATGTGGGCAGAATACTTGTGCCCCCAGATCTTCAACAGGTTTGAAGGCAGGCTGCTCAAAACTGAATAGTAAAGATATCAAAGTTGAACTCTGTTTGTAACAGCTGAGTAGGATTATGGTTAGTATGGTTTAGAGCATCATGTTCTTAACTCTTCCATTCTCCATGGGCATGCTGATCACAAACAACAACTCAGAGCTGGCCCACAAGAACCACACTGGTGGTTTTTGGGCTGTAAATAACACACATAAGGAAAAATGAATGAATACAACTCCAGTATCTCATTACGCAGCAAATGGTGCCTCTTCAAGTAGTTAATACGTGTGGGGAGCAGCCTTCTATAAAAAGCCAGCACTTCTTCTAGTTATGCTCTTATCCTAGTGAAGGAAAAGATTCCATTTTATTTAGAAACTTAAGAATTACAGGGGTTTCCCAGCAGCAACGTTAGGAGAGGAAAGAGGAAAGGAATGAAATCTTTAGGTATCAAGAGCCATGTAACACTTTTACAAGCAGAGAAACCCCAAAATAGCTTTCCAGGCATCTCCAGGGGCTGCACAGTGACACAGAGACTCACCGTCCCTGCGGTTGCTCTAGAACTGTGTACAAGTGGCACTGAGGGACGTGGTTAGTGGGCACAGAGGGATGGGCTGATGGCTGGGTGAGATGATCTTAGAGGTCTTTTCCAACCTTAAGGATTCTAGGAAGAACTGGTCTATTGTGCTTGTAACAGGTAAAAGGTGAAACTGAAATAAGTATGCACGTACACATTCTGCAGACCTTTGTAATACCAGAGTTTTTAGTCATTCCATTACTGCTTTTCTTCCCTAGGTATAAGGCCAAGTAAGAGGTCGATAAATTTAGCTGAACTCTCATCTTCAAAAAACATAATTTATTGTAATAGGAAAAAAAAAAGCAATGTCATCAGTATGCAGCATTCTATTAAGTGCATATTTTTAGCAGATTTGTGAAAGGTATCGATTGGGTACATCTGGCCAATTCCACGTTCCTAAAATCCCAGCACATTTCATTTATAAAATAATAGCTCAGGTGAAAGAAGGTGACCTTCACTGAACAAGCAGCGCTTTTTAAAAACGATTTACCTGTGTATCTATCACTCAAGAAAGCTGCAGAGATGTTTGTTCTGTTCTTTTAAATCTTGACAATGCTCAGCATGCTTCCAGAAAGAAAAATTCTTCCTTTGTTGGGGAAATAAATAAAAATTAACATAGATGTTACTTTACAAACATGCATTGCCTTTCTCAAGGGGCCTTCAATCTAAATTATGCACCGTATTTGATGTAATAAGCAAAGGTAAACAGCAGGGAGGGGACCCAAGGGCAGATTGTGCTGACAACACATGGAAAGCTCAGATATTAAGCAAATACTGGTGGAGGTTAAATAAATGCACAAAGATTCCAAGAAGCACAGCTGAAGGGAGATGGGAAGCAGTGAAATAACATATAAAACGCTAACCTGCAAGCCCCAAACAGCAGCCATGGCAATTTGTTTGACACACCAAGGTGAATAAATCGAAGGATCACTGCTGATGACCATGTTATGCCAGCCCTGTGTCCTTGTCCCTGCATGGACTCTGGGTGTCAGGGTCTTGCAGCACAATGGAACTGGGACATGGCACCTGGTGCCACTGGTGCTTGAACTGCTGTCAAGCAGCTTGCTCCACACGATGAGGGGACATGGCCACTCTCAGTAGGCCAGCAATTTGCATTCTTCCCCCACCTCTTATTGACATGCACTTTCAGAGAATCAGAAATCCCTCAAAGCTGCTGCTTTCAGCCATTTCACTCTTTTTGGGTGAGCCACACACCAAGGGGTGACCTTAATGAGCATGCAGAAGGGCTGAGGGCAAGACCTTCTCACTTTCAGAGCATGGGTTGCTACAGGGTGAGCCAACCCAGAACATTTTGCTACAGAACAAGTACATAGCAAATAATATAGTCCTTGGGTTCATCCCTGGAACAAAACATGACTCAATTTTCCATCTCAATGAAATTATCTTATCCTTTGAAACACTGGATGATGCAGCTGCAATGTCAGGGAGGGGGGGGGGAAATAAAAGGATTGCAAGGATTCTAACTTTTGCTTACAGAAATATTGCAAAAAACAACAACAAACAAACAAAAAACCCAAAACAGCACAATCATTTTTTCATCCTTTCACAAATTAGCATGTTTTCTCCATTCACATTACGCCTGGGGAATGCCAACTGCACACTTCATGTTCTTCATGTTGCAAACAGGGACTAAAGAAAACCTCCTGCAGGCAGTTCGTGAAAAATTGAGAATTATAACTGTATAAGCCAATACTTTCCAGAGTGCTGGAGAAAAATTCAGCATTCCCCTTCATAGCCATGTTATAGAATCATAGAGCCATTAAGATTGGGAAGACCACTAAGATCATCAAGTTCAACCATCAGCCCATGCCTGGGGCTGTTCCAGGCCACATTCCTCAGTGCCACATTCACACAGTTCTTGAACATCTCCAGATGGCGACTCCACCACCTCCCTGAGCAGCCTGCACCAGCACCTCACCACTTTTTCCACAGGATCACAGAATGGCCTGGGTTGGAAGGGACCTCAAGGATCATCAATCTCCAACCCCCCCCCCACCACATGCTGGGCCACCAACCTCCTCCTTTAATTCTAGAGCAGGCTGCCCAGGGCCCCATCCAATCCGGCCTTGAACACCTCCAGGGACGGGGCATCAACAAAAATAAGTTCTTCCCAATGTCCAACCTGAACCTCCCCAGAGCAACTGAAGGCCATCAACTCTCATCCTATCCCTGTTATCATAAGAGGCTGATGCCCACTTCTCCATAACCTCCCCTTCAGGTAGTTGTAGAGGGCAATAAGGTTTCTCTGAGCCTTCCCTTCTCCAGACTAAACAGTGCCAGAATTGTTCTGTGTCAAGAAGCACCCTGACAAGAAAATGCCCTGCCTACTGGCCAAAACCACTGGCAATTACAAATGAGAACATGCCCAAGGTAAGCCCACCCTAAGTGTCAGGTACAGATCAAGCACATTGCATTAATGTTCTTCAGCGCAGGGAAAAAGCTGCTTGTGACACCTGTATGAGAGGCAGAGGAACGGAACACCAGCACACCAGCTGGGATTAGGTGCAATGAATTCTTCAGCAGTATAGAGGAGATGGTCAAATTTCAATCAAAGCTATTAGAAGTATGAGAACATGCTGATCAGGACAACACTACAACCAAGCAGAAGTTCACAACAAAGAAGGAAGAAAGGCTAACCCTGCAGCTACTACAAAACCACCACACACTCCTGCTTTCAGTTAAACCGTGCAAACTGAGAACCTCCCACATCCCCAAACCTGACAACTGATTCATAAAATGCATGAGCAAAACATAACCCAGAAATATTCCAAGAACAAAAGCAACGGAGCATGATATCCCAGCAGCTCAGAGGCATGCCAAGATTTAACTAGATGCAGAGTGCCCAGCACCTGCGACAGAAGAACTCCTTGCACTCAAAGGAAAAGCCAAATCCTGGGAAACAAAGGCAAAATTGCTGCAATCAGGCACCTAACTCCCAAGCCAGCAGTTGTAACCACACCAAAACCATGTCAGCATTGGGTTCAGACAATTGAAGTGAACGGGAAACCAGCTTATCCCCCAGCTGGTGATAAGGACAGGTTGAATAAAGAGAATAAAGTGGGGAGATGTTTTGAAAGCATTTGTCCTCAAGGTAATCACCGGATGTGCAATAAGCCTTTAAGGGAGCTGTGCCCACAAGTGATAGCGTTTGGGGTCCCTAACATAATGTGAAGGGAACTACAGACACGTCTTCAAATGCCTGTCAGAAGTTAGAAAATGAAATTAAAACTGACTGCACTACTGCTTTATGGGACACTTGCTGATGTTTGCAAGCCTTAATCCAATCCCCTGCAGGGCAAGCGTGATGCTAGGTGCCTAAAGACATTATCTCACTTAAGCTACTCAGAAATTATTAGAATTCTTAAGCTACCCCAAACCAGCTGAAGTTGCTGTATTACATTACACATCACCAGAAAAGGGGGAGAAAGCAACTCATCGGCTCCTTAACATCTGCAGCATCAATATCCAGGAGCTGGAAACGATCTTCAAGGAAGCACAGGCGATACAAGATGTCAGAGGCGTTAAATAAACCTGCCACGTGCCCTTTTGATGAAGATCCAAACAGAGAACTGCACCTGAAAGAAGGCTTCTGCCTGTCCCTCTGGGAGCTGGCCATTGGGAGTGCCAGAATGGAGTCCTTCCATGAGCAAGTGTCCAGCACCTGAAATGAAGGCTGCATAGTCCTGCAGGGTCGCTAGCAACACCAGTTCTGCAACCAGCTTCTGGAATCTAGAAAGCAGCACGTTTTTCTCGAGAGAGCATATATTGGTCAAACATGATTAAAAGCAGCAGAACGAGTGTAACACTATGGTTAATTGTAGAGCTTTGTGTATGCAGACAAAGAAATCAATCACAGAATCGCAGGGGTTGGAAGGGACATCAAGAGATTGAGTTTGACCCCAAAGCCTGAGCTTGCCTGGTCTGGAAGTACTTCTGGCTTTCTGAACGTTGAAGCGTCACCTCCCGGCATTGTTTCTGGAGACTGCACACAAACCACGTCTGGAGAGGAAGGAAATGGGTGGTACTGTGCTCTGCACAGAAGCAGAGAGGCTATGTGAGCAAGCAGCAAAGATAAGTGACAGGAACAGGTTAACGGGAGGGAGAATGAAGCATCCGAAGAACAACAATGAGGCATGAGCGACGGAAAAGGGCATTTGTGCTAGAAAGAGGAGAAGCAGCTGAGGACACCCTTTCTTAGCCAACAAAGCACTTAAAACTAGCAGTTTTGGTTATACACATTAAAAAAAAAAATCCAACTATGCAATATGCACAGACATTGCACAAGTTCCCACTCCTGGACTACTCAAGTCTGACAGGGACAGGATGAACCTAAAACCACAGGAAGGAAAAGAAGGAAGGAAAAGAAGGAAGGAAAAGAAGGAAAAGAAGGAAGAGAAGAGTACTATTTAATCTAAGAGAAGTTTAATGTGACAATAATGTTAGCATTACCTTTCGACTGCTGGGGCTGTGGCAAAGCCGTCCATAAAAGCAGCAACAGAAGCCATCTTGTCCCAAGACTAAATGTCTATCAAGGGGGTTATATGAGGGTTCCCTGAATTAAGTAAATTAACTAAAATAAAGCATGCAAACTTCTTCAGGTGGCCAAGGTTGGACACTGAGTTGAGTTTAACATCAACTTTTATTACTGAGGATGCTATTAAGCGGCCTATGTTACTTGAAATACCTTCTTCAGGCACAACTCACAAATGGATTATTTCTTCCTCTTCTCCATGCACATTCTTCACTTTCACACCACACAGAGTATGAAACCAACACGAGCCTTCCTTTACAACCATTCACATGCTACACATACGTAAAAGCTTTCCTATAGGAACTCCTCTCTCTGGCTCCCAAACTCTTTCTGCTGGGGATACACAACAGTCGCTCATTCAGCAGGACGCATACAGACTTCCTCTTAATTAACAGTGGCACGAGTGTGTATCAAGAAAAACTCCACGCTGATGGTTTGCCCAACGTCACTTGGCAACGTCCCTTTAATATTAATACACAGAGAAGTAAATTTTTTTCATAAATTTGTTCAAGTATGTGGAACAATGTAAAATGCATAAGAATCAATATGGACATCATTAATGTTATATTTATTTATTTTCCAGCTTCGTACAAACTGGATGTAGAAGCATAAACATAGTACATTTCTACCATTTTCAACAAAAATATAACCAATATGTACAATTATTGTATTAAAAATACAAAAGGGATACAGACTCCACCAATGTCTTTCTAAAAGACATACAGGTACAAGTAGTATCAAAAGTATGAGGAAATCACCAGTTAATTGTACATTCTGCACTTGACATCACAGAGCGAACTGAGATTAGCAGTCCTATGGTCTACAATTACTTTATGCTTATATAACATTTGTGCAACTTGTGATAGAGCTAGGATTTTGTATTTCTATATGCACATGAGGTCCATAGCCTTGAGAATAAAACTGGCAAATAATGCATATTGCATGTAAAATTACAAATGCATAATTGACAACGTGATATATAAGCAAATAGACAAAAGCTATGATTACAGGAGAGAGAATTAAATAAAGCACTGACATTTGCCTGATACAGTGAAAAAACACTGCATTTTGATCTTTAAAAGTTGAAGTTATTTACGTTTATCTACTGATCAATATGATCAGCTGAGTTCAATGGAAAAAAAAAATATCCAAGACCAGCAGTTCCTCACATTTGAGTACTACTCGGATTGGCAGCCTTCACTTCTCCGGAGTCTGTGCAAAAACAACACAAAAATAGAGGGGAGGGTCATTTCAGTCGTTATAGGTTAATAGCAGCTGTGAGCAGGTGGTTGCTACACATTGGCCTTCTCTACACATGCAGTGTTCCACAAAGCCATTAACAGTTGTGACTATTTCTGCATTGCAAAGGCTGGCGTATCTAAAAAGGTTATTCTTCTTTACTTAAAGGCTTGTTTATCCCCCTAATGCCAAGTCAATAGATGGAGGTTATTAAATCAATATTAACAGCTGTCAGGAGCTGTGACATCCCAGCTTGCCTTCACTGCAACGTTATCCAGTTAATTTTTCTCGTAACATACCTACTACGGAGTAAAAAAAAAACAAAACAAAACCAGAAATCATATATAACTTAAAGGTGAGGTTGCCATCTGTCTCGTTAGAATGGGATACTTTGTTTTGAGCACGCCGTCCTGTATCCCACAAGGCACAGGTACGAGGCATGGTGTCCGCCGTTCCTTCGTTGGAGAGCTGTAGGCGCACGGCTCTGCACTGATCCTAGACCCAACGCCATCCCCGCTAATGGGCACAAGTCTGGAAGCTTCCAGGGTGGGGGATGCACTAAGAGAGAAGCTAGATGGTTGGGAACGGCTGCGTCCTGCAGCCTCTGCCTTCCCTTCTGCCCTGCTCAGCCACGTGGCAGGTAGATGCTATCTGGGAGCTGAGGCTGGCAACCCTACTTACAGGTAGGAAATAATACTGTAATTACTAGGCAGATGCAGGATTTGATCTCGAAACATACAAAACTGTAACAAAGGCATTGTAAACAAGCAAATAAGCACTGCCTCCTTGAAGGATTTCAATGCATTCCACTCTTGGTAGGTTAAAGGCCAAACGTAAATTGACAACTAGCTTATCTCATTATCCCAATGAGACTAAGTGCTAGGATCACGATTAAAATTGAAAAGGAAGATTAAAAAACCCTTCCAGGCATTGGGAAGTGCAGCCAGAATTATCATCTTGCTGTGATGATCTTGGAATTTGGAATGATACTGTGTGATGTGGCAGACAGCGACAGTGGTAGCTTGGAGATTGCTGCACTGTGCATTTCAAGCAACACAGTTTGAAAAGTGCCAGGGCGATTTCTTCACAGTATTTCACATGCAAAGGGGAGAGGGGACAGAAGGGGGGTTTGAGGGGGTGGGGGTGGAGGAAGAAGCCCCATGCTGCTTTAAGGCAGGGAAGGAGGCAAACAGGTCCACCATCCTTTAACTATAGTTCCAAGGCTCCTATTCTAGGGACGTCTTCTTGTGCTCTCCTTTAAGGTGGTTCACTCTGGATCCAGAAAAGCCCCAAGTCTTAAACAGCAGAGACTTGTTCATCTTCTGCAAACACAATAAGACAGGGGAAAACATCATTTAGTTCATGTAGACAAAGACTGTGACTAAATGAAACAACCTGTACTGTGTTCACGTGCTTTCTGTCCCTATCAGGTACATTAAAAAAAGAAAAGAAAAAAGGAAAGAAAAAAAAAGACTATCTGAATATCTTTACATTTCAGGTCTCATGAGAAGCACTTCTCTGAAATTTTCTTCTCAAAGAAAATAAGACAATTGCTATTCTGAGCTAGGTGCAGTATTCTCAGGTCAAGAATGTGACAGCTACTCCTGAATATCTAACAGCTTCATAAAGCAGTTCTTAGGTTTTCCTTGAATGTATCTGACAGAAGTCACCATTTCCTAGTGGAAATTTTGGATTTCGCCTTAATTTTTGAGTTAAGGTTGCATAAAAATGACCGTGGCTTCCATTGTCACTGGTAAAACACAATTAAAATTCTCAAACTGCCACAGCAGTTCTGAAAGTTTGAGGTAATTCTATTAAAGGGATCTCATCTTTTTTGTCATGTTTGACTGCAGAGTTCATGCTGCACACAAGAGCTCTAGTAACTAAGCAGTTAGGGAGGGAAGGAGACAGCCTTTCTACCATTAGACAGAACAAAGCATCAAAGATTCAGATGCGTGACTTGAGCATTACCCTGCTTAGGCTGCAAGCATCTAGCTCTGAAGATGCAATCCAGCCACACTCACACTCCACAGAATAACAGAAAGACCACGTGCACATGGTCTTTATATCGCAATAGCTGAGCTAAAGCATAAAGATTGGCAAAGCAAGATAGCAAAATCATGTGAAGCAGTTGGTATGGAAGACCCAGCAATGGGAAACTCCACAGTGTCAGAGTTTCAGCTACAACACTGAGTGATTATCCATCTGAACCCCACCAACGATGCTCTCTGGGGTAGGCATTTGTAGACTGAGATATATATTGTGAGCTAGTGCCAAACACTGGATATTTTCAGGGCAGCCAGCTCTTTTTACCTGGAACGTAGGCACCTCAAAAGAAGCTGCCTAAGCCAACTGCTTGGTTGTCTAAGATTCAAGGCGGAAATACATTCCAGATTTTAAATGATGTTTTGAGTGAACTGAATCCTTCTCCTTCCAAAAACAAAACAGACGGCAAGGTTTGAAAGATGGAAACTCAAATTATAGCAAGAATTTCTACTGCAGTAATCACTTGCATAATCTACCGTGCGACTGTGAAAACAATGAACACACTTGCACGCAGCACACTTAAAATTTAACAATTAGAAATTTACCATCTTCCTCTGTGGGAAACCCTTGAGACTGATAGTGAGTAAGACGTGGATCTGACTCGTTTGGTTTGTGCCACTGAGGTTTGCTCACAGGCCTGCTAGTTGAATGGCCATGTGACTGCTGCTGCTGAGCTGACGTCCCATGGGTCTCACACGTCCGTGCCACCATTCTAGACCTCTGAAGTGCTACGTTGTAATCCGGAGGCTTTCTAGTTGGATGGGAAACACCTTCTGCAAACTCAGCAATGGGTATTCCGACATAACCAGGAGGAGTTGGAGGTGGTTCCCGATACCGACCTTCTTTTCGTGCTGCAAGAAAAACAGATTATTATGAAGTGATAAGATGAAAACTGCTCGAATTAAACAGTGAGAGTCAAACACTGATCAACTCATGAACCCGGGAAGAAAAATCCTGAAGAAGGATGAAAGTTAAACACTACATAGTACATAATGAGATACTGGAAAATAAACCATATGAGAAAACCAAAAATATACAACATATGCACGATACCATTATTCTTCCAGTAATGAAGTATTAATGAAAAAAAATTCACCAAATGACATGAGGAGTTTGCTCTAACTTAGCAGCTGAAGCTGCTCCATCAATTACACAGAATGAAACATTCATTGGTCAGATGAACTTTCTACAATCCTTACTAACTAAGGCAAAGCTACAGATGAGGTAAGAGTAATAGACCTAATTCTCATGTTTTTTGCATGCATCACTGACCACTGCTCTTGTGGTTTTAATTTCTGCAAAATTAAGTCTTGAAATCATTCCTGCAAGAACACTAATTGAACAAGATTTTGTACAGGAGATGGAAAGCCCACATACTTCGTGGATCTTATTGATGTTTAGCTGTTTACCTGAACAAGAATTAACTCTGGCCATAGCCAGTGTACCCTTGCAGAGAGAGGGAAGAAAGAATGATGAAGAGTTTTAAACAACTTCAGGAACAGACCAGATGGGCACTGATTTCATGATTCTGTATTGTGGGATTTCATATTTAAAGATGTTAATTAGGACTTCAATCCTGAACAGTTTTTGCAAGTCTAACCCTTTTATGTGACTAGTCACAGTACAAAGGCAAACACAGCAGGTAAAAAAAAGCCTGGCACAGCAAATTTACTCTTCCTGTCTTGTCATACCCTGTATATTCTTGCACAAGTGATGAGGACAGCATCACCCCACATTATGCAGTACAAAACTGACTGAAAGGGCAGTACCAGCTCACAACTGGCTTTACTGGGCTGGTGGGTTTTTGCTTTTACTATTAGCGAACCAAATCGTCTCACATGGAATCTCACATGGAAATGCTTTTCTTGCACAAATACATCCAACTGAACAAAGCAACATGAAGAAACTTTGAGAATTTTTGTTCAAAGATTTCAGAAATTTTGATTTTAAGTAATTTTGACATAGAATAAGTTCTGTAGAAAAATTCCACTGCAAGAGATCAATGATACCCAGAGCTGCATTTGCAAGCACAGGTATTAGTACTGAATGCATGGAAGTTACACAGCTGCAATTTTTGGATCTTTTTCACATTCTCCAAGGTCTATAAATGTATATAAGTGTAGTGGCAAGCTCAGCCACGAGAGGCAAGTCTGGAAGCACATCTGTTGGTGAAACCAAATGCATCAAAGAGTAAAATTAGAGACTGGCACAAATCAGAACCTCGAGTCCTGAACTGAGCAGCTCCCTCCTTTTCACAGTTCAAGGATCCAGAGCTGCACCCAAGCTTTGCAGCAACAGGCCATGGCTAAGCAAAATACTTGGGCAGAAAATGGAAAAGCAGCTTATCACAACGGTCTCAGCATGACTTCAGCGTGGCAGACTTTTTCAGCTGTGTCAAAGCAAAATGGCTTTCAGATGGCTCTTTGTAATAACCTGAGGAAAGGCACTCACAGCAAAGGGAAGTGAGAGATGCAAAAAATGTGGAGGGGTCTTGGATGGCCCTGTGACATCTGGGATGTGTAGAAGGAAAAATATGAGAAGTGTTAAAACACTGCCAAAGCTACCTTTATGTTAATTTATACATTATTACCTCACTGGATGATTATAAATGTAATACAGCTCTAATTTCTTAAGGAATCTCTTCAATTTGAGTAATCTAAAGAAATGCCTCAGCTGGTGTCTAAACACAAAGTGACCCCATTGTTAGAAGGAAGGAACATTCAAAAGTAAGGAATCACCAGAGTAGTTACACAACTGTAGGAAGGAAAACACTTCTAAAAAAAAATAAATCAGGCCACATTTATAAAGATACCTAAATATAGAATGCAGAGCCTTACTGTGAAGAGAATGCACATTTCAGAACAGATACCTATACACATCAACTCAAAACACCGTCCAGCAGTTGAACTAGTTTTGTTTTTTATTTTTTTAAATGATGTATGGCAGAGTGTCTCGAAACACAAAAGAGCTGCTTGAACTGAGAAGCAGCTGTAAGTGGTAATTTCTCTAGCAGCAAAAACCAAGTTAGAGGGCAAAAACTGAGAGACTACAAAATGTTCCGTTGTGCTTTCAAATCAAACCAGACAAAAGAAAAATAGATTTAGAACAGTGCTACGCACTGTAGGTAAGTGAATTGAAATTAAACTCACCAATAAGCCCCTTTGTAGTACTTGATGTTACTGGTATGTGAGCAGGCACGGGAGCTGGCTTTGCCTCCTCTGCTGGTATGGATGTTACGCAGCTGGTTTCAGCCTCAATAGAAACATCCTTCCCACCCCTTCGCTTTATGGTACCTGTGTCACCTTCTGAGTCCTCTCCCCAGTAGCCCGTTGAGGATGCCCAGCTTGCTCTGGACTGCGCTTGCTCGAGGCCCTCCCTGCCTTGACTTTGCCGGCCATACTTTGTGCCATGATCGGAGAACATCAGCTGGTCCACGTGACTGCCTGAGGCCCACAGTCCTGCCCCATCGCCCGAGTTATCAAAATGAACATGTCCAAAAGGCAGCGTCTCCCAGCTTCTCTGGTGCTGTATTGTTTGTATGTTGTCATGGGAACCACTTGAGCAAGAAGTCCAGCTACCGCGGCCACTGTCAGCTGCATCGAGTGAAGCTCTGTCCCCCTGATCCTGTGACAGTTCTTCCGTGCTAGGAGAAGACAGAACAGTAGCTCCAGCGTACAGGCCTCTGTTCTCTGACAGCGGTGCATAAGATCTAGATGCACATTGAAGAGGGGGAAAAAAACATCCAGCGCTGAAAGCAGAGATCCTTTACAAAGCACACAAAGAACTAAGCAATCAAAAAAATGAGCACATTGAAAGTTTTGATGCAATTTACGCTGTACTTGCTCAAAAGACTAATCTGATTTTGAGCACAGAACACTTTCCTTTTAAGCTCATCCTTAACAGAGCCAATAGGAATAATCACTGGGCAGCTCTCTTGATGTAACTAACACTCTAGTGGAGTCACCTCAGAATGTAAAATCTTCACTTTGCAGCAGTCCTTTAAGACAGGCAAACACCACTGAGATACACAGAATAACAGGGAGCAGACTAAGAGATAGTTCCCTACTGCTTTTCCAGACAAGCAGTGCAAATAACCCAAAGTTATAAACTGAGGTTTATCAGCAAGTGACTGAAGCTCAGCTTTAAGGCTTCTGCTCATTCACAACACTGAATGACAACTTATCAGTATTTCCTGCAAAGGAAATTGACTTCAAAGTTACTTCTGGAAAAACATACTCCTTAATAGAGCAAGTACATTCTCTGTAGCCTTCCAGTGGCTGATCGAGTCTGACAGTATCACTTACATAGCAGCAGGGAAAACTGATCAAGTATCAGCTTGGTTTAGCAACTATCAGGACTGCTGTGAGTTGTGGTTCGAGGGCAGCTTGCTATGCAGATTGGGACCCTCATCTGATTTTATACATCCTATCAAAGAGCTTGCACAGCCTGGGATTCCCAAAGCTGAAGCACACCACTTTCGGAACAGGCCTGTCATCCACAGACCCTACAGGACTCAAAACCAGAGAACTAAAGTTTCCAAATAATAGCTCAGAAAAGCAACTGGTTCTCAGGCTCACTGACAGAGATTCAGAGAACTCCTTGCAGCACTAGCTTACCCACCTTTAGAGAAGTTAATTACCTAGAAAATTACCTAGAGAGCCAACAGCCAAACATGAATTTTAGCTTCCAATTATTGTTGACTAGGAGAGAGATTTGGGGTAAAATATTTCTCAGTTAGATAAAATTGCACTTTTCTGGAAAAAAAGACTGGAAAATTACTAGCTATTTCTGCTCACATTGCCATTCCCGAATAAGTGCATCAATCATTTGTCATCTAACTTAGTTAATTCCCCATCTTAAAAATTGTCACAATACTCATCTGCTACAGAGGGGAGTCTACAGAAACACTAAGTGCTCAGATAAGTCTACTGGAAGGAAGGTCTTACTGCCATAGGCCTAAAAAACATGTGTGATGGCAAAAGAAAACAGAAACAGAAGGTGATCACAAAATTCAGTAGCGAAATAGTGGAATTTAAGGGCAGAGGAGAAAAGGAGAATTTGAGAGAGATACAAGGAAAGTTATACAAACAAATATACATGCCACACGCTGTATGAAAGTATAATTTAAGTGAGAATAAAATTCCTACCCTAAGCTGTATTGATCTGGCTCAATCACGATCCTTCTATCAATTCTTCCCACGCCAAGGTTAGTCTCCACAATGCTGACAGAATGCCTCTGTCTCCTCTCATCATGCAGGGACGCTGGCATAGAGTCAAAAGAGGAATTGCTGACAATACTAGACCTGGAAGAAATTTCGCTGTGACCAGAGTCTGAAAAGTTATCCACTGTGCCACTGGGAGCCAAAGTGTAACCTGCAAAGGGAAGCATCACTTCAATCAGTCTCTTACAGGCCCACTCAGCTGGCAAGTTCCACTGCAGCAACTGTAGTAAATCAAAAGTATGATATGTTTTACACACAGAAAAAGCACTGAGAAAAAGAAAAAGCAGCATAGCTTTATGAATTCTGTATGCCCTATTTCTTGAAAAGCAGTTTAAGATTGTAGGGAATGTGAAACACTCAATTAGAAACCAGCCACTCACCTTCCTTCCCTTCTCCCTTCCTCCCCGAGATTATTTTCAAATGCATTTTATTTGTGTTCCTACATCATGAAATCTCACTTTTCATGAAACAAACAAACAAACAAACAACAGCCTATACATAAACACTGCCACCAGGTTTGGAACAGAACAGGTACACTAGACAAGATTAATGCTCAAAAGTAATCCATAAGACTCTCTCATACTGTTTTTGTGCTCCACAACAACCCTTCAGAGGTGAACAACATATGCAACGTGAAGCACATATGTCTGGACTCACTGTTTATTACATATCTTGGTGAATAAAAGGCCTATAATGCTTTTTAATTAAATTTTAAAAAATAATCAAGGTTTTCAAGCCTTCTTTGTGGTATTTGGCTAACTAATTAAAATTCAAAAGACAGCATTGGTGAACTATGAGAATTACACCATCATTTGGAGGTAGCACTGACACTGCCAGACCTGCAAACAACAGTAAGTCACATAGGTAAACTCAGCTTTTGTTTCAACACTGACAAAATGCTCTTACAAGCTAGGTTGAAGGTCATTAAACAACACACACCTACAATTGTTTTGCTTTCTATCTATATTAAGTGTCAAGATGACTTGAATGATCTGTCTCCATTCACACTTGCTGAGAATGTGGAATTAACACTGTCAGACTTTCTGAAAGTACCTATCATCAGCTCAGTGTCACCACCAAGATCTTAAATTTTAAAATTTAAAAGCATCTTTATGATTTGCTTTTCAAACAGTAAAATACCTTTTAGCTCTCACCAAATTTACCTAAATTCACTTTTTGCTACTACAGCATTTGGGAGAAATTGGGCTGAGATCTTACGAGGGCTCAAGATGATAACCTAAGTCTTCTTCACATAGCATTCTCCTCAATCTTAATATAGATCACTTCAATAGAGATTTTGGATAGGCTTTTGTACTTTTATGCTATATTTATCTCTCCTCTTTTCAGATCCCAGCTTACCCAGTTGGACTTATTTTTCTCCCTTTGGTTTCCATTAACTCCATCTATCCCAGAGGTCTATAGCAAATTGATACTCTTGCTACTGCTCTCAATTCCAAAAAGAGAGAAGGATCTGGATGGATCCATTAGTTTGGAGCCACAGGGTCTCAAGTTACAGAGTACTGCCAGCCACCAGGTTAAGGAAAGGGTTTAGCTGTCCACTTGATGAGAAAGTAGAAAAATTGACACCTGCCTGTTTCAAAACCTTATGATCTCCGTCCAATTTGGGGAAAGTTACTTCTACAGCAAAGCCTCCAACACATGCATCGCTATGGCATTTTATTACAGGAACTCAACCTCAATATATGCATTTTAAATTCATTTTAAATGTAACCAAAATCTTTTAAAAATTAACACCACCAAGAAAGTTCCAATGTGCAATACCATTGCTCAAATATCCATGTTTGAGTAATTAATTATGCTTCTATTAAAATGATCGTTAGTGATTTGTATCCCAACCATCTTAAGCTTGCCTGCCACACATAGGTCATTTCCCACCCAGCCTGGTGACAGAGCAAATAATTCCTTTAATAGGTTAATGAGCTTAATGAAGTTTAAAATCTCGTACAGCAATCTGCACGTACTGCCACTGGCAGAAGATGCTCTGATGGGAATATTTTTGTCAGAAGCAGCTGTAATGAGAGTGACCTAATGCATCACAACCCGTACCAGTTCAGGCTTCCTTGCCTACTACTATCAAGCAGGGCCTTCAGCTGTCCCACTTGAGCACCACCTCCTGCTCTCTTGCTGACCATAGGTGCCTGACACAGGAGCAGTAATTTATTCTGAATGTACAGATTCTCTTTCAGAAACTTCCAAAGCCTACGACCTTCAGGAAACAGAATGAGAAATGTTCTGCATCTAGTACCTTTCCTGGGAGAACTCTGTGGTGAGGTGGGAGGAGAAGACAGATGTGAAGATGCACTTGATACTGCGTCTTCAGATTGCTTCTTGTGGCGGTCCAGACTTCCTTCTTCAGACAATGAAAGAATTTTCTTTAAAGCTTGTGGGGAGTTAATGCCTTTAAGTAAGAATGAACGCAGGCAGATGTAAAGTTTAATATAAATACACCTTCCTATTTCACAGTGCATTTATGGAGGGAACACCATCTAAGAAAAAACACTTTTCTCTTTAATTTGCGAGTTTCTAACAGTGGCTTAAATGAAGTAAAATTTTAATCCTACTGTTTGAAACATAGTGCTGCATTTCTGTAACTCAGCTAAACCAGTCTTTCATTTTTTGCCACCGAAAATAAATATTTTGCTGCAGAAAATCTAATCCAGAGGTGGTGCTTTGCAGTACTGCCTGCACAACATACAAATCAGGAATAAGCACAGCTGTGGTCTCTGGCAAAAGAACTGAAATGATGAGAACACACAATGCTCAATGCTCAGTTAAGGTTTACATTGTGAGAAGTGAAACAGCTCTGTTTCTTTTCCAGACACAAAGCAGTCCAGAAGGGCAAAAGAAGCTAGACAGATTAAGAAGATTGGCTTACAAAATAAGGCCATCCTGCAGTTGCCTTTCTCCCTTTAGAGAATTATTTCTGCACCGGTTTATTTTGGGAAACCAAAGAATAACAACATCTTTAAGATGATGTATGATATAAAGATCTAGGGCACAAAGAATTGCTTTTCTGAGGCAACATTTATCTTTGTCTTTTTCCACCCTCTCCTCCCCTCAAAAAATACATCCTGGCATACACTTAAAAGCAAAAACGGAGCTTCTCTGGCAGTTTTGTATATTCCTGTTTGGTGGAAGAGGACATTTTCAAACCTTCTACAGACTCTTCCTTTGATCTGCTGGATCACAACGCTGCTATCAATAATTCACAGCTCCTTCATCAACATAACCCAGTCAACTTTTCAGAAACTTTCCCACCATGAGGAAAAATACCATCTATGTAGCTTCAAAATGCTTTTAATATTAAAATTTAATGGTAAAATTAAGAAGGAGATGAAGACTGAGTTGTTTCTTGCCCGTTTTGCTGCATTTAATTCTTCTCCAGCAGTCTAAGCTGTGCACAAATAAACTAATGAAAAGTGAGAGATGACTTTAGCTCTTAAGCAGATCTTAAAAGTTCACTTTACCTACATATATAGGAACATAGATTTGGAAGACAAATTGGAAGTAATTCCTATACCCCTTCATCTTTCAGCACGACACGCAGGCAGCAGCACCAGCTTAACAATACAAAGCACTAGGGATCCAAATCCAGGGACCCAATTCTCTAATTGGAACATAGGCCCACGTTTGTAATGATGAGCACACCACTTTTGTAATTAGTCTGGCACAACTGAATTTCTTATGATATGTTCAACTTTAAAAAGAGAACAAAACAAACAAAAAACAAAGTAGAAAAGCCATTAGAACTTCTGAGGCACTTCAGGTCACTGAAAAACCTGACGTTTGTTAATCCACTTGGAAAAGCCAAGGTGTTAGTGCAGATAGCCAGAAAAATCCATTATTTCCACCTGTTATTAAGAAGTAAATAATTACACTGATTAAATTGACAAGGATGCCTTCCTGGCTGATTTCTTTCTTCCCATTTCTAGAGAAGATACTTTCACACATATGCTGCATGAAACTGCATAATTTTCCTATAATGCTGCCATAAATTAAAGTCTCCATCTTATCTGATGAAAGCACTTCCCTGACACGAGCAAAGAAACCTCAGAGTACTCCACTGAATGCTTCTTTGTTTGACTTACCAAATGGTGGGAGGTCTTTGACGGGCACTTTCTTGCGAGAGGGATAAAGAGATACAGCAGGGACCTGCAGAGCTTGGTTTGCTTTGTGTTGCTGCTGCTGCTGCTGCACTTTCTGCTGAATTCCTGCCCGGGGAGCCACTGGTGACGTTTCGGATTTTCCAGATCGCTTGTCTCCTGTATTCTTTGGCACTTTGCAAGAAATGGGAGAAAGCAAAGATTGACTATCAACCACAAATACAGTGGGAGTTCTAAGCTGAGAAGTGCCAAGCCCTCCAATTTATAGTTAAAAAAGTGATGAAATACTCAAAATGCAAGAGGACACATCTGGAGCTAAACAGAGAGGAGGAAAAGGAGATTTAATTTCATTTAAAATCTGTAGATCAAAGAACCTTTTCTCTTTCTCAAAATAAAACTCTCATCAATTGACTATTGTTATAGTTCTTAAAACGTGACCAGAAGTACGCTGAGCTATGATAAGGACTACAGTTGGTTTAGGGCAGATATAATTGATACAATACAACCCTAATATCATAATTAGCATTTTTCGCCATCCTGAAGGAAGGGAAAAGCATAAGATACAGCATTCTCTAATTAAAGTGTGACAGATTTCCAGTTCTGCTTTCCCCACCGTGCCTCTGAAATACCTGGAATGATGGAATTCCTTTTTCTCTCTCAAGATGAGGCCACCTGGGACGACTAGCCCTATTCATACCAACACCCTGAGCACATCAGAACTGTAGAGGATCTTTTGGTCTCTCTGGATCCTTCACACAGACAAATCAAAAGAACTCTTATGCACTTCAGCATTACGCCATCCGAAAAGCCTACATAAATTTCTATGCTGTTAACCTCTAAGATGACTCCCTTAAGATTCAGAGATGCCCAGTACTTGCTCACTGTGAGTTATATAATTTTCTGCCTCATTTTCTAGTTGCCATTCCAAATAATTCCTTGCATTAGGAAGAAATACATTTAACAGCCTCCTTACAACCCACAGCAAATGGTAACGCTCACATGTGTTGGTGGCTGGCTCACACTGTAGAGACAGCGTCTGGAGGCTTTCTTCATCCATTTCCAGATCCAAGTTTGAGAGATACTGCTTCACTTTCCGTGCCATCTGAGCATCTTCATAGAGCTTTTTAGCATTAAGGAAGGAGCTGCGACGGACCCTCTTTTTATGACCCCCTGCTTGTGCGACATCAAGCACAGCTGCATTTGTACTGCCCTGGCTGAGAGACCTGGAGTGAACGAAGGGGGATAAGAAGGGGAAAGGATGAGTTAGTCCGACACAGAATCGCTTAACAAGCATGAAACGTGCAAAAGATTGCATGAATGTCAGTCTATGGTCAAAGCTCACATGCCTCATTCCAGTAAGTCAAACAGCTATAACAGATAGAAGGATGAGGATCAGGAAAATCTTTTTACTTGGTTACAGGCACTACTTTGATTACATAAATATTTTAACCTGTTCTGCTCCAACTAGGCAGTATCACTTCACACATCAAGAAAAGCATTCAAGCTAGCTCTCTCACATAAGCCAGCTATTGAGAAGACTGGGCATTAGGAAAAGCTCATGCAATAAGGCAATGCTGACAGAAGACTATAGCTGAAGTTTATATTTCAAGACATGTAACAGAAGGCATTTTTTAAAAGTATCTTGGGAGCTTTCAGTCTGACCATATACAGAATGTATAACACAGCTTTAAGGAATAAAACTCACTTGTAACTTCCTAGGTCGAAAAGAGCTTTTTCTTAAAAAAGATTTGCCTGTTCATGCTGACATAAAAGTCATGCAGATTTTAATGTATGTACATCAACATAAAAGCTATGCATTTTTCCTGAATTGATAAGAATAAAAGTTACGGTTGAATTGTAGTGGGAAAAAAGTTTAGCAGGTTCTGGAGTTAAAACGTTTCTATTTGACTTAATAACATGGTAATCGTTTATCAGCCTTAAGAAAGTTAACACCAATTTTTAGCAGTTGCTAACTTCCCACTTCACAATTTCCCTTTTACTTAAAGTCACTTTTTTGGCAACATATATTGGAGGTGGTGGGAATAACACACCACTGCTATTTATGATCACTTGAGTATTTTGCAGCTTTTGTGTATTAACCTCAAAAGAACTCCTGATCTAAAACACATTGTCAGTTAAAACAAAACAAAACAGGGTTAACAAAAGAAAGTATCAAAGCACCAGAAAATTAAGGATGGCAAGTAGGAAGTAATGCAAATGGCAAGGGAAGAATGAATGGCTGTGTGCATTGTCTACCACTTACCCCAAACTCCTCCATTTCTTCTTCCTGCAAGTGAGAGCCAGGAAGAGTAAAGCATGGGTTTAAGAAGAGACAGAAAGATCACAAGCTCAGAAAGAAAAAGACCAGATCTAAGGACAAGCAGTTTCTAGAAGCCCACAAACACTAAAAAGATTCAGCTACACAGTCAGATATTACAAACTCTTCTAAGTTCAAATTAAGAAAAATAATATGCAATAAGCTGGTTTAACATGAAGGCAAAGACCATTCACTCCACATTTTTAATGACTCTAGCTTACACTGTTTCAAATACAATCCCATGTATTAAATCAAAATGATAAAGGTCTCACACATTGACATTTCAAGCAAACTAACACATCTCCCCCACCCTTCACCTGATGCAATCTTTTTTTTTGAAATAAAATAACCAGCAGCTAAGAAACAATAAAAACATCCATATGTGTGTGTGTGTTTGTGTGCAAAATCACAGAATTTAATGATTTCTCCCTTCTCATAACTTCCTTTGATGTATGCAATACACGGTTTGGGTTAATTGTTAACAACAAAAAAACCCTCCATACTGCTCCACTGCATCAAAGGGGCTCAGAAGAGTTAGACATCAGCCCTGAAAATCAGTAACATTTCCTGTTCATACAGAGCTCGATGAACAACTGCCAAGGACCTGCTGACAGGAAGAAAAACATATCCTTTACGCTCCAAGAGCACGGAGAGGGAAGTGAAAAGCACCTCTTGCTGATACTTAGCCTCCAAACCAGTAAAAGCTCTGCCTTCCACAACAAGCTTACCTAGTTCTGAACATTAAAGCAGGATCCATGTTGACAGACGCCATGCGACCAACGTGGCGAATTTCCTTCGCGATCATCCTCAGCTTCTCAAAGTTGACTAAGCCTTCCACTTTGGAATCGTTTCCTAAAACCAACCATAATTAACATCACCAGTGACCGGGTGCCAAAGTGAGTTTTTCTTAGCTGGTAAGAGATGAAGCACTTATGTTTTTACCTTCGTGAAGGAATGTAAGGTCTTTTTTGATAACAGGAAACAGGGGAATAATAGGGGGCTGCAGATTTTGGCTGTTAAGGACATTACGGTATTTTGCCATGTTCCTAGATGGATCAAACAAGTCCTGTAGATCTTGGAACAGTTTTTCATACTTGCTTGGAAGCTTTTCCCAAGTAGTTCGGAGCCTTGCAACTGGTGCCAAATTCAGGCCACTTGAAACAAACAAAAAAGTGCAACAAGTTAAAGAACAATAGGAAAAAGAAAAAAAAGCCACGCTCAACTTTTAGGGAAAAATATCTCTTAACCAGAATAGCATAGCACAACACCAATTAAACCACAAAACTGAAAACCTTTCCCAGTGTGCATTGCAGAAAAGTTAATAACATCACAAGTAGTTAAACGTTTTAGAGAATATGTATTTATTCTTACTAGTTTGGAACAGCTTCTGCACTGGATAACAATGTTGTAAATATCAGTATCAATTATTTCCAGATTCCCAGAAACATCACCTACGTAACGTTTAGGTGATGACAGCACAGGGACCCACCTTCTTGCTGCAGTAATCCACCTGACTTGATTGCAACTAGCTCAAATTTTGCTATGAAAGACTCCATCTATTTGAGGCTATTCTAAAGCTGTAGCTGGTACAAAAAATGATCTTCTTCTCCTTAACAATCTCACTGAAGACAGTACCTTATGCAGCGGCCAGCACGTCTCATTTATAATTTCTAACTCTTGAAAAATTTGGTATAGTAGCATTTCTAATAGTATTTCAGCAAACATTACAGTTTCAAATTCAAATTACAGGAAAACACCTTCCTTACTGGATTATCAAGTGCCACTGCTAGCACTATGAATTTAATGCTTTTTTTAAACAGAGATAGGTAAGGCTTTTCTTCTTACTTAAAATAGAATTTGACATTCAATACCTAATGATAGCAAACATCGAGTTGAAATTCTTGCATTCTCTGCAGTGTAGTGCTATCTTAATGAAATGCTTGATGATTTTCATCCTTTTCAACTGGTTGGTTTCTCTTAGAATCTCCGAAGCTACCCAGAACGTTTCTTGATTTATCACTTCTTCAAACTTCTTTAGATTAGTGCAGCCTGTTTTTGATTTGAGTTTAAACAAGTCATCTATGTATTCTGTGGGTTCAATATTACGGAATAGCTCAAAGTTCCTCATGGAGAGCTGGGTGGCCACCTCAACGGTACTGAGCTGCAGCAGGGAAATTTGACTCTCTCTTAATAACTCTTGAGCATCTTCATCTGAACAAAGAGTTTCCGTTTCCATGTTGTTCTTCAGGTAATATCTGTAAGAACAAAATTCCAAAACAGACTTGATGCAGTATACTCAAATACTAGTGAAAATTAACATCTAGCTGTAACCATAGAATAAATTGAATTTTAACATGCTTTGATATTAATTAGAAATTAGAGAAGAGGTGATTTCTTGTAAAGAAACAGAATGATAGTAATTAAACAATGCTTCTATTAACAGGATTCTTACTTAACAAACTAGCATAGTCAGCTCTAGCTTAGTCTCTAATCTCACCTGCCACTTAGCTGTATCCTGTCAGCAAGCTTGGATAACTGATCAGGAAGCCTCCTTTGTTTGATTACACCCTCAGGTGTGACAGAGACTTCACATAGTGAATACGCATCAGGGGTAGCAGTGAGAGCAAATTCCCTGATGGCCTGGATGACCACTTCTTTTGCAGTTGTGTCCTTACTGATCATGATGTAGCGACTTTGCTGGTCCGCCTTGAAAACCCTCAGAACTTGATCTGGTAAGTCTGAAAAAAAGTTGCATGCAAGAAGTACAATTCAGTAATGAGAGAAAAATAAAAAGAGCATAAGAACGAGCAACAATATCAGTCACGTCAAATCAAACCCCTAATGCTATTTCTCTTTATTTCAGTATCACTGTTATCTCCCATTCCCACGGAACAAGAATGCTGTTTATTTTTTATTCTAGTTGTTTTGTTTTTAAATGAAAGACTAGTTCTGCCAACATTCAGAAAAACATAGCTATCAAAGGGGAAAGCTATGCAAACACTTCCCATGTATGGACAGACGAGCTAATAGGATTTTCACAGGTGCTGAGCGCTGGTAAATCCCATTTAAGTCTGGGAGTAGCTAGAAATGCACATACAATAGCCAGCTGTATGCACAAATAGACTGCTGTGGTGTTAATGCATCCAAGTTCTTAACTACCAATAAGACTCCATCCCTGATAAATTTAACTCACTGTATCAAATGTGTAAATGATTGAAAATGTCATCACTAAAATGTCGTCACAGGGTGTAAGACTTAAACAGTCAAAGAAAGAAAGCTTTTCTAAGCATTTAGGGTTCATATATTCAATTCAATTCACGTTTCAATTCATGACAATTCCTGAACTGAATGCGTACAAGAAAGCTGCTTTTAGGAAACCTGGAGAATTATCATCCTAATTCCAAGGCTGCATTTGGTATTTCTACCACCTTATTAACAGTTTGAAATCTAGACCCATTAATCAACTGGTTAGATGGTTGTAATTGTATTATAAAAAGAAAACAAAGAACTAAAATTGTACTTCTGTCCAGCATTATTATTATTATTTTTAGCTTTTACACGACAAGATAAAGTACTTTCAATTAATTTAATTTAATTTTTTGTCTTTATTACAAATAACCTTTTCTAGTATTGTACAGTATGATATCTGGTCATCTTTGTCTGATTAGAACTTTTTTGTTTTTTGAAAGATTATAAAGGTCATATGAACAAGATAATAGAAAGTAACAGAAAGTCCTCTGAATGTACAACCAGAAGTGATCATTATCTTAAGGACACTGGAAAAAATGACATACTGAAAAAAAGAAACATGCATGTTGAGAAAACAAAGGCCTTATTTGACGACTTATGGAAGAAGAGACCTGAAAGTGCATAATACCTATTCAAGGTACTGTATAAAACTTATATCAACCAACAGAAATCTTGTGAGAAAAGAACAAAAATTAATGTCTTCCCACTACTGCTCCATTTCTCTAAGATCATTTGAAAGCAGCAAGGTAAATCCTTCTGAGATGAATGGACATACGTGCTAAAAAGGCTGTTGAGACATAAATGAAACCAACCCCATAACTGTCAAGCTCACGGTAATATTTTCTTGCATCCTGAGGAGCAATAACACTCAAGCACATTATGGTTAATTACATTATTATTTACCCAAAATGCATTAACAGTGTAGGCCAATTTTAAGCCATTCCCAAGTACTTGAGTTAAATTTATGAATACCTTTGACAACCAGCAAGTCAATTTTGCCCATCACCACCAACTCATTGACCCATCTGTCTTCAGTAATTAGTTGAAAATGGACCCAGAGCAGGGCCTGAAGACATTTCAACATACTTTGACACTGTAGGGAAGGCAGATGCCAAAGACACAACCATTCAGAGGAATTACTAAGAATCAGAATGCTCTGTAGATCCTGTTGTGTCTTGCTGTTACAGAAATCCTTGCCACTCAAAGAACTGTTACGAAGATGGGAAGCTCTTGCACACAATTGGAGGAACTCACTTAATACTCAAAAGAAACAAGTGTTTTGCACGAGGAGAAACCCTGCTCTGCTAAAGCAGTGAAGTTAATATGAATTATTAAGTATGCATACCTATCAGAGCTTGTAGCAAAGCACTAAGCAGCATACAGAGAAATCTACTACCAATCAAAACCATTATAAATGCAGCAGTATTAACATGTAATTCAGCACATGAGCTTTTAAGTAAAACAGATATTGAAAAGAATTGTAATTATCCCCTTCACTCCTTTTTAAAAAGGAAACTGGAGTGGCAGACAGAAGAAAGCAATGCTTTATGGTAGCAGTCTAGTCCCACAGAAGACTTGGGGAAGAGTACCAGTGACTGATAGGTCATCGTTACTATATTATTTTGGTTCCAATCGAAGACAGCACAAGAGAAGGGAAGTCAAAGTATTATTGACTAGATGCATGTTTAAAAATAAACCTTTGCAAGTACGTATTTGAAAACGTCTGTGCGACTGAGAAGAAAAACTAAAATGACTCCGTGGAGTTTTTATGCTATTTCAAGGAATTAGGTCCTCGTTTCCTCCCCAAAGACCACCCTTTCAACATGAGCTGTTTTATTTTTTGCCCTGAGAGATATCCCTTAAAGCCTCAAAGGATGGCCATTCTACCACTATGCATTCAATTTCCTGCAAGCTGCCTCCATCTCCATCTTTAATATAGCCTAAGGTAATAAAAGAAATTAAAGCTGTAGGCTTTAATTGTTTCCCTGTCTTAAAGCGTATAGTGGCATAACTCAACTTTTATCTCCAGCACAACCGCCTCTGAGGCCCTTAAGGTACATGCTTTTGATTTCAGACCTCCCATTCCCCTATCACAGAATGGCCAGGGTTGGAAGGGACCTCAAGCATCATGAATCTCCATCCCCCTACTTCTCACTGAAGGAAAAAAAAAGTCAGAGCTGCAAAGCAATTTGAAAATATTCAGTAGGTGGGCATTTGATTAAGTTTTCAGCAAAAATAAATAAAATAAAATGAAATGGGATTTGCTTGAGATCTGAGACAGCACTCCCCACAGTTCTGGAAGTGAGCCACTTGCTGTTCTTGGCACATGCTGGAAATTGCCCACTCTAGCAAAGTAGCAAGCTGGAGAATGGATTTTACAGACACGTAACATCTACAGCCACGGCACTGATTAAAGAGTTACAGGCTCTTATTGATAGAGTATCTTCAAAGTATTGGACATAAATTGTTAGATTAAAAAATAAAGTAATCTTCCCACTCTCTAAGAAGCAATCTTTGGCACTGGGACAAAAATAACACCAAAAACATCAACAGCAAAAAAAATATTTTTTTTAAATCACTACCACACAAAAGTTTCTTGTATCCTTCTCTCATCCTGTCCCTCCTCTCCCCATTATATAAATGATGCTCAGCATCACAGTTTCAAGAGTGAAAAAACTGCACAAACTTCGACAGTCTGTAGACTGACATTCAAGCAATGTCCTTTTAGGTAAGGTCTGAAATCCCCTGGACTTAGAGGGCACTCAATTTTTGGTTCTATTTTTGAGAAAAACACTAAAAATAACTCAGTATCCACACAGCTACCACCAGCACATCATCCTTCAGAAGATAGATTTTAACAATAAAGAATCATATACCTAATGCAGAGAAAGATTCACTTTAAGAACTTTTTCTGAAGCCAGATAAGAGCCCAAATCCCAACACTCCAGGAGTTCCAGCTAAGCCCTTCTCACATGATAAGGCTCTCAAGGTTGTCATATTCTCTCCCTTTCTCACCCTCACTTCCCCCTCATAGTTTGTTCCTCTCTACTAAATATGTGTTAGCTTGATAATTTTGTTCGATGGGGGGATTTTTAAATTATTACTGAAAAAGGATTTGAAATCACTATATACAAAGCATTCAGAACTCAGCTGTAGACACTTCTGTGGGGCAGGATGATTAATAGGCAACCCAGAAACTCTATGCCTTACAAGATTGTATAAGAAGTGTGTTCAGAAAAAGACCAAAACACACAGTGTGCCCAAGTTCAATGCCTTTCTGCTTGATTGTAAGCTTGCAATCTCCCATGCTGTTTGAAAATACTGCAGTCTTATAAAGACTGCTCTACCACAGCAGATTATGAAGCACCACGCACAAGTTTTCACTAGCCAGGAGTATTCAGTCAGGAAGAGATGCTCTGTATGCAACACACTTCCAAAACATTCACTTATACACAACTGGGCAAAGTGGAGGAATATAGCAAGCATTCATAAGTGGCTAATCAGGATGACGGTGTATAGTACAGCTAATAGAAACCTCTCGTGTACTTCAGACTCTGAAGCCCAGAAAAAAAACAATAATAAATTAAAAATAATCAAAGAAACTAAATTATACAGTAGAGAACAAAAAAGGATCCTTACCTGGAGTTGTATTGAAGTCCAAGATGCGGTGATGAGACTGCAGTAGATCAGGATTACTGGATGACAGGGTTCCACTGACAGGTAAAGCAGGAGGAATGTGCTTTGTTTGCCTCAGTCCTACAATGCTGTCATCCTGAGACTGGCCAATTCCAATGTCACTGCATCCAGAAAGAAACAAATGTTCAGAGCTTGGACTATAACAGAGGGATGTGAGGGTATCTGCAATACTACATTATCCAGACTCTCAGGAATTACTATTTATGAATCAATATTCTCCAGAAGACAGGGATTGCTGTCTAGGTTTGTCAACAGCACCCAAACGTCCAATTGCCTCGATCAGATCAGCTTTTTCGTGCTGACAGAAGATTCCTATGCTTACCACTCAGCTCTGAGGAGCTGCAACTCTTGCCTTTCTTTAATGATTTTTTCATAGAGGCCAAGATCTGTGAAATGCTGGGTCTCAAAGGTCAGCAGTGATAGAGATGGACCAGGGACAGAATTATCATACTACATGCTTACTGCATGTCGAGTTGAGAAGCTAGGCACTGAACTTTTCTATAAACACATAGCTGCGCATCCTTAGTAAAATATTGTGTGTAAAATGTTGAAATGCAGATGCTGTAGAGATTGAAAATGATTTAAAACTCAGCCATTATACTTTTAAAAAGATTAACACAACTAAATCTGTATCTACACACGTAAAGAAAGCATAAATCAGAACTTCAATTTCATTGCAAAATGATGCCACTCAATGCCAAGCTACTAAATTAGATGACAGAACACAAATGGCCTTTTGTACCCCAACCTAGGGGCCCTCTGGTTTTTGTCTAGTTTTCTATCCATCCTCTGAAAGCCCACACAGAAGTAATTAAGGGCCTGATAATTATCCCTGTAGAGCTGTTACAGCATAAGCATCCTTTTGTGTGCACAGGAGGATCACTTTGCCCAGTACGCTCTTGTAACACTTCTTTAAGTGCTATGAAGAGGGAAAGCATTCTGGGGAGCAAGGACGGTATCTGCACCACGTGAATTACACACAGTCACTGCTTTGCAGAAGGCAACGTCACTTGAAAGCATCTGTGTACGTTTTTTGTTATTTTGAGGTGAGTTTTGGTTTGTCCTTTAAAAAGCAAGGCAGGCCAGCGTTACAAAAATACTTTACGAAGTGTCATGAAAGAAAAATACTCAAAACCAAAAAGGAGTTGCTGGATTTCCTCCACCGTAAGATAAGCTGAATCTGAACATCTGTATTTCTGTACTGCCACATAAAGCACAAAATGCTGTGACAAGCAGTGATCTACACAGCACAACACCCTTACGCCAAGCCACAAATCAACTTTGCTAGTACTAAAAAGCATTCCCAGCAATCGAAGCTTGCTCTTTCAAGTAGGAGCCACTCTCTACACACAAAAAAGCACACAAACAAACAAACAAGACGAACAAAATGCTTTCTGGCAATTATAGAAACTATGCAATGTAGTTCATAGAAGTGCTAACACTAGCTTTACTCTAAATTCAGTCAAAGGAAGACAATGTGCCCCCCTCCCTTACATTAAGTAGATTCAGTTACATCACATATTCCTTTTTGGGTCTGTCAGTGTTATATAAGCTTTTCATGTTTTACTGCACCAATCCTGTGCGTCATAACCGAAGTAGCTTCGCTAAAGTGGATCAACTGACAAACATCAGGCTTTAAAAAAAAAAATCAGAGAAATGTTCCTAAACTTCTTCCATCTTCCCCCTAAGCGTTCATATACTAAACTGGAAAGAAGCTACTCCAGTTGACTCTATTTTTAAAACAAAGAACACTCCCCCAGTTCCGATTTCAAGTTACACAAACAAGAAATGAACCTCAGAAATTTCAGATATAAATAACAGCACCAGAGGATTCCCAGGTCCCACGAAGACCAACTGCTCTCATCACTAGGCAAAATATTTCATTTTCTGGGTGAAAGGAAATCGCGCTTTTAAAGGAAAGCATTTATGTTGTTTTCTGTAATGCTTGCTGTGCAGGGATAGCATTAACTGATAAATGACTTCCCTGCTGAATGTCAAATGTGGTAGAATGGGTAGAGGAATGGCAGAAGTGTCCAAATGCTTCTTGCTTCAGTGTAGCATGCTGATTATCCCACCAAAGGGCTGCAAATAGAGAAGGGGGGGGGGGTCTTCCTCCTAGTATGGGGTGCTGCACTAGGGAACAAGCATAGCTCTGTCAGAGCTGGAAGGGTGACAGTACTTAGTTCTTATTTGAAGGAAAACCACTGCTGGATGACAAGTGGTGTCAAGTGCTGCAACCAAGGTGCTTGAGTAGTGCCTACAAGAAGGAGGTTTCCTAGTAGCCACAGAGGAAATTGAACTGTTTGCTCAACTTGGGAAGTTACTCAACGTTATCAGAATGTAAAGCAAGACTGATGGAATGTACTATCTCCTGATCAGAGTCTTTGACGCTGGCTTGACGTCTCACAAAACTGATAAGTTACCTCAGTTAAGACTGGTTTCATTAGGCTACATATGGAAAACACACGCTGTGTTCACTTCCAAGACAAGGTAGATATCTTCACCTCATAAGCTGGCGAACTGAGTCATCAAGTCTTTAAATACCTACTCTAAAATAAGTAAATCAGCTTTTTCATCCTCTTTACTGCTGCTTTTAAAAAACTCATGAGAATAAGACCCCTCCTATATGCAACACCAGACATAATCAGGAAGAACAAGATAGAAGTTTCTACATAACGTGAAGAAAAGAACACAAACAAGCAAATCTACAGCTACACATCTCTACGTAGAACTGTGCAGGCAAACAGCAACAGGCAGGCAAAACGTCAAGAGGCTTTGCAGATAAATTGCTATATATAACACGTGAAGTAAAGCTAGCAAAAGGAAAACAAAATAGGTCAAGTGGACTGGTGTTGTTTTTTTTTTTGTCTCTTACCCAAAGATATCCCTGAACAGAAAACATGCACAAACAAAACAAAACAAAGTGAAAACCAACAAGAGAATTTTATGTCAAAGCTACGAATCACGAGCAGTGCAAAAATCACATCAACAACATGCATGGCTCATCACGGGAAGACACGTGTAAGAAAACAAAAGAGATCATTCTGAAGACAAACAGCATAAAATGAGGATTTACATATGCTCCCCTACTGAAACCTACCCCCAGCAATTTTAGAAAAAAATCATTATTTGGATGTAATCTTTTTTATCTCTTTAACCTCTATGTATCAGTAACATCCTATCTAACCCATTGCTGATGTTTCAGAAGAGTATTCTTTTTTGACAGTGCTGGTCATTAGCAGGAAAAGAACCTAGATTTTTGGCAGAAGCATCTTAACGAATTTTGAAAAGATTTTTCTCAATAGCATGCAGAAAGGAAAACACAGGAGAAAACTTTTGTTAGACATCAGCTATCCTCTACCATTCAGCCTTGCTGTTCCCACGTTCCTCCCATTGATGGCACTTGTCAAGGACAAGTTCTAGGTTCCCATAAAAAACATATAAAACTAATTGTTTCCAACAATCTTCATCAGAACTCTCTAAAATATGCTTGTAGAAGAAAAGGTATCAAACAAAATATTTAGCTTTCATAAGAAATACTCACTTTTATCAAAGGCCCCAAGTTTTAACCTCAGTCTCCTCTTGATGGCAGCGTGCTTAAATTCTTACAGACCACTGGATTGGGTACAGATAGAAATTCTTATCCCCCTCAGCAATTTGCAAGCAAATCTGCTTTGCAGAGTTATACAAAAATTAATTGCCTGGGGTGCTTCCAATTAACAGTCATCTCAACAGACAACTGTAAATAACAAAGTATGCCATTGCTGTACCTGTAAGAATTAAATACCTTCACACTGACACCACAAACTGCATTGTTAGGAGTCTATGGACATGTGAATATTCCAACTGGTACTCCCCAGTATATTGAAGATATACAAATGTTTTGCATTAATAACTAAATAAAAGTTTCACAACAAACTGTAAGTATCACATGAAGTTAGTAATATGTAACACAAAGCAAATACTTAGAAGAAATCCAAAAACTCACTTGTATGGTTTCTGAGGCAGAATGCTGATTCGAGTCTTGTCAAGTATCTTCTTTAACTTATTTCTTCCCCCAACTGTGTTGGCTTTACTTTTCTTATTTACTTTCTCTAATCCTATTACCTGTTCCACATCAACGGCCAGATCTGGGATGGAATAACGGCTCGCCTTTTTAATATCACCAATTTTAGGCAAGTGAGGAGCACCGTTTCGTTTTTCCTCTGACAACCGTGTTAAAAGTTCTTTAAAAACTGTACAAGACAAAAGGAATGAAAGAAGAACAAAAAACGTAAAAGAAAACACTGCACAGCTGACCAGTTCACTATTAATCTATAGCACCTTCTGTTACTTCAAATATTAACTGAATTTAGAGATAAGACTAAATAATTTACAGCTTTTTAAGAGCACACTGATTTACTGTAGTAAGAATCAGAAAAATCTGAAAATGAGCCCAGCATGAAAAAGAAATACACTAGATAATCATATCATAGCTTGGATGTTGTCAGCAGAAGAAATTTGACTTTTCAGTCTAAAGATACGGACTTCTGTGGGATAACAGCATAGTAAAAAGAAAACAAATTAAAAAGAGAAATAGGCAAGAAAATTAGCAACTTTGAAGGGAAGTTTTAAACTGATGGCCAGCAATGAAAGCTCAGAGGTGGGCAATAATGAGCAACATCAAAAGTCAGAAATCAGAAGGGAAACTCACCAAATTGTTAAAAAAAATAAAAATAAAATGAGATGCTATGAAAATTGTTTGACCTCTTGGCTTTTGTGTCCATGTGCCAGATGTACAAGAACACCTGGAATCTTAGAAGGCTAACAGGCTGGGTATAGCAAAAGTCAGAAGGCCAAACTTCATACTGTTCCCAAATTTCTCCCACATCACACTAGCTAACAGTCATCTACAAGGCAGAAATACCTGACAAATTTCTGAATCATTTCTTCTACCCAGGTTTAAATTTAACCAAAATGTCAACGTATTTAAATATATTTAAAAAACTGATATGACAATGAATCCAGATCAATTTGAAACAAGACAGTACCTATAGATAAATAGAAAAAAATATCATATCTGATAATTTGATACGTAATGGTCAAGGGAGATATGAACCCACATTAGAACAAACTGCAAGATTAACACTGGAGGTCAGATAAAAGGGATGCACAAATCTCTCCTAGGGAGCAATAAGAGAAAGGTTTTTTAAGTATTTAGCCAGAGAGGTTGAGGATGCTCCTTGCCTGTAAGCATTCAAGACCAAGTTGGACAGGGCTGGAGCAACCCGGTCCAGAGGGAGGTGTCCCTGCCCACAGCAGGGGGGGCTGGAACTTGGTGATCTCAAAGGGCCCTTCCAACACAAAGCTGTCTATGATTCTATGATTCTGCTTTTCTGAACAAACAGAAAGCCACTGCTATGGGCCTAGTACAGAACACACAAAAAGTAACAACTCATGCACAGTCTTATATATAGGACACTGATGTAAGAAGGATTTCAGTTATTTACATATCCTTGCAAAGAATAACTTGTCTGTACAGAAATAGTCCAATGAATTTTTTTTTTTAAGTGTGAATAATTTTAATCTCAGGAAAAAGAGAAGCTCTCTATATTTTAACAGCTTAGAAGTAGAATATCTTCAAAGAAAATCACCCTAAAGAAGGAAGATGTTTTAAGAAAGGGAATGAGTAAGAAAAAAAGAATATTCAACCCAAGAGTTTGAGCTAGCACAGATTTCGAGAAGATAAACTAAGAAATAGGAGCTTATGTTGGCCAATTGGTACTTGCTGCAGAAGGCTATGTTAAATAAACAACAGGAATCTCTCCCAAAAGTGAAGAAAATCAAAAGCAAAGAAAGCAGTCGTCGTTTCTCCGGTATTTTCTGTGAAATTGATGATTAAAAGTAAGGAATTGTAGAAGAAAAGGGAAAAAAATGGTAAGCAGCTAAGAATGAGAATTCAAAGCCAGGTTTTACTCCACTGTATCCATTTTTGCCCTTAATAATCTTCTCCTCCAGCGGTACACAAGAAATTACCAGGTAATCTTAACAGCTTCAAATATGACTAAAAGAAAAGCAAAGCAAAATTCGTAACAGTATTGTAGAAAAGGAGCTGGGGGCTAGAGAGACGGCTTAAATAACATGCAGGAAAATGCCAGTAAGAAATAGGAATCTCCTTTGGAAAATTACTGATAGGAATATTGCATGCAATACAGCTGTCTCGATACACTACTGTGATGCCATTTCAGTGTTAGGAGTGGATTCAAAACTTAGAAAGCACTACTTAAGAAACCAGGTTTGGCCTTAAGACTAAAGCAACGCACACAACTAAAAAAGTCCAGAGATATTTTTGCAAACAGTTTGCAGAGAAACAAGCACGTACAGCTAAAGAAGCACATGCAGCTACATTAATAAATGCTTTATTATAAATAATTGAAATGTTAGAATCATGATTGGAAAGGAAAAAAGAAAAGCCCCAGGATATAGATTTCACAAATAACTTCTGGAAATAGACTATGCATATTTAACCATCAATTAATTAGTGCAGTGGCATCCTGTGGAAATATTCTGCCCTACTTATTTACAGTGAAGAACATCATCATGGAAGAAATACTTAGGGAACACATCAGTAAATCATATAAACAATGTAAGTACCTACTGGGAAAAAAGAAAAAAAATCAAGTAAAATGCACAAAATCTATTTCTTACAATAGTAACAGAGGTCCTGAGTTGCTTAAAGACTCCTTCAGGACTGTTTAGATACTTGTTAGAAAGAGAAATGGAGGGAATAGACTTGGGGGATAGCAAGATTGTTATTGCCCATCTGACAGAAGTTTTTATTAATCTTTCTGTACTCATCTTACAGCACAGAACGAGGAAGTATGCAAAAGTACAGATTAAGATCACTGCCAGAAAAGGCTTTTTATTGAGACAAAGCTAAATCTTGCAAGTGCCAATGTGTTTCATAAATTCAAGCTAAATGGCCACTGTGGTTCCTGCCTCTTAACCCAAACATAAGCACTTCTGAGAGTTAAGTGACCTCAAAGAAGCTTATTTGTAAATTTTCCTCTGCCATTTTGAATTCAGATGCTTTAGGACACACAAAGCTCCTGTTCCAATTCTTCCCACCTCAGAAGTATTTCAAGTAATTATTAATTATTAATTAAACCATTTCCAAATGTCTTCTGTGCAAAATGAAAATCTTCATCTAAATTAGAAGAAAAACCGCGTGTGAACTTACCAAATAAATTGGTTTTCACAGTGATAGACAGATGAGTGTTATTTCTAAGGATTTCCATGGCTTTTGACAGCTGAACATTTTCGAAGTTCTGACCATTCACTTCCAATATCTAAAAATACAAAGAAATCAGCAATATTTTAATTTAGTGCAGAGAATGGAAGAAAAAAAAAGGAAAAAAGCCCCACATTTAAAATACATACCTGATCTCCACGTTTCAGGCCTGCTTCTGTAGCTTTACTACCAAAATCTACACTGTCAACAAAGATTCCAAACCCCTTTTCTGACCCTCCCAGTAAGATAAAAGGCAAAGGGGCTTCTCGAGATGGCTTTGTTAAGGTTATCAATCTTCTTTTCGCTTTAGCGGCACAAGCGATATTTAACAGCCTCAAATGTCCACCCATTTTCTACAAAACAAGAAGAGCACAGTGAGTTATATATAATAACAGCCTATTCCTTGCTATCTCAAACTGTTAGAAAACAAACTTCTTACCTCCCTCTCCAAATTGTTCTCAAATTCTTCCAGAAATCGAGTCATAGCAGGATCTCCTTCAAAATCATTGAAGTGATTGTTCACCCACAACAATACTACCCGTGTAACCTGAAAATTAATTAATTCAACTAATTACCAAACAGTACTATTGCTCAGTTCTTAAAAAACAAACAAACAAACCAAAAAAAACCCTGCTTCTTACAGCTTCTGAAAGTTTTCATCAGGATGAATGAGTGTTATATACCCTAACTTCACTGATATGCAACCATTTACCAGGAGGAAAGAATGAAGCAGAAAAATTGCTTGAGTTGTTATTACTGAATAGAGGGAAGGGAATAGAGGATACACACGTATAAGGCATTGACATAGATCAGTTTCTGACTTACATTAACCATTTCCTGTCTGCATATATTTCAAAACCTGCTTAACTCTTCAAGCACGTGATCGTAAAGTTTCTGATGTTTTCCTTAAACTGGCTCTTGAAACTCACAAAACTTGATATAAGCCACCATTAACGCCATTAGGCATTTGCCTGTGTAAAAGAGCTATTGTACATTCACAGAAGCAAGAAAAAGGAGCTACTGTGAGGAGCAGGAAAGAGGTCTTAACAGTGAATAGATGCAATTTTCTTGCTTACATTCAATCTCCCAGCTTACACCTCCTCTCTCTTCATCCTTACTCTCCCCATTCAACTGTGATTATCAAGTTCAAATGGATATTAGCTCGTACTTTACAATTTGTTGGGTAAAAATAGGGATGCTATCTGTCAATTAATATTACTAAAAGTAAAGCTAAAAAAAAACAAGAGCTTTTTTTTTTTTAATGCTGTTTTTTTTAAATGTAGGCTTCCACTGCAAAATTTGATCTTAGTGCATGATTTGACCTAGAAGATCAGCAGCTCTTGTCCTCACAAAATGCAAGATTTCTGATGCTTAGAATTAAAATTCATTCACACCATTCTAAAGAGACTCCTGAAACAAAAATGGTTGTGCCACTCAGAGATCTCAGAAACACAGTATTTCTTGTGTTATGATGGGAAGGCAACTCAGGACGGAAAAGAACTAAAGAATTCAAAAACCAAAGCTTAGAACAGAATCTCATACAAATTCTAATTGCAAAGCTAACCACTGTCAGTTCTTTGTCTGTGCACAAAATATAAACCCCTGCAGTTTCTCGTGCTAAAGATCTGAGACAAAGCACCCAAAAGCAAACCTCAGCACCCTCATGGGAGCCGTACCGTTTGTATTTACGCTGTTTCCAAGCGGGTTCCCTTTTACGCTGAAAATGAAGTGAATTGAGAAGAACTGTTGAAGTTCTCAACCAAACTAATCAAGTGTTTTAGAGAGACTGGATTCTAAAAGGGAATAATTACACACTATCTGTTCTACAGCCTCAGAAAATAGGCGAGGGGTGGCATTTCTGACATATTTGAGATTTTTCCTCCTTTAAAACAGAAGACGAACTTCTTTTTTGTTAAGCATCCGTGCCATTTTTCATTAATGCAGATCACACTGGAAGACACAGATGATGTTCAGATAAATTTGGAGCATCCACAAATTTTTAAAATCATCTGGGAAGTTGTGAGCCACATAACGTATTTTAAATCACTGCAGTGAAAGCTTCAACATCAATACTGCTTTCATAGTTGGGACTTAGTGCTGTACTCAGCAGACACAGCACTGAAGCGATTTGAGCAGTGACTTCCAGAACAATGTCATCACTAACATTGGTACCAGCAGAGTAATGCTATGAAAAAAAAGAAAGATTAAAGCTTTAAAATCAAGTACCCTGATACTGGACAAAACCATCAGAAAGGCTAGATCTCAAATACCCCAGACTGACTACCAAGTACTGATGGTACTCATGGTGTTTTACTCATTCACTTCCCTCTCCTCACCATCTGCCAGCTCCCAATGGAAAACAGCCAAAATCCTCCAGATCTTGTTTGCCACTTATTTTTGCTCTTCCCAAGCTATTGTCTTTCCTGCACTTGAACCAAGCAGCCTTTTTGTCAGCACTGCTCAGTGTCAGAGGGCTGGTTCTTGAGATGGCAGAACAAAGAGCTGCTCTGTTTCCAGTGCTGACAGCAACTACACTTGCTTATGTTCTTAGAGGCTGAGAGGATTATCCATAGGAGGACAGGAAAAATAAGTTTAAAGATGAAACATGGTATTAGAGCTCTGAAGCTCTAGCAAGTCTGTGCTAAACAATATTAGCTGCAGCTTTCCAGTGTACATAGCAATCAGATTTTCACAGGAACAGCTAGTACTTCCCTGAAGCAAAGCCTAACCTTCTGCCAAGAGAGGCACAGACACAAAGACAAAGACACACTAGCATTTCTAGTCAAAGAAATATCTGGGTTTAAATACAAGTCGAATAGCAAACTTTTCTTTAACCTTTTTGATATTATCTCCTTGGTTTCAAATCTTCAAAAAAAAAAAGTGCATTTTCCAACTAGTGTTTTACATTTGAAAAAAGTGTAAAACTGTAAATAAAGCATTACAGTGTGAAGCACAATTTGGCCTCAGTAGACATTGTGTGGCTATCAGTGTGCCATAGTTGGACAGATGGGATGCTCTTCCATCATGATAGTCTTGTCCTGGGAGGGAGCTGTTTGACTGCTGTTTTTTTTTCCTAATACTGTGCAAGGCTCAGCAGATTTCTGACAATGGCTATACTTTCTACAGTCTTTATGTAAGAATAAATTATCACCAAATGTTTGCCAAGATGTATTAACTAGTATTATAACAGAAAACACAGGACTTCATTTTATGCTCAGATTTCCAGGCACTACAGAACTCCATTGAACAATATTAAATAAATATGCTAATTATTAGGAAAAAAAGCTTTTCTTGTACTAGCAGCACTTGTATTTTGCTGTAGAAACAAAGAATGTAAAAGACAGCTTATGTATGTTGAACACTGTCATTCTTACTCTTACCCATGCAGTTTGCCATTAAAATACTTCACCAGCTATTTATATCTTATTCAGCTTAGTCACCCAAATTATTCAGTTATTCAGTTATATATACTTATTCAGTTTAGTCACTTTTTATTACTAATGGCTTATTTTCTTATATATACGATTAAAGGTAAATAAACTTTAACCTTATCCCTGAGGCTGGGGTCATTGAACCACTCCAACAACTTTTTCCCCACTTCCATTGGGCTGGAAAGAAAGGTCCGATATGTCAACAGGAAGTCTTCTATAAATGTTGGGTCTACCACAGAGTGTTCTTCCACCAAATGCATTGTTAACCTTTCCGCTGTTCCCTATAGAGAAATTAAACCTTAATTATTAAAACATATCTTCAACAAATGAAAATTTGTTTTCTCGTAGCATACTGAAGATGAATTATGCTAGAAAGAGCAGTACTGTCGCTACTGACTGATGAGATAAATGTCACAGTTTAACCATTTTTATAAGAAATGTTAAAAAAAATTCTGTAATTATCTTCTAGAAAAATCACTTAGTTAATCATGTGCATAACATTTTAAGGATAAAAAAATAGAATTTTACATCTTTTAATTTCAAATACATAGTTTTATAATACATATCTCAACTAACCTTGAGCCTTACTTTCCGATCACAGAATGGCCAGGGTTGGAAGGGACCTCAAAGATCATCAGTCTCCAACCCCCTGCCACACGCAGGGCCACCAACCTCCCCATTTAATACCAGTCCAGGCTGCCCAGGGCCCCATCCAACCTGGCCTTGAACACCTCCAGGGATGGATGTGGCATCCACAGCCTCTCTGGGCAGCTGTTCCAGCACCTCACCACTCTCATAAGGAAAGAACTTCCCCCTGACATCCAACCTCAATCTCCCCTCCCTCAACTTCAAACCATTTCCCCTTGCCCTGCTGTTATCTCCCCTTTCAAAGAGTTGATTCCCCTCCTGTTTGAAGGCTCCCTTTAGGTACTGAAAGGCTGCAATTAGGTCACCCTGCAGCCTTCTTTTCTCCAGGCTGAACAAGCCCAGCTCCCTCAGCCTGTCCTCATAGGGGAGGTGCTCCAGCCCTCTGATCATCTTTGTGGCTCCTCTGCACCCTCTCTCCAACAGCTCCTTGTCTTTCTTGTACTGGGGGCTCCAGACTTGGATACAGCACTGCAGATGGGGCCTCACAAGACCAGAGCAGAGGGGGACAACCACCTCCCTGTCCCTGCTGGCCACCCCTCTTCTGATGGAGCCCAGGATCCCCTTTGCTTTCTGAGCTGCAAGAGCGCACTGCTGGCTCACATTAAGCTTTTCATCCATCAGGACCCCCAGGTCCTTCTCTGCAGAGCTGCTCTCAAGGACCACTCCTTCCAGTCTGTATGGATGCCTGGGATTCCTCTGGCCCAAGTGCAAAACCTTACCCTTTGCTGTGTTGAACTTCATTAGATTCACCTGGGCCCACCTCTCAAGTCTGTTGAGGTCCCTCTGAATGGCACTCCTTCCTATCTCTGCCAAGTACAGAGGTTTATAAACACAGACCTTTGCAAGACTTTCCCCCCTTTCTGCTCTTACCTTGATGACAATGTGACCTTTTCTTGTTCCAGTGCGATCAAGCTCTCTGTGCTCCTTAACCATCACAATCTCTCCTTCCTCTTCTACCTTCTGCATGTTCTTTTCCACTTGATTGAGGATGCGGCAATAATCTTGCTGAGCTATACAAACAAACTGGAAAGAATCATCACGCACCAGTATTAAAAGGTAAAGTCTTAAAAAAACCCAAACATTTAGACTTACGATGCAAATACTCTATCATCAAAAAGGCAGTTGTTCAAACTGCAGTCAGCCAGATTTGTCTTATCAGCAGTTCAGCAGTAATAAGCAGATGAATACACAGTACCTTCCAAAACAATCTTGCAATTAGAGGAGCCCATTGATCAGAGCAAGATGAATTAGCATTACCAGCCATTTTTGTTCAGCAGCTACAACTGCCCTGCTTCTAGAGATGAAGCTCAGCATCCTATAGCTGATATTGTGCCTTTTTGTGTGCTATTTAAAAGGGTAAAAGAGATTGAAAGAAAAACTTTGCTTCTGTTTGTGTGTGTGTGCGTGTGTGTGTGTATTACTATTCCAATTATTTTCATTTACTGTTAAAGAAGTCAACCATCAAGAAAACTAACATTTATTCTTTTTCATGAAAGCAACCATGTAAACATATCAATTCTGGACTAAAGCACACTGCAGGAAAAAAAAAAGAAAGCTATGTGATCATCTGCTCAGCCAATACTGAGCACTAGATATCTTAAGAATACTCCAGCACCTACACTATCTAAATGTGACCACTCACTACAACTTGTAAAAAAATATATATGCTTTACAACTTTTTTTTTCTTTTAAATATTTGAGATTAAACTGTCTTCTTAAATAAGCCTAGGCCACCAACAGAAAGGAAATTACAGTGTTTGTCTTATTTGACAAGTTGCAAAATCGTTGTGTATGATGGTTTTGGCATGAGATTCCCAGGTAGAATTTCTCTCTCACCCTTCATAATGAATCAACATAACATTTCTGTTTCCGGTAGTTACCAGGAGCTGAAACAGAGCTCCTACAATCTGGATTTCTTGCGGAACACTATTCTAACAAGATGCCATTTATGTGCTTATTCAAAGTTAGATGGACAACCTAAACCAGGTGATTTCATTAGCATATTTTCACCTATTTCAAAGGGCATCTCATGGAAGCTAATTAGCTTAATTTACCTACATTAAGTCAGCAAACACTATGTGTCCAGATTGAGCTGGTTATTTTATGCTACAAGAAGTGCACCTTACTACTGACTGCTTGTGTTACAGCAAATGCCAAGACATTTTCCTTCAAAGGCCAGGCTGGCTGACACTAAAGCATCTACTCTTAAAACCAGAAGACAGAGAGATGTATTCCTCTAAGATTCAGTAGCTGAGTCCAGTGAGGAAGAACGGCTATTATCTACAGAAGTAAAAGAGCCTTTAATGGGTAATGGACCTTGACATTCCACTAAAAGAATGAAACTGAAAAGCAAGGATACATGCAATGGAAAAGTGAAGCAATGGATATATGCAGCAGGCTGCTGGGCCTTAAGCTCTAGAGAAAGCACATAAACCTCATCATTCAAAACCCTATCATCCCTATCCAGATGAAGAGAATTCAATTTCCTGGACCAAGCATACAAACACAGGAGCCATATTTCTCCAGCAGTGCACTGGTTATGCACTGCAGATCTTACACATACGCTCAAATTTAAAATAAGGCTGTGTCTGGTTGTATTACTTCTTTGGTTTTGCTTGTACAATTATACACTCTACCTGGCAGTCATCCACTTTGGTTCTCATCACTCCTTTCATATATTCCTTTTCCATGGTAGGGGAAACTCCAAAGCTGTTTCCCATGCACAGTATCTCTGTTCTTCCATCAGGATACGTCACTTCCACAGAGCCATTCAGAATGACTGACCAGGAATCCAGCTACAAAGTAAATGTTGGAAGATCGAATCACTTGACATTGTAATATCATACAATACAGTTACAATCCCTAGGCTTTTTTCCTCCCCAAAGGAACAGTCTTTTCTTCTGCATCTATTAACAAGATGTATATACTAGGCTTTAAAACACTGAAATATACTTCCAAAATCAGCTCTAACAGGCAAGAAGCATTGTGTGTGTTATGAAGACCATTTTCTTAAACTTTTATTGAACAAGAAACACTACGTAAGTACTTACAAAAAGCTTGTTAGGGCAGATCAAGAAGAGGCAGCTTTTACCTGCTCAACATTACTTTAATTTAATTTAATTTTATTTTATTTTTAAGTCAAAAAGCAGGACCTTAGCACTGCATAATCTGGGATGTCTGGTATAACAGAAGAGTGAAAAGTAACGCCCACTGACCTCTTCCCCATCGTTCAGTACAATAGTTCCTGCTCTCTCCACAACTGCAAACACCATTACAGCACAGAGCTCTCTCCTCACTGACATTGTCATGTTGGCAAAAGCAGGCAACTGATGCATGAATTCCAGTAGTTGTTCTGAAGGAGAAAAAGCCCACTGAGTCACGCATGTCAAAACAACAAAGCACAGCAAAGACGGTTCTTCAGAAAGATGCCTAAGGCTACTTAAGCTAAAATGCTGCACAATCGTTTCTGTATACTAATAAATCATATACAGAGGCCTGTTGTAATTATTGAGTATTTTGTAGGCATAGACTAGCTGGCCGTATCGTCAGTAGAGACCCTGCAAAGTAAAAGTCAGCATAGTGGAAGAATTGTAATGTAATCAAAAGCTTTGAATACAGCCAATGAAGCTAATTCTCCATTCAGCCAGACCAACAACTCCATTAAAACTAAGACAGGCTTATATGAAATGCATTAAAATATTGAGAGAGGAAATTTCACAAAATTGAGCAAGTTCCTTGTAAGTTCATTCCTTCTGCGTCCAGTCTAGACTTAACAGTAATTTGTACATGGGTGTAACTTGAAATGTTCAAAAATTCCCTTAGGATGGACTGGATAGAACAGCATTAGTGTTATTCTGTCTTCTGTGTATACCGGAGTTCCACTTGTACTCAGTTATGAGCTTCTCCTATGCTTTGATTTTTCACACAGCTCATAGCTAGATGGAGCTCATTTTTCTCCTCCATAGAAAGTGATTATATGCCCTAAACACGATATGTTTTTGCATTTATGTCTATCTAAGTGTACTGGAAATAGTCCATCCTTTTCCTAAAGTTTTATTTATGCATAATCCTATGATGGCTGAGGCTGGCAGGGGCTGCCATGTCCATCAGTCCCAGCCCTGGCTGCAGTGGGGCCACCCATAGCAGCTGCCCAGGCCCATGTCCAGGCAGCTTTGGGAGATCTCCAAGGAAGAAAGGACTCCACAGCCTCTTTGGGCAGCCTGTGCCACGGCTCCAGCACCTGCATGGTACAGAAGTGCTGCCTGGTGTTCAGAGGGCACCGCTTATATTTTGCTTTGTGCCCATTGCCTGTTGGCCTGGCACTGGGTATTGCTGAAAGGAGCTCAGTTCTGTCCTCTTTGCACCCTCCGTTCAGGTATTTGTATGTGTAGAAATCACCCTGAGACTTCTTTTCTCCAGGATGAACAGTTCCAGCTCTCTCAGCCTTTGCTCATATGAGAGATGTTCTAGCCCCTTAATTATCTCATAATCAAACTTAATCATCATTTAGTTATACTCTGATTAAAGAAAAAAAAATAAAAAACAAAATCCGAGCCAGTAAAACAAATTCAATTAGAAATGGTAATTATTATAATTCTAGTTATGCATTGCTTTGCTTTCAAGATATTAGTCTGTACATTAACATAGCAAATTAGTTTTAGTAGATTTACATTTATGTGAAAGGTCTTACGCCTCCTTATGCTTAACAAATAAAAGCAAAAATACTTACTTCATAAAGTCCTGTTATCTATTAGAAATAGAACATTGAAACACAGAAGGCCAGCACTGATTGTTTTCACCCATGCCATGTGTATTTTCTGCACCTTTGGCTGTACTCATTCACTGTTCTGTATGAGTCAACTAATAATAAGAATAACCAACTAACAATAAGAATAAACACTAAGCTTACCAACTACAGAAGCCAAAAACTAAAATCCTCACATTTCAAAGGTACACTTTTTGGTGAAGTCAAAATAGATTTGATAGCGTTTTATTACACTGTAATACTTACCAATGTCATCATCTGTCCTGTCTATTGGGTCCTTCTCCAAGCAATCTCTGACAATATCTCTACTCATCAAAGGATCTGATGCCCTTTCAATGTCTTCTTCATCATCATCATCCTCAGAATCCACTGCTGTCTCTGGCAACCCACTGAGATCCATATCACCAGCCTCACTTTCTGTAGCCTAAATTCAAGTATAAACATTTTTTATTTAAAGTAAAAAAATATGCTCAACGCTGCTCCTGTTTCCCACTTACTATACAGACATCAATTCTATCTGATCTCTCAACTGATTTTTATATATACATATTTTTTATTATTTCTTTTTAAAAGAAATCAACCCCAAAACAATGCTTAAACAGCTTTCAACATATTTTAATCAGTCATACATAAACAGGATTCAACATACATTCTTTACTTAGTATGTCCTGGGGGAACTGAAAGCAATTTATCCCAAGAAATTGTTCCTCAAAATAGACAAAAAATAGATTACAAAAATACAACAGTTAACTTAAAACATTTTATGTTCCTGCCCTAACATTAAATTTTCAGACATCTGTGAATGCAACCTTCTAATGAGAAAGTTTTAAGCTATGGCTTGAGAAAGCCAAGTTCTTCAGATGTTGTATGAATGCAAAAAATGCCTCTGTGTCTTTAAAAATACTACATGGGACAAACACAGATACCAAAGCCTGTTTCAATGCTGTGATTTACATTTTAAAACAAAACAAAATATAGGTTGCCCTTTAAACACAGACAAAGTAAGCCAAATTATAAAATTATATTTGTTTTTCAATAGAGTTCTTCCACACTTCTGCCTGACAAGGCATGGCTGACTTCTGTTACTTTAATGACTTTGCACACAATCTCCTTGCAAGTGAGGGCGCATGGCTGGAGGGGGATCAGACCAGCCAGCAATGCTCCTGAACACTTCAACCCTACAACATAACAACCCACGTTTGCTGCAAGTTTTCACACTATCATCTGCTAACGTGAAAATCATCACAGCAGCACCTAGGCAATATTCACATTATTCTTACTATGCTTTTAAAAGGAGAAAAAAACAATGCTGAGCATTCCTGAAACAGGATAAAGAAGCCTGTTTTCGGCATATAAAGGAATCACAAGAATGCAACACTGCTAGCAATGCTTTCATTAGCAGTCTTGCTGTGCTTAGCATCAACACTCCCTATGATACATTTGAAGCAGTTGCTCCAACTACTCTTACAAAACACATTTCATCAAAAAAGACTGGTGGAAAAATTAGCCATGATGAGTCACTAGACTTGCAGCTTATGACACGGATCTGTCAGAATAAATCCCCAGCTGTGACAATTCCAGAGACGGTGTGACTAATTCACATGTTGGTTTTGCAAATCCTCCCTTTACTAACGAGTGCCACTCTTACCTGCTCAGAATCAACTTTCTAAAAAGCAGGATGGAAAGCTGAACACAACATTAAGCTTAGTCACACAGCGCTAACATACCAGAGGTACTCTGGAATCCAAGAAAATTCCACATATTGTATTAAAAAAAAACCAAAACTTGACTGCCCACTTTCAGTTTATTGCTTTAAAATCGAAGCCCTAAGAAAAAAAAGGATGCCATATTAAAAAAACAAAACAAAGACAAATGAAACGCAACTTGGTATTCAGAAAATAGCTTAAACATCGTAACTAAAGGATACAAATATTTCCTGAGCGATGATCACATCTTACAGAGCTAATTAAATCCTTCTAGCAACAAGTCATTGACAGAAGCAGGAACAGCTGCTTTATCATTCAGATATTTAATACTTATCACTAAGTACAAATCCTTGAAACTCAGAATTGAATACAGCAATCCACAGAGAGCAGCAGTAAAATGTAAGACATCTCACCATGCAAGAGGGAGATGCACTTCTTCAAGCATCACGTAGTTATCACACAAAAGTCAGCCAAGAATATGCAGCCTTTGCATGGAGGCAGCACGCATTTGCTGTAGAAAACAGTGAAGAACCTCTTCCCACAAATACACCTTCCCAGTTCACACAGGCAAAAGTTTTGCATGAGTTTCGCTGCGTTATGTAGAATAATTGGATATGCCTTCATGTTAGAAGCACACATCCATGTATCTGCTCCAAATAAATTAGGTGCTTAAGGCTTAATAACATTAAATATAACATCAAGTGTTCAGTATCCTCTTAACTGCCACACTGAACCTCATCTCAATCTAGTTCCACTTTTTTACTCCACCATGAGTTAGAACATGCGGTGTCTGCATAGGAACTCTTAGTTATGGAAACAACAGCCATACATTTGTGTAAGACTAAAGGAAAATCAGTGAGCTCCATTGGGGATAGGGGCTTCTTCGTACCAAGAGAAAATCCAGAAAACAAGATGCATATCCTGCAGAGTTTATCCCACGCTCAGTGGTGAGGCTTAAGGATTTCCAAGGCATTTTTCACAAGGATGAAATACACCTCAGCATGCTATACGCTGTCATAGGTACATGTTGTGTCCTTTACTCTCATGCACTCTTTTTACATTTATGTATGAAAAATTGGTTGCAGCTTAAACTCAAGAGAATGTCTCTCCAAAATCGCAATACCAGTAGCGATGAAAATTTTCTGCACGGTTGAAAAGATGTCACAAAAAATTTGCTGAAGCTTCCAAAGGAATCATGCAACAGTGACAGCCTGGGATTTCTTTTGTCACATCACCAACAAGAAACTCAGGAGGCTGAGATTCTCAACCTTGAGGCAAAGTGTTATTTCACTTGCAATGCATGAAGAGACCTACCTATTTCTAAGCTGTGCCTATTAAGACTAATAATGAAGTAATACAAAAATGCTTGCTTCAGTCGCTGCGTCCGAGACCAAATTAAGTTCTGAATTTAAGTGGTAAAAGTTAATTAAGTAAATACAGTAAAATGATGACAGAAATATGAAAAGTAAAAGCGCACTAAGTTTTCCTCAGATAGCCTCTTGAATGATTTTTGTAGGGAAAAATGTAAATAAAAAGACTGCTATTCTCCTTTGGCCCAACTTGGCAGACTGGAGAATGAAGACCTTGTTGGTTTTGTTCGACTGCGAGGAAAGTGATTAAATCCAACTTTTCTGGAGGTAACATGAACTTAAGATGAGAAGGGATGGACAACATGAACCGCTAAGGAAGATGACTGCTTTTACAGTCTCCTTCTCCAACTGATTTGGATATCTGTCAAGGAACAGGTGAGAAGAGGTCAAGGGGACATGTGCTCATTCAACAAGTCTGTTTATATACAATCAAGCAGCTCTCAGGGTTAAACACTTCCTTGCTCAATGCCTGCACACACATCAAACACACACTCTACTTTGGTAAAGAAAGAACAGAACAGTTCAGTTCAAGAGAATCATCCTGGAGGTGTTCGTGGCCACGCTGGTTGGGTTTTTGAGAAAACTGGTCTATCAGAAGGTGTCCCAGAACCACGGGCAATATTCAAGATGAGGCCACACCAACCCCAGATGTAGTGGGGTCCTCTTGTGGCTGTGACGCGTTTAATGCACACTTAAGGGGGAAGAGAATGGAGATATGTTCCACTTTTTAAGGTGAAAAGAAATACATCAATTTTGAAGAATGAATGCCCCTCTGTGACAGAAAAACGGAGAATATGTAAATGTGCAAGAACAAAACAGTGGAGAAAAATCAAGACTGTTATTGTGCAGATCAAAAGTACGTTCATATATGCTGTATTTCTAGTTAATAAAGGAAACAGACAAGCCTCATTCAAAAATATCTCGCTTTTTTTTTTTAATCATTCTCATTATCACAGTCAAAGGGCTAAAAACGATGTATGTTTATTAGCATACATGTGAAACAATGGATATTTATTAAGTGAAAAGTGAAACGATGAATGTTTATTAGCAAAAATATTCCTTTTTTACTTTTCAGAGTATAAACTGCAAAACACCAAGGATGCTGACACTACAATATCAATAAACTGCTATGAAATTCAACCCCTACAACTAATTGTAATATGAAACTGTGTGTTATACAATTATTATAATACACATTGCAATCAATTTTAACTACTGCAAAAATACAAATCTTACACAACTTCAAGGTTGTCCAATTATTTTCTTACAACTGCACTGCCAAGAGGGCAAGGGGCCATGAAAATCCTACACAGACCTTGCTTCAAAGAGGACCCGTATCAGACTCATGGGAAAACAAAGCTGACATCTTGACAATATCCTAGAGCTACAGGCATCCTGGGAGGGTCGTGGAAAGGATGTTGCCCACTTCCTTTACTGCTGGGAGAGTTTGGGACAGATGGGAGGGCGCTTAGGGCCAACGGGAAGCCCCCAGTATAAGGACAGGATAAGGTAAAGAAAGGCTGACGAAGGAAAGACCGCCAACAACACAATGCCTTCCCAAGAGAGAGAGGGGAAGCCACACATTCACAGGCTTAAATCACACTCTCTGAGCAGGATCATCAGCTGGTGATGAACACGTCAGGGATAGGAAGCATTTAAAAAGCGTATAGGAAGAGATACATGACTGAACAGGAGAAGCTGCAACTAACACAAGGCAAAAGCAAAGTATTGTTCTTGGACAACACCAGTCTGCACACAAGCTACCAACACTCTGCATCCCCTTCCTCTGCAGCCACATTACAGCCACTCTTTGAGTCTGATATCCTAAAATAAAAGTTCTAGCGTTTAATTGCCTTACTGATGGGCACCTGAAATGTATTTTGAGACTTAGGTGAGCCAAAGACAAAGGATTACTTGTTTTATTTTGGTAAATAATTCTTATCTTAAAAAGAAGTTCTTTCATGTGCAACATTTGACAAACAAATTTAGTTACAGCATTAATATTTAAAAGGAAATGATCTCAGCTCAACACTGAAAGCATCTACAGATTCAGCTTCATGATTTATTAAAAAAAAGAAGTCTGAAGAGGCCATGAATGTGTTTTTATCGCTGTTCTTCAAACTATAGGGCTAAAGTACATGTTCTAACATAAAATATTCCACAATAAATGCTCATAGTACTTGATGCCTGCAGGGACGTAGGTTATTTTAATAAATTCTCGGGCACTGTGTGAATGTACAGATTACAATAAATCTGTGCCAAGAATTTTTTAAATGAGGAATTAACTGAAGATTAGAATTGACAAAATCAGCAAATATTTTTAAGCACGTGACAAAGTGTCCTCTTTCTAATTAGACTTTAAATTATTTTTTGTATATTGTAATAGTAAATATTCTCCATGTAAATACTTTAAAAAAAAAAAAATCAGTAGCTCTCTCTACCATCCTGAAGACTCCATTTTTGTAAACAAAACTTACTACAGGAGTCATGTATCAAATTGGCGACTACAAGAAGCAGTGTTTTTCTCATGTTTCTCCACAGTACAGCTTTTTGATAGATCAGTTTCAATTAAATTTTATCTGCCTTTTCAGAAATTGCTATGGTTTCCTATTAGAGGATGTGGCAAGAGCTAAAAATATCAAGAGAAGGATCTAGACTTCCTCAAATTATTTTACCTAATTTTTGTTTTAATTTATATTCATAACAAGCACGTGCACCTCAAACATTCTAGACACCCTTAGGATCTGTTTCACGTTAAATGCCTCAAAACTCAGGCTACTCCAAACGGAGAGCACAGGACTTTGCAACAAGAGCCTCCTCCCAGCAGAGTAACAGCCTGAAATCTCACCACTCCTAGCACTGGGTCTCCAAAGGGTGGAGAAATGGGATTCATCCCTCAAGGCAGATTCTTCTCACTGAGAATGTTTTCTTTTAAGTATGTTTCAGAGCGTGAAGCCAATCCATATCAGAACAGATACATCATTCAGAAAAATACTTTACAACATTCTAAATCTTTAATTTTGAAATTCTGATCTAGCTTTTAACCATAATGCCAGCTCAGGGCACTTCTTGTCAACAGATCCCAAAGTCGTATTGAAGTAGCAGCAAAAATCACAGCAGTTGTTCTGCAAATGGCAAAATAGATGCTCAGAAAAGGTGAGGCTGGCATCAGAACCAGAGCTCCTTTGTTGCTTTAAGTCCCACCAGAAAGCCCTGCAGAAGTGCTGTATTGGATCTCCGAACTGAAGTTGAGGACATGCCTTCTCCAAAAAAAAAATCACAAAATGCAAACAAAATTCACAGAGTGGAATCCTGAAACACTGCAAAGCACTATTTATCCCTACACTGCTGACTTGAAGGTGACAAACTAATGGAATACATGTCACCGTGCAACAAGTTACCTGCTGAGTTTTGCAACATCATATTAAGTGATAAAATCTTCAAATTATGCTGATTCAAACCAAAATTTGTCTTTTGAAATCTGTTAGACACTTCTTCAGACAAGAACTGACAATACACAGTAATCCAGGCATTGATCCATCAACAGTCAACACCTCCCAACCAGTGCACTCCAGTCTTACCTGGTAGATATCAGAAAGGCTGCTGCTTCCCGAATCACTTGTGATGCTACATCCTGAGTGACTGGATGAAACGTGGGTCACCTGTGGGTGGAGACTGTCAGTAAGGTGCAGCTTTGTGAAATCTGCAGGAAGCTACAGGTGGAGCAGAAAAAGCATCATTACAATTTGATGTAGACAGACAGACAAATGAATTTAAATCATTTATGTCGCGCTTTACTCTCTGCCAGTACCAACGGTACTAAGAAAACCATTGGGGTCTGAGGATAAAGCATAACATTCCTACAGTTTTTTTACATTGGTGCAGGGGTCAGCAATGTAATGCAGGCACTGAAATACAAGAACAGATGCAAAGAAAAAAATCTGAAAACAAATGTGATTGAAGCAATAATTTTTGTGCCAAGACACTCCAGCACTCCAGTTTCTTACTACGTACTTTGAGTAGAATTCAACTTCATGTGAATGTTACACTGCTACAAACATCAATGGTTTCCTTTAGACTAGGATTAACAGTGAGTAAAGCCACAGAATTACAGCAAAGACTGTTCTGGATTTGACCAACTCTTGCTTCCGAAGTAGACAGGGTGCATTACAGACAAGTAAAGTAAAATCCAAGCCACTGAACCGCCTGTTCTACTTTGGGTGAAAGAATATGGTGGCAAAAAGGAAACATGGAAAAACCAATACACCAGCCAAGAGCTGCAATCCTGAAATGAGTTTGCTAATGTGCTTTGCTGAAGAATGAAACAAAATGGTGCATTTGATCTTTTAACAAAGATCTGTGACATATACTTTACAATTGCTTTACACACTCAGCTCCCATCAAAATCTGTAACAACTGTAAACCCTACTGGATTGCAGAAAGGAAAGATTGATGAATAAACCTTTAAATGCTATTTCTCCTCTCCCCAAAAAGCTTTCATTCCCTTGATCACTAATAAAAGTATGTTAAACTATCAGTTTGACACGCAACAAATGCTTCAATAATTGGGGAAAAAAAACAAACAAAAACAAACAAACAAACAAAACCCCTTTGTTCATTTTTTAATGCTTCCACTCAGACAAGGAAGATGCACATCTCAACAGAGCAACAATGCAGAGTTGTCCACCCACGTCAGTTATTAATGCAACCTTGGCACAACCACCATTTGCCTTGGATGGAAACGGAATTAAGAGCTCATCTAACATTAAGACAGGATAAGTCAATCAGTAGGAAAGGTTAGGCAGAAAGTCAGCTGTAAGTCATAAGAACGGCTGCGCTTCAGAAAATGACTGGCTCGATACAGTCAGAGGTGCTGCAAGGTTTTACAGCTGCATGCCTGACATAAGGCTGCTCACAGTACGTGCCCTGAAAGAACCCTGACTTCAGGATGTGTGGTGAAACCACAGGCAGCCAGAAACCTCAGTCGCCTTTTGACTGACTGGCACTTCCTATTCCAATCTGTTCATTCTGCTACTGCCTTTTTCATTCCTTCAGTTTGAATCAGCACAAAACTACAGAGGGTGTGCTGATATTCAGGCCATTGTATTAATTTCTGATCACAATTCATAGAATCATCTTAGAATCACAAGGTTGGAAACGACCTGTAAGATCATCTGGTCCAACAGTCTTCTCCTCACCACTGCTGCCACAAACTAAACCATATCACATAGCTCCTCATCCAGGTGCCTCTTGAATTCAGATCATTCTAAAAATCAGAATATATTCTATACATAGGATGTGGAGGAAGTGAACCTCCATGGTTTTTATGACACGTCACTGAACGTTCCACTTGGTTCTGAAAATACAATCCCTTGAATTAAAGTACTCCAGGGATATTTGCAAATCCTATATATTATTTTAACACGTGGACACACATCGCCTAACGAGAACTCACAAAATAGTATAAGATTTTGAAAGATTTTTCAAGTCTTTCAATACTATTTTGAAAGATTTTTATTTCAGGAAGTAGCAACTGTTTCAATTACAAATAAACTAACTCCAAAGGAAGCTGATTATCAGCAGACTTGAGTTCAGCCAAACACATTTGTTTTTCCACAGTGCCCTTCAAACGTCTCCAAGTCACTAATAATTGCATTTATTTTTAATCAATGCAATAACAATTCTTTTAAACCTTACATCAAAGCAAAGCCAGTTAGTACGTTTAAAAGAAAAAGAAGCCCATCTTTGTTTAGCATAATGACTGCAATTAGAGTTTTAAGTGGATCTTTGTTTTGCTCCTACATAGGGGATAGAAGAGGCAGGAGATTGCACCGCAACTGATAAAAAACAAGGCAAATTAAAAGCAAGCCTTCTGAATTCTAGCTGCAGACAATCAGCTGAACGTCTGGTGACTACTGGTCTCAGAACAGCTCCCAGAGTCAAAGCCATGCCGCATGTGATGGGCTTGCCAAGTGGTGACAGCAGCAGATCAGAAGCAGGCATTTTACTTAGGGCAGCCCAGCCAGTCACTTTGATCTTAATCAAATAGGACTATTCACAAGCAGGAAGCACATGCTCACATCTTTGCAGAATACTCCATCACTGTGCAACATGCCCAAAAGCGACACCCAGTTCAACTGCCCTACCCCCAAACAAGTTAAGGTGAGAAGCTGTGTGAGAGAGGAAATAAAAGAGTGCAGAGGTTGAAACATTTCAATTGTGAGCTCAACAAAGAGTGTGTGAGAAGTGCAAAGCGCATGCATTTCTGTCTTAGTCACACACTCCTCTTTAAATTATCTAACAGACAGAGCTGCACACCATGGGGAAAAGCAAAGGTACTGCCGACAACAAAAAAAGCGTGCCTCTAAATCTTTGAGATAAGATTTGACAGCCCTTTCTATTGCAGAGGATGACATCGGGTAAACAGTTTTCAGTAAGCAGCGCAAGAATAAAACGCAGCTTTCAACACCCTGAGCAGTGCCAGCAACCTGCACAAAGCTGGCTGGCCCAAACCAGGGCATTCAGACTTAATTTCCTACTTGCAGCAAAAAAAGAGAACTTGATTCGAAAATAACATCAGGTATCTCCGCTGTTACACCCAGTCAAGAAATGACTAAGAACATCAGTCCCTGCCTTTGGAAGGCTTGACTGCTATGGATCTATTTGTAGTGTTCTGGAATATCTCTTTCTTGTGAAATGTAAGCACTCATGCTTGTTTTCAACTCGCATTCCATTCAACAGCTTTAAGACTGCCTTTAGCATTTAGAGTAAGGGTTGCCTTGTAGCATTGTAAGTGCATACAGGCTACACACAGCACTTGTCCTCTGGATCCTACCATAATATGAGAAAACCTAAGGGCACATTGCTCTCTCCATGCGGCATCAACTATGAGGGACTTGAGGCATTACCAATGCCATCAGAGCCAAAGAGCACCTTGTGCATCCTTCACTGCATTTCTGTTAAAACATGGCTAGTTTTAAGGAATCCTTCAAAGTAACAAGGGGAAAAATGCAACTTGTGTATTCTGTATAATTATCCCCGCAACAACACCAAACTACAGCTCTGCTGAAGCCAGCAACTTACAGTGACTCTGAACTTTGTTATCAAACACAGCATCAGGATGAATTAGCAGATGGAACGAAAACATGGCAGACTAATTTACAAAAATAAGTGCATGATTCATTCTTCTGTAAATATAAGTTTAAAATATGACATGGACGCTATATTAAATAATTAACAGCCACGACAAGGAGTAGGTAACTGTCCTGCTAACCAATTTTCAGGGACATGTTTGGGATGTGAAAAATACTACGGTATAACACAGCTGGGAAAACAAAGTTTAAAACAGTGCACACAGTTGTAGCTCTTGGAAAGCGTGCATGTATAGAGGAACGCATTTCAGTGGTTTACACGCACATAGATAAAACGGAGAAGAAAGGATCTGGGAACTTCAAGCATTTACTGCTTGAAAATAATAAAACAAAGGAAAAAAAAACAATTCTGGGAAGCTTTCTTAAGGACAAGCTGTATCTCCATGTTGAAACATACATATCCTAAACCATACCATAACTGTCTATCTTAAAAGCAGCGTTTTATTACTTCCACCCTCAGAATGAGTCACTATTCCATGCATGCAAAGCTAACAATTACTTTGCTCTGAATGTTTTCCTCCTATTTTAGGAACATCATGACTTTCTCCTATTCTCCAACACGCCTTTCTGTCTAACAAGAGGCCATGACCACGTGCCACTGCAGGGACTGTGCCAGGTTCATCCTCCTCCTTATCAAGCACTTGAGCTCGTTGGGTTCACCCTACTGAACAAACCAGTACAGAACTGCAGAGGCTGGAAGGAACCTCATGTAATTAGACAACCCGAGGTCGGCAAAGCAAGCATGGAGAACATGAGACAACACAAAATATCTCCTCTATGATATGCTTACAATTTTCGACCTTAAATAAATACAAACATTAATTCTTTAGCCTCTAAACACCATCTCTGCACTTGTAGCACCTGTTGCCTAACAAAATAATGTAAGACACTGTAGTGCTATGAAATACACTAATTCTTGTAATTACATACTGTTACTAAATGCATATCTTAAGCCTTCTTACTAATGAGAGAATAATAAACACCATCATATACAATAAATGCTATGACTTAGTCTTTCCCATTTTCCTCTACTGAAAACAGAAGTTACACTGTATTGTAGTCTAGCTTACAAACCCAGCATTCTTTATATTCCTATCAATACAGTAACATCTTATTTGGCTATTTGATGTAAACACTTAATTTTCTATTAAATATTTGTAAATTTGCTTATGCTTTTTCCTTTGATACACTCACATTTGTCATATCTAATGAAGTAAGAAACATTTCTACTGATGTTAAGTATTCATCAGCACGCTATTTGTGCGCTATTTCAACACAATTCTTTCTCAAATCAAGAGAGACATCAAGGAAAACAATTTTTTATGGTTCAGTAATTGAAAACACAGCAGTCAATGTAAGTAATTACAGAATAATAAAGTAACTTCTATTGATTCTGGCTAAGGACGTGATGCAAGCTGACATGTCCAGCACAGAGTTAAATTAAAAAAAAAAAGAGTTTAAGCTACATGCAGTTCAAATTTGGATGCAATTCCCATGGAAGCAAGATTTCCTTTTATGTAGGGGTGGGATGGAAAATCTGAAGTATCTATGTATTTCCTCTGCTAACTTGAGCAAGAGAAGAGTTAAATGATAAAAAGGGAAGAAACAAGAACCTTCTGAGTTGAACGATGAATTTTGTGCACTGTTCACTTTATGCAAAAGTAGCTCTCGCATCCTGAATCCAGATATTTCCCCCAATCAAACAGACATCTTTGTGTGAAGTGGTGACTCAAAGCTCATGCAGACTTACTCTTAAAAACATTCTTCATCTCGAGTGCAACATTTGAGACGTAATGCGCGTTCTGAAGATACTGCATTTGTGCAACCTGTTAAGCAGACTGTTTACATGCAAAGCCCGTGACAGAACCGCTCTAACAACAGAAAGCAACACAGACCTGCAAGGACCTTGTCAGGCAACCTTGTCAGAATTTTCCTGCCCTAATACTTTTCTGTAAGTACTCCCCCATTAAACTATTCAGGGGCTTAGTGCAATGCAATGTGCCCTGCTGGTCTCAGGGAGAGAATGAGCAAGGTGTAGCACATGTGGGAACTTCATTTTGTTTCCCTTACAAAACACACAACGCCTGCCACTTAATGTACATCTCATAGCTCTCAGCAGCTAATCCTATGAGCGTTTAATGCATCGAACATAATTATCCCTTGCTTGGAGGACTATTGACTTCTGCACAGGGACAGAGGTGGTGAAATGTAAATGGGTGTCAGGGGAACAGAGAAAAGCTCTCAGGGACAATCCTTTTCAAAAGAGATGTACAAAATGGATCACTAACACACGCTTATGCTTCTTTAACTTAACTGCCTTATCTGCTGTAGAACCAGGTCTGTAAGACTAGCCTTTTTTTGTCAGCTTTAGTGCCACGGATTCAATATAATGTTCTACATTCAAGCATCTTTTGCAGGAAACTTCACGTAAGCATTATTCCTTTGGCAAACAAATTTACTGGCATCAACTCAAATAACGTATGAGAAAAGAAAAAGAGTATCACACAGACATTTATAGTGACCGTGAATCAAGAATACAAACCAAAAAAAAGCATAGTGGATTTGAACTAAAACATATTGAACTGAGGATATAATTCTCCAAAGCTCCTGGTCAGGTTCCTGAGACACAAAGCATTATAATATACTCAGTAGCAACAATTCTGCTGTCTGAAGCAGCAGTTCTGCAAGATTAGAGTATTCCAATTTAGAAATTTACTTAGAAGTTTATTCAGAATTCTGTCTCTCAGAAAAAGTGTAACTTCTTCATCCGGCAACAAAAGATAATTTGGTACTTCTAAAACGCTGGCTCTGTTGTTTTTAATGCTGGAGCAGTTCTGCCCAGAGAATCAAAATAAAGAACATATTCCTCAACTGCTGACTGTGGATACAGATGCACACAGAGACAACTCTTTGAACCTCAGCTGCACACAAGACAGAAGTCCTGCCCTCTCACACCATTTAGGTCATGTTGCCTCACCTTGTCTTAGCAGCCACGTTGATTTTGCAGAGAATAACCGCCGTAATTCAGGCCCTGTGCACATTCTTTTAATCTACCTCACAGAGAAGATGTGCAATTCTATCTGCATCTGCAGCTGAACTGCTGCAAGATTTTTGCTCTATCTGCTAACATTCTCTTGCAAGCGGCAGAGCTGAAGTAAACATTGCAGAATGAAGGAGGCAGGATTTGCAGGTCTTACTCCGTTAATAGCACTGGCTATTTCATATTGGTCAATCTTTCTGTTTTAAAAAGCATCTGAAGTCTACGTAGGGTTCTACTCCTTGTCACACTGAACTAATGCTCAGATGGTAAAAAGCAAGATCTCTGTTCCAGCATTTCAGCCTTGCACATGAGTAATGCTGCATCAGACAGCTTGGAATTACCCTCAGCAAGCATTCCTATTTGCAATCCTGGAGTCTGTGCTGTGTACAGCCCACAGCTACCTACAAGCTAACAGCTTCCCTCAAACACTGACTAAAATTGGGAAGATACTGCAGAAATAATGGAAACTCACAGACAAAGAGGCCTCGGCTACAACTGCAGACCACTGCGTTACATCCCAATTTTCATCTGGAATATCTTGAAGGTGGAAGAGTAGAAAAGAAGTAAAATAATAATAATAATAATAAATAATCACTCTAATACCTCGGTGTTTTAATCATCTCCCTTAAAGAAATGTACTGTCTCAACAAAAACCATACTGCTCTATAGGTAAAATGGTAGAGAATGGTACCTGTGACCATCAAGCAAAAGACTCTAAACACATCACTAAACTCAGTGGCCTAGACAATGGTTAAGCTAGGTCACACAGCCATAAGTATCCTACTTTCAGGAATGCAAACATTTCTGCATTGCTGTGAGCTCAGTTGATAATTCTGAAAAGAGGTCACCTAGTGACCAACTGCTCTGTCCAGTTAATGAGCCACTTCACTTCAGCAAAAGCTCCTGTTATTTAATTGCAGTAGATGTGGAGGACAAAATTAATAAAGCCTGGCTTTGCAGAGATTTGTCTCCTGGGAATAATTGATCTCCATACTAATCTAATACATGTTCCAGTTGATGGTATTTCTAAATACTTGGCCTCATGGCTGCTTTGTTGTTTCATTTGCAAATGCCTGTTGCTGAACTAGAAACTAAATAGCCTACTTTCTGTAGTTTTGGAGATCTGTAAATGCTAAACTCTTTGACCTGCTATGTGCACTTGTGGAAGAGGAAGGATCAGACACCATGGTTACCAATTCTGCTTCCATTGGAAATCAGAAAAAGATTTACGTTTAAAATTGTAAAAATAAAAAAGGTTCAAGAATAGTGTGTGTATATATACGTTTACAGGAAATGTGAATTCAAACATTTTCAAAGAAAATGTTTTAAATCCTGCACTATGTTTTCATAAATGAAGGGATGCACAAGTACACCTTGTATTCAGACTCAGCGTAGGTCTCCTAAGCATCACTCTAAAATGCCAGGGCCAGCAGAGCTAAAAACTGAAGGAACCTATAGACAGACCTTATTTCTGGCTTTAAAACATGACTGAGGTGCTTTGAAAACCACTACAGAAAAGAGTCTCAATCAAAACTAAAAACATACGCTATGTATGCAATGTCAAGTGTTGAAGATTTCATCAGAAGGGCTTTCCTACACCTTGTGTTGATTTTGTTTCACACCCAATCACAGACATAAACTAAGGCCAAACCAAGCAGCAAATCTTTCCAAGCGGGGCGTAAAAAGCATAGAAATTGATAGAGGTGGGGATGCATCGTAAACAATCCTGCTGGTACAGCATGAAGGGATATGGATGGCACAAAGGATGGGCAGGACACATCCATGAGAGCAATGCGATGCCTACATGGAGCTAAGGGCCAGTGAGTGTGCCGTATAAAAGATGCAAGGTCAGGCAATTAGAGAAAAACCAAACAAAACAATCACAGCCTAGGAATTTATCTGTCACAAATGATCATGAAAACAATTCCAGCCAGTTAACTGATTAGGTGACTGAACTGTTTAAAGTGATGCAGCAGAAAAGGAACCCAATGAGATCACTGCATGCATCATCCAGAAACACATTAGTTTGGAGCTCTTATCCTTGGCTTCAGGAAGGATTTTCCCTGAAAGCTTGCACACATTCCCAGCTGTGCGTTTTCAATAAAGGTGAACTTAAAGTCACACATTTGAAGAGATGCAAAAAACTACCAAAATTATCATAGGAAGTAGTTTGAGAAGGTGTATAAAGCACCTTTTAGCATCAGCTGAGAAAGCATATTATCACTACCAAGAAATAGGAAGGACAAAATGAAGCATTTACAGTAAAAATGCAATGCAAGCGCAAAACGAGCAAAAAGATGAAAGAAAGTTGTTGCCTAGCGAAACACAGATTCTCAAAACCACACTGGACAGGAGCTGTGGTAGAGGAGATTTCAAACCGAAGCTAGAGAAAGTCCTGAGCATGCTGTGCAACCCACTGCATAAAGCCAGTGACCCAGAAAATCCCTTCTAGGTCCACGTCATCTGTCCAAGCAGAAAAAGCAGCAGCCAGCTTGGTTTTTCTCACTTTCGTTGAGAAACAGACTAAGCAAAGGAAGAAAAACTCACAAGAGTCAACATGATTAAAGTTACATTTTAGATTTTAACTACTTGCAGTTTCTCAGTAAAGACTTGTATTCTCTAAACTTGCAAGGAAAAATTATTTTAAAAGATATAGACACGTAAAGAGCTTCTATGTAAACCGAAGATTTCAAACTCACGTGGAGTTATATCTCTATAAAATACCAAATAAAAATACATTTGATGAAATAGACATGAGAATTCAGAAGTGACATGGTGGAGGTTTCTTTCTGCAGCTTTTTCTTTGCTTTGCTTTTCAAAATTACTATCTGTGGCCATATCAACACCACTACTGGAGTTTTAACTAAGGGATTATATTTGCTTACTGCAGTACAGCTCATGAGAAAAAGAATTTCTAAGATGGCTTTGCTTTTCCATAACTTCCTGCTTGTTTCTTCCACTCCTGCTTGTTTCCACGTGCTTACTCTGCCACAGAAGCTTATTTTATTTTCCTCACTCATCAATACAACGTTCACACTTCTACTTCACCCTCAAAGTAACTGAAGAACTGTAGTACTGCAAGATGCATACCTCAATACACAAATGAGTGAAGGACTACTAAGCCTTTTTAATAAGAATATTATGCTTGTAGTATTTTTTAAGACAGAGCAGAAATGTGTGTTCCCAGAGTTGTATTTTGGAGATTCCTACTCGCGTAAAGTGAGCATTCCTAAACGAAAAATGGAAACAAAATTTTACAAATTGCTTGAAAGAATGAGAGGCAAATAATTTTGCTTCAAAAAGGAGAAAAATGAGGATGCTCTTACTTGAAGATTTCTAAAAGAAAGGTTACTGCAGCACATACTAAAGTAAAAAGAGAATCCCTTTGAGATTAATGTACGGAGAATAAGAAGGTTTCATATTTGCATTGTGAAATTAGTACGTATAATGTCTCAAGGTTTTTCTGGTAGTGTAAAAATAGCACAGCAGCTAGATGACAGATTATTTTTAAATAAGCTTCTCTCTTTCTGCATGGTTAATGCTGCAAAATCCTAACAATGTTTTTACCTTACCACTGATTCTTAATGCTACACCAACCTACTAGTCAAACAGCTTCATTACTTACTTTTATCGCTCTGAAATTATAACAGTACTTACGTTATGGCAATATAATGGCAGAGAATGCTGCAGCAATGCTTGCAGCTTTATTACCCACACGTTGCTTATGCTTTCCTTCTGATGGTATCCAAAGAAAATAATGAAAATGTTTCACATTGACACAAACATTTAGGACTGTATATGGTAACATGCCATCCTAATACCCCTGGAGTATCTGTTCTGTAAGCACAGAATGAAGTTTAAAGTTCTTTAATTAAACTGTGACTATTTGATTTAAATGGACAGAAGTCCTCCTTGCCCTTGATCATACAGAAGAAGGGAAAAAAACACTATTTTTTTTTCCTTTTGGAGAACCTCCAGGTAAGTATAAGCATTCCACTAAATTCAGGATCCCTGTGCAGAGACGCTTGAGTTTATTTACGCAACTCAGTGCAGACCTTCCTGTACATTAACAGTACGTCCACTGACTTCTGAATCAACCTGCAGGTTTACTTTACAGCCAAAGTGTTATTCAATACACTAATATCAAATGCTAAGTTCAATAGCCCAGCCTTGTCATAACCTAATGTTGCCAAATACCCACACAAACACATTCACAACAAAATGGTTTCCCAAAAATCTTTATCAATGCAGCTAAAAGGAACTACGTGGCACCTGCTAAAAACCAGAACGTCTTTAGAGCAAGGAAATACTCAACTGAAGGATCGTGTTAGTCTGCAAAAAATGCTGACATTCAGATGTGGCTTCTAGAAATCTATTTGTGTCAGTACAGCAATGCACACAAACTTCAGATCAGCTCTTGTACTCCTTTCTTAGCATGAAAGCAGCATACTAATAAATAAATAACATCAATCCATGTAGCAACACATATTCAACTGATACCACAAACAATTTCACTGATGCCTATTTAGGAAGAGACATTTTAGATTGCCAAACTGCAGAAAAATAGTAAATATAGCAATAAATTACAAATTTGAGAGAAATGCATTTAGAATCATGGAATCACCAATGCTGGAAGACATACCTCCAAGACCATCCAGTCCAACTGTCCACCTGCCACCAATATCTTGCCCCTAAGCCACATTAGTAAATTTAATCTTTGTTTTTTTTTCCTCCCACTGAGCAATAGATTGGCTACAGAGACCTATAATGCATGTGTGCGCATCCCTCGTTTCATTAGGCCACCTTGTGATAACGAGAGAATTTGAGAGCCAAATTCTAACCACTGATTGCTGACAGTATCCAAATGGCCTTGGCTAAGCCATAGACTTTTTAGTCACTTGCTATATTAACTGTGTTATCTTTGCATGCCTAAGTGATAAAATCCCAGCTCCACTCAAGAAAACATCACATTACTCTAACACAGGAATTCATAAATCTAGTTTTCCCGGAGTGCCATCCCCACAGAAGTAATAATAACACACAATAATAATGGAAGTGTCAGGTGTAGGAGTGGCATTTATCTACCTAAACAACCTCTTCCTTCAGCAGGAAGAGACAGATAAGTACATTTTCTGCATACTATGCTGACATGCATGGCACTGTTCAACAAACTAATGCTTTAGTATCCATTTATTTAGGGATACCAGCTGTATTCGGGAATCTTGGAAACTGCTAAATGAATTATCTGAAATCCTTATAAAACTAGGAAGTAAAAATATTTGTTAGCAATTAAAAGAACATATTCTTTGGAATCAAGCAAGATCAAACAGAATAGAAATCCCTGGAGGCAGACAATAAAAAGCAATTGCAGAAGTTATACACCAGCAGGTGCATACACTCAGTATGCACACAGTATACAGACTCCTACAGTAATTAGCAGAAACAAACAGTTTTCATTTTAGTTTGTGTTTTGTTCAGCTGCAACACTTAAGATTTTGTTAAATATATATATATATATATATATATATATATATATATATATATACACTCTTCACAGTTGCCATGAAAAAAAAAAAGCAGTGGGACACCATTTCCAGACAGAGTTAATTGTTCAAGCTATACATTACAAAGGCTTTTAAGGTCATTAAACGCGTTCATTTTCCTTTTCCTCATGGTTCCTCTGCAGTAAGGATTTGAAGGGAAGGAAAAAACAAACAATTTTTATCTTTCAAATAAGAATCTTTCAAATGAGAACTTCTCTATCTTCAACTTCTTCAAAGGCCAAAAGACCCAGCTAACAATCCACTAGCAATGTGGGTCAAAACTGAAAATACAGACACACCAGGAAGGCATCTGGCTCTTTCCTGAGCAACACAGAATAGAAGAGAGGCTAATGCCTGCCAAGTATTTGAAAGACTTTTTTCTCCCTAGCTTGCTATCAGGAATAAATGAAGATTTAGAGGTCAAGCTGTATTCTGATCAGGGAAGCAGCAGAGGCAGACTCCGTACAATGCAAGTTTTGAAGCACTTTTAGCTTGAAGGAAAAAAAATAATCAGGAGAACAAAAACTGTAGTTGGGTCAACTGAAAAATAGATTCCACAGTTTGGATTCCCAAAATCTAGTCTGATTATTACTTTTGACCACAGCTGAATGCATCCAGCTTTCAAGCACGATGTTCTCCATCACCCCACTTCCAAGCCATCAATCCCACTACCAAGATTAAATTTAGGTTCCAGTACCACAGCCACATCCCCTCCTGCTGCGCCCCTGCAGAAAGTCTCCCATCAGACCTTTCTGACACTCGTGCAACTCCTACTGCATTCAGGAGTTGGCAGGCATGCAGCAGCGGATAGGAATTTAGGAAACAATGCCATGGGTGGAGTCCTGAGAACACAATCCAGCTCCCATTCTCTTGACTCTGCAGGAATAACAGCCACATAGTACAGTGAAAGCCTATTTTTAACTGTAAAGAAAGCCAACATGACTAAATGCACAAAGGGAGCAGACCTACAAAACAGCACAGTGTCATTTCTATGAAATCATTCTTCACAGAAGGAAAAAAGGCTCTTATCTATTTTTCTTACTTGCAAAAATCACGGTTTGGAATCGGGCTCTAAACTAGAAAATCCCACCCCAATTGACATCCAAATGACCTAGAGCTCAGCACCTGTGCTGGTAAGAAAACAAGCTGACAGACTCCACTTTCACAGGGTAAAAGATCACAGACTGAGGAATAAGAGCACTGCTTACGGTCCGGGTCCCTGTGATGGCCCTTCCCAGGCTGCCCATAAACTTTTGAGGATCAGGTAGCTGTAGTTAGCAAGAAGATGCACTGCTGCAAGCAAACGTCAGCAGTGGGTTCACCTGGACACCAGTACTAAATTATCTACAGATCAGAAATTACAAGTGCCACATGGAGCTTTTTTTCATTTCATGACTGCATTAGCATTAACTTATTAACAGATACTAAATGCGGCTACAATAGGATGCAAACAAGTACAGAGCTTTACAACTCATGAGCTTGTTGTTTCTTTGATTTAGAAAAGAAATTGCTGAATCCAGCCAAGAAAGCTGGGCTGAAGAGTGTTGTATCAGTTTCCATGCTCCCATTCCAAAGGAGAAGCACCACGTCCATTACAAGCTATAAAATGCATGCAAGTATTTATATACTTGAGCAAAGAGAAACATCTTCCCATTAAAGCAAAATGTCTGCATTTTGTCAAATAGTTCAAAGATTTCTGTAGTCGTTATAGTGCCTAATTGAACCTGCACTCATACACCACGTAAAGAAAATTCAGGATAACACTCCCAGCTCAAGGAGGAACTTTCATTCTCTCACTCACTCCCACCCCAGGGGCCACAGCACACTTCTTAATTTTGGAAAAGGCCAACTTCTTTTTTTACACCCTTCTAAGGTGCTCCAGTCTGGCTTTGAGAGGAATGGTGTCTTACAGGAGACAACAATTTGACCGCCTATAGCACTGGACTCCAGAACAGCTAGAATAGTATCCAACCCAAGCTGCTAGCTTAGCAAGCTACTCTCCATTTAGAAAAATCCTCCAATGTGATGGAAACTTCAGATCACAAGCAGACTGCTGCCCTTATTTCAGCTTTTTCCCTGTGTTAAGGTTTGGACCAAGTAGAGGATGCTAAGTTAACTAAGTGCAGTCAAGTCAGTTCATGGTGTCAAGATGCATGCTGGTGATGAGAGCAACCCAAAATACAGGACGCCTTTTGACCAGACGCTGAGTGCAGCACCACCTAAGCAGCTGCATACCACAAATGCAAAATACAAACTACATCTAGCCAAGGTTTTCTCCTATCTTCCAGTTTTTTTTCACCAAATATAATGGTTAAGATGCTTATCTTCTCTAATTTAAAAATAAAAGATAAAAAAAATCAGACAATACGCTTAGTTATATTAAGGGTTATACATCAACATCATTTGGGTGAGGTAATATGTTAATACAAGGCTATTTACCTTCAACATCATCTCCATAAAAGCTTTGCAATCTGTTGTCCTTCATCTACCCTCCTCATATCCCCATATAACAGATTTAGGAAGGAATGACAAACATTGTTATGAATTCCAGCTCCTGGGCGTAGGATCAGCTTTCACAAACAACTCAGTGAGCAATGCTCAGGTAACCCTTCAGTACAGTTTATTCTTCCTGTGCTTTTCTGCTGAATCATCAGCATTTCAAAATGAACATGAAAAAAAAAAAAAACAAAAACAAACCAACCAACTACTGGCAATGTATGAAAATGGGAAGAACAGCCAACCATCCATTGCTGGAGTAGTGTACAAGCGTCAGTTACTTTGCAGGGACGGATTGACAGGTTAAGCACACTAATGGTTAGAATCCTACAGAGCCTGCAAACCTGCACAAGTCAACCCACACTTCTTTTTTTCTTTTCTCTTTCTTTTTTTGGGGCTGCAGATGCTGATGAATACAATACCGAAAATGGAATGCATTAGGTACAAGACCCTTTGGTCAAGGGCAAATCTTGAGACATCTTTCTCATTTTTCTCAGATCCTTAACATTGACTCCATTCATCACGTGGGGTCATCACAGTCAGTTGTACTTGTCACCGCTGACAACAAAAAATACTGGAAGCACTGCTTCAGGATTATCCCACATGAACTCATGAAATACCCTACTGTCATGATTTTTTTTCCTTTAGTACTTTTCTATTCATTATGAAGTGCAGAGAATGCTAATAAGAAAGCATCAATCACAGTAACTGAAGAGAAGTCTAACTACATATAACCTACTGCAACTAGGATATCAGAAAATTAATATCAGATTTTAATGAGAATATCCCGAAACCTTGAAAATCTTGTATTTATTTCAGATAACAATCACAGAGCTGTGTATTTCTGAGAGCTCAGTACAGCTTCTCAAACACCAAGGATGTTGTTAAAGACTAATTTGTAGTAATTTAAAGCCTAGAACACAACAAAACCAAGCTGGATAAAAATTATTTTGCAGCACAAAAATCATTCATTATCCCAGAGCACTGATGGTCAGAAGACAGTTTATATGTTACCCAAATCCAGTTTACAACACTGAGCATTAGGGAACTGTGATTTCTAATTGCTAAATCATGCGCTGCTGTCTTTTGGCACAGATAATTACTTCTGCAGTTCTGCAGACCTGCAATACTATCACATACGGAAGAATTTTTCAGATAAGCTCCAGGTCATCTTAGCAGCAGAGTACAGACCATGAGGCACACTTCCCCCTCACTCTTGCACGCTGGAGTAGCACCAGCAGCAATCGTAACTGATGGAACAAGCAACACCACCAACAGCGGTTTCTAATCTTCTTATAAACCAGGTCTTTGCATATCACTATTTGAGGTGCCCTGCCTTAGGTAATTAAAGATGGAGCTTCCAAAAATCTAATTTACTCCATCTTGCTGGAATATTTTTATAGGTCCATCTCCTAGACCATTACATTTACAGGCTACACGGCTACAACCATATCAAAACTCTTAAATATTCTGCAAGGGAGTGCAAATACTTCTCAGGTGCAAGATGCTTGAGATATTGAGGCACAGGATTCTCTTAGCTGAACACACATGCTTCAAGTAACAATGGACTTCATGTTACTCTATTTGCATATTGATAATTCCCTACCCTACTTAGCACAGCATTCTAATATCCCCTATGTACTAGAGCTTCTATTAGTCCTCTGACTTATAACTTGTAGTTTCAGAAGCAAACCAATGGTACCTCGAGGGCTTTAAGGACTTCTAGTTTTCTTTCTTTAGAGGTTAGGATTTTTGGTTTTTTTGTTTTTTGATTGCTGGGTATCAACAGCTCTCAATATTAGCTGAATTTTTCAACTTGTCTGAATCACAGAATCACAGAATGGCCAGGGTTGGAAGGGACCTCAAGGATCATGAATCCCCCCTGCCACAAACAGAGCCACCAACCTTCACATTTAGTACCAGCCCAGGCTGCCCAGGGCCCCATCCAACCTGGCCTTGAACACCTCCAGGGATGGACGGGGCATCACAGCCTCTCAGGGCAGCTGTTCCAGCACCTCACCACTCTCATAGTAAAGAATTTCCCCTGGCCTCCAACCTAAATCTCTCCTCCCTCTCTGGCATTATAAATTTTTTGCATATCATTATTTGAGGTGCCCTGCCTTAGATAATTAAAGATTATAAATGCCAGAGAAGCTGTGGGTGGCACCGCCATCCCTGAAGGCGTTCAGTGCCAAGGCTGGATTGGGCCCTGGCTAACCTGAGATAGTTAAAGGCGTTACTGCCCATTGTAGGGGACCAGAACTTGATAGCCTTTATGGCCCCTTCCTAACCAAACCATTCTATCATTCTGCAATTCTACATTATTTCCAAATTTCATTCTGATGTCAACTCTCTATTCTGACCTGAAAAGATCTGCCTGTTTCTCAAGAAGGCAGAGAAAGCCAATTATTTGCCTTTTTTTTTAATATTTATAAACATCTATATAAACATACATACATACACAATCTGTTTTTGCACTACCTTTTCAAAAAGTATATATTTTTTAAGTATATATTTCCGCATGTACAACACAAGCACACAAAAACGTGCATGCTGTACAGCCTCCAGGCCTTGGTACAGTAACAGAAAAATGGCATGACATATACTACGTGCCGAAGACATTTTCACTGCCATCTGTACAGGTCACTAATGCACCCACTGTCACTCATATGAGATGACCCATATTATGCCAATGATAAGCTTTTGAGAAAATTTGCCTTTCAATGTTGTCCTGGAGAATAAGAATTTATCCAGACTATCACAGATTGCTGGTATGATGCCAAGCAAGCTACTTAAAATTAACCTTTCAGAAAGTCATTAGACCATGGGTGCCTGATCTGGGCCAAAATACAGAAAAATCAGTAAAAATCCATACTTCGAGCACTTACTGAAGTCAACTTACACTGATATACAAACATTTGAAGTTTTCAGAACTCTGTCCTCAGATTTTGCCCAAGATTTACTTCATTAGGACTATCTGAAAAATGTAGAGAATGTCACTCCGTGCCACGGCTATGAATCTCATTAACTCCATAGGTACAAACTCCATAAAAAGCCACAAAAGGAAAAAACAGTACTTTTGTCTTCTGAATAGGACTTGAATAGTATGCCATAAACATATTCTGACCGTTAAAGCAAACAAACCTAACACAAAACATCAAATATATACCAAAGCTTATCCATCTTGAGATTCATTTTAAGGAAAAAACTGTACGTGACCACGCACAATTAAAGACTATATTAAAGGGCATATTTGAAGTAGAGAAATAACTACTCCTAATCACTAAAAAAAAAAAATAAAATCCACAACTACGTCATTAGTCTGCAGAGAGAGCCTTTTTCAAAATACACTAATGAAATGGAAAGAGCAGTCTGAAGGGAATAAAACAGAAATCTTGTTTGTCAACAAGCAACAAAAACAGATGTCCCTTAAAACACAACTCCATCAAGTCCCAAGGTAGCGCGCTTCATTAAGACAGACAAGATCAAAATCAGCAGCAGCTAAAGCAGATAGCAGATTACTACCAAGTTGGAGGTAGGCTTTTTCATATATATGTTTGTTCATATAACTTTTTTCCTTGCATGTGTGCATACACACACACACACGTATGGTCAAGTCATCTTGGATTGTTCAGCTTATCAAGCTCAGCATATACTTTTCTTCCTTGCAGTGCGTGATGCTTTCCCAAAAGGGCAAGTAACTATCCCTGGCTATGTTTATTTTCTGAGTTCTAAAACAGTACTGATTATCCCTTCCAGAAAAAGAAAATTATGCTTCTGCTATAACGTTTCACGTTTCTGAGGAAAGCATCCCACAATCAACACCCTTATTGCACACCAAATTCAAATAGCCAAATTTGCATAGTTGCAACTCAAGACTCTTCCTCAAAATATCATTCATTTCCTCCTCATTGTTGGGAGTGAGGGGGCCCATAGCACGGAATCACAAACCTTTGTGAACTACCACACAGCGAGAGCAAGCCAAAGACTTCATGCTTTCAATATCTTTCAGTAATCAAGACATGACAAGATCATCAAAAGGTTGAAGTGTCTACGTGAGCACTAAAGGAGAGTCACTGGGTTTCTGGTAAAACACATCCCTTATTTGCACACTGAATTTCTATAGTACCAAAGTGAAAACATAACTTTTCTTACAGGCTGTTAATAAGTGATGGCAAGGTACTGGGCAATTCATGAGCTGTTAATCGTTACACAGTCATGGAAGAGCTGCACATCTCAAGTCACATTCTTAAGACTTCTTATTTTAAATATTCATTTAGTAATGCCAAGTAAAATTTCCACCAACAACATGTGGGACAGAAAAGGAGGAGTGAGATAGCTGCTGGGCAGCTGATAGTAATTCAAGGAACATCATCCACACAGCACCCAGCACACACGGGCAGCTGCAGCACTGCCTCAATCCCTTCCAATCTATGACAGATATATCAGACCTGTACTCTTCATGGATGCCACTGATCTTTAAGTTCTTACATTAATTAACCTACGAAATGTAAGTTTTCACTTCACCTCCCTCCAGTCCAACCATCATGAACATAATGGTCATTTTGCACATCATTCTTCACAGAACAGTAAACTTACTGCCAATTAAACTAGTGTTAAATTAGGAACTTGACAGCATTAACTACAATTAGTTTAGAATTTCGTGAAACCCAGCACAAGAGATTTCTGCACTTGTTTCCAGCTTGTCTCAGCAAATCAAGCTGCAAGACCGCAGGTGGGGATGCCACAGAAGTAAGTAAGGGTCTTTTCTTGAAGTCAAGTCCATCAGACATCAATAAAAGATTCAGGGATTCTGGAAACATACAAACATGAAAATAATTTCTCCTCAAAAACCATTAATTCAGTCAGTTTTCCTTTTTGGCAAAGCAACACTAAGTCTGAATATCATAAAACTCTGAACTTGTCTTCCCTCCCTACAATAACTCAAATTCCATGTTCCAAACAAAAAGCCTTTGCTTGGAGAACAAGCATGGAAAGTCTCATTGCCAAAGTAGTGTTTGACTGAGCTACACATGTCCTAACAGTTTCATTTTAAACTGTACGAGCCCTTATCTATGGATTTTGTTAATGCAAAATCTGCAATTGTGTGCCAGCTCTATGTCAAAAATATGATTTTTTTTTTCATTTATATGTCAGCATTTCTTAAAGCAAATTCATTTTCTTATACTACGATTATTAACTTCTACCTTTCATCATTCCGGTATTTTGGTCTATAGAGTGAAATTTCTCTCTGCGATTTAGTTAATTCAGAATAATGCATTTAAAATGTGTCAGAGTTTAGAATGTAAGGTCTCTAAGCTACTGAGTTATTTTTTCCCTCATTTACAAGCTTATTATTTTACATTAGACTTGCTGTGTTAGAAGAATCCATCCAGAAACTTTCGTTAACCTTCTCTGGAGAGCAAGAAGAATGCATATGCATCTGTCTCGTTTTATTTCAATTTGCAAATTCAGGGTATCCTATTCTATTTCAGATTCATCAGTACTTGTGTTTCAGGAGAAATGGAGTTGTGGTGGGTTTTTTCTTAGATTAAGTTCTAAATATTTCATGAACACCAACGATTTGGTAACATGAACTCCTTCATACTCGGAATGTAATTAAGAGGAGAAAGGAACAAAACAGCCCGCAATAAGAAACTGTGATACGTTTGCTGCACGCATAAAAATAAATTCACTAGACGTGTTCTGAAATGTTTCTAGACTGGTTTCTGTTTGCTAGACAAAATCAAAGCTGAATTTGTGGTGAAAATATTCTTCCTTTAAGAAGTTCCTGATACCACGTTATCCCCACTATTTATGACTACCCTGAATATACTGTAGGCATTCCCATGCTGACTCCCGCACACACACTAAGCACAGAATGTAGAGGATACAAGAAAGAAATAGTGAAATTAAAAGTTACATCAAGCCACATAAAATCTACCATGAAGATATTAATGTCAGCAAAGTGATAAGAATCTATTTCTATCATCTTTTTCTACTGTCAAGCCTAGATTTCCGGTTTCTGACACCTGAGGCCTTGTTAAATCATGTTTGCTGTTCTGCTTATGAATGCATTTATAACAAACAATAAACACAGGCAGCCCACGGGATTAAAGCCTGACAAAGGTGTAGCTGACTCATGGGATCAATTATAAAGCATCAGTACTTATGCCTTTTGTTCACGCCGTGTTTTACTAACAGTTTCTGCATTTTCAGTGCAAGCCTACCACAGATGTTCAGTGCCATGTTACAAGGCAACAGCACGCCCGTACCACACATTACACAGAACAAATCTACTCTTACCACCAGCTACAATTAAACCACTTGTTACAAAGCTCAAACACCTCTTTAAAGTTTCAACAAATGCACAGTCATTTTACCTGAACACTCATAGCTTCGCGACCAAATAAAGTATGTCAGTATTTCCCGAGTGCACTTCTAACCTTCAAAAAACCGACAGAGTTGCCTTTCCCAAGCTGAAAAACAGCCTTAAGCACAGACACAGATTCTAACGCCACCTCAGGTACAGCTTTCCCTGAAAAGCCCGCTATTAAATTCGCAGACCAGGACAAGTACACAAGGATAACAACAAGCAGTTCCAATTTTCCATGCAGCTCGCCTGAGACAGGTTATTGATAGAACAAACAGAATTTGCAATACTTACTGAATGTTTCTCCTGCTGGCCCATAACTCCATGGTTAGCTGGGATTGCAAGTGGTTTCATAATGAAGAAACAGAAGCTGAACTGAATTTACACATCATGTACCAATTTCTTACGGATGGCAAGTCACCCTCTACAGCATTAAATTAAAACGAGGAGGAGGGGGGGAAGCAAGCTGGAGCTGAAAGTGTCACTACGGGTAAGCTCAAAAAACCCCTCACACTTGTAGTGCAGAGAAGCAATCCAAACGACAGCGTTAGTCTCCATTTTTGTAACACAGAAAGTCTAACCATATCAGGATGCAAAGAGCCTGATGAAACCCTACATATCCAGTGCTCATCCAGGGGAACAAAACCATTCCCCGAGACAGAGAAATGGGAAGAAAAAAAAAAAAAAAAAAGCAGAAAAAAAAGGAGGAAAAAAGCTAAAATGGCTGACTGCACAGAGACTCCCTCAAAAAGGCTTAATAGAGTATTATGTTAGTCAGGGTGCAGGAACCAGCCCCAGCACCCAGCCAAGCATTGTTAATACTCCTGTTTCACTTGCAACCGCACACGCTCACACACGCAGCCCCCCCCCGCCACCACCCTCCACTCCCCCAAAATCAGGGCAGAGCATGCGAGCAGGGACCTCCTCCCCTGGCTGCCAGCGCTACCAGCAGTAGTGACCGGTGATCCGTGCGCCGCTCAGCTAACCAAGTTTGCACAATTAATCTCGGCGGCGTGACATTGACGGACATTGGATTTTATGACGCCCGCTCCTCACAATCGAGACGAGCACATCTACCCAGCAGGAGAGCCGGCAACAGAAATACAACACAGTAACACACACAAAAACCCAGAGAATCATGAGTCTGAATGCAATACGCCAATATAATTACGTTATTGTGCTTACTTTGGAAGACCATGGCTGCAGGCAGTTGGCATAGCAACGCACAAGGAAAGCCATTTCCTGGGCAGAAAGAATGCTTCCTTTTCTAAATAAAAAATTCCTCTTAGGATACAAACAGCATTGCTGCTTCCTGCAGAAAGCAAAGAGACTCTAGTCTGTCTCTTAACCTGCTCAGGCACACTCAATGCGGTCCTAGTGATGTAAGTGCATTTCTCACTCACTCTCTCCCTCCCTCTCCCTTTATCCACCGAAATATTTGAGTCAAATGGAAGACACATTCCTCGAGGCTCGTCCCCTCCAACACTTAACCGTTTCACTCATTAAGGTAGAGGTGGACGACGCAGAGAAAACAAGCGGCTCTTGCCTGTATGATGTCAGCCCCTGAAGATGAAGGCAACCCAAGGGGGAGGGATGTGCTCACGGCTGCTCCTGAGGGCGCTGCCAGGATAAGGACCAGCATGTATCTCCACCAAGCAGGACTTCTCAGGAAGATGAAGGCAAAGCAGGTTTCACATCACCTTCCTTTCCCCCCTCCCACCCAAAAGAGTGCTGCTGCAGAGCTGTAAACGCTGTTATCAAGTATTTATAAACAGTGCACTTGACAAGTTCTTGCAGATTTTCAGCTGTTTCGCTGTTAGGCAGGCCACAGACATCCATGGCCTGTAGCCCGTGAGCGTCAAGATCCTCTTAAAATGCAATTTTTCTTCCTGAATATAGATCTTGCTTCTCTGTGAGCACTGTATACACAAATCCCCCAGAAAACAAAAGGGGATGCAAGATCTGAAAGAGACTGACATACATATGGCTTTTATAATCCCCCTCTCTGACCGTAATTGCATCTTAAACTGGGAAATCTCCCGGTGCCTCTCCTGGTAGGGCTGTGCTGCTGGTCGCACACTGCCAGCACCAGGCTGCAGAGGAGCCAAGGCGCGGAGGCCGGGCTGCAGCAGCAAAGCCAGTGGGCAACCCTCACCACAGAGCCCAGATCCATGGCACCTGGCAGTGGAGACCCAGACGGGACCAACGGGATCGTGCCACCTGCCCAAGCAAGCCTCAGCCTTCTCAGGGCATGTTTACAGCATATTCTGTCAAATCAGCGACCATCTGTGCTTAAAGCCACTTCAAAGTCTTTTCTATTTCCTTCAATAATAGGAGGGAAAAGGATTTAACAGTTGTTACAAAGGCGTAAACACAGGAAGAAATGAATGCTGCAGAGTACCACATAACCTAATCTGCAGCTGCCTTCCACCAAAATACATGTCCACTGGTAATTACGGAGTGATTTCTTTCTGTGCGGACAAAGATTGCTAGGAAATGAGGCTATAAATTTAATGAAAACCAATCTGATCTTTATTTTTTACACTTACTCTAAGGACACCACTTCATACGCAGCATATTCCAAACTAAATCTATTTACACTTACGAAAGTTTATGACACTCGTGCCCTGGGTTTCCTAGTATATGCTAAAAACTTTCCACCAAAGAGAAGTTACTCTTTAAAACGTCTGAATTACAAAAATAAGTTTTTTTAAAGTCTTTGTGACGTGCCAATGCCACCCAACAGATGACTTTAAAGCGTTAGATCATGCTCGAGCCCTGTAAAACTGTGAAATGCTTAGCACCATCAATTTTCTGATCAAGTTCTGAACCGAAATAGGAGAAGATATTCACTTCGGGAAGGTCCAACAAAGCCCACCTAGTACAACATCAAAATCTGCCACTTGTTGACACACAAAGCAAAACTTCCCAATTCAGTGACCTAGTGTATAACAGCACAACCAGAATCTGAGTTGAGTGCTACAAGCTCATATCAGAAAAAAAAAAAAGAAGAAAAAGAATTTCTGCCAAGACAGAAATTACTCAGCAGCGTAGGAAGGAAACACAACACTTTTCTGGACTGTTATGTACTTAACTGAGCTACAAACATGTATCTGCATATGGAATGGGGGGGGAGTGGGGTGGTTTAAACTAAAAGAGAGGAGATTTAGATTAAGCACTAGGAGGAAATTGTTTATTCAGAAGGTGGTGAGGCCCTGGCACAGCTGCCCAGAGAGCTGTGGGTGCCCCATCTCTGCAGGTGCTCAAGGCCAGGCTGGATGGGGCCCTGGGCAGCCTGAGCTGGTGGGATCAGTCCAGCCCACAGCAGGGGTTGGGGCTGGGTGGGCTTTGAGGTCCTTTCCAACCCAACCCATCCTGTGACTCAATTACCACCACCTCCCTCACTTCCCAGGTACAGTAGAGCAATGTAAACGTGTACCTCCTATTATCATTCCAGAAAAAAAATGAAGACTGCTCTAAAAGTAATACTTCTTGTTTTATTGTGTTGGCCTATGACATCAGAGCTGGATGCTGGTGATATGATAGTAGAGGTAGAACCTTCCAACCAACGCTCATTTTGTTTCCACAGGACAGATGGCAGCAGAGGGGCAGTCTGACAAAACAGTACCTGACATGGAAATGAGTACGGAAGCAAAAGGGCACGTCTTTGAACTATTCCAAGCAGAAAAAAAATGGCACCCACTGACATTCACCAACGCTTGCTGAATGTTTCTGGAGACCAAACAGTGGAGGTGAGAAAAGTGAGGTGGAGTGTGGTGTGTTTCAGCAGTGGTGACAGCAACAGTGGGTCACCTCCCACAGTGCAGATTTCTAAAAGCATGCTATGCAGGCTCTTGTTCATCATTGGTGAAAAATGCATAGCTAATGGTGGGACCTACATTGCAAAATGATGTTTTGTAGCTGAGAGTTTGCTTTACCAAGTGTTACTGTGCTCTTCGCATCTGTAGTTTCCACAGAAATAAATAGGAAGCATTACTTTCAGAGCTACCCACGTAATCACATAACGCTTCATAAAAATTAAATAAAAAAGAAGTTCAATTAATTTTTGCATCTTTCAGCAAAGAATGAAGGGCATTTAAATTAGCTAAGGACACTAAAGAATTACATCCTGAAAAGTTTCTATCATAAATAACTATGAAGCCCCTACAAAGCCTAAACGCAACTTTGCATTCATGTGCATTTCCAAATTCATGTACAAACTCCTAGTTTAGACTTGAAGTTTGACAAGAGTAAAAGGGTTTTTTTTGCAAATGCTTTTGTAGGTGGTTGAAGTGAGATGCTTATGAACCTGACGTGCAATAATAGGACGCAATCAGTTATCCTCAACAGCTTTCAAAGTATTATACAAATAAGAAAGCAGGCATCTCTCCCTGAGCCTCATAAAAAAAGTGTAAAAAATTCCTAACAAATGTAACTACAGATGTTAGGTCTTCCTTGGATGGAATTCAGAATTCATAAGCAGAAGTCCTGAATTTAAGGTAGAAACTGGTACAGATCTCAGCGGCGTGCACCATCTAAAATAACACCTCTAAACTATTTTACATTCCAGAATATCATCTCACAGACATTCTCCTAAATGGTGCCACTATTGCTTGGACTTTTAGATTAATGACTAATGCTGCAACAACAGATCTCCTCAAATGTTCAATTTCAAACAATCATTTTAACTCACAACTATTTGCAGGAGTATTTAAAATTTGATACAGATTACATACACGCCAAATATTCTTTTTATCTCATAGACAGGAATTATCAGATCTTTCCCCTTTTCCTTTGAGCACTGTACAAAGATTTTGAACAAGAAGGAAATGATAAGTCAAAAGACATCAAAATTTTCTCAACCACCAAATTTACTGTCACTTTATGACTCCAGTGAGACAACAAAAGAAGTCATCTAGAAAAGGAGACTAAGTAATAAGGCACGAGCTCCACAGTCATTATGTGCCCTCAAAACACTTACAGCAAAGGGGCAATTACACAGACACTGCACAAGGCTGTAGGAGAAGGCAACAGCATTTGTCAAATTAATGTTTCAGTTGATGCAACGTCACCATCATTACACTGACATTGACTGCACTGCTGGCAACACCAAAGTCTGGTTTAAATGGAGCAATCTGTGCTGCTTTGATAGCATGTCTATCGACGGTCCAGACCATTTGAACAAATGCCCTTCTGCTGAGCTGCTGCTGCAGATGAACCTGTAATCCGGATCTTTAAGAGAGCGATGAGCCTGGAGCTGGCAGGCTGGTGCCTGAGCAGGGCGGATGTACAGCAGCCACCAATCTTCCCTGTGACCACAGGCTGGTTTTTCACCTCCAGCATAGCTCTGGCATCAGAAAAGCAAGCTTCCAACATGTGCGCCAGCCAGCTCAAAGTAAAGCAAGTTAGAACCTTCCGCTAAAACACTTGCCATCAAATTCTCCTTTATGACACATGACTTTTTTTTAAAGGTAAAACAGACAATGACTGCTTATCCCAAAAGTGGCAGCGTCCCATCTTCAGAACACCCAAATCTTCCAAAACCTACTTCAGCAAAGAATAACCACAGTAAGAGCGCAGAGAAACTCATTTGTGCTCTGTGTTTAACCAAGCTTTAAATCTAATTTTTTTCTTCAGAAACAAATGTAACACATCCTTTGTGTCCCTGCAACATATACTGCAGTTGTACTTGTTAAATCTTATTTGCATGAAAAGAATTTTGATTATGAGTGCTTGCAAAGTCACTTTACCACGTAATGTTTTACTGATTTACTTGTTGACTATTGGTTACATAAGCCTCAAGTTTTATGCCATTAACAAGGCTTTAAAAGCATACATTATTTAATGCTAAGAACTAGACATTAAAACAGAAGATTTTAATGATTTCAACTAGCAGAACAATCACAGAGGATCGTTCTTAACTGTTTCAGAGCTTTAGGAGTGGAAACTGCATTCTGGCAAAATACAGGGAGTTTTTTCCAATGTTCGTAAAGTTTTCTCCCCTCTTTGGTGTAAGGACAAGAGTTTAAAATAACATCAAATCAGAGAACAAGAGAATGCATCTTTTGCTTTGAAATTGTGAAACAAAAGTACACAAGCCAAAAAGCAAATGCTTCTTCCAAGGTCAAGAATTGATGGCGTACACAATTAGCAAGGCTCCTTTGCCAGATCTAAATGATGCCTTGCCATCCATACCTGCTAGGGCAAAGGTTTGCTGCTAAGACACAGATCTCTTTGCTAGCTTGGGGCAAAAACAAAGCAAATGTAAATTGTATCACTTGGTTCCTAACAAATTCACAGCAGGAATTTCAGGGTGCTTCAGCAATGTGAGGTGCCCCCACATTCCATACTTTACTGCATGCTAAAGCAGGAATACATTACAGCTGCTGGATAATGGAACACCTCTGTCATGCACATTCTACTGCCACGTGGTTGAGAGGAAGAACAAAAATCAAGGATTTTTTTAAGGTCAGTTAACCACTCAAGTTGTAGCCCATAAGCTCTTCACCAGCCTCCCTGAATCCTATAACTGCTACTTGCAACAAGCTGACAGGTCTGAATTACAAGCCATACTTGTTCTGGCACAGAACTCAACACACCTGAGACCACCAGGGCAGGATTTCCAGTATTAAAAGCTAATGGATTAAAAAACTAACAGAAGTCACTCCATGCTTTCTAGCACTTTTCCTTGAACTTACATACAAGCTTTAAGAGAGTTTGTGAAATTCCCATCACTGTGTTCTCAAGGTGCAAACAGCTGACTGGCAATAAACCTCCATCTTCCACTAGGTTTCCAGATTCCTCCCATGCTGGAAGTTGTCTTTTTTCTACCATATCTGACAATGATTGCTTTCTGTCTGTCCTCTTGACTGTTTATTTGGACATCTCCTGTGGTCCATACCTAAGTATTGCTGTTATTTTAAGGAACTTTAGCTTTGACAGTGCTGGATGCTATTAGAGAGGATTTTCATTCGCTTCAGTTATCTGTTGGAAGGAAATAACTTTTGCTTTTGTCTTCAGACACAGTTTTATCCAGGGAGATTCTCCCTGGAGCCTACTCCAGGGGTTCCCAATTAAAACCAACACTAACCATAGTTTAGCAGCATAAGATCATTTTCTTTTTGGAGAACTCTCTCTTCACGTTGCTGCGATTTCTCCCTTGTGTAATACACAGCATGCTCTATCATACCCTGAGAGCCTTGTGTTATAGCAACTGCACAGAAATATTTATCCAGATCTTTTGCTTACATCAGTAACAATTACATACAACCTCAAACATTTCTCATAATTGTCTTTCAAAAATAAAAGGGACCCATTTTTAAAGAGTCTAAAAACAGCACTGCATCTTTCAGAGACCTTAAAATGAAATTCTAAGTACCCTTCTCTCACCCCTTTATATTAAGTGAATATTAAGTAAATCAGGGAACCAACTACCACCCACTGACAGAGGCCCTATTTTGCAATTTTAACACTATATTTTCCACTTGCAATTTTAATATTGGTCATGTGAATATGCAATAAAGTAAGGCGCATCTATCAAATTGGGTCTATTGTTTTGTATTGGAAGATTAGAAGATTCTTATCTGCAAACATCAGCATGCTTAGTATTAGGGATCACCTTTTGTGTCCTGGGAACATTTGCAGACTTAAAAAAACCAGTTAATTGCACTGCATGCCTTCATACAGAAATTACAGCATTCGAGAGAAGAATGAACTGCTGGTGAGGAGTGTAACGGAGTCAAGTGAAAAGATGAGGTAAAACATGGTACAATTTTAGCCTGTGCATGCACACACATGCATATACAAATGAAGCACAACAGCACAGGAGCATTGTCTGTGCAGTTTTTATGCCAGGCATATCAATAATACACGTAACGCTGCCAGATGTTCTGGGTGCATGTCAAAACTTTACTGCCTTTGAATTGCCAGATAATTAAGGCTAACTGCTAAAGAATAAACTCCCAAAACTCATTATAAGCATGCAACATAATACTAACACACTAACTAGATCTTACATACAAGGTTTTTTTTTTTTCTGTTATAGCAAATATCCTTCCATCACAGATCTGTAGACTCCAGGAAATTAAGAAAAAAAAGTTCTCAAGGTAGTTCTAGGAGGATTTAGTTCCTCAGTGACCAGAGTATGGCTACAGGAGCACATTATTAGAACGGTAAGGAAAAGGAAAGAATTTACACGCAAGCCTCGCAGCAAATTCAAAGCAACTACTTCATTTTATGTAGCAGTTAGCTCCCCAGAACTGGGTGTCACGTAAGGCGAAGTACAAGCAAAGAAAATTGTGCTTCGACACAAGCTAAGACGGGGCTCTCATATAAACATCTGCTGAACAAAGTAGTGGCTCAGGATATTTAAAATTTACTTAAAACGTTCATTTTAAACAATCTGAACTCAGAAGCACCTTTAAAAGCTCTCAGAAACAGATTGATGCCAAGCGCTAGTAATTTTATCTTTAAGTCACCATGTCAGCACAGCTCACATAACAATGGCTCAGATGCTTGTGAAAATGAGCTGGCCATGCTCTAGAGGGCTAATACCATCACTTCTGATGTCCATCTCTGCAGAGATGCAAATATCATATGCTTAACACAAACACAATCTATATCTAGCTCCCATTTCCCTATCCAGATTTGACATGCAACCATCACTCCTAAAACAATTCTATGCTAAGATAATATATGTAAGAAATATTTTAAAACACGTAGGGATTCGTTTTGTATTTAAATTGTCCTCAACTCTAATCAAGTTTAAGTAGCAGAAATTCCATATTTGTAATTAATTATACTATGCAATGATCAACTTTGGAAACCTAATTTTCTGCTACATGAACAACATTCCCTTTTAACAATCAACATCACATTTAGTTGGGTTTTAGTCCTTTACTCCACATCTCAGAAAATCAGTATCATAAATGACATTAAAAAAGAACACCACAATTCAGTAACAACAGAAAAATCTCATGCTATACCAGAAAATCTTTGCTGCTATTAACCAAAGTATCATGTGTGCGTTCATAAACTATTGTCAACCTCCACAATCTGTAAACAAGACCCAGTGTCAGTAATGTATCTAAGCAATGGAATTGGCAGTAAGATTATTGACAGCCCAGTTGCATAAAATACTAGATAATTTGAAGTACATCGCTCTTTGAATTTCCAAATCCAATCACAATTACAAACCCAGTTACATCAGTGTAAGCCCTTCTAAAGGGAATGAAAGAACAGTAAATCCCAATGGATACAGGAGTCCTTCAGCAGGGATGATGTAATACACTAAAATAGACATGCTTTGACAGAAGCTGCTAGTTGAGTAAATAGCGCACTGCATGTCATTAATTTTGCATTAGTTTGCCAGCAGATATTTCTAAAAGGGGGAAGATCTAACAATTTTGGTTTGCTGCAGGTCCTGCACTAAATGAAAACAACAGCGTTGCTCATATATTAACAGATTCCTTGCAGAATAAATGAAGGAAGGAAGCTGCACAGTTGTGAGGCTGCATTTTGCCACATAGGGACAGGAAATATTGTCATTACAGCATCATCTGTGGATATAGAATACAATGTGCTAACAAGAATACTTTACAGTAAGGCATATCACAATAACAGTAATAGTGAGATAGTCGAGCAGCATATAATGCTATTGCAGAACAGCATCAGAAAACAAGAGAGGCTACTTTGCTAACAGAATCACACAATCCTGAGAGTTGGGACCTTTAAAGGTCACCTAGTCCAACTCCCCCCCAATGAACAGATCAGGTTGCCCAGGGCCTTACCTCCAGCCTCACCGTGAAAGTCTCCAGGGATGGAGCACTCACCACATCTCTGGGCAACCCTTTCCAGCACACCTCACCACCCTCACTATAAAAGACTTCTTCCTTATGTCTAACTTAAATCTACCCTCATTAAGCATGAAACCGTTTCCCCTTGTTCTATCATCACAGACCCTGCTAAACAGCCTGTCCCCTTCTTTCCTGTAGCTTCCCTTTGGATACCAAAAGGCTGCTGTCAGGTTACCTCGCAGCCTTCTCTTCTCCAGGCTGAGCAGCCCCAGCTCCCTCAACCTGTCCTCACAGGAGAGGCATTCCATCCCTTGGCTGATATTTCATGGCCCTCCCCTGGACACACTCCAACAGGTCCATGTCCGTGTCTCTCCTGCACTGAGGACTCCACACCTGGATGCAGCACTCCAGGTGAGGCCTCACTGGTGCAGGGCAGAGGGGCAGAATCACCTCCCTCGCTGTGTTGGACATGCTTCTTTTGATGCAGCCAGCATGCCATTGGCTTTTTGAGCTGCAAGGGCACAGTGCCGACTCACACCCAGCTTCCCATCCACCAGTAGCCCCAGGTCTTTTTTGGCAGGTCTGCACTCAATCCTTTAACCCCCCTAGCTTGTATTGGTAGCGGATGTTGCCTCAACGCACGTGCAAGTCCTTGCACTTGGATTTGTTGAACCTCATGAGGTTCATCTGGGCCCACTGCTCAAGCCTGCCTGGGTCCCTCTGGATGGCTTCCCATCCTTCTGGTGAGTTGACTGCATCCTACAGCTTGGAGTCATCAGCAAACTTGCTGAGTGCACACAATCCCACTGTCAATATAATTGAAGATATCAAAAGATCCTGGCACAGATCCCCGTGGACACCATTTGTCAATCATCTCCATCCAGACATGGAGCCATTGACCACTACTCTCTGGATTCGATCCTGCAGCCAGTTCCTTGTCCACTGAACAGTCCACCCATCAAATCCATTTCTTTCCAACTTGGAGAGAAGGATGTTGTGGGGCACCGTGTCAAAGGCCATCCTGAAGTCAAGACAGATGACATCGGTGGCTCTTCCTTTGCTCAGTGAAGCAGGGACACCATAATAAAAGGCCACTAGGTTGATCAAGCAGGATTCGACCTCGGTGAAGCCATACTGGGTCTCCCTTATCAGCTCCCTGCTTTTCATATGCCTTAGCATAGATTCCAAGAGAATCTGCTCCATGATCTTTCCCAGCACAGTGGTGAGACTAACAGGTTGGTAGCTCCCAGGGTCATCCAGTCATTTGAAGTAAATTTTAATTGCAAGAGGAGTTAGGGACAGGAAAGCAAGGCTCCTACAATTGTTTCACTTGCTCCTGACTTTTAAAATGAGCGAGTTCTAATACTTAAACAAGTCAAAAAAGCCACCTTACTTTCACATACTTTTTTCAGGAGAGCCGTGACTACCAATGAGACTCTCCCAGAACAGAAATGGTTTCATTTCCAGCCCTCCTCATTCAAATTTTCAGTCACTCCATTCAAAAAACTCCCAAAGGACAGTACTCGTCTGCCTGTAATGCTATCAGTGGGATGAATGGCCCCAAAGCACACAGCGTGAGAGGATGAAATTATTATTTTGGTATTATTACAAAAATAATTGTAACCTGAGGGAAAAGCAGAGGTTATCAGTGGGCTCACACCCACTGCTCTTTTCCTTCCAACATTCAGGGCGTAAGTAGATTGCCTCTGGTGAACCTCAAGCCAAGTAGGATAAGAAAGCCTCCCGAAGGCAGCAGGAATCGTGCTGGGCTTCAGCAGGCAGCTTTAACAAGTCTGCCTCAAGATGCACCAGCAGCAATTTTCATCAAGATATTAAATAACCCAAACCCTCTCAGATTATTATGGAGAGGAAAAAAGAACCACATGCTACAGGTTTGGTTCAGGGCTGGTGCATCAGCATTTTATCTATGGATCTAGCAATACTACTTCTACTGCTGTATTTTGAAGTGTCAAAAAGAGAAGTCAGTCTACAGCAGGAAAGCTGAACAGTTTCTTGGAAGGTAGAGCCCACGTTCTTTTCAGTCACACACAACAAAGGCTAATAACCAAGTTAAATCATCTTCAGGATAGATGCAAGCTAAAGACAATTTATGTTTAAAGTTAAAATTTGATTTCTAATACTAAGTCATGAGGTATTAATCTAGTTAAAGACAGTTTCAGACACCACGAGAACAAGTAAAAATTATTTTCTATCAAAAAAACCTGTACATTTCCCAAAATTAAGTAAAAGTAGCTGAGCCTCACCTTATCAGAGCAAATTCTTTTTACTGAACTAATACTGGTGGAGAAAAGGATGCCATTTTATTTCCACAAGCTAACAAGCTGTTGTTGCTTTTACCTTAGGAACCACGTTCCAAAATTAACACACCTTTGTACAATATTCCAACATTAGATATTACTTCAAAAGGTCCTTAAAGACTTAGCAGAAGTTATCAAAACACTGTGAAGTACCCAAAATTCATTCCATCATTTGAGGACCAAACTATCACTCTTCGCCATAACATTTCATTATCATATGTCACCCAGGATTCACAAACCCACTAAAAAATTGGTGAGACCTGTTCTCCAGCTTCCTGGAAGGAAAGGTACCATACTTACTGAAGAAAGAATTCCAGCACACAAGTCAGTTGAGACACTGAACAGTTTGATGAGACTCATTCTTAGCAAATACTGGATTTGCTGGATGCTTCCTATTTGCTCACTTCGACACTGGCAAAGTCAACTCATGTGCCAAAGGCAGCACTCAGGTCTTCAAATTACTGTATCTGCATTTGAGATCTGATGTCAGCCAAAACTTCTTTATTTTTGGTGTCATTCTGTGATACTTGACTCACGTGAGCAAACTTTCCTCCCTACCTAGCAAGCCCAGTCCTTCAGCCTTTCAAATAATACATCTCACAAACAAAAATGCATCTCACAAAACCTACAAAAAAAAAAACAAAAAACAAAACCAAGCTCACAAAATCCAACTGCTTTTCACAAGATCAGTGCACACCATCAGGAAAGATGTGCAAAAGGCACTCTTCCAAGTGCTTATCTTTGCTCCTCATCTTGTCATATTCCATGTCACTCTTCTAGTGACAAAGGTGGAAAACAACTACAAGAGTCCTTATTTTTGGAATCAAGAATCAAAGATTCAGGCCCACCTGACAGAAAAGATGCATTAGTAAAATCTCTATCAATAACTACATGCTTTATTTTTTCCCCTTTGATTCATCAATCTGTTTTCTCTAAATCACAAGACATGAAAGCAATGAAGAAAGGTCAATCAGGCTGGGCAAGAGTCATCAAACTCCACATTCACATTAGTATTTTGAACATAATAGCAAGACTGTTCAAGTGTCAGAGCAAAGGCTAGGACTTTCAGTTCGAGCACTGCATCAGCATTATCACATCACACTGCAAACCCACAAGTACATCGTTAGTGGACCATACACAGTAAGTTACAATACCTGAGGTTTAGTGCATTCCTGTGAGCCAAAATGAAATGAATGCCATATAGGAGGAAAGGAAAAGATGAACGTTATCAGACATGCCATAGTACATTCCACAGCTATGAAGATAATGTTAAAATTATGTTAATGAGGGTCCACTCTCTACTACATTTTGGCTTAATGTGCAGAAAGTCATGCCACAGCTAAGAGCACTGCATTTAAGTTTGTGAAAAGCACAGCCATGCATTTAAGATAGCTTAATATTTCCCTCTACATTTCCATAAAACTTTCCTCAGAAAACAGTTTGGACTTCCTGTAGTATTGGAAATACAGCCTTAGTGATTTATCAACCGAAATTCACACCACGTGATAAATAAGAGTTTGAATTAAGAGAAAAAAATAAGCAATTATACAGTTAGTACATTTAGGAACGATTTTGAGGATGCTACCAAAGCAGCTCTATTATTTTAAACATCATGCATCTAACACCTGAACAAGATTCTATCCACAACGAAGAGCAAATTTCAAAACAAATCCATTGCATTCAGTCATTTTCAATGCCTTTAACGTTATTTATGCAGTATTTGTACGTCTACTTCTATTTATTTTAAATGCTGCTCACTGTTCATTCCTACGTGGAGCCAAAGATGAGACCCTGACAAAGGCTGACTAACAAGCCCTTAAGGTCTGTGCTGCAATATGGTCTCAATTCCTGTGTCGTTGTTTTTTGATCCATAATTTCTTTAGTTGAATTGTCAAGAAATTAAGACTAAAAAATACGAGCTATCAGGGGATAGAAAATAGGAAGGGAGAAGAGACAGTGCAGTCTTTCAAATGTGTGTTTGAAGCAATAGAAAAGTTATTGGCAAGAGACGGGAGAGCATTATACAAGATCACTAAATGCTGTGAAAATAGGAAGGAATAGAGAATATGGAGAGAGAGCCTTCACTACACTGTAAAACTCATTTGAGTTCTGTTTGACTCACTGTTTGCTTTGAGAAATATAAAGTCACTCATACACATCATATTACTTTTTAAAGCAACATTTTACTGCAATTATTGCAGATTCTACGGTTTATTTGGTAATCTCTTCCAAATCAAAAAGAAATCCCTCTCGCAATGAGTTTACCAGCACATACACAAAATCATTATGAACACAACAAAAGCGGTGCAAAATAGGCTTTTGCTCTCACTGCCAAAGATGAGCTTAGAAAAATTCACTATGTATACCTAAAGTAGTACAAAACAGGTATAGACCTATGAATGCAAATGGCATTGCATACTATCTAATTATTATCCTATGTATTGAATAAAAATCACCCCAGAATGGTTTGCTGGGCTCGCTGTAAACATCAATATCAACAGGAAAAAATTCTTCCTGTGCTCCTAAGTCCTATGAAGTACATTTCTGCATTTTCATTTGCCAAGAATAAAATCAGTAAACTGTTTCCTCTTCAAATCGAGTGAACTGGTTCAAATCATATTAACTTTAGAGGCAATTAAAACTGCACTGAAAATTAAACCATTGAAAACTGTTGTATAAACAAAAAACAAATTGTTGGCATAAGTAATTATTCAACTTATGAGGAAAAGCCTGTATAATTAACAAGAGATGTAACTAAACATCTACACACTTAGAGACACACATTGAATATCCTGTGAACGGCCAAAGAAATCGAAGGATAAGGATAAAGGCAAAAAAAGGAAGAAGCCTACAGCTCTGCATTGGACCAAAGATGGCTATTTTAAAAGCTAAAGCTCTAAGCCTGCACATTTATCTGCACGTGGTTTACATTGTGCACAACTCAGCCAAATGAACTCACCAAGACTGAATATGCACAAAGTTACTTGCAGCCAGGCCTGTATGGTTTTTGCAGATTTGAAGGCTTGAGCAATCAAGTGGGAGCCAAAGACAAACAGCTTTGCCAGTATTTTGTTTACAGTTGAAATCAATACAAACATTAATCTCAGAGACCTTTCCCCAGTTTAAAAGGCACATAACAAAACCTTCTGTAGAATACAATTTAATTACTATTTTGATCCCAGGAGAAAGTCCATAAGCTTTCAACATGTAAGATTACCCAATGAAAGGAAATCAAGTGAAATGACCAAAGGATCTCCCTAATGAAGGGCAGAACACATAGCTCACTGAAACTCATGTATATGAAGGGCTCAATGCAGATATCAATGAAGAGTAATTTGACATCTAAGCTCTAGATTCCAAGAAGAAACAACAGAATTAAGCCAAGAATCTGGCCTACTACAATGCAGTCCAGTCTTTTTTCTGGAACAGCAGTTATCATGTATGTGGATGAGTGCTTCACCAAGTTACCCAGAGCACTGTACATTAAACCCCTTGCACTGTAATCTAATATCAAATAGAAATTAGAGCAGGTTTTTCCCCACAATTTCACATAGTAATGACTCCAACACTAAGAAATAATAGCTGACATTCACAGTCAGAAACCATGCTTTCAACCATGAGCTAAAAGGGAAGTTACACACATTCACCTACCGATAGCAGCAAATTCACATTACGTTAAGGGGAAACTCCTCCCCTGCAGAAACACGCAGTTTAAAGATGCCAACACATCCAGACATTTTGATTTTTATATTTAGCACTGTTTCTGTTGTTGTGAAACAAATGCAGGCAGCTTACCGTATGGTAGCCTCTGGGCAGAGGTGGCTTCCCCACAGGATAAGGATCAACAGTATCAATAATTGTTTGTCGCTCCCCTTTTTGGTTGATTTTCCTAAACCTCCTTCGAGATTGCCTGTGAGAAGCTTGGCGCTGAAAATATTCTTCATTTTCATCCATATAATCAACCTATAATAGATTCAAGGAAGCATCATTTCCCATAAGAAATAAAAATGCTTTTGCATGTTAGAAATACAACTAATTCTAGTTCAAAATCAGCAGTCAGCTGTGAATTTCCTGCACTTTCAGCACTACGAAGAGTGAAGGCATTAAAAAAAAAAATAGAAATCAAATGCCCAGAGAGATAATAAAGAAATACAGCTATGAATGGAAGTATTGAGTATCAATACTCCTTTCAAAAATGCTGTCTCCATCTGCTGTCTCTCAGTTCTTTTTCTTGCACTGAAACTGCTGAAGACATTATTAAAAAACTGTATAGGAGAGTACTTGGTAGTTTTCCTACTGACTTCTCTTTGATGCTGTAGATCTTTCCTAACCAGCCTAAGGCAAAAGCTTTGCTTTTCAATAAGCAGCACTGCTTGGTATTATTTACTTCTATATTTTGAAGAGCATAAAACACATTTTCTAACAGATTGGATTAATATAAAAACAAATTCAAAACAATAGCAGGGAGAATAAAGATACCTATTAGGTTTATCCTAATAAGAGGCTAAAGTAAAGCTCCTTGGTTTCAGATCCTTCGTCGTCCTAAATTACTAAACAACAGCACAGTGCAAAGAAAAATATTTCAACTAAGAACTCTGGCTTTCCTGAAAGAACATTGGTTTTTTTAGTAATTTGGCTAAGAATCAACATCCTTTCTATGTTCACCCTATCAACAGAAACACTACTCTACACCAACAGGGCAACAAGAGAAAGCTTTTCATTACTGGCCACACGTGGGGATTCAGTTAATCCATTCTTCAATTGATTTGAACATGCCAGGGATGAAGGTAGAGGTGCAGAGGAGGGATTACCAGGCACCTAGCAAGGGCCCTCTGTATTTTTCAGTAAGAAAAATAAATATTGGACAAACACTCCCAAGGATTTGCAGCAAATCAGTCAGAAGTGTCACATGCTAGCCAGCTCACATCACTGAACGTAGCTTCCAGTGTACAAGGGGTGAGCACAGTTTACCTGGTTTACCAGCTGGTGACCCTGCCTGTCCAGAACTCTACTTCTATTTTCCTTACACCTACATTTCAAAAGTGCCTACGCTTCCCAAAAACTTATCAGGGTAGAAATGGCCAAGACAGACAGATGCTCACACAACCAACTGAGCTACATCCCAGCAGAGAACATTGGGACCATGCATCCTTTCCAGAACTTGTGGTCAGACATCAGTGACACAAACAGGCGAGATAAATCATGGGGCTGGCACAGGGCATTAGCAGTGGGCTGTTGCTGAGGAGCTGCTTCTAAGTAAGGGAGAATTGCAGAGAGCTTTAGGGCCAAGGAAAAAGCAATCAGCATGTCTTACTCATGCCTTCCATTTCCGTACTGAATTGGCTTCCTAAGACAGGTTTCTCAAGTGGAAATAGGAGAGGTGACCACTTTTTCAGATGATGCACCCTCATGTGACAGCTAAAAACTTGTGTGCCTATGAAGCCTAAAAAATGATGCTGTTCTACAACAGACACCACCAACAGAACGACTTGGACGTAAAAAAAGCTGACAGTACTTCATAATTTTCAAACTGATACTTAAAACCTGCTAGCTGAAAATACATTTCATTTAATCAAACAATTACTTAAACGAGCCTGAGATTAATACTTCAAAGTACTTATGCTTTAAGTAAAGCAGCTGCTAACTACATATATGTATTCTGCTATTCTGCTAACACAAGCAAAAGTTGCAGGGTTACAAGGAAACTGCAACAGCATAAAAAGATGCCTCTCACTTAAGTATGGTATGCAAAAAAAGTGAAGTTATGCATGACATCTTGCATTTATAAATGCTAACGTGCAAACAGATCTCAGCATGTTTTATTGAAAACTCAAGTGCTTATCAAGGCTGGTCTGTAAAATAAAGCTCTATTCTGAAAAAGAAAAAAAAATTGAAGAAATGGAATGAAAATATTCTTACCACAATCATTTCAGAAGGCTCTAAAACAATGCATTCACAGCCACGCCTGAAGCTTCCTGCAGAACGCTTGCCAAAACTGAAGAACAAAAATACATCCATCAGAACAAAAGTCAGATCCATAACAAAATCCATAAGCATATTTACATTCTACCCAGATCTTATAAAGCATATAAAAATACATACACCCCTATTCACAACGTAACAGTTTCATGCACACGGCCTCCTACACATAGCTGCTACCCGCTGACACCAGGAGCAGTGTATTTCTGATTCACATAGTTTACTGAGAGTAACTGCCAAATAATTCCATTAGCACTAAAACAAATGTCAGTCAAGCACAGGGTACTTAAGATGCATGGCTGATTCTGAGCTACATTGGAGTTTGATCTAGTATCTTCTTCTGGCATTACAGTATCAAGTTACTTAAACCATCTGCATTTCTGTAAAGAAAGCTAACTAGCATGTAAAGGAAAGAATAAAAAGACTGATCAACTTCAATGAGCTTTTTTGTTTGGGTTTGGTTTTTAACTCAAAAAAAAATTAATGAAGTGCTCTGAATGTAAGAGTATTCCCAAACTGAACAGATAAAGGCAAAAGCTTGTTCTGCTTTCCATTACATATTCCCACATTAGCACAACAATTAAGAAGGATAATATTTTGGCTTCCTATCGGATAAAACAAAATAGCAATTCTAGTTTCTATTTCTGAAGTGCTGGCCTGTGTTAAATAAGTGTGTTTCTGCAGGCTCAAGTGCAAAGAATCAGGGAAAAGCAGCAGCAGAGGTGCAGCATAGAGACACAGTACATAATTCAGTGAAATACAATACAAGCCTTCCTATGCTTAGATATGCAGTCCAGGTGGAAGGAAAAAACAGCTGAAGATGGTTTCTGAGGTGTGTTCTTCCCACTACCCATCCCCATGTGGTTAGCTCCTATTCAGACCTGACCTTTGCTGTTGCAAACAGGACAACGGGAGCTGTGGTAATTCTGGACTCATCCTGCAGCCTTTTCTAGCAAGCCTGCTCTAACATCCATCTCCCACAGGTTAATGTAATCATTGGGCCTTTTTGTTTCTGCAGTATTGGGCTCAAGAAAGCACGGAAAGCCTTGCCTTGACCTTATCTCCATGCAGCCAAGCTATTGGCAAGGCACTGGGCTTCCAAATGTTCCTCAGGCGTTTCAAAAGCCATCTTTGTTTCCTTAAATTCTCTTATATCCAGCATGGAAAAGAATATGGATACGTCTGTATATACACACATTTTTCCATGCACAAATAAATGAGAACACACGCCAAAATAAAAGGCACAGGAAAAGGGGTTGAAGAACTTCAGAAGGCCACTATTAAGGAAGCTTAAGAAAACCAAATCAGACTAAAAAAGATCGTAGGATCTACAATTTAAGCACTTATGGAATATGTAGGCACAGGGACACACGCAGAGTTGGTGAAAAGTACCTTTTTAAAAAGCACTTCCTAATAAGCAAACTTCAGAAGCTCATATACCAATCTGAACAGCACGTCTAGCCAGTTAGATCTGCTCTGCTGTCCTGCCTGGCGATTAGCAGAAATGAACAATTTAACTTGCTACCCCAAAGGCTAATCTCTTAACAACAGCACGTTATAGCTCCAAAAGAAGGCAGTCACATACTGAAAAGAAATGCCAGCTGTGCTTATTCATCAAAAAAATAATCGTGTTTAATGGTACACGGGACTTGGACAATAGAAAAAATTTTCCAGAATACTAAGCCTCTTGAAAAGAAACATGCAATAAAGAAATCTCTCAACAAAATGCATATTTTCCTAGAGGCAAACACATGCTTCCCTCTACAGTCCTGCGACAAACCACAGGGTGCTTCACTCTGCTGCGCCCTCCTGAATTTTTACACAATTTCAACTCTTAAAGGTACAGGAAAATGAAGCCGTATCTCGATTCATTAGACCACTGAAGAAGTGGCAAACTTATTTTCTTGGCCAGTAATCTGATGCGAGGCACAGTGCTTCCTTAAAATCTCACTGGAGAGGGAGGAAAGAGCAAAGAGGAAGGAGATGGTAGACATTTTATTCCTGTGACAGCACATTTAACAGAGCACACAATCCTTGAACAAAGATGCCAAGTCACTTCAAGTTATAAACAAACCATAATCTTCATTCAATATTGCATTTATGACAGCAAGTAAATCAAGGCCAAAAAATGCAATGATATTTTCAAGTGTTGCAGTTCTCAGATGTGCCATTGCAACTGAACCTCCTGACCTCCAATCTGCTACTGAAAGCACATTATCAGCAAGGAGCTCAGGTAATCAGTGAGAAGGAGGAGCCCACTGCCTCTACACATGCTCAGCTATGACCAGCTCTGATGGTGGTGCAACATTCAGGGCAGTATTTGCATGCTACCTGTACCAGAGCCACAGGGTGCGAGAGGATGGTCCAACCCAAAATATCTAGTCTAAACCTACCCTCTTTTTTACCCTCCAGTTTAAAACCATTTCTGGTTGGACCATCCTCTCGCTACCCCCCCTTCTAAAAGGGCAGCTTTCCTGTAGCCACTCATCATTTGATCAACTGCACATAGTCATACAAACGTGTGCTGGCACACAACTGACAAACAAATGAAACCTGACGGCACCACCAATCCCACTGATTCAATTCAGAAGACCAACATCAAAATCAAAAAGTTTTTTGGTATTTTTTTTAAATCCAAATTAATTTATCAGTGCTCAATACAAGAGCAAAAAGTAAAGACTAAAAGAGGACACTTTCTCTGCTGCAAAACCTCTGCTAAACTAACTAGCCACCAGGTAGAGGAAAACACGAAACAAACTTGATTTAATTGAACAAAAATAAGTTGTTTGAAATATTAGTAAGAACCAGAAAGAACCAAATAACCAGCGCATAATACAGCCTATTCACCGAGCTAATCAACAAGTGCAAGCCGTACAGCTTCTACAAAACACCAGAGGAATGGTTTGAGTTGGAAGGGACCTGTAAGATCATCTAGATCCAACCCCCTGCTATAGGCAGGGACATCTCCCTATAGACCAGGTTGCTCACAGCCAACCAGGTTGGACCAGTCAGGTACTGGAAGGCCACTATAAGTTCCCCCTACAGCCTTCCCCTCTCTGACTGAAGAGCCCCAACTCTCCAGCCTGTCCTCATATGAGAGTATCATCCCTGGGATCACACTCAAGGTCTAAGAAACTCATTAGGTTTTCCTCCTAGCACAGAGCTCCACCTGCAGAGTCAAATGTCAGCCCCTGGAGGACTCAACATTACCTTCAGAACAGCAGCCCTGTTTTAGTAACTTTTGCTCAATACTTGTTTTTCCCAGATTCTGATGTAGACCAGACTTAGATAAAAATGAGTGTGACTACCCAGATTTATCACGAAATACGCAGTCTATGAGAGCACTGGCTGGGTAATGCAAAATATAGAAAGCCCTTACTAGCTGATTTCCAAGGTCTAGGGATTTGACAAATTTATTCCTTTCCTTACTGTAGTGTGAAATAAGGTTATGGATAATCAATTTCACCAGAGATCTTAAGATTACACCACATTTTTATGTTTAAAACGCAGTAGAGAATTTTGCATCATCTGCACGCTGCATTTGGTTCTATCACTCCTTAGTCATTTCATTCTAGCATGCCTTGTTGCATAAAGATAAAATCTTCTCCTACCTAACCCTTATTAATTTCAGCTCCTACAAATAACCCGTTTGCACCTAAGTCTACAATGCACCTGAGAGAATCCCAGCTTTGCAACAATTTTCCTTCTATCAGTGACGTGCATGAGAATTACACCCAAGCTAAGGCATTTTAAAGCTATCTTTGTGCTGGTGGCTGTCACTAAGGGATGCAGAGGTTAACAGTAATGCAGACAGCCAAGAGGCTGCTGGGTTAGGATGCTGCTGCCCCACCTGAATTCCCCAAAGAACCTTGTTTTACAGCAGTTCTTCCAACACTTCTTTGCTGCTACGATACAAATTCTGACTCGGGGCCTCTTGAGTGTTAAACCTCACACATGCTCTCCTCAGTACCTGTCCTGGAGGCAATTTTGCTTCTCGAGTCCTTTTGTATCACAGTTCCTTTTTTTTTTTTCCCCATAAAGCTACTGGATGCATGATGTGAATATAAATCTACAATTAAAAAAAAAGCCCTTTAAAATATACCAAACTATTCTATTTGCAGGAAATGTTAACACTTTATAGTAAGCCCCAGCATAACAATTTTGAAATCAGATGATAAAAATATATGTATATTCTTCCCAAGCAACACTTCCTAACTATAATATTTCCTAAAACAATTGGTGGAAAAGAAAGCAATTGGTGAACAACTGGTGACCAAGAGAATTACTGACTTGACTATTCAAAGGCATCACCTCCAAATAAATTCACTGTTACAAACATTTTGCTCACTATTTATATTTATAAATATAAATATAGGTGTTCTAATCCATAGAAGTCATCTACAACTTTATTTCCATTGTCATGAATTCTGAAACTGAGCTCACGCTGTGGATGATACTTCCCTTCTCCATAAATATATACCTATCTCAACTATTTCTGTTTAACTCATATACACGCATACAAGGGACTGATGTATTGCAGTTTACAATGTTCTGGTTAATAGAAGAAACCTTCTAAGTGAAAACTAAGAGTTTCTATATCCCCAGTTAAGGTTTGTTTGTTTGTTTTTTAAATGAAAATTGAAAATGTCAAGTCTTTACGATAACTAAATTACAATTAATGCAAAAAAAGCCAGTGACTAAAAGCAAAATGAGAATAACTTGAGGTTAAAAAAATAATTAAAAATAAGAAGTACTTTCAAGCAAGTAATTTTTATAAGCACTTACATGTAATAGAACATACACAACCATAGTTTTGCTCTTTTTATCAAAGCTTAATTTTCTGTTACATTTACCACCTTGCAGTAGCTTAAAGTAATTAATTCATGTATGAACTACAAGTGGTACCAAGATGACATTTAAGTCTTAGAGAGAAAGCTCCACAAAGCACAGGCAGTTGGATGCATCTGTAAATGCAATATTCAGAGCCAAGCTGCTGCTTTAGAACAAACTCTAATTAATTGCCATTTCCTCTAATCCAGAAAGCATATTCCATTTAGACACGTTCCAACACAATGAAAAATACAGGCAGATCTTCCTTGCTTCTAGAGTTCACCAAAATTCCTGTGGTAGGTACATGAAAGCAATTATGTGTCGTATTAATTGTTTGGCTTATTTTCTTTACCTAGATGTACAAAATACATAATACATCTAGTGGTGAGGCCAGTCTTTTTTCAGTGGTACATGGAGCCAGGACAAGGGGAAACAGCCATAAGCTGCAGCATAGGAAGTTCTGCACAGATGTGCATAAGCACTTCTTTACAGTGAGGTGATGGAGCACTGGAACAGGCTGCCCAGGGAGGTGGTGGAGTCTCCTTCTCTGGAGATGTTCAAGACCTGCCTGGATGCCAACCTGTGCAACCTGCTGTAGGGAACCTGCTTTGGCAGGGGGTTGGACTCGATGATCTCTGGAGGTCCCTTCCAACCCCTACAATTCTGCGATATATTGGAAGAGCAGGCAGTAATTTATGCCAAAACCCCAGCAACCAGATATTCAAACACCTATTTCTTCTCAAGTTTTCACACACGACACACAAATATGCCTATGGTGTCAGATCACTGCTTTGCAATATTTACCAGCGCAGGGTATCTCAGTGTGGAGATTAAAATAAATGCCTTCCCACCCCCCACCTTCTCTGAAACTAATCCTTCTCTCTTCCAGTCTGCACCTGAATAAATCTGTACACAGAAGGCAAAATGCGTAGTGTGGTTCAGTTGCCCATGCTTTTAATGTCTGCATCATAAAAACGCATCTCTAGCTACATAAATCAGTGCTGTACAACTATTTCTGAGACAAATCACACTGCTCATTTGACATCTAGATTGAGGAAAATCACAGCAAGCCACCCAAATGAAATACACAAGGATCGTGCTAAGTATCTTCAGAACGTGAACTAGACAGAAAAAACAATGGGGACTCTATTTTCTATCTGTCTCTTAGGGAGGAGGCAATAAGGGATACAGTCAAGTTCTCCCACTTCTTCTTTCCCCCTCCCCCAAACATCATTTCTTGTTTTGATATGCCTGGATTTTAAAAGGAAAAAGAGAGTCCTCCTTTAGTGGCTAATCTTCTAATCTTGCTACTTTCAGCTTTGTTTCACATCAACAAGCTGGATGACATGAAACTCAGATCACTCCTCCACCCAAGTCTCCCTTGACAGGGATGAAGGGCAAAAAGAAGTTACTACTAGGAAGGGCACGTAGACATGCCAGCCATCCCTAGGGAAAAGCTTAAGTGTTCTGAAGAAAACTAAATTTGGCATGGCCAGCTTCTGACCCCTTGGATAAAAGGCAGAACCCTTCATGCATGCAGAGCAGCTCTAATGCGAGCAGCGCTGCGGAGGATGCACGGGGGGAAGGTAGCAGCAGGCTGCCTGGGTTAAAACTGCATGCTGAAAACCATGAAAGCAGGGATTTGACCACTGAAAGTCACAGGCTTGTTACCAGAATTCAAACTGTACAATATAGGCTGACATCTCTGATTCTCGTTACATTTAATGCCTTAGAAAAAGCAAGCATGCAAGAGAAGCCCCAAGTTGCTCTGCCTTATGCTAAATACTGCTTTAAATTAAAATCTGACAGTCGTCTGCATATCAAAATAAGAGGTTTTTGTGTTGTTTTTAAACCTCCTCTATTCTCACATTATATTTATGACTGTTTTCAGCAAAAGCAAACAGCTCCTCTAAAGATTCACTTTCCAGGTGAGAGGAAAATTGAGATGTCGGCAACTGGACTGAATTGAAAAGGCATTTGCAGACCTGTCTCTCCTTTGAAATTCTGAGACGTGAGCTCACTAAACACCATGGATAAGGATGATTAGACTTACCCAGTGTCATATGATAGCTTAGGTGTTTACACTCTCAGAGTCAACAGCTCCAATATCAGGGAAAGAAGTTGCTTATAATGCCAAAGCTAAGTGGTGGGGGGGAAGCTCGAAAGGGAAAAGCTTAAAACCACATCACTGCAGCCCTCTGCTCGACTTGCAACCTAAATATCACTATCTGTGAGCTAATAAGAATGATGGCATCCAGGTCAGATGCCATCCTACTGCAGCAGAAGGATGTCGAGCAGGGATGAATCCAGCAAGTCCTGCAGAGAACGCCCAACAACAGCCAGGCTGCATGAAGGATAATAATACCACAAGGGCATATGCTTTGGGCATAGTAATGCTTTAGCTAAATCCCACTGAAACTGCATTGAAATTGATCTGCACAAGCTGAAAGGTGTACCAGGTTCCTTCAGTGTTTTGAATGCATTCGGTCAGCACCCTTACAGATAACAGATCACAGTATTTTATCTCCATAACTATAAGCACTCCCTTATTTCTTATGCACATACAACCCAGATCTGGGTAAGATTAACCTACTAACATACAGCACATGCACTTCAAAAGAAGTTTCTGATAGCCCACAGAGAATAATTTGAAGCTGGCTAGATTCTGGAGGTTTCCTTCCAGAGAAAGGCCATTCAGCCAGTCCTCAAAATATATATGCCTGCCATTTGTTTTTCTTTTAGAAAAGATTAATATTTTTAAAGTTTGTCTGATTTTCAAATTCCACCTCGTTCTCAGACTGAACATGGCTGGGAGCTTGACTGCTTCATTTCACGTTAAAAAAATTACATGAAGTTTCAGATTTGTTGCGTTTCACTTCAACTTTCTAAAAGTTGAAGTTGAAAAATGGTCAAAAAGCCAGTCTGGAATTCCCTCAAGTGTTGCATATATTGTTTCACAAGCATACTGCAGGTGACGGCAGGTGCTCAGGGCCCTTATAGCAGCAGGTAATCCCAAATACATCTCAGACTGGAATAGCACTTAATTCTTTATGACCATTTCAGATATACTAAGAGCAGAAATGAGCTTATAAGCTTTCCCCGTGATATTCACTACCTGCATTTAGACTGCAGGTACACAAATATGTAAATAAAACTGGAAAGAAGAAGTAATGAAAACAAATGCAGCTTGTTGCAGCTTTGAAGTATAACTTCGCAGCATCTGTAGTATAGAAAGCTAGAAGGCAGCTACATCAGAAGAACAGTTAACAGGAAAGATCTTTCTTAGGAATAAATCAATAGAAGGCCTCAATAATTTATGTTGGGAAACACTCGAAGACGAGGGCTTTCTTTTAAAAACCTGATTATTTTGCAATTAAAAAAAAAAAACTATTTTAATGAATGGTTTGAACAAAGTCAGCTTTGCTTATGCTTTGTCTTCATGACGCCTGCACTGCCACAAACATTTCGGTGACATCATGAGATCTGTATAATAGACTCAAGGAAGGAGAAGTCATAGGAAAGCATTACTGCAGAGGCAAGACCTTGTCTGAATAGTCTAATTAACATTCATGAAATTCGTTACAACAGAGAAGTATTTTTCCAGCCTTTAGATGTTCCATCCTTTTCTTACCCTGAAAAATAGTCAGTAAGCTTCTCAAGTTCCCTTGCAGATTTTCATAATGAAGTTACCAGAAAACATCATCTTTTTGAACTTTCTGACCAAACATAGAAATGAGTAACTTGACGTCATCCGAGTCTTCAGCAGTAAAATAAAACCATACATAGAGGCACTTCCCACCCTCACTGACGTGCCTAGTTCATTCACTACAAGCTATTCATTGACATGCAGGGCTGAACACATGGCCTCACTAAATCAGTTTCCATAAATCTTAGTAAAATGCATTCAACATAACTTCGTAATAGGTCCCCATAACCGTGAATAAATGAATAAAGAAACTGGAAAAAAAAAAATAATGGTGAGAGTCATGTTTTAATTACTTAGATGATCATTTGCAAATTAATTATCCTTCATTCAGCATGCTGTACTATGTCAAGTGTAACTGGATTTATTTTTCTGAAATATTTCTAACTTTTAGCCTTATCTGAAGGAAAACTGTCAAGCATTTTAAAGTTCTCTATGGCACTGAGTAACCTTTTCTTAAAAACAATGTTGTTTAAAAAAAAATAAATTGTTCAATTATGGTACCAGGACCATGCTAATTATCTAAATACTCCCACTGATTACTTCCAGCCCTCCAAAGTCTTATAAACACGTAAGTAAATGAGTCATTACTTCAGCTTCACAAGTCTATCCTTAACCAAAGGAAGCCTACAGATGAGTTTCAAATGAGGAGAAAATGCTCTTCCCCACTTAAAACCCCAACCTCCAGTGCAGTCATACCGATACTGTAACAGATTCATACCAGACATGCATCAAGAGTAGAATCATAGAATGGTCTGGGTTGAAAAGAACCTCAAAGATCATCTAGTTTCAACCCCCTGCTGCATGCAAGATTGCCAACCAGCAGCCCAGGCTGCCCAGAGCCACATTCAGCCTGGCCTTGAATGCCTGCAGGGATGGGGCATCCACAGCCTCCTTGAGCAACCTGTTCCAGTGCATCACCACTCTCTGGATGAAAAACTTCCTCCTAATATCCAACCTAAATGTCCTGCATCTCAGTTTAAAACCATTCCCCCTTGTCCTACAGGGCAGGATGACTTCCCTGGTCCTGCTCACCACTCCATTCCTGATCCAAGCCAGGATGCCATTGGCCTTCTTGGCCACCTGGGCACACTGCTGGCTCATATTCAGCCCACTGTCCATCAGTACAACAAGGTCCCTTTCCACCAGGCAGCTTTGCAGCCATTCCTCCCCAAGTCTGTAGGGTTGCCTGGGAGTTATACACTCCCTTCAAGTACAGGGAGGCCACAATGAGGTCTCCCTCATTGTAGGAGCCTTCTCTTCTCCAAGTTCAACAAGCCCAGCTCCCTCAACCTTTCCCCACAGCAGAGCTGCTCCAGCCCTCTGCTCATCTCAGTGCCTCCTCTGGCCCCGCTCCCAGAGCTCCACGTCCTTCCTGTGCTGGGGGCCCCAGGCCTGGACGCAGCGCTGCAGATGGGGCCTCACAAGAGCCGAGCAGAGGGGGACGATCACCTCCCTCTCCTGCTGGCCGCCCCTTTTTCATGCAGCCCACAACACAGCTGGCCTTCCGGGCTGCAGGCGCACACTGCTGCCTCATGGCCAGCTTCTCGTCCACCACGACCCCAAGTCCTTCTGCGCAGGGCTGCTCTCAAGGAGATCTGCCCCCAGTCTGTATCAGTACCTGGGATTGCCCCGACCCAATGCAGCACCCTGCACTTGGCCTCGTTGAACCTCATTAGGTTCACATGGCCACTTCTCCATCCTGCCCAGGTCCCTCTGGATGCTTCCCTTCCCTCCAATGCATCGACTGCACCGCTCAGCTTGGGGCCATCTGCAAACTTGCTGAGGCTGCACTCGATGCCATCATCTGTCACTGATGAAGATGCTGAAGAGCACCGGTCCCAAGACCGACCCCTGAGGGACACCGCTTGTGACCGGCCTGCACCTGACACAGAACCATTGATCACAGCCCTGTGGCTGCGTCCAGCCAGTTCCTAATCCATCCAACAGTCCATGCTTCAAATCCACACCTCTACAATCTAGAGGAGAGGCCCGAAATGTAGTTTCCTTGGATGTTTCATCATACACAAACATTCAAAGCAATGTGTTCTAAAAACATGCATCTAAACAAGCCTGTTTCGAATATGTATCTAAATACATTTTAAAAAATATTTAGTTTGCAAGACTTGCACTTGTAAGCACAAGAGGTGTTGTAAAATGGAGTATACAAATTCTGATGGGCATGGTATTTATATTATTATATACTTTACTTCTACACTCCATAGTACAAATTACTAAGCAAAATTTTATTGTTGAAATTAGTTCATTTAATATCTCAGCTCTGCCCAGGGGTAAAGCTGCATCTGGCTCCGATGTGACACGTGGCAGTGCTGGCACTGCTCACAGAGACCACCCCTGCAGCCCCTCACTACAAAAACATTGCCACAATCCCAATACAGCCATCGTTAATGAATGCTGTGTCTCCTGCATAAGCATATGAAGTTGTTCTGATCGCTCCAACAGCGCACCTGAACACCAGCACCACGATCCAGAACCTCTCTCATGGCCATCACCAGGTCTATTGTAAAGACAAAAATCTCCAGCTCTAAGACATAAAGCCAGAAATCAGTAGAAATCCAGCATTTGTCATCTCATGAGGAATTGTCCATTTTGTTCCTTTCGTAGCAGTCGGGCTCCCCTGAAAGTTATTCAGGTCATTTATCTGCTTCCGCTTCTGTTACCTTCTCATCTCCTTATTAGAAACTTGGAAGGAAGCCTGGCAGCACTAACCCCACCACACTAAGCTTCTATTTTTATTTTCAAAGGATGGCAGCCTAATAGATTAAGTCCCTTAGCGTTTTATCAGTTGTGCGAGAACAAAATTCCAGTAGCACTGAAATAATTGTTTTGACAGGAACAAGGCCAGACACCACCCAATCTCATCAGTTAGGAACCGTGTCCTCTCTTATATCCCCAACACCTCAGATTCTGGTCATGTTCCAAGTGTGCTGCCAATTTCAAACCTCAATGAACTCTAAATTATTCAGCACAAGAGGAGATGGGTGCAATAAAGCAAAATGTATGTAATACCAAATTCATTTAGCTGCAAAAACACATTTTCTTTTAAAGTATTCCCCTTCTTTTTTTTTTTTTTTTTTTTTTTTTTTTTTTTTAAATTTATGTGAACCAGGATGGTTTATGATGACATTGGTGGTAGAAGTAGCATGTGCCCTGCATCAAGAACTTTGCTGCAACAACGTATGGCAAGGCCTGGTTACATTTATGGCTCAGCTAATTCAGATATGGCCAAGTGTTGAGAGTAAATTTGGTTAAAGTGAAGATGCCAGATTCAGATCGCTGGAAACACAGATGATAAAGATGATACAAAGCAGTTTGGGTTACTTTCGGTATCTAAAATCCACTGTGAATTATTCATGGGAGGCATACACAATCATAAAGAGACAAACATCTCCACGTCTTCCAACTATCCTTCAATTTCTTAAGTCAGTCTTCACTAGATTAAAATCTCAGATCACTCTCCCTCACGTCCCAACTTCAGATGATGGACTGAAACACTGAACTAAGTCACTCAAGCCAGCCAGCAGACATACAGCACCAGCCATCAGCCCACACCAGTGACACAGTCAGCACTCCCCACTGGTTCTCCTGGTACATCACATGTCGAAACAGCATTAGGTGCATAGAGAAATAGTCAAGCAACAGGTCATGGCTAAAACCTAGCAGCAGAAAAAATATTTTTAGTATTCAAGAACAAGCTGCAGCAAAATCACACTGTCAAGTAATTTCTGAAATGGATTTGAAAGCATGACCTGGGATGCTATCTTTATAACACTCTAACATATCTCTTCATGTTTCTGTTGTTATGGTGAAAATCCTTAACCGTTAGCACAACTCAGAAACAGGAAAAGGCTCAGTAAGCTCAGCAAAGCACTCAACCTGCTCCCTATGTAGCTCAAATGACTGAAACAGCAGCTCTGAGCACCCCTCAAACCCTTCATTTTTTTCGCCTCCATTAAAAATCATTTCCTGCTCAGAGCAAAAAATCTCCTTGGAGCCAAATTCAAAACGTGTAATGGTTTAAACATTTGTCTGTACTGATCTCTATCTTTCAGACAAATTACAAGTTGGATTCGAAGATCTCAGAAGTTTCAGCCAGTAACAGCCATTATTAATAAACATTCAGTTGTGAATATGTTAGTACTAATATATCAGGATAAATGTACTACAGCTATGTTAGTCTTTATGATCAGGGCAAGAGTATTTAAACAGTTAAAATGAGCTCTTCCCTATTAATTTCTTCCATTTGAAAAATGGCTAAACAGAAAGCTGGAAAACCACTTCTTAATTCTTGGAAGAATGACAAGAAAGTCAACTTTAAATTATATTCTCTACATCAGAAAGTAGAGATGCAGACAAATAAAACCACACCACTGCAATGGAAAAAAAATAAACATTTCCAGGTTCATGCCTTTTAAGTAGTCCATTAAGTTTTAAATACTAATTGTTAATTAAGCTATCAATCATGAGGCCCATATAAACGCTCTTTATAAATGTATCAAATGCAGTAAATAGAAAAACAAGATTCAATAGTGCCAGCCTGAGATAGAAGAGGAAAGGAAACATCTGACAAAAACCATTCATAACACAAAGCAAGATACACTTCTGCAATAACTGGTTGTATTACTGCTTTAAACAGATTCAAAGCAAGTCCATAATTTCTTCATTGGTTCTCCAGTACATTGGTGATTTAGCCTGCTAACCTTTTCTATAGCAAAACAAGTCAAAAATGGAACAGAATATCCAATTCTATTTTTACTTGATTTGCTATAGAAGACTAAAGGGCTAAATCATCAATATTTAAACTGATGTAATTTTGGAGAGAGAAGCAGACGTTCTCTCAACTTCAAAAGCTCATCTTTTAATTAGAGGAAAAGGCTGAAATTGCTTTCCTACGTAGGTCTGGTGAACTTGCCCAAAGGAGTGCAGCTTCTCAGTGCCACACGTTAAATGGTGAGAGGGCAACAGAGTGGCTGTGGCAGTAAGGAAGGACAAGAGGCTGCAGGAACTAAATAGTGCAGGTGACTGAACAAAGACACCAGGACAACCAGGTATGCACATGGCAAGTCAGCACTGAGATGTGTCTGAGCAGCACAGCAAGCACAACAGTCTATCTATGGGGATTGGACTCAATGATCTCTGGAGGTCCCTTCCAACCCCTACAATTCTGTGATTCTATCTCTGAAAGTCTTCAAGAGGCAGAAAAGAAGTACAAGCACCATAGCCTACCCATCTGAGAAAATATTTCAGGCAATTCCATATCTTGCTGATAAAGGTCAGCTGCGTCCTCCAGTTGTGGAGGCCACGGGCAAGCATGAAGGCTGTGGGAGATCTGGAGGTGTTTTTGTACTGCAGCTCCAAATCAAACAAGATGAAGGAAGATGGTAAAATTCCCATTAGAAACCAGGTCCTGGAACAAGGACTACACAGGAAGTCTGAGCAGCTGAGCAAATGCAATGAGAGCACAGACCTGACCCAGCGACGCTGGAGGCAATTCCAAAGATATTTTGAGTGACTGTCACATTACTGCCCACAGTGACCACGTGAAGATGCAGGAGAGCCAGGACAACCTTCAGGGAACTGTAACTTCTGCTCATTTATTTTCTAGACTTAATACATAAACCTCACTCTACCACATGAACAGCTTCAGGGCACAGAAGCTCAAGGGAAGCAATGACAGAAGTGAGTGCTAATTTGCACTAGTTTGGTGGCCGTTGTGAGAGGAACAAGTTGAAAAGTGTTTAATTTGACTGTAATATTTGCTTGAAGTGTTTAAATGAAGGGGAAAAAGTATGAAAAAATGTAATAATAAAATATGGGAGGCAAGACTTCTTTGCATTAAGCTGCAAGAAAAAAACTCATTGCTTCAACTTAAAAACATTCTGCCTTGAACAGTATTTTAAAACCTTTAAAGACTCGTCAAGAAGTTAGGTGCAAGTGTATTTTAGTCACACAGTAAACTATATAACTTGGGCAAAATCAGCAGCTGTGCCACTCTTCAGAAAGTATTTCAATTAGTGGCTATTTGACCATACAAAGTGTGTTACATAACTGCTTATTTCTGGAGCACTGTACCATTATATACTTGTGGTTTGAATGGGAGAACAGAAGGGTGGTAATTTCCTAGGATTTTTGATTACTTCAGTTTTCATTTACTTGAAGAAATTCCTCTTCTCAGCTATATATAATCAGTCTGCAAGCTGTAGTCATCTCTTCCTCTCCTTAAATCATCTTAAGCACTATTTGTACTAGTCTTGGGAACGGTATTTTGGAAGGAAAATAAATAAATAAGGTTCCTTGACATAAAATGCACCAAAAATACATGAAACAGCACTTCTGGTGTTTCCAAAAGCGATCAGGACACTATTGCAGCCTAATACTCATGCAGCTGCATGAGCTAATAAGGGTCACAGATGTAAATAACACACCAAACATACACAGTCAAACACACTAAACTATTTCCAACAAACAAAGCATGGAACATTCACTCAATGTTATTTGAAAGGAACCTGGACAAAGGGATTTTGTCTATGTGTGGCACACTGGACTAAGCTTAAAAGGCAAGAAAGCCTCTGAAGAAGGAAAACATGAGGGGTTATGGATGTTGAGAGGTTTAGGGATAGAAGGAGCTGGACCATAGGGCAACCTGAGCTCTGGGAAAAGTTAGGGAAAGAGGGCTTTCTGAGTCACTCAGATGTAGTGGAGAGGAACATTCTTGCTGCTCCTACGCACTCTTCTCAGCTCCATCCTCTCTTACTCACAGCTGCACATGTTGCAAAATTATTTCCTAGCAACTTTCTAGACTGACAAAGATGAAATGGATGGAACTCGAAAAACACTAATCTAAATACGAACTTACTGTAAGCTTGTTCCAATTGCATTGCTTTGGCCAAACAGCAAGATCAAAATCAGATCATCTCCACCTAGTAATACTTAGGTCTCTTGGTATTAAGGTCAGCTATTCACAAAAACTTGCTTGATTCACCAAAATGTAACCAATTCCTCCATTTTGATGGTACCATTTCTGTGGGAGGCTTTTGGTTTTGTTTTCTTTGAAGCAGTGAAAAGACATCAAGATTCCCAAACTACACAGTGATCCAAAAGGCTCTTGAAAAAGTCATTCCTCTTTATGTGCTAAAGGCCAATTAGAGCTGTTACCCAGTAACTTCCTTTTGCCTAGTTTGACTTTACATTTCCAAATACCTCCCCCTACCAGTTCTTTCTCATTAGAGCCTTTTGGGGAAGGTTTCATCCTCTTTGTACGGAGCACCATAGAATTTGGCTTTAGCCCCTCCAGATGTATCCAGATCCCTCTAGTTCGTCTTATACACCAGCACTGCTTTGACAACTGCTTCTACACTCATGAGACACAAGTTTTCTGCATCATTATTAATAAATCTCCTGCACCTAATCCCAGTATAGGAGCAGCTTACTACTTCCTCAGAGGACTCCACTGACAACATAAGCAAAGCCAAACAACTTAGTTTTATTCACAAAAGCAAGAAAAAAAAACCCACACTACTGAAAATCACTTATTACCCACCAGTATTCCAAATCTGGAATTTAACTTATTTAAGCCCTTCCCTCATTTTCCCCAAACTTCTTGTTCATGGATGAGTCAAAGGCCCAGATGTTCCACCTTACTCATTTACAAAGCAGAAATCCTGACAAGCTCTGTCCTAAGTTTAAAGTCCTTATCTATCCTTTTATTAACCACAACTCTGCTGAGCAAAATCTCTTACTAGGATGGATGTTTTTGCTCTCTAGTCATACCTTATCTCAAATCATTACGTTGAAGATTCTAAGTTTTGCTTTTATGGACTTGTTATCGTGCTATCTTTGTTAATTAACAAATCATCTCTCACAGGTCTGCTTCCAAAGATATCAGCTTTGGCATCTACTCGACTCCATCCACATTTATGAAGCCTTGCAACATCACATTCCACGTGCCATTTCTGCATTAGTCTGGGTGAGCAATCCTTGAATGCTTCTCTACACAAGCAAGACATATACTTCTCTGTTCATTCTACCAGGAAGATTCACAAGCTCATTGTTTATATTATGAAATCTCACCTTTCATAGTGCATCAAAAAATGCCTGAAGCACAAGTTTTGCTGTATTTCAAAAGAGTAGAGGATTCTTGCCACAGACGACATGCAACAATCCCACATTAATTCAGATTTCATACGTCCCTTCTCCTGGCATCTAAAGGCAGCACTTTCTGCCAGCTTTTTTTCCTGGCATTGCCTCTTCAGGGATGACATATGGGACAATTTTCTTCCATCTGCTGGCAGCAGGGATCCTATAATTTGTTGTTGTGCTACTTTTTACAATAAGCAATTTTGCACCTTTATCACATACTGTACTGTTTGATGGCACATCAAGTATGCCTTTTCATCAGCAGTGCCTGCCTTCCTAAATATGCAAGATGCTTGTAAACGCCAAAACAGACACCATCATAAATGCAAGTCCCAAGGTCAGCATCCCTCTCCCACCAAAAGGCAGATCTGGATATTTAATTGTTCATATAGCAAGCAATGATAGCTTTCAATTGACTTCCCACCATTTAAAGCTGTAAGCAAGTTCCTGGTTCTTTTATTCTCATCATACCATGCAGAGAACGGTCATTCCTTCATTCTGCCTTTCACAGATTTCATAATGTTATTTACTTCAAAGGAACCTTTTTCAGTAGTTTGAATGAATATGCATATAACCAGCACTTTAAAGTTAATCTGTTCTGCTTCCACTAAAATCCTTGCAGTATTTGCATTTTTTCCATACCTCAAGGTAACCTTTTTTTTTATTTTAGTATTACAAATTTCGACAGTCTCGCACTCAAACTTATATTTTCCCATTTAAAATAACCTTTTCTTATTGCAAATTCGCTTACATGAAGGATAACCTTAAACAGAGGTAACAAAACAGGCAGTAACACGATATAAGCATATGCCAAAACTTGTGCAAAGTCTTAGGAAAGCATCATAAAAGCTCTAGCACCTCCTATGATTGAACGTTTGATTACTCATAGGAACAGACCAGTCAGTACCTCATTCTATTTGTTGAGTTGAAAGGAGGCATTTTTAAATTCTCAGTCTTTTCATGACACTTTTGGTGTTTGTACAGTGCACATAATAACAGGCTTTCAAGTCTAGCTGCAAGCATCACATAAATGGCCCAGTTAGTAAGGGAAGGAAAAGCACGTTATTGCGTGTACTTCTGCACTTTTGTTAAGAATCAGACTTCAGAATTAAAAGGCAAGTAACTCATCAGTTGTGCTTAAATATAGTGTATCCAGAGTTGACATACCTGCTCCTTGGAAGAAACATCGATTCTTTAATGAAGACTGAACCAGACAGCAGGATATACCAACAGGTACCAATATCATCAGGGCTGCAATAGAGGAGAGAACAGGGAGTAAGACACTTTGGTGAAGAAACTCTTACCACTACCAAATTTCCAGTAGAAAAGCACATCACAAAGAGCCAAAAATGCTCAAAATTCCAGAGGAAAGCCACAGTTCAGTCAATTACAAACCAATTCCAGCTTCCACCTGAAAACACAAAGATTATTAGAATATTTTATTAGAATGTCTGATACCACTTATTTCATTGACATAACTACCCATCTAGGAACATCACAAAAATCCAATGAAATACATCTGAAAGTTATCAAAAGGAAGCCATATTCTTATACCAGTAAAAATATGGTATTATATTTTGTTGAATCTGTTACTTTCCTCTAGCTGAAGAGGACCATAACATCTTCCTCTCCATAAATAAGGCCTTCTTTCTCGGTTACAGAAATCTTTTACTTTACTTGAAGGCAGAAATGCACACCTTGGCATCATTCTGCCTTTCCACACAGTAAGAAAGCATGGGACAAACTAGCAGATATAAACCTTCATGAGATCTGTGGTCAACATAATCTGCTGCTAAACTCATTCTCTTTTGCACTTATTCACAGTACGACAATTAATTCCTAATAAAAGGGACAAAGTTTATTTTCCCTCCTCTTATCTACTATAAGAGACCAAATTAAGATTTTGTCATCCAGTTCATTCTACTGTAGATTCGGATCTTGCTTCTTCAGAAATACACATTCTTTCTCATGGGCTTAAATTCCTCTTGGGCAAATTCAAGTAATGTTTAGAGGAAAACAATGTAGTTTCCTAAAGTTACTTGAAACAGCTGCAGTAAAAATCTTGTGCCATTTCATCGTTCCATACTGAAAATATCCTTACCTCACTTGAGTCTTTACCACTCCTACTGCTTCTTCCAAAGCAGCTCATAACAGCATACTTGAATCCAATTAGCAACTGTGCTAGCATTCTTAGCTGAAAATCATGTCTCTAATGACACTCCAAGAGATGCAGATTACTTAATTAATCCACAGCACCTTCATTTTTTTTAAATTATATATCTCAAGTCTTTAGCAACAATTAGTTCCAACTTCAAGCAAGAACAGCCCACATCCTTTAACAGTGATGACAGCATAGTATTAAGATCCAACCTCAAATCTATGTAGGTTATGTGCGGTTAGCTGCATGTTTTTCATCTGAGGAAACAAGATTTTAAAAAGCACCTGCATGACGGGGTCTCTTAAAGAAGAGTACTATTTCCTCAGCACTCTTTCAAATGGAAAGATGCAGCTACAAGGACTGCTCTGATTACGTCAGCCCACAATGACATCAGCAGATGTTGGGGGCACGGCAATAGAGGTTGAACCTTTCCACCAACATCCCGTTCCAAGCCGTTGCCATGTAACAGATAAAAACAGAAGGGCAGTCTGACAGAATGGCATCAGACAGGGAAGTGTGCATGAAGCAAAGACGTCTCATCAAATTCCTCCATGTGGAAAAAATTGTACCCACTGACATTCATCAATGCTCAGAGACCAAACAGTATCATTTTTTACGAGCATGGCATACAGACTCTTGTTCAGTGCTGGGAAAAATCCTGAGCTAATGGCGATGACTGTCTTGAAAAATACTGCTTTGTCACTCAGAATCTGCTCCATCAAATAGTGTTATTGTGCTCTATCTGCTGCTTTTTCCAAGCAAATAAATAGGAGGCATTACGTCCAGAGCAAGCCATGTAGAGAGAGAGGGAGCTGGCCTAAAAGAGCTGAGATCAAAACGCCGAACTATACAATTTAGGAAACTGTTTTGTTCTTATTTTACACTGTGTAATACATCCTCAAGAAAAAGAACAAGCATCAGAAACGTGAAGAATTAACAGCAGAAATTGAGAAAGTTATCTATGATCAAAAACTCCAGAACTGATCATAGAATGGCCTGGGTTAAAAAGGACCTCAAAGATCAACCAGTTCCAACCCCCTGCTATGTGCAGGTCACCAACCAGCAGACCAGGCTGCCCAGAGCCACATCCAGCCTGGCCTTGAATGCCTGCAGGGATGGGGCATCCACAGCCTCCTTGGGCAACCTGTGCCAGTGCCTCACCTCCTCTGGCCCCGCTCCCAGAGCTCCACGTCCTTGCTGTGCTGGGGGCCCCAGGCCTGGATGCAGCGCTGCACATGGGGCCTCACAAGAGCCGAGCAGAGGGGGACGATCACCTCCCTCTCCTGCTGGCCGCCCCTTTTTCATGCAGCCCACAACACAGCTGGCCTTCCGGGCTGCAGGCGCACACTGCTGCCTCATGGCCAGCTTCTCGTCCACCACAACCCCAAGTCCTTCTGCGCAGGGCTGCTCTCAAGGAGATCTTCCCCCAGTCTGTATCAATACCTGGGATTGCCCCGACCCAATGCAGCACCCTGCACTTGGCCTCGTTGAACCTCATTAGGTTCACATGGCCACTTCTCCATCCTGCCCAGGTCCCTCCGGATGCTTCCCCTCCCTCCAATGCATCGACTGCACCGCTCAGCTTGGTGCCATCTGCAAACTTGCTGAGGCTGCACTCCATGCCATCATCTGTCATTGATGAAGATGCTGAAGAGCACCGGTCCCAAGACCGACCCCTGAGGGACACCGCTTGTGACCGGCCTCCACCTGACACAGAACCATTGATCACAGCCCTGTGGCTGCATCCAGCCAGCCAATTCCTAATCCATCCAACAAACCATCCTTCAAATCCACACCTCTCCAATTTAGAGGGAAGTATGTGGTGAGGGACCACGTCAAAGGCTTTGTATAAGTTCAGAAAATGACTTCCACCATCCTTCCCCCATCCACCAATGCTGCCACTCCATCACAGAAGACCACCAGATTGGTCAGGCACAGTCTGCCCTTGGTGAAGCCATGCTGGCTGTCTCGGATCACATCTTTATCTCATGTGTGCCTTAACATAGCTTCCAGCAGGATCTGCTCCATGATCTTCCCAGGCACAGAGGTGAGGCTCACCAGCCCGTAGTTCCCCAGGTCTTCCTTTTTCCTTTTCTTAAAAACAGGAGTAATGTTTCAAGATGTTGAAGCCTGTGTTTTCTATCACCTGATCAGTAAACTGAACACAGATATATGACAAGATTTCTGTAAACATTTTCTACAGTTTCTGTGCTACTCTAAAGTTGTCAATCTTTAACTGCAGTTAAACTCATCTCCTCTTTCTTGCTCTACTTTTCACCTATGCTTGCTTTAGATATAGCTGAATTCTGCTGATATCTTGTGGCCAAGACTCAGTTAGTTGTAACTGCAGTTACCTACTAGGGAATGACATCATGATTTTCAAGTGTGCAAGTACTCATGGCTCAGAGTTTAGTTCCTAAGACAGCTAACATCACTAACATAACCCATGTACCTTCACAACTCTTGATAACCTCCAACTTTGAGTTAAGGGTATACCCAAAGTTAATCTAAATACAAGAATTTGAGAACATTAAGCAAATGCTGGAGGTGGATTTTTATTTTTTTTTTTATATGAAGTATTTACCATTGATGTTGAAAATACAAGCATGCATGAGCTCACTAGAGAAAACTACCAGCTCCATGGTGCTATAAGAAATGACTGGAAACATGACCAAACTTGAAAGCTTTTGGCAACTGAGACACCAGTAGAGGAACACCAGTGCTCCTCTACACACCCTATGCATACCACTCATGAACCTCCCTAGGAATACAACTACATATTCCACCCTGGGTTTGTCCATAAGTACCTAAATAGCATTCAGTTCTATTCATTCATTCAATGCAGAAGATTTGTCAAACACTAAAAGCCTGTTCCGCAGGCCAGTCAAAAATAAGCAGGTAAAACAACTCAGGTGACAACTTCTATGAACCACTCCTAAACAAAGTTAAATATGAGATTCAATCATGAAATGCAATGGAAACCCTGCTAATTATCTGATCCTGCAAAGTATGCAAGTATCATAGCAATTCACAGAATATAATTGCCTCTAATGTAGCAGTACCTTGTTCAATATCAATTCACAGCCAACCAGTTAATTTATTAAAAAGAAAGAAAGAAAGAAAAATGGGCATGGAAGCTCTCTGGAAGGCAGTGTTTTGTTGCTGAATTCAAGTGTCTTGCCATCAAGCACATCAGTCCAAGGAAATCAATACTGCACAAAGATGACCAGATTAATGCAGAGGAAACCTCCACTCCAAAGAGACAGTCATTCTCAAAAGCATAAACATGCACCTCAGTTAAGTCACACCTTCAAACATACATTCCCTCACAGAAGTTCTAAGTTGGCAGATAAACAGCCAGCATTGCTGCTCAAGTGCAAATCTGCTGTGGTGTTGCCATTTTTAATAGATATTCTAAATGCAAACAATCTGCAATTTTCCCCACTCATAATGCAGTGCTGCTGGTATCGCTGAAATTGTTGCTGGTGGGATTTTTCAGCTCCTTTTCCTAAAAATTAGCAGTATAACTAAGTGTAAATGTGTAGTCTTACAAGAAAAAAAAATAAGTCGCTGCTGGGATCTCTTTATAGACAACTAATAGGGATAAGATTGTTCAAGTTTAATTGTTATTACCTGTCTGGTTTTGTTTTCCTTTTGCTTCATCTGTACTTTAGTAACTATTTTTACAGTAATGCTTGAGAACCTCAAAGTTCACCTAAGGCATTTCTATCACACCGTGTAAAACAAAATATACTCCTTCATTATCCAAATAGACACATGTCTCTTCAGTACTGCTGTATCACAACCGGGGAAGGCTACCACAGACAATATGTACATTTAAGATATCTTCCTCAAAGATACTGCTCATTCTTTTAAGCATTCATTGCCAGCCAACAAAACATCATAAATATCTCCAAGACAATCTTCACGATCAAAGAACGCTGATGTATTTTCACTCTCTTCATCCTTATGTAGGCCCTGATGTCCGCATTTAGTCTTAAATTAGTCTTGAACCAAACATCTTTGAAAAGCTTCACACATGGAAAATATATTCTTACCTCTAAAACGCGCATTTCCTTCCAAGGTGAAGTGCAGACTAGTGAAATACTGACCTATTCCTTTTATATGACAATATATTTAACTCTCGTACTCCTCACCCCTTGCTACGCTTTCATTTGTTTAGAATTAAACCTTAACAAAGCTATTTTGGAAGCAAACTCTTTTGCTAGACAGCGCTATTATACAAACAGTGCACTTTTTTTCATTTTGAAGATCCTGTGCTTTACAAAACACTGCTCAAACCCAAGGTGGCTTTCAATCAACTTCCCATGTTTGCTGTACTACAGCTGATACTTGATTAACGTGCCCTACATTTCTCAGGATTTTTCTGCCTACAAGAAACTACAAGGGGAACTATAAGGGAAAAGATGGTACGAGCAATCTGTACAGAATCAAAACTAAATCAACCCGAAACTCAAATCCCAAGGGGCAGCGAGATGACAAAATTAATGCACAGGTCATTCTGCCCTAGCTTTTTTAAAAGCCAACAAGAACCCCTCAGGTCCTGCATTTTGGTCACAACAACCCCAGAAGATTCTACAGGGTTGGGGAAGAGCAGCTCCGAAGCTGCCTGGTGGAAAGGGACCTTGTTGTACTGATGGACAGTGGGCTGAATATAAGCCAGCAGTGTGCCCAGGTGGCCGAGAAGGCCAACGGCATCCTGGCTTGGATCAGGAATGTTGTGGTGAGCAGGACCAGGGAAGTCATCCTGCCCTGTACTCAGCACTGGTGAGGCCTCACCTCGAGTGCTGTGTTCAGGTTTGGGCACCTGAGTACAGAAAGGACATGGAGGTGCTGGAGCAAGTCCGAAGAAAGGCAACAGGGCTGGGGAAGGGCTTGGAGAATATGGCCTGTGAGGAGAGACTGAAGGAACTGGGGCTGTTCAGTCTGGGGAAGAGGAGGCTGAGGGGAGACCTTACTGCTCTTCAAATACCTTAAAAGTGACTGCAGCAAGAGCAGGGTTGGTCTCGTCTCACTGGTGACAGGATGAGGGGAAATGGCCTGGAGTTGTGCCAGGAGAGATTTAGGTTGGATATTAGAAAAACCTTCCTTAAAGAAAGGGTTGTTAAGCACTGGAATGGGCTCCCCAGGGAGGTGGTTCAGTCATCATCCCTGGATGTGTTTAAGAACCGTTTGGATGTGGTGCTCAGGGACATGATTTAGCAGAGGGCTGTTAGAGTTAGGGTCGTATAGTTAAGATGATCTTGATGATCTTTTAGGTCTTTAGCAACCTAAGCAATTCTATGATTCTACGATTCTAAATGCTATGACATACCAGTACAGTTTTTGAAATACTCAAAATCTCAAAAAGCAGTAAACCTGAAAACGGTACAAAACTAAGCCAGTAAGAATATAGTTGCCAATCAGAAGAGTTCATTCCTAGTCTCTATTTAAGTTACCTGTAGAAAATTTAAATCATAGCATCATGGAATATACCAAGCTGGAAGAAACCCATATGGATCATCAAGTTCAAACTCAACTCTAACATCACAGCCCTTGTGAGAGCAGAGGATTTCCTGAGGAATGGATATTTAATTTCCCAGAATGAAAAGGAGCGTTATTTACAGGAATTCAGGAGCTAGAAGAGGAAATCCAGAGACTGATTCGTAATACTTTCCCATTACATTTCCCTCCTCAGCTTCCTTGACGTATTCCTTTTCACGCAACTACAGTCTGAAGCCAAACAGCACTTATCAACTATCATAGTGACAGATACTGCCATGTAAATTCACAGTTGTTACTCAAACTGTTCTGTTTCAACAGTTCAGGTACACAGTTATTGAGGTCTTTGAAGGCCTCAAAATGTTCACACCACTGGTGGGGTTGGAAAATATTTTAAGAATTTGTCTTCACATTTTTCTAGCACACGACTGTTGAGACATCAGAGGAACTCCAAGATTAAGAAGTGCTTATAATAATCATAGTGTTTATCTCCAAAAAATCGTAGGCTCTCTCAGCCTCTAACACTTGTTACAAGTCCTTCATGCTGTCATGTACTTATTTTATGTGAAACTGCAGCTTATTTCCCAGGCTCTAGCTGGGAAACTGGTAAACTAGCTACTCCAACAAACTTCAAAACAAAGCTTCAAAACAATGAAGGTTTTTTTTCCTAACTGTATGTATTTTTATTAAAAACAATCTGTACTACTTGCACACCAGGTTTGAAGGTACAAACCTGGATCAATGTTAACAGGATATAAAAAAAGGCATGCACAAGAAGTACATGCTCCCCATGTAGTGATTTGTAAATGGCATGATTATAAACAGAAGAGTTCTTCCAATGTTAACTTACAGCTTTTCTGATCACAATACGCTGAAAAACATTCCGAAGCACTCAGGTAAAATGAAGATTGAACTCAACCTGCTGAAAGACTCAAATATCAACAGCCACAATCTTTCTAGTGAATCCTTCACTCCCCTAACAAAACCTGATGTGTGACTTCTTTAAAAGGTCTTTAGTAATAGCTAAATTTTGGGGCCATAGCAACCCATTTAGTTCTCAAGTCGGATGGAGCACGCTAGAAGCTCTGTAACAGATCGCATTCAGTTTATGCCTACTTGCAAACATGGTTTCACCAGGACTGTGCATGTCATACAGATGGATAGTGGCAAGATCTCGTAGGTCTTTAGTGATGACTACTGTCACACATACTTCAATTCCATCAAAAGAGGCAACTTCCGTAGTCATGTTCAGCATCTGGACTTGAAAGCATGTGGTAAACGTAACTCTCTTCTGCTTTGACTACATCAGATTCCTCAGCTAACCCCTTTAAAACAGCAAGAAAAGGTAAGCAGTTTTCAGAGGAAGCCAGCATGGAAACTGATTCCACACAACTACCACTTTTACAAATGTCCTTATCCCAAGCACCAGAACATATGTTCTCCCTCCAACACTGCATATTCAACCCAGGAACGAGCAACACAAGAAGGACCGCTAAATCAAACAGCAGCACCCAAGGTGATTCTCTAATTCAGAAGAAATCAGAAGAATGGTTCTGTCTTTCTTCACACACACACACACAAAAACAACAACAAAAAAAAACACCACCATGAAATTGGCAAGATCATTTCCTTGATGTGTAAGATCTACTCTGAATTATTCTCTTTATGGATCATTAAAATTTAAACCACTAGAGGATTTGAGACTTGTATTTGAACTGCGTATGGCAGTACTCCTAGAGCTATGATTTGTATAGTTATTTTGATAAAAGAAATGATATCTCAAACCAAGATGCAACTAGCAGATCATATTTTTAGGATTTCATACTCAGTATGAAAGCTGAAGGTATTTCAGAATGTACACACAGTAATTCAGAAGAGATACTGTTCATACTCTCAAGTACCCACTTGTGGAACAGAGGAAATTTGACTTGTCAGAACTGGGACCTTCTTCAGGCGTTTAAGTGCTACATAAGAAGGAATTAGGAAGAACATTGCTCTGCAGGCTTATGCTCCATAGGATATTGTTTCAGCAGATTACTCTGTCTGTTTCTCTCTGCTCATTTGGACTGCTGTCTGTACGCTGAAACCTGTAGGTAGTGAAGCATTTGTTTAATTTAATAACTGCTGCTGCCATTAGACTGGTTTGGGACATCAAACACGTCCTCGAGTTTAACAGTTTACTGAGAGAACATCTCCTTGCCCATAGGGCCTGCCCACTAGCACTTCTTCCTTGCAATACTCAAGATGATCAGGAAATCATTTACTCATTGTCAGCACTGTCTACAACCTTCGTTAATAAGCTAGCTAAAGAGTTACCAGCTATCTGTCATGCTATTTTAGATACGCTTAATGACATTTGGGGTATATCCCAAATACAGAAGTGCAACAGCTCTGGCACCGAACGCATCAGTTCCACTGATCCATTTCTAACTATACTTCTTTTTAACACATCATAGCTATGCTTATTCTCACTCCTTATCTTTAAACATTAGAAAAACAGGCAAAACATCCAGAGACATAACTGTTAACTCAAATCAGAGCTAATTTTCACTAAATAGGCATCTTAAAGTGAATATTTCAACTCATGTAAAATATTTTCTTTCATCAATGGGCACTAGATGTAAACTGGATTCTTGTCTCATGGTAGCTAGAATGGGAAACAAAGAATAAACGAAGCATTCAGCAACAGGAAGCAATTCCTCAGTGTATATGAAAACAAACAATGAGGAGCATGATTTTCTTTAGCATATTTCATTTCTAATTTTTTTTAATGGACCATCAGTAAAACGAAACAAAATTCGGTCAAACCAGATATTACTGTAGCATCATTAGCGAGTGCCAGTTTCATAGAGTTAGCTGATTAAACAGGCAGCCACTAAATACATGAAGCAACCGTGTATATATGCTGTTTAATTGGTATATTGGTGCCAAAATCGCACAGTGAATTAGCCCTTGATACCAGAAAAGAGAAACTCAGTACAAAACAAGTCATAGTCTCTTAAATCATAAGGAAAATGATGGCACTAGTAGTAAAATAGCATGATCTTGCACCCAAAACATTTTGTGGTCATTTAGCCAGACAATCCTTCCTTTGAATTTTATGTTTGCAATGTCTAAAAACACAAAACCACACACCTTAATCTCAAAAGTTCAGGAGAAACAAAAACCTCAGTAGCCTTTAGTAAAACATACAGTATGGAAGGTGAAAATTTAAGTCCCTTCAAAAACCTTGGTTTAGTCTTAATGAAGGCTCAAAAACCAGGTCAGACATTAACACATATTCAGAACTGATGATGCAAAGCCAACAGACTAGCATCGATCACGGGCACTATTAAGAGCAGAACATACCCAGGCACTTGACAAACTGTGTCCAAAGCCCTCCCTCGTGTTTGCATGCCATGCCTGAGCCGTGCTGAGGAATCTCTGCCTGGTGCCCACCAGCCACTGCTAAGGGCACAAAAGCATGCTGTGCTACAGCATGGCGATTCAGAAACATGGGGGGTTTTATTACTGGGTGGCTTCAGGTCATCAAAACTTAATGTTTTTTCTGACAGTCAGATATCTTTAGGGAAGAGACAATATGTATAGGCACAGCAATGATTTTGTTTCATCTAAAACAGAAAGCGATTACAAGCTATTTTTCAAATGGTCGTGATTTTTAATTATAGCATTAAACGGCAGGAACAAGACAGTTGTCGTGGAGGACTTGTGGGGATGCTCAAGCAAATGAGATACTGCCAAATACATACAGAAATACTGAACAGCACAACTGAAAACCAAATCCAGCCACTGTATGGCTAACGAGAGAGAAAAACAATGGTGCATCCTACTACAAGCATATTCATTAAAAGCTCACGTGCAAAACACTTATAGACAAAGATTCTTCTCTATCATCATAGCAAACATTTCAATTGTAACCCCCAAAAAATGTGTTTAACTGTCAAGAGGTATAAACACTACCATGAATCTGCTAATATCCTGGTTTCCAAACAGATTATTAATCAGAATCTTACTGAAGGAAATGACTGCTAGGTTTGTGACTACTAGGCAGCTCTGAAGCAACTTTTCTCTTCCAACTACATGTGATGCGTGAGGTGGCCAAATTAAATATTGTTTAAATGGATCTTTAGGTAGATTTGAATTAAGAAAGCAGGTAAGAAAGCCCCAGGTCTGAGCGTCAAGTGAAATCTCAATTCTGAAATTTTGCCTTGAAGGCTTGAAGCCCTTCCCTCGTTAACTTCCAACCAAACGCAAGTAGTAGAATGACTGGCAAATGGAGAACAAGTCGAGCTGAACTGCCGCCTTTAATAACCCAGTTTCCATTTAAACAGGGATATGGCCGCAGGGTTCGAGAATTTGTCACTACCATGCACCCCCACTGATAGTAAAGTAACTGCAGATAAGCCAATTTTAAACAGCGTGCTTTGTTTCATCCCTTTGGCCATTCGAAAAAAGAGAGGAAAGAAGATAAAAAGTTAACTGTATTTATACTGGAAGTGGATAACTATTTTTCAGCATTGTATATATGCAAAACAAGCTTACCTTTCTACAAATGCAGCTGACAACACAAGCAATTTCAACAGCGATTGAAATTTCATCAAATAAATGGAGGAACAGCATTAGTTTTAATGCTAGCACTTAGGGATAAGGCTTTAGCTTCTTGCTGAGACATTAAGTTGTGCCTCAGGGAGGTCACACACACAGGTCAATTAACGGCTGCAACAATTGCAGCTATTTTAATAGATTTTTCTAATGAATGCAGAAGATTAGCACCCAATTTCAAATATTAATGCAAATCATATTGCTGGGGAAAAAAAAAAAAAGCTATCAGATTTCAAATTTAATCAAGGAAAGCAAAAACAACAACAGACTTGGCCTCCAGGACCAACATAAGAACTCTGAGTAAAGAGCTCAGGCCTGTTCAATGCTAATGACCAGGCTGTGTGCTCCAAGTCCATCTCCTAGAGCTTATAACCAAGTGCATCGACTCTAGTATGTACCATATCACATTGCTCACCTCCTGCAGTACTCTAATTCTTCAAGATGTGTACATTATGAAGTTGGATTTCTGCTTAGAAGACTGTATCTCCCTGTGTATATGTTGAATTAACGACACAAAAACATATTTCTCCACGTTTACTGTGCTAAAAATATTAAAAGTTATTAAGTATAAAAGTTATTTTCCCCACTAAATAGATCTCAAATGGCCCATTAAAACAAAATACAGAACAACTCAGATGACACTAGATATATGCACACACACTTGTACAAGTGTGCATAAATGCACACACAGCTTCAAAACGTTGAAGAATTTTGATACAATCTTTCAGTCTTATCTATCAAGTTTAGACAGTTAAACAAGAAAATCAGTGATGTGAAATGCTAGAGAGTAAGCACGCTTCCCATCAGCATCTAAACCCAGGAACTGCAAAACTGCCAATTAAATCTACTGAATAAATCATGGGGAAACAAATGTCAAGAAGTGAGTAAATAGGAACGACAGGCAAAAAAAAAAGAAACAACCAAAGTGAGGTCACACAAAAGCAGTGACAAGGTAAATCGGTGCAAAAGAATGGCAAAAAGCAGTTCAAGTTATCCCAGGTTTCATGGCTTTCTGTTTGCAGATTATGTTTTCTTAGGCACGTATTTCCTTGTTGCTTTTGCCTGCTTTGATGTAAGTAGCAGCCCTAATTGTATAATTCAGATTTAAACCAGCAGTTAGAATTAGCCATTTGAGTCTGAACACTTCACAACACATAACAGACAAAACCCAGCCGCCCATACAAGGACAGAGCAACCAGTACAAACGGTCTCTACCAAATTAATTTGTGAAATTAATTTCCAAAGATTATATTGGTCTGATTACAGAATAATTTACCCACCAATGGATTCTGACCTTGAGCATTTTCCATACATAACCAATTACTATGTTTCAGTTGACATTAATTCAACCTTGCAGAACAGCTACGGCTCAGCACTAGAACTTGTTCAATCAACTTCACTTCACAGCGGTCAACGCAGGAAAAATACACATGCATAAAAGAAGGCATCCAGGTACATTTCTTTGCCTGCACCAATGGTCAGAAGGTATCAGACAACCCAGCAAGTCTCCATTTAGAGCCTAGATTAGCTACGCCGAGTCAAAATCTGATACAATTGTTTCAGTAAGCTGCTGTGAATGAAGAAACTGCAGCTCTCAGATACATATTGTAAATCTGATACGACATTAGATCACATCCCTGCTAATTATAAACCATGTTAGATTTATTGATTTGGCATCTCTGGCACAAGCAGCTAGTCACTACTGCTTCAACAAAACTGATGTGAAAGCAAATGACATCTTACTCTAATGAAACGGCATCCAAGATCCCTTAATTCTATATAATCTCATGGGTTACAAAAATTAATGCAATATATTTCACCAAGCGAGAGTCATTATTAGCCCTCCCCCAATCACTAGTAAATTCCTAAACTGTTTGATCACAATGAAGTGGCCTATTTATGTTTACAGACTCTACTCTGGGTGAGGGAGCTGGCATTAAACACCATCCTTAACGCGCTCCAGAATGAATATGGAATGTTAATACATCTAATCATACAGAATGTAATTAGAACTAACATCACACGAAAGCAAGGAGAAACACTTACTAGTACAGAACTTCATTTGCTTCATGCCTTTCATATCGAACAGTTTCACACATCAGCCTGAAAGAGAAAGAAGTCATTTTTAATTACAATTTATATCAGCATCACAGGACTTCACTTCCTGAACTCAGCCAGCATTTTCACATTTGCCTCCAGCTCTTACAGAAGCTCACCATCAATTTAAAGCTAAGACGATTCTTAATTCAGGAAAGTAAGTTGTTATTAAGTCTATCCATTAAAGTTATTAGCTTATCCAAAATCAGATCTGACTCAGGACGTGACACATAATTGCAGCCATGAAAAAAAATCTGCACAACGATGGTGATCTCGTTCTGTAAGGTTATTTGATAAAAGTAAGTTGATTTATGAAGAAACAATGCACACTTTTAGTAGTTGGTAGAAATTCACAGTACGTAACACTCACAGATGCCATGATACAAAAACTGTTTGGGTTTGTTATTGTTTTTGTTGTTGTTTTTAACTGAAAATCACATTTCTCGTTACTGTCCAGGAGACAATACGAGAACTGATACTGCATGGTATGTCACTGCTTCTCATTTCGCTGCAATTCAGCAACTTAAAAATTGCCTGGAGATTTTAATGCTGAAATCCTGGAGGGCTCAACATGAAGAGAATTTCCTGCAGGAAAATCCCCTGTCTAGAAAGGAGGATTAAAACACTTCTACCACATTCGTCAGGCAGAATGAACGTTTGTAACAGACAGCAACCATAACAGAATTTAACACATATTAGGAAACACAACGTTAACTTAGCCTGGAAGAAATGGGCTCAGCAAATCACTGCAGGTGGGAAGGAAATAAAACCCACCACCTCCCCTTGAACATCCTGGGCACTGAAATAAACTACAAACACCCAGACGCTTTGACAGATCATCATATAGAGATTTGCTTAAGAGGCTCATGTGGATATTCAAACGAGGGACTATATTGAGATTTAGGAAAGAAATTCTCACTCCTTAAGAACCTCAGCGTACCAATGACCAGCTACTGCTCGCAGCCTCTTGTTCAGGCAACAAAGTCTCAAAGAAGTTGATCTGAGGCTTTGAAGAGTTGCTCTGATGTTGGTGTGACATTTGAAAGCTCCTTGTTATCATTCCTCACAACTTCTCAATTCCTTCATTTCAACAGCCAGTAGATTACTAGAAAAGTCATCTTCATCCTCATCTCTTTCAAGATTTCACTCGTTAGACCTGCTCACTAAGAAATAATGCTTTTTCTGTCCATAAATGGCAGGCTTAAAGGGGTACCTTAACATTCAAACTTTCCGTAGAGAAGAATTGGGAACTTAATTCTGTTTGCTCAGAGTTTTATTATTATGACCCTTCACCCAGAGATCTCTGATAACTTATTTATAAACAGAGCGTGAATTGTTTGCAAGTCTTACGGACTGTATACAAAATTTCTGCTAAAGAAAATAACTTCTGTCTTCCTTGCACAGCAAGAAGCTTCTAAACCACAGGGCTTCCTCTTTTCCAAACACCAGTTCCCACCCTTAGAATGAAGTCTTGCTGAGGCCATACAGACACCAAATTGCTACTGTCTGCTTCCACCACTGGGTCCATTGCATTCTATCTTGGGTCCTCTGCTTTGAGAGGGACATGAAGAACAGACATGAGGTTAGAGGAGATAGATCAGAAGAAAATAAATGGGAAGTCATTGCTAGCTATCAGATTTTAAAAAGAGAATACTGCTTAAGGAACATACTAACTGCTGGTCTGAAAAGCTTGTGGGCAACACGCCATTCAGGAGTAGCAGTTACAGGAAACAGAATCCCTTTAACAAGCAAGTTTTGTTCCCATGTGAATTTGAGGGAAAGGAAGTACATTCTTGACAAAGTCACGCAAGCTCATGACTGGCTCTCTTGAGTTTCACAGCCCTTGGGAACCATTATTACGATGGCAACACAGAAGGTGGATGAGTGCTTAAATTCTTGAGCTAAACTGCAACAATTAGAAGTTACAGTTGCAGAATATCAAAACCTAGACCAATTCCTCAAACATTTAGAGAATGTACTTAGATCTTGTCAAGGCTGTTTAATTTTCACTCAATTGTGTTCCAGTTCAACTCCTGAATACACTTAATAAATCCAAGATGAGATCATCAGAAAATATAAGCAATATTTATAGCTATATTTAGCTATATAAATATTATATATATATATTAAAACAGCATAAATATATATTGGCTGTATTTAATACTAATACTTCAATTCATCTCAAGTTCCTGCGGTATTCCACAGCCGCAATAAATGCTGCATTATAAAGGATGCTATAAAAGTTTTTTGTCCCACATCTGCAGAGATTCCAGCCTTTGCCATGTATGGAACTATAAACAGAAACTCTCTTCTAGGAATGCACTGTGCTGGGAGAGCTAGCTCAAGTTCCACACATTCCTAAGCAAGAACCTCATTTGGCACAGGGAGCCAAAAAGCACAAATCAACGCACCATGCAACCACATGTGAACACTTTGATCTCTATAAACAACATCACTTCAACTCCAGGTCTGCAAAACTTGATATTCTAAAAGACTTGCATGTAACAGCAAAACACGAAAAACTTTACTGAATGTGATTGTGGAATGCTTCCAAAGTAGAAGTAATTACACATCTACTTTGAAGTCAACATTCACAGTACAAAACGCAGACTGGGAGAAAGAAAATCCCACTTCTATTTTCTGACAATTACAGAACACTGGCTTGGGAATGCAGACTCTGACAGAATGATGAAGAAGGAAACCAGAAATTATAACAGCATTAATCAGAGTTCCTTCAGCATCTTCAGGTGTGGCAAAAGCTGACAAGCCTCATGATGCAATACAGTGACTTAACCTCTTCCTTTATAGAACATACGGGACATATGATGGTCTTTCTTTTTTTTCCAATATCTGCAAAATGATGCTGTTCAAATACCCTTAAAAGCCTCAGTTGGTAGTAAGATGTTTGTGTGAAGACAACTGGAGCATTGACTTAAAATCAAATAAACAAGTCTTTTAAAAAAATATAAAGTTTATCTGGAATGTTTTTATTACTTTATTAGGATGCTTTATGAGGCAAATCCAATTACATTTATTAGTAGTCTATGACTAAGTATCATTTGCATAGCACAACCTGCCTAAAAGTTCAGCACAAAAGCAAGCACAAACTGAAACAGAACCCAAATAACAAGCTGCTTTTGTGATTATTACATCCTAGAAATGGACCGTGTACCAACTTTCATTCAGGACTGGAACCTGCACACTGTATGTAAAGCATTTACTTCCAGCCTGAAAGCTTAAACAAGAAGAACAAAACCATAATGTAAAAAACATGTAAAGCAAAAGCAGCATGCAGGTATATAAACAATAACACGTCCACAAAGAAATTGTTAAGACAATAAATAACTGAATAAATATATGCAGCGAGCTTTGGAATGCAAGGTACACAACAGGCATGTATAGTTAATAAACATTCCGTTCATTTCTTTTATTGGTGCATTAATCTACATTATTTTATTACCTTAAATATTTCAGAAATAATGAAATAAAATTGATTATACATAAAAAAGCTGTTAGTACAATTATGGCATATAACTTCCAATCTTCACTTCTTTTCTTGAGAGTTTAATAGCTTTTCCTAGAAGAAACTTAATTGTATGGCCAAAGAAAGCAATATCTTTATACTTGTTTTAATCAAAGTTTTATTTTCTAAATAACATTGCTGCACTCGCCATCAAGCATTCATGGAGTACCTTACTGGAAAGTACTCCACTTTACATTTAATCCTCAATGAAAACAAAAAGATTGTTAAACGCTGTGTAATCAAAGAATATTAGGATGTCATAATCACAAAATAAACAAGAGAGTTAGGCAAAGGAGACTACGATAACGAAGAACGGGATGAATAGAAGGCTTACCCCTATCCTGGGCTCACTCACGAAACACCAGTAAAGGCAATCTCCAGAAGAGATCCTTCCCCACTGGTAGCCAGCTCTTAAATAGGTCTAGGAGCAGCACAGCTGAATTGCCTTCACCTGTGCTCCTCTGGCTGACTCATGGCTCACCTCAGGTGATCAATCAGAGCTTCAGGCCTTGATTCAGCAGTTCCCATACAAACACTTTCCTTTAAATAACTAAGAATGAAGATTATGCAAGAATATATAGAGAAAAAGTGCAGAAACCATTGCTAGAACAGTAGGAAAATTCAGTTTTCTGGTAACAGGCAAATTGCACTTGTCTTCAGCCCAGGTCTACTCTTTCCATTGCAGGGAGAAGACTAGCCTCTTTACTCCACAATACCTCTCTCCTTACACCCTTCCAGACTATCGTACCTCTCTCCTCTATTTGCTTCTCTATTGGTAATTTTCCAGTTTGAAATCTCATATAGAAACATGGATAACCACAGCAGCGAGTCTGCCAATAAAACTGCCTAAGCAGAGCTTATGCCTCCAGTCCAAACTTTTGGCTGTCCAGACACTCAAGATGACGTAAGATTTAGAGACTGAAGGATGTAATGGATTTCAGTAGACCTTTCTATTATTCAGTGGAGAGCAGAGAAGAGGGAGTAGCACAGCACTCCACGCTCAGAAGCAGTTCAAAATTATTTCTGGTTGGCCCTTCTGAACGTGTTCAAGGCTGGGCTCGTACCCAGGACAGAAGTAGTTTCAGACAGAAGCGTTCAAAACATGCACAAATCTACAGTTAGCTGAAAATGTTCTCAAGTAGAAACGCTGTAACTATCCTGACAGTACTTAACTTTGATGATATCTCTTCCTGTGAAAGTTCAAAGCTTGTGTAAAAAAAAAAATGTGATAAAAGTTATGAACTCCTTCACATAAAGCATGAAATTCCATTTTAATAAAATATATGCATAATAAAAATGCTGGCAGCAGAACTTCTTCAGCAAACTCCTTGGACCTTTTCTGATGTGAGGTCAAGCGCAAGAGACGTTTAAAATATTATTTCTATGCTTTATATAAAAATACTTTTAATAGAAGATTAACAAGTCTGTAAGAAATGCAGATGTTTATAAAACTTTTCTCCACACACAAACAGAAGTATCTATGCAGCATCATACCTTAGCTGATGTTCTCTCAGATTAGACAAGGCTTCCATTCCATGTAAATACGAATACACAATCTCCAAATCCTACAAGCAGATGAAAAACACAATTAGGATTCTCAATTAGGTACAAGGTGTTAAAATACTGCTTTCATAATTCATTCAGAGCTCTCCTATTCCAGGCCACGGGAATATTGGAAATAACACGTTTACAGGCAACTAAGGACAAGCTTCATGAAAACCTTTGATTCCCCTTTGGAAACTGGCACAGGAAAGTATTATAATATGCCCACATCATAAAGTTCAAAGACAGAAAACCTTTATGCTTTTGCTCAGTAAGCAAGCCTGGTCCAGAATTCTATGGAGCTACTTTGCAACTGTCCTGCTTCTCAATGGCTGCGCACCCAAAACCCTTTGCTTACTCCATAAAGAAATGTAACAGGAAAAATAGTCCTTCTGCATGCAGTGGAAAAAAGGCACAAAACAGTAAGCCAGAATTACCCAATGTAGATTAACTTCTCAAAGAGAAGTTGCAGAGACAAAAGCTAAAATGACCACAGAATAACAGAACTGTAGGGGTTGGAAGTGACCTCTAGAGATATCTAGTCCAACCCCAACAAGTTGTTCTAGTTCCATGTATTATTGCACAAGTGTAATTGTACTTAAATCACACTACTGGTCAGAAAAGATGTGAGGAGGTGCAGTGAGTGCTTGAGACTAAATAAACGTATCTAAAAAGAAGTCATTCCCCCCACACACACAATGAAAAAAAGAAGTAAATAGTTTGATAAAGTGGAACACACAGGTAAGCCAACTCAAAATTCTGCTGTTCTGGTCGTTCTGTTCCTTGCTCTTTGGAGGCTCTGGTCCTCCCGTGAGAAGCAGAGGATGCATCAAGGACAAAAAACACTATGGATTGGAATGAAGGGACCTTGCACATTACAGCTTTGGGAACAAAATATAGCAGTCACTTACAGGTTTTTTTTCTTTTTCTTTTTATACTAATGAAAGGATGTAAAAGCTCATGTCTGCTGCTCACTTGCAGACAGACTTGGGGTGAAGCAGAGGTTCATCTGGGGGCCTGCACTCACTGTGGGGAGCTGAAAGGAGATCGCATCTCCGCATAACCCATCACCATGGGCACGAGCCTGGTCAGAAGGCTTTAATTCTGAACTGCCTGCAACGGGCAGGCACAAAAGTTCTTCTCTAACCCTTTGCCATCAGGGCTAGCACTGTGGTTTCCCTCGAGTGGCATGGATTTAATATGCAGGGAATGATTCACAGAGTAACTGAGGAACCACTAGAGACTCTGACTTCAGGGAATCCACAGATCTCAAGTGGAAGCACGCAGTCAAAAGGGTCCACAAACATCTTGCCTTCTTGTCAAAGCACACTGGCATTATCACACTGCAGCTGATGTGCAGCAGTGCCAGATCAGCTGCTCCTCACAAGTGCTGCAGTCTCTCTCCAGAGGGTGTTCGGCAGCAAACAGCTCCCTCTAGCACCACGAGTGTTCACTGACATTTGAGTGACCAATTCCAATATCAATCCAGTCACTAAATTCCCCTAATTGAAAAACAAAACAAAAAAAACCCACAGCAGAGCCAGCCAAGAGCACTGGCTGTATTTTCATACACAAACAGTAGGTACTCTACTCTCCCATTCAGCTTGCAGCATTAACAAGCAGGAAGGCTTTCTGAAAATCATCACTATACTGAATAGGTATCACTGTGTGTCACCTCCATTTTCTGTTTATCTCTGGAAAGCTGTGCTTCACTTAGCAAACACGGATGTTTAACTGTTGTTTGAACTTCTAAGTCAAAAGTGAGTTAATGGTATGTAAGAGTCCCGCAGAAACATTTGTACTAAGCCTTGTCAAATGCCAACTGGAGTCAGAATGCTTGAAACAGTGGCAAAATAACAGCCATCTTACCCACCTGCCATCCCCAAAGCCCCTCACCTTCATACATACCAACTTAGGCTGAATGTTTTCTGTTTTGACAGCACAGACAAACCAGCAGAAAGCTGAAGACTCAAAGTTCTTAGGAAAAGGATTTTGCTTGAAGGAGGACACAACACACCTTTAAATTTATGCAGAATCGCTGAGCAAAGCCTTAAAAGCAGCAGTTAAATTACACACATGCTGCGTGCTGCGCTTTCTGCTCCTGCAATACATGTACTCCAATTACCACACGGTGGCAGCCTGAGCCATCGAAAGTTCTAAGACTGCAATTCTTCACACAGTTCCTTCTGTTTTAAGAAGTAATTGATACTTTGTAACAGCTTATGAAGTCCTAAGCTAGCTGCAACAGATGCAAGAGGTTCACATCCTGCTACAATAACTTTCTGCTTTCTAACTTCATCCATTGGAAAAAGATGCCGCAGCAGCCAAGCAAACATAGAGCAGATCTTACTGCAAGAATTCCAGTCTGCATAAAGGCCTTGACAATGGTTAGAAAACACTGTCAGTGGAAACTCTAAAAGCAGAGATCATGCTAATGCAGAGAACAAGTTAGCAGAGTTTTAAAGCATTTTCCTTATTTAAATGAAGAAACGGGCTGAAAGGCAGAAAACCAATCCGTACTTCAGTCCATGGTACAGCTCAAGTTGTATGCTTAGTTGCTGTATGTGGAGCAGACTGGAATTTAATTCACTGATATTCCTTGATTTGTTTCAGTGCTGTTAGCTGGCTCACGTTAATTTTCTGACTGGGCTACAGAAGAAAACAGGGAGACTCGGGATTTAACACAGCTCAGCTTCATTTAGAACTGTTAAAAAAAATCTGCAGTCCTACCTTTGCTCTCACTTCTAATAAAAATCTACAGATACTAACATACAGATATTGCCAACACACTTGAAAACAAATGCAACATTGGGTACGCAAGCCAAAACCAAAATGTTGACCCCAAATTCACTCTAGCTTAAAAAACGTTCACTGCAGTGACATATACACCCCAAAATTCACTAGCTGTGGCTTACAAAAGCATGCCACCCTCCGCCTTTTGAACTTCTGCTGATTTCAGTTCTGCTTTGCATTAAGACCTTAAACTACCAGCCGAACTCAACTATTCAACATTTATTTCAAATCCAAGGGTAAGAACAAGATACAAGCTAATTCCTGAATCCACCATATCAGGGTGGAAAAGGCTCCTCAAAGCATTTGATATCCACCTCGAGCTCACAACTACCAGCCTACCGACTCTAGGCCTGTTTCCAAGAGCCTGGCCCTTGCCACATCAGCTCATCACTCAGATTGAGGCAGCCAGGAGCAAACAACAGAAAACAGACAGAGAGCAGAGGTGGCTTGGGGACAGGAGGCTGCGCCCCACTCACAGCTCCAGGCCCTGGCAGTGCCCCAGCCAAGCAGTTTCAGCATTGTGAAAATGGGAGCTCCCAGCCCTGCCAGTCATCTGGCTCAGAACTGCTCAATGGCTGGGTGCTGGGGAGATGGAGGTGGAAGCTGGCATACTTCTGCTGGCTTATGCACACTGTAACAGCTAGCAGGGAGCGAGCGCTGGTAGTTTCAGCATGGCTGACAGAAGAGTTAGCTTGAAACTGACACTTCCTTTTCTCCTCAAGTGCTGTAATGTCTCCCCCATACGCAGCCCTAGTCATATACTAAGGAGAGACTGAAGAATTAAGCTGCAATTGAAACCAACATTGCATCTTTCTTCTCCTTCTTTGTAGCTGTGGGATCCTCTGCCATTTTTTTTCCTTGCATCCAGCACCTGAAAGTACCTGACTTCCAGTCATTCATGTACCTACTCCAAGCATTTCTTTCTTGCTCCTCTAGCATTCAATTCAGCACTCATCTGTCTAGTTGCCTGTACCAGCTCCAAGGCCAAAACAGTGCCAGTATTGCCGAAAGAAACAGACTGGATTACTGCAGCCACTCATCAGGCTTAACCAGAAGTGCCCGTGCCACAGAAGAGGTTCCTCCTTCCCAGCATGTCTGTGCACACAAGTGGCTTCCAACAGCTGTGTCACACTCACCACAAGCTGTTCAGAAGGACTTGCAGGCTTCCTGCCATCAGAGCCAGCAGCTTCTGAGGGAAGGACAGGCAGGCAGAAGGGAAGCGACTTGGGTTGTCCCAGCCAAACCCCAAGGTATGGCAAGATGTTGCCTTGAAAGTGAGCTCATGCTTTACAAATATTAAGCTGTCAAAAGCAAGAGCAAAACCACAGATTGAACAGACTTACGCCACAACACAAAAATCCAGCGTTGCTGACACTAAAATCCCTGCCATGCACAAAGGAAGATGAAGTACTCTACTTTTAGCTTCCCAAGGAAAAAAATTAAACTTCCTCATAGTTGCTGTGCAGGAACGTGTCCAGGTGTGTGAGTATTTATCAGTGAGCCATACCAGGAGTCAGTTGCCAAAGAGATTACAATGAAGTGTTTGTCATGTAGTTCTGACATCATCTTCCTCACATCAGGACCTCCACACTCAGGGGATGGGTGTTCACTGCATGGAAAGCCAGGCATAATCCTATGTAGCACATTATTGTAAGTTAGATTACTCTTTTTAACTTCACTGTAAGCTATCACAGCATTGTTTCTCAAAGTTATCCCTACTACTGCACAGCACACAACAATTTGTGGCTTTCAAAACAATTTCTCTCTTCAGAATAAGGTGACCCAATTGGCAGCTACATAGATCTTATTCTCAACAGTGGGGACAGCAAGGCGAACTATCAGTGACTAATAATTTATCTCTGAACACAGAATAAAACTGATAATTCTTCATATACTGGATTTCCAAGAGTCACCTAAGACACAGAGCACCTCACCCAGCCCAACACATCCCTGTCATAGCAAGGCTCCAAGCACTAGATTGGCTCTTCTCAAAAATACAGCTCTCCCAGATGAGAAGAGGACTTGAACGGCAGAGTTTCTAAACACAAGTACATTCTCAGTGGGGTCAAAAGGCAACTTTTGAATGCAAGGGTCTTTTAGAGACATCAACTGTTAAAATGGTTATTTTAGAACATTGGCTAAACCTGCTGGAGAGCCAAAGTTCTGAAAAACGTTGCCATCTTCAACCTGTATGAATTTGTCTTGACTAGTATGCATCATACTTCAGGAAACCTATGACAAAACATGACTCCTCGGTAACCAGGCATGACTAAGCTTGAGAACCAGCCCCCATCAGAAGGGCTGTATGTGGAGCACAAGCCTCCACTTCCTCTGCTTTGGCTATGTGGTGGGAAAGGAATACAGGCACTGTATTGATCTTGCTCAGACTTGCTGAGACACAAAAATTGTTATTATTAGCTACGCTGTGAGGAAGGACATTTGTTCTGGGTTAGGAAAGGAATTTTCAAACCCAATTGGCAAAAGGAAAAGCAGGCAATTTCTATCTGGAACTGAAGCACCCGTACGTGAAGGTCATCAGGAACAACTCCAAAACCTCCTAAAGAAAATGGAAAATTCCCATTTACACGGCCTGTCTTAGCTGGGCACTGTCCCAGCTCAGAACAAAAGCACACTCCTGCAAAGCCTTCAGTTGCATTATTACTTCTAAAATTCAGAAGCTGGAGAAATACTACAGGATCATGGCAAAACAAGCGTGGAGAAACAAGGTGTTTCAGTGGGATACTTAATTCAGCCTCCTCTCTTTCACATATATTTTGTTTGGGTTGTGAATACTTTGTTTAAACAAGTTCCCCGTAAAAGATAATTTCATTCATCTCCTTTTATGCTTTTTTTTTTCCTCCTAACAAAAAAATGGGTTATAAATCTCTGCTCCCACGTGAAGCCTCAGAGATTCACATATAATAATTTGAGCAGTTGCTGCTTTTCAATCTTAACCAGCAAAACCTGCTCAAACGTATAAAATGGAGTTGGAAGGTTCAGTGACCCCTCCACAGGAATGGACTTATAACCTTGGCTCAAAATTAGTACAACTGATTTTAATAACCTGCTGGTCATAAAGCTTTTAGCTGAGTAAAGAAATGAAGACAGTCGTGAATTTGACCATCCTATATGATGGGGTTACACGTGCAAAGGGTGGACGGGAAATTAAAGCCTGCCATCTCATTGAAGTCAGTGCATAAACTAATGAGCATAGGAAATTACAGGGTAGTGCTGTGCATTTCCTTTCTGCTTTCCAGACTCTCGGAAGTCAGACAATTAAATGCTTAACACAAAAGCATAAGTTCTGTCGTCAAAAATCCAATCTTTGGTCGCGTGTCCAAACGTAAACAAAATGGTTTCACCACAGAAGATCTCTCCTACTGATTGCACAGCTCATAATTATAAAAGGCACTTATGTTACTCATTATTTGAAGTATATAAACTAGCCTTTTCATGCCTTTTCAATATTTATAGCCGACAGTTGGAAGCTTGCATTAAATCTGTTCTACCCATTTCACATTCATTGTACCAAAGTTCACATATTTTGTTGCTCTTAGGCCAGTCCCCAGGGGTTTGGTTTCATTTTCTTCTCATAATGCTTAGAAGAGCCTCAAATTGTTTTGAGACCGTGTTATTTGTCCCACATTTTCCATTATTTATATAGTATAAGATTCAATATCTACTACAAGAAAATCACTCTCGTAACAAATACCAGCTAATAAATAAAGTGGGACTTATTTCAAAACAACTATTTGCAACAGAAATGTAACTAACCGCTTAAAATTATAGTGGTTGACAGTTTTTGGACAACAATTTGGTTGGTTTTTTGGATTTATTCTTTTTCTTAGCTTCATTACTTTACAGGTTAGATCCATAACTAAACCAGTCAAACCAATCCCCACCAAGTGAAGACATCCCATCCACCCTCCTAGTTTGGTCTTGTTGAAATCCTGATACACTTTCCTTGCAATGGGCAAGAGCTCTGTCTGAGAACTGTGTATTTCTATAAAGCTTAGGTCACAGTACTTTAACATCACAGCCAAGCACAACTACATGGCACCCTTTCTTCAAACGCATCACCACAGCTATCGTGGTCATTACAAGTCAAGCATACACCATACTGGTACCCACATAGCATCACGTTTGTTGGGAGGGGCGGCTGTTCCCAGCCACAAGCAAATAAATTATAGTGACATTAAAGAGCTGCCATTTGCCAACTGATCTGTGATAGTCATTCACGTAAAGATTTCATGTTCATCGTTACAAACAAGCTATAAATGTATTAACTGGCTAAGAAGGCAACGATGCTCAGCTGATGAATGGGCAACCCGGTAAACTACACCAGCACAATCAGACAAAGCCAGAGCCCAACTACTCCTGTTTTGTCTAATTTCTCTAGAATACTCAGACAAAGCCAGAGCCCCAACTACTCCTGTTTTGTCTAATTTCTCTAGAGTACTCCCATTTTCCCTTATCTTCTTTTTAAGGCTCCCAATAGCTTTGCTGTGCCTTAGAAGCTCCGAGCCCAGCTGTGAAGCACAGCCTTTTTCAGCACTGTCCCGAGTGCTGAAAGCCAGCAAACTCCACCCACCACTTTGTGCATTTTTCCTTTGCCACTCAGGAATAAAAATTATTATTATTATTATTAATGATAATACTAATTTAAAAAGGAAAGCAAAGAAACAAACAACCACAACCACCAAAACCAGGATTCCTAGAGGTCTCCAAGGAAGCCCCCAATAGCCCCAAGTGCTCTCCCGAGGTTCCTTGCTGCAGACTGACATCAGCATCCTCCGGGACTGGTGAGCTGCCTGCCTGATTACCATGACAACACGCAGGCAGGAAACAAAAGAAACCAAGCGCTGGGAGCAGCGCTCTGCCAGGACTTAGAACAGAAATATCTCAGCAGTACTACAATCAACAGAAAAGAGCAAGTTACTTTATATCGCTGGCCTGCAACCATTTTGTGTTGCTGGCTTACAATCACCCCAAGCAAAAACAGAAAACAAAACAAAAAGCTTAGCTCTCCAGCTGCTGACTGGAGCACTAACTGCAGCAGAACTGCACAGCTCCTTCATGGCATGGACAGCTCTATTTTCACTTGAGAAAAATCCTGTTTCTCAGTTCCTTTACATTCGTCAACCAATAAATAAAAGCACAAGGAAAGGAGGAGATAGGATTACACCGCGGCTGATTTCACAAGGGGTTCAAGTGCGATATGCAACTTTTCTCTCATGCTTAAACAACGCGTTAAAATTCATGTAGGCAGCCAAAATACAAACATTCGGCTCCTCTTAGTTCAGTTCATAATTTAAACAAAAGCTTTATCATTTGATCTCCTGTTTTAAAAGGAGATAGCACAAAACTTTGAGAGGTTTTTTGAGCGTTTCTTCCAACAGATACTAATCTTTCTCCAAGCATCAGCGATAGGTCACAGGAAAACTATTCCCAAACAATCAAGCAAATGATCCCCCTGAAGTACGTATTTGCATGTCAAATCAATCTGCACCCAACAGTTCACCTCGAAAGCTGCTAGCGATCACATCCTCCCAGAGCTGCGATTACTCCTCCGTGCAAATGAGGTGATTAGAAAAATGCTGAAGTACTTTCCATGGAACAGCCTCTCCAAGCCTCGATTTGCTAGCTCAGGTGTTTCCTGAAGCAGGGGCTGCATTTAATAATTGCACATTTTTATCTTCTGGGTTTGGAGCTGAGCTTTTGGGTTTTCTTTCCTTCCAATAAGAATTGTAGGATTCTGAAAGCACTTGTCTTAAACGTAACTTTGGGATGAATCAGTTCCCATATCTCAGGTGGGCTGACTGGAGACACTTCTCTGATCTGATATGGGTAGATTATATATCATAGCCTTAGAAGCAGAACGGCTTCTAGACAAAGACATTGTCACATCAAATGGTGAAACATTCAGTCATTAAGCACTGTAGCATTACGGCAGTGTTGAAGTGCTGTCCCTCTTCGGTCACCATTCTGCACCTAAATGCAGCTCTGAGTACCACAAAGTAAGATGGGAAAAAAGAGAAACACCTCGCATTTTTTGTTGCCAATGGTTAGCTTTCCTTTCACTCTGACAGTGGCCATCTCTGAATCCTCAGTGAGCCAACCCCATCTACCAAAGCCACCTCCCAGAGGCTCAGGCTACTGTGTTGACCTGTTAATGGTCTAATTCCAGTGAGGCTATGCACATGCCCACAGCCAGCCCACGTGAGGCCGCCCATGGCACAAGGAGCAGACAAGACCACTACAGCTCTGCAGCCAAAAGATGAGCAGGGCTCAGCCCATCTGCTCTGCCTGTGCCTGCTAAGGTGAAGCCACACATCTTCAGCAAATAAAAGGGATCACTGCCCTGCAGGGGAAGGGCTTATTTCCCTTCATTCAGCTTCATCCAGTGCTGCATCCACAAGGGAAAACCATCAGGAACAGTAGCTCAAAAAAAATACTAGAGAGAAGTCGAGCGTAACGCTTCACTTCCACCAGTCAAGAAAAATTGCATTTTAGAGAGAACAGGCCGTGCAAGTTGGCTTGGCTTGAATTGTCTGAAGGAATTTGGAAACACTTTTCTCTTTATCATTCCCCATTAGCAGCTCTAGATAGCCCTTCCTCGGTATTCTGAAGTCCCTTTTATCTTATCACTCAATCAGATCCAAACCCATTTCTTGCATCAGACTCCCAAACCCAACATCCAACACCTATATTCATAATTGAATCTCAAATTCCACACCTTAAAACGCTGTACTGGAATCAGGAGTTACTCTGTCCAATAACAGTGACTGTTTACCTCTGATCTACAAGCTGTCAACTGAACTACAGCTTAATTTCTATTTAATTGCTACCAAGCTAAGTGATGAAATCGCAACTGATTTACTTATTTTTATTATTTTTTATTTATTTTATTAAGTCTCCAAGAACATTCAAGTGTTGTACTAGCATTTCTCCCCACCTCGTTCTCCAGTTCTAACAAATACCAACCAACATCTACAGGTCAGCAGGTACGGCAGCTGCCAAAGAACTGGCAGCAGGTTTGCTGAATGGAAAAATCCAGCGCTCCACCACCTGAAAACTGCACATAGGACAGCAGCAGGCTGTCTTTCAGCATCTTAATTCACCCCACACTAAAAGCAAATAAGTTTTAAAACTTCACAGTCTTTTCACAGCGCCATCGGGTTTTATATTCTTTGCTTAGTATAAGATAACTCAGTTAAGTCTTAACATGATAAAGCTTACTGGTTACTTTGCAGACTGATTCAGACTGAGCACGACAGCCATCAATTTACAAAATCTTAAGATACTGCTTATCAACTGATGAACAAGTGACATTTGCTCTTTAACACTGAGTGCTTACCTTCACAGCAGCACGTGTCTGAACTACAAAACTGCACACTAAAGCACGTGCATTTTTCATTAGAGACTAGTAATTTACTGCCAAGTCTGACAACACTTCTTTACTATGAAAAGCAACCCCAAGGAGAGCCCAGCTCTAGCAGCAGAGTGAAACACCACACATCTCCCCAAAGCAGGTAACAGATAAGTTCTCTCTGCAGAGTACCCCCACGTGAGCCCTCGTAATACCACTAGAAATCCTACTGTAAACACGGCCAGGCACCACATCAGTATCTACACATTCCTAAGAGTGTGCTAAGAAATATGACTAACATTAATTACCTGTTCCCAGAGGTCTAGAGTGTTCTAAAACAAGAAAAAGAGACAAACATCTTTCCGCTCGTTCTTCTGAGTCTAGCACAAGACCATAGAAGTGACAAAAGGGATGCCAAAAGGCAGCAAGTATTTTCTGATGACACCACAGCCATGGAACAGGACAGTGGCCAAGGAGGTTGGCTCCAGGAGCAGCCATGGCAACTCATGGCTGCACAGCACTCACTGGCACACCTGAGCTTTGGGCATGGAGGGAGAGGGGGTTACTACTGACAACAGTGTGACTAAAAGCAGAGGTTTGGGGTTGTTTTTCTTTTTGCAAAGGCTGGGCACAGTGGCTGAGTTGCACGATCTGCTTGGCTGCAGAGTACTGGGAGGGTAAGGCACAGCCCTGTGGTGTTGGGCATGAAGAACCGAGATGCAGGCAGGCCTGTCATTAGCTGTGGCCTCCACTGGCCTCACGCTGGTACCAGCAGAGTTAATTGCTGCTTTTCTTCCTCACTGTCCAACCTCACTGAATAAAGCTCATTAAGTCAGGAACCTGACGACATCAAGACAGTCTCCACACATTTAGATAGCATTTCTCTGCTGGAAATAAGCCACAGAAACCCCAGAGAATGAGGTGTAGAAGGCAGATCCACGGAGAATCAGCTCAGGAGTAACAGAACCGGATGATAACTCCCACTGTGGAAACCCAGGGTGTCTCTGTATCGTTCTCACTGCCCCAGGTCTAGAAACTCAGCTCAGGAGTTACTCAGTCAACCCTATAGTGTCACAGGATTTCCTCAGAGCACTCCTCCACGTGCTGCTCCATCTCAGCTCAGGCATGTGGCAGGACCTGACTTCTCCCAAAGATCCCCACAGCACACGTAATCCAGATATTAACTGAGGTGGCAGCCTTTCAGGGGTGGGACTTCTTCCTTTTAGAAAGCCTCCTCCTCCCTCAGTTAGGCTTAGCACAGATTATGATGATTATGTCTAGTGACCACCATATCCAAAGGGTGGCTTGTTTGTCTGATTTTATCTATTTAATCTGCAAGTGATTAACAACCTCAGGCAAACTGGTTCAAGAAACAGCAATTAGACTGTCAACATTTCATCAACGTGTTGTACCAGCACAGCACTTTCAGGTGACACTCAGTCATTTTTCCTACCTGCACGGCCCATTCGTAGCAGCTGAGTACTTCTGTTGAAAGAAGTTTCTACCTTGCCACGTCAATCCCTCTGCCTCCTATCCCTCACCAACATTAAGCCATCACTGTTAAACATCACTTCTACGTTTCAATAAAGATCTGTGGGGTTTCTTTGCCTTTCTTTGGCAATTGCTGTAGGTTGGCAAGCGTGTCTACCATTTTTTTTTCCTGCTAACTAATTCAAATAAATTAGTTCATTGAATATCTAACCACATTCTCTCCTTTGCCTTCAGTATTTAGACAGAGCAAGCAGGAACACGGTTGATGGCCAGTATAAAAATGAATTAGTGGCCTGTAAGCAGCTGCTACAGGGCAAGTGCACAGCTTAAATAACCAGCAGATGAGGAAAGAAATTGTCACCTTCCTTGGCAGACGCTAGAAAAAGACTGGACGTTCAGCAGCTCCAAGGCCCCACACATTTTATGGCCAGACAAACCTGGTAAAAATTCTATGTAAGTTCCAGCTGTACTGCTAACTAAAGCCATTTGGCACTTAGGAAGGTGCAGAAGGCAGCTGGGAATTCTACAACAAGCTCATCAGCTGTATGTTTCTGGGGAAGCAATCAGCAGAGCAATATTTTCTTGAAAACTTTGTTTATGGCTGTTCATAGAAATAGGGAACCCTACAGCTTCTCTTTAGAGTGCAGAATACCGTGATCACACTGCTTATTTTTGGTGCTTACTCTTCCACAACAAACCGAAGGAGAAATACAGCAAGACTTGGCTACAGATCACTGTCACAAGCAACAGAATTCAGTGGCCTGCAGCTGCACACGCAGCTCAACACTCACTTGCACAAACAACAGCAGGACTCAGACACTGCTCAGGAGCTCTGATTGCCACGTGCTCCAACTGCCACCATCACTGCATGACCTGCCCCAAGCCAAATCTCAAACGACTGTTTCCACTTCCTATTTGCAATGTCCTTAAAATAGGCTACTTGCATGTTCTCTATATTTCCAGGGATCCAGCACCCAATAGTGGCTTTGGCTCCCTTCTCTGCCAGCCAAATTGAAATTTGGGCCCTAGGAATTGGGAACACCTTCTTGCAGCCTGCCAGAGATCATTTTATCACCTCAAACAACGTACCAGTACAGCACAGCATGTATCTTCTCCTGCCAGTCCTGCAGCTGGCAGTGTACAGATGAAGGACAGCCTGAATGACAGAGACGGTCACAGCTCAGCTTTCCTCCAGATTTGCCAGAAGACATTCTCCAGCATTACAGCTGTGATTTAGCTGACTCTGTACAGTTGTCTCACCGCATCTCAGAGGATGGTTCTGCAATTCTTTTTTTTGTTTGACATTGACTGGCACTTCTCTGTGATTCTTGCTTTTTTGGAAGACTCAGTGAACGCAATAGTCAAGAACAGTAAGTGCCTTGGGGTTTGCAGTTTTTTTCTGTTTCCTTCAGTAAATCAAGAAAATGCTGATTTCAACCCATTTAAACAGCAATTACAGAAAAGCTTCCATTAGATACCTTGATTTTGTTTTCAGTGGCACATCAAAAAAAGTTGGAACTCTGGACTGAAAGCAAGAATTCATTAACTCACAGAGAGAGAATTCACAGAACATGCCAGCCAAGTAAGAAGTTAGCTATTTACTAGATTAATGTTGCAGTCACACACAGTACAAGTACAGAGCACAGGTGGCCATTGAATTATACGCAAGGACTATCTGCCCTTCACTGAACCAGCTGATAACTCCAGGTAGTTTAGGGTCAACAATATGTGCTTAACATCATCATCACTGGGGTAGTGGGAGGCAGAGGGTTCCTCCACCATCTGGGGGAATGGTGACTTGGGAATGAATTATACCATTTTTTATATTTTAAGTAGTGGAATAAATTATTTTTAGAGCTACAGCATTGCACAGTAGATCCTTGGCTATTTCTCCTTTTAAGTCTTCGGCAGTAGCTAACCACCTCGTGTTCTGTCCTGTTAAAACTGAGAGCTTATTTAAGGCCAAGCCCCTGCAGCTTTGCTGTAAGAGAGTTAGGATTCATTCAGAACAAGGGAAGGGAAGCAAACAACTGATCACAAGGCAGATGCTGACAAGGAAGCCCAACTTTCCTCGATAAACTGAGTTGTAGAAGGCTTGACTGCACACAGACTTTTCAGAAGATGCCCACAGTTTTCTCACCCAGTTAAATCTAGAAAAGTCTTTCAGAAAATCTCTTTACAGGAGTTAATTGAGGGAAATGATAACGGTTTGCAGAGAAAGACTATTTTTAAGCTTGATTTTATACTTTGGCAGAAGAGGAGTGAAATACTGAACTAATAGCTTCATGGAGACTGGTGAAATCTGCAAACCTGATTTCAAATTTAGTTAAAAAAAAAAAAATCTTTTTGTATTTTCTTCCAAAGATGAGGCTGACACAAAGAAGTAGTTTTTCTTATCAAACTTATCAAACAAACAAATTGAGGATCCAACCTTTTGTTTCAATACATTTATTCTTCTGATTTGAGAAAGGTACTGTTGAGTGCAAGGTGTATTCCCCTGTTTTCTTGACTGCTAGCTAATTATAACCCAATCTGACAGCCTGAAAGAGCTTTTTGGCAGGAATAAAAGATGAAGAAATCAAGAATTTTGAAGAAACTGGAAACATGAAGACTTCAAAAGGGGTGGGAAGCACAGAGGGTCTGTGTTGGGGACATTAAACACTTGAAAACACAAATATTTACACATATTCTTATGTTATCAGAATGATCTCTTTTAAAAAATTAAAAAACACATTAAGTACTTCATATTAAAGCACCTGACCTGAAACAAAAGTTCAGCTTTTTCAAGTTTAAGTTATAATTTAATACTGACCTTTCCTTAGCTTGGTTACTAAAAGTGAGTTACATGTTAGCAAATCATAATACCCTACCTCACCTACATTTATCGTGTGCTCAAATGAAAAGCGACTTCAAGAAAAACAGAGCTTTGCTGGTCTTCAAGTAGAAGCAGCCTGCCCAAATTCTCAGAACTTACAAGTGAAAAGCAACGCTGGGATCTTTTCTAGGTAACTCTTGGTTCAACGAAATGAACTGCCCAAGCTTTCATTCTTGGCTTCACAGTGAGCTGGCAGAGGAGTACAAGCAGCTTGATCATTTGGCAATGCAAGACCAAGAAGTCAATATCTGGCTGGCTGACAAGACAATTTTCTGGCTGTAATCTCATTCTGCTAAGCAAATTAAAACCAAGAAACGCTTCCATTGCCCTTCTGGTTAATGTCATTTCATTCACTGGAACAGCCTGCCGTTTGACTATTAATATGACTATTACCAAGAATAAGTTTTACTTCTGACCTCAAGCCAGAAGAGTAAAGTCCAAGAAACCCAGGGTACATTGACAGCACAGCCACTGCTAACATGTATTCAGATGAACCCTTGGAGCACACGTGGTTGGTGAGCATTACTAAACACAAATACACATCACATGGAAATAGGTTTGCTGGAAGCCCCCTAACACAAAAATATATTTAAAAACCACAATAACTGAGCAAGCAGCACCACACAAAGCAAGCAAAGGATTCTTGTATTCACTGTTTGCTGAATAGCAAGGAATAAAACTCTGAAAGTAATTGGAAGTAGCATATCAAAACAGACTTGCACATAAACATGCACTCAAACGCTTTCATCTCTTCATAGGACATTTCCCACTGCCTCTGGTATCAAGATCTTTATTCAGTATACTTTATTAACAAATGGCATTGGGAGGCAGATCTAACAAGCTCATTCGATAAGTGCAGGTTTGCAGTAAGAAATTACATCACGTAATCATCCACATTCCCAGACACTGTTGAAGAAGAATCCTGTTACCGCAGAAGCATTCTGGCATTATAAAGGTACTTGATTGAGCCTGGCAGCAGTCCGCAGCTCACAAGCACACAGTGAGGCATCAGAAGATGAAACAAAGTGATTGCACCTTTTAAAGGAGTCCTTTTTTTTTTCCTGTTTTAAACTCTCCTTCCTGAACATGCCAATACTGCAGCCGAATCCCACAGTTAGCACGATTTGTGTTTCGGGTCAGTATCATACAAAAGTTCTATCTAGTTAAATAAGCTTTTTACACAACACTGGAAGCAAAAGTAACCAAAGAACCTCTCACTGTTACTTCATCAGACTGTCTGCACTGTTTCCTACCTCACCATTTGAACCCCAGCACACACAGTAACTGTTTTGAGAAAGAGCACAAAGACGCCCTAATTATTAGAAATCCCTGAACAAACCTAAGCAGCAGAGTAAGATTAATACAGTCACAAGACCCAGAGATTAATCTATTTACCAAAGAATCTGTGCAACAAAGCAGCCTAATACCAGAAGATTACTGAAGCTAGATTTTCAACAAGATAAGAAGGGTCAAGAGACCTGGAGAGTGCAAAACATCTCCCTAATAATGGCTTCTTCTAAAAATAAAAATATGTTCCCGAGGAAAAAGGTTCTATCTTGCCAACATTTAATTTAAAACAGCCTAATTTAAAAACTACACATGAATTAAATCAAGAGTCAAAATTACAGTAAAACATCACAAAACAAGCCAAGTTACGAACTGACCAGTAAAATAAGTCCCCTCCTTTAATTACATCTGAAGAATGAATGCCAAACAACCTAAAACACACACACCCCCAAAAAAGGGCTCCGTATCTTAGAGCAGTATGTTTCAAGTCAGTAAACTGAATCCAAATTTTAATTGAAATTATTATTTTAAAAAATCCCCAACAGTAATTGTAGGAACTACTTATTGCAGGTTTTTCACAATGCAAGTATGGGATTCTTTCCTAAAAGCTACTGTAATCACTTCAAAAGGAAAAGAAAAATAACCCAATGGTTCTAGAGCTTAAGAAGAAAAGGAAACAAATAAGACGGCTCATCAGCTGAACCTAGCTGAACTGAAGGAAGGCTCTGAGGTCCTGAGGCTCGATAATCATCTACAGTGTCATGCGACAGATACCCCAATTACAGGTTAACAGAAGGTGATGCACTGAATTCAATAACCCAAAACCTGGAACAGGATGATTCCAACTAGGAATTTAAGGGACCACTGGACTCCGTCGCTGTTCTCGTAGACTGCTGTTAAACATTCAGCCAGCTTAAAGAATGCAGAAAATCCCATCACTAACACCAGGATCAGACAGTTTTCTAAAGGTGCATTCACAGTGAATTATAGGTATAGTGCAGAAGACTCCATAGGTGTTTCTGGTGTTGTACAGAAACTCAGACTGACCTTAGTACATTCTTGATCATTGGGTCAGACTTCCACACGCACAAATTCTAAAGGTATGTTCTCAACAAGAATTCCATTTCACACAAAGGACCTTAAGAACTGATGTCACTTGAGTTTGCACCGAACGCATTCTCACCATCACTGTTCCTACTATCCAATATTTTCCACTTGGCAGTACCAGTTTTTAATTCATGAACTAGATTAGAGACAGTCGCCAGTTCTTAAGGCTTCCAGAGACCTGTAACAAAGCTGAAGCTGCACTCAAACCTGAGTGAAAAGCTTGTGCACAAAGAGAGAAATTCTTCCTTCCATCTAGGGCATCCAGAGGGGAAAAAGCAGGGATGACAGCAGAGGGATTAATGAGTTATGGTAGCTCCCAAACTCCGTGCTCCAGTTTCAGAGGCAGACCAGCTGGCCACAGTTCCCAGAGGAGAACCTCTCCAGCTCAAGCAAGCCCTGACACCAGGCAGTGCCAAGCAGACCCTGCAGCCCCCACAAGGCCATCGCGTTGCCTGCTGTTACCTTGCAGTGCAGTGGGCACCAACTCCTCTCACCGAGAGTAGGAAGCATGCAGGGTGCCAGAAGGGTATAAGGGGCAGTGCCTCTTCCTACGTGCTGAATTTGTTTGATGTCCCACTCTCGGTCACCTTTAGAAGTAGATGATATAACACTGCCAAACTGAAGGGTGACACAAAAACCAAGAGGGCCGTATCATTCCCCCACTTCTCAGTGCCTACATTTAACCACGCCTAACTCAGTTCTAAAAGCAAGTCGTACCAGCCACATCCTCCCTTCCTTTTTGCGTTAAATAATTATCTTTAATAATACCTTTATAGCATGCCTTCATTTTCCCACAGTCTCATTAACCTGGTGATTTGAAAACAATAGAGATTCTTGCATGCAAAGACAGAGGATGCAGCTGCTTCCATCTATAAATAAGATGTTGTTATATCAGATGTGACTGCTATTGTGTCGGCAGTCAATCAGTTACACGAGAAGATTAAAAGTAAGGGTGGAGGTGTATTTTTTTTCCCTTTCTGGGAATCGAAAGGCCCTCCATCCTAAATCTAGGACCAACAAGGCAACCAGAACATAAGTACAATAGTTAATGCAAGTCACTTCTCACACACTCCAACTTCTTGACAGGTTGTGCTCATGTCAGGTTGGATGGGGCCATGGGCAGCCTGGTCTGGTATTAAACATGGAGGTTGTTGGCCCTGCATGCACCTGGGGGGTTGGAGCTTCATGATCCTTGAGGTCCTTTCCAATCCAGGCAATTCTATGATGCTATTATTCTTTCCAGAAAGGAAACTTGAACAGGAACAGCAGGCTGGACAATGGACTTGGTGTGCGATTTTAATATCATGTGAGGCTGTCCTTCACCTTGTACAACAGTACTTTAAAGCATATGTGGGGAGCAGTAAGCCTCAGTTTTCATTAAGATTTTTGTGTTTGGCAGGTCTATCAGTACATACTTACCTGTATTTTGGAGGGAAGGAATTAGATGACCTTTATGATCCCTTCCAACCCAAGCCATTCTGCTATTTTAATTGTACCTCAGATTTTCAAGAAGGACAGAGAAAAAGCCAGCACAGAAGTCTGCGTCATTGGCCAGCCAAGGGAAGGGAAGTGCTACAGATTATCAGGACAGTAAATTCAGGAAGTATTGGTACCTGCAGGATGGTTTGAGGTATGCTACACAAGCACTGTGAGCTAGCCCCCATCTGACCAGAAGAGACAAGTACAGATGCACAAAGAAACCCAGGTGGCTTGAGCATCAGTCTCTGGATAGATTCTCGTGTCTTACATAAGAGGGAAGCCACAAAGAGGGGGAAAGGATAAAAACAACTACCCTACCCTTGTCACAGGTTTGAAAGCTTTACTGCCACATATTAGAGATCTCCTCTCTGATGTTTTCTTTCCTGATGGCACCAAGTACTGTAAACCACACCAGCCGCTAATCCAAATCAGTGCTATTATCAGTTACATTTCATTAGGAAAGCTCAGCTATTTCACTGGCATGCATCATTCACAAAAGTATAATTTGTGTTTCTCTTTGAGAAAGCATCACAACAATGCAGCAGCCCTTGCATCATCCAGGGTTGCTCTGTGCCTCCTCTCCAGCTCACTTCCTGGGCTCCAAGCAGCCCCAACACAGCCAGGCTGCTACCAGGGAGCGCAGCTGGGACCCCACATTGGCACCCCATGTCAGGAAACCAGGCCCTGCAGAATGAAGTGGTATCTCTCAAGGTACATCTGCAAAAGACAGCCTGCCAGGCAGGCAAATACATCCCAGTAGGTCTGTAAGTCAGGAGCAGCTGAGCTGATCAAGACTACACCTGTCCTACACGGATTATAAATAATTATCTGTTTCTTTCTGACAAGTTAGATTTGGCAGTTTGCATCCAACTATACACATCACTGTGGCAAACACAGAGTTTTGGGTAGCCTATATAAACTTGAAAGGTAGGCATGCCTCTAGAAAAAGAAAAAAATGTAGGGTAGGGAGAAGAAGCACTTAAGGAAAAAGTTGCGGTCATCAGAACGAAAGCTGTAAGCATATTAGAATAACAGCACAAATCAACAGATAATGGAATGTGCTTAAAGATCAGTGGAGCTGTTATAAATGAAGAAACAACAGAAAAGAACACAGCTCTGTCTTGCTTCTTCATCTCAGATATTTTCCTGCATCATGCAAAAGGAAACTTGCTAACAGGAAAATCTTACGTCTATACACAACACTGCCACAGGCTCCCAGCACCAACGAATGCTATTTCCACCAGGAACAACAAGGGGAAACTCCATATTCACCAAATTCCTTACAGTACTCTTTAGATAACTAACAGCCACATTTACATTAAGGAAAACTATTCCAGATTGTTCACAGCAAATTGTGCTGCCTCCACATTTACCCCCTGACAAATACTCCAATTGAGGAACACGCCGAGGTTCAAAATTAAACAGCATCACTTCACAGTCTCTGACAACTACTGGTTTAGCTCCATCCTAGTCACTGCAAGAGCCATCTTCAAATAATTTCTGCCAACTCACTCGTCTACAAACATCTGGGTGCTACAATAAAATCCTATCTGAAAACAAGCTAAGTCACTTATTAGCCTGGAAGAGGACAGACACTACATAAATACTCCCACGTTGCATCATGTGCAAGTTCTTGCATCATTCAGAAAGGATTGTATTTTTTCCAGCTCTTCTAAAGAAAAAAGAACATCACAGTTCCGAATCGATGAAAGGATTTCAAGGACTTGTGATAGCTTACAGGCTACTAAAAAGCAAACTGCGTTACAGTAGCTTATTCATCAAACAGATAACTGTGAAGTCAAAAACATCAACTTGTACAGCAGCGTGTCAAAGCCTTGACATTGCAAAGTTGTCTTACTGCAATACTTATTTGCCACTTAGCTGTTTGGCTTTTTCCTGGAAAAAAAAAAAAAAGGCCTTATTTTTAGGAAAAAAAAACACAGAATTCTTCAAGTCTAAGGTTCTCTTTTCCAATTACCCTTTGAACACATTTCTCCAAATAAACACTGCCACGTTTATGAAGTACAATACAGCATAACTAAGAGGTATTCTTCTAGTTTAAGCTCAGCATGACAGAATTTGTGTTAGACTACAGAAGAAAACACCATTTCTTTAGCATACATTCAAAGCATAGCAGCAGTATACTAGATCTACTTAAACCAAATACCAGACGAGCTACAGCAGCACTCCACTCATTATCTGCATTAAGTACCATATATAACATGACTAAGCTGAATAGCTGCAAGTCTTTTCGTAGGACTGTTCCCTGCATGTATGCTCTGCACGAAGGTCTTATTGGAAAGAAGAATTTCGATGGATCCAGCTGCCCAGATCCGAAGCCAACAGGTCATCTCCACCTGACTTCCGGACAGAAGACCTTCACCTTGCTATTTCTTGTGCCTCAATACAAAGCAACTCCTTCTCCACACCTGTTCTCCTACTCTGATACATGTAAAATGTGCAAGACCATGTACTGTAGCCACTGAGGTTGTATCATTAAGCGTGCACTATTGACAGCAAAAAGCATCGCTGTGCTAACGAAAGAAAACAATAAAAATAGAGAAGGTGAATTCAAGCACGCCAGCTGCAGCAGGAACACAAAAACCTGTGGGCATTGCATAAGGACACATTTTGACTTCCCAGCGAAACAAACATTTAAGAACAGCTATAGTGCTACAGCTCATCTGAACGCTTCCGTCACAACAAAGACATCATCAGGAAAGACCATGACCTGCACTGCTCCGTTTGGGCTTTTTTTATTTCTCAAGGGTATCCTCGAGCGCCAGCAAATTAAGGGAGCCGCCATCCTCCTTCCTTCCTTTCCTCCCTGCATGCCTCCCCACCCCCAGCTACTTGCTACACCAGTGGTTTGTTTATAGACAGCCAGCCTTTCTACGTGTCTGCATTCTGATCGCTTCTGCTTTAACACCGCCGCATATTCTTTCAACCAGCACTGACAGATATGGTCAAATTTACTCTGTACTTGCATTTGGGATTTGAATGCAGAAGCACTGCACAATATACAGGTGATCACCAGCCCAGCATTCCTCTGAACTCATCTATGGTGAATGAACAAGTATTTGCATTTCCTTTTTTTTTTTTGTGTCTATACTATACTTTCTGAAAACACTCAGTGGTACAATCAACACACCTTCACATCTGCAGGTGGAGATAAAATGCAGTCTTCAAATTGAACCGCATCTTTATAAACAAGGATGAAACACAGCACAGATGTAAGAGGCAAAACAAGAATCGTGAACGGAGAAAAAGGACAGAGGAGCGTAAGGCAAGCAAAAGGTGACAAGGTTGGTGCACTAAATCAGGAGGTTGGACCATTTTCATTGCATGATACTCAAACACAGCAAATCAGCCACGCTAGGATTTTCAACATATCCGTCAGGTGATGGACAAATACATGCAGAACAAAATATCACCTGCAGAAGCTTCATTTAAACAGGAAGCACAAGCAGCCAGGCTTTTCAACTGCTATTCTTATCTGCAGGCATACAAGGCTTTGAAACAAATTTTAAGGTCAGAGAGAAAAACATAAGCTATTACAGCACAGCCAACAAGATAACCAAAACCAGATTTTTTTTTGTTACATTTCGGTTATACTTGGGTGGATTTTTTTTTTCCCCTCTCTTAGACAAAATCCAGAAAGATTAGCTGCTTTTAATGAACATCACATTGAATACAGTGCCACGTTGAAAACGAGTCAAGTTGGAGAATGCGACTGTTCCTAGCAGAGCACAGGAACACAAAACCCAAGGACTTCTTGCAAAGGGAATACAGCAAAGCAAAGTATTACAGAAAGTACCTTAGAAAGGAATTACTGGACTATGTTTCTGGACTGATCTTATATCCTATCTTGTCATTACTGACAAAATCAGAGAAGCTGCAAAGTCTGTCTAAGAGATGGCTCCCAAAAAGTTGGCTATGTTAGCACACAGAAGAGATCCAAGGAAACCACAGCACTCCAGAAAGAAAGACAAATAAAATATACAGATGATGATTAAAAGACAAAGCTACAGAGCTAATCTAATAATGTGAGCACCGCTGCCACGGGAATTAAGGAAGGAACACTAACAGTTCAGGAGATGCTCTGCTTCGTCATAGCCTGGCAACTGCAAAAAGCTGGATTTAGTCACCCAGGGGTGTCCCCTACTTCAGTCCTAAAACAAAGCTCAAGTGCATTATGCTGGAAAAACAAAACAAACTCTCCCCTCTCCTTTCATTAATAAGCCAGTTTCATAGTCCGAGCGGCCTGTCAGGCAATTTGGTGCTACTTATTGCTTGCATTATTCCTTAGTTCTGCTTTTGATGAAAACTAAATCAACTTTTTAAAGTTTTCAGCAAGGACAGAAACAAGGAGAAGCCTTTAAAAAAAAAAAATTACACTGAGTTCAACTTATTCCCCAGAAGCAGTAGGCTGCACTCACCTTCCCCTACTTTGCTGTCCCTAAAGAGTCAGTAACATCAGCCACCTGCCCTTCATCACAGAGCACCTATGGAGAAGGGACAAAGACTCTGCCCCGAGGGGTCACTTCAACAACTGCTGCCTCACCACCTAGGACGTTCAGCTTTCAAGGTCTAAGCTGTTCTCACTGTAAAATGAATAGAATGTACCCGCACTTTATTAAGTATGCAAAAGCACAGCGAGTTCAACTCTTTCTGTTCCCAAAAAGTCTTACTCGGTCATTTCTGATACAGGGGACAGTCATTTAAAAGCCTGAAGACTAAAAGCCACCAGGAGCAGAATAGAAGTGAGTGCTGTTTCACCCAAGCTGCATGCCACAGCCCACCTCAGAGATGCATTCCTGTAAAAGAACTTCACCAATTCATTTTAAGCTGGAGAGGTTCCGTGGTTACAGGCCATTACCATTTGGAACAGCAGCCTTCACAATTTAATAGAGGCATTGGGCAGCTTGTGCAACTCCAGCAGGGCAATACTGAGTGCTGGCCAGAAGCCCCAGTCAGCTCTGCAAGCTGTGTGCCCAAGTCTGCCCTCCCCACGCTCTGCAGCACTTTGCACTTTCCACTTCCCTACCCACTGCTTGCCCCAAGCCATGCCCCTTGGTATGAAACAGCACATGTAGGGGGATGAATCAATGACAGACTCTTGGGATTACACTCAGGTGTCAGCTTGACCCTTGTTATGTTAATACTACCAAGGAGAACTATCGCCCCAGTTCCTCATCCTTCAGGATGAGGGCAGGCATTTTAATTGGTTTCAGGACTCTTGAACCTGTCTTTCATACTCCCTTCAGGTCTGGCACTCACCTTTCCCTGTTATTCAGGTGCTGGTAGGTAGGATGGATAAGGCTACGGATGGACAAGAAAAATGAGACATAATTAACCTCAAATTATTTTCCAGAGCCAGAATGAGAGAAGTCTTAGATCTCAGGCATGCCTCACTGAGACGGTCCTTCTCAGCCAGTATCAGACTGCTCCTGAGAGCCACAGCTTACAATCAGGTGAATGTTCTTCCTGCCTTTAAAGCTTTCAGAACACACCATTTGAAACAAACTGCTTACTTGACCCTGTCAATCACTAAATTCAAAGTTTCAGAAGTAAATATCTCTATCATACGGAGTTTTATCATTGAACAAGGTAAAAATCTAAATACTTATTGAAAGGTTCTTCTCATGAGCATGATTTTAAGCTTAAGTTAGGGTCTTTTTTCCCCCTCTCGCTACTCAACTGCCACAGTCAATATGCAGTCTGTCTGGATGCTAAGCATCTTATTCTCCTTTCCCTGAAACTCCCAAGTGACACCAGTGCTGTGGAGCACAGAATACAGAAGTCCACTTGTGCCTGTGAAAGAAGAGCGTGCTCTTTCAGCTCAACCCTGGAATAATGCTGAAAAGAATGTAGAAAAGCAAGACTGAGATAAACTAGAACAACCAGTGTTTCAGAGGGTATAATCAAAGCTACGTGTCCTGCAGACCAACACCACTTGGACTTCTCAGAAACCGCATGCAACGATAACCTGTTGCTCAATCAGCATGGCAGAAAAAGCATTACTCCTCTTTCTCTCCTCCTCCCATTAGCACTGGGCTAATTTAAGTTGCCACATAGGAATGCAGACCTGGTTACAGTTGTACTGAACTGGTGTCCTAGCTGAATGCACACGTGCACTCGAACACATTCGGCTACATTAAGAAAAATAAATACTAGAGGAACGCATCAGGATAGAAAGAGACATCAGGGCAGGCCACCACTGCTGAGGAGAAAACACAACCTGCCCACGTAACAGTGAGCCCTCTGAAAGCAGATGGAAAAGAACGGTACTTGATATCAGTCCTTCATAAAGTCAAGTTCAAGCATTATGTCACAGCATTTGTTCATGCAGAATCAGTATTTCCTTAGCTGTGTCCTTTCTGATCAGAACTTCGGGTCAGAATGGAAGCAGGGTTCCTTCCCTAACAGCTCCAGTATAGTTCAGCACTCACTGAACTCAGCACAATCAACAAGAAAGCAGAACTCATAATAATATATTATTATTTTAAGATGAAAAGTTATTTTCCTAATTCATCCTTTTTTTCCTGTCAAATGTATTTACTGTAAATGAAAATTTCCATTTACTCCGCTCATTCATAAGCAACAAAGAAGGGCAAAGCCAACCAAAGCTAGAACAGCACCTTTGAATATTTACTTGGCTCTTCAGCTTTCATGTTCCACAGCAGTTATACAGCTTGGAGATAAATGACACTGGCAAGTTATTTGCGCCACTGAATTTGCCTCTGAAAGAAGGGAGAAGAGGAGATGAAGCTGCGAACTTGGAGTAAGGCACCTAGAAGTGAGACCAGGCACGCAACAATAAATCTATGAAAGCAAGTGTAGCTAAATGAAGTTATATTTAAAATTCTACACTGCTAATGAAAGCTCTGTGTTGCTGTAAGCATGGAGTCTATCAATCCAAAGTGAGAAATTCAGGACAAAAACAATTCAGTCAGACACTAAATCCAGAGCCCAGCTAATCTGGACAAGCATACAAATCTTTCTGGTTTATGGGATACTTCAGAGAACATCAAGATAACATACACCAAGTACAGTCATCCATCTCCATTAAACACTTCTGCGGCATAAAGCTGGACTGCGATCAAGCCATGCCAAATACCTCAAAGCATTCCAGAAAGAGCAAGGGCTGGAATTCACAGTGTGCTCTTTATCAGTGTTGAACAGACAACTGGCATCTGATCACCCCCATGCAGCACACCACAATACCAACATACTTTAAGAATAGCAGCCAGTTTATGATTCCAGGTATGAGAGACTGCTCTGGCCCCAGCAATCCCCTCCCTGAGGACTACACTTTCCTCCAATTCTAAATCTAATCTAAAAGATTTTGGACTTCTTCCATTTATTTCACATGCCCCAGTTAACACATCTAACATTCACACACTGGCACCAGAAAAGAAAGAAAGGTAGCAGTGTAAAACTGCAAGATGACATTATTCTTATTTCACAGGAGTCTATGACTTGGACCGCAATGGGGCAGTTACCAAATAGCGCCATGGAGCTCTTACTGAAAATAATACTCAGAAAGAAGAAAGCCACTACAAAAAAAAAGTAACATGAAAATCACAACCACAACATTAACATGAAAAATCCAGACAGTCCGAGCTATCAAGATGTCTGCCAACAGGGCTCAAAACCAGCTGTTGGCTCTGCCAAATCAGTGCGTTTCTGAAATGCATTCCTTTGTCATCCTCCCAGTGGCACTAAACAGGATTTCCTGCATTAAACTCATTTTTCAGCATTAAGTAGCATTCACAGTGAATCCAGCTTTAAAACTATTGACACTGGGAGCACATTGTTTACCCTCTGCATAGCTAGAGCAGCAACTCCCACTACCCAGAATTAGTGGTTCTAACAAACACATTATTCCATTTTTTTCCAAGGTTCACTATAATCTGAAAAATCCCAACTGTTTTGGTTTAGCTCAGCTGAAAACAACAAGTTTCGTTGCTCAGAGCAAGCAAAAGCTTCAAAGGGTGCAAGAGGCCCAGAACAAAAGGCACTACAGCACAGTGTGGGAGGCCAGCGGCTTCATGTCATACTTCTGAAGTCTGTAACTGTTACTTTAGATAAGGAAAAAGCAGTGATGTCAATGAGATCGTTCTTTAACAGATCTATTCGGTGTTAGGATGATTTCTGTACACCACCTTTTTCTATTATGTAAAAATTGTCGTTTGCTGTGGCAAACAAAGGGCTACAATTGCTTAAAAGAGAACTGCGGCTTAAGCTCATTTGCACAGTGATATCTCTCTCATTACCAAACAATTACAGTTTATTATCTCTAACCTGCCTTACAGCAAACCAAGACGATTCCCATTCATTTGCACTTCATGAATACTGCAGAAGTAAATCCCTCGCAGCAGCTGTGCTCTATCAGCATATCAGAGAAATGAAGAGCCAAAAAGATGACTACCAACCATGGGGCACATCCTCTGATGCAATCACAATAATCTTTCCTTCTCCCCTACCTCACCACCCAACTGAGACAAATAGCTAAACATCCAAACATTGATCTTGCCCATACTTACCTCCTTTAACTTCAAACTCAAAAGGCAGAATATGGGAACCCTCCTACAGGTATATCAACAAAGCTACAGCAAATCAGAGCCCCAGCAGGTAAGCTAAGTCATAACGAAGAGGTGTGAAGTGAAATAGTGATAGTGCTAGACAGAACTCTGAAGGCAAGCCGCTGAAGAACCGAGTGCTATAGATCAGAACCACCTTCGGCAGCAACTTATTCAGGTGAAATTGGATTTAGTGGTCTTCTGTTTTGCTCCATAGAAATTCATCTCCTTGAGTACACTGCTCCAGCAAACATGTCAGAAACTCCCCTGCTGCAGTAGGCATGGCTTTGATATGCTGAAAGACATTGTCAGAGGTGTTAGTTCCCTCTTTCTCACTAGCTATCAATAGCACATATCAACAGCTTTTCCAGCATGCCTCTAATACTCCATCACAACCATGCGCTCATCCTGACTCACGGTCAACTTCCAGTAACCTTTCATTACACAGAATTTAAAGAACAAAAATCCATGACCCGCCTCTTATCTTCTAGAAAGCAACTTTTCTTTTTTGAGTAGATATCCATTGGATATACACAACCAACAGGAAGCATTTTTTCTTTAGAGCTGCACAAAAATATAGGAAACGGTCACTGTTTTCACATCACAACAACACAAAAATATTTTTGTGAAAAAGAAAGCCATAAAGTTAGGTATTTGACAGATGACATTTAGAACTGCAAGCAAATTCAAAGTTCTCTTAGACAACAGAGATTACATATTCTGTTTGCATTACGATCTCATTTTCTCTTTACATGCAATTAAAATCTTTACTGTTACATCATTTTATATAAAGCAAGGCCACGAAATCACACTAAAGGATTTAAAGCACCTTATTTCAAAACCTTGCAGGTCTTGGCACGTGACATCCACAAAGGCCACAAAAGCAAACATAAAACTCTCAAGAGTAGGTGCCACTTTTAGTGAAGATAGGAGCTCAGTGATAAGGTGATAGATGGCAGATGCCAACCAAGAATTTACAACTTATATCCTTAGAATGGCTATTTCACTGTTGAAAAGCATTCAAGCAAGCCGTTTAGTTAACATCACCAAGTCCAAGCATTACAGAAGCTTCTTAACTGAAATACTGAGATTATAAACTGGATCAATTTACAGCGTTCATGACTTAGGAGGGCTATCTTTTTAGGCTTCATTTAATTACACTATAACCGTTGTGCATAATGGTGTAATCACACTACAGAGCTCAAGAATCCTTATTACAAGTGATTAAAAGAAAACCCTGTGTTTCCTTTCAAAGAAATTGGTCTCCAAATAGTTTCAGTCCACCTGAAATTTGTACACATACAAACCATTATGGAGCCTGTTTTATGTACTCTGATATGTTCTACATTCTTAATAAGCTCAGAAACCAGCAGAAATAACTATTAAGCTAATATATATGAAAAATGCACTTTGAAGGATGCAACATAACTTTTATTGTGCAGACAAATAGGAGTGCTTCAGCAGCACCATTCCCAGCCCATGCACGGACACCTGGCAGTTCACCTTAGAAAGCTCTGCACCCGTAAGAAAGATGGAAAGAAAGAGGTAAATGGAGCAAAATGAATGAAGACTGCAGAAGCTTCAGCTAAGCCTCCTAACACTATCAAAAAGATGGAAGTTACCAGAAAAAAGGCTTCGATCAGTATCAGCAAGGACAGTACTAAGCCTTGAACTTTGCAGGCAAACAGTAGCTTGCCTTCCATTAATCACAGAACGGTTTGGGTTGGAAGGGCCCTTTAAGACCATCCAGATGCAACCAATTTGCTATAGGCAGGGTCACCTCCCTGTAGACCAGGTGGCTCAAAGCCCCATCCAGCCTGGCCTTGAATGCTTCCAGGGAAGGGGCATCCACAAGCTCTCTGGGCAACTTGTTCCAGTGTGTCACCACCCTCACAGGAAAGAATTTCTACCTGATATCTAGTCTAAATCTACCCTCTTCCTGTTTGAAGCCATTGCCTCATAAAAAGTTCCTCCCCAGCTTTCCTGTAGGCCCCCTTCAGGGACTGGAAGGCCACTGCAAGGATCCCTCTGGAGCCTTCTCTTCTCCAGCCTGCAGAGCCCCAGCTCTCTCAGCATGTCCCCATAGCAGAGGTGCCCCAGCCCTCTGATCACCTTCATGGCCCTCCTCTGCTGCCACTCCAACAGCTCCATGTCCTTCTTGTGTCGAGAATCTCAGAACTGGAGGCAGTGCTCCTGATAGGGACTCATTTGGGCAGAGTAGAGGGGCATTAGATCAAACGCATTAACTTGATATTTAAATACAGTATAATATTCAACTTCCATTAATTTTTCTCCCACAATACCACTACTTTCTAGCTTCCTCATGAATTGAGACAGTGGAATAATCACCCAAAAAAGTTATTATTACCAATCTTGTCCAGACAAGATTGCTAGGATGGTTAGCTTTATCATTACAGTCCTGCATAACGATATCATCATAGCAAGTTAATAAGTGCAGAACACAAGACTACATCTGCATGTTTATTTTACTACGTTTATTCCCTTCCTGTTTGCTACACATGTGAATTGGCATCAGTTTTTTAACTGAACTTTAACTGCATTTTAAATAATGGCATAAAATTGCATATATTTCACCCAGTACAAATCAGACCCTTTTTCAAAGCTAAAAGGCTGTTTTGTTCCAGGCATTCACTTGTCCAGTATGCAAAGTATAGCTGTCCATCAGCTAGCATCCTTGACAGCATAATTGCTAAGCAGAATGTAAAAAACATGAGGAGGGCCAGAACTAAGAGAAATACCAGGAACGTGCCTCGTCACACGCCCTTATTTAAGATTCTCCTTCGTTAAGATTCCCCTCCAGCCACTATTGGAGCCAAACCAGGAATTTGTGAAGGTAAAGAATGCCTAAAAAGACTCTGTTCTAAAATAAATCATTTTTATAGCATTCCCAGTAGTTCCCAAAGAAAGCAGTAGTTCCAATCACCATTGGTAGCTTCTTTTCTCAGAAACAGGCTCAGCTTTTCCACTAGCCCTGAGATTCCATTTTTCTAGCTTCTTACCTCAAAGTGGGTGCAAATTCACCTCCGTGGACACTACATCTCACCAAAGGCATGGCTGTTCTTCTCATTTCACTGTTGCCCAGTCATTTTTCCTCTCACTCTACGATAAAGCTATACACAACAGAAATGCTGAGGCAGTGACACTGGTAGCCAGCTCTTTAATAGGTCTACTAGGAATTGCCTTCACCTGTGCTCCTCTGGCTGACTCATGGCTCACCCCAGGTGATCAATCAGAGCTTCAGGCCGTGACTCAGCAGCTCCCATACAAGGGGGAAACTGACTTGTATAATTCTGTTTATTTGGAAGGACACAAATACTCGTGGTAAGATTTATTTTCATACTAAGAATACATTTTATTAAAAGGTTTGGTACTAAATCAGAAGCATTGGTGCTCTATCCACAAAATGTATTTAAAAATTCCAAGGTCTGCACTGGGTGCTCGGATGCTCCCTGTGGCACTCCAGATGAGCAAATAGTCACAAGTGACCCTGTGCCGCTGCAGAACAGGTATTTTTCCAGTGTCATAATCTACATCAGAGGATCCAGAAGTTTTTATTTTGAATTCACCAATCCTAACAGAACAAGAAAAGCACAAGAAAAATCCAGCTTCTATGGAGTTGAGCATACAAGAGAAATACAACCCTATTCCACTTTCAAATCCCTACTTCCCATTTAGAGACATTCATCAAAACAAACGCTTGTTCTAATTATACCTATGCTTCACCACCGCATCTATTTTAGCACTAGTGATCTAGAGCAACATCCCAAATACCTTTCAAAGCCTGTACACCTGCTACTGGCTCACACTTGACAGTTATTTTCAAGGCCCGGAGTTAATAATCTCATTTCTACAATTAAAAATGAATATTAACTAAAGAATTTTTGGTCTCCTCACAGTTCCTGAAGAAGAACATTCCAAGTTTGCTGAGGGAAGTGCCTATGGCTCTCTGTAGGGGTTTTGCTAGCTACAACTGTGTACATGTGGCACACATGGGCAAGGTGGTGATGGACCAGATCTTAGAGGCCTTTTCCAACTTTAATAAACTCATATCTCTTTATATCTGCTCATGTTAAGCAGCACGAGCAGCTCACGTAAATCAGACAGAATTTTTTCAGGTTCCACAAACATAAGCATTTCTGCAGCTCTATCTTTACTTAATCACAACTTATAATTTATTAACAACAGCACAGAAGTAAAGGATTTCTCTGGGATTTCTGATATTTTACAGTTCACAGCTTAGAAATGCTACGGTCTTATCTTCAAAAAAACTTCTTGCAGGAACATGGGGAAATTGAACTAGCAAGACTGTACACAACCAATAGAGCCAACTCTGGTTCGTGTCCCCCCTTCTCCACTCTGGGGGAAAAAAAAAATCTACTAACAGAACTACACAGACGGGATCTTTGCAGAAAGATCATCAATGAATGTCTGGTATCTTCAGCTGGTTTCCAGATACACCCTTTATTAACATTTTTGCAAAAAATGAAATCCACAAAAGAAACAGATGAAGCACAACTCTGCTATTTACAAGCACCTTAAGGCCCTAGGTGACTACAAAAAGTTAATTTTTGTTTTGTAGAGTAAAGAAATTGAGCCTCCCAACGCCCTAAAGGCTTCCGATACATGTTCGTCCTGTTCATGGCAGAACTCATTAAGAGCTATGGCTTAAACCAGCATTCACTCGTGGCAGCTGCTGACGGACCACTCATCTGCTCACTGCTGGCTCTTTGCTACGCATGACACGCGCTGCTAAATGCAGGCTGTCAGATGTGTTGAAATGATTCACTTCTAAATATGGTAAATCCAGGCTATGACTACTTAAAGAAGTTGCTCCTTAACTTCAGATGTTAAAAATACTGACAGTTTTACTGTCAAATTTGGCAGCATAGTTTTCAAAGGGTAGAAAAAAAATTATCATCAGGTAGAAAAAATTGTAGCTCTTTTCCCCTGTTTACAGAGCAAGGTTTAATTAAACAGTGAGGCCTCCTATCTGCAACAATGCAGCTGCAAGAAACAAAGCAGTCATAGACTACAGAAAGTCTATTTGTTGCCAAGATAGTTTACCCAACAAGCATTGCCTCTGAAATCACTCTTCAGCCATGGTGGCAACAGTTCAGTTTCCAGACTATAGGAATATGTCTCTCCACAGTAAAGTCTGGTACCAGAAATTCAGAAGGAATTTTTTTCTAAGCACATTCATGAACATTATGCTATGGTTTTCATTTCCCCCACCCAATGCATACAACAGACTTGAAGAGAACAAAAGCATCCCGACAACAAACCCACATCCAACATCAAGATTATTTACAGCTACAGACGTCGCTTGGCTATCTTAAATCTCAAGGAGTGCAAATACACTACTTCTAAGGACAATGGAAAGCTGACAGTATTTTGAGACATTAGGATGTGTTTCTACATGGAAATAAGAGAGACTGAACTTCACTGCAAAAAGAAGAAATGCAGACTTAATGGAGATTTTCAAGTATATTTACTTCCTACGTGCAACTTAAGTTTCAATTCATACATTAAACTGTGGATGCTGCCTCTATGTTGAACTCTTCCATACTCCACTGCTGGCAGTGCCCACCGAGGTCAGCAAAGATAATTTCTTTTGGTTTTCTTCAGGTTTGCCTGAGCTTAAGCAAAGAAGAAAGAAAGCAGGCCTTCCACCAACAGTGTTTCAGCAGAGATACAAAGCTCCTGCTTACTTTTTTTGACATGAGTGGTGTTATTTTCAACTCCACATTGCCACAACCTTAAGCAACGAGCACTGAAAGCATCAGACCTGTATTTTCAGACACAATACTGGCAATGAAGGAGGGACATGAGGTCACCTAACTCCTCGGTTTACACCTTCTTCTAAATGAGTGCTTTTTTGGATCCAAGCAGAAAACTACTGAAAGGCTGTTTCTGTTCCTAACTCTATTATAGCTGCACTCCATCTTCCCACATAAAAATTTTACACGCACACCAAATAACTAGACGGTAATGAATCAACGCAAGCTGCAATTTTCCCCCTCCCCTCTTCACACCAGTAGCATTTCTATTCCAAAGCACGCCATCTTCACAAGACCAGAAGTAATACTGCAAAGGATCTAATCACCCCACACTCCTGCATGTCCCTCTGAAATACGACATGCAGTCAGCAGTCCAACCCGTAAGCCAGCTTGCCTAATGGCTTCATGTTTCATATAGCAATATTCATCATCTCAGCATTCTGCTCTGTTCTCCAAGAAAGGTTTCAAGCCAGTCACACCATATTTTTGTAATTTATTGGAAAAAAGAAGGCTGTTTCAGTTTCTCTTGGTACCTCTTATAAATAGAAGCACAGTGAGATGAGACACATCCATCAACATCACAGACAACCAAAAATTCAGGAACACCTGCAGATCAGTTAGCTTAAGAGTCCTGTAATTCATTGGTGAAGTAATACTTGTACAGGAAGATATCAGGGAAACTGCAAACACTTCACTAAATTTCATGAAAATGAAAGCTGCTATTATCACTCCTACACCCTCTCTGCAGACAGTTTTATAAAAAGAACAGCCTACAAAGGCAGTCAGAGCTAGCTGACACGAGAGGAGACATCTGCAAAAGCTGCTCTGCCAGTGCAGTATATGTCACTTCTCAGAACAAATAGAGTATTTTGTGATATAAAATGATCAAAAGTATTTTTGCTGGTTAAAAAAAATGAACAGAGCATCAGTTACACTTGTACTACTGCACAGGAAAGCATCACAGGCATTACCTTCCCGAGAGGATGCCAGCTTAGACAAACTGCTGCAGCTACAGTACAGGATGCAACTTCTTATGGCTCTGTATTCTCTTAAGTCAGTACATGGATGATCTTGTCAATATGCTTAGATTAAGGAGCTGCTAGAATCAGAGTGCACTGAAAGCACATTTCTACCTGGATAGCAATAGGGAGCAGACAGAATAAGTTAGAAAGCTTGGCCATACTGAGAAAGCCCTTCACAGTATCTTGCAGTAAAATAGTCACACGTAGTTGTGGACATTGGAATTAACACAGTTCAGATGTACTTAAGCAAAAAAAAAAAGAGCCCAGCTGCTATGAACTGAAAGCCCACAACACACTCCTTATCCAACCCTCCTCTGGAAGTTATTTCCTTCTGCAGCTGCATTAAATGAAACAATTCGGCTTTCTGAAGAACTACAAATCAAATAAGTTGCTGGAGGAGACAGTTAACAGTGGGGAGGAAAAGATGATACCTGGAAATGTGTTGTGCACTCTGACCCGCAGCGCTTTCATATTTTATTCTTTTTCCTGTATTATTCACCTGGGGCTTAGTCTGAAGAAAACCACCAAGTTCTTAGAAAGACCTGGTTCTGTTAAAGCGGTTAACGTTCACCCGCACGTCAGAGCAGTCACACAAAGTATCTACTTGGCTGTTCTATTACTCTTGGTGAACATCCCTGCACCTCGTTGTTCAGCGTTTTCAACAGCCTTAAGAAACTGTCTGGACTTGTGGGCTGAAGGTCATTAACATTTCGGAATACTTACAGGTACTGCTTCCAAGTTCTGCAGTAGTCATTATTGCCTGTATTATTCTTAAGCAGTGGCACCTGTTCATAAGGTGTGATCCAGTGAACACTTCCAGGCTTGCCATTATATTCATTTTGCATACAAATACGTTTTGTTTTCTTTCTCTTCAAATCTTCAGAGAAACACGACCAAACACTGACACCAAATCAACCTCCTCTGTTTTGGAAAAGGGAAGTATTACAGATGGTTGTTTCAAATCAAAGGCTTACAGTGAAAGGAGCACAGCAATGTTCAGAGTGACGCACAGCACCGTAATGTTATTAGGTTTGATTGGTGAAAGCTCTTCTTTCCCCTTCAAAATCTGCTGTGTTTTGATGGGCTAACCACGGGGACCCCAGCACCCACATATGTGCAACTGCATCAGCTACTGAGGACTCTGATCATTAGTTACACTACCACACAGTAAGCTGCACTGCAGCGCATCAGTAACACTATTTGCCATCCTTGACTAAGATGCACAAAACCATTTTTTCATGGGAACATTAAAAGTAGGAGCGCCTAGGTGGCAAAAAGACAGGAGAGGATGGTGTTCTGAAAGTTAACTTAGCGGCTCCACTAATTTAAATGGCTCTGAGGTGGCTAGAAAGTCCCTGCAGATAGCAGCTAGTGCTACTCCAATGGACAGAAGAGAGCAAAGCCTTAAGATACGCCTTGTTAAGCAGGCAGTGCCTCTGGGCTGTCCACAGGGTAGCAATTACAGAAGAGCACTGAGTTGTCATGCAGAACCAACTAGAAGTTCTTTCTAGATGGCTGTCATCGGAAGCACAAGCAACCTCCAGAGACTCAAAGGAGCTGGACACAAAAATATATCCCAGAGGGTTCATTTGCAAGAAGTCAAATTGGATGGAGAAAAAAAAAGAGCCCTCCAGTCCTCCACCCACTCCTGTCCTCCACCCGCTCTTCCAGCTTCAATGGCAACAGAGTGCAAAACTGCTTGTTGCTAAAATATTCCCCCCCCTGCATGCATAAAATGTATTTCTTCACCCTCACTTTACGCTGAATAAAAAAGCAGTTCTTAGGATCCAGATCCACAGTTCTTCCCACTAGTCCTGAGTGAAGTGCCAAACAAGGAGCAGTCAACAGAAAAAGCACAAGAAAAAAGCTTATTTCTCAAAATTGCATAGAAAGACAACTTCTCCAGGGTCCCACAACAAGTTAACGCTGGATACAATCTATATCTTTAAATATTTTTATTTTTATATTTTTAAAAACAGCATATAATTTCAATAATACCTTTTACAGCTGATGTTCAGGATTGCATCCTTAACATAACTAGGGCAAGACTGATAAACTGCTGCCCTTTTTCAACCCACAACCCCAAGTCTGAAATGCCAGGTTGGAAAGAACACTTTTTACACTCACATATGGTGTTTTACAGATCTCCTACACAACACGCTTCAGTTTTATTTCACGTTTAAAGAACAGGTTTCACTTGTTTGAACCAATGATAGTTAAGAACTGTTATGTCTATACCAAAACCAAGTATAACAGATGAGCTAGAAAAAAATATTAGAAGAAGAAAGTAACAAAAATGTTCCAAAACTGAATATTTAAAGCATATTCCTGTTTCAATTATTTCGAGCTATCAATGAATAAAACTTAAGTGCAGCTAAGCTAGCTTCAATTGCAAAAAGTCATTTATTCTTAATGCAAAATAGAAAAAAACCCACACACATATACCCCACAGAACAACAAATCATTTTTCTTGATTTCACACAAGTATAAACAGATGTTTGAATAGAATTTTTTTAATATACGAAAAGTCAGAAACCATTTCTAACGTGTGCCATTTCAGTATCATGTTGTTATTACTGGGAACTTCATTTTTTAATAAAAGGCAAATGTAATCCACTGAGACTATTGATTGAACAGAATCTTCGTAAGTAATAAGCCAAAAAATAATAATAACTCCAGTGTGGGCTTGCTTTCTTTTTAATTTATCATGCAAATAGATGTCAGCGCAATCGCCACCTCATCCTTCAGATTTTGATACTGCATGGGATCTGCAAGAGAAGCATTTCTTGAGGCTGGGGAAGGCATCTCCATAAGCAGCAAGTACAATTTAGTGATTATGACAGACTGAATTCCTCTTTATCCCTGAAGCGTTTTCTCTTACATTGTTCATTACCAAAGCGAATAGCTTCAGAATTTTATAAAGCTGAATCCTGGCAGCACAAAGGGATCAGAAATAGAGACCCTCACAAAGAAAAGACTGCAGCTGAAGAGAATAGGAAGAGCAGAGAATAAGCAGTAGAATGAGAGGACGGAAAAAACTCCCAGTCGGTACCAACTGTGAGACTCTAAGAGACGTTTTTCCTTTACCTGGCTGTCTATCAGGTCATTATCTCGCCCCTACCTGGAAGTTTCTCACTCTATTTTCTCCATCTACCTTGGATCAAAATGCAATCTTCGGACTTGCAGGCGGCCTCATTTCTATATTCATATTTTTGTAATTGTAGGAAAACATCTTTATGTTCTTAACAGTTCTTCTGAGAAGATTAAGTGAACTGGTGAATTAATTCCCTGGCAATTTCTTCTTAATATTCCAAAAGTAGGGAACTCATGAGTGAGTTAACTCAGAGTGTTCGGAGAGTACATAAATGTACTTCCCAAGCTAGCGGGCTCATAACTCAAGCTTTCTCATTCACTCACAAATGCAGCCTCACCAGGTTTTGCAGGTATTCTTTAAGCAGGTCTTTTGTGACTTTCCACCAAAGCAGCTGCAATGCAGATCTCTCACGAGCCATACAGTCAGACCTGGAGTTTGCTCAAATGACTCAACCTCAGCGTCCTGCTGCCAAACACCACGGTGTGGCCTGCAGTTCTGCCACTGGCTGCAGTAACAGCTCCTGTACAGAACAACCAGCTCTTGTTCCTCCAGCTCTACTTACAGTCACTACTTCATCTTCTGGAAACAAATCACACATCTATCTTAAGGTAATTCATTCTGACATTTTAGAGAGCATTTAGATACGAAACTAAGATACGAAGTGAATGAAGTAAATGCATAAAACATCATTTTCAACACACATCACCTGGCCTCTCACCTCACTTTAGAGCTGCCAGGTCTACTCATTAATCTGAGGACAGAATTGCTCATTTCTGCCTGCAGTCTTACTGCAGTGGTTTCAAGGCCAGCTTCCAACAGACACCAGACAGCCTGAAAAGATGCTTACCAGCCTTCTGCATTTTACAGCTGGAAAACAAGGCATAGGAGTTATTAATAAGGTTTGAGTGTTTGTTGCTGGTGTTGTTTTGTCTTAATTGTAGGTCCCTGTTATTTTACAGGTTTAGCAATCAGGAAAAGGAAAAAAATATAAAGCAGACTCTCCCCACCTACTGTGGTGAATATTTAAGAGTGAGAAATAAAAAGTAAAGCTCTAAAAACATTCAAGCTCATCACCCTCTGCAGACTGTATGGAAAAGGGAGCAGGAGCAGCTCACACGTAGCTGAGTCCCTAGCCCTCACTGTCAAAAGGGCACTTGTTTTTAATCTCATGTTTTATTTAAACACTGAATGCAAAATTGATAACATAACCAGCAGGGCAACAAGAAGGTTAGAAACAGGGTGAACGTACAGAACTATTTTGTTTGCAGTACATTCTTAACAAATGCCACAACGTTTGCTGGAGTAAATTTAAATCAGTCCGGTCAGCACTTCAACCTGTAACAGCTAAGAGAAGCTTTACGTTCACTAAGCTGCTTCCATAAGTCTCTTTCAAACAGTGCTACACGCTAAGAATGAGGTTGTCGAATAGCAACAACTAAATTCACAGATTTGGTTTCTTGAAACCTGTTCAAGGCAACAGATTGGAAAGTCTATTAAAAGTAAATAGAAAGTACTCAACACAAATCAAGTCCATTATAAAAAAATCACAAAGCAGCCAGTTACAGGGACCTGAAGTTCACAAGAAGTTCCACAATTGTGGACGGTCCTGATTTTCAAACACGAGCTTATGGCACATGGAAGAACAAAACAATACGAAAGCAAGTCAAAGGGCCAAACAGTCACTATAGAGTGCAAGTCAGTCATTATAACACACTGACTCAAACAGGAGGAGTTACAGGTCATCAGACTCTGGAAGTACATAGGATTAAATGCAAAAAAAAAAAAAAAGAAAAAGAAAAAGAATTAGTAACCAAGATGACTTGGCAGCAGGGCTTTTGCTTAGATAAACATCTTTAATTTTGACTTAAATTACAGCTAACTTCCAAATTCCTTAGAGCAATACCTATTCCTCAAGAGCACTTAGGAGCACTGATTGCCTCAAGTAGTCACACCAGAAGCACAGAAGTTCGGTCAGCACTGCATGAGCAGAACAGCACAAGCTTGAATGACTAAGCAGTGCTGGGCGAGAAATGAGCTCAGCGTTGAAGACCTTGCACTGAACTCCAGCCACCACAAAAGCAGTTGTTTCGTCAAAAGCATGTGTTGCACTTCTATCCCACATCTTCACCGCCCTCAGAATTACCACACTCTCTCAGAAGACTAGTTGAAAAGAATGCCTTTTGTTTGTACACGGGGGGGAGGAAAAACCTCTCCCTACCCTAGAATTAGCAAAAAGCCTTATTCATTTCATGACCTCGGGCTTTGTATTCTCATCTCCTCCTAGATGGCAAAGACAAAGCGATGTTGGTTCAAGACCATGCCCCTAAATGCTTGGTGGAAGTACACAGAACGGCTGAGCATTTCTCCCACATACATACATATTCCAGTCTAAAATAAAGTCATTATGACCTTCCAGTACTTAAAGGGAGCTTACAGATAGAAGGGAAAACAACTTTTTTTTACACTGTCTGGTGGAGATAGGATAAGGGGGGGATGTTTGAACTAAAAGAAGGGAGATGTAGACATAAGGAAGAAATTCTTTCCTCAGAGGACAGTGAGGCCCTGGCACAGTTGCCCAGAGAGCTGTGGGTGCCCCATCTCTGCAGGTGCTCAAGGCTGGATGGGACCCTGGGCAGCCTGAGCTGGTGGGAGGCAGCCCTGTTGGCAGCAGGAGTTGGGGCTGGGTGGGTTTTGAGGTCCACACCAGCCCAAACCATTCTATGGTTCAGCGGTCTGAAACCCCACATGGGAAATGAGCCCTGTCAAACAGGACAGAGTCCAAGTTGCTATGCCCCCCACACCCCAACCCACACACAGACACCGTTCACAGTTGTAATGCTTTCCAATAAAGCAGTTAGCATCTTCTGCAGTTCAATCACTGATGCGGACACCAAGAGACGATGAAAAAACAGTACTGTTATTGGAAGTGAAGCAATATAAGCCACAGGCAGCAGAGCCTGAAATCTGCAGAGCTGAGGAACTGCGCTTCACTGTGGAAAAATACTTTCTGTACAGTTCCTCACAGGAAGGAGCAGGGAGAGGACATGCCAGAAACCCACAACAAGTAGCATTTTTGGAATAAAGCACTTCCTGACCTTTGCTTCCAGATAAATCTGAAACAAGGCGTCTATAAATAGAAGAAATCAGAAAGAAATCAAGTAAGGTATCGTATAATGCTTGTACAAAGTGGGATTTTTATTTTTCTTTTAAAAATCAGATACCGTTTTCCCAAAGCAATGCAGTGTGGCAGTAGCCTGTCTTACCAGCATAAGGTGATGGCACGGCTACTTCTTCATCTCCCACCTCTATTTACAACAAACTGATTTAGAATCATCTTTTGCTACTCTCAGTAAATTAAATGCAAGCCTTTCCACACGCTCATGCAACTCACAAGGCACTCTCATGCCCATCCTACAACATCAACAGCACCTAATGCATTATAGTATAGTTTCAGAATTTAATACGTGCATCTCAATTTTGCTGTCCTTTCACACATTCAGCAGAGCTGCCAAGATCAAGCTGCCCATTTCTTACTGCAAACTGAGAGCACCCTGGAACAGCCAGGGTAGGCATTAATTCATTACATGTAGTTTACAAAGTCATCTTGGGAACTGCATTTTAGCAGCTGCAGAGGTGTCGGCTGCATGCTGGCCTGTCAAACTGTGACAGGCACCTTCTAAAAATATACAACTGTGTAAGGGGGAGCAAGCATCATGAAGCTATCACCAAGATTGCTTTTTTGAGGAACAAAATAGAATGAAAAATACGCAATAAACCAAGATGCCTTATGAAACTAGCTATGGTTTACTGCAGTACTACTTCACCTAAGAACTATTTCTGAAGGCCAGGGCAGCCATTAGAGCACCTGTTCCAAACAAATCCCCTTTGTTTAAGAGACGTGTAAGGGAACTCCTGTGCTAAGATGTGGGCCAATGTCAACAGCGAGCCTTCCTGGGTTTATTTAGGTTGTGTCTCTGCAAACCGTGCTACTTTCGTCACAGCTGAATGTTCATTTACCATCCAGCTAAGACAGGCTGCACAAAGAGTTGTTTTTCCTTTTTTTACTTTTCTTTTACATTCACATGGAATATTCACTCGCACAAGAACGCCAGACCTTAAAAAGCAAACTTAGTTCATCAACCCTACACAGTTCAAGGTTTCATGTACGCCAATTCAAATGAGGATGTACTGAGGGTATTTCTACATTTCTTCTACAAGTGGACAATATTTTCTATGATATACACTGCAGAGTACTTTGTAAGTAAAGAGGAATTTCCTTCCTGCTCTGAAATTAATATGCATGAATGAAAGCATTAGCTAAGACTACCTGAGTGTTTCTCTAAGTGCTCTAATAAGAAAAATACAGGAGGTGGTTACTTCAAGGTACAGAATTAAAACCACCAGCAGGGGTATAAAAAGGGAAAAAATAGAAGCCACTGAATTATCAGGACAGATATTAAACCGCAGCAGCAGCAGGTGAGGTACAGTAAGAGAAGGGAGAAATGGATAAAGGATTCACTTTCCACCTGGGCATTCAGAAATATAGCATCTTCCCATGCAGACCAGTAGCACATACTGCTGCAAATCTCAAGGTTCTCCGCTCCAGTCACTGAACACTGCTTTATAAAGCTAACAAAGCATTCTGTACACCAGCACATCATACACATAACCACTATTTTCCAGAAATATCCAGTTGTCTAGATATCGGTCAGCTTCTGAACAGAGACTTTACTAAGAGTTATCCTACATAAAAGCCTTACAAGCTCCTTCAAGAGGATTTAGGAGCAATGGAGACCAGCTATTCATCAGTGCCGTATCTAGCAGAACAAGAGCTAGCAGCACTAAAACAGACGGCTGCCTCAGACACAGCAGAGATGCAATAAACTCCCCTCCTCCCCCCTCTGAAAACCTCTGCACCAATTACTCTTTCCTCGGCGTTGTTGCCTCAAATCATTTTTAACAGCCGAGCTTGAGCTGTGTTGCCATCTGATAGTCAACGAGCAGCCTGTGACCAAGGAGCAGGCATCATTCAAGTAAATCATCACAAATTAAAATGAGACATCAGCTGAAATTAGCATTTCCCAGCTGCCACAGAGCAGTGCAACAAGGCTGGAAACACCTTTACCCTCGCTACAGCCCTCCTGGTCAGCATGCTGCTCCACACCTGCATCACGCAGGAAGAGATGCTCGGTTCTCAGAACAGGGTGCTCACAGACAGGTTTGACACATCATCTAGTAGTGTATAGACATCAACAGAGAAGATGAAATGTAACTCAGGTGCCTTCATAATTACCTTTCCATAGTTTAGAGTGAAAACTGCTTTACTTGGTCCTTTACTGACTACTCACTACCTCTGTAGCTGAGAACAGAAAATACTTACCCACTGCATCAATAAAAAAAGAATTTAATAAATCAGAGCACATAACTGGCACTTATAACAAACTGGTGCAAAATCTCATTTCTTGTTCCATTGACCATCCTCCATAAACTATAACTCCCATATTTTTTCTAGATACATTTGCTGCTTACTCCTTTGAGATTACAGCCAGAGAGGAAACAATCCAATCAAACTGAGCTTCTCTATACCCTCAACCTGTATTTTATCCACAAGCTAAATGAATATTTTACAAAGGCACAGTACTAATGTAGCTTCAATCAATGAGCCATTTACAGCTGCCAGCAGGGAAGTGGCCATTCATTAGCCACCCTCATCAGGAAATCACAACTCAGGTCAAGACCAACTGGGTCACCGCAGCTTTTGGCATCCAAATGGAATTGGAAGAAGCTTCACAACATAAAACATCTTGGCAACACAGTACACTTCAGGGCACCAGGCATCCAAAACAGCAGAGCCACCAAGGGCCACCATACGTCAACACGACAAAAGGCCACGATGCCAAAATGCTGACATAGCTACATAAATAAGACTGCTCCTTCCCCACCTTCCTGCAAACTGGTGTGGGCAACATGCCCTGTGCACACCAATGAGGGCACTCACAGTGCCTGCAGGGACACTGACAGTGGGTACAGAGATCTGCAACAGCATGTGGCCAAGGCACACTCTATCCACTCACAATATAGCTAAATATTTACTGCTGTGTATTCTGATACTCCTTCTGACAAAGCCGAAGCCAATACAGCCATTTGAGTTCCTGCTGGCTGCCCACAGGACTGCAAGGCGCTTCTGACCTTGGCGAGATTAAATATTTTGGGACGATGTTCTGTGCAGGTGAAGGAACAGTTTCCTAACAGGATGAAGCACTCATCTCAAAGGCAAAACAGAAACACCACAGGGTCTGTATTGTAGGTATGCCCCATCAGATAAGAAACAGAGAAGCGTGCATTGTCACTCAACACCATACCAACAACAGCAGGTTCCCTTTACACCTTCATTTCCTTCAGAAAGAGCCCTCAGCATCCATTTCTCGGCTGAGAAACAACAGAGCAATGCAATTGCAGACAGGACTCAGTATTAGGCACACAAAGCCTATCAGTCATTAGCATGTTACTCACTCAATACAATGTACACAAAGATAGTGCTGCTAGCTGAGTTTCTTACCATTGCTATACAGTAACAAGGAACAAACACCTACAAAACAAAGTTCTCACAAAGGTTTCCCCTGAAGCTAATCTCCAGCACAGCATATAAAGACAGAAGAGCTCTCTTCTCAAGACCTACCTTGCACATATGCATCATTAGTTCCAGAAACATTCTGATTTTAGAATCACAGAAGCGTTTCAGTTGGAAGTGACCCTTAAAGGCCATCTAGTCCAACCCCCCGCAATGATCAGGGACGTCTACAGCCACATCAGGTGCTCAGAGCCCCAGCCAGCCCGACCTTGGATGTCTCCAAGGATGGGGCATTCACCACCTCTCTGAGCAGCTAGGAATTGCAGCAAGAATAAATACTCCTACAATATTCCTTTTTTTTTTAATACACCTTAAGAAAGTGTTTGAAAACAGAGCACTGGTCAATTTGCAGAGGTTACACTGCTCAGAGGTTCCTACACAAAGCCGTAAGCATTTACTCTCCACCTTGTAACACAAGCCTTCACACTTGCAGTTGCACCAACACCAACATTTGGAGCCATAATCTAAACCACACTATTGCACCACCAGGTCTCAGTAAGAAAAAGCCACACTCCACCTCTTGAAGTAAGTCACTTCTCTTTTGTTCAGCTAACAAGGTTGAATCACTTATCCTGTTTATATTCTGGCCTCACAAACAGGCAGATCAGCACAAATGAGGAAGCAGAAGACATCCCATGAGAAACAAAGCCCCTAAACAAGATTATCCACTAGAAAAAAAACAATGCACCAGTAAAGATTCCGCCTCCTGGTTAAGTAAACCCAATCTCAAACAGAAGGATCTTCCAGCTGTATTGGTGGTACAGCCTTCACTTCCATCAAGTGCATACAAACCACAGTTGCATAACATACTACCTCACTTCCCTACATTTTTGGGGTTTGGTGTTTGTTTTGTTTTGTTCTGGGGGGGAGGGGGACTGTTATTTAATAAGACATGAAGTCTGAACGACTATTCAAACAGAAAAGGCTACCAGAAGTTTCCCAATCAACTACAGAACAAGTAAAATACAGATAGAGACACGAATATCCTTAAAAAAATAAGGCAAAAACATGAAATCTTTTTATCCAGAAAAATATTAACATAGAAAAACTCCTTTGCTTTATCAGTGATTAAAAAAGGCACTTTTTTCTTTCCCCCTGGGACTACTGAAATATTTGAAGTTGATCTTTTTCCTCCAGTGTTTTAATGATATATATATACTGCTCATTATTGTTAGTCAGAATCCTTCAGAACTGCTGAAAACCAGATATTAAATCACTTTTATTCAGGCCAGACAATGGAGAGGCACACAAAGGAATATATCTACAGATATATGTGCATAACAGAGCTGCACGGAGACTAAACAGCTTATTCTCAACTCCGAAAACAAAGCCGTAAGAAAAGCTCTGCGACAGAGCTCCTTTCTCTCCTTGCTTTCAAGAGAAGTGCAGAACTCCCCGAAGTTCAGAAGCAGCAAAGTGGAGCACCACTTCCATTTTGAGACTTTCTAAAATGCATCCTTTCACACCAAATATATCCAGCAAATTAAATCTGCAACGCTGGCGGCAGTGAGCGGCGTGCAGGCCAGGCTGCCTCTCACAAAGGCTCTTTGTGGAGCTATCTTTCTGCCAGCGCTCCTTTTGAATTCCCAAACAATACCTTGCAAAAATTAGATCTCCTACTGTGGGAAAGTTCCCAAGACACAAGCCAAAATACATTTTCTCATGAAGCTCTCCATGAGGAAGTCAGAATTCTTGCACCATCCGCTCAGTGTACATATGGTTGTTCTCGAAACACAGCAATCGATCAAGTAGCAGCATCTTGATTTAAGGGAAAAAAAAGCCATCAAAATCAAATTGGGGATTCATCAGAATGAATTAGTAGCGATCACCTGTTAATAATTTGAGTAAGAACAAAGACTTTTATTTTTTTCAGTTCCAGAACTTTAAAAGGAGCTGTTTTTTAAAACACCTAACAGCAATTACAGTGGAGATTAGCTACAATACAACACATCTTCTGAGAAAACATTTTAATCTTTTTTCTCTTCTCCTCCACAGGTACAAAGTGTGAACAACCTGACAGACCGTGGAACAATGTCCCTCCCTCCTGAGGGGGAAAACATGATTTTGGGCAAATACTTGTACCCTACTTATCTGTTGCTGCTTCTATGGCAAGAACAAACTATGCCCCTTCTGCCTCTGCTGCTGAACTCATAGGTTTGCTTCTAAGCAGCTTCAGCATTCATTGTGCCCACTGCTACAGTTACACTGGGAATTCCCAAGTTCAAGTTCCCAGTTGGCTTGGATTTGTACAGCTACCCCAGCCACGACCTGCTGCTGCAATGAGAAAGCAGGCACGTGTTCAGGATAAGGCTTCAAATCAGCTGTTTCTGCTCTGCAGATAAAGGTGCTCTCATTGCAACCAGGGTTCTGCAGGCAGTGGCGAAGCTCAGTGCTGCACAGCACAGAAATCTGCACATGCACAGAGCAATGGCACTGCTATGGGGGAGGATTAATGAAAAAGAATTGAAAAAATTCAAACTTCTACATTCTTATCATTGTCAGAACTCTCAGCAACAAAGCTGTGAACACCTATGGAAAATTCCTTCAAAAAGGCCTGGAAATAAAGGGATTTTCTGCAAGAACGTGCAGACAACTGAGCAGTGCATTACAACACAAGTCTTCAGCTTCAGGAAGCGCATGGAAATTTATGGTGGAAGTTCTGAATCAGACATTCCTGAACTTTTCTGACAGCCCGAGATGAGTGAGGTCGCAGGAAAGAATGCAACTGGGCAAGGGCTTGCAGTTTGGGTTACCAGGCACAAGAAGGCCCATGGGCAGAGTTGTTTGTTCAGTAGGATATTCTGTCGCAAAATATTCTGTAGCTCAAGGGTAAGCAGCAAGAGAAAAAGTGCACTTCTACCTCAGAGGGATTCCCTAACTTACTTCCCTACCGAAAACATCACTTGCTCCGTCAGGTAAAGGCCTCGCTTCTTTTCACTTTGTTTTTTACATTCTCCCAGTTACAGGATGAAATGTGACAAGAAAAATAACTACAGCCAAGGCACATCTGTGTCCTAACTTCTTCCCGCTATCTGCATCCATCTTCCTAGTTATGGCAGAATCACAGAACATCCTGAGTTGAAAGGGATCCCCAAGGGTCATCAAGTCCAACCCCGGCTTCACACAGACCACCCAAAACCCAAACCTTACGCCCAACAATGGTATCAAGAGCAGTATCCAAATAGCCATTGAACTCCAGCATCTCGGGGCCATGCCTGCTGCTCTGGGCAGCCCGTTCCATGCCCACCACCTTCTGCTGAAGAACCTATTCCTAACCCCCAGCTGCCCCTGCCCTGACAAGGCTCCATGCCATTCCCTTGGGCCCTGCTGCTGTCACAGAATGCTGCCCTCAGTGCTGCACCCGCAATCAGCTCTCCCCTCGGCTCCTCTGCCCTAGGCTGAACACACCAAAGTGATTTAGGTTCAGACCCAGACAGTGCCACTTCAGACACCATTCTGAGGATGCTAACAAATATCCCCTCTTGCATTTGGCACATTCACACACATGAATCTATCCCCTTGCATCGGACTTGCACATGGAGCACTTATCTGCTGTGACCCCATTGTTCATTTGCTAAGAGACCATTACAGTATGAAGGAAATGTCCATTTCTGGCTTATCTTCATATTGCACACAAACACACTGTCAGAGGATACAAGTTAAAAATAACGCCACTGAAGAACAAGTTGAAAGATTATCTGGAAAAAGCCAAGGTGCATCCTATAATTAAACCATTGTTCCTCCCAGGCACTGGAAGTGGGAACATCTGCCCAGCAGTGGCATCCTGCTCTGGTGCCTTCTGACACATGACAACATGCCAGCACTGAGCCCAGGGCACCAGCAGAGCTTCCCTCGCCTGCTGGTGCCATCATCCCCCTGTGGCTTCTTACTGCCGGACCAAAGCACATCAACTGCTTCCAGAAGGAAACTTGAAGCACCAAAAGTATATCTAAAGCCTACATACACTGAAACAGCCCTTCCTGCAGACGTCAATGTGCAGCATGCCAACAGTGAGCCAGTATGTGGAGCTTCTGAAGTAAGGAGCTCCTCGCGTACCACGCCATGCAACTGAGCTGCCAGGGCAGAGTGGGATTAGTGCTGGTTCTCCTATTGCAAAGCAAAAGGAGCCCTGTTTTGGGTTTGCGGGTTTTTTTTTAGGTTAAACTCCTCCAGAACAGAACTGCATGCTCTCTGAGGTGGTCTATGAAGCTAATAGGAAATGGTTTTGATAGGACTGAAATTTTATAGCTTTAATATAAGATGACATTTGGAGGGAAAAAAAACTAGACTGTTATTAGTCATAGCTCAAGGGCATAAAACCATTTGTAATTTATGAACATTTAGAATTTAGATTCCCCCAAGTAGTTAAATTAACTTCGCAGTTCAAGTCTTCAAAGAGAAAATGAATAGTTTAATAAAGCAGTTCAAGAGGAGAGCTCTGTTACACAACAGACATGCTGAAGTGCAGGCTATGTACGTTTCCATTTTGTCTTCATTTAGGGTTCTAGTCAATGGAGTGTTGAGCTGTAATATGTAGAACACAAAGAAACTTTTAAACACGGACACACAGAAGACGTATGGTGCTAAGAACTTCCCAAAGCAGGTGCAGAATTGTTTGCCTTCCAAAAACAAAATAAAAAAAAGCCCTCTCCAATCATCACCAATGAGGTTTTTGCACTACATGTGCTCATGCAGTTTAGTTTGCTTTCTCCAACGGATTACACCAGCTCCAATAGTCACTGAAGCCGTACCTACACTTGAGTGCTCACTGTGCTGCTGTCACTCCGCTCTTTGCTGTGAGCCTGCGGTGAAGACGCTTCACTAAATTGGTGCAGGGCAGAGTAGTAATGTCAGATGCAAATTCACATCTCCCTAATCTGGGAGAAGCTGAGCCCAATGAGTTGGTTAACACGAGCACGCAGCGAACACGATACTAACACTGCTGTCATGTTATTTCCTGTACTGACATGAAGACGATAAATATATTTTCTCTTCCCAACACTCTGTCAGCTCCCAATGACTTGGCCTAATGAGTTCCCAAAAGCTAAAAATAAGCATCTCCAGTAGACAGCCGGAGAAACAAAAACACAGGCAGAGGAAAACAGGGACAGAAAAGTCACTTTCTGGGAACAAGAAAAAACAAAGTCCTTGCGTCTTCATACAGAAACAACTTCTGTTTGTTTGCTTTTCATTTCACTTGATAATTGCATTACAGAGATATGTGCATTACAGAGATATCGCTCATAGCTACATTTCTTTCAGATTCCAATAGCACTGTAAGATAAAGCTGAGACTACTTCCAGAGTGGAAAACAAACACTACAGACTGGTCAACAGCATGACTGTGGACAGCGGGTCTGATGGAGCAGAGGGCCCTCTCCCCACCATATCACTCCCACCAGCAGCACTGGGTAAGCATGCCTGAGCCCCAGCTCCCAGCACCCCCAGTGCTCAAACAGGCTGCCCAAAGAAGTTACAGATGCCCCATCCCCAGTGGGCAGCCTGATCTGGTGGGTGGCAGCCCTACTCACAGCAGGAGGTTGGAGTTCCATATCTTTAAGGTTTCTCCCAACCTAAGCCATACTGTGATTCTGATGACACACTCTATTTCCCACCAGCCTGGTCTATTTGTGGCTTATTTTGGCCAGTCAGCTCTGTGGATTTCAGGGTGGGTTTCTTTTCCTGTGGCAACTGCCACAGCACGCTTTCAGTCTGCTGATTCTTGAAGTTTTAGCACATTAATGCAGCCCTGGTGTTCCCAATTTAGCTCTGTGCCCTTCACACTGGCTTTATCCCCGCTTTCCAGCTGATTTCCTCGCTGCACCAGTTCCTACTTGTTCACTGCTCTTTTCAGCCACCCCTTGCAGAGAGCACAGCCTGGCAGGGCCAAGGCTCCAGCCTCACCTGGCACAGGCTCACAGCTGTCACGGGGAAGGGCTGGCTCCCCACGCTCAGCCTGGTGGCCCCACGACCTGACTGACTGGTTCCTGAGCAACTGGTGGTGTCACTCCCCACCGGCAGCCGGCCACCACTCCACAACCACCTCTGGGGCAAGCACCAAACCAAGGCTCCCACCCTGGAACTGTCCCAGTGCGGGGGCCTGGCTGCCAGAGCACCACACTTCCAGCGGGTGCCACGGGATCCCTCCTGCACTGAGCTAAGGGACATTTGGAAAGGTCAATCAAGGACAAAGGAACCACTTCAGCTCCAAAAAAAAAAAAAAAAAAAAAAAAAAAAAAACACATTCCAGAAGTAGGCTAAAAAAAATAAGGGGGAGACTAGAAGATGCATAAAGAAGACAGGTTAACGTAATGTCCATACGGCCGGCGTGTTTTTCCATGGGAGCTTTTGTTTTCTCACACATATTCCACCAGCACAGGGATAAAAATAACACGACCACAATGACGTCTCTCTAGCAAGAGGAATGACTTATGGATGCAGGCCGAAAGTTAAGGTTTCCTCTTTGCCCCCAATTTGAAACCGTTGCCAACCAATCAGAGACTCGCCAAAATGATCAGTAAAAACATCCCTTGCTAAAAACCGGAGTGCAACGGGCTCCCAGGGCGCGGGGAAAATAGGGCAGATGGCACCGCAACTCGCAGCAAAGTAACTCCGCTAACCTCGGTGCACGGCGATGGGGGGATCGGCGCAAAGCTCATTAGCCCGCAGACAGCTGGCAACAGCACCCGTCCGGGAGCAGCGGGAGCTCACGGCGGGGTGCTGGCTTCCCAGCTCGCCCCGGCAGCGCCCGTCTCCCGCTATGGGGCTCAGCATCGGCTCCCGCCCCGCCGGAAACCCACCCTGGTGCCCCAAACCGGGCAGCGGGAAGAAACTTGCACGCCTTCTCCTCTTCCCTCCACTCCGTTCCGCTCCCCAGCTACAGACCCGCTCCCCAGCTACAGACCCGCGCCCCAACACCCTCGTCCGCCAGCGGGCCCCCCGCCCGCCTCCACGCCCGCCCGGAGAAGGGGCCGCCTACCTGGGGGCTCCGCTCCGCCGGGTTCTTCATCACCGCCTGGCGGAAGCTATTATCCACGTAGGACGCCATCGCGCCTCGCTCCGCCGGCGCGGCGGCCGCTCCCGCCTGGCTCGGAAGGGCGGGACGGCAGAGAGGAGGGCCGGCAGCGGCCTGGAGCGGCGGTCCGGGGCGAGTGGAGGGAGGCGGCGCGGGCACCCCGGCGGCGCTTCGGCTCAGCAGCGCCGCCGCCCGGATTTAGGCCGCGGCCGAGCCCCGGAGACGCGGGGGCTCCCGGCGGGCCGGAGGCGCCCGGCGGAGGCGGCTGCGCGCTCCCGCTCTACCCGGCGCTGCGCCTCCCGCCGGCTCGCTCCGCCGCCTCCCATCCAAGCTGCTAGGGGCTCCGCGCCCGTCTCGGCGACGGGGAAGTTGCTGGCTCGGGGAGGCGGGGCCGGGGCGGGGCGGAGCGGGGCGGGGCGGGGCGGACCGCAGGGGGCCGCGGGCGGCGGGGGGCTGCAGCCTCAGCGCGGCGCTTTGTGCGTGCTGCCGGTCCCGGCAACGACGGGTGTAGCCGTGTGCTGTCCCGGACAAGCAGCTCCTGAGCGCAGCTGGCAGGGTCGGCGCCCGGGCCCGAGCTGGATTGCGCCGAAACAGGGCTGAGCTCAGCCCGGCTGCACGCCAGTCAGCCTGGGAAGCCAGCCCCGAGAGTCCACGTCCGTCGTTTGATAGGCTGAAATCCTAAAAAGGAGGGCTCGATAGTCCCGAGGGATGTGCGGCACGAGAGCCAACGTTCTTCCAAGAGGCGTCTGGGTGAGGCGGACAGCAGCTTTGGCGGGGCCACCTGTTGCCATTCCTCCAATCACAGAATCATAGAATGGCCAGGGTTGGAAGGGACCTCAGGGATCATGAAGCTCCAACCCCCTGCCACAAGCAGGGCCACCAACCTCCACATGTCATACGAGACCAGACTGCCCAGAGCCCCATCCAATCTGGCCTTGAACACCTCCAGGGATGGACGGGGCATCCGCAGCCTCTCTGGGCAGCTGTTCCAGCACCTCACCACTCTCTCTGTAAAGAACTTCTCCCTGACATCCAACCTAAATCTCCCCTCCCTCAACTTCAAACCATTTCCCCTTGTCCTGCTGTTATCTACCCTTTCAAAGAGTTGATTCCCTTCCTGTTTGTAGGCTCCCTTTAGGTACTGAAGGCTGCAATGAGGTCACCCAGCAGCCTTCTTTTCTCCAGGCTGAACAAGCCCAGCTCCCTCAGCCTGTCTTCGTAGGGGAGGTGCTCCAGTCCCCTGATCATCTTAATGCCCTCTTCTGTACCCTCTCCAACAGCTCCCTGTCTTTCTTGTACTGGGGGCTCCAGACCTGGATGCAGTGCTGCAGATGGGGCCTCACAAGAGTAGAGTAGAGGGGGACAATCACCTCCCTGTCCCTGCTGTCCACCCTTCTTTTGATGGAGCAAGAGGGGTGGCCAGCAGGGACAGGGAAGTGGTTGTCCCCCACTGACCCCTATTAACACACCAGCTGTCCCCACACAGACAAGAAGGAAACCAAGGAAGAGAGCACTGTGGCACCAAACCAGCACCTTTTGGGGCTGCCAAGCGGCCCTTTCCTCTCACCTAAGCATGGTCAATAAAGGGCAGTGATCTCGTCTCTTGGCCAGTACTGTTTGTTACTTGACATGAACACGTCACGAAAACAGCCCCGCCACACTAAGCGTGGAACTGCTATTAAGGTGTCATTACTGGCAGTGTAAAACTATTGCTGTGTTTGCTTTCATAAGCAGTGTCTACCTTTCACTGATACCTATCACCCAATGTAAATAATACTGGCATTAGGAAATCTGATTGGATTGATTTTCACTCACTGACGTAGATTTACATTTGATCAGAAGAAATGTCTTGTAATGTTTATTTTTATTTCCGTATTTGTGAAAATTATGGACATCAATATGAAGAATGTTTTTTTTTTTCCTTACGTGTCTCAGGAGACAAAATCTTACACATTTAGACACAGATGACCCTCCTACTGGCCATGTCTTCAAACAGTATTCTTTTAAACCTCTTGAAATGTAGTTCATCGACAAAGATAACTCTTTGTGCTAATCCTACTCACACACGTCAGCAAAATACTGTTGCACCTAATACTGATCATTCTGGGCAGACCACAGGACTTAAATAGAGCTCCACATCCCAGCCATATTTTGCTAGTGGTTGCTAACTAGTAGTTCTTAATTCACTTTTTAACTAACAGACTGAAAATATAATGCCCTTTGCCCTGAAAAACAAAAATAAATAAATAGCAGTTTTAAATATTCCTCATATTCATCATCAGAGAGTATCATTTCTTCAAATTAGCCAAGCCTGCAGCTACATGAAAGTGCCAGCTTTTCTGGAGCTCACCTTACCAACCCAGAGCGCTAAGATTTCCTTTTTTTGTGGGGCATATGTATATGCTGAGTGCCACAGGAATGCAAGGAATGCTCTCCTGGGCTCTTCTCCTTCATCACTTCAGGGCACTGAATATCTCCTGTTACAGACGAGCTTGCCTGACGTGTTCCTATCTCTAAATCAAAACATAGCTACCCACTCCATTTTAATATGCAATTAGTTTTAATTCCAGACCTATTACCTTTAACAGCATAAAGTGAAGTGTTTCACTGCGATTAATTTCTGTTGTGCTATCTGCTAGTAGAGTACCTGTGATTCACAATGATACTCAGCCTCAGCTGACGCGATTTTGGGTGCTCTGATTCTGCTCTGATTCGCGTAACAAACCTTGATGGCTATCAGTGTATGTCAGAGGCCCATCACATGCCACAGACTTGTTAGACATGACAAGGAATGAAAGCTAGAAAATTACATTCAGATACATTCAACACTTTTTCAGAAGCATTTAAGAACATGTTGTACCTGCTTACTTTCTTTAGCTTTCTGTAAGCAACACAGTATTATGTAAATGCTTCTCATTTTTTGTGTTCTCTATGGTGGATACGAGTCTGCCCTGCATGATGTTTGGTTTTTTGCCAATATTGTAGTAGCTCTTGCATCTGAATAGGAAAAAATACCAAATAATCATTTAGGCTAAGCCCTGCTTGTCATGCAAACATTGGTGAGGTACAATTTACAATGTCACATATGTTTTTGCAGCCTTCACGTTCATTCTTTCCCATTTTCTGTCTTAAACAGTAGATCAGTGTTTTGCAGTACACACGTGTATCAGGATTGCCATTCCTTTTGCATTTCTTTTTTAGTTAAATATACATACAGCATATATATGTAAATATATAAATGTATACACACCATATAATTTCAGTAAGATATGTACCATCAGTGAGGATACAAACCCATGGATATCCTTTCATCTTCTTTCTCTGGGTAAATTGTCTTATTTTCTTAAATTTTCTTTTATCATCTGAAGACTGTGTGGCAGCTATAGCAAATTCACACGGATGAGTTCTGGTATGCAGAACTTCCCGTTTCCTTCCCATCTTACACCTGGCAGCTTCTCTACAGTCCTAAGAAGTTCCTTTCATAACCATTTGTGTAGATGGAATGCAAAGGTGTCCATCTGATGGACCACTCCATGCCTGACACTGAGAACGAGAGCTGTTCCTATTGGACTGAGTAGAATCCAATTTTATTGGATTTTAAGTCAAGGATGGCTGATCTCTACTACCAGGGGAAGACCAGGCTCCTTTGAACAGGTTTATCTTCTGTGCTTGGATTTTTGGGATGACAACATTTCCTAGAATGCTGTTCCTGTTCTTTAGAGGTTTATACATAGATGGGATTACTACCATTGCCAACTCCATTTTGTATCATCTTTCACAACATGAAAAGAATGGCTGATGTTGTTTTTTTTTGTTTTGTTTTTTTACAACATCCCATAGCTACATGTCTCATTTTCATCCAGACATCACCAGTGCACGAGCACAGTATATAGCCGCTACCCTGTATGCCTGTGGTGTAGGATAGAAAGATATCAGGGAGTTAACACAGTCCATGCTAAAGTAATTTTTGAACATTTACCATTGCTTTATTGTCCTTCTGCACTTGTAAGGCAGCATAAAATCCAAAATGCTGTACAACACAGCCTGGTCTGCGGCTCTAAACAAAATCTATCCCTCTTGAGACTAACAAGGACAGTTTGCTACTACTATGATGTATTTCATATATTTATTCTGAGTTTGCCAGTTTGTTTGGTTACATTTGGGAATATTTATCATTCATCTTTTCTGTAGCTGCACCCATCTAAAGCAGCTTTAACTAGTGAGCTTAATCCTAGCAGAGGTAGCTCAGGGACCTGCACAGATTAGCAGTCCAAATACTTACAGTGTCTCCTGAGAGGAATTCACAGTCCACACAGCATTCAGATTCACAGGTAAAGGAACCTAAACAAAGGGAAAGGTGGCTGAAATCTGTCTTGCAGGAACACCTTGGGAGCACAGCGATGGATCACGGACCATTATGCCGGATACTGAATGAACACCAGACATATTAGCATGAACTCTCAGAGGTCAAGCCTGAATTTCTGAAGTAAGCTCAGATAGGCTCACGCAAGCTTCATGCACCCTTGTGATCACATTGCAGGTGTGTCCATCATCTCTCAGTCATGGAAGTGCTGTTAGGACATGCTTATGAGTCTTCTGTCCTGCTTCCTCCACTTGAAGAGTGGTCTTCAGGATTTCCCTTCGCCTTCTCATCCTGTAAAAAGAGAAACAGTTGTAGCAATTCCACTTGTGTAAGATATTCTGACAATTAAGTAGCATCTTTTGTCATTATCAGGTTGTTTCATATTAATGCTATTAATAATAGTCATAAATCAGTTCTTCCTTGCTGGTAGGCTTGAGAACAGTTTGCCCATTAGAAGAGAGAGGTGCAAATCTTGATTTTTTGAATTGCACCCGCTGCATGCTAAGAAAAGTAACAGACTGAAACCAGGTCTCTTTGGGATAGATGACATATACTGATTGATGCAGGTTAAAACTGCAGTCAATTAGTCATCCACGATCTGCTGCAGGCAGGATTACAACCATGGAGTCATAGTAACCTTAGAGTTCAAAGGGACACCTGAGGGCATCTAGTCCAACAGCCCTGCAATGAACAGGGGCACCACAGCTAGATCAGGATGCCCAGGGCCTGATGCAGCCTGGCTTTGAGAGTCTCCATGGATGGGGCACCAACCACGTCACCGAGCAACCTGTTCCAGTGCCTCACCTCCCTCACTGTAAAAGATTAGGAGTAATTTCATCTGGTGAAATCTGTTACACCACAGTTCTGCGAATTATACATTCAACATCATCTGCTTTGCAAATATTATATTTAAGTAGCATCCAAAGTAAGGACAAAATACTTCATTCTTACTCACGTGTTCATCACTGGACAAATTCAAGTTCAAACTTACATTTCAGTCTTCTGTTTTTAAACCAATATATTTCCTGGAAGAAAATGCATACATAAATCTTTCTTAAATAACAGTAATTGAGTTGTTTAAGATAATCTTTTCAAGCTCCTAAAACGTAAACATTACATGATTGTGCTGAAGTATGAAAAGGGGAAACTGTTTGGAAGCCAATCTAGACAGGATTACTATTTATTCAAAGCTGGCCAAGTCTTTGGAAGAATTTAGCTCAAGTATGAACAATAGATAGCCAGATACTCCTTAATATCCAACGATACTGCTTTTCATAAAACACAGAAAGTTGACAAAATTAAATCTGTTGCACTAATGGATCATGCATAATGATTAATAAAACATCTAAATCTCTGCAAGGAAAATGAAACACAAAAGAAGTAGGAATTTTATTCCCGCACAAAGATGTGAATTATTTATCAGTGAAAAATTTGTTGTTAACTCTGTTCTTAAGGCCTTTCACTGCAAACGTGGGGTTTTTTCAGTATTAGGGTTCTACACTGATTGTTTAATTTTCACTATCATAAATCCTTTTTAAGATAATCAGTTTGATTAAGTATGATTGACGTGCTTGGCTTTTGGTCTATACAAACTCTTTATACATATGTATATTCATAATTTTTGGCATTAATGCAGGCTATTAATTTTTTTTAAATTAAGTTTACGGCTGGTAGCATTTTTCTGTTGTGAATTATTGAGTAGTTATTCCAGATATTGCCTTTCCTCAGACAGCCACCAAGCGCTGTTTACTGCACTGCTCAATGAGCTTGTGTTGGAACTGCTTCTTGGAACCAACCCCCAAATGCTGCATTCCCCTCATGTTTCACCTCTTTACTCTTGTCATCATGTTCTATAGGAATCAGACACGCTCTCCCCTACTGCAGCACAGCACGCTGCATCAGGAACATTCCCCACTATGATACTAACAGCGCCCAATTATGGGTGCATTTAAGAGCACTTCCAATTCCACTGCTTTCTAATGACCTTTATAAATTATTCCATTGCTTCAAAATTAATAACTGTTGGACAAGTTGTGTGTTTGTGTGGTTCTGCCTGCTTCTTCCTTCAGTCATCCTTTAGATCTGTGCAAAGCATATGGAGATGTGTGGGTGTGAGCTTGAGTGTTTCTAAGTTGTGCATACATATCTTGGCAAAGCATATTCACACCTATATCACAATGTGACAAGTACTAGGTACCAATTTAAGCGGGGAGAATCAACTTCAAGATCTGTCAAAGCTAAAAAAGTTAATATGTTTGTTACTTACAATCAGTGACGTCACACTTGATCAATTTATACTCCTTTTTTGTTTTATTTTGCTTCCAGAGGAAACCATTTAGTACTTGGAATAAAACAGAACTAAAATTTAATTTTTCCTTACTCCAAAAAACTTATTTGAGATAGATCAACACTGAGGTGAGCTATCAAAGCAATCTAAACTTACGTATTGCCTGGAATTGCCCTCATCAGCCCTGACAGTATAATGATGTATAATGACAATATACCTACCCTCATGCATGCGGAGTGCCGTGCTGCAACCATTAACTGAGAACATTCATATTCAATGATGGAAAAGGGTTCAAAGTGTTGTTATGATCAAATTAGTTTTCTAAATAATATGTTTATCGGATGTCAGTGGTGAAAATTAAGACTTTCTACGAGTCTCTTTTGCAGAAAACTTGTGGAGATTCCTGTTTCCACTCCCAGCCTTCTCTGAACAAATACAGTGACAAACTTGAGTATTACATCCATCTGAAGAAGGAAATCCATGATTAACATGGAAACAAAGACATGAAGGGGCTGACAAAAATAAGCAGTACTGCAAAGGTAACTTGTTACTAACCATGGGGCAGAAGTTCGTACAATGAGCTACTTGTACTGCCAGGGTCTGTTTCTAAGACACACTTGAAATAAATAATTACTTTCCTTCTATTATTTTGTTTACATTTCACCATCTTCTCCATTTGTTAAGCAGATAATACTCTTCAAATGCTCAGCAGCAAGATGATTATACCGCTATTGCAAAAACATGCTAACCTGCCGCTCGCTTCACTTCTGATTTCCAGAACAAAAGTTATTAGAAAATAATAATAAAATAAATAAATAAACGCCTCTCACATTTTTGCTGCATGCAGGGGAAGCTGCCAACAGGAGATCTGCACCCAAGGAAATACATCTTGTGAATGTGTTTTGTAAGTCAGAATAGAAACTGAAGTGTGGGAAGCGATCGTACAAAAGAAGTAGTAGAGATGAGGGTTACTTTTTTGTGGGGAGCCAAAAGGACGCTTTGGAAGATGCGCATCTTGAAAGACATATGAACCCTTAAAGATTTTGTCATGGGGAAGTTATTTTCTGGGACTTTTTTCCCTTTTTCACGCAACTTAAAATACTGCTGACTTTTTGGCATCTTACCAGCATGACAAAAACACTGTACATAGCCACAGTAAATACACCCTGGTGTATTTACCCATGTTGAATTTGTGTTTCTCTTCCTTCGGCTCCAGCTAGCTGGAATGGAGAGAGCACAGTGTATTTAGTCCTTTGGACAAGAAAGTCTTGACATACCTCAGGAGTGTCCTCCTCTTAAAATGCTGCAGGGTGGAGGCTGGAATCCAGTGTGTTTTCAATCCCATCCGTGTGAGGTAGGGCACAGGTGGACCCTTTCTCCAGGTCCTCAGCTAATGAAAACCCATGTATTTCAAGGAGATCAGCTGGTTCCTGCCTGTTTAAAACAGCTCAGGATCTGCTCCTTGGCTCTGGTTCATGTTGGGGTTGCTGGGAACTTCCATAATGTTGCAACAGAGGGTGGCTATGCCCCCTTTCACCTCCAGCGAAAAATACTGAACTGTTTGAACCTCCCAGAAAGAGAGTTCTCTCTAAGTCATGCTCAGCAGTGCGGCTGAGAAGGGCTGCAGAACAAACAGAGAAACAATCTTGCCCTTGTTTGTCCAACGGCAACGTCTGTGTCTCGTTAGCAACGCAACAGCTCATGAAATGATAAGTCCCCAGGTTGAAGCTAGCTCTGCAACTTCATTCCATGGATGCAAGTAGCTTATAGTTTTGCCTGAAGCCTTAGCATTACTCTTGCATTCAGGATAAAGCAGAATCTTCTTACCGTGGAGGAAAAGAAATGAAGTACAAGAGAAAATTTCATCTTCCATTTATTTGCCTTGGTCCTTTGCGCTTCAGAAATAGCACCAGCCCTCCTGAAGTTAAGTATTCACACAGATATTTTGTTGCATGCAAATAGACTTTCTTTGAACTACTTATCACTCTTAACCTCTGCTCCTCACTGACACAATTTTAGTAAGGATCCCACTCTCCACACACGTGAACGTGAGCCAGACAGCAGGCTGATACTCCTGGGCAATGCAAATACAATAGGTTAAAACACACATCAGCACGTCTCCAAAATGCAAAGAGGGGCCCTTCAAGCAGTAGCATTACACATTTTTTTGATACCAGCAGGAACGATGCAGATACTCAGCTAATTTTAACTCGGAGGGCAACGCTGAAGCAAGGGAAAGTATTTCTCTACTGTGGTTAGATCCTGAAAGACCGATGTAGGCAGGAGTCGAGCTGCATTTCATTTAGTGGGAGCTAATGCTGATGCTTCCAAAGACAGTCTTGTGGGAAATAATAAAGGGCAGTGGTCCACAGGTAAAGTGAACTCACACCGCAGTGCTTGTAACTCTTGGTTATGATGAGATTTAAAGAGGAATAGAACTGCTGGGTGCATCCAGAGCACTGCATAGCTTTAAGGCACCAATTTAAAACTCAAACGGTTTTGCAATGAGCATACGTGCATTTTGTCATCAAAACAACATAGGACTGAATAGGCCTGGTAGAGCATTTCTGTTCCCCAGATGTTTGAGCTTAAATCACAGTCTTCCAACTCTAGCAGGCATTTGCAACATTTAAGGGCAAATGAAAATGCTAAATTGGCCCAGATGTACTCACTTAAAAATCATTAAGCAGAGTAGGGTAGCCAACATTAAAGGCTGTGGACGTGGAATCCATAAAAAAGCGATAACTTGTAATTCATCACACAGCAATTCTCTAAGACTTTTTCTGCCCATCATTCCCATGAATTCATCTGAAACTGCATAATGTTTAGAAAACCAGAAAATAAGTTGCATTTCCTATTTCTCCAGAGTAATTTCTGGGGCCAGATACCCTCCCCAGAGCAGCAAGAGGAAGATAATACCTGAACACAGAATTCTCTTAAAAAAGAACCTTTTGGGGTTAAAAAAACATGATTAGTTTACTCCGTTCCACTTCTCCACCCTGCTGTATGCAGCAGGTGAAGGTGAGCATCTCTGCCACTCAAGCTTGCTCATTAACTAGTTCTCAACATCTTTCTGAGAAGATGCAGAGTCCTGTTGTGACTGGACATAATTACGTTTTTAAAAGAGGGAAACTGGAGCAATATTAAAATAAATGCTTGCTTTAACTTATCTATCTTTAACTCATCCTTCTTATGACTTCAAGTAGACAGGCTATTCTCGGTCTATTTACCCAGAAAGCATGAAGGAGGTGCAGGTCTATAAAGCAGATCCTTTTTCTTACAGTCTCCTGCTTGTTTATTCAGAACAAGTGCCACTCCATCTCTTATTAAGAATTCCTTATTGGGATAAGGTAGCTACTGATTTCTAAACCTATGTCCTCCAGATACCTATGCATGCTCTGAGGCACACAGAGGGTGCAAAAACCCCTAATGCTGGTTATTAAACCCTCTTCCACAGCTCACTGATCTAGTTTAGGAACCATATCTCACAATATGATCTCATCCCTAGCCAGATTTTTCCTGCTGGATGACACTTGAAGCATTTACTGGCTCGCCTGTGCAAGGTAAAGCATGCCAAAGTAGTCATGCCAGTAACAACTCAGACAGAAAGCTAAATTTCAAAAATGCCTGCCATAGCTATAGATTATTCCAGCCCCCTCGCTTAGATGAGATGCAACATTACAAAAACTTTTGATAGAGCTGAGTTCACACTGGGGCTGTTGCTGTTACTGTAGCTACTTGAATTTTAATCCTACAGTTCAAATGGAAAAAAAAAATTAATCCTGCCTTGTCCTTTCAACTGTGAAGACGAGCAATTTTTATCCCTCTTCATAACATCATTTCCCTCTGTTTAGAAGTATGATGTGAAGAAGCTCCTGATCTTCCATCAGACGTGGGTCTCTTTGACGATGCCCTTTGGCTCCTGCTCTTCTGCGTTAATTGAAGCTGAGTACAGTAGGAAACCTGGCCTCACAACTTTTAGAAATGCTATATATTTACCTAGTACTACTGTAACCTGAGACACATCTTAATTTTTGATGCCACTAATCACATCTTCCATATGGAGAGACATGCTTCCATGGTGAAACCATGTGATTTTCAGACAGAACATCAGAGAACACCATCAGGGAAGTGTAAGGATTTTCTTCCTTTATAACGCTCACTGCACAACGTATCTTTGAAAGAAACACTGACCTGCGTTCCTCCTTGTTAATGAAGCTCATTACAAAATGCACACCTCACCCACAGAACTGTTCTGAGGACTCGAGCTTGCAGAGCCCTTTTGAGGATGAAAAGCACATATATAAGTACTAGACAAGTACTGAGCTCTAAGCTCAGGCATGTGGACAAGCTGTGCACATTCAAAGTAAAAACCTTTCTAATGACATCCATCTGCATCTTGAATACAAGTGAAAAATTGTAAGACAGCCAGTGATCAAGGCCTTCTCATGCAGCTCACCCTACTGTTTGGCCGCTGGCCAGCCCAGAGAGCCCACGGAGGAAAATGGCTCTGGAGGAAGGAATGCGCACGTTGAACAGAGGACAGCTTTTCTGAAGGGTGAGAAAAATGAGGCTAACACCCCCAGCTGCCAAAGCCTTCTCCGGTACATGGAGGAATGAAGCAAGATAGAAGGGGAGGCAGAAACTGCAGCAGGCAGCAGCCTGCTACTCTCATTGAAGCCTGTATGCCCTAAAAGCTGAAATAGAAAACATTTTTGCATCAGGATCGGGTCTGCTTTGCATTGAGGACGTCTCTGTGGAGAGGCTGGGAGAAACCAGGCAGAAATTTCCTGGGAGCTGCAGCACCTAAGCCAACCAGGGAGGCATACCAGCCTTCGGTGTTAGTGTTGCCACGATTGAACGAATAACTTGAAAATGGCTATCATATATTTAGATAATTCAATCTAGAAAGCTTTCTAATCTTTCATTAAAATTTTACACACAAGAGATTTCCCCTCTAATAAATCATAATTTACATTTAGATAGTACCTCTCATTCTAATAGCTTGTCTTTATTGAGAAGCCGATTCCAGTCATGAATCGCACGTTATCTTTCATTCAAATGCCTGCCGTAGCCAAAAAGCCCTGAATTAAATATTTAAGCAGCTTTTAATTCACATTATCTTGTACCAGATCAATTCAGCACAACTCATCAACTAACACAATCAATAATTAATGTGCTTGCAGTTTGTCTGCACCAGGCTTCTGTCAGTCCTCCTGCCTCCTCCTACAGCTTGCTGGGAGAGCCCATGGAGAGCAGCCAGCTTGGCCACGGCTCACCAGAGCATTCTTCATAGAAGAGCAGAGCCCACTAGGACAATGACTTCCCTGAGATCTCCAGGGTCTTTTTTTAAACAAAGCTCCGCCTTCTCCTAATAACTAATTAACATATTCATTGTCTGTATTGCCCTCAGGCCTGTCTCCACCTCAGCAGCACATCCTCCGGGGAGACTGCGTGGCCCAAGGCAGTCCTGACACTTCCAATGCTGCTGCTCCAAAACTGAGTGCCCTTGTGCAGTCTTTATAATAGAATTTGCATTCTTTTCACTTCTAGAAATTTTGAAATCACATGGTATAGTCCACCAAACATGAAGTACTTGAGTTTTTCTGTATTCCATCTTTCCATCACTTATCAGTTTTTATATGCAAAATATGTCAGTTAGAAGAGAGGATTTTAGTCTCCTAAATACAAACATCATTGACTGCAAGAGAAGTTCATCATTAAGGCACGTAAGAAAAATAAAAGCTCTCTTTTTCTGTAAGCAATACCAGCACACCTACCAACGTGCAGCATCTCATGAGGAGGTCCAACACCTCTTCATCCAGTGACATCATAAACGACTAAAAGAATCCACAGAGGTTTTTAAGAAAAGAGCAGAGGTCACACTGAGGGATATGGTTTATTGCTAGGGTGGTGATAGGTTGATGGTTAGACTAGATGATCTTGGTGGTCTTTTCAACTATAATGATTCTAATCCTGTAAAGCTGGATGCAGGATGAAATCACAGTCCTGGGACCCATCAGCACAGATGCTGGCAGGAGGCTGCACACAGCAAAGCCGTGGACTCACTGGGTGGAGGTTTTGTTGTGCTCCCACCCTTGCATGACAGAACATGAAGCCATCCAGCTGCAGGGCAGATGCAGGGAGGAGAAAGAGGTGTGAGGAAAGGGAGCAGGCTGCAAAAATGAGAGAGCAGCCAAACCAGACTGGGAGGAGCAGCTGGAGGATCAGGAGGAGGAGCCAGGAGCAAAATGTGGTTGGGCAAGAAAACCCGTGGTGATTCAGAGATCAGTGTCCACCAGCTTACTCAGAACATCAGAATTCACCATAATCATGCACAGACAAGCGTCCCCAGCCACGATCCCTGATACTCTCCATTGCCCTGTAGGGAAGGCTGGCACACAAATCAGAGCTGTCATGTATGTAGGTCGCTCTGAAAGTGAGGTCTCCTATTTACATTGTCACGGAAATGACAACAGCTATGAAAAGTACAAGAACAGTATTTGATAGACCAAATTCTCAGCTACAGAACACTATTTTTCAACACAGTAACCACCATTGGTCGTGCATCTTTTTCATCGATGAACAGGAGGCTGCATGCTGTGCTCATAAAAATAGGCACCGATGGAGGTGACTCACAGTCACTGTCGCCAATTCTGGGGTGCACCACTCACCCCTCACCGTGCTCACAGCCACTGCTTGGTCTCCAGAAACGTTCAGCAAGCATCAGCGAATGCCAATGGGTGCCATTTTTTCTACATGGAGGATTTCAATGATACACCTTTGCTCCATAAGCAATTCCATGTCAGACGCCATTTTGCCAGACTGCTCCTCTGCTGCCATCTGTCACACAGCAACAAAATAGAGCAGGATATGGGTGGGAAGGTTCAACCTATACTGCTATAACACCAACATCTGCCTCTGACATCTCAGGCCAACATAATAAAGCAAGTGGTGTTACTTTCAAAGCAGCCCTCGTATGTTCCACTAGAATATTTAAGAACTTTTTGTTATCCTTGATTATTCATTAATTAGAAGTTTTATCAGCTCAGACATGGTTGGGAACATACTGGAAATCTCTGCTGAGTAGTTTAGATATTACACGCATTGCTGTGGCACTGAAGGTTTGTTTTACTATGCAGGAGTCCTTTGGGATCACACATACAGGAATGGCTAGTGCCCTAAGGTGCTGACAAATGAAAGAAAAAGAGAAGACAGCAGATGGAATCAGCAGCTGGAGTATCTGCAGAAAATAAGGCAGCTCTGACAAGCGCGCCAGCAAGGCTTTTGTCTGGGAGTCTTATTCTGTATCTTCTGCCATCACAAAAAATAAAAATTAAAAAAGAATACCGAGTGAATCAGAGAATTTTCTCTAGTGCTGAAAGACCAGTAATGCCCTCATGAGACCACTTCCATCGAGTGGAACGTCCTGAAGATTCACAAGCTGTGTTACCATCATTTCACAGACAATTCCTAGAAATCCCTAAAAACTGGGATCTTTACAACACTTGTTTCTTAATGATACACCATTATACTTGTCAACAAGCAGTTCACAGCAGATTTACTGCACCCAAAAAGACAGAGGCAGCCTCTCTTGAGGTCAACTATCCAAGCACACACATGCAGGAATCATCTGCAGTGGTCCCTATAGAACCCAGTGGACAATACATCACAATGTGCCCATGCACAAAGGCTGCTGGCACGGTGATCAGTGCAGCAGCCATGGTGCAGCAGAGCTGTGGTGCTGCCCAGGCACGGACAGCCTGTAGCAAGGCCCCACTCCCTCGCAGAGCCAGCAGGAGCCAAGCACTGGCAGAGGGCAGGGTGGTGTTCTCAGGTAGGCAGCAATGCTGGGGGTCTCGGGGCATGCAGCTCCAGCAGGGACAGGGCAATGCTGGTATAAGTGAGAATAAGGTAGATGAAATAAGGGCAAGAGAGATGAAAGTGCCAAAAAAAAAGAATGTCTGTTACCTGGCACTGCAGTTTTTATTTCATCTCATGGATTGCCATATGCCTAGAGACTCGCAGAGGGAAACCCCCCTCCTTTTGCTGCTTATATTTCCTATACCAAGAAGTGTTTTTCAACCATATCGTGCATAAGACATGCACACATGCACAGTCGGAGACAGTGATGTGAACTGGAGACTTTTTCCATTTGGAGCTTTTGTGCTCCACTCAGCAGTTCTCTTCCATTACTTAAGAAGTGTGCCCTGCACCTGCATTTTGATGAAAAACTCACAGCATTGGAGAGAGCATGGATCACTTGTGGGGGGCTGAATGAGAACCTCCTGCTGACAGCAAGCCAGGATTCCCCACTGGTCCTGGTTAGTGGCACTTACAAGTTGTCTTCCTGCTACAGCCCCATTTGAATTTCAAATGCACCAGTACAAAAGAGCAGGCTCAAGAATCAAAAGGGTTGGACTAAAAAAAAAGTACCTTTAGGAACTGAATCTGAATTTATCTTGGAGTCTGCATTTCAATTAAAGCAGTTGTCTGCGTATCAATCCACACTAACAATGTTTTTTGAGTAATACAAATTTAGAGACCAATGAATTTCATTGCATTTGTATCTGGCAGTAACTGTAACTGTACGAATGACTTCAATATTCTCCTTCTTCCTTAAGTGCTGAAATACCACAAAGAATGACAAAGATGACATACACTGCATTAAAACACAGTACCTACGTTTCAACTTCACTAAATATACGAGTCTATACTTTAGTTACACACTGCAGTAGCTTCTGCTATTGAGTTATAAGTCACAGGAATATACATGCTGCAGTTTGGGGTCAGATTAAGAACATATATAATCTAATATCCTTTCCAAAATTGCTATGAAATCTCACTCACAATTTTTGCTTTACAGCCTCTTTGCAGCAAAAGCTGACTCGATTTAGCTACGGACCATGAAAAAGATTTCCCTTGGATGCTTTAAGTCTGTTCCTAGCAATTCAATTCTAGTTTTTGCTCTATGAAATATTGTGATTGTTCCTTGTTCACCTTTTTCTGAACAAATGCTATTTAATAGCCCTGCTGGTCATTTCTGAGGGTAGGAGAGAATAAAATGTATTCAAGCTTCCTGAAAAAGCAGAGTCAAAACCACTTGCCCTGATTCCAGCTTACCATTGATTTTCATCTGGTAAGGGTAATGCACTGGCACAGGTGGCTACATACACCCACACCAACCACTCTCAGAACATTTTCTCATTTTAACAGATCCTTACATGAAAAAACAGAGCAGCACTTCATACTCAGGTATTCTATCAAAGAGATATTCTATTTTTTTAAATCTAATATAGTGAAGTTAATGGTAAAATTGTTGTTACTCCCAGCGGATAGGGAGCATTCACTCTCAGGAGTGTTGTTTCTCAGGAAAAAATGCTTTCCCCAGAAAACTCATCATGGAAAGTGCTTTGGACTCTTCTTGCTGACTGCCCTTAATTGAACAACACTGCAGCAGCATTGTGTGACAGCAGCATCGCTCCTGGGGTGGATCTCTGCCAGGCAATCCTGAGACAGGACTAACAGCCAAGGTTATTTTTACAGCACCAGAAGTAACTTAATCGTACCAACATAATCACCAACCACGAATGCACAGCTTGCTATTAGTGACACTGATATCTTGTAAAATGAAAAGTAAGCTGCACCTGATTATTTCTGATGTTCTCTTGCTTGTAATGGAACAAGCACGTTATTGCAAATTCACAAGTTCACAGATTGGTTCAAAATTAACATATTACTCATACACATTATAGGACTTGTAAGTCCTCTAAGAAGCAAGCAGTCTCCTGTCTCTAATATTCCAGATAGGACTGTGATTACTGTTTTACTGCCAGTGGTTTAAAGATCAAATTATTAACTTTTAAGAAATTACCTTAACTCCTTACAGATAAAAGTCGAATTTATTTCTGCAATAACGTCCATGAATTAATTTCTTCTGATTTCAACAAGATACATTACTCTTTTGTCATGATCTAGTCTTTACAGAAGTAATACTCTCACATAGCTCCATACATACATCCTAGAATTTCTATTGGTTCAAGTCTTGTCTCCAGACCCATCCAGCAAGCCAAAGGTCAGAGGGGGGTTGTCATTGTCATATAGTCCCAGAAACAGTCTTCTCAAGGAAGCAAAGATGATAAATCAGACAAACAAATCAGATAAACCTGATTTAACAGGACTTTGTATGGTAGAGAATCCTGAAAAAGCTGCTCGAATGAGGAGACTGAAAAGTAAAGTTAGCTTTTACTTCTGCTGTCTTCCAGCCAGCAGCTCTGAATCAATTTAGTAGCAAAAGCTAAGACAATAAAAGCATATATAATGCTACTCGAGGTATGCTCTGCTGATATATTTACCTTTAGAAGACACCTAATAGTGCTATTAAGGTGATACTTCTTGTGTTTAAGCGCTTCATTGTTTCTGTTTCCTTAACATATACACAAAGAAGGAAAGCACTAAAGAAGCACGACAGTGCAAGGGCCTGATGCTGCACGCTCTGCACAGAGCGAGAGCAATTCATGGTCGGATGGAAAGACTTAGGCTGCCCTTCCAACCTCTTTGCTCTGCTGGCTCTAGTGCCATGCTCACAGGCAGTTCCACTGGGGAGCATCTGCACCTGCAGAACAGCTCTGGGCTCTGACCTCCTGGGAGCCATGCTGCCCTCAGCCCTGCTGACCTCCTGCCCTCAGCTCACATCTCGCGCTGTTTGTTTTGGCACAACTGCTTCCCTCCCCCGAGGCCACACGGAAAATGAGATCAAGGAACTGATGCAAGTTAAAAATAAACAGGGATAAAAACAAACATTTACTGTGCGGTTAAGAAACAGTTGTTGCAGAGCAATGGGCAGACGGGGGCAGGCAGGCAGAGCAGCTGAAGCTGTTGGAGAAATGAATGGCATGTGGCATCGGCCCAGCGCTGGCAGCTCACGTTGGGTCCTGATCTCTGGACACTCCTCAGAGAGTGGGCTATGGCACCAAACAGGTGCACACTGTGTTTGCCACTGGCTCTGATTAACCAAGCCTGGATGTTGTTTTCTTTTGCTCTAGAAGGGGTCAGAAAAAAAGGCCCCAGAAAAATAATGAGGCAGGCACGCTGCTCCCTGTGCTGTCCCTAACAAGTGCTTACATCCAATTATTTATTGCTATTTGGTGCTTCTCAAGAGGAGATGCACTTAGCAGACAAGAGACGGAAAGCAGTTCATGATTCTGAGTCTCTGCCTCCACCTCCTTAAGAAAACAGTGGGAATAAAACAAAACTGAGAGGCATATTTGCGTTTGCAGCAATGTTTGAAATTACGGTCTGTAGCAGAACTTAAGCTTTCAATATTTATTATTTTCTCATTCACAAATTAATATCTAGCACTCCCCTTGAATTGGCTTATCCATTTCAAGACAGAACAGCGAGCTGAGCTGAGAATTGCTGGCCTTAGGGCTCTGCTTTCTGAGCTGCTAACTGCTCCTGCACACCAGAAGCACCTTCAGCTCCTGTGGAAATTAATAGGTTCTGCTATAGCCACACATGCTGGGCCTGCTTTTGCTTTTTAGTAAGAATTCACGAAATGGCTGTTCCAAGATAACACCAGCTGCAGTTGTTTATACTGGAAAGCTATTGCAATGTTCCAGCAAAACTGGAACCAGGAACTCTTTGCTCCAGAAAAAGAAAATCCACACATGGAATTCATTTGAAAAACCTAACCAGAGCAATACTGAGCACAGCTTGTGATGCTGGGTATGTGTTTATACTGTACTGGTCACATTAGAGACATGCATCACAATGTTGTTGAGAAACATCACAATGATGTTTCTGACCCACTTTCCCAATTCTTGCCTCTCTGAAATCTTGCACAAAACATGTTAACTAGATCTGCCAGAAGTCATAATCCTAACCACCAACTTCAGCTGGTCAAGGTATGGTCATCTGGAGGTTACAGCCTGGCCAGCAGCATGAAACGTGCTGTTGAGGGAGTGGGAGGACACCAATTCCTTAATGGACTTTATAAATTCAAGCAGCAGTTCCCCATTTAGCCACGATTTGGTTCTACGTACTCTTACAAAAGCCCTACCAGTACGTGTGGTTGCTGGGAAATGAGACTGCTAAGAGTGACCTGATGATTTATTTACATCAAAATAATAAAATGTGATGTTATACAATTAATATTTCAGCAGTAGCCACGAAGCAAAAGGAAAACCAGCCTCAGAGTTATTAGAATGACTCTCATTCTTAGCACCCTCTCTCCCTCATTCATCACTCCAGGAACATAACCACAGCCTTCTCCAAAACCTTGATCAAATAAATATGCCTTTCACTAGAGTCAGTGCATCTGGACCAAGCAAGGCAGCATACTGCAGAGACTTCCAGTCTCCACAGAGCGCAGGGTGCCAGCAGTGCCTCTCTTTATCTGATCAAGAATAGCCAGCCGAAATGCCTTTGCTAAGCCAAAACTGTAGAGAGGCAGTCCCTCAGGAGTCAAGCCAGGGTTTTTTTTTCCAGTGACAGATATATTCCATCTTTGTCCATATTACAGGAACGTTCTTAATTGATTTCTTTGTTTACTCTTTCCCTTATTCTGCAAGGAAGAATGAAAGCCTAAACTCTGCTTTCTGTATGACAAGCGTGAAGGCATTCTTTGCAGGGTATTAATCACACACTGATTATGTGTACTGAGACCACTTAACTCTCTATAAATTACAATTCTATTTCCACAGATTATCCAAAGACTGCTTCCTCCGAAGTCTGGACAAACAATAACACAAGAAACTAGTGAATATTCTTCTCCAGAAAGTGGAATGCACAGTCAAATGAGAGCTCACACTATGGGTGCAAAAAGTAATAAACCCAGTGGAAAAATCAGGATATACATAGTTGTAGGCTATATTTTTTCTAGCAGCAAAGTTGATTTATGAGTTCCCTTCTTGTTATCTTTGCACCTATGAAATTCACTGTCTCTGCAGATGTGGCAATGAGACCGGGGGCTGTGTTATGAAATGGACCAGTGAGACAAACAGTGAAATTTCCCAGTTGCCTTTGGCTAATGGTGAAAAACATGACAAATTAGCACAGTCCCATCATGCAGAGGCTGTGGATCCACAATGTGCATCAGTTGGCAACCCAGACGAGAAAACTCAGGTGATACCTCCCCTGCAGGCTGTGGGTGCTGATGGTACAACACTGGAAACATGGTGCTAAAGGATGTTCAGTCCATGGGCTATCCACGATTAAAATGGGTTTCTAAGCTGAAATAGCTGGAAGCTGGTTTTAAAAGGTGCCCCTCCTTGGTAACGCAGTGCAGCCAAAACAAAATCATCAGCCTCTATTGGGAGACTAAGCTGACTTTTAATTGGGCTGGCGTGGTCTTTGCTCCAACTGTCTCTGCACATAGTGATCTATTTTCAGTTAATATGGATCCTGAGAAGACATATGGCTTGGAAATTAATCCCTTGCCTAGTAATAGGAGTCAAGTATTATCTGCACTTGAAAGTTCAACTGGATTAACATATAATTATAGAAGCTACTCTGGAATAAACACTTCACAAAAGGAGTTCCTTTCCATTCCCATTTTGCTTCATTTCCACTAGCTGCTTGGGGAGGAAACTCCGTGTGGAAACTCGCCCTTCGTTTTGCAACGCTATTTTTATTTTCTGCCCCCTACAATAGTTTGGAGAACACTTTTATCCTCCCTCAGATTGGATAGTCATAGCTTTATTAGCTAAAGCAGCAGCATAAACATCAGTAGACCAGCAGGGAATTGATTTCTTTACCAGCAAATCGTCCAGCACCATCAGTGGCTGCTCCAGTAGGAGCCTGTGTCAGCATACATCGGGTGGTTTGTCCTTTTAACAAAAAAAATGTGGCTTGTGGCTTTCCCCAGAGGTCCAAACCACACTGTGCTCAATGATCTCTTTCTGTGACAGTTTCAGGGATAAGCTTCCAGTGTAAAGGGAACTCTAGTTGAAGAGCTGTCTTCTACTGTAGCCATTTCTAGATATTTCTAGGGTTGGCTTATTGTTATTCCCCCCCCCCCCCCCCACAAATGTACAACAGGTTTTTGCTCCTCAGATGAAAGCCTGTGTGAGATCTGTTTCCTGAATGATGTTTGGGGGGGTAAATCCTAACAAAGTCCTCCCTATAGAGGCAGTGGGGGAAATGATAACAAGACTGTCCATTCAGTCAGTAGCGATCTTCATAACTGAATCATACTAAATTTGCAGTCCTTTTTGAAGCTATAATCAAAATGTGTTGTAATAACCATTAAGGTAGACACTGCTTTTATCTGCTGACAAGATATAACAGCCTTCAGCTTGGGCAGTAAAAATATCAGTAGTAATCCCAGGCTGTAAATTGATGCTACAGGGATTTTGGTGATTTATGAGTTTCCATGACACTCCTGTGCCCTGTCTGCACAGCTGAGAGACACAGCTTGCATTCGGGTTAAGTTTCCAGCTATCTGAGTTGCAAAAGCAGTTTTCTAAATACTTGGTTTACTTGTTTATATTTAGTCAATACGGTTCACAACAGCATCTTATGAAGTTCACAGCATTCTTTGCTAAGAGCAAAATTGCATCCATTTTATGGGCTGTGAAATTGTGCTGTGGAGGCTACTGGCAATGAAATGCTGAGGTCAGATCTGCCTTTGCATCCACTCTCCTGTTTCTTGATTTTCAGTCAAATAAAACTCAGATACTCTGGCTGCCTGGGAGCTGTGATGCCTTTCAGCCAAATGTCCCATTTAGAAATCATAGAATCATAGTCATAGAATGGCTTAGGTTGTAAGAGACCTCATAGTCCAGGTTGTAAGAGATCTCATAGCCCAGTTCCATTCCCCTGCTGTGGGCAGGGCTGCCCCCCACAACTCAAGCTGCCCAAGGCCCCATCCAGCCTGGCCCTGAGCGTCTCCAGGGATGGGGCACCCACCACTTCTCTGGGCAGCTGTGCCAGGGCCTTACTCTATGAGTAAAGATTCCTTCCTAACATCTAACCTAATTCTCCCCCTTTTTAGTTTGAAGACATTCCCCCTCATCCTGTCACTACCAGATGGTGTAACAAGTAATTCCCTCTCCTGCTTCTAAGTTCTCTTCCAGTACTGAAATGACCTGGAGGCCAAGAACGTGGAGCACGGGTTTGATTAGCTATTCTCGTATTGTGCCTTCTGGATTTGCACCTTCCCAGCTGGAACAGCATTTCGCTCTATAAATTCAGACTCTCCCTTAATTCTACACTATATTTCCTTGCAGGCACATCTCTGAATGACCTGAAAAATATCACTTAAAGATCACTGCACTTCATTAAAGTAACTTTAAAAAGTGACTTTGTGCTCAATGACACTTCAAGTCCATTATGGTGAATTAAAGCTCTGGATTATTATCTGGATTAGAAGGCCTAACATGACTTAATTTAGTAAGCTAAAGCCATTTTAAATTCGTATCTTCCAATGTGTGATCATTTTTGCGTATCTAAAAGAGAAATCCAATTGAAAATAACAGAAAGTTGTTTAACCAGAAGTAGATGCCCAATTTTGTTCCAAGCTGTGGCCCTTTTTCAACAGTCATGTTCTTAGGGCAGGAAAAAGGAATATTTCAAGGGAAAAACCAAATATTTATGACTCCCACTCCAGGGGAACCTAACAAAAGGAACAACAAGTGCATAGACCTTTGAAGTGGAACAACTACATAGCTGTCGCACTGGAAGCAAGATAAAGGAAAATAAACCATTCTGAAATGGGTGAGAAACAGAAACAATCTGAATGATTATTTTCTGTCTTCACAAGGCCCGGATGCCATACGCGATCACAGAACAAGACGGCCTGAGCACACTCACTACATAGGATCAACATCTCCAGCAATAGAAGGCAGCAGTGATGCTGGCTACTTGTGGCGGCCGGCCTCCTGCTTCTCATCCCCGCTGCTCCGCCGATGTCAGTATGCCACAGAAATCGGGTGGGGAGTGAGAGAGCTCAGCTATTTCACCTGGAGAAATCTCCAGAGCGGAGCGCAGATCAAGGTAAGGAGGACTTCATAGCCAAAAATACCAGAGTGCCAGAAGGCAGAACAAAGCCCAGCTCTGTTTTCTATTTTCATCCTGGATCATCACCAGGGCAGAGATCATTTGTAGACTAAGCAAGGAATGAGGCAGAGCTCAGCTCTTTGGTTATCAGCCTGCAGAAGCCTCAACTTATATCTTGTAAGGTTTTGCTTGAGGGTGTGCAATCTAACATGCCACAAGCCTCTGGTGTTTGTGGTGATCCGTAAAGCCAATTAAAGCTTCCTGGACAAGGAGCACACCTGGTAGAGAGGACCCATCCCACATGGACAGAGGGGTCAGGGTTAGGTGCCTTTCTCTGCACAGCCCAAAGAGGTGTGCAGCCCTCTAAATAGCTGTTGTGTTGACCATCATCTCCTGCCATTACTCAACGAACAGTTACGGCTGAAATCAATCTAGAGCAGATCAGAACTTGTGAAAACACAAGTAAGAGTGTAAATGCATTATACGCACACATAGCCTAGATGTATCAGTGTATGCGAGTTCTACCTAAACACGAGTTTTGTGGTATTGCTTTTCAGAATTCACTGATGTGCAGTTGAATTTTCTCCTTTCTTAGCAAAATAGGGCACTTGAGCACCTTTGCATTGAGCAGTGTCTATCAGAATCACAGAATGGCCAGGGTTGGAAGGGACCTCAATGATCATGAAGCTCCAACCCCTGCCACACGCAGGGCCACCAACCTCCACATTTAATACCAGACCAGGGCCCCATCCAACCTGGCCTTGAACACCTCCAGGGATGGACGGGGCATCCACAGCCTCTCTGGGCAGCTGTTCCAGCACCTCACCACTCTCTCTGTGAAGAGCTTCCCCCTGACATCCAACCTCAATCTCCCCTCCCTCAACTTCAAACCGTTTCCCCTTGTCCTGCTGTTATCTGCCCTTTCAAAGAGTTGATTCCCCTTCTGTTTGTAAGCTCCCTTTAGGTACTGAAAGGCTGCAATGAGGTCACCCAGCAGCCTTCTTTTCTCCAGGCTGAACAAGCCCAGCTCCCTCAGTCTGCCTTCGTAGGGGAGGTGCTCCAGCCCCTGATCATCTCTATGGCTCTGCCCTGCTCCCTCTCCAACAGCTCCCTGTCTTTCTTGTACTGGGGGCCCCAGACCTGTACACTGCACTGCAGATGGGGCCTCACAAGAGCAGAGCAGAGGGGGACGATCACCTCAATTTTAGCTAAAACCCAGTGCTTATGCTTTCATTTTCCCTTACTTGATAGAAACACTGCTGAGACCCTCTAAGCAAGCACATGCAAGACAACCAGCCTCACCAGAGTAAGGCTTTCAAACAGGTCATACAAAGTGCCTATTCTTAACTCACAATGCTTCTGCCAGAGTTAACACCCCCAAATTTCTGAAAAATGAAAGCACATCACATGCTGAACAATGGCCTTAATGTTGTCACCATAGAGATGACACTTTGCAGCCCTTATTTATATCTCCTTGATTGCACCAAACAAATGCACTCTCTTCACAGACAAATGCTTTTGGTTTCTTGGGGGTGATTTCTCTAGATGGTGTTTAAAATAATGCCTTTGTAAAGACATAAATGTTATTTTGTAGTACAGGGAACTTTTCAAGATAAATAATACAGTAACATTTCTGACAGAAGAAAGACAACAATCAGCTAGAATAAATGCAAAGGGAATTCTTTAGTTAAAATGATCAACAGACAGAACAGATACTCTCTTTGTCTTTGCAAAAAAGAATGAAAGAGCCCATTATTTGCATGTGGCCAATGAACTTCAAAATACAGGGAAGGAAATATTTTGGCTAAACAAAACCAAAAATATTTTTCTACTGTTGGTAAACCAAAATCACTCATTTTTTACTTGAAAACAACACAAAAAATAACATTTTGAAACACTTTTCACAACATCGTTCCTTTTTTCCCATTATATCTGTTGGGTTTTTTTGGTACAGTTTTGCTCTGCTCTTTCACCTCTAAGGAGAGCTGCCTTCTGTGCCATGCAGCCTTACTGCACTAAGTTCTCACGCTCCTGTTGGGCAATATCTATAGTGAAGCAACTTCCCCCCTCAGCTGCTTATCGTACACATTCACAGTTCAGCTTAAGATCTTACTAGCAGTAAGGAAATCCACACCTCGTGTAGCTGAATGGGAGATGCATCTGCTAGTCACAAACAGGTGTGGAGTTTGGTTGGTAGGTCTAATTGCAGTCACCTTCCACACCTGCTTCCTGATCAGCCCCAGGCTAGACCCAAAGAGTAACAATCCCCTCAGTTTATGTTTTGCCTTTTTTTTTTCCCCTTGACTTTTAATCCAGTTAATTCTTTTTGAACTGCCCTTGCTGCCGTGACAGCTATGCCCACAAACTCAAAACCCCTTAAAACACTGATTTGATACTACCAAAAAAATAGCAGCCCACGTCCTTCTGCAGTGATCAGCCATCTCCTGAGATAGAGAGCTCTGCAGGGTAACCAAAGGCCAAATCCTTCCCAGGAGACAAATCAACCACTCTGTAACCCTCAATGGCCACAGCAGAAGAGAAGAACTGAAAACACCTTGTATTTGGAGCAAGTAGCTGCTGATTCAGCTGGCTAGATCCTTGCCTTCATCACTGTAAAGGTGCCATCGCTGCAACAGCTGGATTAAATATGTTTAATAGCTTCTAATTTCAGAAGCTGATTAAATCATTGCTCTGGCCTTGTGGTTCACCAACAGCCCTTGATGTAGCTCAGGCTTTCTCAAAACAGCTATACTGCTGTATAATCAATGAATATTAAGATGTTATAATTATGACATAAACAAGAGAGTTTGACTAAGCAGACTATGATAACAAAAAAGGATAAATAGAAGGCTTACTCCTATCCTGGGCTCACTCACAAAACACCAGCACAGATGATCGCCAAGAGATCCTTCCCCACCGGTAGCCAGCTCTTAAATAGGTCTAGGAGGGGTGCAGCCAGGAATTGCCTTCACCTGTGCTCCTCTGGCTGACTCATGGCTCACCTCAGGTGATCAATCAGAGCTTTAGGCCATGACCCAGCAGTTCCCCAGTCCCCAGGGACTCATGCTTTTGCCCCTCACAGCAATATGAATTCAGCTGGTTTGTGGTACTTGATGCTGTGCGCTGGAGACCACGCACGTACAACTGGTGCAGATGGGGTGGATATGCCTGGAGGAGTTCTCTTCTTCAAGCTGTCCTAGACAAGGGTAACCTGGGAGAATCAACCTCCCCAAAGCAGGAATCACCTCCCTTCTGTGCAAACAGTACAGAACAATCAAACCTAATTAAAGTTTTCACAGTAACTGGCTGCTGCTGCTTTTACAAGAGTCTGCTCCCTGCTTGTGTCTTCCAGAGAAGCCCACAGAACTGCTCTGGTTTATCTCCCCTGGCATCTCTGATAAAGAAAGCTGCCACATGCTCCCCTTATCTCTCTATATGCCTCATCAGGGAAGAAAACACCCTGCAAAAAAATGTTACTCATAGTGGCTGTGGTGATAGATGTCCCCACTGCTGCAGCCTGAAGCCCCTGAGGCAGGAAGGGAGGTCGTGTCCTCCTCTCAGCCACAGACACGCTGAAAAGCTCCAGTCCATCTCACAAATGGGATAAAGCTGTGTGCTGGAGTCTTTGCATCAGTGCCTATACAACTGTCTCTGTGCATCATATAAATCATATAGATCATATAAAGACTGCCTAGAGGGTGGGTGCTGCTGGCAAATGCACCGTGCCATGCCGCTTCTCTCCCCAAGGCAAGTGTAATGCGTGTGGCTATTTCACTCAGCAAGTGAAGTTTAAAAAATAACTTCTTATTGATGAATCATGACATACTTAGCAGCGATATCTGCTGTCCTGTCTGCCTCGTGCCTCATGATTGCAGAGGTGGTTTGTCATGCACTTTTGGTATCGCCCCTTCTCTGTTTCTGAGTTATGGCCGCTCGACGCACTTTAAAACAATCCCTTACCTTTCCAACAACTGTTCTTCTGCTTAAAAAATAACAACAGACAACTGCAGGGCGACGTTTCTCTAAGTGACATTTTATTACCTCTCTAGATAACTCTTCCCAAAAATTTAAAGGTGTCAAACCGCAGCCAAGCGCACCATCTCTGCAGTCTATGCACAATATGAAAGCAAGAGATGCTTGTTATTTTCCACCATCTCTGGGTTCCTTTGTCACAGCTAAACGGACCTGGTCCTACTGGAGAATAATACCTTAAGGTTAACACTGTACATCATTTGATTCTGTTTCCCTTTTACAGAGAGGACAGATCTGGCAGGCTGCTGAAGATCAAGCAACACACCGATACCAAAGTCCATGGTAACCACTTATTAATTATTGAAAATATGTTCTAATTGCTACTGTGTAAGGATGTTCTTCAGGAGCACCTGGAGTAGGCCAGTTATTGGCATACTTGACTATGAAGCTTAACATATCTAACATAAATTCATTGCTGGCACCCTGTGCTGCAGAAACCATTGAGAATGCAAAGCTAATATTTTGTCATAAACCAATGAAAGTATTCCTGCATTGAAGTACAATGCATTTCAAGCAGCTAGAAGGGGTCTCAGGAGAATATTTAATCCCCTTTGAAGAGAGAGTCCTGTTTCACAGAAGCCCATTTAGTTTCTGATGAAATTTCTCCAGTTACTTTCATTAATGCATCTTGAAAGAAGTCACAGGTTTATAAAGTGATGATCAGCAACAATCATCTTCAGCTGAGAATTTGTTACAGAAACTGTAAAGTGACAGTAGAAAAAGCCCTTATGGGACTTGCAGAGTTATTCCAGCAAAACCATGCATGTGAAAAGAGATTGCATTGTGCTAGCAATACGTAAGACTTCAAGAGGTTCACCACAGCCAAGAGCTTTGACTACTGAGGCATTCATAATGGAGTCCAAGGTTAAAGATGAAGAGGTGAGGAGGACTGAGGGCATATGGAGAAGGAGAGCTCAAGGGGTTTTGCTTCACCTCCTCTCTTTCCCCCTGGAATTTCTCACTGGAAAACAGAGTATTAACGAGTGCGAGGCAATGAACTTCAGTAGAAAACAGGAAATGCTTAAATTCCCTATAGCTGGCCTGGGAATCAGTGGGGGATGACTGAAGTACGTCTTCCCACAGCGGGTTGCCACACATGCCACCTGCTCCCGGGGCTGCCAGAGTCTGTCCTGTCCCTGCTCAGCAAAGTAATGGGCTCTGCTGGCCTCAGGTGCCTGGGCAGCTCCTCTGAGCTGATCTCAGTACCTCTGGTGGCAGCAGCACTACTGGGAACAGATGAGCCAGCTGGTCTTCGATGGCTATCATCACTCCCTACACTGCAGCATGGCTACGCTTCCCACTGCACCAGGATTACAAAACCTCCAGGAACTGGCTGCTTATTTTGGCTATTACAGCAGTGTGTTGTTGAGACTCTCGTAGGCTGGTGACAAGCTGCAGCATCAAAAAGGCTACCACAAAATCTTGGATCCCATCGCTGGGCAACAGCCAGCAGCAGTCAGACCGCGCTGCAGCTTTGCTGTAAGGCACCCATAAAGCACGTGTCTTATTAAGCACTTTGAAAGCAATCCCGGTTTAAATTGATTGTTGATCAAAGAAGCAGCAGTTTGCTGCTGGGGAATGCTCTATTTGCTTTTCATCACAGGAAGGTGAATAAGTAAACAAAGACACCCAAGTTGGAACCAAATAAATTAAATGCATTCAATTAGCTAATGGAATGGATCACAAAGGGGGGCTCTTTTGGAAAATTCAATTAGCTTTTCCTGATGTGCTGGGATTCTCATTAACACTATTATTTTATTCTTTTTTAATACTCTTTGTAATATACGGGGGAATGACTTTCAACAGAGCCTTTCTCCTGCCCTTCCCATACCTTTCAGACCCAATTCTCTTCAATCTTATAATCAGTACTAATATGTGAAAAACATTTTTAAGCTAAATAACTGGCAAAGTTCATGAGTACAAGGAACATATTTCAGATTTTTCTAATGGAACAGGGTGTTCTCAGAGATCAGTTTCAGGAGTTGTTGCATGATTTAGTACCATTGCTTAGAGAAAGGCTTGACTCAGGCATGCTCACCAGTGCCTTTTTATGGAAGAATAACCGAAAAAGAAAGCTGGAAGATGTATTTTTCCTGTGCAGAGCTGCCCTCGTGGTGTTGTTCTGGATGAGCTCCTTCTGCTTGCATTAGGTAAATTAAGGGGAGCGTGGCATTTCTTGAGGTTACATACAGAGTTGCCAGGCGCACCTCCTTCATGGTGCCACAGTGGTGCTCTGTGTGGGGCTGCAGCCTTCCCATCCCCTTGCACTGTCCTCACCACAACTCCGTAGAACCTCAGGTCAGGAAACGCAGTGCGTGATCAGAAATGGCTGTAAAACCCCACCTGGTCCTTCCTGAAGAGACAAAAGAAGAAGGGCCGAAATTTCCTGTGAGTACAGTTGTATTCAGCACATGTGTTGTCAGAAGGAGATCCTTCCTCTTTGCAAGCGTGCCTGAGCTCACACCAAGCACGTGGTGACAGGTCTCAAATGCCCCCTGGTTGAGCTGAGGAGATACTGGAGGAAGGATGGAGAGGAACTCCTCTGCCCCATGGAAAACCCAAAGCCTGCATTAAAGATGGCTCAACAGCAGGAAGCAGATATCCTGGGCAGGGTTGAGAAAGCTGGGGACAAAAAGGCACTTGGGCAGGAAGCATTTCTTTCCCAGGCAAACAAAATAGCCAGGTACAGATGGAGCTCCAATACCTTGATGGTCACGTGCTTAAACTCAAGTGCTTTGCTGGATGAGATCTGGCATGCCCTTATGTAAGGGAATTATTTTTATCTAGCCTAATAGAGGCTTGAATATTTTGAGAACTCATAGATCTCATTGCTATGGAAACTAACTCTGTATCTTGAGGTCAATCTTGCTATCTCCAACTTGCAGAGTCTGCATCAAATCTTATGAAGGAAGGAAGGGAGGAAGGGAGGAAGGGAGGAAGAGAACAAGTCTGGCCTGGCTGTATGTGCAGTTTCAGCCCCACTCCTCGCTGCCCTTGTCTCACTTCTGTAGCCAAAGGCAGCCTTTACAGGGCAGAGAGGTTACAATACTGGCAGTTCAGTGCCAACTGGAAGTTTGGGAACTGATGCTGTTAGCACAGACAATCAATGCAGAAGATCAAGCATGCAAACTGGGCTCACCCAGGGACAAGCATCCCCATGGGGAAGGCTTGCCTCATACAGATGGGCACTCCTTTGTTGAGTGACCAAGCTGGAATGCTCACTGATGCTCCAAAATGCCAAACAACCCTTTCCCAACCCATAGATTTACAGCAGGAGCATTTGCTTGTCTTTTTTTATGGTGAAAACTGCATGAATGAATGGAATTGCTGCCATGGGACCGATTCAGCTGGTGCCATCTCAGAGAAACAGATTGGCTCCATCTTGTGTCGGGACATCTGCCACATTGCAAAACTTGGGCTTTTCCCTCTCCCATCCGACTTTTCTCCTGCACCACTTCAGTTACCCTCTTTTTACAGTTTACCAGACTTAGAATTGTTTCAACTGTAAAGTTCTACTGTAAAAAAAATATATATATATAGATTCAGGTTTAGGCAAAAATATTGAATTTCAGTTTATGTAATCCCTGAGGTGGTTTTTTTCCCCTCTTTCTGCCAAAAAAAAAGCAGTGCTTGTCAATAAAAATGAGATGTTTTCTTCCTAAATGCTAATGCCCACTTGGTACATTGGTTTCTATGTCAATGCACTCGTTACACTTCAGCACTTGATAAACGTGCTTTATCCAGGTGGCCTCAGCATCTGCAGCTAGAGGAGGAGCTCCGTTCACCTTCTTCTTTGCTATTTTTAGGTTTGTGTAATGTTGACTTCCACCCTCTGCAGAACAAGGCTAATTAATCTCCTACCTATGCTCAAAGTTGCTTTTTTGTTGGTTTTTTTTTTGTCTTTTGATTTTCTGAAAAGTAAATTCATTCCTACTGAACAGTTGCAGAATGTTTTTCTGCATTTTCCCCTCAGCAGAGGTAAAACCAATATCTCACTCTGCTCCCTTTTTATCCAAACCAAGCATTAGATAGGCAAGCACTCCGACTTCTGGAGAATCAGGGTCACGCGATGGTGGAAAATTAGAAGGAAGCATTTTTTTTAAAGGTTGAAGGGAATTCAGCTTTAACAGGAAACGGAAAATCCCACAAGTTTAATTCTTGTAATGAATGGCAGTGACACACGCTCTGCTTTCTGGGATGAGTATCATTCCATAAAGGAATGCAACACGAACCAGTAGTTAAGCTAGGACAGATGTTGCTGGAAATATCTGAAAGATGTTTACTTTATATTATTAGTGATCAAATATGCAGCATTCTTGGGTAAGTCATCCTCATGACTTCCCACAAGACATAATATTTTCCTCGTTGGAAAAAGCAAATAACTAAATTGTAGGCAGCTTTTAGTAACCCAGACATTTTGGCCTGGTGACGTAGCTGCTGAGGTATCCACCAGCATCCCCAGCCCAACTGCTGCCCCAGCCTTGCTCCCCTTTATCCCTCTGCACATCAGAATGATTCCCTCATTTCCAGCCCAGCACTGCTAGTTTTCCCAATACCTTCGCAAAGAGGAACGGCCACCCTCAACTGTCTGGAGCAAATTGTGCCTTCCTCCTGCGGATGCCCCTCAAAAATAACCTACTTCCCCTTGCCACTTGCTCAGTGAGTCACTCTGAGCTTGATTAAGATGCAAAAAATATATATTTTTTCTTCTGATCAGGGTGTGCAATTGGCACATATGGGATTTCCCCTCACACAGATTACAAAGCTTTCAGCTACTGCAGTAGAACTACTGCAGTCTTCCCCAAGGACACACTTGTAGATAGCAAAAAATAAAATAAAAATAAAACCACTGCAGTTAATATGTTCCTGTAACGTTAAAGCTGATTTAAGACTGCCAACACTCTGAGTTGCATTAGTATAATCCCCTTTAACTAATCAGGTGTGAGCTGTATGTGGAACGTACCCAAGCCTTCTATTATAGGGGGAAAAAAAAAGACTCAGCAGCAAAGAGAGGGAGGTGTGAACCCTTCCTTCTCTTCACCCCCCTCTCCTTGCTGGGCCTGCCACCCTTTCATGATGGAGGCTGAGCAGTTTTTCAGCTCCCACAAACCCTGCTCTTTTTTGGTCCCTGACCCGTTGCTCACATCACTGGAGCTGCTGGGTTGGTGTGCTAGCTATTTATAACTGACCAAGTGGCATTTTCTGATTCCATCACCCCACTGGTGATGGAAATGGATCAGAAGAAGCAAACTGGCTGGGCTGTGGCTGTCATGCACTGGCCAAACAGCCAGCCTCCCCCAGACCCACGCCTTGAATGTCCATGTCCTAAATCTCCTGCTTTTATACCCCTTGCAGCATACTTCCCTAACTTCAGGTCTTTTCTACATCTAAAATATGCTTGCTGCAGTATGGCCATAGATTACTTTTCTCATCAGCCTGGGGGCACAGGAAGTGATACAGCTCTTACTGCAATCCCATTGACTTCAGGGGAATTACTTCCACTAGAGCAAGCAAAATCAGAATGAATAAACGTCCTGTTCCTCCATTATTAACAGAGTTGTGCCATGAAGCCCACTGGAGCAATTAGATAGATAGCAATTAGATAGCTGATGACTGACTGAGCCTCTGCCGTGCCGTCCCTGGGCATGTGGCAGGTTAAACTACATGTCTGGATACCAAGAGAGGACAAACTAATCCTCAGTGGGTATTTTGCATCTCCCAGCCCACCAGCACATCAGGCAGAGGCTGCCCACTCCATCTAGCAGCAGAGCAGCCTTGTGTTCAGCAGTGCAGGGCATCCTCCTCCTTATCCCAGAGCCAGAACTGCTCTGGCAGAGCAGAGGAGGGACACTGACAGAAAAACATTCTGCTCTTTGCTTTTACAATCCGTTTGGAAACAGCTGGTAATTTCATTTTCTCTGTCTCTTCCCATTGGGAATTTATGTTTTCTAACTCCTCCTGTTGAGAAGCAAAGCGCTCAAGCACTCACAGGGGGTCCTTTCTCCCTCACTTGAGAGATGTGAAAACCCTGAGTCCCATAAACATGACTTGGCCTTGGACACAGATTTGATGGAGCCAGAAACAGCTCCCAACTCCAGAGTGCCATGTGAATACATGAGCCACAAGGCCATCCCTCTTCTTCATCACTGGTTCACATTTAATTTAGATGCAAACACAAAAAGACTGCAAAACAAAGCAACACCATCACCACCCAAAGCCTCAGGCCCAGATCCACCATGAGTCAGACACACAAAGCTGCTCCCAAACTGCACCCAGCCATCACACAAGTGCTGTAGGAAGTGCTGGCAAGCTGCCTCCCTGTGCAGAGGCCGTTCACACCTTGAAGATGCTGCCCAAAGGGGGCTGGGGTTATGCTGGAAAAGCAAGGGGAAGGATCTCCCAAAGCCAGACGCATTCTGCACTTCCAGATGCTCTCTCAGAATCAGGTCCAAGAACCACCCCAAGCCCTGACCCAAGTCACAAATGCCACAGGGATTACTGGGCTCATCCACTCTTCTGTATCCCACTGTCTGGATTAATGGAATTAATCCATTTCATTTTTTTCATTCCAGAAGTTACTGGTGTCAGCCTTTCTCGTTCCAGTGTAAATGCATCTTTCTTGCTCACGTCCTTTTAGACGAAAAGGAATAATTAATATCCCAGTAATTACCATCTCACAGTGCTTTGTAATGGATAGGCCATTTACTTTCTGAGCAGCTTTAATCTCCATGGATGCACCCACCACTAACAGTAACACTTGGGTGGTATCCTTTGAGTCTTGCCTTGGAACTTAGTTACATCTCTCAGAGTGAGCAGCAGCAAAATGGTTCACAATGCAGCTGTCTTCAGAGAGGAACGTGGCAGTTCCAGCTCCTGTCATACCTTGCTGTATTGCTCCCAAGGGTGTAGTTAGTTTTCCTACCTCCTATTGCCAGCTGCATGAAAATTCATATTTTGGGCAATTTCCTTATGTACAAGGCATAGGTTTTTGCTTTAAGTGACAAGCAAAAAAAAACCAAAACAAAACAACAAGAAAACCCTCATCTGTGCCTTCTGCCAATACATTCTCATTAAGGAACTTCCACATTTCTCCACAAAGGGGTTTTCTCTCCCCTTCTCTCTCCCTACCTCCAATTCAGAAATGTCAGGAGTTAGAAGTGCTGACGTTGCTCTTGCTGCAGGGCTACAGGGAAGAGAGGCTTTGCTATAAGCAGAAATGTGACCTGCAGATTTCTTAGCCTTCAGCTGAAGGAAATAGGATGTTGCCTCTTGCACAAAGGGGTTTCACAAAGGACTCACATAACCTGTTCTCTGCCACTGCTGGTTAATAGCATGAGTTGAAGCTGCAAGCAAACAGTAAGGATCTTGCTGTTGGCCTGACTGAACGTTTTTTTACTTCTTTCAAAGAAATGTGAAGGAAATATTGCAGCTCGGTTTTCTCCCTTTTCTCAGTAACTCCCAACTTCAGGCTCCCCTGTAGCAAAACAGCAGGAGCTGAGATCTAATCTCTGCAGCAGCTGACTTGATACAACAAATCTTCTTGCAGATTTGCAGAAGGGAATAAAGAATGACAGCCAGCTCAGTCCGTTTGTTCCCACTGCAGCCTTCACTCTTGTAAAAAGCAGCTCAATTTCATATAATCACAACAGCAAGCCGCTATAACAGAATACATTAAAAACACATTGGTGCAGTAAAAGAATGCCGTTTCACCAAAGGTCATGCTTTCAGTGCAGAGGAGGCTGCCAGTCACAGCAAAATGCCAGTATGTCATATTGCAAAGCACCGACTCGCCCATTCCCTAACTGCCTCAGCTGCAAAAAATGAGACTAGCAGTATTTACCTACCTCCTCAGATGCTGCAATAGTCAGTCATAAATTAAAAATACATGCTACTGAATATTTTAGAAGAGGCACGTGAAAAGTAAGACATATAGCTCCACAGAGTGGATTGTATGTGAGAAATGCATTGCTAGGAGTGTACACAAAACAAAGCAACCAGTAGTCTTGGAAAAAAACCCAATAACTATGCTGACAATATTTCATTGGTTTTAGCATAATTGCATATAATATTCCACAGCATTTATTTAGGACAAGGAGACCCGGCACTAAACTTCAAAGCATTTAACACAAACTAACATTTCTTCAGTTTCAGGAAGGCTCCCCTCCCTTTCCAACTGCCCACAGCACAGCACTCTGTTTTTCTGTGAGTGTAAAGATGCATCCATGGATGGACATCTCTTATGCATTCCCATCCACAGCTCCAAAGCACTATTTCCTATCGGATTGCCCTGCTTTCTGCAAAGCTTCCAGCACCAATAGAAGGTGATGCTTATGCTACAAGAAAATTCACTTTTAACCTGGGGGTAAATTCGTGGCATTATGTAATTGGAAACCTGTTACTGAAGAGCTCCTTGCCCATTTACCTCTTAGGCAGTTAGTAAATGAAGGAAGAGAGTAAAGCTGATTGCACTGACTACATTTTTACCTTTTTAAGCTGTCATTTGAGCAAAAAGATGTGTACTCACCAGTCCAGGTAGTTGAGGAGGAAAACAGTCTGGCTTATGATATTCATTCTTCCCTTTTTCTCTTCTTATCCTGAGTGATATTTGAAAAGCAGCCCAGGTGTCTGCATGGCAAGCATTAGAGGCTGCTGCAACTGTCACCGTGGCTCCTTTTTAAGGAACTACTTGTTGGTGATTTAAAACTTTTCCAATACACCATTTCTTTAAAATGGCTGCTGGTGGGTGGGCAGCCTCCATTTCTGAAAGATTCAATGGTAACTGATTGTTTTTCATCTCAGAACTGGGAAACAGTGACTTACATTGCTTTCCCTTTCCTAAAAAGAAAATCAGTGGAAGGGTTTTGTTAGACATCACACCTTGCAACTCTGGCCAAAAGACTTGAAATTTCTCAAGCTTGCCATTATGGTGCAGTTGTACCTCATCAGCTTCCACCTGACCAAGTGCTACAGCTTGAGGCAAGCAGGTCATTATCTTCAGGAGAAATCTGTAAGAATTCATCATATAAATGCAGCAAATATCTTCTGGCATTGCATGTGCACCACGTTCTTTGAACAGCTAAAGGGCAGGGCAGGCCTCACAGTGAGAAGATATGGAAACAGTGTGAAGTGAGAGAGGGTGGCAATGAAGGTGGGAAAAGATGAGAACAGGAGGGCCTCAAAACAAAAGCAGGAGCAGAGCATGGGGGAAAAGGCTGTAAGCCAGGAGGAGATAAAGCTGAAGGTGGAGAGGTAGAGATGGGAACTGAAAAAGTCCTCCTTTAATCAGTCCTTTCCCAAACACATTTTGGTTCAGAACCTGACAATCAACAGACAGTTCTTGAGCCTCAACTTCGCACTGCTGGCAAACAGCTTTAAAACCCAATGGGGAAAAAGCAAGTTTTCTTATTCCCCTCAATCCCTGACCATAACTATAACGTCACCTTCTGCAACCTTACTGCTATTTTACTTTTTTCAATGTCATAAAACATCTCTACTGCAGCAGCATTAAAAGAGGACTGTATTTGTCTCATCTCTTAGCCCAGCTGTGGTAGGAAGGCAAATAATCAACCAGGAGTTGACGACCTGTAGCCTGTAGGACTTGGTCAGGTGGAAGCTGATGAGGTACAACTGCACCATAATGGCAAGCTTGAGAAATTTCAAGTCTTTTGTCCAGAGTTGCAAGGTGTGATGTCTAACAAAACCCTTTCACTGATTTTCTTTTTAGGAAGGGGAAAGAAATTACAGAATAAATAGTATGCAGATAGGAATTTCTCATCCCGTTACAGGTTTATATGCATACGTTTATCTTCAGCATCAATCAAGGATCAAACCATGCAACATACACAGAAAGTTATAACAAATACCCTCCTACTCGAGGCAAGTTTAGAGGGAGAGATTTTGTTCCAAATGGCAAAATACTTGAACAAAAGCATTGATGATAACTACTACCAGTATGAGCTTTGAAATGGCTTATGACACAGCCAGATTGGTTCAGTAAGAAAACAGGTTTGGGGCTGGTTAGTAGAGATTTTTTTGCTGGTTTTACGGTTAAGGATAGACAGATGGATAAGGATTTTATTATAGGTATTGGCAAGTCAGTGCTGCTGAAGGGCTGACACACGAAGCACTGACTCAAAGTTGGAACACCAGATTTTCATCAACACTGAATTTAAGCAGCGTTTCTGAAACTGTAGCCTGGATGCGCCGCCACAGTTTGCACACCACCTACCTCAAAAGGAGGATAACCACAAAGATCAGGAATTACTGTGTCTTAAGGATTAGCAAGGAACGTTCATCACAAAGGAAGAGCCAGACCTCCTGTTTGCACACAGGGCTTCTCATGAACACTAGGTTCTGCTCAAGAGCGCTTTGCAAGGAGCACATCTCACATCATCCATCAAAAAAATTCCTGATTTTCTAACTCCACACTGAAAACTGTTGGCTTGGAAGTCCTGACCCAAAACAGTCCAGCTGGAAATGAGTCATGTCCACACGTGGGTGACACTCATCTTTGTTTCCTCATTTGTAGTATAGGCAGCCACTTCATTCCCGAAAGATCTTGTCTCAGCAGTTTCCCTTTTGAGACAGTACAGTAAGGGAAAGTGCTAAGTAATCTATTTGTGGCTGTCAAACAGTACACTCGAAACTGTATATGCATGGGCAGGTGCCTGAGAGAGCTGCTCAGCTGTGCAATTTTAGTTATGCCGGGATGAGCAGGGGGAGAAAATGCCATGGAGAGGGCAGAGCTAGCAAAGAAAGGCTTCTGGTCAGTGAGAGAATAACTTGATCAGTGTGCGCCTGTGCAGAACGACATCTCGTTGCTAACACAAACCATTTTTTACCATTAATACCACTTCATCTTCAGTAATTAAACATCTTCCAAGGGCATCTCCTCTCATTGAAACAGGACTTCCTTCTACACGTGGCCCCTACCTCTCTACCTGCATGGAACCAACAGAGAGATCAGTGGGAGGGCTTAGAAAAACAAGCAGCAAGCAGCTGCAAAGAAGGTTCATTACTTTCCTGACTAATCAGGGCTTTTGGTCAGGAGGCATCAGGAACAAGGCAGGTTTGGAAGCTCCTTGTGGCGCGTGCTCAGCTCACAGTGCAGCTCTCCGCACTCAGCAGTGCAGCTGGAAGCCATCAGCAACCCAGCTTGGGCTCGTGACATCACTGCTGCACAGAATGCATTTTTCACATACTGAGGGAGCAGGGATGTGTCCTGCCAGCCAGGGATGTTCGCTGTGTAGGCTGAGCACACTGCAACCCCTCTTCGGTTTGCTGAAGGGGCTGAGGCAGCTGCCTGTAAATTGTGCTTATCAGTGCTGTCAGCTGCTTTACAAAACGTGCAGAAATCAGACAAAGGCTGGGTGAGGAAGGCACAGATTTAGCTGGGAGCCTTGGGAGCGATGCTGCGCTGCACATCACAGCAGGCAGGCTCATGGAAGATGTCTTAGTCTCAACTTGGACAGAGCTCTTTTCTTCATAGTGCCTGGGATGATGCTGTGTTTTGGTTTTAGGAGGAAAAAATGCTGATAACACAGCTATGCTTTCAGTTGTAGCAGTGCAGTGCTGTGTGGAGCCAAGGATGTTTTGCTTTTCTCGGTTTCTTCTGCTGTTCTACCAAGGGGAGGGGGAGGCAAGGAGCTGGTAGGGGACAGAATCAGGACAGCTGAGACATATTCCATACCATATGACATCATACAAAAGGCGAGCTCTGGAAATGGGGGGAGTTCTCTCTCCCTTCTGTTGCACAGGGTCTGGCTGGGGATCAGTCAGCAGGCAGTGAGAATTGGCTGTGCAACTTGCTGTATACAATCACATGTACATTTCTATAGCCATAACTAGTATCCTTTTCTTTCTTCCCTATCACAGTAAATAGTTTTACGTCAACTCAGGAGATCTATTTCTTTTTTTTTTTTTAATTAATTCTCTCCCCCATCCCATGGGGAAGGAGGGAGTAAACGATTGTATGGTGCTGAGCCACCCGCTGGGTTAAACCACAACAGCCATTTATCAAATGAATCAGCCCAGGACTCTGCCCTGCAGCCTAATGGAAGGCCTGCCGAGAGCCAGGCTGAGCAGCCAGTCCCTCACCTCATCATACCTTCAACCTGCAGTTGTTGAGAATTTTACAGTGCACTTTACAATCCCCAGGCAGACAGAGATGGACAAAGAGCACAAATGCAGCGAGCTGAAGGACCAGCTCACCATATCGCTCTCATGCCTCGCCTGTAGTTGATTGCCTGTGCCTGAGAGCACTGTGCAGCTGAATCAAGAGAGGGGCTGCATTTGGGGCTCGGAGAAGGGCAACAAACTGGAGCAGCCTTACAACAGAGCATGTTGCTGGTAGCCCACAGCAAACAGAAAGAAGCTGTGTGTTAATGGAGGCTGTGGTTGCCCACTCAGACCTTCTAAGAGCTGACACAGCAAAGTACCATCTTTTGATTTCAGATACCACGAGGTTAAGCCTCGCTCACGACCTCTGAAGGGAAAAATACAGAGACCTGATCTCAAAAATAAATACAAGGGCTCTAAAGTTCAAGTGAAATCCTTATTTCTGCAGATATTTTAGCTGTTCGCATCTGCCTACTGCACCTGTAAGAGCAAAGCAGAGAAGATATTTGCTCGTGCAGATTTGCATTAAGATATCAGAAACAAAAATATCATACTCAGAAGTTCTAATAGAGAACATACTTGATTTTATACAACTGGCTTTCTAGAAGCAAGTCTTAGTCAATAGTATGCAGTTTATGATATTGGTAAGAGCATGCCGTGTAAAAGTGTAGGAAGAAATATGATTTCTAGTGCACTCTAGCACAGAGCAGTTGCAATGCTGTCTGCACTTCTACTTTGCAGAAGTCACATGGGAGTCAGCTGCTCAGCAAAGCAGGCAGGTCCTTTGGGTCTGAGCGACCTCTGATACCCTCCTGCCTTCGGAGTTAGGCTATCAACATGCTTTCAGTTTTAAGGCTTCAAAGTTCAGACGTGCAGCTAGTAACACTTACAGGCAGTTATTAATTGCTTTTGCATTGCACCAAGAAGCCCTGGGTGCCAGCAAGAGTGAAAGACAGCAGGCATCTAGTTCTGTTGCTGGTTTAAAAGCAACTTTTTAATATCTGCCAGGTAACTTGGGCAAAGGAAGCGAGGTGATTAGTAAATTACAGAAACTTCAGATTCGCTATGCTTAAAGTGAAATAACACACTGCAATAACACAAAGACTCCGTTGTTTACCCAGTTGTGATAGCTGGGGTCTGAGATTTAAGGCTTTGCATGCAGCCACATCCACTTGGGCATCATTTGACCTTGTTCCTAGCAGCCACTGCTCAGGGCTTGTGTGCTTCCTCGAGCTGTCCCTTCGTGTTAGGTGTTTTTCCAGCTGACCCCATCTGAAGGAGCTGAGCGGCTGCATGGAGAAATATCAGACCTGACAAACAACAGCTGTAGCTCCAAAAGAAGTCAGAAGGCCTTTTACATGGTGTTCCCTCCCCCCCCCACCTCTCTGGGCAACAACCCTGCTAAAGAGTCTGTCCCCTTCCTTCTTACAGCCCCCCTTTAGGTTCTGAAAGGCCCCTCTCGGGTCTCCCAGAAGCCTTCTCCAGGCTGAGCAGCCTCAGCTCTCTCAGCCTGTCCTCATAGGAGAGATCCACAAGGTCAACACCAAATGCGTGTTGCTGTGTCACAGCCAGCCATCACCTTACTTGTCCTTCAGGCCGTAGCATCCCTGTGCTGTCTCTCTAGCAGCCACCTTTACAAGAGCCGCTTCTTGATCTCAAGCAGCCCAAAGAAATCATCCAAACGCCTTTGTTCTGAGACATGGCTTATATCAACTACCCCCAAGGCACCCTGTCCCCGTGGGGATGCTCTGCCCTCAGCTCCCCAGCAGCTGGCCCACATCAGCTCCTGGAGAACAGCTGTGGGGACTGCCATGCCAACACAAACCCTTGGAGCAGGACAGTCACATCTTGGTCGGTCAGGGCCACTTTTGATGCTCTGAGTCCCACCGTACAGATTAAAACACATAGCACCAAGATTGAATTAGGAACTAACAGACGTTGCTACAGAGAACTGGAATTTACAACTCCATTTTACTTTGCCGCTCGTTCTTCTTCTATTTCCTCCTGCCCCTACCATTCCACATAGTTTAAAGCCAATTTAATCTTAGTTGCAGTATTTCAGATTACACACGTGCTTCAGAGCAAATCCACATCATACCAGTTTTCTACACTCAGATAAAAAGATGTTAAGACTCTGCATTGCCACAGAGAAACGCTTTTTACAAATATCTGCACATCACTGCATAGAAGCACAGCCCATAAGCTGCTGCTGTGAAGCAGTGAGTTAACATCTTGCACACTCCACATGCCTGCCTATAACACCTTCCCACTGTTTCAAATGAGAAGCTCATTCAGAGACAACTGTCATCTTTCACTACTGCTTTTTTTTTTCCTGAAAATGAGCACATCCTGGAGCAGACATCAGCTCCTGCTATTTCTCCCTGAGTGTTGCCCAGCAGCCTGTCACAAGTTACTTTTTCTACACTACTAATGCATCCTAAGCCAAGAATAAAGATGCACAAGGGCAAAGAAACAGGTGTTTGGAAAACCAAAATGCATTTCTTTGGCAGCATCTATGTCAGATTCCTTCAGCTAAACCTCTCTACCCTCACAGGCACCCTTGCAATTGTGCACACATTTTTGAGGCAGCACGTAAGCATGAGAGAGTTCATTTTTTATTTCCTAAAAGATAGGTGCCTGGATGCCAGATACTTTCTGACTCTTACAGGACCTGCTAGGAAGGGAAAAGGGAAGAATAGGCCTCCCCATAACACACACACACACCTAGCCTGGTCGGCAGGACTGCTGGATGACAAAGGCATTAACTTAGCACTCAGAAGATCAGGTGCTAACCTCAGTCCCAGCCTCTTTTGCATGCCTTTAGCACTCACCTCATCCTTCTGGGAGGAACTGCGGTCATTACCAAAAGGCCAGGAAAACAAACAGCAGCTTCTTTGATGTTGAGCCCCAGACACAGGGTGAAAATTCCTGCTCTGCTGCCGGTTGGATCTGCTCGAGAACTTGAAGTGGTGAATCAGCTCAGTTAGCTCAGCATGGCACCCAGATTAGGCCATGATACAGGGTGATGGCGGAGAGGTTCAGTGTCTCCAGAGCACTTCTTAGCACTGCCACATGCTACCATACGACACTGATAAGCAGGGTGTAGGCTGTGCTACTGGGATGTTCTATACCCACTGCAGTGTGTAAAACCACCTCAAAGTTCAGCAAGCCCACTCTGAAGTTCACAGTCATGTTGCAGCCTCAGCATGGTTCCACTGGGCATCACAGCTGAGGACAAGGCAGAATGGCAGCCGATCATCACCAAACTGCTGGAAGCATGACAATGCAAATGTAGCCCGTTGCTGCCAGAGATGTCACCCCTGACAGCCAGCAAGCTCAGCAGTGTGCAGAACTGTGGTTACAATGCTTTCTTAGCACCGCTCCCTTCTGCTGGAAAAGGAATGGCACTTTGTGCTATGAGCAGCCAGCCAGCCTGTAGGTGTAGTTTGCTACTGGGGTTTTTTGGGACAGCTGCTTTGAGACACTCTTGCTTCATGCACGCTGTCTCCAGGAATGGAACTCACCCAGTTGTCAGCTTTCACATCAGACCATGGACTACAGTCTTCTAAGCTCCAGCTGCAGCCTCCACGCCAGCTCGCTCAGGGGCTGCCAAAGCAGCTGCTATCAGCAAGGCAATATATGCAGGAAAACGTCACACATTTTAATCAAAAGCAGAGAAAGCTAATTTAGGAAGAAGCAATGGGGGAGGGGCAAGCCAGCTTTTCTGTAAAGCTTAGTATGATCCCAGAGATGAACTAGTTGGATTAGCTACTTAGCAGCAGTGCAGTTCAAACATCACGAGGCTCAGGAGAGGAAGCCCTTTGAAGATGGGAACAGCATTCCTGAATTACCTGCTTTCTTACCTACTGCGAGTGCACTTGGGCACTCTTAATCTGGGAAGCCACCACCAGCCACCACCTCAGAGCTCATCGGATGCAAATGCATAACAACAACTCCTCCAGCCACACCCACCAGCCCATGAATTACCTACAACACTCAATTTATTTGGCAGCATTACAAATGGGCATTGCATCTTTTGCCCTTTGTTCTTCCCCACTACTAAGCAACAGACAAGATGACTGCGGGAAGGAAATGGCATCATGGAAAACCAGTGAAGGCTACCTCCCTTGCAGGGTATAGCCATGGTTGGGCTTAACACAAATGTTTTAAATGCCAGGAGCCTGACCAACTCACTTGAAACACTGGTGTTTAAGTTACATGCCTCATGGTAAGGCACTGACACAGTTGGGTCAATTCCTCACCAACTTTGGGAGTTGCCCCCAGTACAAGAAAGACATGGAGCTCTTGGAACGAGTCTAGAGGAGGGCACTAAGATGACCAGAGGGCTGGAGCACCTCTATGGGGGAAAGGTTGAGGGAACTGGGATTGTTTAGAAGGCTGGGGGAGACCTCATTGTGGCCTTCCAATACTTGAAGGGAGCGTATAAACAGGAAGGGGAACGGCTGTTTATGAGGGTGGACAGTGATAGGACAAAGGGGAATGGTTTTAAACTGAGACAGGGGAGGTTTAGGTTGGATCTTAGGAGGAAGTTTTTCACCCAGAGGGTGGTGAGGCACTGGCACAGGATGCCCAAGGAGGCTGTGGATGCCCCATCCCTGCAGGCATTCAAGGCCAGGCTGGATGTGGCTCTGGGCAGCCTGGGCTGCTGGTTGGTGACCTGCACATAGCAGGGGGTTGGAACTGGATGAGCAATGTGGTCCTTTTCAACCGAGGCCATTCTGTGATTCTACGATTGCATCAGGCAGGCATGCAGAAGGCCCTGCTCAACAGGTCATCGGATTTGATGTCTGCAAGATGAAATGGCAGTTAAGCTCCTACAGGGGGCTGCAAGGCATTATTAAAAACAATGAGCCGAATAGGAAAAAAAAACAAAACAACTTTTTCTCAGCACTAACTCTGTTTTTGTTCTATGTTCCCACTAGGCAGCCAGCTCCCTGTGTTCTTGAACATCAAGGCCATGGCGCACGGGCCCGGCTGGCCTGGGATCTGGGCAGGTACAAAGGCTCCTCACAGCGAGCGGCCAGTCATGATCCAAGCTACTCCCAGCCACCAGCACCAAGGAAAAAGGTGAGGCGTCTTCTCCAGCAGAATTCAGAGCCCCGCACCACGGCTGCAGTACCCTTATCTGCAACCTGCAAATGGAAAGAGAATCTTGCTGGTTTGGAAACGTACGAGTACCAATATCGCACAAAGCACAGCCACACAACTAAACGTCAAAAGAGTCGCACGCCGTAGGGAACCAGAAACAGTTTAAAAATGCAAAAGGCTTACAGTTGTCAAAGCTGATGGGGAAAGCTTTAGGAGACTTAGCCACCTTAAGGAACTCTATGGAGCCAAAAGAGAAAAACAGCAACACTCCTATCCACAAGCATGGCTCTGGGAAGACCTCAGCCTTCTGAATCAACCCGTATTTCTGCATCCACAAACACTTCTCTTCCCACAGGCTTACTGTCGCAGTGGGAGACTCCTCATGGGAGCTTGCCCTCTGTCTAACACCATTTTGTTAGATCACAAAGGAATCTCCGAAGCTCCAAGCAGACGAAAAACAGTTTATGAGATTATATTTATTTTTAAGTGCTCGACTGTCACTCCTAAGCCCTTTGGCCTTGCGTTGACCTTTAGGATTTCTAGAGAAGATGCTACTTGCACTGCTTAAACTGTTTTAGCTTTGGGATGGTTCCAAACAGCCAAGTGACTGCAACTATTATGAGAGTCATTTTCCAGCATGTGGATTACTAGCATGTGGCCACTTAAGCTATTTTTATATGGGATTGGAAGCCTTGCAGGTCACAGTCCCATGGTTTATCACTCAGCTGCATATCCTTTATGTTCAAAATCCCATTTAGCATTCTCAGTCCTGCTCTCTCTTCAATTGCATAAACACAGAAAGCCAAAGGATACAGTGTGTGAACAATGAATAGGAAAACTGCTGTTTTATAGGACTTCCTCATTTAGTGAAGTGGGAGAAAGACCACACAGTGTTGGCACAAGACTTGGTTGCTTTGCAGCACTGTTCATGTTTACTTATGTCTGCTATAGCCTTCAATTCCTCATTACGTAGCATAAGGAGAATCTCCTCACTGGTTCTGCAATTCCCTTCACCATCTGTTGAAAAGGAAGATGGGTCAAGTCGGTTACAAGGGACATTAATAATTTAAGATGTGGGTTTTTTTTGTTTGCAACAGCAGAAATACACTGTATACATATCTATATATTTTTAAATAGTTTATGTCAGACCAAAGAGACTCCATGGGACCATCCAAATTCTGAGTAGAAGCCAAGGTTCCTGCACTGCGCAAACCATGGAGCCAACCCAAAGATCAACAGCTATCAAAGACATCAGAAGTTGGATTCTCTCTCAGTGCTTTTCTCCTGCTCCTAGCTGAGGGCCCTGCCCCTTCCTTCACCCTATCCTAGCATTTACGTGAGCCAAATTCTACTTGTTCATCCAGAAGAGAATCACCAACATTTTTTCAATTCAGGAAAACTGCACTTGCACTCAAATGAACCAGGGAGCTCCAGAGCATGTGACAGAAGCTTGCAGATGCACCTAGCATGACAGAAATAAAAGGCTGGACACGGTAACAGTGCTTTCCCCATGTTAAAGTGGTTAGGTATTAAATTGCTGCAAGAGAAAGTCTCGTTTGAGCACAGAAGGAAGGCAGCTACACAATTTGCCAAGTGGAGAGCTAGACTAGAGTTACAGCTCACCACAACGCTGTTGTTTCAATGGACTTTTCAAACTAAAAAAAACCAGACACCAAGTTTAGTTAATAACTATAGAACATCACCATACCTGCAGACACACAAACAGGAGTGGTAGCAGACAACGCAGCAGGCATTTCCCCTTACTTCAGCTGTGTGTACACAACCATTTAGAACCTTCGACCATAAATAAGTACATATATTTCCAAATGCTTCCATGTCGATATTCACTGCAGCCAGACCAGAAAGCCAGCAGATATATTCACAGCACTGCAGAATGTCCTTGACACCAGAGTGTGCGTTTTCTTTCTTTTCCTTTGGTTGTATTATTATTATTATTATTATTATTATTGTTATTATTGTTTTACTCACAATTCTTGTTAGCTTGGTCAACAAAGCAAATGTCTGAAATGTCAGTCTACCGGAGAAGTGCTTACACACTGACAGCCCCACCTGTTCAGAGATATTGACCATAATTCCAGTTGAACTTCCATTTTTACTTGATAAAAAGGAGTTTCCAGTAAGCTGCAGAGCCTGAAGTGTTCTGCAGATCCCAGGCCCCTAACAGCCTGAGCTGCTCACTGCCTTCTAGGTAGCATCATAGAATCGCTCAGGTTGGAAAAGACCTTAAAGATCATCAAGTCCAACCACAACCTAACCATTACCCTAACTCTAACAGCTCTCTGCTCAACCGTGTCCCCGAGCACCGCATCCAAACTGCTTTTAAATCAGCATCCAGCTGACAGTTTGAAATGGAGTAGCTTTCACAAATTAAAATCAGATGGATGCTGCACGTGCTTTTTTCAGTCTGGAGTACTAAGCTGAAACTTTGCTCATGGAGTTTGAGAAACTGAAGATTACCTTGTTTAAAACCAAAACCAAACTCATTTGCTTAAGCCCACCAACAATCTCATTTCCAGGTACACACATAGTGGCACTTACTTTCTATTTTGAAATCACTCAGTAACAGAAAAAGGACATATAGTGCAATAGTGGCATTCTTCTGACAGCCCTCTTCACACGCGTTTGAGCTCAGTGCCAACCACACACATGGAACCTCTGAAGAACTTACAGCAACAGCCAGGGTCTTAACTAACTGCAAGGAACAGTGGAAAGCAAAACTCTGCTCCAGTTCTTTTCTTCCACATGTAAACAGAGCAAGGCTTCCAACGCTACGAATGGTATTCGTGTTTCAAAGCTTGGAAAGCCTTCCAGCTGGACGATTCCTGCAGCTCTCACTGATGTCACTAACAGGTAACAGGATGCACCGCTAGCCGACAAGCACAACTTCTTCAGCAGTCCATTTTAAGAAAGAAGATACCAAATGCCAATTACATCAATTTCAGAAAGTTTATTGCACCAAATGCCGCAGAGAAATAGACCAAAGTGGCAATGTACATAAACAACTATATGAAAAAAGCCATCAAAAACATGTAGCCTGACATCAGTATTCAGTCATTCCTAAATTAAAAAAAAAAACTTGTGCTCTCCAAACATGCAAAATAGCAACACATGTTTTTATCTCTATGGAAATCCTACTGTGTATGACAAAGTAGCATACTTGATATAAAAAAACCACACATCTAGAGTGCATTCAGCAGTTCAGACTTCGGTTTGATCCGGGTCCTTTTAACTCAAGTAGAATTTATACTTGAGGAATAACTGATTGTTTTGTGTAAACTATATACAAGAGTTCGATGCATCGAAAAAGGCTTTTTGACTTTTAAAAAAGGCATTCAGTAGGGGGTGGCAAAGTCCCATCTGTTACTCTGCAGATGTAATTAGAAATATGAATTAATAAGTAAGTATGCATTTGTTTCTTTTGGGGAGAAGACAGACGCATACATTAAATCAGAAAGTACTTATTGAAATTAACATAATTCAACCTCGGTATTGTTTTAGGTTAAGGAGCTCATTGAAATGCTACGAAATTTAGTAGTTCATCCCTCCCCTCTGTGTAGCAATGCTGAGTCTTGCCTGAAAAAATACATTCTGAAACTGCATTGTGTAAACTGCTTTTACGTGGGATTTTGGAAAGAGTGTGCACTCCCACTTAAAGTATGCATTTATTGAGTTTACAGAGAAACCTACATAATACTGATAAAAACTTTGGAGTTTTTGAAAACTAAGCTACATCATCATCTTTCAGCTCCTCTGTACATTCATATCACCTCATTCAATTAAAACAGAAACAGAAACATGCCCTATAAGATGTCTAACAGCATCTGTAAACACCTACTGCCCCGTCATGCCATACTACGTCACATAAATGGCAAGATGCTACCATAAACAAGTTAAAGACTGAGTCAAAAAAGCCCTAGAAGGTGGAATCCCATCAACTGAGGTAGTACATTTGGTGGAGGGGAGAGATATGTATTCAACTCTCTTCAGACTAAAACCTTTTGAACGGTAATAAACAGATCTCATGTTGAATTCCCCCTCCCCAAACTAAAACTGTCAGAACCAGGTAGTTCTTCGTATGATTTCTGAAGAGCAGCAACATGTTGGAGAAAGCAGCAAGAACTATAAAGTTTCAGCCTGGGCTGAAGAAATCCACACACTTGGACCATCAGCACACATGCCACTCCTGGATTAGTTTAATGCCTTGCCAAAAGGCAGATTTTTTGTGGTTTTTTTTTTTAATTTTATTTTTTTTTAATAATCTGTGTGGTAAAAATCAGATGTTGCTTGTGACAGCATTAGCCTTGAAATCACTAAGTGTGTTCTAAGGAAGTCAAAGCCAACTCTATGACAGCAAAGGTGTCTCTGCACACTGTGAAAAACTGTCAGTCTGTTCAGCTCAAAAGCCCACCAATGCCTTAGGAGAACTGAAACTGTCTTCTAATAAATTCAGCTATTAATTAAGAAGGACATGAAAAAGAAGAAGCACATGGGAATTTTTATATACACGCAGGGAAGGAGTTTCACAGTCCTACACACATGCACCCACAGGCTCCCCATACAGGGACAGTTCAGGAATACACGATTTGCTCTACGGTTCTCACTTGGTTTTGACCTTGTGAAATAGAATGAAATCTAACAAACAGATGCAGAGAAAAGCTTGCTTTCCAGTAGATACAAGGATTCACAGACCAAAGATATGAAAAATTTGCTTAATTATTCGTGGTAGGAATAGACCTGAACCACAGAAAGATTCCAGCCTCTGTAGGCTAGAGGCAAGTCTATGAAAATACAATAAAAGAAACACCTGGAATGTCAGATCAGAAAGCCAGCATACAAGGAACAGCTTTAGAATCTCTGTATCAGAATATTAGGTATCCCTCTACTTGGAAACAACCCCTCTCACAGTAAGCCAGCCTACCCATTCCCCCTCAAAAAGCAACACGAGGTTCATCAAGACCCCAACCACATTTAAACAACTCACAAAATGAACATTTCATAGTTTCAAATCATTTAAAGTTTACTGTAGAAAAGTCCAAACATCAAGGTAGTATGAAATAAAACCACTTTTAATAAAAGTGCATCCCTTCAGTGTTAAAAATCTCCAATCACCAATGAGGACAACAAATAACTGGTGACCAGAAGTTTCTCAGCTTGCTATTCCCAAACAATTGTTTTGCCAGCGACTCACTTGCAAGCTGTCAATTTCAGACCTCGCTCCTGCTGGCTCAGAACAAAATGGTCCAACATTTATTTTTCCTTTTCCTTAAGAATATTTTTGATTTCTTTTCTCTCCTCAGTCTGGTCCGTGATTTCACATCCAGCTCAACAGTGCTTTATGCATTATTATTATTGTTTTACATTCATGTTATCACCAACATGAAAAGAGTAAAATACAAAATTTCCTTTTGCTTTCTAGAAATATAGAAGGTCAGTATCGACTCATGGAGAAGTAGTTTCTGGTCTCAAAGCAGTTAATCTACTAAGGAAAGGCACCCGTATGACAGTTTAAGATTCCTGTAGAACCAAAAAGGATAATTGCAAACATTCATATTCATAGCAAACATCAGGGGGGTTCGCCCTCTACATTTCATCTGACTTGAAGCAATGCTCACCTTTTACACCTAGCATGACCAACTAATAACCAGAAAGAAGTAATACTTTCGACTGAAGGTTCCATAAAGATTCTTCCCCCAGTAAGATTGTCTTCAGTTGGTGCCAATGGACTGGTGTACGTGTGTACACACGTGCACTACAGCACTGGGATCATACAGAAGTTTGTCAAAGTCACACTCCTCAGGGATAGCAATACTTGATGACACCAAGACACAGGTTAAATTCATACAGAAACTCAAAAAGGTATTGAAGTTGCATCAGTAACAAATGTAAACTTGTGGCAGAAATTCCATAAGGCCTTCCTACAAAAGAATCTCAGAAGTTCATTCCATTTTCGGGGTAGAATTACTTCTAGTCATAAGCCATTTGAATACCTCATTAAAAGAGAAGCAGCGGCAGCTTTCTTCATTTCTTGTCCTTCGAGGAAAAAGTCACATCACCTCACGCACACCACCATTTCCAGGTAACATTTGGCTGCTAAAAACAGATTCCTTTTCTGAGCTGGTCACTTTTACTATACAAAATCATGCTTTTGCTCTGCAGGAAAATCATGTTCCGTCTAATACACTTGTGTATAGGAATGCTATATACATAGTTTACAGCTTTTCTTCCCCAGCAAAGAAACATACACCACACTCAGAAGTACACTGTGTGGAAATCCTTTCCAGCCCACTTGTTCTGTAACTGTTACTTCATGGTTTCGAGCAGCGTTTTGGATGGCAGCTCGCAGTCTGCCACATAGTGTTAGCTTTTGTCCTTTGATTCAAAACAAAATGCAAGGATGCAGTCACTAAGTCAGAAGAGAGATTATAAGAAACACCTGAATGCCTTTTATGTTATGTAAACTGATGTCCTCCAACCAAACATCCAGCTGCAATTGGAATGGAAAGGTGGTAGAAGGTACAGTTATCTGCTTTTTTCAGTGTTCCCATTTACCAGTGTTTGGCACCTCTGTTCCTCTTCCAACATGCCCGTATTCTTTATTTTAAGGGAATGACTATCCTGAGATTTTAATTTATAAGAGTATTTGAGCAACATATGGGGAATGAGTACTTGCTATAGCAGCCAACAAAGGCAAGTCATTGGATTCAATCCTGGGGGAAGAAAAAAAAAAAGAGAGACTTTAAAATATACAATCACTTACATAAAAGAATAGAAACAAGAGGATATTCCTCATCCATTTTAAGGAAATTCTAAGTGTCTTACTGTAACCAAGGCCACTGCTTAGCGATTCATTCCTAATGTATCAACAAAAGCATAAGATGCTTCAAAAAACAAAGGAGCAAGAAGCACACTATCATTTGAGTGAGGAAAAAAAACCCTACTAGTCTCCTTATTTAAAGCTACACTTCTCAGAATGAGATCTTGAACAGCTGGGATAAAGACAAATTAAGTTTTAACCGCAGTGCTAAAACTATCTTTTTGAGAGTGTATGTTCAATTCTTGCCCCTTCCTCTTCTGTTTTCACAGCAGGTGCATCCTTAAAGCTTGTGCTCTACTCAAGTACCATTTTTGGACGACCTCACAGTTACCAAATCAGAAACTTTCTTCCTTCTTAAGATTTAAGAATGACTAATGATTAAGTCTTGCTTTTGAACTGCCTGCTGATTTTCAGATGGCTCACTGGAAATTATTTCTACACTTTTAGACACGTGAGAGAAGGGGAATGCTAAATATGGAATAAGCAGCAAGTCCCCACGGGAACAAAATGATTACATTCAGAAACTGTAAAGGAAAATAACTGGTTTAAGTTTCACCATAAGCTAAGACTGATATCTACAGTACTCACCCTAATACAATTCCTAGTTCTTTTATGTGCACTCTTGTATGTCCTCGCAGATATTCTGAAAGCATTTTGCTTTTGAGATACATCTCTTGTAGTCTGTCCTCAAGATGCATTATGCACTGTAAACACAGACCAAAAACTTCAGAATGACTTGAAAAACTGCAGCATCACAGACATTAGCTACAATAATGCACTGACACATATTAGCAAGAAAACGTCAAAAGTCCCCACTCCAAAAAGTGGAGAGGATGTTACAGTTCTGCTGGCAAGTTTAAAAAGAAATACACCAGCCTCTCTCACCTCAAGGAATTGGAGCATTTCCACTTTTCTTAGGAAGCAAACTTGTGGCAAATGCAAAAAAGAAACAAGACCCAACACAACCAATTCTCCTCAAAGTTAGATGCAGCGTTTTGCCAACCTGCTTTTAAACAGGCTTATAGACAATTAAGACATCTCATTATGCATCTAACTTTAAGACATTGAAGGCCTCTCTTTACTTTGAGGCTGACAGAACACTGGAACAAGTGGCCCAGGGAAGTTGTGGAGTCTCCTTCTCTGGAGATATTCAAAACCCCACCTGGATGCTTTCCTGGGCATCCTGCTGTAGGAAACCTGCTTTGTCAGGAGGGTTGGACTAGGTGATCTCCAGAGGCTGCTTACATGCCCCTTACGTTACTGAGTGGTTCTGTGACTCATAAGGTGAGCAGGTAGGATGCCTTATCACATATTTTGCACCAAAACACAAGGTAACTCAATTCAACATATTCCTTCTTCCCACAGGGATGTCCGCTTCAAAAGAAGTTAAATTAGTTCAGTTCTCCAAGCTCCAGAAGATGAAAACAAGAAGCACATGCAGAACCTCATATTATCAAATACATAATCATCCAGCAGGTGGAGACTGCAATTAGAAACAGCAGTAAATATCTTCAGGCCATTGTTCTATGTATAGTTTAAGTTTAATGGAAACCATAAGCGTTAGAAATGAGAACCTGTGAAAGCAGTTCTGCTAATTAAATAAAAAAAAAAAAAGAAAAAAGACTCCTACTGGTAGGTATAGCCTATCTTGTATTTTTCTGATGGTCTTGAGCAAGTTAAAGATTCCTAACGATACTGTGCATTTTTGTCAGGTCTTAATTGTGAAATGCAAAGAGACGTTTGATCAAATGCGCTACGTAACAGTAAAATAACAGCCACTAGTAGAGGAAAGGCAAAAGCTTTCTGACAGCAGTTTGATCTGTCTGTTTCAAGCCAGTTTTCACCCAAGCCATTATAATTATAATAGCACTCCTGGATTCTAGCCTAAAGCCATCCTTATCTTTTCCATTACAGGTAACACTAATGCAGAAAGCCTGTTAGCACTCCCCCAGTGCTTCAGGAAGACATGCTGCTGGTTCCCAGAGTAGCAGTTCAACACATACTTCAACTCCAGTACACTAGAACTGAACAATTACAGATATTCTTTTACTTTAAAGTTGAGGAAGCACCTAAAGGCGACCTACACATTGTCTTGAGAGATTCTTTATATAAAATAATCTGTCATTCCTGAAAGCTAAAGAAAATACTTTTTTCCTTTTCATCTCCATCCATTTTGTTAAAAAATAATCATGTAAGCAAAGCACAATAAATAAGTCGTAAGTCTTCTTTATTTTGACATTCAGCTTCCTCTGTGGCTTCTCGTTGACCAAATGAATCAAAAAAATTGAAGACATTTAAAAACACAGGAGTAGCTCAAAATGAGCTGCAAAGAGCAGGTGAAACTTCTGACATGCTGCTGGCAAGCAACAATTGCAGTTTCTACTACCCTCTCACCCTGGCATACTGCAAAGCTCTCTACAGGACAGCTGCCAGCCTCAAGCACCACCAAGACACCACCACCTGTCCTTCCTTCAGTCTCAGGTTGGGTTTTGACTACTGTTGTACCACAACAAACTGAAACCCTATTATGTGAAAAGTAACTGCAGGCTGGTGCTTGTAAAGGAATCTGCAAGCATACAGCATCACGTAAGCATTTGATCTATACTAGTGCATACACTTTTGTCCAAATTTAAGTCAGCGTGACCATGACAGAAGAGCCACACTTCTCCCCCTGGACTTCAGAGGACCAATTCTCCATTCTTTCATTATTCTGCTCCTGCTGGCAAAAATCTGTACAATCTGACAGAAGAACCAAAGTATCTTTAACGCAGACTACAGAAACATCACAAGTGTCCATGATTGTCATTTTACTGTAACTGTTCATTTAGAAAAGGAGATAAAAATACTCTACTTCCTCAAAGCATACAGAAATTGCATATAAAAAATCCCAAAGCAATAGTGGAAAAAAACACTTCCATTGCATAACCAACTAATGAGTTCAAAACTGCCAGAAAGTAAGGTGCTCCAATGCCAGCACTACAATTAACCAATCCCACAGGCTTTCCAGTGCCCAAAAGAATCCTGAAAGGGCACTTACATTCACATTCTTGGCCCCAGTACTTGATTTCAAGAACTGAAAATAATCAGTACCACTAATTTTATCCCAAACAGAATCAACTAATACTATTTACAGCTGATAATACTGAGCTCCATCATTCCATTCCATCTACTAGTCCAGTCATTTCACAGGCTTCCTACAAAGTTTTTCAAGGCTATGTGCTGTAGAACAAACTGATTCTGCTTACTTACAATTTAAACTCCTATTACTTACACACCTAATCTTTCCCCAGATATAATGGTGTGTTTAAAACTGTATTATAAAATTATAAAACTGCTGTCATACTTGTGGGTAATTTGTTGTTTTGGCTGATTACAGCAATTCAGAAAGAGCCACTCATTTGCTTTGATGAACTCTACTACTGAGGACAGGAGAGGATGCTGTAGGAAGGGCATTATGCAGTATAAGAAAAAATAATGTCCTCTGCTGCAACCCAAAGGGTTTTCTTCAGTATCCTCCCAGGAATCCAGTGGGAAGCATGTCAGTAAGGTGATCTGAGGCAGGACTGACTGACAGAGTTGGCTAGAATATGCATGAAATTGAAAGGTCAGGTAGACATGCACAGGTATACATATTTAGAGGGAAGAGAGAAGGCATCCACTAGCTGTTGTTTGAAAAAAAAGTTGCCCAAGAACAGAAAACTGGTAGAAACTGGCTTAGGTAGACAGAAGCTTCCAACAGTAGGGAATTGGGAAAACTACAAAAAAAAAAATGTAAGTCAAGTTTAACAACCCTAATCATAAATATGTGAGGGTCGTGCTAAAATTGCCTAAGTAACTTTAGTTCTGTCACATCTATTACGAAGCAGTTGATTTTAACCTATTACAAATAAAGTTAATCACACATGAAGTTAAAAACAGTATGAGTAACTGAACTGTAGCATGTCTGTGGTTTGTTTTTTGTTTTTAAATCTGTTATACCAACTTAGCTACGTCAATAAACTAATATCTGACAGGAGCCACTAAAACACACATCACACAAAACTCTGCACTTGTTAACTAAGCTAAACAATTTTCATTAGCTTTGGTTTTCAGCAAAGTAATACTTACAAAGTCAGCTGGGAGGTTGAGTTTATAAAGCTGTAAAATAGACTGCAGTAAACTGGATACTTGACTTGACACCAAGACATCTTTGCCTAACTTCATATTGTCCATCATTTTTCTCTGGCTTGTAGCTACTTGTACATTCCATTTATCTGTGTCTGCAATGATACAGACAGCTTCTGCTATTGGTTCATCTAGCACTGGATGCTGCAATAGATACAAGACAAACATTATGCCATGCTCGCATACATGTTTCCACAACTTAGTTTGCTGCCCCACTTTCATTCACGTTGTGGCAAGGGATAATAAAGTGATCCAAATGAATGTTTTTGTCCAATAGGAAAACAGAATTATCTCAAGAAAAATGAGACAGAATACCAGTTTCAGAGAGAGTTGACATCCAGTAACACTGTTAAGTATAAGCTGTCAATTTGATAAAGGCATTTAAATAGTTTTTTTAGTAGAGCTTCAGAATCTCAACTCCAATACTTTTTCTTCACTGATGGTATTCCAGCTTCAATGAAGAAGTTCTTTCAAAAGGAATGGGATATTAGTTACACTGATGCAGCTGTAACGAAAGTAAATTTGATGTTTCACCTTTGTGAGGGATTTCACTATGCAGAACAGAGATAACGCGTGCACAAAGAAACAGTGTCACATTAAAGCAATTTGACATTTAAAAATAAATTGCACTCGTCACCATTTTGGACACTGCACTGAAGTCATTCCAGCAGGATAACTCTTAACTGCTCTGTAAAGAAGCAGTGAGCAATCACTATACAAACACGTAAAGTTGCACACTAGATGCACTCCATGTTACTTTAGTGAAGGACAAATTAATCATTTGGTGTACCTAAGAGTAAGAATATCACAAAGATCTCATCTGCAGTCAACTAACTTTATTTAGTAAGTCAGTCATTCCTGCTAAAGTCTAGTACAACACAAGCTTCCACAAGACTTATCTGCCTTGCAACAAATGCCACTCAGTGGCAAGCTGTTTCCAACAGCTCACTGAACACCTTCATAGAATACAGATAACTGCCTCCAATTGTGACTGAAAATAAGTGGTTTTGCAGATTTTTTTTTCCCTCGTAACTTCAAGCTGCAACCATTTTTCCCTGTTTATCTCTTAAAGGGAAAACTGAAGAGAATACGAGGAAAAAAAGTGATTCTTGTGTGAAAAGATTTCTCATGCAGTGATTTAAGGAGCTTTCTTTCAAGAAGGATGATGTGTCAGGTGTGGCTGTTAAGAACCAGCAAACAGAAAACAAAGCAAGTTCTAAAGTACAAAATACCACGTTGCTGGAGCTTCTCAGTAATATCAGCAACTTCTGCTATGACTCAGAGCAGTACTTTCACTCACATGCATTGCATGAAGTAGGTCAGCTAGTAGACACTGCTTCAGTTTTTCATCATTGTTGACTCCATGCAGCACTAGATCAGGCACATAGGTATGACAGTAACCACCCAGAAGTGATCTCCCAAAGTTTTTCACACACTGCCTGCTGACTGTGTTTGACCTGAAATAAAAAATAGAAAGCAGCTAGGATTCTTGCTTGACAGACTCCATTCAGATTATAACAACGTTTGATTAACCCCCTCCGCTTGGTTTTACTGCAAATTTTAATCAATAATTGTACTAAAAATACTGTGAATCAATTACTCTTTGAAACCATAATTTTGTAACTTCAGTGCTGTACTGATTCCTTCAAATTTCAGAAAAGGCAAATCTACATGCACTAGAACTTGGATATCTATGATCCCTGCCTTACTGTGTTTAACAGGTTTGCTAAACTTGAGTTCTCAAACTCAGCTCAAGCAGCAAAAATATCTCTCTAGCTACTTAACATGCATCAGGAAGCTCCACGTGCATCTGTAAAGATCACAAGTTTTCAAACGGGATGCTCTTATTCAAAGTTGCATTTAGTCATCATCAGTTTTAGCAACACTGAAGTTTGCTTGTCTTCAAATAGGACAGCCTACACTAAGTGTTTCAGGCAATTAGCCTCATCACTTTTATTAAACATCTGAAGAACACGGTCAAAAAAGTTCGCTGCAAATGACAGCTTGGTCTTGGTCATCTTTTTGAAATACACTACCTGGGTCTGTTATGGATTTGTTTGCAAGCAACTTAATCAACACCCCAGCAGGCTTCAGACTCGAAATCCTGAACACCTTTAACGTACCAACAGCTTTTGACTCCCCTCAGTTGTTAAGTTCATTTAAACTCCTTTACCTTGGTAAAGGAAGTTCCACTTCTGCAAACTCTTCAGGTCGCTTGCTGACGTTATCGTGACGCACTCCATCAGGAATACAACAGTCACCTTCTTCGTCGCTGGCTCCAAGAGCACTGTCTGAACTCTCATTCCTTGGAATGTCCCCCTCAACTCTGAAGGGGGTTTTTCTTCTAGCATCCCCACAGGGGACATCTTTAGCACCTAGTTTAGGGGACTCTTTTTTGACAGCAGAAGAATCTACCTCTACACAGCCAGGCAAATAGCTCTCCAGCTTGCCAGAGCATGAAGTTCTAGTTTCTTTTACGCTTGGCAACGTTACAGTTTCTACGTTATCAACTGACAAAAGTAGTTCACCCGAAACTGTGTTCTTTAAATTTACTTCAGTTCCTTTATTTTCCATATGTTGGTTATTAAGCATACTCCCCTGCCCCTCACAAGATGAGATCTGTGCATAACAAATACTATGCTTACTGTATGGCAAAGAGGCAGCTTCACAGCTTTCTTTTTGATTCTGGGAAGCACCCACAGTCAGATTTGTAGAACTGGAGGCACAGTGTATTATTACCTCTGGATTTTTTCTCAATACCTTCAGATTCTCTTCCATTTCTCTCCTTCGAGTTTCTAAGTCTGACTCTGGTGATGCAGAGCTTCCAATCCGAAAGGTGACCTTTTCTAAATGTGAACTCCTGTGGCCAGACCTTTCAGGACAAGGTAAAGCAGACGACCTACCAGACAACCGCTTTTCCACTTTTCTTCCGTTCTGGCTTTTGTTCTTCCTTACATCCGTTACATCCTCCAAATTAGATGGCTCTTCAAAGTGGCAGGGCACAGTTCCTGTATCAGCCACGGCTCTTTCCCCACTGTCAGTTGCTCCTTTATGTAAAGTGCTAGTTAGACAGTCGACAGATGTTTCAGAATTCTGACCGACTTTTCCTATTGTTTCTTTCTTTTCTTTTGAAGAGGCTGGCACAGTGCAAGTGCCTTTTGGGTTATAGACCCACTCTGCAACAGTATGGTTCTTACTTGGATCATTTTTTGGAGGTAGGATTGGAGGCACAAGAGCAGGTTCATTTTTGACAGTGACAACGACATAGTCAGACTCTTCTATCTCTCCTTTCTCTAGCGCAGTTGTGATCTTGCTTCCATTTAGCACTTGTTCTTCTTCTCCAACTGCCTCGCTCCACGTCAGCTGATTTTCCTGTAGCTCAGAGCACCGAATGAAGTAAGTTAGAACATAGAGCAAGCGCTGCACCAACTCTTTACGTTTCCCAACAACAACAGTTCGAGTCAATCTAACCGGAGAGCCTATGGCACCATAGAGATCACCTAGACAGGAAAATAAGAATGTCACATGGAATTCATTTTGAAACAGCATTCACTACAGACACAGACAGACAATTTATTTCATGGTCATTTGTAAGAGCCTAAAGCACAGAATAACAAAAGAAATCCCTCCACATTTCCCACACCTGGTTTGCATCCAGAAGGTTTCTGCTGTTCTTGTGAGGGTTTGGCTGCTATTATTCAGTTTCTTCCTGTTCAGGTTTTTATTTATAAAATGGTTACAAGATATTATCATGTAGAAATTGACATAACAGATGGTGAAGAAGAAAAAAAGTCTCTCTCTGAAGCCAGCTACGCTATTTCCTAATTCACTGCTAGCTATTTTTTATTCCCCTCACAAAGATACTCTGTTTGATTGCAGTCACTTTTTCTTCCCCTTTCAGTTAAACACATAGACTCTATCTATATGAGAATTTGTAGGACTGAGATATAAAATAAAAAACAGAGAAAGATCCAGTATCAGTTTAATAAATGAGATTAAAATAAAATAAAATAAAATAAGCCCTTCCTTACTGGGCAAGGCACATGTGCTTCTGTATGTTAGCGAGGTTGACTCCAAGTAGGAACCTTTTACTTTGGCAGAGAGTAGAGGAGGACTAGGGGATATATTCACTATTCAAAGCACAACTATAACGTGAAAGGTGGGCACTAGGACATAACCTGAAATAAAAATGCTCCTTTATTCCAAAAGAAAAAACAACCACTGTATTCTACTTTCAATACTTTCATTGTGAAGACGTATTTATCTTCCAGCTGCCTATTATTTTCTATCAGCTGGAGGGTTTCCACCCAATGTTCTGAGAGAAATAAACATAGGCAAACAGCCAATAAGGCAATTTTTGCATACTCTACTATAAATAAAGATGAACTAACTCAAGACACGTCCACTGCCTGTCAACGCAGCAGATGGGAAATTGCTACCAAAAAACTCTATTTTCTATAGGCAATCTAAGTGTTCACACTGAAACCCAGTTTCTCCAGTTTGGGCTTTATAAGCTGCCAGCTAACTTAGATTAGTGCTCTAAGTACTGAGCAGTTACTGAGGGCTGCTCATATGTTCTGAACCAAGTATCCCACCAGAATTCTTGTACAGACCTCATGAAAGAGCATTAAATGAGACAATCATACCTTTAGAAAGATTTCTACCAAGAGCAAGAGTAAATGTGGTTTCAACATGAGGAAAGCAAAACAGTGAAAGAAAGTGCATGCCTAACCTCCTGTGAGCCATAAAGGACTCAGAAGCAATAAGGCTCCTGACTTCATTCCTGCAGGAGAAGCATCAATGAGACAGTTGTTCCACCACTCTCACTTGCAGTCTCCCCTGCCAAGATCTGTCAATTCCCATGATGCAAGCAATGCACTGGAGAATAGAGGCACTGCTATCCTGTCCTCCCCCAGGTAAGGCTGCTCTTGCATACAGTCCCACAGATTAACATGCAAGGACATTGATTCCTCAGTATTGCAAACTGAGCTACAGACTATGCAATTGGAATTTCATTAAAACCAGTGCCAGGCAGGCCATGAGGGCTAGCAGTTTGGCAAGGCCATAGAAGATGTTTTCTTTCAAGTTGAACACAGTTACTATGGAAATCAGATTCAAGCTTTGTGTTCATTTGCACAATTTACTTTAAATGCGACGTTAATAAGACAGTAAAACTCAAAACTGCAGCCATCAAAACATACAGTTGTGAAGCACATTAGATTGAAGATGACATTTAAAAGACTGGCTTATTTACAGTTGTACCAATATGTAATTGCAATCAGTACGTAGTGGGAACATAGCTTTGAAGGTGGAAAAAGCAGGTACATAAAAATACTCGACAAGAAATCGTTTCCATTTTAAAGCCTTAGGCCTCATAATTATTTTTTTTCCCCCCTTTCTAAAGAAAGAGACCAGCAGAGGGCAACATCTTACTTCGCACATCAGCTACTGCAACCATTCGATACTACTACTGGGCTTTGAAAGAACAAAACCAAGTCAGAAAGCATTTTGAGAATTCGTCTGGGCTGGTAGCAACACACAGCTTAGGATGGCAAGAGGAAGAAAGCATTTCTTGACAAGTCACCTGCCGTACCTCTGGGAGTCACCATAAGACCCACTGCCCACTTCACACCTGCACTTCAGCTGGTTTGTTTACCTCCAGCTTGGCTCCATCCTCAACACCCTGAGCAAGCTTCTGTCTTTTTCCTCCCTGGGAAATCTAATCCATTACTACTCTGTGTTACCTTTTAAAGACATGCTACAACAGGAAACAATTCCACAACTACATCTCTGAAGTAACAATTCTTAGTTTCTCAGTGACTGCGGAGAACTAAGCTAGACAATAAGCAAGAAAAAGCAGGCAGCCCATGGTGTGCCCATGTGTTACTTCATATGCCAATACAGTACATCATTTAAAGTTAAGGCTGATGTGATGCAAAATTCACACCTGCTGCCCAGACCACCAACAATTCTGTTGCCCACCAGAATTTTCAAGGTTTGATCACTGGCAGCATTATTCTCTCAGCTCTCTTTCATCTCCTTGTTCGACATAATTAATCCCCAGTATCAAGATAATTTGTAAGCTGTGTTATGTTAGAGAACAGAGTGAGGAGCTGGGCATAAAGAGAAATCCTATCCCAAGCCCCATTCCTGTAACTCTGAATGAATGGAGGCACTGCTAGTTGCTAGACTTTTTCTCTGCTTCTTGCTGTCCACGCTGGCTCTATGAAGAAAAGGGGTGCCTGGACAGTCCCAACTGTATTCTCTCCATCCAGCCTATTTCCTTTTATTCTTCCCAGGCTGTTCAGGTCATTCCCAGCACTTGCAGCCTTCTGAAGATGTCTAAAGAAGTTACCTAACCAAGCAGCGTTACCGAGAACAACTGAGAAAACTAGGCCACACTAACAGATGTCCAAATACACTTGCTTAGCTTGATTCAAGACATCCATTTGTAACTCCGCCCAGCTTATACCAAAGAATATTAGCAAATGTCATCTAGACTTCTATTACCATTCAAATTCCTCAAGTCAGTGGCAGAGGACAGCAATGACAATGAAGCTCAGCCATAGCAGTCCAGGTCTAGCCTGAGAAACAACACCTGATTTTAACACGACATGGAGGAATTCACGCTTCCAAGCAGCTTACAGAAGAGGAGTGGATGTTAGTCATAGAGAAAACTGAAGCTTTCAAATTTTCACTGACCAAGCTGTGCCCAAAGAGGGTTATATGGATGGGATTTTGCCAGCATGTTCACAAACTGCGAAGTACGCTTCTCAGAGAAGGCCTTTATAGGAGGATGGTCAACTGGCATTACTGTTGGGACCCAAGCCAGGTGATACGTCAGCACCGCAGTTAACAAAGCAGCAAAGAACCTAGGAAAAAGAAGATAACGTGACCAAAGTAACACTGGTAAAGAACATCACATTAAATGCTTGAACATATCCACGTGCCCTGAGTAGCACACAAGCTCTCAGGAAATATCACTGGTGGGAGGTATGGAGTGGAAGATTAAGCTTACTGGTTTTTGTTGATCTGTTCTATCAGAAATGTGAATTCTTTAAGAAAACGCTGGCACAGCTGGTTCTTTTCCAGGGTATTGGACATCATATTAAGCCACACTGGCTCTGCAATCCTTGGAACAGAATATAGGTTCCAGATGGTAATTCTGCTCAAAAAAAATAAAAGAAATCCCCCAAAAGTCAGGTGTTAACACGTACATATCACATTTGCAAATACAAGTAGAACATTTTCTCTTCTGTTGTCCAATGCTTTTTATTTATGTAAGAGCTAGGAGACAGAAAATGAGATTGCCTGGAAAACATCTCCAATTACCAGTGTCTCACAAAACTAGTCCGTTCAAATCTGTGTGTAAATAGCAGTGTCTTCATACAAATCACATCTCCTTCTTCTCTCTCTTGCATTCCTCTGTGAATTTGTATTTAGAGAATGAATTTGTATTTAGAGAAGTGCAAATCATTTACTGTGGGGGGAACAACATTCTATTTGTTGCAGCACTTTCATCCCACGTTCTGGACTTTCAGAACCCACATCCCACCAACGCCTTGTCTCTCTGTTGGCCTGCCTTCCTTGAAGTGTGATTGTCCCTTTCTACCCCAGGTATCAAAAAGAAGTTCACAACAACTTTCTTGTCAGTTCCACTGCCCAGCATCTAGTTAGGAGTAAACAAGTGATCTGCCTGAATGTAACAATCAATCCACTTGTCTGCACAGACATCAGCAAAAGTCAAATCTTGACAAAGTCTTCAAGAACTGACAGTCCAAAGTGCAATTGAGCAAAACAAAGTTTGTTTCACTTTCCTTCTGAAAAAGGCTAAGACAGTTTTGTTTAAGTTCTCTAAGAAAAATTTATGCCATACTCAGCACAAAATCACAATAAATTCAAGACCGGTTAAATTACAAAACCCTGCAACCAATTGCTTATGATTCAAAGTGACAAATATCTTTAGAGACGTGTGAGAACAGCTCTCCTTGTAAGTCAGAATTCCATCAACTCACCTGAATTCTCCCAGGGCATCCATGACACGGCTGATATAAACCTGCACTCTCTGGCTGGATTCTGCTATTTTTCTACATGAGATCATGGCCTTGATTAAGAGTTAAAGACACAAAACAGCTTCTTAAAGGACTGGCATTCTTCATTTTTTAAGCTTCATAAACACGTCAAAATAATTGAGATCTAGCCCCAGTGTTATGCAGCCACTCAGGACAGCAATGGCTGCCAACCTCCCTCCATCTCATGATGAAAGACCAATCCTAGAACTAAACAAGGGGAGATAATAACCCACTGCTGATAGTAAGGGGAAGGCAGCAACACAGATTTGGTGTCACTCTTTTAGTAACAGCGGGAAAAGAATAGAACATCATTTCCACAGTCTCTAGGGAGTCAGGACAACCTCAGTGAAATATGACTAGAACAAAAGAAAAGGCACCCATAGCAGAAAACTCTCCATTTTCATTCTGACTAGAAAGGAAACCACACCTCCTTTTCAGCAAATGCTGAATTCCAACACTGGGCACAGGCTCAAGACTGCATGGATAAGGAGGGAGGGAAGCTTCAAAGCACGCATCTCCCACTCCTCATCTATCAGACTCTAGAATTCTTCCTTCTGTTCGACACTTGTTTTCACATTAAAAGAAACCAGCATTCTGTACCTTTTCTATTGCATACTTCAGTTTGTTCATGTGGGATTCAAAAAGAGGGAAGTGAGAGAAAAAGAAATCTTGGAAGTTCCTCTGAGCATCTTCTTTTTCAGGCAGGGAGAAGATTATGCTGATGGCAATTTTTTTCCTCCGGACCATTGCAGGATTGGAGCTGCAGCTCTCATCAGCCATACTAAACATTTCTTCAGTTGACCTAAAAAATAATTGTTTTGTTTTTGTTTTCTTTTTTGGAACAGTTAACTATGTACAGATAAGTCATTTGTCTTCTATCTTTAGCTCTATACATTACAAAGAAATTTATTCTTTGGTCTCCTTTGACTATTTACATAAACCTGAAAAATCTATCTTTATGTATATTATACCAGTAAGTAGAACAATATTGTCCAAATTTCTTTTGGAAGCAATGTTTTAACTGAAAAACTGCTTTTAATCCACACTGAGGAACTATAAGGAGAGAACTGTAAAGACAAAAAAAAGCCACAGGAACAGGAACACATTCGTAGCAACAGCTTTTAGAGAAGTAGCTTACTTCTGGACTTCGTTTGGGAGTGAAATCTACAATGTCAGTGTGCAATAATTAAATGCTTGAAAGCTTTCAATATCAAAATTATCTTGAAATGAAACTTGTCACATTTCTAAGCCACTGTGGAGCAATTATTAAGATGAAAGCCTGAATCCTAAGCTTTCTTTCTAGGCTTATTCTAAAAATAAGTGCTTTACAGTTTAATTGGTTTATTAAAGCTATATACACAAAAGTTTCTCATCACAAAAGGTACAAGTCCAGGAATACAGGAAAAAATAAACAAAACAAAACCCCAGCAAAAACAGTCTGTGGGAAACTGGAGCTCAAGACAAAAACACAACCTCATTTGAACTTCAGGAACTTGCATGCAGAGACAAAATTCCCAAGGAAGTTTGGAAATGATGGGTCAGTGAACATCTCAGAAACATCACAAGTATTTGTACTGCTTCCCAGGAACAGAAATTGAAGAATCGCAGGCTGCAAGAAAAGCCTTTCAACAAAGCAGCTGATCTAGCTTGTCTGCCAATGGCCACATGAAGTTCCAGCCACACATCTCATTTTCTGAGCTATTGGCCTAAAACATCACTCACTGAAACTGTAGAGTCTTGGCTGTACAAACTGAAATGCAAGCTCTGTTGTCATTGAAGTATTCAGCCAGAAACCTACTGTTTCTCCACCAAGTGATTGTAAAACAAGTATTACAAAGAGGCCTTTTGGCACAGAAAGAACCCCCAGCCAAAGGTAATTCTAGACGGTTGAACTAATAATGCCCTGTTTCTGAGATCTTTCTACAGCATGGATTCTCCAACACAGAATAAAAGCAAGCTATTCCCCCTAGTGAATAACAAGACCAGTAGGAGTGGGGTAGTGTTTAAGTAAGTTCTTTACAGAGAGAGTGGTGAGGTGCTGGAACAGCTGCCCAGAGAGGCTGTGGATGCCCCGTCCATCCCTGGAGGTGTTCAGGGCCAGGTTGGATGGGGCTCTGGGCAGCCTGGGCTGCTATGAAATGGGGAGGTTGGTGGCCCTGCATGTGGCAGGGGGTTGGAGATTCATCATCCTTGAGGCCCCTTCCAACCCTGGCCATTCTGTGATTCTGTAACAGTTCAGTGAACAATCAGCCCACTTTCCTTTAACACATGTTTTATTTTTCTAACACTTCAACAACACTTTCTGTTTCTTAATGTATTGGATTCAATTATTCCAAAGAGGAAATAATTCATTTTCCTCTCAATGTTTTAACTTCTTTTGCATATACGCATAGCCTTATTGCTCTAGGAAACTAGACAAATAATATTTCCATTTACTGAAAGCAAAATGTTCGTTAGCTCATTCTCAACTGCAAGTGTGATTGATTTAGAAAGCATGATCGCTAAGTGAGCACAACTGCACAATTAACATTACAAATATTTCTGCAAGAATACCCAAGAAAAAGGTTGAAAGGGTTGCAAGTAAGAAAAGCAGTCGACTCTGAAGGACATATTTCAAACTGGGCTTTTCAAACAAAAGGTGTTTTTGACTGACTGCATTTCAGCCAGCAGTTTTTAAGATTCTCCTAACCAAGGACAGCAAAGAGAGACAAGCCAAATAGTAGAAACTGCTCACAGCTCTCCACTAATTCCACACTGTCTCTGGGTGCAGGTAGATGAGCACACATGAGCAGATAATCAAGACTCATTCACTATTTTGCAGCTGACAAGCACATTCTTGTCTTATTAGCTACAAAAGATGTGCTGCATTCCATGCTTTGCTGTGCCACTGAGCTGTAAAAGATATTAAAATTCCAAAACAGAAGCCAGTCTTTTTTTTGTTTTGTTTTGTTTTTAAATCACAGCTCTTTTCCTCCTCCTGTTTTGGCAGAAGTCACACCTGAACCAGCCACTACTTGGCTATTACTCCAAGATTTCAGTAAACGCTCAGTAGTCAGACTTCATCATAACGTAGCATAATTAAGGCAGAGGTGTTGTTACAGGCTTTCATCTCAATTGGTTGTTCCTTCAGAAACAGTTTACTTTCCAGAATGAGGTCTTCTGACACAGCCTATCTATTCATTAAAAATGAGTATACTTCAAATCAGGCCTCGTAGCTCACATTCAGTTAAAATCTTTCCTCCTATAGGCAATCTTACATAATAAGGACAAGTCAGAATGAATTGCCAGTATTTTTTAAACCATAATTTCTCACTTTAAATAAAAGAGGCCTGAGATCTCTTTAGCTTAAATTATTACCAAGCAACTGTAGGAAGCAGAAAGGTGTGACACTCACCATCTTGGAATAATTCCATTCTCTAAACTGGTTGTCTGACTTCGGAGCCAACGACGTTGATAGCTGCTAGAAGATGATGATGAAGAGCTTGGAGATGGAAAAGGGGTAACCAGAAGACTGCTCAGAGATGCTATCAAAAAAAGAAGGAAAAAAGCAAACACATACTGAATTATACCGAGTGTCAGTTAAACACTTTTCTTTATACATTGCCTGGGAACAAATTCACACAAATATTGTTCTTGTTTGCTGATCTTTGTGATACAGCTAGAATAGTTTTCACTCACTGCAAAAAGTGGCATGATTATTTTAAACAACTATTCTCATCTTAGGACATGCTACTTACAGGGTCAGAGATCTTCCCTGCTAGAACAAACTAAAAGCAGTCTTATTCTCAGTAAAAGTATTCTGAGATAAGAGGTGCTTGCACTCCCATTAGACTAGATAGACCTCTTGGTTTCTCAGCCTCCTCTTTCTGCTCAGTGCTAAATTCTCTTCCCTTGCTAAAGCAGGATGTTCCAGCCAGTTCTTTCTATGCTTATAAACTGGTAAAGAGCCAGAAAGTCATAGCTAAAAAAAAAATAATATAATTACAAATATTCTTGCATAAAGGCTTATGACAAAAGCAGAAAGAAAACTCAACAGATGCTAAAAAGATTGGATTTCAGTCCTTAAGGCGCCTAAATTCCAGGTGATCCAACAAGTCAAAGAACTGCAACATCATGTCAAAAGTAGGCAAACAAAACAAACAGCAGATACCTGACCGAGCAATGCCGCTGTCTCTGTCCTCATTTTGTCCTCTGCTGGGCATATCGACAGGTGTACTATGAGCTAAAACAAACAGATCAATAGAAAAACCTTACTTAATTTGTTGCATTATTTGTCAGCGTTAAAAAAGAATGTTTAAGATTAAAGGTCAGAAAATACTCAAGTTACATCCTGAAAAGATACTTCAAATAAGCAATATGTTGGGAGCAGAGGCAGTAGCAAACTCCACGCTCCATAATCATTTTATTTTACCAGAGGAAATGAGTTACTTACCCAATCTAAAACTTTCTCTAACACGCTTAGGAACGTGAATTCTCTTTCACCAGAAATCAGATCCACTTTGATAAAGTGGACAGGTGCTACTCCCACCTGTTAATCTTGACATTTGCTTTGTGTGCAAGATTGTAATTTTACAGAAGTCAATGTTACAATGGAACAGCCAAACATGAGGTCCATCAAGCTCCTGATTCCCTCTCCAGGCAGTAGATTTATTAACTACAAAGTCTCACGAGTAAGAAATATTCACTTTATGTTGTGCTACGTTGAGGTGTTAGTAGTGGAGTCACCAGAATTGTAGAGCATGCAAGATTTGCAAAGGCTGTGAAGAAATGCATTGGCATTTTAGTTCACCTTGTTTTTTTTTAACCACTAACAAAACTAATTAAGCCCAGTATCTACCCACCTGCATGGATCATCACAAGGCTGTAAAAGGGCACTATGTGAAGCAGTCTTAATTTTTGGAAAATTAAAAGAAACTGGTATTGTAAAAACCTTAATGCTGCTGACACTTAGCTCAAGAAGTAATGCTGAAAGCCCTCTGTCACATATATATATATATTATATGTTATAATAGGTACATTTTTGGGGGGAAGGGGAGAAGTAGTAAAGCACAAAAAAAGAAAAAGCAAGACACCTCCACACTAGCAAGAAATCAGCCATAAAGCAGGAAGGCAGCAGTTCTCTAAGAAACGTAAGGGCTCATTCAATATTAGATGCACTGTACAAAATAAATATTGGAATTATAAACAAAAGATGAAGAAAAAACAATTAATCCATCTAGGTTTTTTTTGTTTGTTTGGTTGGTTTTTGAAGAAAAAATTCGAGTATAAAGCCAGATCTCTGCTGGCTTTCAGATCTCAGCCCTTTCTATTTCTAGAGAGCGATTATGCATTCTTTGCAAGGATTCAGAAAGAGCTGAATTTGTGTGTGCTTATGGATGGGTCACACTTTGGTTGGCATTCCACACAAACCTGCAAAGAAAGAAGCGCTGCGGATGAGCCGGAGGGGACCTCCTTCAGACACACCCTGCAGCAGTTTGCTGCTACACAGCTGTAACACACCTAGGAAACAAAAGCAATGTAGAGAAAATACAATGCAAAGGGAAAAAAAAAAAGGTGATGCACAGGAGAAAAAAAAAAAGAAACCAACCCTAAATGAACAGATGGTATCACGGTATCAGAAAGACACAGAATATGGGAATGTTTACCTAAATTACTTCCACTGCGACAGGTACCCAAGCCGTTCTGATGAGAGCTCAGCTTTCCAAGGCTGGGATCTTGGTTAATGTATTCAAAGCTATCCTGTAGGCTGTAAGAAAACCAAGTGAAAAGCAGGAAGTTTCTAACTTGATCAACAGTTATTAATATCAGCTTGAAGAGTAGGTTCTCTTTATATAAAAATCAACTTTAAAAGCAGTGACAGAAGATCAACAAAAAGAAAGGCGAAGGAAAGACAAAAGCACTGGAGAGGAAACAGGGTGCCAAGGAAAAAAAAAAAAAGGATGTGCTTACTTGTTGTTGCTTCCACTGAAGCTTCCTACCCTGGCTGAGAAGACTTTACTTATCATCAGCTGTGGGGGAGAGCTGAAAGGATAAACAGCCATTTCAGTGAGTCATCAGTTCCAAGCACATGACAGAGCACACCACAGAAAAGGACACTCACCGTATGTAGTGAATTTTCAAGGTGGAGCCTTTGTAACTCATTGCCACTGAGCCAAACATCATTTCTCCCAGCATATTGACGTCAGAAGCTGGTCTGGTGTACTGCACAGTCAAGAAGGGAAGAGTCAGTAGTGCCCATTTCAATATTACTTCAATTTCAAGTAGTGTTATAACGATAAATTCTGCATGGAGAATACAAACAAATTCTTCTTTCCCATGAAAACTAAGATCTGGTGAGGTTCTCACACAGTGAATTCAAGTACAATCAAGGACAGTGAAGTTACGGTTGATTTTGCTCACAAAGGGTTCACTGTTTCACTTCTTCCTGGGGTGACTCCAGAAAGAAATAAGGCAATTTACCATACTTCTAAAGTAAACAAACAACACCAAAGAAAACCAGATTCATGTCCAGCAACATTCCTATATAACAGTGTTAAAAGAACTGTAGATGCTTGCAGGATCCAGATCCTGTGGCCTGGATCCCCAAGTATCAAACCATCTTACTGATTGAAATTTTTAAGTACTTCTTCCCAGCCCCCACAGAAAGCTTCCTGGAAGCATCTTCAATCAGAAAGTATTTTGTGAAGACTGTTTCTAAGCACAATCAGATTGATTACTTCTCATGTTTCCAAGACTGATCATCAACAGCAAATATTGAGAGAAGGTTGTCAATTCTGAAGGAAGTTTACCTTCTATTTAAATATAGTTCTACCCTGATCTGTGGATGCTTCAAATTGTATTTTACTAGATGAAATACTTACGCTTTCACTGAAAGACAGCTAGAATACCTTAAAAATAGTTATGCTAAGAATTTCATGTTGCAGTAAGATGTATCAAGAGTCCCTTTGGTCCATGCTCAACAACTTTTTTTTGTTTGTTTGTTTGCTTTTTACGGCTGACCTGAAGCACAGTCATATTTGTAAGAACAGATGAATGTCCAGTGACAATTTCCTATGACTTTCAGAATACTGCTATGAAGTACTTCTGTACTGCCTTCACAGATAAGGCCAAGACAGAATAATACCTTAAGATATGTCCGTGCATTCTTACTCAGCAACATTTTAAAGATAATCACAAGCTTGAGCTATTACTCAAACCTGTAATATACCGTAACTACAGGTTCAGCCCATGCAAGTTAAAGCCTCTTTATATGAACTTCTTCAGTAAAAGAGATAAATACAAGAAAAGTAACAAACATTACCTGATACTTTGGTATTTGCTCTTTGACATTTTGCGTAACACTTATTGAGAGATCATGGGAAGAAATACTGTTGTTCCCACTGCTTGCTTGACAGGTCCTGACAGAAGTCTTCACAGGAGCATCCTCTGCCATTTTCTATGTCAAAACAGGGCATTGCAACGAAAACAATCAAAGCAAATATGAAAATCCTCATCTGTAGAAACACCATGACAAAAGCTTTTCCTAAAACACATTTCCAGCAACAGAAACAAAAGTAATTATTTGGTCCAAAATGCACATACCAGTTTCTAAAGACAAAAAGGCCCACGAGACAGAGAAAGTGGTTATCTCACATTTAGATCCTCACACAAATTTCCACAGTAACACAGAATAATTAGGCAAAGCCATATTGGAGCAGCATTCCCAATTGTTATGAACACACGCTCTGTGTAATGTTTGCCAGAGTTTATGTAAACAAATCTCAGCTTATGAGTTGCTTATAAACCAACTTCTCTAACCATCTGCACAATTAGTCACTAACTGTCGATTATTCTTGCTCCCTGATCAACAGATCCTTGAACAGAAGACAGTAAAAAACAAGGAATACAACACATTGTTTAGTAGAATCAGCTCATAGTTCAACCTGAATAGGAGTTACTAAAACCAATCTAATGGATGCTCAGACAACTGTTCAAGTTCACTCTCAAGTCACAACGACACAACCTCCTAGAACTGATCAAAACAACGTAATGGAAGCCTTGGAAACATGTCAATTACATTAATACTGTTTGTATATGTTTCATAAGAAAAGATGCATTTAATTCATGGAATTTTCTTTCAAGAAGTTTTCTTGAACAAAAGAACAAATGACGTTTCCAATTCCCTGATGTTTTTCCTTCTTTAAATTAAAAGTCAAGGAGATTAGTTAAGTCAAGGAGAAAAGTTAAGGTGACCAGATCACAACAAACATTTTTCACACGCACTTGAAGGGAGCAAAACTAAGCTTGCAATGAAGACTGCTTACACTGCCCTAGAAACCTATCAACTGTACATTTCAGAAATTTTAAATGTGTTAACAACAGTACATAGGGGATATGTTAATGTAAGCATTCCTTCCTTCAGTGCACATTAAATTGAAGGGCACTTTTATCCATCTCATTTCAACACAGTTTGTACTTCGTTGGGAATAGGCACTGGCAGAGGTCGAGTTAATTAGGTTTATTTTCTTGTAGGAGACCACATTAACAACACTGAAAAGAAATTGAGTATTTAAAACAAACGTATGGTTAAATGGAATATAAATCTGCTAGTTACCCCAGGTAAGTTGATGGCATTGTCTGCTTTCCAGCTATGCATTTGAAAACCTGATGTTAAAAGGTCTACTGTATTTCAACAAGGTGGGTAAATGCACAGTATATACACAATCTTGACTTCAGTTTAAACAGAACAGACCTTAAGAGCATTCTCTTATATTTGATCAAATCAATTTCTAGGTTCACCAGTAACACAAACGTTTAAGAGTGATCTTAACATTTTTCTTTTAGAAGTGCACCTAGACCAGTGTTTGCCTAGCAAATAGACAATGTTATTTGTCATCTTTTATGAGAAAGGTTACAATCTGCTTTATGCCAGTGTTGCACAGCTTTATACAAAACATTTTGCAGCTAACCTTTAAAGTGATAAAAGCAAGCAAAACAATGTGTGCCTTTAAATGGAGCCAGAAACATTTCTTCCATTCATTTACTTCCCACATGTTACGTGTTCTAAACCAACTTGAAGATATAAGCTAAGAGCCTGGATACTTGGATTCTTATCACAGTGGGTGGTGGAGGGATTAACAGACCAGTCTGACCCACATACCCTCATAAGAGGATGATCAGTCATCAGCTGATGATGCTCATCAGTCCGACTGATTTGGAACCATTATGTATTTGCAGAATGAAGTTGTCTGAAATTGCTGGTTTTGTTAAACATCTGCGTAAGTAATTTCAACAAGTCACAGCTATTTGGGTATAGCTAGTGATTCAGTGTTGGTCTGTGGATTAAAACTCCTGAATTTAATAAAGACCTCTGAATTAAAAAAAAAAATGAAAGCAGAAAAGAAACAGAGTTAACATAGGAAAAAAGCCATATATTAGTTTTCTTTATCTTCCAATATCACCAAATTTTACCTGAAATGTTGTTTGCATTCGCGTAAAGCCAACAATTCTGCTAATCTAAACACCAAAGCAAGTCTAGTACATTTAGAGATATACTAGACATCACTGGAACAACAGGCTTGAACAACAAGAGCTAACAACTAAGGCAAATCCCATCCAACACTGAAAAGGTTGAGGTAGTACTCAATTGAAAGATCACTTGGCCTTGAATTAAGTCAGGCTTAAGTTCTTACGTTTCAATATTTGTATTTAAAACTACCAAATAACAAATTTGTGTTCACAGACTTCTTGGAACTCAACATTCTTACCGTAACTTTCACAGAAAAGTCACAAATAGGATTAAAGAAATTGATGTTTAAAAATTCCTGCTTTTTGCAATGGAAACAAAAGCCAAAGGAGCAGTTCATACCTGAATCACAGCTTCATCAATTTTGCGGACTGCTTTGGAATCAAACAAGACCTGTCTGCCTCTTCTCTCACAGTCCTGGTAAACTATCAGGCGGATTTCATTCAAGTCAAACTCTGATGAGGACCAGCTGCAGATTATAAACAAGGCGTTAAAATAGAATGCTTACTTTGCATTTAAGCAAACAGAAATATATTTAGCAAATACATCTTCTACTCAGCATTTACAAGAACCAAGCTGCGATAACAGCACTTGGACTGAGAAGGAACTGAAAGGACAGACACACAACACAGTCAGGCTTTTTCAAAGTTTTCAAGAACGTGAACTAACACACCATCTCAGTCATCTGGTGCTTAAATACATTAAACTTGTTCCGTTCTCCATACACAGTTTTGATCACTTCCACTGCAAGTTAGATGTACTATTTTACGCAATTCTCTTGGCAGCGATAAGAGGCAATGAATTACCATCCTCTTTAAAACAGCCCTGCATACACTGGGAGGTTTGCACGGTTCCTCATCTCTATCCTCTCTAAACAACAGAAAACCGAATCTTTTCAAGCTTTTCAATGACAACAGTAATGATTTTTTCTGGTATTCAATTTTGCAACTGAAAGACTGAGCTGAAAGGTTTATGTCGATCCTTTATTCCCCCTCCGTTCTCCAAACTGTTTCAGGTTTAAGATTAACAAAAGGATAACAAGACAGTGACAAAACTCCTTCAGTACTGCTGAGATTCTCTCGCAAGGAAAACAACTCCCTAAGCTGGAGCACATCTGCCTCTGTCAGGCAGGCCTGGGGATGCAACTCCTCCAGCCACCACGTGAAGCTCAAGAGCACAAGTGACCACGGCTACAATGGTGAGAAACATTCCTTCCAAATTCTTGATGCATTTGGCGTACGTTGGAGCACGGAGGTTTGCTTTGCCCCAGATTCAGCCACAGAAAATGCTTGTCACATCCTGCAGCTGACAAGCTGGAATTAATGAACAAAAACCCCTGGTGCTACATAAAGCACTGCCACACAGCTCTGGCAGCAACCTGGTCACATTGCCTCGTCCCTGACCTGCGTAGTCCACATCCAGGGGTAAGAGTACAACTGTTACTATTAGCTGTTGGTTCAACAAATTGCATAACAGACTTCAGTCAAGGCTGCCCCGATCTCCACCACTTAGGAACTTCCCCAAATTATGCCTGATGGAGAACAAAGGTGGAGAACTGAGGAAAGAGCACAGAAGTGCTACACAGCTGGAAGGCGGGGGCTTCTGAAGCGTCTTCTTTGATTCCATGCTCCAGTAGTCATAAATCAATAATGAGGCAATAGCATCAGCTCCTGCTAGTCAGTAAGGTAACCAGGGCAACTGCTTTTGAAGCACGCTCACAACTACAAACAGCCATTACAAGACAACTCAGCCTACTTTCTTTGTACTTCATCTTGGATTTCAGAGAACAGCTTCCCTTTCTACTGAGAAAGAAATTAGGCTGAGTCACAGAACGGTAGGGGTTGGCTGAGACCTCTGGAGATCATTGCTTGGAATGTTCCAGGGCATCTTTTTCCTTCACCTGGAGGATTTAATCCTAATTTTGAGTACGTTTGAACAGAATAAACCATATCCCAGCTCCACTTTGAAGCAGCAATGCAAATACACGGTATCTAATGGCCTGGCACACGCAGCTAGATGGTGGAACAATGCTAAAGGCTGTTTTGCCATCAACAGTAAGCAAACTTGAAACATTTGGAACGCCTTGCCTCAACAACTCCAGGAGTGCCAGACATTACTTCTCAAGTTCCCCCTTTGAGAGGGGATCACAGCTTTAAGCTAACCTGCACAACACCAGTCCTGATTCCACAGCTGACTCCACATACACATAGAACTGCAAGTAAACCACCAGTTTTACAAGCCTTCTATTAGTTTCTCAGGTGACCACCTGTGCAACTCTATTACAAAATCCAGTTGTATCAAATACAAGAGTCAGAGCCATAAACAGACTTCACACTGTTCTAACCAAGGAACTAAGCTCTTTTCAACACCTGGTGCTCTGATACCTCTCCAGTACACAGCTGATCCTTTACTGACACATTTTGGTAGCACATAATACCATAAGCATTCCTGAAGTAAATGTGCTACTTTATTAACAAGGCCAGAGGTCACCCTTCCTTCCAACAACAAAGAAAACACACATCTTTACATCTTCAATTTAAACTGTATGAACAAAGCTTCCTAAAATTAAAAAAAATTTCGGGACAGGCACAACAGGGTCAATAGTTGAAATCATAGGACTGCAAGTCAAATCTGAGAAACATTCATCTCAGGCAGATTTAGGCAGTGCAGTCCTGTATTGAACCACCAAAGCTAAAAGCACATTTATCACACCATCTCAGAATCAAAGGACTCGGAAGGGACCTCAAGGGATCAATTCCAACCCCCCTGCCAAAGCAGGCTCCCTACAATAGGTCACACGGGTAGGCATCCAGATAAGTCTTGAATATCTCCTTAGGAGGAGACTCCACAGCCTCTCTGGGCAGCCTGCTCCCTCACCCATACCATAAAGTTCTTCTGCATGTTAGTACAGAACTTCCTATGCTCCAGTTTTAGGTCATTGCTCCCTGTCCCATCTCTATATGCCATTGAGAAGAGCCTGGCCTCATCCATTTGCCTCCCACTTTCCTTGAGATACTTATAAACATTTATCAGAACCCATCTCAGCCTTCTCAACCCCCGGCTGAACAGACCCAGGTTGCTCAGACTCCCTTCACACAGGAGATGCTTCGAGGCCCTTAACCATCCGTAAGGTCCTCCGCTGGACTCTCTCTTTTTGGCCCCTGTCTTTTTGGACTGGGGAGCCCAGTTACACTTGTGTTGCACGAGTTGAGGTTTCTTTATGAACAGGTGAAGTCCCTTATTCTGCACAAAAGCAAAGTGCTCAGTTTTAAGTAAGAAACAAACAGGGTTTTATAACAGAAGCTGAAGCAGAAGCCAGTTTAAGAGCCTGCTCAGATGCCTTTTTCCATGAAGCAAAAGCAGAATTAAAGATACCTGCAATCTTTCAGAACTTCAGGAAGCAACAGGTTGAGACATCTATTAAAACGCATCATACAAAGCTTCATGTGAGTAACAGAACCACAGTAGGGAAGTAACTTCAGATAATGCTCCTGGCAGTAGTCAGCAAGCATCAGACTTATTTTAGCAAAGCCTTCACTTTGAGCCTTTGCACTGCACAGAACACAGATGCAGTCCTCACAGCAGTCTTACACATTACAGAAGTGATCCACCCTATTAAACATCATTTTGTAAGCTCAAGGACATCTATGGGCAAGCTTACAGGCATATAAATCCATTGTCTCATTACCTGCACGTGGAAGCAGGCACAAGACTAGACAGATGACTTTTTTCCCCTTACACAAAAGTTGATGAGCACACTGATTACAGGACTTCCACCCCTTATTGTTTAAGCCAGTCTGTATAACACACAGCCCTCAAAACAAAGACAGCACCATTCAGCCATTTCCTAAAAGCAGTGCTGAAGATACACAGTGCACAGACTCGCAGTACACAAACTGATTTCACGTGCATAAAAGCCAGAACCAAACCACTGCTTACATATCTTTAAATAAGCAAGAAGATAATATAGCAACGCTGAAAGACATGCTTCTTTCTGTTCCTTCGCCTATGCCTTATGATAAAAAGGGAAGATTATTTTACACGAAGTACCACTCATTTGAAAATGAAGCTCATTTCTGCATTGCATAGTTCAACTTCCTTTACGTTTAACTAAAAGAAAAGCCCTTTCATTCTCTTGCATCAGTTGTTTCTAAAAAGAGACACCAAAACATCTGAAATAAGCAGAGATATTTTAGACTATTTTTCTTAAGGAAAAAAAAAAAGCTCCTATGTGTGTACAGTGTGTTGACCTTGATCAATTATTGACAAATTTCTTAATCAATTTCCACTGCCAAGCTTGACCAAAGGACATACGTTTCTATGCGTGTCATGAAAATAAATCCTGAAGGGAAGAACAGACTGTGAAAGATATGTATAAGGTGGGAAAACAGAAGATTCTGAAAACATTATGTGAGAAATTTACACCAGTTTGCACGTTATTAAGTTGTCATTTGTCAGTGACAGTAAAAAACCACCCATACCTAAAGCTTTATTCATTCTTCTGCTTATGGACTAGACAATCAACACCCAACACACTCACAAAAAGCCTCCTGCTTGTTGGCTGCAGCACATGACAAGATGCTGGCAGTCCATTCCATGCTCAGCTACTAAATGCTGACAGCTAAGCAAACCAGAATTGCCTTTTCACTTCTTCAACACCATTCCCAACACTCCCCAACTTCATCTCTCAAGACTGTGCTCCTTACACTTGTTTGGCAAGATCAAAGTGGGCACATTCTTGATCGTTTCCTTTCTCTCTGCTTCCATCTAAAACAGCTTACCAAACTACACTTTAAGTACCTGAGGAAATTACGTGATAGTTCTATTTTACATATGCACCTACTAATCAAAGCGTTACTTCTTGTCAGCAAACAAGGTAATTCCCCAGGTAAGCATCAGTCTTGATAATGTTTTGTACAGAATGTGATATAATCATTACTTCCACAAAACAACTGCTGCTTCTTAAAGTTACTTTTTAAAAGTCTCCCAAAAAAAGTTCTCCTAAACACTGGAACACCACCTGCCATGGCCACGTTTAACTGCAAGCAGAATCAGACAAATTTTTGCAAGTGAAGATTTTACATCTTCAATTCTTTCCAGAGAACTACATAACAAAACACAATGCGAAAGTCTCCCACACAAAAACAACATGTTCGGTGTTGGAAGAACTGCTTATTGCTTAAAAGGCACATTTGGATTTAAAAGGAAATTTTACAAACAAAATAAACAGGGTTTTGTTTACCTGGTATTTTTTTAAGCCCTTTGAACATCAAAATACTGCATTACATTCAAATAGAATTCTGGTAACAGCATGCTATGGAAAAGAAAGAAAGTGAAGAGACTACAACCTAACCAACTTGTTTCACTTCAGATCACAAACCATCATTATGTGAGACCCCAAATATTCTTTAAAATTAGATAAATTCAGTAAATGAACATGACTTTGTGTAGCTGTTCCTCTTTCATGTTAAACAAAGCTAACTGGACCGAACAGTTTTCTTAGTCAAGCAGAAATACAAAAGCTTAATGCGTCCTTTCTCCCCTTTTCCTAACTATGTGACCCTCCTCTAACACTCGTGTTGGCTGTGGTAGCTGCTGGACTCTGGCTAAAGTCTCCATAGCAGCAGAAATTGATCCCAGACAAAAGAATACAGCTCAAAAATGTAGCTGAAAAAGGGAATAAGTAGAAGGTAATGCAATCTCCACCTCCTGGTGGCAGCATGAGTTACGCTAACTCACCTCATCCTTGGAGCTGGATATCTCCAGGAAAGGGTGCAAGCTCCCTGTGTCCTTTAACTAAGTATTGAGGCTACTGAGAACGTTAACTGGGTTCTCTCGTTCCCAGTGTCTGCTTTCTGCCTGCTTACCAAGGTGAGCTGACTCCCTAAGGGAAGTCGGTTCCAGAAGGGTTGGAACCACTGGAGCCAGCAAAGGGGGAAAGAGGACACAAGCACGTTGCCAGAAAGCAAAGGACAAAGAGGCAATGTCACTACTCCCTTTAGCATCAGCAGTCTGTTTGAACCATTCAGCTTATCTGATCTCACCTTCAGAGTGGATCTCTCCCACATCTAGAAGATGCTAGAATAAACAACACCCTCAAGTCTAAATAAGGAAATAACATCAAGCTGTCTACGGTCATACAACAGGAAAACCAGCTTACCTATGCCTACAAAATTAATAAGGACAATTCCTGTTAAACTTAAGTTTACTTTATTTCTCCAATTGTGGCACATACGTCACTGTCCTTTGGCTTTTTCACAATTCCTCCCTTTACAGGTCACAGACACTGAGGCTCAAGTCTCACCAAGGGGAAAGCAGAACTGTTTGCTTCTGGAAGGGAGCCACAAAGGCTTGCCCCATACTGTCTTAAATCGGTATTCTCAGTTAGTAGAGATCTAGAGATCTCCAAACTCTTAAAAAAAAAAAAAAAAGAGTAAGCTTTTAGCTGACTTTTAAAGCAATCAGAACGCATGCAATAACTGAAAAAGTGCCCTATTTATTTATATTTGAAGATTACTTTGGCAGACCTTAGAAAGTGACTAATCACCACTTCAGTGCAACACCTTCAGGTTAGAGAAATAAGAAGCCCAAAATCTATAGACTGATCTGCTGCTTTTTCTAAAAGCAATACTGAATGTACAAGAGTTATTCTAATGCTGTTTTAGAAGAATATGGAAAAGGCTGCCCTCAACCACATTTCCATAGTCATGCAGCATGCTGGCACACACCTGAAAGAAGGCACAACGTAAACAAATGCTGTTGATGCTCGTTTAATTAGACAGTGCTCGATCTAGAGATCTTTTACAAGCAAAGCACAGGGTTGCCTCCCCTATGCCTCCCCTATTCCTCCCCCCACTTCAGAGCATTCTCTCCTGCCTGCAAACCAGTGCTATCTGACCCAGTAATGCAGAAGGTGGCAAAAAAATTAAAAAGTGGAGAAGCAATTAGAAAAGGAAGGTAAGGTTACATAACCTTAAGTGAAAAGAGACCACTATTCTTCAGAGAACATCAAATGTCTTACCTATCAGCAAAACTCCATACATACCTGTTTTGCAGCAGCCTAGTCACTCTGCTCACACAGCTGACGCTTCTGTCTCTCAGAGATTTTCTAATCCTCTCATCTAATTTGGCACAAGAGAAATCATTTCCAAGCGGCACATCACTGTTGTTTCTTGCTCTTTCTATTTGTTCCCCTGCATTTGTAGTTTTTGGTGTACCCCCACACATTTTCTTCTGCTACAAATCCTCTTGCAAGAAGCTGAAGAGATACAGCCTCGAGCAGGTTTCTTTACTATAGATCAACCATTAACGATGAGAATTCCTATCAGATTTCTTCCCTACACAGGAACACAATCCAATGATTTCTTGTTGGAGGAAGAGGAGGCAAATACACGCCATTCATGAAGAAATACAGCTGAAGCTACAGTACCAATGCAATTATTCCAGACAGAAGAGCAGACACTACTTCCAAGTTTCAGAAGCCATTCTCTTGCTGTGTTAGTTTCCTACCAAGCCTGGCGCAAAGCTGCAGCAGATACAACAGCTAATATTGACTTAAACTGTGTTTGTTTCCTGGTGTGTGATTAGGTAGCTGGCAATTATGTAGTCACAAGACCAAACCATATGGCCTCTTAAAAAAAAAAAAAAAAAGCATAGTTGCTTTTGCAGTGACTCGCCCTTCGTTGCAAGGTTGTTCTAACACTGGCTACAACACCCTGTTAATGGCTCTCATGTGAGCAAGTGTCATCTGACAACTCCTAGCAACCTCATATAGCACAGGAGCAAATAAGAGTCTGTCATCATCGCCATATGGTTTATGGGGGGGAGGGGGTTGGAAACCACCACCAAGAAGCACCAACTGTTTTGCACTGTAATGATTTTACTTTCCAGGACAAAAGACATTTACTCTTGAAGGAGAATTTCGAGGTACCGTTTTGAAAAGCTGTTAGAAAGAAGAGAAAACACCAAGTTTGTCGCAGATATTGCCCGTTTGTGAGAACTTACAGTCACAGGCCTATTAAAACAATTCAGTGACAGTATTGGTGACAAATACCTCATAAAACACTTCTAGCAAAGATCACACACAATTTGAAACAGGCCAATGGAACTTCACACTTGATTCAAGTTCATGTAATTCTGCTGGAGAACTGAGTCTTCCTTCCCAACGCTGTTCTTAAAGAAACTAAATAAAACAAAAACATCCACACAACTGCCAGTAACTCCTCATACACAGCTTCTTAGCTAAGGAGCTATTGGCCTTCTGAATTAAAAAAGGAAACTAACCTTGCCAATGGTCACCCAGAAATACAGCAGGAGAGTTGGACAAGATGTCAAACCCCAGCGGTACACGCTACCTGCTGAATAGCACAGCATCCTCCTTAAAGGCTTTTTGTAAGCTCTGTAAACCACAACATCTAAACCCTGGAAAAAAGACATGTGGTCAAGTAGAGCATAGTAACACTGAACACCTTGCCCAGACACACAGGAGGAAACCTGAAGCAGTTAAGAACAAAAAAAAGAAGAAAACAGTCCAAATTATGTGAATACACACACAGACCTGGAAGTTCCAGATGAGGGAAATGGGTGCAGAGCTCCAAAACATCCAGTTAAATCCCAGTGTCAGAGACTAGAAATACAACAGCAAGAAGCCCCCTAAAACTCTACAAGACCCCCTGGGAGCTATACAACAATATTTCATCAGCACTCCTGACATATTGAGGGAATTATGACTGGAAATCTATGGAACACGTCAAGTCTAAGGAGCAGATACTGCAGAAAATGGAAGAAGGCACCCTCAGAAGTTATCCTCTGAGAAGCAGAGTTAAACCATTCTTCTTTTTCTAGGCAATGTGACAGCACATCACCTGTTCTGTTTGTAGGTCATTTCCTGTCCTTCATCTCAGCTCTTACAGAGTTGCATACGTTACTCCAATCCATTCCCAGTAAGGAGATCTGAGGCGAGGGTTGGGAAGAGGAAATATATATGATGGAAGCTATTAAGAATTTTCTGTAAAAGTTACAGTTGTCCACTAAAATCTAAACACCGTTTTCAAATAAAATATTTGTGAAGTGTCCAACAAGGTTTTGTTTCCCAGATAGCTTTACAAAACGTAGAAAAAAAAACAGAAAGTTCGCATCATACCTGCTGTTTCAGTGAGAATTTCATTCTATGAGTCATACTTACAGAGCTGATACACAAAAAAACAATACCCACAACCCAGACATTTGGGATGAGCGCCAGAAAGTATCTGTAAGTAAAGTGAAATCTATTTTGGATTGCTTAAAGACGAATTTCCCTCTTTAAGGCTATTTAATAGACAACGTAGATGTATTTTCCCTTCTCCTCTCCCAAGACAGCGTTTACTCCATGCTGCTCCTCTTTTTTACTGCCTCGGAAGAGCTGTGCCGATGCCACACAGCATTCGTTTTCCACAATCATTTAAAGTAGTCCTAATATGGTAAAGCACTGTTTAACCTTAGCTGAACCGCCTTGTTCCAGCATGATACATACTTACTAGTTTCATACAAGTCAGGCTGGATATATTGCAGATTAGTCACGCAACAAGTGAAGGAACATGTCATTTGCAGCACTTCCCTCACCTCGAGTTCTCCTACAGAAAGAGCTGTGGTGCAGTTCTCCATGTTAGATCACTGCCCACAGATGTTGCCTTTTTAGAAGAATAATTTCGCATGGTGCTGCATGAAAAAGAAAACAACGCTGGGTGTATTTGTTCACTGCAAATGCAGAACTAACTGAACTTATGGTCAGAGAAAGCACTGAATTTTTGCAAGGTTGGAAGCATTTTTCACCATCTCCGTCAAAAAGCAGTATCACCCCATACACATATACACACCTGACAGAAGCTAACAAGCAGTTCCATGCCAAGTTAAAGTCACCATAAACTGCCCACATCAGCTTTTCGCAACCAATGAGAAGAGCCTGCTAAAGCAGCATTTTGCAACGCAGCCAACTTTCATAAGTTTGGATTCACCGTTCAGAGGCTTATCTCTAAGTCTGGGAGCCAGGTTCCATGCAATGTCTCAATGATAATGTTAAATAAAACAGGGAAAAAAAAACCAACATACCAAGAACAGCATGTTTGAAGTAGCACCATACCCAGCACAAGACAATGTTTGGAGTTGCTAGCCCCCAAAACACAGTGCAAAAAGAGCACAGGGGTGTTATTAGGGGGAACTGTAACCCCAGTAGCTTTCCAGCAGCTAGCAGATTGCAGTTTGTCCAAACTAAGTCACATATTCTGCAAAAGGGGTTTTACAGCATTAATCTTGATGACGGCAAAGAACCAAAGGCTCACTTGCCCACAGAGCATTCTCTGGGCTTTTTTCTGCTTTAGAAAGATAAGGAAACCTCCAGGAAGCAGCTCCCAGCTGTCTCTGGAGCCAAAGCAGCCGTGCCAAGCGGCAGCGGCCTGGCAGGAGCGAGCAGCGCAGGTTCCGGCCCTCGGCCAGGAGCGGGCGGCCCGCCTCCTGCTGCCTCAGCGCCAGGTCTGGCCTAACGCAGCGCTCACATGGCCCTCGCTCCAGCAGCGCCATGTGACTGGGCCGGCAGCCAGGAGCAGAGCTACTAAACGCACACACTGCCAAGGCATGTTGGGCAGCTGCCTCCGCCAGAACACGAGACCAGTACAAGCCTCCTGCCCCGCCAGCCTCACTGCCTGTGCTTTCAACCCTGCTTTTAACAGAGGGAAGCAGAACTGAATGCCACACATTTCAGGAAAAAATTAAAAAAATAAAAAAAAAAAACTGCAGCAATGCAATGCAAAATCTGGTATTCATAACGCTGAACCAGCTCATGTAGCATTTCAGCGCTATGGGGAAGTAGGGGCTGATCTCAGACCTATCATCTACACAGACAAGCAGGCCCACACAGACACCACCACCACCACAGCTCCAGGCAGCATCCCGAGGCACTGGCTTGGTTGCCTGCTCTTTCTTCCTCTTCTGCAAAACTTGGGTTTGGTTTCTTTTTATTTATTTTTTTCCAAGTCTGTATGCTTGGGAAAAAATAGGCTGCTTTCAAACGCATGCTCAAAGCAGTAGGGCTAGTACATGAAAATAAAAGCTATTAAGAAACAATATTATTAGAAATAAGTAAATGCATCCTCGTGCCAACTGATACAGAAGATATGAACAACGTCGTCTGTGCTGCCTGACATTGAAAGATCCTACCAGCTTGCCAAAACAAGGACTGCTCCCATGTTGTGATGTTGGTGTGCGATGTCACAGGCAGCTGTTGGTGGCACGGCAGTAGATGCTGAACCTTCCCACCAACATTCCGCTCCATGTTATTGCTGCACGACAACAGATGGCAGCAGAGGGGCCGTCTGACAAAATGGTGTCTGACATAGAAGTGTGTATGGAGCAAAACTGTGCCAGCAAACTCCTCCAGACAGAAAAAAAAAGGCACCCATTGACATGTGAACACGTACAGAGACCAAACAGTGGATGTGAGCACAGTGAGGCTGTGAGCAGTGTGTTTCAGTAGGGGCAGCAGTGGCCCTCCTCTGTTGGTACAGACTTTCATGAGAGTGGCACACAGGCTGTTGTTCATTGCTGTGAAAAATGCACAGCCAGTGGTGGTGTCCACACTGAAAAATAGTGTTCTGTAGCTGAGAATCTGCTCTATCAAATAGTACTGTTGTGCTCTTTGTACCTGCTGTAGTTTCCACGGAAACATATGCCAGGCATTACTTTCAGAGCCATCAACATATTCTCTTGGTAAGAACTCCAGCACTTGGAACTCAAAGTAACTAAAAGCACTTGCATGTCAAACTGAATAGAATACAGCTCAGTAACAAATTGCATCATCAAATTCACAAGTAAAAAAAGATCTTACTTTTCATTTGGCTGTTTTTTTTTTCCTTTGCTTCTTAATATCCAGCACCGTGGTTTTACAACTCTACTCTTGTATTTCATTAATACCTGTGACAAATAAACCTTAAGATAGCAAACGTGGCACGCCAGCACTGCTGAGAGCTGAAGCAGCTCGAATTGCTCAGCTAGCAAAACATGGCTGAGTTCTCTGTAAATAGTTACAGCCAGCTGTTGTAAGAGCAAGATGCTTCTTAACTCCTTTGGAAAATAAAAAGAGAATCAAGAGGTAACTGGAAAGTTAGCCTGCAATAATGGGAATGAAAAACAAATAAAGTATGTTGAATACTTATGGAAGTGCACTGATTTACCCTGCTGGCAGGAATATGGGAAAGAACACAGGCACAAGAAGGCAATACATGATCATCCTAAAGTTGCTCATGCTATAGCATGAACAGCAAAAGCCCATCGTCTCTCCATAGATGAATGCCAGGAAATCCTGACTTAGATTGAACGAAGTGATAACACAGATGGATATAACGTCAGCTCCGGCGTTTTTCATTAGTTATGGCCAAAAATACTGTGTTTTTGTCTTTGTTCTTGTTGTTATGACCATTTGCCTATTCCATCCAAAACACTTTCCTTAACCCTCAATTGCAGATGGTACCGCAAGCAGTTCTCCAGCACTGAATCCTGAAAGCCTTGTGCATATTTATTCTTACGTTTCTCTACAAAGGAAAGAAGCCACGTCTCAGAACTCTGTACAAGTTCAGAGTAGTTAAATCACTTATAATTTACCACCCTCTCAGTGAAATAAGAGAGACAAAACCAAACAAACCACAGTTTAGCCACAGCCTGGCATGGCAGATGCAGCCTTACTGCAAGACACTATCCAAGAGACTTACGTTTTGTTTACTATACCAATTGCATAGGATTTTGAATGTATAAATAGTCATTAAGTTATGAAATAACCTCTTGCTTAAAGTAGGCCAACCACTCTAACTACTCGCACAGATTCCTGAACATTTCATCCAATATGATGGTATTGTATTAAAAGTTTATGCAGTCAGGTTTATAAGTACAAGTTGCTCATGCCCAGAAACATGCTAAAATAGAGTTTGTCAAAAGTGAAATATATAGACCAATAGCAAGAAACACACAGAAGAGAGCCACGTGCAACCTTGCTGTGCAATAGGAACATGTTTCACACATCTGGTAATAGAAACAACCTAAAACTTCTAAAGCATCAAACTCGTGTAGCAATTGTCTACTTACCTAAATCAGAAACCATCCTCCCTGTGAGCAAGTAGGAATTGCTCAAGTGCTCAGTGAAGAACTGCTCAGTGATCCTCGGTGACACATTTGCATAACCAGGTGCTTTATAGGAGATATAACTTTCTCCTGAGATTAAACCTACAGGAGGAGGCTTATAAGGAACCACTTAACCACTACAGATTCAGGACAACTTCATTAAAAACAAACAAACCAACACAGAATTCTCATTTTCTTTTCCAATCAGAACGGGGAAATCAGACAAAGAGATCAGGCAGATGCAGTGTCAATTGGGTAGAAAGATTTGCAGAGGTGGTTGACAAAAAAAAAACACCACAACAATCACTCATATTCATTATGAGATCCAATATTCTCTTCCCACTCTTTCCATTCCACTCCCAATCTAGCCCTGGACTCATTGTCCAGTCCAGCTACATGCAGCCCTTTTATGAAGTTATCACATGCCACCATAAAATGACAAAGCAGCTTAGATTTAGATACTCATTCTTCTATCTCCATTCAAAACTACTCCCAAATATATTTGTATCTGTAAAACTTCTCATCAGAAATATTCAAGTCATCAGATGTCATCCACTCACTCAAAGTTGGAATCGCATGTGAAAGTGATCAGTGCTCAGTAAGTACAGACAGATGTTACGAATGGTATCCTGACAAAGGGAGCTAATTTTTCCCAACTCTTCACCTTGATGCTATGCAGAAACTCATTTAATGGGTGGTAAGGCAGAAGCTGGTGCTCCCGAATCTGTTTGAGCTGACTGCCACATGAGAGCAACCTTCCTCCAGTCTAAAAGCCAGCATCCACTAAGGGTTCAGATGCACGTTACCATGGCTATCAGCCAAGCGAACCAAAGTGGTTACCAATCCCCAGGCCTTTATTACAGTCATCTCAGTGCAGCTGAGGACCAGAACAATAGCTCGATAGCTATTTCTGCCTGCAGTCTGATAGTTAAACACAAAGTTCTGCAGGAGATGGTTATGTCACCAGCCTTTAAACAGACAGGACTGTCAGCGCTGCTGCAGAAATGACAAGTATCCAGTAACTCTAGCATGGGAGAAAGTGACATCATCCCACACCACTGCAGCCTGTTTTCCAAGAGCAAACCCTTAACATACACAGACTCAACTCTGCTGCTGCACAAAACTGCACCAAAAATCCCTTCTTCTTTGTGCCTTCCTACAGGTTACCAACCTTCCTTTCTGGAAGGTGAACAGGTCACTGCCCACATCATTTAAAAAGCCATGACTTATAAGAAATAAAAGGCCCACCAGCTTTGCAATGGAGCAAAGCGTTAAAAATGAAGATTATAGATGGTCATTTTGTGGGAAAGGCAAGGGAAGATGACAGATACAAGCACTCCGTTCAATACCAGTTGAATGAGTTAATACAGCCACACACAGAAACAAAGAAAACAGACAATCCGTGTGACCACAGGCTCATTCTCAAGTTGCAGATTTTGAAAAGTTTCCATACCTGTCTTTGCTCAGGATTTGACAAAATGTTGTAATGTGAATGCAGTAAGCACCGCCTGATCTGGAAGCGATGCACTTCTAACGAAAGAACCTACTTAGAACTACGTATTCAACAGTTTCTAAGTCAATCTCTCGAGGGTTTCCTTCAAAAACCATTAGCTAGTGTACTCTGCTCAAATTTCCCGTGCTCCTGAAGTTTTGCATTCACATACCCAGACCCTCAAGTCAAGCAACTTCAGTTGCCAGACAGCGTTCAGATTCAGAATTCAGTGCAAACGTTTTGCACAGAAATCCAAAGCATCAAATTTGTTCAAGCCACTGTTATTTTCATAAATCAGCGTGCTTAATGCTAGCAGAAGCTAGGAGATATTGCACAAGAAGCTTCCTGACTTCATTACAAAATATACTGTAGTAAAGCATTCAGAATTCTAATTGTAAAGTGCTAATATCCAACTCAGCCCTTAGCACCTCTATTAGACAATTAAATATTGACCATTTGTTTACATAACACACCTAATTTCATTAGCACATCTGAGGCTTCCCCAGCACCTGGGAGGAGAAAAATTGAGCTGCATGACATTTAGATAAGAACACACTGCAGAGAAAGCTCCATACCGATTCGATAATTGCATGACATACATGTAGCACAAGTTTGATTTCAGCACAAGTCATGGAAAGAAAACCATGAGTCAGTTTTAACAACGATAAATGCTTTTTAAAACTCTCATACCTATTAATCACTGCAGTTCTAACCACCTCCCCACCATCCAGGATGCGTGTTGACCAACAAAACCAGAAATATTTTGGCTGCAGTCACATGAAAGCACCAGTACTTGCCCTAATCAGGTCTGGAAAGACAGATCTATAACCAAACTCCCTAAGCCAGCCTTCTCGGTGCCTCAGAAGAATGCATCACCTTGCAGCCTTGCTAAAGCTTGTCTTGTGACCTCAGTCTTGTATATAAAGCATGATACTGCTACAAATGTTTGCACAGCTGATGCATGCAAATAGGGCAAATGGAGCGCTGGAAGAAAGGCGGTGAGAACTGTCAGCATGAGGAGAAAGCCAAATGGAGAAAAGAACCTGAGCCTGAAGGTTAAGAAAACTGGGAGGTAGAAGACACACACAAGTGGTTCACAACAGGCAAACGTGGTGAATTGCCACGTCCAGGCTGGTTAACCACACTGCTGGTAGTCACACACTTCATCGCAAGGAAGTGCTTGCAAAGGGACACACCAGTCACATTTGGTGCCTTCACACACAAAATGCCCAACTCAAAGTCCTCCATTTCTCACATACTGCTGCAATCGTACTGATGAGAAGCCTCACGTGGCACAGAGCGATAATTAGGATAACATAACGTTCTTCTTATGGCACTTTGTCCAAGTGGCATTCAAGACGATGCCGCTCTCCTAATCAAGGGTGCACTTAGTAGAACCAACAGTTGGCAGATACAGAACAGAACACGCTGCTCTGAAGCTGAGCCTTCTGTTCAGGAGCCATCCCTGAATGCTGCTCAAGAGCAAAGTAGATTACAGAAGAAAGCAAACGATTGTCAGCATCACAGGGAATCCCTAGTACACAGCTACTACTAACCCAAGGAATTCACTCTGAAAAAGGAGAAGAAAAAAAGGTCTGAGCTGCTTCAACAGCAGTATCAGAACAAGAGATACATTGCTTTTGTGGGAACAACTACTCCATTTTCTGGCCCACCTGACCCCAGCTATTTTGTCACACCTGAACTCACCTTTCAGTGGGCTGCCACTGAATCACAAGAAGTCACTACTACAAATGAGAACTACATCCAGCAGCATCCAAGTAGGACAACATAACTTAATGAACACAATGTTCCTGTCAAATCTCTGCTACTTTCCATCCTTCTCAACTTTCAATAAAGTTTTTTTGTTACTTTAACAGAGTTTACTGAAGAGTCTACTAAAGCACGCCTACAGCACTTCTTCTGGTTTGTCTATGAGCGAATGTCCAATTTTCTACTCCGCACAGTGTGTTGGACAGGTGAGAGCACTCACCTATGCACCCTTTGGCATGAGAACATCAGAAGTACCCTAAGAATCAGGCCCCAAGGACCTGGTATCCAACTGCACACCAATTTAAGAGCCAAGCGTGTAGGAAACACGTTATTAGCTTGTTAAGCCACACAGTTAAGTTACCTGTAAAACAGAAACAAGATAACCCACTGGTAAAACCTATTTGTTCAGTCAAGCAAGAACATGCCTTTTTATGGGAGCAAATAAAATGATCAAGGTGATCTCTCTCAATGTCAACTGTGGTGTAAAAAGAAAACAACAACTACCCAACAGGAATGCCACACAGAGGGTTTCTTCTGGCACCCTCAAGAGAGAACAAGAGCAAGTCTCAGAGCAAAGGCAGAGGAAACCAAGAGGTTGTTCAGTGATGGCAGCCTCTGGTGGAAGGGAAAGCCAAACAGCATTAAAAGGGAGAATAGCCTTGGTTCCTGCACAGCTCAAAAGCCAGAGGACTTGGGTCTTCTTTGTCTTCCTCCAAAACAGCCCCAGGCTGGAAGTGTGGTTTCCATGTCAAAAGACCATCCTTTCAATCACTTCCTCGCTAAGCTGTTTCTTGGGTGAGACTGCTTGCAATAAATCTCCTTCCGCGGAGCAAACTTCTTAGCTCTCATTAGTGAGGAGAGGCCAAGCCAGAACAGAGGCAATAACGCCGCACCTTAAGGCTCACCTTCAGCCATCAGCAAACAGGTAGAAGGCCAAGGCTTCCTTTAAACCTTCCCACGCCCATGCTCAGCTCTGGCCCTGGGCTGCATCTCCCTTCCAATAGGACAGGGATTTTGTTTTTTTTTTCCCCCCAAATGCTTTTTTTAAAGGGCTCACAATCAGATTTTTAGTGATACTTCCACACATAAAGATGTACACGCGTGCTCAGTATCTCTACTGCCGCATGGGACGCTTACAAAGCTGCAAGAAGCTTCAAGAGAAACCTAATTAGGCTAGAGGAATTTACCGAGGAGTGTTTCATTATAACAAAGAAAGATACAACAAACTGACACGGCAAGCATGTGCAAAGCTCACCACTGCTTTCTTTCCTTTTTCAGAGGGTGGAACATCACAAGGCTGGTAATAAGTGCTGTGAAATAATGCCTAGTGAGTAGGATCTCGCTGAGCATTTCAGCACTGTGACCAAAGGAATTATTAATATCAACTGCCAGACAAGTGATCTCATACACCAACACTAACAAACTGTTACCAGATAGATATCCTGCAGCTACAACATGACATCCGTTCCATTACAGGCACCAGAAGGAGCAGCTGATATTTAAAGCTGAAGTAAGAGCCTGTTTGCAAGTTTTGAACCCAGCTGAAATAACACTTTTTTTTATAGAATCCATGTAAAATAGAGTTATTGCCTATTTCACAATATTTATTCACAAAACATACAAAATAATTCTTATCAGTGGTTGCAGCACAAAAATTACATATTTTCCAATGAGAGAGCAACCTCAAGAACTCAAGCATACGTCCTTTCATTTTTATATCCCTGGGTACAGGTGCTTCATAATCAAAAACAGCTACAAACCACACAAAATATGAAACTACTGTGAAATCTCAGCCCTCTGCTTGAGACAGCTTCAATCTTTTGTGTTTGGAAGTACAGCAAAACACTGCTGTGTGGTCTCACCCTGGAGCCAAGCGAGAACTACAAACTGCTGCAAACTGAAGAGCAAGCTATCCACAACAGCTAACCTTCTTAAAGCCACCCAAAACCAACACTAACTTGTTTAGCCCTTGAGACATTCTAGCCTCCACGTAAACTTTGTGGTTATTCAATTAGAAATTCTAGGGGAGGAGGATGCTTTGTTCCTGCCCTAATAGCCGCTCTTCTGCTGCACGTGAACCTGGTAGCACTCCAAAATCTGTACAAACTACTCTAAATCTATCTTGGAAGGGAAGTCACATTTGATAAGCAAATAAGAAGCACGTATGTACACACACGTGCAGATATTTTTACTTAAGGGAAGCAAAAAACCAGCAGTAATGAAGAACAGAAGCTGAAGATGTGTGTTCAAAACTGCTTATAACAAATACAACGTCATGTCACGAGTAGCCATCTGCTCCCCAGCTGCTTTTATCTTTTTTGAAGAGAAACCAGATATTCTACAGTTCCACACGCTGCCCTTTCACCACCTTGTAGTGCCATTATTCTGAAGGGTGGTTCAGGCCAGCAGTAAGTCCTGCTATCCTAACAGCACCTCATTAAAGCCTACACCCCGTGTTTACCTCCTTCTCACCCAGCAGGTAAGGGCTGTGTTTCCATTAGCACGCAGTGCAGCCCAGCAGGACTAGATCCACGCAGAGCAATAAAATAATTGGTGCTAAGGACCTGACACCCACACCGTGCATGTTGTGAGGTTTTCTGTTTCAGCAGCAGCCTGCTCCAAGGACTGAACATTCAGTGGCTGGAGCACTTTCTAATTTCACTCAGGCCGACAGGAATCCAGTTTGCCCAATGAAGCCACTTAGCTATGGGAGCCAAGGTTCTGTAAGCGGAGACAATTGAGAGGATTTCTTTAAAAGAGTGCTCCTGGTCCAAATTAGAATGTTAATGCTCCTGCAGCCAAGAACCATTTCATGTGGCTCAACATTCAGCTATAGGCACCACAGCTCTCTTTGCTTGTGAGACTGTGCCAGCTCATCTTGGTAAGCAGCATCCAAGGCAGCTTGCTTTTCTCTCCAGAACCAAAGAGAGGAAGCAGCTGTGATGCTCGGTCAAGTTGTAGCTCCAATGAAAGGAAAACAGCACAAGCAGTACCATTCACACACAGGCCTCGAGTCTGGTCCAGTGCCCTCTGCAACAAAGCTTCTCCTCTCATCCAGGGAACATCATAAAATGTACTGAGAGGGGAAAAAAGTTGTCATATTAGGTAAACTTGGGGAGTTATTATTGACAGGAATCATTTTCAGCAAGTCTGTTCCTGCTTTGGGTGAGGGGCACACATGAAGACACTCAGGCTTTCAGAGTTCTGTAACGATCCAAGGGCCAAGGATACAGATAACCACTGGCCCCAGAGATTTACATACAGCAAAACACACACCAAATGCGGAATGCTCTCATTAACTAATAAAACTTACTAAAATCCTTAAAAATATAGGCTTGCTATTAGACCAGAAAGCAATCCTGCCTCTCTGCCTCAAACACTGACCAGCACAATATGCTTAATACAGAAGTTACCAAAGGATTAAGACTTCACTTCTACTTCCAATCACACATGGCCATTCAATCAGAAATTACTGTTCAACAGAAAGCCTATTAAGAATGTTGCTTTTAAGATCCACTCATTATACTCCTGTGGGTCACCAAAAGGCCACTGGAAAAAAAAAATATACTGCAGCACATTTGGAAGTTGTGAGGAAGAATTTTAATGCAATATTAACATTAAAAAAAAACACCCTAAAAAACCGCAAAAAATGTCCCCCCAAAACCTTTAAGATGCCAAAACCTAATCAGGATTCGGGTAGTAAAGGATTCCCTGGGATGGACACTAAAGAGTGATGAGTGCCTACAATAAAATTTTAATTATTACTACTTTTAAGTGCCATACCATCTACACACCACTAAACCAATGTGGAATATCTTAACCGGCGAGCAGGAAAAAGAAATACATAGGCCCTAAGCTCGTAAGATACTGCAGATAGAAGAAACAGAGCTTTTAACAGGGGATACGCTATGCAGGGAAACGTGGGCATTCTCAATGCGTCCAAGGGAAGGAACGGAGCGCCGGGCTCTGATACAAAGCACTCGGTAAGACCGGAGCAAAACAACAGGGCAGGCACGGAAAACATGCCTTCTTTCCAACGGAGAGCCTCGATTAGACCTTACACGCCGCACACAGCAAGCAGCAAGGCGTTACGGCTGCCCCACATAGCCCAGCCCCGCTCCGTAACAAGAACGCGGCCAAAGCGCTGGCCCTGCGACCCAGCCGCCCGAACGCCGCTCAACCTCGCGCTCCGCCGCTCACCTACCTGAAAGCGGGTCCCTCCCCCGGAGCCCGGCCGCTGGGGGCCGCCGCGCCGCCGCCCCTTTTGTTGAAGAGCTTCTGCAGCAGAGTGGGGGCCATGCTGCCGCCCCGCCCCGCCCGCGGCCCCTCGCCGAGCGGCTCAGTTGGCGGAGGGCGGCCGCGGCTTCGTTCCCGCGGAGCCGCCCAGCATCGCGCGGAGGAGGCGAGGGGCGCCGGCGGCCGCCCGTCACCTGACAGCGCCCGCTGCCCACCGGCGGGGACGCGGACGCGGAGGCGCCGCGCCCCACGGGCGGCTCTGATTGGCTGGGCAGCGCGCCAGACCCCGCCCCCAGCACCGGGAGCCAGCCTTAAAGAGACACGAGCCCTACGCGGCTGTGTGTGTGCGGGCGGCTCCCGCGGCTGAGCTGTGTTACGTGCGCCACACGTGTTTTTGTACTCGTGGCAATATGCGGGCGCGCGTGTATGTATAATGCACGTCTATAACACATCTCTGCGCGTGCGGGCACGTGGATACACTTATGCCTTAACTTATAACCCAAATGCCATTCTGATGTTCCTCTATTTGTGTTTGCTTAATGTGGCTGGTTTCATAGAAATGCAGTGCATCCCAAGCTGGAAGGGCTCCTAAGGGTCATCGAGTCCAACTCTTGGCTCCACCCTGGACACCCAGTATTCCAGCCCTGGGTTTGAGAGAGGTATTCAAATGCTGTTTGAACTCCAGCAGCTCAGGGCCCTGGGCAGCCTGTTGCATGCCCACCTCCCTCTGCTGAAGAACCTTTCCCTATCTGCCCCTCCCCTGACAAAGCTCCATGCTGTCTCCCTCAGGACCTGGGAGCCGAGCTCAGAGCTGCAGCCACCACCAGGCCTCCCCTCAGCCCCCTTTGCTCTGGGCTGAACAAACCGAGGGACCTCAAGTGCTCCTCATACAATTTGCCCTCCACAGTCTTCACCACCTCTGCAGCCCTCCTTTGGATGCTCTCTGATAGCTCTACGTGTGGTCTTGTCCACCAGCAGAACCCTATGTCCACCCAGCCGCTAAGAGAACAGAAATCCGAACGCTCACCTTTAACCAGCTGAGCAATAGCAAATAAAGCAGAATCCCACTCTTCTTCAGTAAACTAGGAGACAGGACATGGAGAATGGCAAGGCAGACGCGGGGCCATCACAAAACCTGACATCACCTCAACATCCAGCAGTGCCAGAAGACACGGACAGCCTGCGCCTTGGAGCCAACTTTCCAGTGTCAGGAGTAGCTGGTGTATCTTTAAAATAAAAGCCAGGAGATGACAGCCCACTGGCCTGATCAAGTCCTCCCTCTGAAACATGGCTGAATCTGGAAAACGCTCAGCTGACCACGTCAGAAGGGATCACCATTCTGAAGGTTCTCAGCTGCTTTATCCATGAAACTGAGCCCCCGATGTACTGCTTTTAAGTCTTCATTTCCACCACCGTCACCACCTGCACCCAGTCATTACGGCCATTCAAACCCATCAAAGAAGGGCAGAAACATGAGGGCACAGCGCCCTGCGAGGGAGTGAGCAGCAGGGTGCAGCTATATAAAATGACAGCCATGGTGGCTGGAAGAGTAGACGATGTCAGCGAGGAGCTGGGCAGCCAGATCCAGAAATAAACACTGCCCTGTAATTCTCACAGAACAGTCCTGGGAGACTTCAAGTTGCAAATGCTGTGACTGCCAGCACATCAAGCGGGGCTGCGTCAAAGTGGTGGTGGCCAGTGAGGGAAGAACCGCAGACTGAACCGGTTGGCTTGGAGAGCCCAAAGCCCACATCATGAACACTTCACTGGGTGTTATTTTGGACTGGCTGTAGGCTGCTCCTGTGGGTAGAATGATTGGCGGTGGCTGGAGCGCATCGAATGTGTTTCTGCAAAAAAAGGCCTGGTTTAGTTTTATCTGAGAATAATTGTCACAGTCTGTATGCACTATCCCATCCCGAATCGAGTTTGGCTGCAAAGAAGACCTGGCAAAGAAAATGCAGTGACTTCTTGCTATCCCAGGAGTGCAAAATATGAGCAGATACAAAGAAAAATGCCACACCATCTTCCAGGCAAAGGCCGTTTACAGCAAGATAGTATTTCTACGGCCCTCACTCTCCTTAGAATACATGAAATAAAAACGTGGCGCAGGAGAATCAAAACCTCATTTACAACATCTCCTAAGGGGCAGGGAGGGCACACTGTGATTGATGAAACTTGGGATGCAAAAGGAGATCGATTCTTAAAAATCTTAGAAAAATATGACACTGCCTTAGAAAGCTGTCAATACATTCAAAAGATCCACCAAATGCAGGAATATCTAGGTGTTTGGGTGTTTCTGTGTTCCACAGACCATAAATCTCTCTGAAGACTCTCTCCTGAAAAGGAGACTCTCTCCTGAAAAGGAACTAGGCTATATAGCCAGCACAAACTGACTTAAAATCCCACTCTCCTACATCAGCCTCGCCGTCGCTGAGCCCCAGATGAAACTTTGAGTTCCATTACAACTGTTTCCTTTCCATCCCTCAGTCCCGAACACATAAGCATTCCTAAAGCTTCCTTGTGAGAATGAGGCTTCGGAGCGACCACAGGATGAAGCTGGAACATGAAGATTTTTCCAAAGGCTCACTAACCGAGGATGTTTGGTAATTACTTACTGCTTACTGATTTGAAGTTTCACAAGGGCAGATTAAATCTTGCTACACTTTGTAAAGCATCAGCTACGTTTTGGATTCGGTAAAATAAATACAATCTGATTTTTATTGCCGCCGAGGAAAATGTGTTATCCATTAATGTCTAGAATTATTGCCTCTGCATATCGTTATTACTACTGTTTAGCACAGTGAGTCTAAATTACTCTCCACAGAGAACTTTAAAAGCCTATTCCAAAATGCATTCCACTTTTCAGGCAGGGGTAGAGACTGACAGCAACAGAGCGCCTGGGACCGCAGCTCCTGCAAAGCAGCTCCATCATCCTTCACCAAATGGAGCATTATGTAATGTGTGCTGTTGCTGCAGCAACTTTTCCCAGCCTCTGAAAAATGCCACAGAGATGCTGCCTTAATATAGATAAGCAGTTTCTCTCTTTTTTTACATGGAAGATATAGTCATTTAAAAAGGAAAGTCCAAAGAGAAGCAATAATGTAGGGAAACTGTTTCAAAACCACCAGTAATTATTGATGTATGAAATGTTCAGTTTTTAACAGTCTTCGGTATTAAAAAACAGGAAGATCAGATAAAGGATCTCTTCTCTCAATCACCACAATACAAATATTGAAGTTTGGGAAGAATTGTGTACAGGCTAATAGGTATTTACAGCCCTTTGTAATCACTCACTGCTTTTACTTACGTATTCTGTCAGGTTTCCTGAAGCAAAGGTACAGAAGTGCCTGAAGAAGTGCCTGTGGATGTTCAGGCACTTGCCGACGACCTGCCTGGTTCCTCCATACAGCAGGACTGTCAGCATTCACAGATTGCATTTCTCAGCCTCCTGCCTGGGACTTCATCCAAAGCTTAGCAAGAGATTCCCCTACCCTAGATTCTCAAAGTCAAAATCCACTGTGGAACTTCCTATTTGCAGGCTGTGCTCTTGTCTTTAAATCCGTGTCAACGTGCTTCATCTTGGACTCCATCCTACCCACATCATGCTTACTGTATCTTAACAATAGCTATCCTAACTGGATATTTTAATGTCTCTGTGATCAATAACAACAGTAAATAGCATCATACACTTACATGGAATTACAGTACCATACAGGACATATATATGTACCAAAAGAGAGAGCACAGAGCCCAGCTACATAATTAATGTCCCACCCCAGCACAGGGACACCAGCACCCAGAGGGCAGCCTACACTCCGCTGCACCTCTCCTTCATCCCAGCCCTGCCTTGTACCACTAACAGCAGCCATGGCGATGCTGCTGTGCCTCTACACATCCCAACGTCCTGTGTGATGCCCTGCTTGGTCATGTCTACAGCATGCACTAAGCAGAGGTAAAATAGCAATTAAAAAGCGTTCCTATTTTTGCCTGGTTCTTAACTAAATGATGTGAAAGTCAGTGACCAGTACCTGCCTGACTTCTCTTTCAATTTTTGGCATCTCAGCGCTGCAGACACTTTGCTTATTAAAGCATGGTGAGGCAAGAACATAGGATTCTTTCTTTGGTTACTGTTGTGTTTTAATTCAGCTGAGAAGAATCCCAAGCACAGATACAGATGGAGCAGAGAGTAGCTTGAGAGCAACCCTGCAGAGGATTGTGGGGGATGTCGGTTGGTGAAAAATTCTATGTGAGCCAACAAAGCATGCTTGCAGCCCACAAGGCCAACTGTATCCTGGGGTTGCATCAAGAGAAGACCAGCAGGTTGAGGGAAGTGATTCTGTACCTCTGCTCTGCTCTCGTGAGAACCCATCTGGAGTACTGCGTCCAGTTCAGGGTTCCCCAGCACAAGAAGGACATGGAGATGTTGGAGCAGGTCCAGAGGACTGCCATGAAGATGATCAGAGGGCTGGAGCACCTCCACTATGAGCACAGGCTGAGGGTCTTCAGTCTGGAGAAGAAAAGGCTTTGGAGAATGTTATAGCGGCCTTCCAGGACCTGAGAGGAGCCTACAGGAAAGATGGGGAGGGCTGTGTGTGTGCTTCAGCCGCCTCTCAGCTGGTTACAGTGTAAGCAGATGAAACACCATTAGCCTTACACAAACTAATATGGCTGTTAGCATCCCTAGCCAAGGCATTTCTGTGCCGAGCTGAAGCATTCCTCTGTAGGGAGGTGAAACTTAAGAGCTTCTGTTTTCAAATACAATATGGAGGCAAAAAACCAAAAAACCAGTAACCCAAACAAATAATAACCAAAACTCTTACTGTGAACATGCATGTGTTTGTCAACCTATGCAATCGTAAGCAATCCTAACTTTACAGGTTGTTCTGTAGAGCAGCATTTGCCAGGTTCCACTGTAACAGGACAGCTTGCTCACGGTGTCTGTCAACACAGCACAAGAACATTGCTCTGAGAAGTCTTGTCAGAAGTCACACTGCACGTTTTGTTTTACAGTCTGTCCCAGGCTACACACCGATAGCTGGAGAGGTACTCACTTGGCTCACGTACTTTCCAGTCTCCTCTAATGACTCAGAAAAGGTTGCTTCAATTCCCTCCTGTTCAGCTCACATCTCAAAATGAGCACAGCAGTATTTGTTTTCCCTTAATCTTTCTCTTGCCTTTAGCTCAGACACAGCTGGTGGATTGCAAGCTGCTTGGGACACGGATTGCCTCTAAAGTACATTGCACGTGGGGACTTCTGAGCAACTACTGTAATACGAATTACTAATCTGGAGTATAAACTGTTCCAGCTTGGCCAGGAACATGGTTGCAGCAGTGTGTGAGCCTGCTGCTGGAGGAATGAATCACTGCTTCTTCCCGAATGCAAGCTGCCAGCAGCTCTTGTGGAGGACACACACACAGCACACTTCACTCTGACATCTGCCAAAGACAACCGTACTCACGGCTTGACCATTCTACCTGGGTGATATTGTTAGTCCTGCCTCTCTGCACCTCGCCTATGCTAAGTGTAATGACGAAGAAATCCAGCCTGTGCCCTGATGCCTGCTGACCTGCACGTGGCTCACGGCGCTGGTGGCCTCTGACACTGGGGCATGTGAAATCCCTGACACAGCTGCACGGCCTGGCTCAGAGAACAGAATGCTTTTGCGTGGTTCCACTAATTCCTCGCTAAGTGCTCCCAGATGGTGCCTGGATGACTTTTCCTTCTGTCCAGGCTTCCCAGATGTGACACACAAGAGCACTTGGTGCTGATCACCTCCAACCGACATCTGCACGGCGGCTGTGGGAACCATCAGCACGCAGCGTAGGTCCTGCAGGGTTATTAATATCAGCGCTACCGCATTTCTCCTTTCAGTCCGGGAATCAGGGAGAGTCTGCCTTTCCTGGTGGAATCCGCAGCCCCCGTCCAACACTGGCGGCTGGGAGCGATGGTTTGCCTCGAACACGAGTGGCTGAGAGAGAAGGTCTGCTACAGAGCGCCTATTGCGATAGTCACGATTTGAGAAGGATTTTGCTTTCAGACCTTTCAGTCAGCGTTTCCAACCATTTTTGACCGTAAACCCACGCTAAATTAGGGAACCTCCCTCCCCCTCTCTCCGCGCACCCACACAGCACCACAGCGCTCCCCAGCCCCCGCGGCCGCCACTCGTCGCACTGTCGCCGGTGGGCGGAGCGGGCCGCGGCCCCGCGGCGGCCGGAACGAGGGGGGGCAGCGGGCGGAGCCAGAGCGAACGGCGGGCGGCTGCAGAATGTCGCACCCGTCCCCTGCGGAGCGGCCCGGCAACCCTCGCAACCCCCGCGCCTTCTTCGATGTAGACATCGGGGGAGAGCGAGGTGGGCGCGGCGGGCGCGGAGCGTTCGGGACGTGCGCGAGAGCTGCGGAGCCGGGGAGCGGGCTCGTCTCGGAGCGAGGAGGGGATCGGAGCGGCGCGGGGGAATCGCACGGCGGGGTGGTGGGCTCCTCGCCGTTCGTGCCTTGCCGGAATCGATAAGCCGGGGGGGGGACGGGCAGAAAGGCAACATGGCAGCCGCGCCGGAGCCGAGCGAGAGCGGGGCGGTGCCGCGTGCGTGGCCCCGCGCGCCTCCACGTGCGGCGCGGCCGCCATCAGCCGCCATCGGCGTGGGACGGCGGGAACCTCGGCCGTGCCTCGGCAGCCCCTGTGCCGGCCATTTCCGACGTGTAACGGCGGTCAAAATGAAAGCAGGCCCTTCTGAAACGCTTGATTCCCTTTGCCCTGCGGTACGCGGTGCAGCACCGTCCCGAGGCGGGACTGACGCGTTAATCGTGTTCTCTCCGTCCTTCCAGTCGGACGAATCGTCTTTGAGTTGTTTGCCGACATCGTACCTAAAACTGCCGAAAATTTCCGTGCGTTATGTACGGGAGAGAAAGGAACGGGGCCGACAACCGGAAAACCCCTCCATTACAAAGGGTGCCCTTTCCATAGAAGTAAGTCGTCTGAAGTTCCCATAAGCATCGATCTTTGTGCCTTTCCTGACTTGCTGCTATAATAAACAATAAAAATCATTTTCTTTTGCAGTAATTAAACAGTTCATGGTCCAGGGTGGAGATTTCTCAAATCAAAATGGCACAGGTGGAGAAAGTATATATGGCGAAAAATTTGAAGATGAAAACTTTCATTATAAGGTACTCTATGGGAAAGTGTAATTTCATTCAGTTTTTGGATTTCCAGCGGTGTTTAGCTGTCCTGCTATGTGAGACCCCACCACAGCAGCAACTGAACAGTTGGCAGGCATCGCTATCCAGTGGTTGGAACAAGCCCTGAGTGCAGTTCCATCAGTTACAGCCGTGAGATGTTCCCTTAAGTCTGATGTTTCCTCTGCTGGTGCCCACAGCACTGCTGCACTAAGGTTATCTGGCTTAAACGTTGGGCCTTGTGGGAGGACTGCGTAGCACTCTGATGAAGGACATCTTTCGGCATCATTGCTTTCTTGTAATCTGGGGGTGATTTTGAATGGAGTGAAAACAAGCCCTGCTTCTGTGCTTCTGTAGCCAAAGTTATCAGTGTGTCAGTGATAAGCTGAAGAGCTCATTTATTCATACTCTGGTACAGCATTTGTTTCCCATTCTCCTCATCGTGGGTTGCTTGACAAAGTCTGTTAGGATTTTAGTTGGAGTTAACTTGCTTCTACAGAAATTCACTGGACAGTGCACTTAGTATCTAGCAATCCTGAACAGCATCTTCAAACCGCTGCCTGGCCAACAGTCGGCTGCTTTTGTTCATGCTGGACAACCCAGCTGCTATCTGTTTGATTTTGTTGTATTTATATAGTTAACCTGTGAACTGGAATCATTTGCAAGACTTGGCCAGTGGCAAGCTTACCAAGCCTGACTACTCACAGAAGGCTTTTTTTGTGTTACGTCTCCAGCTAATGGCTGTGTCACTGTGCAAGTCTCCCCTTTTGCAGTCGTGTTATTGTGCCAGAGTTTGCAAGCTGAGAATCTGTCACAGTCTGATTTTTCCAGACTTTTCATTTGCTTTGCAAGCATACCAAATGAAAGCTGAAACCATCATGGCACAGCCACTTTATCTGCATTGCTTTTCCAAACAAGAAAATGCGTGCATTTTAAGATGAAGTTGTTAAGAGTTTTGTTGATAAGCAGGGCTCTTCGTGGGACTGATGCTGAGACTTGGCCCCAAACAAAATGGAGTTGTGTGGAAATGTTCTGAAGGTCAGAGCCACCACATGTCCATCCGAAACTTCCTGACTTGCTCTGAGTCTTTACAGACAAAATGTGCATGCATAATGCATCGCCAGAGCTTACTGTTGGCTTTTTGTATGTTAGGCATTTAGCAGTGCCCAGTGTTAGTTCTAATTTAAAAAAAAAACAACAAAAAATCAAGGTGAGACGTTCACATCTCTGTTCCAATTCAGTGGGGTGCACTGACTGTACAAGAAGCAGACAAGAAATGTTAAGAGCATCAAGTTACATGCAAGTGGCTCTGCTTCCTAGAACACTGGGTGGCAAATAGAGATGCAGGACTGGGTGTTGGCTCCCTTTGGCCATGATAAGTAAGATTAGCAGCCAACTGAGTGTAACTGTGATTTACCTCATTGTGTCTGTCCTTGCGACATATATTACAGTGATTTTGTATATGTTGGTTGTGACATATTGGTTTTTTTTTTGTTTTGTTCTTTCAAATGCAGCACGATAAACCAGGGCTGCTGAGCATGGCCAATGCAGGACCTGGTACTAATGGCTCCCAGTTCTTTATTACAACAGTGCCTACTTCACACCTGGATGGTAAACACGTGGTCTTCGGCCAAGTGATCAAAGGAATGGGTGTTGTAAAGATACTAGAAAACGTTGAAGTCAATGGAGAAAATCCTGCTAAGGTAAGCAAAATCTAAGGCAACTAGGGATGAGATGGAGCTTTTTTGAGGGTGGGAGGGGATGGAGCTGTTTTAATAAGCAAAACTGTTATTGACACTTTTTTTCTTCCCCAGCTGTGTGTCATTGCAGAATGTGGAGAGCTAAAGGAGGGAGATGACTGGGGAATTGTTCCCCAGGATGGTTCAGGAGACGCTTATCCAGATTTTCCAGAAGACTCGGATGTAGACTTAAAGGATGTAAGTATTTTTCTTTCAAGCTACTTATCTTACAGAGCTCAAGACCTGTAAGTGCTCCGAGCTACATGGTGTCTGCAATGGCGTTCACTCAGCCTTTATTTCTAATAACCAGGATCCTGTCTGGTAATGTCCACTTTCAGGACAGTGAATGCTGGGGAAGGAAACTGCTATCTCTTTATTCAGTGCTAATTACAATTGATTTTTTTTCCCCAGTAACTAACAGCACAATATTGCACTTATTTCTTCTTCTGTTCATCTCTTTTTACTCATTTTTCGCTTGTGCTGTAGCAGCAAGTTGTAATTACTAGATTTCCAGCCAAGAGACAACTAACTTAACATCATACTTATGCACTTTATGCAGCTTTTAAAATATCCACCCTTAAAATGTTGCCTTACAAAAAATACCAAAGGACCAACCCTTAAAAATATTTTTAGTATATAGTAGCTAGGTGCTGCTATGCACTTGAAATATGTGCCACACTGGAAATAGAAAGTGGAAATAGAAAGGATGGATTTGATGCACACAGGCACTTTTCTCATTCCATAGAAGCTTGAAGTGTTTTGAGAAAAAGAAATGAAATGTGTGTTGGTAGAACTTTTAGTTTAGAATGTGCACAGTTCAGGTACCATTTTCAGAGACAGAAGGTGAAATATCCTTGCAAATAAAGCTGTCTTAGATTAGTACTTTGATTTTAGAGATACAATTCTTTCTATGAATAACGATCAACACTGCTCTATAGAGCATGTAGGGGAAGGTTGAACTGCTGTGTTATCTCTGGTGTTTTCTCCTTTACGCTGTAGAAAACCCATTACGAGTTTAATCTTCCTACTGCATACCATAAAGTAGAGAATATTACAGCAGTAGTTTGAAGCTAGGATTGATCTAAAACTGAAATACTTCTGAGAGTTCATAGGAGTCTGTGAAAGAGAATGGACACGGAATCCTACTGTTAAAAATTAGGTAAGCCAAGACTATTTTCACAACAAATTTATCTGTTATATTTTCCATCTATTAGGTTGACAAGATTGTGGCCATAGCAGAAGACATAAAGAATATAGGAAATACTTTCTTCAAATCGCAGAATTGGGCAGTGGCAGCTAAAAAGTATAGTAAAAGTTTACGGTAAGGCTATCATCATTAAATGAGGTAGTTCCTGTAATCCAAATCAGTATTGCTAGCAAGCAATTATACGTGCATTTAAAAAATGCGTGGTGCTCTGCTTTTTGTTTTTTCCTGTTCTAAACAGTAACTTTCAGAGTTTGGAAGACATTTGGTGGAGTTTTAGCTACTTGCTCATGCAGATCTTCTGCTTACTGCTACGTGAGAGCTATAGGCAATAAGCATTGTTTAGAATTGGCTAAATGTTCCTCTGTTAATGCTCCTGCTGTGCTGGAAGAAAAGTACAATAGTATACTGGGTGTTCAGAACGGAAAGGAGGGAGGGAAGGAGTGTTGATCTGCCAGAGTGGAGAAAGGATCTACACAGAGACCTGGATAGACTGGATCAATGGGCCAAGGTAAACTGGATCAATGCAACTGGTCTTGCATTTTGGTCACAACAATCCCAGGCAACCCTACAGGCTTGGGGAAGAATAGCTGGAAAGCTGCCTGATGGAAAGGGACCTTGTTGTACTGATGGACAGTGGGCTGAATATGAGCCAGCAGTGTGCCCAGGTGGCCAAGAAGGCCAACGGCATCCCGGCTTGTATCAGGAATGGAGTGGTGAGCAGGACCAGGGAAGTCATCCTGCCCTGTACTCAGCACTGGTGAGGCCTCACCTCGAGTGCTGTGTTCAGTTTTGGGCACCTGAGTACAGAAAGGACATGGAGGTGCTGCAGCAAGTCCAAAGAAAGGCAGCAAGGCTGGTGAAGGGCTTGGAGAATACGGCCTGTGAGGAGAGACTGAAGGAACTGGGGCTGTTCAGTCTGGGGAAGAGGAGGCTGAGGGGAGACCTTACTGCTCTCTTCCAATATCTGAAAGGTGCCTCCAGTGAGAGCAGGGTTGGTTTCTTCTCACAGGTGACAGGACAAAGGGAAATGGCCAGAGTAAGTTTAGGTTGGATATCAGGAAAACCTTTACAGAAAGGGCTGTTAAACACTGGAATGGGCTCCACAGGGAGGTGGTTGAGTCCCCATCCCTGGATGTGTTTAAGAACTGTTTGGATGTGGTGCTCAGGGACATGATTTAGCAGAGGGCTGTTAGAGTTAGGGTAGCACGGTTGGGTTCTGGTTGGATTTGATGATCTTTAAGGTCTTTTCCAACCTGAGCAATTCTATGATTCTATAAAAAAAAGGGAGATACTTCTCAGATTTCTAATAATCAGTAGGTTTAGGAGATTGCCACGTTCAAGACAGGATGCTCCCTAACATCATGCTCTATTTGCTACTGTTTTTTATTTTGAGGCACCATGCAGTCATCCTGACCCCAGGTATAAATCAGACTTGCCTTCAAAATCATAACCTTCATGGTTTTGTTCCCATTCTGCTCCTTTATCATGATATTAGTTTCATTTAAATGGTTCTCCCAGTAACTTTATACTGGCCTTCAACTTGCTTAATAACCATTGGTTTATCAGCAGTAACAACAATGAAAGAAATTGTGTTCAGGAATACTTAATGCTGTGTATGAAATCCAGTAATTTAAAACAAGTGATGTCCTTCTGAAGCATAAAAATTCATCTTTTAATTATAGATAATAACTCAAGATGCAACTTCTGGTGTCAAGAATCTTTTCACACTTCAGTAGCAAATGTGAAATAACTGATTGACACAGAAACTTTCTAGAAATCATAAAGAAAAAAGGCTGGAATGAGCCTTAAGGAACTTTGCGTTTTAACCAACTATTCTAAGAAAAGTAACAGGTGTAATTATGCCATCGCTCACATTTAGTTGTCATGCCAACATGAACACATCTAACAAAGGCTCTTTCAGTCTGTGTAGACCTCTTTTTGATACTAATTATTTATCCTAGTGAATAGAAAGCAGCTTCTCTAACTAGACGTGTCTGTTCTGCCCATAAAGAAGAGCTGGAACCTGTTTTCATACTTTAGTGGGCATGCCCCACAGTTCTATCATAAAGTCTCATACTTGAGGTAGTATGGAATAGTTCTGACACAGCTCTCACCAGAGGCAGCTCCCTTGTCTTAGTTACAACTCACCTAGCAAACAACAACAGCATCTGGCAGCGATGCTTTAAAAGCAGCCTTGCGTTGTGTGTTCTTTCTTAGATTCCATTCTAACCTCCAGTTGTTTTCCCATCTTAATGATGCTTAACCAGTTGTTTTTAATGTAAGAATTCACAGGTTTTTATGCAAATGTATTATTCCCTCGTTTCCCTTCATATTGAAGATTTATTTGACTTGAGAGATCTAATTTTGTTTCTGGAGTGGCTGTGGTCTTTCATGCTTTAGTGTGATGTCTAGATCCCATAGGTGTACTCTATTTGCTTTGAACATACTAATTTACTTATTGTTTTCCACTGCTTTTGCACCTTTGTTCTCTCTCCTGGCTTCATATCTTGCATGATGCACAGCAAACAGACAAATCAATGTGTCTCATTTGTATTTTAAACATGGCTTACTTCTATACTCCAAAATGATCTACAAACCATCCAGTACTCAAAAGATAGGAATACAAAACTGAAATCGCATTGGCACTAATCTGCAAAGATTGAACACATGGCACAATTAAAATGAGTGTCTGCAAACATGATTTTGGTCAACTAGCTTTGTGTATTTTGAAACAGAAAGAAGTTCTGTCAGTAGGTCATTGAAAGAGTCAGAACTTTTATATCCACAACAGACCTTTGACATTAGCACATAGTAAATTGAGAAAAAGAAAATATAACTTACCTGCCAGTTCACCTGTGATAGACACAGGTAAGCAATATGGTCGTTGGGAATAAACAGTCACAGAGATAAATTCTAGTGGTTTAGTGCCATCTAAACAGTCTTTTCTAAGAAAAGAAAAAGATACTGTTAGTACAGAGTGGGGACAGTAGCATGTTCCTCCTGTCTTCTTGCACTCAGCTGTAATTTCACCTTTTGTTAGGATAAGTCTCACATATTGTGGTGCAAAAATATTTGTAATAATGGAGTGGCAACTGTATTAAAAATGCCACTTTAGAGAAGGCAGCTGGAAAGTTAGCTAAGGGCAGAACAAAACTGAAGCCGCAACAGTAACGCGTGTTCTTTGTGAACCTGTTTTTCTCCAGGTATGTAGAAGCTTCTGAAGCGGTGGCAGAGGAGGGAGACAAGCCAAAGCTGAAGACCATTGGGTTAAGCTGCGTCTTAAACATCGGCGCTTGTAAACTGAAACTGTCCGATTGGCAGGGAGCCATTGAAAGTTGTTCAGAGGTAAAATTAGCATTAAGTAATTTGATTAACGATTAGCCTATGGAGAGAGTGGAGACTGAAACCGCAGTGCTTTTTTAAAGAGTCTCAGGACAACACCCTGCTCTGAAAACAAAGCAAAAGGCAGATGGTGAAGTTACTACTGAGTCTCTAGTATTGGTCCTTTCAGAGAGATTTTGAAATGTAAATGACTTACTAGCAACAAACAGAAGAAGGCTGTTACTTACTGCGAGGAAAAAACGTACACATGGGGGTTGTCAGTTTTGTTCCCTAAGAACAGAGCTAATGTTTGTAGTATAAAGAGTTTAATTGTCCATGATGAAAAAAAATTCTGTTTTTTAGAAGATTATGAGCAAATGGTTGTTTGAAGATTCAGTAGGCTTGTATTTTATTCCTTGAAGTTAGCTTTCTAACTAACTAAACCCCTTTCCCTGCATTTAGTGATGAAATTGCTGAATGGGAAGAAAGAAGGAAGGAAACGAATGGAAATATTGAAAAAATAGAATTAGAGGCAAGAAAGAAAAAAAAAAAAAAAACAGGGAAACAGAACTGAGTACATATCAATAAACTTGAAATAATTCATCTAACTCTGAAATGTTGGAAAACAAACAGCCAAAAACAAACGAGTATTAGAACACTTATCTGTTAGTAGAGGATCATAAGGAGCATCCAGTAGGGCTACCTGCTGAAAGCAGGAGTCTCAGCTCATCTGCATGTGAAGTGTTTTTAATAGCTGGCTCTCTTCTGCCTGCTGACGGCCTTCTGCAGTCCTGCAGAATTTTCACAACTGGCTAATCAGGATGGACAAATGGAAGAAATCAAGTGTAACATGGCATCTGTCCTCCAGAAAGTGATAAAAATCCAAATAGCATGTGGTAGTTATACAAATTATTAACAACAATACTTGCAATACTTGCAAGTCTGAAAAATACATATATATGTACTTACGATTGCAAAATTGCTGAAGGCAGCTCCATAACCAGAGTAGCTGTCTGTAACGTAGCCCGTTTTGGTGTCATAACAAATGTAAATCAGTATTTTAATCAGAACAGCAGTTTTCTACAACTAGTAGAAATTGTTAATGAGAAATTATGCAGTTCTAGTTAGGATTTCTTGCGGCCAAAAGCTTTTTGAATAACCAACCTGTTTGGCCCAAATAACAGATTACAAAGAGCCAAACCTGTTCATACAAACCTTGCCTTACATGAGCTGTAAGTTACAAATAAGGAATGCTACATCCGTGTACGTGGGGCAGGCACCTCGTTTTTTGAGCTCAGGACTCCAAAGACTTCTAGGCTTTGCAGCAGACAGATCACGATGGACTTCCAGAACAATACTTACCTTATAGGAAAAGCTGATGCTGAAGGGATTGGAAATACATCTGGATACTGCTCCTATTGTCTAGATTTCCTAATGAGTTAATAAGACTAATAAAGCCCCACATTTACACAAAGATTTCCTCTAAATCAGAAAAAGCTGTATTTTCAAAAAGGTACAACAGAACTACCTGTGTAGTAAGAAAACAGCACTGATTTTCACAGGCAAGAAAATAAAGCTCTTAAAGAATGGAAGCAGCCTAATTAAGTGAAGCGCTTTAACAAATAGTGATAAACAAGTGGAACAATGTCTTCTCCTCATCATTTTATTTCCTGTTTTGATGCTGTCATGTATGTCAGCTGGAATGTGCTTATCAATGAAACCATCCAGCTCAGCAAAGGTCCAGAGACTAGACAAGGTTCCTGCATCGTATGATTGTATGCATCTTTTTGTCATCTAGTGAAAAGCTTTTTCACCAAAGGATAGGAACAAAATTCTGTTTTACTTACGGTAGCATTTTTCAGTTTTGCTTTTGTGTGTGGAGGAAGGAGCTGTAATATAGAGAGTTGTACACCGAGCCTCAGGCTTAGGATAGTTTGAACTGCAGCAGCACCTTGACAGCTGTACAGATGCAGTTCCATTTTATCTTAATGTATGCTGGTCCTTGACAAAGGCCTGCTCGTGGTGCAGCAGCAGTAGAACTGATTAGATAGCTACTGAGCCTGTTACATTCTAGTGCTTTTTTTTTTTCTCCTGGTAATCCCTGAAAGCTTACCCTCAAATCAAACAGGGAGATTGTCTACTGGTGGGAACGGTGCCATTTGTAGGGGTGAGAGCTGTGAAGTGCTGCATGTTAACGTGACAACTTTATTAAATCCACAGGCTCTTCAAATAGATCCAGCGAATACTAAAGCTCTCTACAGACGGGCTCAAGGATGGCAGGGAATAAAAGATCTCGATCAGGCACTGGTAATGATCACAATATTTAATAATAATTATTATTTTAATATAAACATTGAAACAGAACATTCATTACCATTTCTCTTTCTATTAAGGCTGATCTTAAAAAGGCTCACGAAATCGCCCCTGAGGACAAAGGTAAAAATAAAGCTGTTTCTTAGAGATTCCTTATTTGAAGAATGTAACAAAGGGTAGTACTTACATAGAAAGTCATACCACTGTGATGTCTGAAATGGAGGTGTCTACAGGCTGCTGAAACTTAAAACGCCACTGTGTTAAGCACAAGTGTGCTGACATGGAAACATGCTCTTGTACAGCACTGATGCTTCTGGCGCCCTGCACAACCTGCTTATGTAGGTACAGAGGTCAACAGCACAGCTCAAAGTGGTCTTAGTAATCCCCAGGTTGCAGTAACATCTAATAGGAAAAGATTTTTACATCATAAATCCAGTATGCATATCAACAGTGTGCTTCTTACCTCTACCTGTTACCTTAGCAGGTGAAACAAAGTATGGGACAGAGTGTGTTTGCTGTTAGTATCTGACCTAATAGAAAATGAAATGCAGTGCTAGTGTATAAAATAGTATTTGCAGCACTGAGATCTGGTCTTGACATACTGAGAAACCTAACGTAAAGACATTGCTATAACCGTGCCATGGATTTTCTTTTCAAACAGCTATCCAGACAGAAACACTCAAAATCAAACAGAAGATAAAAGCTCAAAAGGAGAAAGAGAAGGCAGCTTATGCTAAAATGTTTGCTTGATTTTTTTGTTCCTAAATGTTGAATTCTATGCACTAACTCATGCAAAAGGCTAAACAGAGCTGTAAGTAAGTGTTCCTTCTTTCGTTTGCCCTGTACTGCAGTTCTGTGTTTACAACTTACAAGTCGAATAATAAAGACATTGGTCAAAGGTCAAGTGTTGTTCTTTTAAGCTGTAAATAAATTGTGTTTGGTGATTCAGATACATTGTTAATGCCTAAAAGCAGCAGTGGTGTTTCTAAGGTTTAATGGTGCTTCCTAAGAAGTCTCCTTTACCACTGATGCAATTTGGGCAGATTCTGGTTTTTTGTTGTTGTTGTTTTGTTTTTCTTCATTTATTAGTGCAGGCCTGATTCCTTGCAAGAAACAAGTGCTGGCACACATATCACAGGGGTGCAGCTAGGAAGCATTTGTTACACCTCCTTACAGATTGTAGTGCAGATGGGCTCCCTGTCATCATCAGGAAGAAGAACAGAAACAAATCTGACTTTTATGTTAAACGTGTAACACAAACAGTGACAGTTTTCTAGATTAATGCATTTTCCCTACTGTGAGGTAGGACTACAAGTAAAGCACTTCAGGTAGACAGAGAAAGGCTTTTTTTTTTTTGTACATATAGTCACTAAACTCTTCCACCAGCCCACAGCAATGATTTTGGCTATGGCTCCTACCAACACCGAATTTCAGCAGCATATCCAAGATGCAAAATTCATATGTTAGTCTGGAGAATAACTTTCTTCTGCCTGCCATAAGACTCCTGAAAAGTTGTTCTATTTAAATAAGTTGTTCTGTTTAAATAACTAGAGCACACTGACTTTCTGTTTTATACAATGGTCATACCTAAAATTGAGAATGGCACGTTAGTCTCAAACGGAAACATTCAAATCAGTGCTGTACTTCACACTTCAGCATAAAATACTCCAACCTAGCTGCTGGTTGATCAGAAGTCACAGAAGTCTTCTGCCTGTTTACATCCCATTATAAGCTGGTCCTCCACCACCTTCGGGCACTACCCAGTTAATGTTCTGACTTGGGTCTTTGATATCACATGTTTTGCAGTGGACACAGTTCTGAGCATTTATCTGCAGTCTTGATCCTTCTCCTGTTTCCAGAGGGATGTATTCATAAACACCTGGGGAAAACACAAGAGTTTGTCACTTCACTGACCAGTTTCTCCCTGCACGTATGGTCAAATGCTTCGTTTTTATTACTTACCTGCTGGGCAAAATCTTTGTTCTGGTCCATCAAATACAGCCAGATTCTTGCTCACAGGGATGCTGTCATCTTTCAGAGTCAAATGAGCAGGCTGGTCATGTTCGTGATTTGTACCACTTAAAGCCACAGATGACAGGAGATCAAAACTGATTTTTCCATCAGGCTTGGGGTATTCAATAGGTGTGCAGTCTTTGGCTGGCTTGAGCTGGGCGAAATCTGATCCTAAAACATTATTAACAAATAAGAGTTAGAGTAGAAATATAAAAATTTGCAGTCACTCTTGAACAATTTAATCAAGCTTTTTTGACTTCCCTCCTTATCAGAACAAACTATTTCCGAAGAGGAAGTCCTTTTCCAAAGACTCATCTATGCCCATGTGGAATACTGCTTTAATGCCTTTGTGTACGTGATGCACTAAGTACTGTAACATGTCTGCTTCACCGATTAGCCACTGATTCCTAGAGTCCTTGCCACTTGCCCACAAACGCTCTAGCTTCAACTAAGATCAGGAGTAACACATGCATCTTCTTTCAGGAAATAATGAAATTACCTGGATGTTTTAATGTCCACGGTTCCTTTCCTCTGAGAAGCCAATAGAATATGCCTGTGTAAATCATGCCTCCATACACACCAAGCACGCTATGGCAGGACGGCCGGATGTTTCTAACTGAGTACAGCTCTTTCCAGACCCACGACTTTTTCAGGTTCTCCTCGTATTCTTGCACATCAAGTCCTACGGCAGGACATTACTTGTTAGGTACCTGGAGTAAAGGCTATCCTTAAAATACAAAACCATTGTTGAATAGAGACAGCGGTTAATGAGGAAGGAGCAAAACCAGAATTGCTAATTATTAAGGTAGGAGTGCCCTAAACAGTGTATTTCAGCCTCCTGAAAAGAGCTGCTTTGTTGGCAGTTGTAAGCAAGTGTCTACTGTGGAGCAGACAGCTATACTGGCACCTCTATTGGAAAGCAACTGCTCTCTTGGATTCTAAGATTTGACCAGGACTGTTTACTTGCAATTCAAGACTCAGGTTTTTCATTTTAAGTTGTCAAGTTACAAGATTTTTCTTTACAAGTTAAGCAACCACAAACGTGCTGTTGTCAGTAGCTTTGGCTGTGGCCTAAATGGAGGACACCACTGCTAGACAGTGATATTTCTCTCCCTCAGGAGCCAGCAAGTTAACAAGGCTCGTTTGACTACAAATTCCTGATTTTTGTGAAAATACTGTAGACATTGCACATGCCACATCTACTACAGTACACTTACAGCCAAGTGATTAGGAAAAAAACAGGTTTCATATCAATAAAGTTTCCTGAGAGCCTCCCCATCACCATTCAGTTCCTACTGCACAGGATTAAACATTCTGAATAATTAAGTTCTAAGGGTTTGTCTGTATGTGAAAACATGCTTCAGTCTCTATTTTCTGCCTCCTTATCTACGCCCAAAGCAGTAACTGGGCAGTAATACCCTGAGCTGACAGAACTGGTAGCAGCCACAGTAACCCAGTATGAGAGATTATTATCTCAGATGGGTTCTAAGCACTTTATTATGCGCTAAACTAGGAGTTTAATTTATTTGTTCAGCATACCTCTCTGCTATCTCTTGCTGCATGTTACACCTGAACAAGAGCTCACTAAGAGTGATCCACTGCTACAAAGGGATTTCTGAAATAATTATCACGTGGCACATGGATATGGTGTCCACTTCCAGAGTAACTGAAATCTTAACGAGGTTACCTTCTGTACAGCCTTTGTTAACAGATGTAAGGGAACAAGCAAGGCTGAAGTATAACACTACGTGTGGTCAGGATCAGATGATCACTTGATCATGTTTAACTTACATAACAGAGAACACACAATCTCACACAGACTACTGCAGAGATAGAAGCATCCTACCACAAAAGGAAAAAAAAAAACACAACTATCCTACTAATGAAGTAGTGAACTTGAGAAATTGCACCCTCTTTTGCTTACATTTAATCAGCTCCATGTAATTTTATTGCTTTCTGATTGTAGTCTTTCAGTAAGACTTTTTGAATAAAGAAGCACATTCTAGCATTAGTAGGAAAAGAAAGACCATTCTTGTTCTCTTGTATAGGCAGTATTATAAGGTTACTTTTCAGATGTTCATTAGAGGCTTATTTAGCTCTAGCAGCAGGATCAATATTTACTAATAATTAAAAGCTTATTTCTTAAATCAATTCACCACACAAATAGTAAATATAGCCACTTCAGGATTTACTCGTATTTCCTTCAGACATGAAGTTACAGCTAAGCTATTGGTGGTTCAACTGAACACAAAGTAATTCCACGTGACAGCGGTGATCTTACCTATGGTCTTTGACTGGAGATTTTCATTGGTTAATTGGCTAAAGATGGCTTCTGAAGCCAACATGCCACTTTTCATCGCAGTATGTGTCCCTTTAATCTTAGGCACATTCATGAGTCCAGGACTGCAACCAATTAACAATCCACCTGGGAAGGTGAGCTTGGGTATTGACTGGAGAGGAAAAAGAAAGTAAGCATGTTTTCTGTTTGATTTTGAAGTGAATACAACATCCTGACAAACTGGCATGAGACTTGACCGGCCTTTACACTTGGATCTGTACTACTTAAAAATGCACTGGAGCTGCTCAATTTTTGCATGGTAAGCCAATAAGAATGCAGCCACCATAGTAGATCCAAGTACAAAATAACAGCACTTGTTCTTTCCTCATACCCTCCTTCTAGTTGCTTTATTTCTGATAAGGCTGGTTACTGTCACCCACAAACATCACATTCCACCTTCAAGTGAATTGTTTTTTAAATTACATTTGTGCTTCCATTTTTCACACAGTCTCACCTGGCAGCATGTTACACATTGCTATCTTTGTTCTGTTTCACAAATCTTCTCTGTTAAACTGCATAGTGCCTCTCTCCTAAAATGTGTGTTATTTGAGAGAAGTTGCTCAGCAGCCAACAAATCTATGTTTTTTGTGCTAAGTCATTTCCTTACTCCTGTTCAGCAAGGAGCACAATTAACTCAAACCTAAGACAAAAAGATGACTTGCAAGCATCACGTGTATTTCATTAATATACATTTATCCTCTTGTACTAACTACAAAGAAAGTATCCCTTGAAATTCAAGATAATCTGAAATAACTTTCTTTTCTTCTGCTTGTTTTGTCAGTATCTGCTCACTACTTACCCAGGGCAACCCACTTTTGAATATCCAAACACTGGTCACTAAAAAGCTGTACTACGCATGGCATTCCCCTGTGTCTTGGGCAATTTGTTGAATCACAGATGTTAATTTGGTTCTACTTCTCAATACCAGGTAATTTTAAAGACTAAAGAACATGAGATAAGGTTGTAGAGAACAGACCAAGAAATAACCTTACATCAGTAGAAATGTTAGAGATCTATCTGATGCAATGCTCTCATCAAAATGGAAAGTGGAGTTAAACTTGTTTTTGTATTAGGAGTAGTGCAAAGTAAAGGACGTGTTGGTTTAAGTCCAGAAAAGAATTCCAATGATTTGGAGGTAGAGAAGTAAAAAAGCCATACCTCCTGTAACTCAGCTCACCAATGGCTGTAAGGGACAATAAAAATACCACATTCTTTTAGCAGTGTTTGAAGCACTGTAAGCACACAAGTGCTCCCATACTACTTCATCCAAGCCAGAAATTCAATAATGACTCTCTGTGATGGAGAAATGAGCACACCAGAAAGAGTAGCCTTGATTCTGAGATAAGCTGAGACACTGCAGTTATCATAAACCCTTTGCAAAAAACATGACAACACACTTCCAGTTCAGACTGCAGAGCAGACTGACTGAACATGGTATCACAAGCACGAGCAGTGAGTTACTTCATGAACCCACACGACTCAGTCCCAGGCAATGACACTTGCATCAAGGCTCCAAAAGATTACACCAACAATTACCTTGCTGCTGAAATTCTGCTTGTATTGCAAAAGCTGCCTTACACCACGTTTATATTAAAGGAGGGATTCAAATTAAAAAGAAAAGTCAAAGCTGTCAGAGAACAGAGGGTAACAGCCCCGTGAATTGGCTGGAGGTAGCAAACAGCCTGGCTACCATTGCCAAGCACACAACAGAACACTCAATTATGAAAATCCCACCACCCTCCACTCACCCAGAAAAACAGAACAGATAAGTGCTGCCTCCTTTTCCCCATGTTTCCAAGCAAAATGAAGAATCATCTGTAGCTTTTTCATTGTTAAACACATTTGCTTGCAATACAAACCCCATTAACAATGTAGATAGTGAAGCTACCATGTCAGAAGGCTGCTAGCATTACAGAATCCAAGTCTAGCAAATCACAGCAGCTGCCTCCAGCCAGATAACACGTTTCTGTCATTTCCCCACAGCACAAATCTGAATCTGCAGTGCTACAAAGGTGGCCATCAAGATCTGAAAGTAAATAGCTTCATTAAACAATTACCTGGAGACCACCTTCATTCAGCGCTCTGGCACCATACGCAATCCTTTTTCCACCCTCCAAAGTAGGTTCTACAGTAGGATGGTGCTTCCACCTCTGAAACTCCCTAAACGGATTCAAATAGGGATTTTGATAATCTAAGCCAACCTTAAAAAGAAGCGTAACATTAATGAAAATGAATGATGAAATTTCAAAACAAGTTAGGAGCAGAAAACAACCGCGTATTAGCAATCAACTACTTCTGTTATGTCACACTGAGCCAACCTTAGGATCTTTGTACTTAAAGCACTGCCAAAAACAGGGCAGTGCCAAGCAAGTCTGAGAACTCGCTGCCATAAGACTGTGACCTACCTAAAACCTGAAGTACTTAACTGCATTGTAACCACCTTGCACCTGCCTTTGAAATGAATCAGTGAAATTAAGCATGGTTTAACGGGTAAGAGGAGGAGGAAAACTCGTATCAAATTTGTTTCAAAAACTACCCCTTCTTTCAGCTTGTCTAGGGCAAACAGTTATTTCTAGATAGTTATCTCCACACCCTCATACACTGAAAACAGTTCACATCATTTAGCCCAGTCAATTATTCCCCATTAGGTGAACACTGGGGAAGGAACGATGAAAGAAGAAAATAGGAAGAGACATGCGTTTGCTGAATGCCCACAATCTGCATTTTACTCATTTGAGAACTTGTTCAAAGGTACATCCTACATTTCCCATCTTATTCACAGAAAAATATAAGTTGTTGAATTTTCTCTTTTGTCCAGTGGAATAATTTCTGAGTCAGCATCAAACAGCACCTGATTTCTCTCTGTTCCCTGCTCTTAGAGGACTGCTTGCATCCACTTTCATCACTGAGCTTCATCAAAGTGCACTATAATAACTAGTACAAGAATCAGCTCAGACTGACAGAGACATCAACTCCAAAGGCAAGAAGTGACCTGCTTTTGACATTTCTTCACTTTCAAATATTTCACAAGGTTTTGCAAGCACAGTTTTGGTTAATCACCTTTTTATGGCTTTAGGAAAATTTGTAACTTCTACAAAAAAAAAAAAAAAAAAAAAAAGCATTTAAGTTCTTCATTTTATCCTTCACAGAAGACACAACCTAAAGACAGATTAATGTGGTGATTTCATCTTGCCTTACACAGGACTAAGTGCACTCAAAATAGTGGAAGTACTGAATTTGGTCTGATGCTGCTCTTGTGTTTTCATCTTCACATTAAAACAATGTTCAGTCTTCATTTTTATATAACAACCACCACATATGAGAGAAAATATAACTTCACATACCACAAATCCAAGGGCAACTAAAGGTTCACCCTCATTTAAGTGATAAAGAAAGGATCCTCCATAGGTATGTCTGTCTAAAGGCCAGCCTACAGTATGCTCCACTCTTCCTGGTTTCCATTTCTTTTCATCAATAGTCCATAACTGAAATGAAGATCACCAATAATTATTTTAGACTGCAAAGCAATAGGCTTTCAATAGCATAAAAGGCAAACACACAATTAAGTGCTGAGGGGAAAAAAAAAAAGATAAGTTATTTTACTGCTGAAATTATGAAGTCATTCACCTGAAGGGCAGATAACAAAGTATGAGAATTTTTTTAGGTTACCATTTACAAATTTGACAGCACTTCTCTTCCTTGAAAAACTGCACATTAGAAAATATGATTGAGACTCCAGTGTTATACCCAAAATTCTCATTCGACCACAACTGGACTCCTCTAATGAAAGGCTTTTTTTCTACTAAAATATTGTTTTTTTCATATAATTCACTACGATTCCTCACAGGATTTTCAAAGTCAGGCTTAACCACGTGGCTGAATTGACCCAAATGTTGCTGCCCAGCTAATTGTCCTCCCTCCCCTCTCCTGCACATCTCCACTACTCATTTAACCCATGGCATACTCATAGAAGCATTTTCATGTTTTCATTAACAGGTCAATTTTCTGCTTACTTCACAAAACATCTCTTCAGTATGAAGTTCTGTGTCAAGTGTAATCTAATGATGAGAGGGGAATGGAACTACTCCTTCCAGCAGTTCAGTGCCATTAGAGCACCTCAAGCACAGAGGATACGTACACGTGGATGTTTCAGTTTGGATTAAGGGGCACATTTTAAGCTGGACTCCTGGTTGCTCCCTCTTACTGTGCTTTAGTTCACATTCAAGAGCAGGCACAGGACACATGAACTGAATTCCTTTCAGATGAAACTCAACTCCAAGACTGGCCCCAGAAGCCCATCTAAAGCATTCCAGTCACAAAAGAGTAACCCAGATCGCAGGACTCAGAGCTAGTCCAAAGTAAAAATAACCCTCAGACATGCATAGCATGGATATTGGCTGATCAGCATCACTTTATTTCACTTTACAGCTCCACCTCCTATTGGACTATTTCCCTAAGCAGACAGCTATGCTGAAACCAGTCTTAACTGTACAACTTCAGTATGAGAAATTTTAATTAAGACTATGTCACTTGTAGGTATTTTTCATGACTAATATTTCCTGAACATAAAAGATTTTAAAAACTAAACCCAATCCCTCTCTTGATTTTACAAGCCCAGTGAAAGAATTGGCAGGGGCTGGGGGCAGAAAGTAAGTTGCGAAGCTCATCCAGAGAGCACAACTCATCTGCAACAGCACGTTCCTCTCTAATGGATACACAAGAAAATCAGACAACCATTCTTCCCATCCTCAGGTACTAAAATATCCTAAGATTAGGCAGCAAGAAATCCCCTCTTATTCACTAGAAGCACTGAAAGCAGATTTCACAAATGAGAAGGATTTTAAAGAAGTGAAAACGGTTTTACAGATAACTCTGGATAAAAAGAGAAACAGCAGCTGAAACAAACATTCAGTTAAGACATTCAGATAGAATGCCACTAGCTTCAAAACTGCCAAGCTTCTGACATCTGAAACTGTTATTCAAATCATTGCAATGACTTATTCAAAGTAGTTTGAATGCAAGCTACATTGTATCTTGACATTATTCTCTTTTATCATTAAAATAATGCAGATCATACCTCTTTCAACCCAATGCCATAGGTCTGGGGTTGGCATTTCTCCCTTAGGTTGTATTTTGTGTACAGTTGTTTGGCTAGATGCCCATGACAGCCTTCAGCAAAGACAGTGACCTTAGCATGGAGTTCCAAGCCTCGTTCAAAAGTAGCCTGCAAAAATAGAGCATCTCGTGAGCAGTTACAACTGTGTCACAATCTCCCAGGAAGAAAATGGAGAGCAATAAGGGGATTTTACAGTACTCTGTGGTCCTGACCAGAGTCTACAAACCACTGCAAGCTACGGCTCTTGTCCAGTTGTATTTTACAGCCATCTATGATACAGTTCCAGCACACCTTGCAAGGCGATTCCAGTAGAACAGCACTGCACTGAATCCCCACTCTGCACTGGAAGGGCTTCTCGTATCAGATCAGTTTGCTCACACCGTGCAGAGGAATCCCAACAGAGCAAAGAAACTTCACCTCTAACTTCACTTTCAGCATTAGACTAGAATAGGCTAGTAGATTAATCCTGCACTTCAAGGATACTAGATTCTAAATATGTATTACCTAAATACTAATCATGCATTCTTACCTTCACTGTGTTTTGTTTGATTGGGGCTGACTACAAGGTGAGACTGTATTTGTTAACCACAGTATTTGATTAGGCTCTGTATAAAAACACTGAAGGTAATTTTGCTTTGAAGATTATGCAAAATCTATTTACCTGAATCTTAATGCCCAGGAAGTACTATGAGCTGACAGCTAAAGCACTCGAATGCTCAGTTTATTGTAGCTGCACCTTAATTATGTACAAATTAATGAACTTGACAATATTATTTTCATAGATATTTTCTACAAGAACGAGTGGCAATAAATAAAATTTAGATCTTCAGGATTCCTTAAAAAAAAAAAAATAAATTCCTTCTGAATTAAACCAAAACTATCTTTTATTACTGTGACATATTACTTGCACCTCCTACTGGATGAAATGTATACCTGGAAAGTGCATGTGTGTGTATCCACTGTGGAAGACAGACAACTTTATACTGAGAAATTTATCACTTTTCCCCACCACCGCTTCCTCCCCCATTGCTTTTTTGCCTCTTAAAACAAAGACAAGTATTTTCTTCTCAATCCCTGCCTTAAATGAGAAAAATAGCTCAGATTTTTACATAAAAGTAAATACTTCTTGGAAACATTATGTAAACTAGTAAGAAACTTCATCTAAGAAAGACTAAGTAAAACAAAACCAAAAAAAAAAAAAACCAACTTGCACCCAGAATTTCTGTAGCCTCAACTGTGCAAAACTTGAGCTATTCCGAGGTGCTGAACTCTCCCTATGTACTGCATGAGGAGGAAACATGCTTACCACAGGTTATGGATTCCTCTAAAAATCACCTGAAGTCTGAAACTGAGGACAGAGGGTCATGTTTTGTGCTGGTTGGACAGCTGCTGCATCCAAAGGTACAAAGACTGAGAACGTACCTTGCCCCAGCAAGGCAGACAGACTGTCAACAAATGTGGCAGCAGTTGCATGGAAGAAGATAAATCAGCAAGAAATACACTCTTATGCACTGATAGCCACCAGCTGGACAACAGCTTCTGTTCCACCTTTGCACCTTTCTTCTAGGCGTTCCTGGAATTCTTTCCCTTGTTTCCTGATCTCTCATAGGTCAAAGCATCCTTTCAGACTTTCCTTCAAGTCATCCACAGCCAAACCTCCTTTTTTCAAAGGCTTTTTCTGCTTATCTCAGAAGGAACTTACAATGTTCTGAGACCAAAACTTTCCTGTGTAATTAATCAATTTCACATAGAAAGGAAAAACAGGCACTGAATTTTGTTATTCTTCTTGGGCTGCAGTGAGATCACCGACAGCATTGGAAGCAGATATATCACAATTACAAGAATTAGATCTCCAGTTAAGGAAAACATAGCTACTTACTTTAGGTGCTCCATCCTTTTGAATGCCTACGTCATTAGTTGCTATTCCTTTCACACTCCCATCTTCATGAAAAAGAACCTTTGGAAATATTAACAAACAAACAAACACCCATTTAGATGATCATCATTCACAAGACCTAACACACAACTTCTAAACACCACGCCTTTCTGCTGTCTAATGGTACAACTTGGTAGACAGAGTAATTATTAATGTACTTGCTGATCTGCTTTGGTGAATCTGGGCCAGGGAGTTCAGTCACTGAATGCTGTGGCTGTACAAATGCTGTGAATGTACCAATAATATGGGGTGCAGCAGGGGGGGTTCCAAAATGCTTCTCCTATGCATACTGATGTCATTATTACCTCAGCAGCTGCATAGCCTGGATACAGCTCCACACCCAGAGCTTCTGCTTGTTCACCCAGCCATCTCACAAAGTGTCCCAGACGTACTATGTAATTCCCATGATTAACCATTGGAAGTCCTGGGCAAGAAACAAATAAGCATACAAACACACCTGAAACAGAACACTAAGCAAACAAACACCAGCTATATACAGCAGATGTTGTATCTTTTTCTACAGCTACTATTTTCAAAATAATACTGCTGTGTTATTACAGACATCATCTCACAGACCCAAACATTGCAAGTGATTCTCCATACACTCACAACACTACATTGAATCAAAATTGTTTGAGGCACAAAAAGCCTGAAAAGGAAACTGAAAAGACAGTACAAAGAGCTCCTCCCCACACCTTACCTGGCAGAATTGGTACTGGAATTCTAGATTTCTTTGTTAAAATTCCAAACTTGTCTTCAGTTACAGGAGTATGAAGTGGAGCCTACATAAAAGAGAGAAGAGAAAACAGCAAGTTGTTTTCACAGCCAATCCAGAACAACAAAAAAATCCAACACAGCAAAGCAAAAAAACAATTACTGCCTGCACCCTGCAAGATCAACATATTTTATACAGTACTACACAACACAAGATTGAGTCAAATGGATGAATTTATTACACACCAGTAACGTGTCTGTATGTTCATACGTACCCCCCGCTCCTTCCAGTCTGGAAAGAGTTCTTCTAAGGATCGTGGCTCAAGGCAAGCACCAGACAGGGTATGTGCACCAATCTGAGATGCCTTTTCCACCAGGCAGACACGTATTTCTTTGCCCTGCTCAGCAGCTAACTGTTTGAGACGAATAGCAGCAGAAAGACCTGCAGGGCCTCCTCCAACAATGACAACATCAGCTTCCTCCGCAAATCTTTCCATGTTTACCCCTTCAATAGGAGAAAAAAGAAAAGGATGATAATTAGATAATCCAATCCCTAATTTCTCCCAGCCTCTTTCTGCTAAACCTTGCTTAGTGATACTGGCTATTTGGTATCAGAGAAGTATTACCTGTTGTAAAAGGCAGCTAACATTTAACAGAATCCCTTCAGTACTTGGAACAGTGCACAAGGACATTAGCCTTTCAGTGTAACACAAAACAAGCCATGAAAAACAATCTCTATGCACCATAAATATCAGGAAGTTAACATTAAAGTTAATTAGGAGCCCAATTGGCTAGCTGCATCAGAGACACCTGCTGAAATTCTAGGGAAGGGAGAAAGAACTAAAAAAAGAGCCTCAGTTAGAACAAATTCCTTTATTTTACACTAATCCGTTAGAGTCTTTTCCAGAAGTGGAACCACTAAAACTGATAAATGCAGAGACTGGAATGCCCAGAATGAATATTCATCTTATTTTCTCACACTCTCACAGTAAACACAACTGAGGAGAAGTCCAACACATCCATACATGACACAACTAAAACTTGCTGTGTTAGTATAACACTAAAGTTGACTGTAGATTTCCTTGAAATATCTAGGATTGGATTTAATCTAATTTCATTTCAGAGCAATAAAGACACTCATGAGATGGCGAGCATAACATTTCATTTGCAATATAAATATTGTACTTAATACAATTTCTGTTGAAAAGAAAAACAGCAACAAATTTCAGCACTATTAAAGCTCAATCAGAACAGAAGTTTTTAAAATGCATTTTGCCCCCACCAACCTTCCCATCGTTTGTCTTTGTCCCGAGGATGGATGGTATAATGCGTGGTTATGCGAGGCACAGCAGCAGTGGATGCCCATCCTGCTGTATGCAGCGAGGGAAGGCAGTCCCTCTTTATGAGCTTCAGAGCACGAAAGCACTGACGTGCTGCAAAAACAGAAAACAGGTTTGCCAAAACAGTCCTTTTTGAAAGCTTTCCATTTTTCCCAGCACAAGCAGTACAACAAATACGATAGTTCCCCCCTCCCTCCTCCAAAAGACTGCACAGAAAGGGTCAGGACACACCAAGTAATAAGCATTGGCTGTGATGAATTTTTAATGTGAACTCTGTACATAGCCAAGAGAGCATAAGAGCTATAACCTGTCTTCTCACAACCCTCAAGCATCCTTTGCCTGCAACTGGAAGCTGTGTGGTGTGGCTGACACATCTGAGGGATGGGATGCCACTCAGAGACCTAGACAGGCTTGAGCAGTGGGCCAAGGCAAACATCAAGAACCACAGAATGGCCTAGGTTGAAATGGAACTTGTGGATCATCAAGTTCCAATCCCCTGCCGTGGGTTCAATAAGCCCAAGTGCAAAGTCTTACACCTGGTCATAGCAAGCTTCCACTATCAGTGCAAGTTGGGGAACGTAAGGATGGAGCACAGCCCTGCCAAAAATGACTTGGGAGTACTAGTGGAGGGCAACCTGGACCTGAGTCAGCAACATGCCTTCATGGCACACAAAGCCAACTGTATTCTGGGCTGCACTGAAAGAAGCGTGGCCAGCAGGGCAAAGGAGAAGATCCAGCCTGTCTACTCTGTACTGGTGAGACCTCACCTGGAGCACTGCATATGGAGTTCTTGATGGAGAAGAGATAAGGACCTGTTGGAGCTCATCCAAAGCCACAGCAATGATCCCAAAGATAGAACATCTCCCCTGCAAGGACAGGCTGAGAGAGCTGGTGAAGAGGAGGCCCTGGGGAGACCTGAGTGGCTTTTCAGTATCTAATGGGGGGCTGGGCCATAAGAAGGAAGAGAACAGGTTCTTCAGCAAGGTCTGTCCTGACAGGACAAGGGAAAAGAGCCGCAAACTATAAGAGTGAATCACAGAATCACACAGAATCACAGAATCACCTGGGTTGGAAGGGACCTCAAGGATCATGCAGTTCCAACCCCCCTGCCTGGCAGGGCCAACAAACATACACATTTAGATCAGGTTGCCCAGGACCCCATCCAACCTGGCCTTGAACACGTCCAAGGACGGAGCATCCACAACCTCCCTGGGCAGCCCGTTCCAGGGCCCAACCACTCTCCTTGTAAAGAACTTCCCCCTAACATCCAACCTAAATCTTCCCTCCTTCAACTTGGATCCATTTCCCCTAGTCCTGCTATTGTCAGCCCTTTTGAAGAGTTTACTCCCCTCCTGGGTGTAGGTTCCCTTCAGGTACTGATAGGCTGCAATGAGGTCACCCCGCAGCCAAGTGAATGTTTATATCGAATATAAGTCAGAAGTTTTTTACAACAAGAGCAGCAAGGCACTGGGACAGCTGCTCAGAGAGGTGTTGGGTGCCCCACCACTGGAAACATTTAAGGTCAGGCTGGATGGGACTCTGAGCAACCTGATCTAGCTGTAGGTGCCCTTGTTTGCTGCAGGGGAGTTGGACGAGGTGACTTTTAGGGGCTTGTTCCAACACAAACGGTTCTACAAGAAGCAATACAAGGACATCGAAGCCTATCCAGCTCCACTGTGAGCAAAATTGTTTTCCCTTCTACTCATAAGCTTCTTTCGGGTACTACACGCCCACTGCGATGCCTCCCCAGAGCCTCCTCTTCTCCAGGCTGCAGGAGTTCCCGCAGCCTGCCTTCACAGGACGCTTAGCTTCACTTCTGACAGGCCAGCAGGGCTGCGGGCACCCAGGGTTACGCGGCCCAGACCCGCACCGCGGCTCCTTACCACACAAGTCCCCTCAGACAGCACCGAGAAGCCCTCAGGGCCCGCCAGCCAGACAAGGGAACGGCACCGGCTGCCACGCTGCGGCGACCTTTGCTCCCAATTCCGCGCCAGACCCAGCCCCACCGCGCCGTGCGTGCAGCCATGCGGCCGGTTCCCCGACTTACCTCGGCTGGAGGACGGACAGCGAGAAAACAACATGGCGGTACCACACGACCCCACTCCGCGCCCTCAGCACCGCGGGCATCTGCCCCCTGCCCCACCGCGCGCGCGCATTCGACACCGCTCGCCCCGCCCCTTGGAGAAAACTACCGCTCCCGGCATGCCGCGCGGCTCTCGCGAGACAGAACGGGATCGGAGCGCTGTGCGGCGCGGGCTATGGCGGAGGCTTCGCCCAGCACCGGGCCTCGGCGGGCCCGCAGCGGCAGTGAGGGAGCGGCGCCGGCCGGAGCCCTGCAGCTGGAGGAGGTGGAGATGCAGATCGGCGACGTGAGTGCACGCCGAGTGGGCGGGAGGGGGTCCGCATGGACGCGTCTTTCAATCAATCTATCTATCTCATACTATTCTTCTGGGAAAACTGGCTGCCCGTAGCCTGCACAGGTGCACCTTTCTTTAGCTAAGGAACTGCCTGAGGGCCGTGCCCAACGGGAAGTGGTGAATGAAGTCCAGCTGGCGACCCGTTACAAGTGGTGTCCTCCAGGGGTCGGTGCTGGGGCCCATCTTGTTTAATATCTTTATTGATGATCTAGATGAGGGCATCGAGTGCACCCTCATAAGTTTGCAGATGACACCAAGCTGGGAGGTGGTGTGGATCTGCCTGAGGGTAGGGCGGCCCTTCAGAGGGATCTGGATAAGCTGGATCGCTGGGCTGTGAATGGGATGAGGTTCAACAAGGACAAGTGCCAGGTCCTCCACTTTGGCCACAGTAACCCCATGCAGTGCTACAGGCTTGGGGATGAGTGGCTGGATGACTGTGAGGAGGAAAGAGACCTGGGGGTGTTGGCTGATGCTCAGCTGAACAGGAGCCAGCAGTGTGCCCGGGTGGCCAAGAGGGCCAGTGGCATCTTGGCCTGCATTAGAAATGGTGTGGCCAGCAGGAGCAGGGAGCTGATCATCCCCTGTACTCAGCTCTGGTGAGGCCGCACCTCGAGTATTGTGTTCAATTTTGGGCCCCTCACTACAAGAAAGACATTGAGGCCCTGGAGCGTGTGCAGAGAAGGGCAACGAAACTGGTGAGGGGTCTGGAGCACAAGTCTTATGAGGAGCGGCTGAAGGAGCTGGGATTGTTCAGTCTGGAGAAGAGGAGGCTCAGGGGAGAACTCACTGCACTCTACAACTTCCTGAAGGGAGGCTGGGGTAAAGAGGGGTTTGGCCTCTTCTCCCAGGCGACAAACAGGACCCGGGGAAGTGGATGCAAGTTGTATCAGAGGAGGTTTAGATTAGACATGAGGAAGAACTTTTTCTCTCAGATGGTGGTCAGGCACTGGAGTGGCTGTCAGGGAGGTGGTGGAATCGCCATCCCTGACAGTGTTCAAGAGGCATCTGGATGAGGAGCTATGAAATATGGTGTAGTGCTTGTGGTAGCAGTGGCGATGGGAGGACAGTTGGACCAGATCATCTTTGCAAGTCGTTTCCAACCTTGTGATTCTATGATTCTATCTGTCTGTCTGCCCGCCCTCAGGCTGCCTTCTCGCTGAGCCGCGTCCTGCAGGCCACAAGCGCCGTGTCGGCACAGGTGGAGGCGCTGGCGGCTCGCTGCTCGGAGAACGCGCGCTGCCTGCGGACGTGGCGGGACCTGCTGAAGGAGGGCTACGACTCCCTGAAGCCCAGCGAGTGAGCTGCTGTGGGACCGAGCCGTATGGGCGTCTGTTTTGAGTGCATGAATTGCAGTCGTGTGAAAATAACGTTGCGACTTTGGACTTCCTCAGAAGCTCAGGTGATCTCAGGTTCGTGCTGAAGTAACGCACACGGAGTTACGCTGCTCCCAGTGCTTTGCAGCCTTTTGAACACTCCTCATTGCTGGATGTCTTTGTGAGAACTTCCACAGCCTCCAGCATTCCCATGCCTGTGCTCTTTCATTATGGAAAGGATGGGATCATGTGGCAGGTCGTGGCTTATTTACAAGCTTTAGGTAACCCCCTGTCCCAGACATTATTATTTTAGTGCGGTATATTTCTGTGAGGTTGCATTTTTGTTTTATGAGAAGTTTTATTACTGTCAACAATTTTACACTATTTTCATTTGTAATAAAGTGCCTTATGGTGGTCCACATCAGCAGTGTTTACTGTTAGGATGAATTGTTCTGAAGCACAAGGAAAAGCTTCCATCGGTTAGGACAGAACCTGTGAAATGGACTCTCCCATCTTGGGGAAGAACTTTTTTTGTACTTGATGCTGTTTTTATGTCTTGCCTTAAGCAGTTACTAGTTCATTAGTTTGGTGCTGTTACCAGGGCCTTTGGGTCTGGAAGATCACTGTTATGTAATAAATATCTGTACTGAAACTCCTGTGCCTTTACCACAGCTGCAAATGCTAAAATACAAGGGGAAGCTGCAGGAGAATGTAGCTATACCCTGGATCAGCCACATTTTCCCTGGTAAAACTATTTTAAAGAGAAGCTGTAGTTTTGTAATCAAAGCAATAAAGTTCTTACAACAAATTTTGAACTGATGGATATTCTTGGATTACTCATAGAAATGAAGATGACATTGAGTGCATTTAGAATCAACTTAAAAGAAAAATAGGAACATTGATAAGGACAGACATCCTATTGAAAGCAGGGGAGCAGCTTTCTGAACGAGCCTTAGATTACACAAGCCCTGGTGAATTGAGTTCTGAGTGGCTGGGTTAAAGGTGATCTACATTGCAGGATTCCTCTTTCTGTTGTTTTTGTTTGTTTGTTTTCCCAGTAACTCAAAGTGCTGCCAAACAACTTGGAACAGAAGTCATTTTGTTCAATGGACAATCTTTTATTTTGATTGAACGTACAGTAGATGCTTAACTTTTGATTTCAAGATAATCCAAAGTTCTGTAAACAGCTGAAGTGTGAGTCACACTATTTTTAATTCTACTTCTTACATTATTAAGAAGTTAAGTGCAAACACCAGAAGTATCTTTAAACTTCATTTTAAAAAGCTTCAAATCACCAATACAAAAGAATTTATTTTACCTTCTTGGGCTTCCAAGCCATTGGGCTGGGAATATGGTACTAAAAGAACAAAAGAAATCACAGTAATTCTTAAGGGAAAAGATCTTAGGTGTGTGTATGCAAAAGAACTGCCTCTACATCTATCCTTAACACCTTTTTTGGGGGGTGCAGAGGTTTGTTTCAGCTTGATGACATTATTGTGCTGTTTTATTGCAAGGAGGAAAAACGCAGCCCAAAAAGTGCAGAACTGTGGTGTTCCTAAAATTTTTTTAGCCATATTGCATCTGTTCAGGTATACAAGGAGACTCAATGTATATGTGATGAAGCTTACTAAGACTGACAGTCATCTCTTTGGCACCCTCCTGTTATTCAATATGCAGAGATAGATAAAGGCTGAAACCTGTTGAAGTGTGTAAGCTGCTGGGAGCTATTTAGTGTAGCTCATAATGAAATGGTGAGGAGAAGAGCAGCGTCAAGATATTGGGGTGCTCAGTTTGGTCTTCCTAGCTCTTCCAAAAGGAGACATTTCCTCTAGTTAACAGCTGGAGGACACAGGGTTGAGAAACACATTTAAAAAAGAATATTCTGATTCTGCTTGAATTACAACAGTTGTATGGGTGAAACGGTTGATAAAAGGAATAACGTTTCCACCTGTTTGACCTTGACAAATATAATAAAGTCATCTAATTATGAAATGAATATATTTTCTTAGTGCTATTCCCAAAAGCTTTTAAGAGCTGTGTGCAGTCTAAAAAGTCTACCACTCAGAAATCTTGAGAGGAGTATGATTTTGAAGATGAAAAACCAGTCAACTCTGAAAAATAAAAGAGCTGTTGAAATGGGTATTTTTTTTTAACTATAAAAAGTTTATTGAAAATAGCCTTTTTTCCCCCAAAGATAGATGATTTTGAAATGCTGTGATTTCAGTATGAGATGTTTTAAATAACACTTCATTATTTTTTTTTCCCCACACTCCTGGCTTGCTGGAGGAAAAAAAAGAAAGAAGAGATTGACTTCTCATTCTGAACTAGAACGAGTTGTCAAAATAGCAGGAACTGTTGCAAGGTGGAAATAACACTTGATATATTGGTTCTACCTGCAAGCAGCCACACTGTGCCTTCTTCCTGCTTTGAGATCTGGTGCGCAGGAGCCCAGGCGTCGTATCTCCCTCGCTTGTCATCGTTGTTGCAAAGCAGCAACTCCACAGGCGTGCAGACATCGCTGTGAAGATTCCAAACGTGTTTACGTGTAGGAATTTAGTCTTGTTGACTGTGTAGTGACAGAGGCATCAGAGGAGTCTGTACAAAGCACAGGGTTAGTTAGCTTTGGTGTGATTTCGTGCGTTGGCCACATCTCTACCCAAATGAAGGACGGACCGTAAGCTTTCTGACTGCCTTTGCCCCTTTTGGATCTTCTTTGTCTGTAGTTGTACCAGAACTGGTGAATCATTTCTTTGAAGGGTCGTGTAGTCAAAGTGTAGAGAAGAGGATTCAGAGCACTATTTATGGGCAAGATAAAAATCACTACCCAAGATGTTATGGTACCTTGGGGAGAGAAAAAGAAAGGAAGCTGTAGTAGGCATTATAGCGTTTCTACCCATTAATTAACATGAGCCCTTGATGCTTATGAAACAGAGCTTCCTGCTTGGAGGGGTGGCTGCACACTAACAGCTTGGCTTCATATCACAGGTTGTTTCTTCTCACTATTATTTTTGCACTACCCTTTGCTCTTGTATCTTCTCTATTCTTTGCTTCCTGTCACTGCCTGGGATCTATATTCCCTATTCCTCAGTATTATTCATTATAAGTCCCCCCACAAAGCTTTTAAAGTTTCTAATCTTTTACTGGTTTTACATGGGAATGTATTTTTAGCATGAAGAAGGTTAGCTTGATTTTACCTAACTTAGTGCTTGAAGTGTCAGTGCTTGAATTTATTTCAGGGTAAGAATTATATGGTTCAATCAAGATATGAAATTTTGTGTTGGCTTGAACGCTGGTTAGGCAACAGAATCTCCGAAAGCCAGAAGATGAGAAAGGCCAATCCAGTGCAAGCTTGGTTTACAAAATCATCTGATATATTTTATAGATATTCTATTGGGACAGACTTCAAAGATTTGATTTTTTGTTGTTATGTCCAAATTAAACGTGACTAACCTTGTAGATGATAGTAATATAATCCAGTGCAGTAATAAAGCAAAGTATAATTCATTATATTGTGTGTTCATCTATGAAGATAAATAAGCATATAGTTCATTACAGTAATATAATTCAATACATTCAATTATTTGTTCTTCTAAACAAAAAACTATCTTCATGCACAGCCAAAACAGCAGCAAGGGGAAGAACATACCTGGTATTTCTACTTGCAGTAAAGAAAGGAGTTTCAAAATAAAAATGGGTATCCAACACAGTGCGTCAGTAAATACAATGAAGAAAAAACGTTTGGCCAGTGTCATCTCTTTTTTGATATGATTCTGAATCTCAGTAGCCATAATGGCTGTTTGGTGAACACTGTAGAACATACTTCCGTAGGAAAAGACAATGATGAGAAAAGCTGCCAAGTTTACACCTGTTGAAAAGGCTTTAATTAGTTACTTCTTAAAAGCAGAACGGCAGTTCCACATCACTTGTTTGCAAGTTGGATAATAAAGAAAAATCCTTGCTCTAAACTGCCAATCCCATAAAATTAAACAGTCTTCTCTCAAACATGGCATCTCTACTCCAGTAATCACATCATCATCACCTGACAAATGTTTGCTATTGGAGCCAAACAGCGCAGCTCTTCTCTTTACTTCCCTGGCAAAAATCTATTCCTTCAGGAACTCAATGATTCTACCTTCTTTCCAACTTTTGAGCCCTTCATACATCTTAAGATACCTAAGTATCAATCTAATATAACAAAATAGTTTGGAAAAGGTCTGTATGAAAAATGAATATCCCAACAAAGCTGCCAAATCTGTCTGAAAATCAGGACCATTGTTGTATATAAGGAAGGCTCTAATCATGTATCAGGAAAAAAGGCAACTTACCTAAAAAAATGACAACAGAATAAATCTGACTTCCTGAACTTTCTGATTGCTCTGAGTGAAGAGGGAAACAGACGCCATTGGTGCCGTAGTAGTTCCTGAAAAATTCCTTATTGCTCAGTGGAATAAAAGCAACAACAAACCCAATTATCCAGATAAGAACTAAAATGGAAATTGTCCTGCATTTTCTGGGCTTCAAACACCTAAAAGGATAAACTATGCAGATGTATTTCTCCAAAGTCAGGTAAGTCAACAGTAAGACTGACACCTCTGTAGACAGAATAGCCAGCGATCCCACCAATTGACAATGAATACTGTCCATCCACAACTGAGCGTGCTTGTTGTATTCTCCACGATATTTAAGATCAAAAGCTCCAATCACAAATAAATATATTCCCATCAGACAGTCAGCACCTGTGGGCATAGTGCTTAACATCATTATTTACACATCTGAATTTCCCGTTCTCTTTGTGTATATGTCTGTTGAAAAACAGACATGCACACGTTAGTACACATTTTTAAGCCAGCTAACACACAGTTATAAAACCAATGTTAGAGTTGGAATGATACCGCGAGTTGTAGCGAAGGCCACATAATTCAGCTCTGTTATTCCTTTTTGTCAGCTTTTGTTTGAGCTAATAGTCTATGTTTCACAGTTGTTTTCAGACTTACATATTGAATCCTGAATAAAATTGGTTTTCAAGCTGAAGAAGCATACTTCAATTTATAGAAATACGCTTTCAACCCTTTTCTTGGGTTGGATTGAAAGTTTAGTTTTAATTCGTCAATTTAATTTGTTCCATTTAAGTTTAATTTAGATTTATCCATCTTACAATAATTCAAAACTGCTGTGCACAAGCTTCTACTAAGACTTGAAAGCAGTCAGCAAACACAATCAACAGTGCTCTTCCTCCTGATTAGCTTAGCAGGGAAAGGCAGAAGGTAGAGGGAAGCTCCTGTGCATGCTAGAGGGATTGCTCTGACATTTGTTGAGCTCCTTTTGGAGCATTAGAATGAGTGAGCTTGTACTGTAGATCTCTCAGGATGTGCTCACCATTCCTCACATGCTCAATAATGATGGCAGGGTAAAAATAATTATTAAATTCTAGCATTTGCTTCACGTTTTCATCTCTAGTGCAGCAAGAGAAACAATGAGCCTTGATTGCTTATATTGAAAGATCATGACACCTCTTCTTACTCCTATTATATTTTATATGGACTTACCAAGAAAAGGCTCAGTAACAAATATTTCTGCAATGCTAACACTACAAATTGAAGAGGAGCTGTCAACACAGAGCTGAAGGTGTCTCGTGTACACACACACATACATGCTTATGCATAGTCTCAGTGACTAGAAGTTTTGCATGGTGCTCAGATTTTTCTAATGGTTAAGCAATAACAATTTGAGAATCACTGACATGCAGTATATAGAAATGCTGCCATTTTATACCCTGCTGACAATTACATTTAAAAATGCAGCTAATACCACTTGTGCAATATTTAAGTTTAGATGGATTTGTACTGAGATGGGCTATTAGGAATGGTAACAGAATCCCATGCAATTGTTTAGATTGTTTAGCCTGGAGGCGGCTCAGGGGAGACCTCACTGCACTCTACAACTCTACAAAGGGAGGTTGTGATGAGGAGGGGTTTGGCCTCTTCTCCCAGGCAACACACAGGACCCGAGGGAATGGCCACAAGTTGTACCAGAGGAGGTTTAGGTTGGACATGAGGAAGAACTTTATCTCTCAGAAGGTGGTCAGGCATGGAATGGCTGCACAGGGAGGTGGTGGAGTCGCCGTCCCTGGCAGTGTTCAAAAGGCGCCTGGATGAGGAGCTGTGAGATCTGGGTTAGTGCTTGTGGTAGCAGCGGTGATGGGAGGGCGGTTGGACTTGTAGGTCTTTCCCAACCTTGTGATTCTATGATTCATTAAGAGGAAATTGTTCACCCAGGGGGTGGTGAGGCCCTGGCACAGCTGCCCACATTGCTGCGGGTGCCCCATTCCTGGAAGAACTCAAGATCAGGCTGGATGGGACCCTGGGCAGCTGAGCTGGTGGGGGGTAACCAGCCCACAGCAGGGGTTGAGACTGGGTGGGCTTTGAGGTCCCTTCCAACCTTCCAATGTCTACAGCACTAAAATCATGAAACCTTTGCAATCTATCAACAGTTTGTTGTTACAGAACAAAGGTAGCATCCAACAAGACTTCCCGGTGGGGAAGATATGGCATTTTGTATTGCCGTTCACAGGAGCATGAGGGTTCAGTAAATCTAATACTGGAAATGTGTCACCATTTTGTAATAACAAATACTGTACACACTACGAGCAGATTAAAACAATGTTCTTCTACTTTCATGCATGGAATACTCACAGCAGAGAGACATTATTGAGATGCCGTGGAGCTTATTTTCCGATCTGATGTAAGGCCTCATACAGATAACAAAAATATTTCCAAAGCAAGTGATGGCAGATACAACCCAGACAAACACTCTCTGTATAATGCTAGCTAAAAGATTCTCCAGGGATGAAATCCCATCAGTATTAGGCTTACAGCTGCGCACATGAGGGGCATATCCACAGTACTGGAACTTCTTGAAATATCTGGTGGTGAGAAAGAAAGACAGAAAATAGATGGCTCTATCTTTGTAGCCAGAATATAAAACCTCTTTGGTAAATATTCAGAAAACGTATCTCAAAAGAAGATAAATGAATTTTAAATTACTTAATAACCGTTTTTTCTTATTCAGTAATCTGCAAACTGTGAAATTACAACCAAAGAAAACAAGCTGGAATGATGATCTACTTACATGTGGGAAAGGTTTCTAAGTGGAATGAACATTCTTCTCTGGATGTTTGCAATTTCAATGCCCTCCAAGCTGCTGTAAACAATACATTCTCAATGAAATGCAGTAGAAACTCAGTGGCAGAAAGACAAATTGGGTGAGCATTTATATTGTATTCATATGATGAAACTGTGCGTTCATGTTATGAAATTAGAGATGAACTTAATTGTGTCTACTCCATCATTCTTCTGGAACTTGAACAGAAACGCTAAATAAAAGCTAAAGTGGAACAAAATGAATCACACTTAATTTTACTAAACTTGCTATTTTTCCAGTATCTCAAAGAAGGCAGTTTTGGTGCTCTCAGCAGTGCCATCCATGATTGCCCTTCTCAAGTGTTGTTCTGCCAACTCTCTTTCACCATCCCTGGAAAAATCATAACTTGTTCCAGCAGTGATATTTTAAATGTCTGCCTTCCATCCCAAATATTGCTTTCCTAGGCAAACACATCACAGCAGGAATGCAGGATTTTATTGTGTCAAGAGCAGCAGGAAGCTGGTACACAGAATTCTGCATATTAGGGAAAATGTTGGACTTCTGGTGACAAATACATAGGATTTCTTATTTGATTTTTTAAAATATATTCTAATACTCCTACAGTAGTAGACCAATACAGTGTAACTGTGCAGGTTGCTCTTTCAGAACTTCAGTTTCTGTATTCTAGTCTAAAATAATTAAATGTGTAACTTGCGAAAACCTTTGGTTTTCCTTGTGTGGAACCTTGTTTGAATCCACTTCTAAATGCCCTGAGTGCAAAATACTTGTGAGTCCTGGGTATATTTAGGCAAAAGAGGGTAAAAGTACCAATCTTAATGGTTTTTAGTTTTGGGAAATTCTGCTATGAGACAAGAATAACTCCCCAAATATAGAAACCTGTAAATTTTAGTTAAGCCCTGAAATTAATCCTGGGCTTGATTTCCCTAGCTATACCTACTATTTTAAGCTGGGAAAGAGGGAATGGATATTCTACAGACTGAGGGCTGAGACATACTGTTTCATGTAGATCTGTCTCAAGGTTCATCAGCTTTCCTAACTTGAAACATGGAAGGTCCTGAGCACTGAGTTGCACGAGTTCTTTGAGTGTTAAATAATGAATGAAGGACATGCTGTAACTTGAAAAAAAGAAAGAGGTAGCTTATAATTCTTTTCTGTGCTCAGATACTTGTTGTTGCTGTAACTTGTACAGACCTACTCCCTGCATCACACAGTCTTTCCAAGCTGGCAGAATTCGCGTTAGAGCTGCTGTGTTAGCCAAGATACAAAATTTTCCTCTCAACTCCCTAAAAAAGACTTGTAAAATCCCACCCCCTCTGACAAGACGGCCGAACCATGATTGCTTTGTGGGTTTTTTTGTTTTGTTTTGTTTTTTTAATGGTGTTAGTAGTGGATTCTGTAAGAGGTGAAACAGTTCCCCAGTCAAACCTGTACGTACATCAATTTCCTTTTGAATTCCTGCCTTTACTGATTCTAATGTTGTCTACCCACGGCATTCAATAGCCCCTACTGAGCTTCACGTGACTCTTAACCCTATGGACAAGTTGTTCAAGATCAAAGCTGGGTTCCATTAAACTTGCTCTTTAACACTTGAAAAGACAACATCCTTTGTGAAGTGGAACTCACGATTTCTTTTCATTTGAGAAATATCCAGTAAGAACCTCGTATTTAAATGAAGGTACATTGGAATATTGCTAGTAGTTACTTTCCAGGCTGAAATTTGTGAATAGCTACAGTCTGGTTCAAAGGAAATTTCTTTTAAAACATGTTTTGTATTATGAACTTCTGAAGATGTGCTTTATCACAAATAAACATAGCTAAGTGTTTGAATAGAAAAACTTGATACTTACAGGGATTTGAGTTTGGTTAGAAAATCAAACTGGTCCATTTGTATTTTCTTGATTGGATTGTAAGAAAGGTTCCTGTAAATACAACAGAGAGTTAAATCTACATCATACATCTTCCTTACAGCCTCTTCAAAGATAAAGTAAAACTACTTTTCAGCCCTCTAGGAAGGACCTGCTCTCTTGGCAGTTGTGAATATAAGTAACATCATTTCTGTAGTGTTATTCAGCTTGGTAAATACCCTTCCAATGGAAAGAGTAGCCAGATGCTTCGTACTATGCTACTGCCACATACATTCACGTGCACATCTGCATCCCCCAACCTCACGCTTGAAGGTTTTGAGTAAGTAAAAGAATGTAGCTGAACTGCACACATATAGAAACAAAATTTAGTTTGGTACTTGATAAAATCCATCACTTCTAATGATTTCTGTGAATACACATAGAGATAGTTCTAATTTCTTCTCCCTACAACTCTTCCTTATGTTTCTGTTTAGATAAGGTAAATTTAACATGAAAGCTCAGTATCTGCAGCTGGCTACACTTGATTATCCCAAGAGTTGTGACTGATCCCAAGAGTGCTGGAAAAGCAGAAAAATAAGGTATTGCACATGCTGGGTCCTGGCTAGAAACAGAGATCTGTGTCTGGCAAGGGTAAGAACAGGGACTTTGCACAGGTGGGTTAACCTCCAGTAAAACTTGCCCATGGCAATGAACAAAAAAAGAAAGAAAAAAAAATAATCAATGCTTTCTCAAAATGTACATTGGGTTTACACAGCTTCGAGTGCACTGGGGAGTCTTGCTGCCTCTCTGTACCATCTTCCAAGTTTAAAATCAATGCAGGATTAAATGTGCTGGCCTGAGCTCTGTGGAGAGATCTTCAGTTTTCTGACATAATCTTGCAGATTATGTAAGAAAGACTGGGACTTTTCAGCACTTGAGAATTTTTCCATGCACGTTATGGAAAAGAAAGAATGCCTTTTTTGTTTGTTTGTTTCATAATGCCTTACACTTCTTTGGATCTCTTTTACAAGAGGAAAGCACTTGCTAACGATGCTATCCAGTTCTTACCCTTTTAATTTTTAGAGCCAAATCATAACATCATGTTAAAAACTCCCATCAAAACGATAAAGTTCTCCTAATACAGCTAGCATAGGTCATTTTGCATACACTAGTAAGATCTGGAAAAAAATAGAATTTGAATTTGCTCTCTTTTTGGATATGAAAATGACACATTTTACAAAATTATTCAGGGCAAAATGGTAAACATAAAATTAAAGGTAAATGACAAACATAAAATTAAAAGTAAATGACATGTGAAATTGCTTTTGTGTCAAGAGTTTTTTAGGCAACGCTTATACAGAGATGCTCTTTTTTTCCTGGCATTCATGAATGAAAGCATATGAGTAATGTACAGTCTAATAATAATAATAATAATAATAATAATAATGAATCCTTACAGTTGTGAAAGCTCCTTTAGATCCTTAAACACATATGCAGGAAGTGATTCAATCTCATTGCTAGCCAAGTCCCTGCAGAAACAGCCATAGGTGAGACGTAGTAAGTTCTCAGTAGGTTCAACAATTCTGCTGAAGAGTTTTGTAATTTCAAGACACACAGTTTCATTCTATTTGACAAATATTTCGTACTAGATAGATTTTACAACACTTGGACTATAAAAGAATGCTGTTAAAATAACATGGAAAGCTAGAGACACCAGATTTCTCTTGGTCTAGTTATTTTGGAGATATCATTAGATCATAATTTGTTATTATTTTATTTGCATCAAAAAGAGTAAAATACCTTTAATTTATGGTAATTGATATATGGAAAATAAACTACGAAAGTCTGTGGCTTGTCATACAAGAAAGAGAAGAAATGGACTCACAGTTCGTCTAGCATTTGGAGAGAAGAAAAGCTGTTTTCATTCAGAGATCTGATTTTATTTTGCCTCATCACCCTGGAAGGAGAAAACAAGCAGATATTTCTGCTGCTCAAGGACTGCTTGGCTTTGAAGAAAACTTTTCAGAACATCTAAGATTCATTCTTATCTGGATGTTCAGAAATGAGCCTCACATATTCAGTTAACAAGCACATCAGATACCCAATTGCACAAATAACTTGTGTTGCATGTATGCGAATGTACTGTGTGCTCTTCAGTTGTATTGGTACCTACCAACAACTAAAATACAAAAGTATTGCAGAATAACAGAAAGACACAATTAACTACTGATTGCTTTGAGATTTCAAGATTATTTCAGGGATAAAACTAATTGCTGGGACAGGTTTGAATGTTCAGGCTGTTCTTTCTGGCAAGCTCATTTAGCGAGGCTGCCATTCTAGCGCTCTTCAGTCACCCCAAACATTCCTTTACCCATAGGAGATCAAAATACATCTTCTGAGAGCAGGAGAAAGATAAACTGGGCTAGAAGGCTTGGGACCTAACAGCCTTCAGAACATAGGCTCATGGCTGTGCAACACCTTCACCCATATATCATCTGCTACTGCACTTGATCCTTGATTGAACGATCAATGATTTAATGAACAATCAATGATTTAATGAACAAAGAGAAAACCAAGAATAGGAGTACCATGGAAGAATTAAAAATTGGAAGTGACCAGGCAGGCTCCTAATCTATCAAATGGCTGACAGGATTTCTGAAGACATCGTGACATTACAGAAGAAACTTTGAAGAGAATTCTACAGTTCTCAAATTGTTGGGCCAACCAACCAGGCTGTTGAACTTTTTGAAATGAAGAAATGAGCCAAACGTGGTTTGTGTTTTTGCTGCTTTTTGGTCTGTATTTTATTTTTTTTCCTTCTTTTCCAAGCAAAATGTCAGACTGAGAACTTCTAAATATTGGTCATAATCGCTTCAGCGAAATTTAGCTGGGCACCTGAAGGCTGAATTTTGATCCAAATTTAAACAGTGGTTATTCTGTACGGTGCTGATTTATAATTAAGTTTCCTTACATGTAAATAACCACAACATTAAGGAAAATTTCAGCTCATTCTCTCTAGCCAGTATATCCCTATTACTTACAATACAGTTAAACTGCTGCAGGAGATGAAAGTGACATTTCTTAAGTGATGAATATGGTTGCCTTCTAAGTCTCTAGGATATAAAAACAAAACATGCAAATAAATTTATTGCAATCAGGCTGTTATTCTAATGTAATTAAAGAAAGCTACTACTAGAACATTATGACTGCAAGAAAGAGAACAGAAACCAGACATCTAATTTCTCTGCACACCAGACTAACGACTTCAGGTCATCAACCCTGCTGTGAACCAGCAGGCATTCTGTAAGATCATTCCACTGTCCATTATAAAAAGTGCTACAGAAATGCAATACACTGGATGTCAGGGGGAAGTTCTTTACAGAGAGAGTGGTGAGGTGCTGGAACAGCTGCCCAGAGAGGCTGTGATGCCCCGTCCATCCCTGGAGGTGTTCAAGGCCAGGTTGGATGGGGCCCTGGGCAGCCTGGGCTGGTATGAAATGGGGAGGTTGGTGGCCCTGCATGTGGCAGGGGGTTGGAGATTCATCATCCTTGAGGTCCCTTCCAACCCTGTCCATTCTGTGATTCTGTGACACAAAGAAAAAATATTTTCTAGTGGAAAATAAGGTATACTTACAGCCAGTTCAGTCTCGGCATATATTGGCACAGAGGTTTGTCAGGCAAATGAGCAAGAGAATTATTCATCATCTCACTGGAAACAACAACAACAAACAGTATAGCTGGCTACATTTGCAAAAAATGACATTGTGGAAAAAAAAAGCTCTTGTGCTTTTGAAAAAAAGGCAGAAAGCACTCAAAGCTTCGTTCATTTCTCACAGCTTTAGGGATACTATTATTTTCTTAAAATTCTATACAACTCTGTGAAGCACTGCTTTTTTCCTTATCGCGTCAGTTACCGGGTAAAGGAAAAATATTTATTTCATAGCTTTTAAAATTAAACAAAGCAAGTCATTGCGAGTATTTTGACTGTGCTGCCATAACATGTAATTTCTCTTAGTGACATGGGAAAGGGGAGATGGAGGGAGGCTTCTCTCTGGGCTGCTGGAGACCCGGGGCAGCTCATGGGCAGAGACTTGGAAAGGGAAGTAAGAGCAGGAGCCATGGGGCAGTGGTGGCTCCCCATAACCTCCCAGTGGGTAACTGGCACCCACTGCTGTAGCTGGCATATTTTTGTCCTCTCTAAGGAAAATATGGCAGACTTTCTTAGGAGCGAGTTTAGTGCTCGCCCAGGGTTTTTGTTGTAGATTCACTTTGCAAAGTAGAAGGTCTCACACATCCTCTTTAATCTCTGTTGTGGCTTCAGGAAAAGCAGTTCCATTCCCATTGATTGTGATAGTTCATAACCACAGTTGGGTAGTTTGTCTGTATGTGAAAAGATGGGCTCCACAGGCGTGGAGATGCTTCTGAAATAGAAGCTTTTCTGCAACAGCAGACAATATGGTGTGATGAGCAATCACAGCCATTATAAACAGATGTATGTATTTATTCTATATGATCTTTTTAAGTAACACTTTTGATTCTTATTCCATACTTACAGGAGAATTAGTGATTTGAGTCCATAAAATGTCGATGGAGAGATCCGATTTATCCTATTGTTTTCAATTATCCTATAGCAAAACACATGTCAGACTGAGAGCTGTCTACAGTCTTAAATTAAACAGAGGAAAAAAGACAACAAAATTTGAAGTCGCATTCTTCAAATACTCACTCAAACTACTTAGATGGTATTGGCACACTCCTGCACAGCAGGTCAGGGTATACATATTCACTTTCTTTCAGAATAATGTAATATTTTTTAGAAATATTTTTAACTTAGAGGAAGTAATTGCTTTCCATTTTTTCCCCCACAAAGTGCAGCATGAGTTCCTTAAATATTATCTGGTACTAAAGCAGTGCTATGCACAACAGTTTAAACAGTCCAAATATTTCCTTTAACTTGCTTTAATTACTCCTTGAGAAGACAAACACATCAATGAGAAAGTTACATACAGCCATTCAAGTTTATGGAGATCTTCAAAGACGTGAGGCTTCAAGTTGGTTATCTTGTTGTTACTCAGGTATCTGAATCAAGATCAATAAAAGACAAACAAATGAGATGCATCAGATGCATGAAAGAGTGTTTTAAGATTTTTCCTTGATAATTGATGCAATTTCTTATCATTACTATTTTTGACTGTGGGAAATTTCTTTTTTTTTCTTTTTGAAAGATAACCCACTTACAAGCAAACACACACTGGTATGTGATTCCAGCCTCTGTCTCCCCTGGAAAACCAGCTTTCTATGGCATCAGGAGATGTTTAAGCATGAGTCTTTCATTGAAATGCCAGAGCAACTCAAATAGATAGATAGCAAGAGAGGAACTCACCACAGTGAGGACTTTCTGAACAATTATGTGAAATATTTTGCCTTACAGATAAGAAAACACAGCACGCTGAGCCCTTTCACCATGCTACTTTGGAGCCCCATTCCAGTTCCATTATGTGGAGTAATTAGTTCCATGAATTTTCTGTGGTCACGCTCAGTCTTTGCTAAGGATATTAGTCATAAATGGAGATGCCCAAAACAAAAGCAGCACTATAAGAGATCTGGGAGAGTAATAAAGGCAGCTGCAATAACAGATAACTTCACACTTGTGAAGGAAATGTAAGGTGTACAATATTAAAAATAAAATAAAATCCCATCACAAACACAGCAGAGACAAAAGACTGAACCGAGTGATGGAATTTACGCATCTTCTCTTCCACTCAGCTCTTTCCTTACAAGTCTGGACTCCCTTACAAAAAGATACTGCAAAATTATGGGAAAACAAAAGAGTTCTTTTCATTACTGATACTGGCTGCTCATGTTCACTTCAATGAACCAGAATAGCACGTTAAAGAGCTCTAATTCAGTACAAGATCTTGCTTGTGTTTTTACTCCCTTTTCCATTCTTTCTGACTATCATATTGTCTCCTCCTATTCTGCATATTTGGGCAATAGGAGTGATTTATGGAGCCCACTCGTATTGTCAGAGTATTGTCCTGACAGATAAACATACATAGACAGAGCACAGATAGCTCTCAATCTTTGTTTTCTCCTTCATACCATGGAGATAAAGATTTGGACCATTATATAATCTAATGTTGAAACAAATAAGAGAGTGATATCCGCAGCAATTCTCAGAGCTGTTCCAGTTTCTCTTAAATATTCTTAAAGCAATACTTACAGTTTTGTCAAGTTGTATAAACCTTTGAAAGCATGTTTGGACACGGCTCTGATTTTATTGTCCTGGAGATATCTAGGAAGATAGAACAAAACCAACAACAATCGATTCCCTGTTGCATGCAAAGTCAAAGGAAGCGTAAGTAAAGAATTACGGTTTATCAGCTAACCTGGAAAAGAGGCCATCAAGCTTTCTGACATCCTATATTTGACAATTATCATTTCAGAACTGGAGTTGCAGGGACTGCAAAGGTGTTTTAAAAGAAATAAAAAATCGTGGGGGAAACATAGAATGTGTTTAACAGGACATTTGGTTTGCCTACAATGAACAAGGAAATGGTTATGCTCCATCTCCTGATAGATCAGCCCTGAGATTCCTGCTGCGGAGACAAAAACACCAGCTTTTACACAACGGGTCCACGATGTTCACTGCTCAAGAGCTTTCTAAACACATGCACTCAGAGATGTGCGAAGTTCATGTCAGCAACACATACCTTCTTCAGGGAGGTATGTCTGTACTCTTAATGAAAACACATCTTTGAAGTCCTTAAGGCAATGGTTCTTAATTAACATTGTGGACACAAGATGGTGCTGCAGTACAGAACACTTGCCATTGGAGCTGACATCCAGTATATTTCCTAGGAACGTTTGGTTTTGGAATTTTGCATGTAATCCTTAATGGAACTAATTCTATATCAATCAAACTCATTAAAAGCTACGATTTTGAACAACACATGCATTGCACATCATAAACACACCTCCTATTATACTGCTATGATAATTTGACTAGTTGAGCCTATAGCAGGGGATTGCAACTAGATGATCTTTAAAGTCCCTTCCAAACCAAATCATTCTATGATTCTGCAACACCAGCAGATTGGTAGCAGACACATTCAGAGGTAAAAGCTAATGCCATGTGAGTAAGCTTCCCATTCCAGTGGAAAGGCTTCAAGCTTTGATTTTGCTGAGTAAACAATTCATGCTTCCACTTCCTTTGGCATATTACAGAATCACAGAATTGTAGGGGTTGGAAGGGACCTCCAGAGATCATCATGTCCAACCCCCTGCCAAAGCAGGTTCCCTACACCAGGTATATTGCTATTCATCACAAATCTAACTTCATTCAGACACGATGAAGTTTTAACATTTTGCTGGTACAAACCAATCAATATAAGAACAGTTAAATACACAGAAATCACAGCTTTGGGGGAAAAAAAAAAGATGCCAATCGAATTATTTGAAGCAAACAGGTTTCATGATTAGTGAAGTACTGGAGTGTAAGACAAAACAGAATTTTGAGTGTAAATGAGGCCTGTCACATTAAGGCTTGTACAGTGTGTCAGAGAGAGTGAGAGAAAGAATGAATATTTAAAGATCTTAATGGATACTTTAAGTTTAAAGCTTCCTTACAGGTTTTTAAGGTCTTGGTATTTTCTGAAAACGTCAGCATAAAGTTTTCTTAGCAGATTCTTCTGAAGAGACCTGTAGGAATGAATGCACACAGTAAATCTGCTCTGTAGGTGTATCGAGGATGAACTTATCCCATTTCATACATTTGTAACCATTTCACAGATTCTGATGCATTTTCACAGTAAATCAAATGATTCGGCAGAAATTTCTATAATAATTGGCTTTTTCCAGTAGAGTCAGGTTATATGTTTTGGACTGCCTCTGCACAGCATATTAACTGAAAGATGTAGCTGTGCTCTTTACTGTCACACTCTCTTTTTAAAGTTAAACAGAATCAAATCCATTTGCATCAACCAATTCAAATGAAGTGTTTATGCTAGAAGTGAGTTTGAGTCAATGGAGACTGTAAAAAGGCATGAAAGGAGAAATTATTTTACTCATTGTAATGTTGTAAGCAGCTGCTATTCCCATTTTCCACTTTTCATACAGACAGTATCCTTTCAATCCTCCCTGTCCAGACCATTAAAAAAATGTGATTAAAGCACCATGAACTAATTTTAACAGTGTAAGACCACAAATATAATCTGTAGACCTGTGGAAGGGCCTCTATCACTACATGGTTGTGTCAGAGCACTCCAAAGAGCTGGCAGGCTCCCAGTCAGGATGGAAAGTAGTTTTCAGCCTGAGAAAAAAACACACACTCTTCACCTTTGAGACAAGAAGCTTCCTTTGGAAACTTGCTGTTCATTCAGCCCTCATGTCAGATAGCTGACATGAGAAAAATAAAAGCTCTGTTCACTGGGAATTGAAAGAGTGAAAGGAAGACAGACACCAGGTGAAGACTGTGGAGACACCAATGCATAGCTTTGCCTTGGGCCTAAAAAAGTGGTGTTGCTGTTGTTTGCTTATGGGATAGGATTCTGCAGCTCTGCTGTCTGCCATTTTGCTGGCCTAAGGGTTGGTGATGCAGGCAGTAAATATCTATTTTTTGCTTTTGTCTCCTGGCAGCCAACAATTGCAATGGGTTGGGCTCATTGAGACTAGCAGCCCTCACCAGCTTCCAACAGTGTTGCAATGATTTTTTACTCTGTAAGAGCATCTTTCATACTGCTAATATACTAATATGCTAATACATATAATACACATGCTGCCCAATGCTTTATCATCTAAGAATACTCTTCAACGTTCTTGAGGAAGAAGACAAAGTACTAGTTAAATCCAAGAAGTGAAAATATTTGAGTATAAAGTAAAAACACAGATTTATTTCAAACTTCAAATGCATATACAGCTTATTTCCCTATTTGTGTTTCTCTACGTCCCCGTCTGCACTGGGCACTGACTCAGGTGTTCTGACTAGAACAAAAACCATTTAGGACATGGTTGAAGCCTAGTCAGCTTCCCTGACTCACTGCTTTTTTCTGAAGTCATAGCTGCACCTTTATTTTTGAAGCCTCTGCTGTCTCTGAGCCAGCAGATGGTTTAAATACATATTAAATACATATGACATTCTGCACTAACCTGAATTTGAACTACTGAATGGGAACCAACAAGAATCCCATCCAGATGCAAACAGGAACTCAACAGAGATCTGTACCTTTGATTTTTCAGGACAGATCCTTGGGACATTTGATACGGCTCTTCACCATACAGAAAGTGGCCTCTCATAGAAGTGCTGGCAAACAAAGAGCAATACCAGCCACTCTTCCAGAAGTGAGTATTACACCTATTTATCTGTATGATGACTCACCTCAGGTTAAATCCTGCTAAATAACAGCCTGTTCACAGGCACTGAATGAGAGCTATTTGCTCAAGTAGGTAGTTTTACTAGAATCAAGGTTATTGGCAAGAATATAGAGGGGGAATATTGCCAGGATCGTATAACAATGAAACAGTGAAAAAGTCCTAAATGAAACATTTATTTTAAAATTTCTTTAGATTTTCTGATTATTATTATTATTATTATTATTACTATTATTATTTTGCTAGCACAAGTCACTGTTACAAATACGGAACGACCACTTTAAAGTTTTTCAGTTCCTTTTCTCCTGTGGTATGCAGTGAAAATCTGTACTTCAAACCTTAGTGGACTTGTTAACAGAGAGTCCCTATGCTTTCAAAAACACCAGCTGAGCCAACTGGTTCTAATCACACAGCTGCAGTTCTGAAATGGCTGTAGAACTGCTTGTCAAGCCTGAGCATAGCACAAGACCCCTGTCATGCTCTACTCACATCATGGTGATGTTTGAAGGGACCAAAGGGACGGCACGCAGTTGGGCAGCATCGCAGGAGACCTCCAGCCCTTGGCACGTACATTCTGCTGGTACAGCACCAGCCACTGCAGGAAGGCATGAACGTGGTGGAAGATTGGGTTTGCGTTGCAATGGGATGCGGAGGAAAGAAATACAGTGTAAAAGAACAGTGAAGCTCAAAGATGGATCTACTGGCCTGTGTCAAATGGAGTTTAAATTAAGGAATACTCCTTTTTTACATCATTTATATAGACCTCGGAATACCCTAATAATAAATGTAAAGGGACATTAAAAAAATGCTTCAACTTCCAGCCACAGAGAAAGAGCTTTTACAATAGAGCTTTAGGTTTGATACAAGATGGCATGCTATATTTTTTCAAATTTTTCTGACTTTTTAGGTCATTTGATTCTTTTACATCTACCAGAACGAGCAAAGTTCCATCTCTGTGATTAATCTCAGTGCTCAAACTAGACCACTTCTGTATGAATGGACAAATGACTGTAGGTGTAACAGAGAGTAGGGTTCAATAAATATTTGTTGAGTGATGAAGTGAATTTGAAGGAGTGTTGCCTTCATTTCACTCTGAAAAATGTGCATTTCATGATCTTTTCAGCTGTATTCATGTATTCAATGAAACATTTACATTGCCCTCCTAACTGGCAAACATTTGGCACTCTGATAGAAAACGAGTCACCCTATTGCAACTGAAATTAGCTTACATACATTTGTTAGTCTGAGACATTAATTTTATTTCACTACAAATGAAACTGTGCTACGTTTCTATTTCTGATGAGCCCATTTGCTAAATATTTATTTCCAGGAGTTGTCCATAATAACAACTTACAGCACTCCGATGTCCTGGTCTGAAACGCGTACAGGGATTTCACTTTGTTGTATTTCCTCTTTGCGTAATGTTTGTCGAACTGCAGAGACCATCCATTGTTGTCTTCTAACAGAAAAAACAAACAGCACACACATTAGAATAATACCTTCACTAAATTCAGTAGCATCTATTTTTTGCTTTTTTTTTTTTTAATTTCAATAAGGTGATTATTCTAGAAGATTTCATAGAACAGTAAATGAGCTTGTTTGAATATACCTGCCCAATTACTTCTGTGTACTAAGTTTGTAGGTGCACAGAAGGAGTATCTTCTGATGCCTTAAGCAATTCAACAGTCTCTGTGCAAGGGAAGGAAAAGGGGGGAGAAGGGGGGAGAAGAGAAGGGGGGAATAAAAAGAACCTTTGACAGCTGCAGTCTGCTTTTTGTCTTGCTAGTTTGAGTCTGACCTCTCTTCAGCTCTGATGATGTCCAAACGTTTCTAGTTTAAAGCATCTCATTTGAATAAATTTGCACCTGCAGCAGCAGTGCTCCTTAGGATGGCACTCGCTATCTGGTGAGCTGAAGCATCAGTAGTAATCAGAAACATTATTTTGTAATGATGCCTGCTGTCAAAAAATACTTACATGAGAGCCCCAAGGATGGCTCTGCTGATTTCATTATTACACTCTTAGTTGCATTTGTTTAATACATTAACACTGGCTTCCTCCATTCTGCATGGGAACAGTCCAGTTGTACTAGTTAAATACCATTCCTCACGGACATTTTTTTTTTAATGTTCAAGCAAGAACTGTTGTCTCAAAAAATAGGCAGGGAGAAGTGAAACGTGTTTAACTTTTTGTAAATTCTCCCATTCTGAAATTGTCTCTTATTCCTCGTGTCACATTACAATGCATTTTCCTCAGCTATGCAGGGAAATTACCTTGTAAGCATCTCCTTAAGTGAGCCCACAGTGTCAGCAGATGGAGCTCTTCTGAGAGATGCTCAAGCTGAAAAGCTGTGTTCTAATTAACAGGTATTCTGAATGAGTAGGAACTTCAGGCAAACTATCTTTAATCTTCTATTCATTTGTTATGCATAAATTGAAAAAAAAATTAAAGCAAAAAGAAATCTCTGTCTTCAGGAACTGCTTTATAAAGAGAAAATAAAAAGGCTTGATTTGAAAATACATGTTAACCATATTATGCCCTGCAAGAATGTCCATTTCCCACCCAGAGAAGGCACTTTTTTCATTAACTTCCTTGAGAGCACCTGGTGTCTTATGAAGCATTAGCAATTTTGACCAGTCAGATCATTAAGCTGATCATCAGAAGCTGCATAATTCATTTTGGACAAAACGAAGAGAGTCTAAATCTGCTGAAAGATTGCTCTGCTTGTTTTAAATACTGAGCAGCAATTCAGTTTTAGGACTGGATTACAAACCCGAAATACAGAATCTATAATCAATGAAATGAGGAAAACAGCTCCTTTGTCCAGCAGTGATTATAGACCTCCTGTCGTGCAGTTAGAGCTGTAATGGGGTTTCCCCAACACCATTTCTGTGTTGTTGGCTTTTTTTGGGGTTTTTGTTTTGTTTTGTTTTAATTTTAAAAAGGATTTCACTCTTGAATTTGCAAAACTGGACCCAGCAACTGGGGAGCTGGTGGAACTCCTAGTAATAGCACGTATACAGAGGAAGTGAGATGTAAGAGGAATCTTTCATTGAGGGTTGTGAAATAGAGGTTTTTAAACATGTATTAAAACTGGGTTTATTCTCAGAGAATAGTCACAGCAAACAAATACTGTGCAGCCAGGAATACAGTCTCCAAACATGGAACTTCTAATCCATAATTAGAACCATAGAAAAGTCTGGGCAACTAACTGCTTCTCTGAATGCATAGTTAAAAGCCATCAATTCTAATCCTCTTGTAAGCTGACATTTAAGGCATCAATTGTTTTTTTCCGTCTGTACTCCTCTGTTTCTGATGCTAAAGGGTGGATAGATAAAATCTGATTCCACTCTTTAGTATTCTTAAAATGCTTTTGCCACGTGACAAAGCGTTTACAAAGGACGACCTCTGCAGTCTATATGTGCAGAGAGAAGGCACGAGCAGAGCTTCCTGTGCTGAAAGAAATGAGGGAACAGCTCACTATGAAGTGCAAGTCCACCAGTGGTTCCAAGTAAGTCGAGAGACAGCTGTGTATTTTTGAGCGGTCATAAAAGAGAAGGGAGGAATAAAGAAAAATGGAGACCGATTGTTTTGTACTGGAACCATTACGGCTGTCTAGAATGTGTAAGTTCATGGGCCAAGTCTTGTGTAAAGTGTGGAACAGTCCATATTTGACGTGAGTTGCTTTGTCAAACCCCAGATGAACGCGCTGCATGAACAACTATTTTGTGCAGCCATTCAGTGGAACACCAAATGCCAGAACTCTAAAACGCTCTGTAATTCTTTAGGGTTTATACGGTACGTTTGTGACCTGTTTACTACTGTTGAGATGAGGTTCTCCAAACTGTTTAAGAAATGACTGGCGATAGCACTGGTCTTGAAATTCAAAATCTATCGTTTGAGGGAGTTCAGCTCAGACGAAAAGTTACTTTTTCCTGAGCCAGTTCTAAAATAGTTTATGTTGGCTGTACTTCAGTAAGAAGGAGATCTGAGAAAACAAGGCGTAAGTGAATATTCCCCTGTGTGGGAGAAATGAACTAAATAACTGTAAACTGGACTTATTTGAAGGCAGATTAACATACTGTTCCTTCCTGGAGGTTGTCAATTACCATTTCTGATGGGAATAAGAGTGAGTGTGTTAATCTTGTCAAATCATCTTTTATCAATGACAAATCCCAGAAAAAACATCCCTTTTGCTCATTTAAAAAATGTTAGTCACATATAATAAATGTCCACACTGTATAATATGTAAGTACAGGCCTTATATAAAGAACATTCTCTATAAAACTTTCTCCTTCTCTTGACTATGTGCTCATTATTACGAAGAGAAATGATATCAGTGAAATGAACAAACACTTCTGCATTCTAAAGAGCCGCTGGGACACTCTTTGATTTTGCCTTTTGCTGTTGATGGACATAATTCATGGGTGTATTTATTCCAATATATTTTCTCTCACCGTAAGAAATGACTTCAGGATTTAAACAGAATACTTTTTAGTACAACAAGGAAAATCTGTGTTCTCTGAGCAAGAATGAGGGAGCAACTCCTTTTAAAACACTCTCATAACTGCCCTCTTCCAGCACGAGGATATGCTGATACATTCCAATAACTCATGGCAAGACCAAACCCATACTGAGATTTTACACAGAGGAGTCTTGCAGAGCCTGGAACATTTGACTCTGGGAGTAAATTTCTCAGCCCAGTTTAGATATCCAGGTGAAGAACATTTAACTTGCTTGTCAAAGCAAAGGCAACATGCCCCACACCAAAACGTGTGCTACTGTACACTGATCCTTCTCTGTACCTGCTCATGAATTTAAATGTAACATGCCTATTTATATATGACAATGTTATCTCAAAAACAAACAAACAAAAAGGTATTGTATCAATTCAAATGAGATTTACGCTTTTCTAAATGAGCTCGATTTCCTGCTTGCATGAGTTCCTTCTTGATTTTAAGATATCCATATTAAACCACTGCAAATTTAAGGAGATAAGCAGGCTCCAATTTCCAAAAGATAAATATTATCCCAATATTGTACCTTTATTCCTGTAAAGCGCTTGCACAGGAGAGCTTTCTAGTTTATAGAACAGAATTTTTGCTCTATATACATTATTCAGTTTTTCTGTTTTGTTTTTCTAGAACTACTTACCAGTTTTGAAATAAATGTGACAATAAATTAATACAAGCTAATAGCACAGATATGCACATAAAACCCTGTATTGCTCTGAAGATCCACTATGAGTGAGCCATGACTTTGGAGACCCAAGGAGAAAATGTCTAGAAAAGAGCTTCCCTCAGCTATCAAAAATCTTTCAAGATCTTATTGGTTGATTGAGTAAAAACCTCCAGAGCTTCAGCAAACCTATCTGATTGCTTTAGATCAGTGTAAATCTAATAATTTCAGTGGCGTGTGCAGCTGGATGAATAGCCAAGAAGAAGAAAAAACTTGTCCCTATAGAATTGCATATATAAAAAATTTGACGTGACACTCAAAGATCTGATCTTTCACCAAATGTTTGCTACATTGAACACATGCTGCTGAATTCCAAGTGTTTTCTTTTTGCTTTACAAAGAGAATTTACAGGCTCAAAGCTCAGTCCTGTCTCATGTTTAAATCTCCCGTTTTAAGCATTATGTACATAAATGGCATGCCAGGAAAACGTTAGACTAAGTATAAATATCATTTATTATTTGAAAAACAGAATTGTCCAGCTTGTCTGCAATCTGCTGAGGCAAAGCCAAGAATGTCACATTCTCTGAAATTTCCCATTTCTTAACGAGCAATTTTGCAGTATTAAAGCATGTAGCTTTCAGACATCCCATAGAAATTTAGTTTTCTGCTATGGAAATCTAAAGTATGATTTACTAAATCTATGAACTGCAGTAGTTCTCCCTAATTTCGTAGATCTTCAAAGAAATGCATGAGGGAAAACAATGACAACTATACAGAATTTCATTACTTTCATCCTGTCCAATTTTATAGGCCCTTTTATAAAAGGGGTAATAATTCTTGACGTAAGGCCAGCCTGATGGCACGATGGCATGGCACACAGAACAGGTGAGCCCACTGCTTGTAAATGGAAATAGGTGCAGGACTTCAAAGAGTTTACTGCCTCATTTCTTTCAGCAATCCACATCTATGATTTCCATTGTATATCCAGCTAGAGAGACCGTAACAAACATCCATACATAAACACGGGGAACTGAATGCTGCCTTTTGTTCTGAGACCTCTCAGGTCTGGGAGCAATACAATGGTAAGAGCATTTAGCCAGTGACAAACTCCTCTGGAGAGTCAGAAACATCTTAAATTAAATCTGCATGCCTGTTCTTGCTTCACTGGACTGGAAAAACACGGCTATGACACTGTGATTAACAAACAAACGCGCACACACCACAATCACTGCCTAACTGCCAAAAAACAGTTCTGCAGAACTATCAGCTAAATTGTCCAGAAGCCAAATTTCTGAACACCGAAGAAACTCTCAAAATAGCTTCAGCAATTTTTTTCCATTAATTATTGCATAATTAAAGATCCTGCTAGTGAACAAAAGATAGAACACCTCAGCGTGGTTTTCTTTCTATTCCCTTTTTATTATTGCTTCTAAGTGGAGTTACAGTCAAACACATACCTGTAATTTTGCTACTGGCTTATTCACAACGCAAAAATCCAGCCTAGAGAAATGCAGGTAATTAGGCACAAAGCATGCAGATTTTCTGCTTTGGAATGAATATGAATGCTGAAGTGTTTTATTTATTTGTTTCGTACAATTTTTACTCTAAATATACATTTTACCCTACTTCTGATATTTGCAATCTGCAGACTTAGTGGTTGTTTGCTAGCAATAAGTGAAGAATCCATTTCAGTAAACAGCTACAAGACTGAGCATAAAAACTATTCAATAGCATGAAACAACTCTTGCACTAATTTTGAGCAGAGTATAAGGCAAATCCACTCTGTTCCAAATTAAGTCTAAGAGAAGAATTAAGGCATTTATTTATGATGTCTATCACAGACAACATGAGAGGACACATTCTCTATTTCCTGTTTCCACTACAGGTTGTAGATCACAATCTAGAATTCATCTCACCAAGAAAAAAATAAACAAAATAGATCACTGCTAGCACAGTGTTTCTTAAAATGGCATGAAATGCTAACACGAGTCACAAACGCGCTTTGAAACATCCGAGATTCTCATTAGTTTCCTAATTTAGGGAAGTTATGAATCTTTGCTCACTGAAGCCAGTGGGAGCCTTTCCATTGGCGTTAGTGGAGTCAATCCAGATTAGCCCTCACCAGGCACACCTGGCTTCATAAAATGTATTGTGATCAAAGTCCAGGAGGTGTGACCATAGGCTTTATGTTGGTCTTATTGTTTGCATTTCTGAACTAGAACACAACATCATAAATCCAATAACTAAATAGATAGAGATTGCATGCTCGCGTGCTATGAAACCCTAACGGAAGTTAGGAAAAAGTGCTAGATCTGAAAGCAGAAGGATTATTTACAAAGAAGTGAGGGCACTGGTACTTTACATCTAAGAGATTTTCAGAGCCTGTAACAGACTCAGAGCTCTAAATGTATCAGAGACAAACCGGCAGGGCTTCGTCTTAGACTTCAACAAATACCGAAATGTGCTTTCAAATTGCCAAGGTAAAACACAAGTGTTCTCTGGAAGCAGAAAAGCTCAATACCTTTTGGAATATGATTCCGTTCCCGTATTTCTCCACGTACAGTTTTGTACCAAACTGAACTCAAGAGCCGATGGTTGGGTGTGGAGCAAAAAACTGAGGTCAGCAGCTCTGCTCTTTGCTGGAAGACTTCCCATCATAGGGAAGTCTTTCACTTCCATCATTGACATGACATCATGACATTGGAAGTCATTCACTGCCATCTTATCAGCAAAACTATTCCACACATGTATGAACAAATCATTGATTGTACGGAGGAATGCTAGGAGCACTGAAGTCCACTGCAACAAAGATCTTAGAAGATCACATGTAAAACATCACGCTGATGTAAAGTTCAGCTGCACTGGGAATTTTTGCAGCACCTTGTAATAAGAGTGCAAAAGGATAACTGACCTACTGATTTATCTAGAGTTGATAATTACACAGAGGTTATTAGACTGATAATCTTACATTTTTTACCACTATGAGTAATTGAAATATTTATTCAAGAAAGCTGACTTATCTAGGACAGAAGTTTGCTCATTCAGCCCTCTTAGGCAGATTGCATAAAGTGAACAATGAAGTTTCTAAATGTAATACTCAATCAAGGAGCAGATTAAAGGGAAAAAAAAAATATCTAAAGATACTGAGACTTGGTGATTTGAAAAATATCTACTGATGATTTCTGGCAACTTTACTGCTTTCTGTCCAAAGAGTACATTTGTGTTATGATCTAACTTTTCATACACATCAGGGTTTGTTCATATAAACAAACGTACTTGAAGATAATAAAACACAGGTGGACTTGCTGAAGAGCTACATCAGAAATACTGTTCTGTTATTTTTGTTTTGATTTCAACAGCTGTTGTCTAGCACTGCTGGTTTTAGTTCTGCTCTGCTTATCACTGCGTATCACTGTCAAGCCAGAGATCCCAAAATGCTTCTCTGCATGAGCATGCACTTGGCTCTTCCAGCATGCCACTGGGCTTCAAATGGCCTTGCACAGAGCTAGGTTAGAGTACCTTAGCAGTAACACTGTAGTCTTCGATGTGAGAAATAACTTTTTATTCTGTTTGCTTCATAGACAATTCCCATATCAACCTGGCCAAAGTCTGAAAATTAAGCTGAAGCTATTATGAGTGAAATCAAATAGATCCTCGGTGGGACAATCAAACCAAGCTGTTCTGCCTACTTGACTTAAATTAGGCTTGAGCACAGAAGGATGCTGGAATTTGTGACCATTATGTTAACATAGATACAAAAATAGTTCCTAGAGAAACACAATCATAGAATCATAGAATCACCAAGGTTGGAAAAGACCTAAAAGATCATCCAGTCCAACCGTTCACCTATTCCCAATAGCTCCTACTAAACCATGTCCCTCAACGCAACATCCAGTCTTTCCTTGAACACCCCCAGGGTCGGTGACTCCACCACCTCCCTGGGCATCCATTCCAGTGCCTGACCACCCTTTCTGAAAAGTAATACTTCCTCATGTCCAGCGTGAATCTGCCCTGCCGTAGCTTGAAGCCATTCCCTCTGGTCCTATCACTAATGACACGAGAGAAGAGGCCGACCCCCAGCTCACTACAACCTCCCTTCAGGAAGTTATAGAGAGCAATGAGGTCTCCCCTGAGCCTCCTCTTCTCCAGGCTGAACATTCCCAGCTCCTTCAGCCTCTCCTCATATGGCCTGTGTTCCAGACCCCTCACCAGCTTTGTTGCCCTCCTTTGAACACGTTCCAGGGCCTCAATATCTTTCTTGCAGTGAGGGGCCCAAAACTGGACACAGTACTCGAGGTGCGGCCTCACTAGAGCTGAGTACAGGGGAACAATCACCTCTCTGCTCCTGCTTGCAACACTGTTGCTGATGCAAGCCAGGATGCCATTGGCCTTCTTGGCCACCTGGGCACACTGTCGGCTCATGTTCAGCCGAGCATCAATCAATACCCCCAGGTCCATTTCCTCTACGCTGTCCTCCAGCCACACCGCCCCAAGCCTGTAGCGTCGCCTGGGGTTGTTGTGGCCGAAGTGCAGGACCCGGCATTTGGCCTTGTTGAAACTCATCCCATTGGCTCCAGCCCAGCTCTCCAGCCTGTCCAGATCCCTCTGTAGGGCCTCGCTACCCCCAGGCAGATCCACACTTCCAGCCAATTTGGTGTCATCTGCGAATTTACTGAGGGTGCACTCAATGCCCTCATCCAGGTCATCAATAAAGATATTGAAGAGGACAGGCCCAGCACCGACCCCTGCGGAACACCACTCACGACCGGTCGCCAGCTGGATTTGACTCCATTCACCACCACTCTCTGTGCCCGGCCCTCCAGCCAGCTCCTCACCCAGCCAAGAGTGTACCCATCCAAGCCTCGGGCTGCCAGCTTCTGCAGGAGAATGCTGTGGGAGACAGTGTCAAAGGCTTTGCTGAAGTCTAGGTAGACCACATCAACAGCCTTTCCCTCATCCACCAGATGGGTCACTAGATCATAGAAGGAGATCAGGTTGGTCAAAGAGGACCTGCCCTTCACGAACCCATGCTGGCTAGGCCTGATCCCCCAGTCACCCCGCACATCCCTCAAGACAATCTGCTCCATCACCTTCCCTGGCACCAAGGTCTGTAGTTCCCCCGATCCTCCTTACGACCTTTCTTATAAATGGGAGTCACAATGGCAAGCCTCCAGTCTTCTGGGACCTCACCAGTCAACAAGGAGCACTGACCGATGATGGAAAGCGGCTCGGCTATCACCTCCGCCAGTTCCCTCAGCACTCTTGGGTGGATCTCATCTGGCCCATCGACCTGTGGCAGTCCAGTTGGAGCAGTAGGTCTCTGACTGTTTCTTCCAGAATCACAGGGGCGTTTGTGTGCTCCCCAGCAGAGATTACCAGGTCATGATTTAGGCTAAACTGCTAAACATCATACTTGGTTGCTTTGGGAAGAACTCAGTATTTCAGAAAGAATGAGTACAGGACAGAAGAGCAGGGAAAAATTTACTGCCACACTTAACCTTAAAAAGGAAAATTCCTCAAAGCCACAAGCGTTTATGACAAATGATAAAACTTTACATAACTCATTTTTGTTTAAATATATTGTATTTATGGAAAATGTACAGAGCCACCTGCTACTTGATGGACTATGTTTTCACATTCACAAGGAAAGATTGTATTTTCCATGCACATTTAAGGTTATCTAATGTTAGTTTGAAAAGAACCTGTTATCACTTAGGGCTTGATAAATTGCTGCTCTCCTTCTCTTATAGCTGCCTCAAGCTCTTCCCCATCAGGATAACACACACTCTACTTTATTGATTGAGAACTCAACTGGGTGAAAAAGGCACATGGATTTTCAAAGATGAGCAGCTTCATTTTGGATATCCCCTCTCCAGAAGGGTTGTGAAGAGGAAGAAATGCTGAAGCTTAACTGCCAAACAGAACATCCTCACCCTGAGGTTAAGAAGGGCCATGGCCATCTCAGATCTAAATGTGACCCTGTCTATTATTCTAATTTCAGGCTGCATCTCTTAGTTTTTAACTTATTATTCTGATAGAGATCTCAGTGGAAAGGAAAGAAAAAACGTGTGAAGGAGGCTCCACAAAGCTAACTGTTACATGCATGGATTTAACAGAAAGTGCTATTACTGAACAACTGAAGACAGCTACCAGTGAGTGAAGAATCCTTTTAATTTCAAATATCTGTAATCATATTTTACTGCTACAGGGCATGCAGTGTGTGAAAGAGAACAAACATTGCAAATCTTCTCAAACATAATGATATAAGTATCACTGTATGAATAAAGAGGGAAACTACAGAACTCTGCTCAAGATGAGAGGAAAGGGGCAGAATGCCCAAGAGGTACCTGGAATATTCAGTGAAATCTCTGATGGTTTCTGATCTACGTCTACAAAATGTCTGTGGTATGCACACAGTGGGGGCACAGAGCAAAGATGTCTGGGTCTAGAGGAACATCCAAGAGGCCAAGGGGCTGGGACACACGTTCTCAGTAGCCTGGTAAACTTGCAGTATATGGTAATGGGGACCATTAATAACAGAGAGCAGACACCAGCCTTCTTCTGACCAACTAATGCCAGTATTTTCAGTCTCCTGTTATGTTGGTCTCTCTTGCACCAATGCATGGAGAGGAGATGTTCTTTCACCTTTTATTTCCAACCTACCATAAAGCCATGTGAGATCTAAATATGGGTTTATACATCACATAATAAATTAGGCAGACAGATTTTAAGCTGTGCTACTGATTAACCATACTGCATGTGGAATTTCAAGATTCCAACTTAAGTAATTTGCAAGACCAGAATACCCAGATGGCTTCTGTATCTGTAATTGACAACCATAGAAGAAAAACCTATGCCTTTCTATTGTAAGGTCACTTAAAGGTTTTTACAAAGCAACTCTCTCTGCTTTTATCCTAATTACTTCTCAGCTTGTTTAATTCATTGATATTTCTTAAAAGTGCTAACTTGGTAATCAGTTTCTATTACTACTCTGCACATGTAGCAGTTACTGTTGAACAGCTGGACCTTGGGTTGTCTTATGTTCAGAGTATCTTTTTTCCAGGCAATTTCACCCAATTTTTGCAATGGCATTATTATGCTCTTCAAAAGAAGTGCTCTTTTTTTTTTTTAATCTTCATTGATATCATCCTTCCCACCAAAGAAAGGATTACTCTTTGTGAGAAATTATTTTTGCTCTGCATCTCCTTTCTTTATCAGACTGGTTTAAAATAAATGCAAACCTTTGCTATAATATTTTTCTCTAGGCTTAAGATAGGGCTTTGTAATTACTGAAGACATAATTGGTGGAGCAGTTGTTCTAGCTAGCTGTACCTGAGAAGCATTTATCTTATATGTCTGAATTCCTTTTAGGGCCCACACTATTTTTTCCCATCCCCACCACATGTGCTGGCTTGAATGTGGTAGACTGACCACCTCAAAAGTCTTACTCAAATTTATGCAAGATAGAAGTGTGCAAGAATTTAAAAGTTGAGTTACTTAATTGGGGTACCTTGGGGATAAAAGGTCCTATGGTGCTGCACAAAACAATTACTTCAGTGAAGTAATTTAATTTTGAATTGCTTTTCTGTAACCAGGAACAATGATTTCAACTGTACATTTAAAAAAAGGGTATAAAGAACTAGCTATAACTCCTGGTGTAACGGCAGGCACACTGAAATAGCCCTGGGAAACTGCAGCATAAAGAAATAGCTGGATAGCATCCCTGTCTTGGGAACTAATTGGTGACACTTCCTTTGATTTTAAGCAAGATGAATGGTTGGACAAAATCCTACTCAACAATGATTTCCACGCATACTTCAATGTAGGAATGTTACAGAAACCCCAAGAGAACATTTCAAGTTCTCAGGCAACATAATTACTCTTCTTTTAGTCAAACAATAAAATTTGACTGCTGTATCAGTTTTAGAGCTGAATATGAGCACAGTGCATTATACAAGGTATGCATTTTGAGAATATCGGGTTATGATGCAAGAAGAAAACACTAATTTCTCATAGAGCTGATACAAAGACTTATCATCCTTTATAGCTCAGAAATGGTCTCTAGCTCATTGTTGTACTTGGAAATGGATTCTATACTGCAGCCGAATTGCTTTGCAGGCTCTGTTGTCCTGCATATCCTGTTGCAAAACTGTGTGTGTCCAAATCCCCACTTGATCAATCTGTACACTTTTAGCAAGTCCTTGCACAATAGACTTTCTGTACTTTACAGAAATGGAACATGCATCAACTGTTTAAGAGGCAACTTATACACAGAAGAACAATAGAACAAGAGTCAATTTTCTTCATATTTAAATCATTGGCAATGAAATGGTGGAAGTGACATCAATCTAGAAGGCGGCACAGGTCTGTTAAATGGGATTAGAGCCAAAAGTAATTTTCATATGGTAGAATTTCATAGGCAGAGAAATAAGGTACTGCATGCAGGCACAATTTTGAGCTCTGAAAATATGAAGTGAAAGCAAACATGGTTTCAATCTCTCAATGATTTTGCTGAGATTGTTAATGAAAAATACGCTTACCATATTTTGTTTCAAATTATACCTTTCAGAAACATTAGTGTGTATATATAGTTTTAATTTTTTGCCTTCATGCTCCGTTCTGATGGCAGCGTGCCTGGCTGGCATCTTCACTGCATGGAGATGGAGGCAGAGTGACAAGGTCTGCAACAACAGGCAGCAGCAGCCTATGTGCATTTCCTCAGATAGCTACATTTCCAAAATCTGGCAGCCTTGCAGCTTGCAGAACTCATACAAGCATGGCTCTGTTTTTTTTTCTCCTGTTTTAGGACGTGAAAGATTTCTGGCCAACTTTGAAAATTAGTTTAAATTCTGCTTCCCAACCAGCTTTAACAGTTACATCAAGCATCATAGGTCAGCATGCAGGTCCATCTGTGTGCAGCAGGGGCCTTTCCTAGTTCACACACACAGGTACACATCAAAATGAAAAGCAAAAATGATAAAACTGGATAAACTTCTACGATATGCAAATGTAGCCCTTTCTTCCTAGCAAATGGCTTGTTGAGAGGCTTTATCAGGGAAAGCCAATATCTGCTACGTCCTCTGAAAACACATAACATTCAGACGGCTTCTGCTCTGTAAGTCTCCACTTGGTGCAAACAGTGCGTGGGTTTCAGTGACTGCCAGAAACAAAGAAAAGCCTTAACAACATACCACAGTTGTCTTCATCAGCATGATTCCCACAGTCATCCTCACCGTTACAGTGAAGTTGTTGGGGCAAGCACTTTGTGATATTGCCACAGGGAAAGTAGCCCAAGGGGCAGGCGGCACTGCCTCTGGAAACAGGATCTTCCAAAGTGTCACGAACGACTAAATAGAGACAGAAGAAATATGCTTACTTTAAGATATGCTCTTAGAAGTATGCAGATCACTGAGACTATGTTTTTATAAATATTCATTTTCATTTGAGTGTGAATATCAAGTCATAAACACATGCCAGTTCATGGGACGTGCAATTACAAGAGAATATTAAACACTCCTGGCAAAAAAAGACCTTTTATATAGTGAGATAATTAAAATTTGCTTTGATATAAAGAGACCAGGTAATTCCTTCCCATGCATCCTAGTAACAAATGCAAATGCTAATCAAACAAGAGAAATGACCTAAGGCCAATATTTAAAAGGATAATTTTGCTTTGCGCTAAAAATTAATTTACTACAGCAATAATCCAGATAAGCTATATAGATATGGACTATATTAATTTGTACTGCAATTTGAGACCCAGGTGGATAAATCCTTTTTATACAAAGGCAGCATGACATACTTCTAAACATATTCTAATTTTAAAGCAATTACTGGATATCAACCGCTCAAGGATCAAAGAACAATGACAGTAAGCTCAAGCCTGTGACACAGCTTTGCCAAAGAATGACCAAGGCACAGAGGCACAGCCACAAATCCTGTTCAAAATCTTCGGAGGCATGGTTCAGAATTTATTGAAGTTTATGGAAAACAGGATCTGTGCATTTAAGTCCACAGCTTATAGGAAATCTACTCAAAGAACCCAGGGAACTCGTGGAAGAAATGAAGCAAAATGCTGATGAAGGTCAGCCATGGCAGCTGGAGGAGTTAGCAACTGGATTCTACCAGTCCTGTGCTCTCAATTTGACAGCAGCTTCAGCTCCCCACATTTACAGATGCGCAATGCCTTACCAGACTCCTCAGGGACAAATTCTGCCACTGTCAACAGTTTTACAGGACAAGTGCAACTGATCTACGGAGAGCTTTTGTAGTGTAGCGCTTTAACAGAGCGCTAGCTCGAATTTCCTTTCAACACCAACTTCTTTCCGTTAGCAGATGACAGAGTTTAAAATTGCACTGGCACGCAATTGATTCTGTTTCCCATGTAACAAAAAGAGAGGGAAGTGTCACCAGCTCACAGTGCTACCTGGGGCTCTTCCCACACCCAAGGCTTCATGCAGTGGCACTCTGCAAAGGACTGCTAATTTCATTTTTGAAGTACTTTCAAAATATGCCAGATAATCTTTATAGGTCACCTTTGATTTGGTGGATGCTGTAGTGAAAGGATGAAAGTTTTAATTTAATTTTCATTGCTTCGTAGGGCACTTGAAAGGCTATACAATCTTTACTATATGTAAAGGGATACTTGTCTTGTAAATGGCCCTACAGTATCTGCACATGCAAATTTTTTTTCAAGGTTACAGTCATAAGACAAAACATGATTCTTCTATGAAGCTTTATATGGTTAAGAATGGGAATGTTTTTATACAACACTATTTTTGTCCTTGTTTTCTCCTAAACTAAGGGAATCACCTATAAGTGAATTAAATACTTCAAATCCATAGCTCTTTGAGAACTTTCACCTGTTCAACCCTTGATAACATTTACAACTTTCGTAAACAGAAATGTAGGAGTAGCAGGACGAAGAAATTCTGGGATCAATATTTTGTTTGTTCCCATAGGCACAGAATCCCTCTTTGCTATCAGAGGTGTCCAGCCGTATATTCCAGCTAACAACCACTGTATGATTTTCTGATTTCAAAAACTTGATTGACTTCTATGCACCACTCTGTAACTGACGTAAAGACTCAAGTGCACTCTTGCTTTAGGTCTCTATAGGTACAACAGGGATAGAGAAGTACTGATGATAAAGCTACATTTTAATCTCAGGCTGAATCTGCTCGTGTGTTGTTCTCTGCTGCTCTGTGCTCATACTAACAGTGTTTTTGGTTTTAATTTATTCCACTTAATAATAATTAGAAAAAGTCTTAAGCAGGCTGATGATATAAATAAACAAATACAGCATCACAGAAACACATGTGGTCCTTAATGCCTGAAGTCACAGAAATCACAGACAAGGCAGTAATCTCTCACAGTCTGAGCAACTGAGGTACCTGGTAAGAAACACCAATATGCAAGAACCAAGTAGAAATGAAACAAACAAAAAAACCAACCTCAAAGTCTCTGTATTTTGTTATGCCTTGTACACTATACACCAGAGATTGAACAGACTGAAATCCCTGAAAGCACAGGTCTTTGTTTGCTGACTTGTTAACAACGTTTTGTTTATGCAAAAAAAAGGAGAGAGAAGTTTGGACCATACAGATCATAGGGGATTAATGAGTGGGAAACCTCTTGGGAATTATTTGTTCAAGTTGACAAAGGAAGGGAGGAGATAAAGAAGTAAAACCCACTGTAAAATGCTAGACAATATTCAAATATTTCTCTACAGGATTAAGGAACATAAAATAGTGTTTCCTATGTAGGAGCAAAAGAAAAAAGAGCTGCATCAACAGAAACAAACAAACAAACAAAATCTACACTTCCTGTTTTGTGAATGCAGACTGTTCTGACTCTGGAGTTCATCATGTCAAGAAAATGACCTATCATGTCGTGTCACGCAGTATCAAAGGTGTCAACATTCCTACCTGTTACTGTTCTTCCAATACGAAAAAACTGAACCACTCTTTTCATATCTCATGTTTCATTTGTGCTGTCCTTTCTAGCACCTGATAAGTAACTCCAAAATTACTGCTGAATGGTTATTTAATAGTGTCACTAACCATCTCACATTGGTGCTAAATCTAAAAGAGAAACAGATTATTTTGTTCTCCTTTCCTTAACCCATATGTTAGGCCACTGCTGCATACGTGTCAATATTCAAAGACAAGCCTCTTTTATATGTTTTTGTTTTATATGGGTGTTTTATACACATCCAGCACGTGTTCATGATTCTGCAAATCAGGATCTGTTCCTGACTATTGGGCACTTGATGGGGGGGGGGAAGATCACAAACTCAATTGCTCTCAAACTTTCAATAAGAGAACAAGAATTCATGCTGTACGCCTTAAAAGCTTGTCCAGACTTGCTGCTTCAAGGCACTTCTTTCTACAGTGTCTGTAATCTTTGCCTTGGAGAATGCAGAAAACTCTTTTCCTATTGTTCTTTAAAATGTGAGACTAATTTAACACTGCCCAAGTCTTCCTTTCTTAAAGGAATAACTGAAATTGGCTTGATGTCTAGTGCAAGGTAAGCCTGACTTCTCTAGGGATGCAGAAATAATGTGGAAAGGACATGTCAGCCCTTCTTTAAGCTCTCGTAAGGAGCATTCAAGAGAACACATCAGGGAAAGCCGAAGAACAAGACATTCCCAGTAGAGCACAGCTTTCCATCAAGATAAACTGATTGATGAAAGTCACTACTTACGTGCATTCTCTTAAAAACACCAGAAACAAACAACCAACCCTCAACAAAGCAAACAAACACAAAAAAAAAACCCTCAAGAAGCAACAAAGCCTCATGAGCTCTTGGGAACAGGCAATGGCTCACAAGTAGTTTTTGAGAAGCCAAGAAAGAGAGATGCACAGGAAGAACAACTCGTTCATGCAGTCACATGTAGCTGTCATAAAACAAGTGAATATTATGCAGTAATGAAAACAAGACTGGGCTGATTAGACAGTGCAATTAAGCTAATCATGACTCACTGCTTGGTACCTGCTCGTCACATGAGTCTCAGATGTATTACTGTGGGTTCAAGTAAGGGCATACCATAATGTCAAGTAAATATTGCTGTATTTTGCAAAATTACAACCAGATGAAGACACGCTGTCAGGAGTCCAAAATGATTCTCAAATACCATCAGCTAAGCAACCCAATGTTTTTCTTCGCTTTGAATTGCTTCTCAGTTTGAAAGCTCAGAAGCTGATGAAATTCAACGTTTTCTTTTAAAAGTGAGAAGATTACAAGTTTAAAAGATTACAACTATCTTGGTACCAAAGAATCCACCCTGTACTTAATATCATGCAAAGCTATTTTACTTACAAAAGCCTTAGAGACCATCGTGAATTTATCACATCCTAAGACTTTTTCACCCCATAACTTTTCACATTGCTGCAGTACCTCTAGACGCAGTGGCAAATAGATTAGGTCAAGAGAGAATTGCAAATTTCCTTCTGAAATAGCTGCTTTGAAAATGAATGTTTTCCTCGACTAAAATGGTCAAAGAAAACTTTCAAGTTAAAATTGATTTTGCCTGTCATTTTTGTACTAACCTGAACACCTCAAAATGACAGGAGATAAAAATAGTTTTTCTCTGCTGAAAGATATTTGAAGGGCCCATGAACTGGCTTCCAAAAACCTTTAGTGTGATATAGAGGAGGTGAGCTCATGGGATTGTAACCTTTGTTTTCAAAGGCAAATAATTAGAATAAGGTTATAGAACAAGTTTATAACTGAATTTCTTTAGCTTAAAAAAATGGGTGAGTGATAAAGAATGGCAATGACAAGTGGCTGATGAGATGTAATCAGAAGCATTTAAATCACTATTTGGCAGGAAAAAAGATGACTGTGCAAAAACAACAGCTGTTTGTCTTTTAAATGAACCATTATCTGAATTTATGCATTGCAATAACATCTAGAAATGAATGATATTTAGCTGTTTGTTCCAAATTAGCTTATTCCCATTCAAAAGAACATTTTGGGGCAAATAAAATGTGCAATGAAATTAATCCAGCTCCAGGATGAGAATGCAAAATTAACTTTTGACACTTATTTGACTTGCTGCAGATTTCTCATGAAAACTGTGGAAATACTTTCAGCACCTAATTTTAAAAAGGCTCTAATAAAGTTGATTAAGAAAACCTTACTAGCGATTTCTGCCAGTGAGAATGTCATTCTATTAAAGTTATAGTTATTAACATAAAAAAAGCTGTCAATAAGTAATTATTGAGAACAGATTCTATTTTTTATACAAGAATAAGGAACAATTTACACAGCTGAACGCTGTTAATATGTTCATTTGGAGTAACCACCCAGGGCAAAAATTGTAGGCCAATGCACTCCATGTTCAGGTGCTGAAAGACAGTATAATACTAATCCTGGAGGCATCACTGGCCTGAAAGATTTCCACATCCATACAAGATCTCCTCAGGAATATTAATTCAACTGTTATCATCGTTGTTGCCTTTTCTGCAATTTGCTCCTCTTTTCCATTGCTAATTGTTCAAATCTGATGTCTAATTTATTCATAAGCTCAAATGGTTGCAACAATTTCATTTCTAATGCCCTGGCCAGTTTTTATATATTGACTGTTGCAATACCAGAATTACAATTTTCACAAAGCACCACGTTTACACTTACTTGACCATATCAGCTGTAATTCTAGGAACGTGTAGTACTTGAACTACAGTCATAAGTTTAAACAGCGTGTAAAAAATTTGCTCCACTAAACACGAGGATTTAGCAAAAAAGATGCATCTATTTGACTGTCTATTATGGCATGCCAATCTTGAATTTTAATTTCACACCGTATCTTTATGTTTTGCTATGTGTATGAAAATGCTTTCATACTAGGAAGTTTCCAAAGCACAAAATATGCACTTTTGCAAAATAGAGACTCCGATCTCATAGCAACATTACTTAAGTTATTTATCAGTTATGCTCCAGATAATTCAGTCTAATTAATCTGGCTATAGCACTGGAAGATCCTCTTTGTCTAACTGCCAGATAAATCTGCTCTGAGGCCAGAAATTGTAAGCAGAGCAATTCAGCAATGGTACCTTGCCAGAGGATTTGTACATCTTTTATTAATTTGCTTTTTTGTTCTACCGAACTTAGAATAAAATGATTCTGATGCATAGAAGAGATCTTAAAAACCTACTGCTGCCTGAGAAAATTTCCATATGTAGTATAGAGAGTTTTGTCTGGAAACTCAAATTTTGGAAGGCACTCCCAGAGGATGAACGTTCAGTGATATCTGACAGAACACAAATTACTGAGCAGGAACAAACCTCTGCGCTACCCCCCTTCCCCTCTTCTTTCTTTTCTCAAATATGCAGAATTACAGTGATGTCTGACTATTTTGTTAAAAATAAGCTCTCTCTCCCTGTATTCTGACACATTTTCCATTATATTAAGGTAGGTTTTCATTTGCCCTAGCATTTCTATTTATTTATTTTTTTAATGGGCATTTCTCTGTTGGTGTCACCAGTTTTTATTTCATATTGTTGCAATACCACGTCTAAGGCTAGACATATGAAATGCATGGCCTGGGCTAACAATGAAGGCACTAGTGTAGATGTATTAAAGAGTAATACCAGACCAGGCAGTACCACCCCACCTGGAAGGCCCAGAAAGGCATTAACTAGCCATCTGAAACAGGGAAAAATCCTCTGTCAGAGACAAATCCTTCCTCACAGTCATCAAGGAGAAGGCTTGGGTTGGTTCTCCAAGGCCTGAAGAGAGAAGAAATCAATCACTTCCCCTTCCTCCCCCCTTTTGTAACACCTCATTTATAACAGTTAATGATTGTTTATCTCAGCAATCAAATAATTTGAGATGTGCTTAAGCCAAGAAGATCAAGAACCGTTACTTATTGATAAATTGGTGTCCCTTAAGCAACAACCACTTGTGACATCTGGATAACCAGCACTCAGAATGTCAATACAAAGTGATGGTGATGAGGAAGGAGCTCATCTCAGACTTGTTCTTCAGTGTAACTCGGTCACCCACGAGCCATTGTATAGTCAAGCCAAAGTAAAACACGGATTAGTGGAAACTCATCTATTCAGATTAACAAACAACAGACATTTATAATAGAACTCTTAAGTTTCCATGAAGGAAACTTATAGTTTATTTTCATGGAACACTGCCATACACAGAAGTCTGTGTATGCATGTACTCATGTGCCCATGCATGCAGGGAAGTAGGAAGTTATCTCTGAGATGAACAAGATGCACTTGTAGCATAGTCCTAAGGCACAGCTGCAACAAAAACATGAAAGAAATCAGAAAGGCCACAAGCAGGGAAATTACTTGATGCTACTCATCAAGTGGTACTATTTTATTGCTCTTTTCAGCTGGAAAATGGTAAGTGTGTTTGACCTATATTATCACATATCATCTATCCAGAGAAGACATAGTATTTTCACTCCTAAAGCTTCCCAATATAGAGAATACTGTTGGACACGTCTGGAGAGTAATTGTTGAAATCTCAATCCTAAAATGCATCATAATAAATACCCAGCATTATTTCAATCAAGAGATAATCTCTCAGTGGTGCGTTTTCGTTTTACTAGGTATCTCACTCCGTCCATATTTTAGTTTTATAGATTGAATATAACAGCTGTATCAAGAATAGTGTATTTTTAATTTAGGAGATCACATTCTAGCACTTAAAACAGCTGCTGACATGACTGATTAGTAAAATCAAAACCTTTCTAACCAGGCAATACTTTAAAATCTCTCTTAAATTCTGCAGATTTCAGAGCTATTTCTCTGGGCAAGAAACCTACCTGACTAGAAAATGATACGAAAGCAGTGGTGAGTACGTAAATAAAAGATTTAACATAAACAAAGAAAACCCTCGTACGTATAACAATGATAAAAAGTCTAGATATGATTGCTAGAGAAACCATAAGCACTTAATAAAAAAAATAACAGTTTTTTCTAAAATACATCAGGAAAAAAAACCCTCACATAACTTACACATAAGCCTTAGGAGCGTAGAAAAGCCAAACTGCCTAATATTCTTTTCCGACATGAATTTGGAAAGAAGGAAGCGGCTTTGTTCTTTCTCCATGATGCTGAAAACGTGTATGAGAGATAAAGCAACATTTCATGCTATTTTCAAACCAGGCACAAGAGGAATTTGAAAGGAACGAGTTGAGAAACACTTTGAAACTAACGTTCTTATATAATGGGCTTTGAAAACTGAAGAAAATACCAAGAGACAAGAGGCTTGCCACATTATCTGAATACAAGAAAACAGTGTCTATAGTTCCTAGGTGAAACCGGACAAGAGTTATTTTAAGTGGCATAGCATGGAATTGGAGACTAGAACACAATATAAGTAAGTTTACTCCCATGGTAGATGAGCATTCTCAAACCAACACTTAAAAACGCAATCATCTTTGTCATCTGCAACACCACTGGTCAGTCTATCCAAAACATTTTACCCACAATCACACGGGTTTTAGTCTCACTAATACAAACTCATTTTTTCCTACCCCCTGGCATACAGCACAAACCTTAGCTCTGTGCTGTGGCCAGGTCTTCATGCAGTTATGTTCTCAGTAGCTGATTCTAAAGTGGTGCTGGTCTAACTCAACTACTCCAAAGCTTCCTATTAAACTGTAATTTCAGAACGGTGAACCTGAAATTATTCATGGATTTCCTAGCCCAAAACAAATACAAGAAAACCACAAAAAAACCAAAACTAAACCAAACCTAACAACACCAACTCAACAAAACCCTCACTTTCTAAGCATTGTGCATTTTCTCCCACTCCCACGTTCAGCACTGCGTTGACAACCACATCTAGTCAGAGAAAGACTCTTCACCCAGATCAAGTGAATTTCAGAGTTTCCTCTGCAGAACGAAGGAGGAAGAGGCAGTGTCCTTCTCTGATGGTTCTACCCTTAGCTGTCTGATGGCCTCTGCCCCTTTGATTGCCATGCTGTAGTTGTACTTGATCTCGGCTGGGCCACATCTATTACTTCAGAAAGAAATACTCTGACTGAGCAAAGCCTTCAGGATTGCTATTGGACACACAGGGGGAAAGGCAGGGGCCTGTGATATAGAGGGCTGGGTGACTCAGTGCCCTCTCTGGATAAGCTCTACTCAGTTTGACATCACAGTTTGACTCATCCACAGTATCAGAGGACTCTCCCTCCTCACTGTCTGGCCACCTCCTGCCCTAGTGTGTGCTATGCAGGAACAAGTCTGTATCCCAGGGCCAGTTTCCCCCCCAGGCCACAGCTGATTGCTGAGGAGCCTCTTCCAGATCCATGCTTTTCCTAAGGAGCCATGCTTCCTTGTATCTGTACTGACGTGTCATACAGGCCAAGTGCACACTGGATCCCTCACAAGCACTGAGGGACAAGCACAATGGGTAATGAACATTACTTTTGTCTTACTTCTTAGAATATACAAAGCCACTTCTTCGTATCACACACTGTCTTGCTGGCTTGGCTTACAACACACTTTCAAAGCTGTGCCTCATATGTTTTTTCCTCCCCTACGATAGGAACCAAGTGCAAACATCAATTATTAGTGTACTTTGCAATGCTGTCACATACGTTTAAATTTCATACGTTTCTGCAAATGCACATCCACATAATGCTGGGGATGCTTTCCCTTCACTTTGATGACCCTTCCAACAGATCACTGGCATCCTGCTGCTTAGTCTGCTATCTACCCACTTTTAAGTTACAGTATTAAATCTACAATAATTAGAGAACGTTATCTACAATAATCAGACTTTCTTTTTTCAAGTCCCCATAGACTTGAGATTGCGGTTTAGAATAAGGAATTTTTATTCAGACAGAGAGCTTGACGCAACATAGTAAATGTTTCTCCCAATTTTAGGTTTTAGAATCAGCTTCCTAGATTACTTAAAGCACAGCTTTCACACATTTCACTGAAATGATGTGAAATATTCACCACTGCATCAGGATTATCAAGCTGACAACTTGAACACCCAACATATAATTATTATCTGTTTATGAAGCCATTTAGAGAATCCCTGTGGAGCAAGATGCAGGAAGAGAAATCAGTTTTCCAAAGCAGAGTTCAGTCGCCTTCATCCCAGGAACATCATTTGGTAATCCTCAGCCTCAATCATAATTTATCTTTATCTTCTGCCACAAATTAATAAGTACTCACACAGACAACATAATTGACCGCGCTCATTTCTGACTCATTCTACAAATGCAGTCCACAAAGAACAAATTCTCAGGAAGTTACAGTGTGAAGAAAATGTACTATGGGTACGTAAGATAAAGTAAACATAAGTACCACGATGATGCAAACAGCATTTGCAAAATTGATAATGCTGTTCGATACAGATAACATCCTGGACTCTTAAAGAGGAAATCAATTTTCCTTCCACATTTCGTAAGATGACACCCTGTCACATCACCAGTTCACAACCTTTAGCTCTCCAGATCTGAAAGCCTTAATTACCAGCCCCTGATCAGAGATGATACGCAGGAGGTGGAGACATTTTGCAGTGAGAGATCTTGAGCTTCCTTTCCAGCTTTGTAAAAGACCGCTCACCTCAGCAAGCACAGATCCTTTTTTTCCTGTACTTGGCCACAACTGCTTATCCCACTTCCACCTCCTCTTGCCTGACAGCACTACCTACCTCTCCTCCACTCATCTCCTCCTGACAGCATGGGATCACCATTCTCTCAGCTTACTCTTCAGGCAGTCTGGTTTCCTCTCTGAGCTCCTCATCCTTTAATTCACTATTCCCTGCCAGCTCCCTTTTACACAGCCTTTTTGTCAGTTTCTGCCTTCTGAGATTTACAGCTTTTCTGATTTCCTTTTCTAAGTCTCTTCTCTCTTGTCCCACCTCCTCCTTTTAATCTCTACTTGCTCAGTCCTTTCCAATACATTTTCAACTTTCTGCTTTTCACACACAACCTCAGCTTCTCATAACCCCAAAATGTCGTTTGAAGTGGTGATGCCTGATTTGATGGCTCCAAAGAATAGGGGATACAGCGTTACCAAGAAACCCTCTCTGAGATCACTGGTGACAGCTCTGATGTACTCCACATTGGTCTCTAGGGTTGAGGAAAGTCTGTTGGAAACAGGTGATTTTTAAGAAATTTTTCACATGAGTTGTACATAAGTATAACTCAGCTTGAATAAGCTCTTCTGGTCTAGCAGGGCAGCTCATAAGAGCACTCTCTCTCCAACACAGGGATTTTGCAGAGAAACTTTGCAGATGCTCTTATTCTTTTAAGAAATGGCATTTCCTCCTTTAGGCACCAAGGAAAAGAAATATTAAAAGAAAATTTAGATTCCAAGTGATTACAAAGCATCAGAGAAAATACCTGTGGGCATAAAAGGATTTGGTATCCTCCCTCATACTGTGCTGACGGTGCACCGGCAATTTGCTTTGCATGGAAAATTACTACATTCAAATTTGGACTTCACTCAGGAAGCACAGAATATTGAAATTTCTATTGATTAGTTGCAGAAATCTTCATAGCAGGCACGTCAGTTATCTAAGTTTTGTATAGAGAGCTGAAACTACACTTCAGTTCAAGATTATTCGCTTTGTCAACAAATTTCAAGCATCTGATTCCAAGCAAGAAGTGTTTGATTAATATAAGATTTCCAGAATCATTCAACGTGTGAGTTGTCAATTCCTCTTCTTCTGGAAAGTTCCAGTGCTTTTGGCAGCTTTACACAAGTGTCTTTTAATTCAAGGTGGAAAAGAAATGAAGTCCATATGGCACGTTACGTGTCAGAGCAAGCAGTTAAAGCCTGGTGGAGTTGCCATAAGAGTTAAGATAGGTTTGCAAATCAGGAAGCCCTGAGCTTTATTACCCAAGGGCAGAAGCAGCCTTGCCCAAAGGTGGATGCAGACAGCCTGTGCAGACGATAACACTCTGACTTTCAGAGCTTTACTTGGTCAGTGCATAAACTTGCCACCATCACTAACTGAAAGTAAAGGAAGCCTTTCTCAGGAAATCTAGCCTTCATCCCTGATTTGCTGTAAGGATCTTGCATTTTGTTGCACATATCGATACATAAGGTGCACAAGTGAAAGCAAAGAGAAATTAACCAAAAATTCTTATTGCAGAGTGATAAGAGCTCATGCAGTGGTTGAGCAATTTCACTTCGCCGTTTATAAATCTGGAAGCAATCTCAAAATATGTTACATAAAATGTAACCAAGAGCACTATCCTGCATTATCATAAGTATACGCTTCTGCAGATGATTTGGGTTGGTCTCTGTCCCACATTTGACAGAAAGCATTTGTTACAAGAGATCTTGGCCTTGAAAACAGCCGTCGTGTAGGAAGAGCAAGATGGGCTAACAAGTTTCAGATGGCCTCAAGAAAGCTTCCCTTGTCATTTTGAAACGAGGCTAAGGAAAGGAAGGGGAAAAGAAAAAGGACATAAAGAAGAGAGGGAGTTACAGGGATGAGAAGAAATAGGATTGGAAGACTTGAGGTAGGGGCACAGATTGTACAGACAGACACAGGTTTAAGACAGCAAGGGATCCCACTTTGAGTAGTTTTAGACACTGACGTTCTTCAGCTTTTCTTAGTTGATAAATGGATTGTGAGAAGGTCTGTCTGTGAAATGGCAAGTTTAGGAGGTTGAAGCAGCATTTGTCCCCAGGTGGTAAGTCAAAGTGACTCTAGAGACAAATACCCGCACTATGATCATTACAGCTGATGGCTTTAACAACAGGGAAAATGCAGCAGCACCCAGTGCAGGGCCAGCCATGTGCCTAAGCAGCCTCTGAGGGTCAGTAGGCGAGCAAGCACTCGGGCAAACATTCATCCTAAGTACCCACGGGATGCTGTCAGCTCCAGAACCCAACCCTTCAGGGTCATCATATTACCATTGATACTTTTACACTCGAAGATCATAGTACAGATGTTTTCAAAGAAAATCCTCCACACGGTATAAAATAGCCTGCATGAGATTATACTGCAGTCAGGCAGTTGCCAAGATTTACTGGTATATATAAAGCTACATTTCCACCAGTTGTTTACTGTTTGTTTTTTTTTTTCTTAGTTCTTTTTATGAAGAATGAAAAAAAGGAAAAGTTTTCACATAAAAAGAGTCCATGAAGAACTTAGAATAAGGTGAATCGGCAGTTGAAATTATTTAGGTGCAACTGTAGCTAGTGAATGTTAAAATAATGGAATGGATATGGGTGGGTCAGGCAAGAGGAACTTTTGAGGGATTCCTGTTTCTCATTTAACTCTTTTAGGAGCATCTGTGAGTTGAGGAAATGAAGAAAATGAATAAATACATTCCCTAACTTCTAGCAGCCCATAACAAACAAATTCAGATTCCAAACACAACTGTAATTCCTTCAGAAGAGTGTGTTTTAAAATCAGCTAGAGACTGGAGCAGGATTTGAATCCATCATGCGGAAGAAGTGTGTGAGTGAGGTTACAATGCAGACAGCTGGCCAAAGCTCTGGAGGGCAATGGAGCCACAGACTGTGCCCTGAGTGAGTTCAGGAGAAGTGGCACTAAATGAGAGGAGTGCAAAACAGAGCCCTAACAGGTTGCAGAGGGCGTAGGCATGCACAATCTGATCTGCAGCCGCTGCTCATCTATCACATCTAGATAAGCCAGGTGATTTTCTCCTATGGCTGTATTATGCCAGGGATGAGGAGACAATGAGTACCTAAGAATGGAACGGCTGTCAAAAGCACAGCATTGGAAGGCCTGTAGTCACTCACAGACCCCATCTCCAATCCCATTTTGCAAAATGCTTTAAAATATTTCATTAAATTTTATAAATTCTCCAGCGGAGGTGAATGTAAGGCAACAGAAATGATACCAACAATAATTTGCACGTCTTGTATGAATGTCTCAACATTTTCCTGCTTTGCTATAGCAACAAGAATGTGAAAGGCTTAATTTGTTTGAAATTCTGCAGTTTATATTCTGCATAACTTGAAGTACTATCTTTAAATATAGGAGGGCTGCTCATGGAGAATGCAGACACATATGAAGCCATACTTTTCTCACAGGCTTGTTAAGATCTCATTACCACAGCCTGCTTAATTCCTAATAAATTAACAGAGCTGGTTTCTTTTCCCCCCCACACACTTGCAGCACTCATATCATGTATTCCTCCAAAACATTATAGAACCACTTAGAGTTTTCCCACAGTTAACTGAGCTTTGCTACCATAAATACGACAATAAATAGGGCTGTATTTCCTACTCTTAATGAGAGCAACGTCCCTTATATATCCTTTGTTACGTGGCTTAGTATGCACAGGAAAACTGAAACAGGCTTAATTTAAAAGCAGCAGAGAGCCAGCTATTGTTCCATACAAAAGAATTCAGCCTTACACTATTCACTACCCTACAAAATCACCAAAGCATTACTTTCACGTTTACTACTGCAACAACAAGAAGTGTTTAACATTAAAAAAATCAGAATCAAAGGAAATGATAGCCATTACAACAATCCCATGTGCAGATCTGTGTCAGCAGCTGCACAGGGGAAGCTTAACCTGAGTAAAAGCAGCACCTACACACATGGTACTCAGCTGGAATGAGGAAAACATTACTAAAGGTGAAACTCCCACCTTACTGAAGTGTTTTGCATCTGATGGGAAACTTGAATTTAATTCAATCTTCACCTTTCCTGCTACTTGAACACCACATGCTGAATCAGGCGGCATGATTTCTGCTACCCGAGCACGATCTACTTTTTAGGAACAATCAGTTCCAATAGCACTGTGCAGTATTGTGGCAAACTACTGAACAAAGTCTAAAATGTGGATTTCAAGGCAGGTAAAAGGAGCTGGTTCTACAGGTACCTTCATGAACTATTTACAGCAAGCCTGCTCGCAGCTTAAACCGTTCCTTTTATTTGCATTCTGGCTCATAATTAGTATTAGCAACTCTCAAAGCATTAAACAAAAAAATCAGTTGATCTCAGAGTGTAGCTACTAACATTGAGAGACTGTATTACACTCAGGTTCCATAAAAGAATAATTGCCATCGCGAAGCATAAAATAGCACTGAGATACTGTAGTTCAAAATCTGCTACTTAAGTTTATTAGCTCTATGCTTTGCAATGCTCAAAGAAAAGGAGACAGATGTACTTACCCTTTGTTCCAATAAGCAAGAATATATAGACACACCAATCAGATGTCATATCTGTCCTTCAGCAATTCAGTGAATAAAGTCAATTAGCGTTGTCCCTTAAATTGCACCCCACCAGTGAGCTGCTGCTGCGCTCTGCCTCTGACAGCCTTCAGCAGTGCATGAAACAAGCTCCCTTCTCTCCCTTGGCTTCCTTGCTTGCTCTCCTTTGCACTGGGTCTCTCTCTCCCCCTCCTTGGCACACGAACACACCCCACAGCAGAGATAGGGGAGAAAGTTTCAGGGGGACACGCCAGCTCCTCAGCTCTGCCGCACGCACCGGGGCTGCTCTGCTCAGTGGCAGAAGGCTGGGCTCTGTGCATGGACACAGGTCCACCCTGGGGAGAGCTGCTGCTGCACAAAACACAGCCAGATCCAGAGAACTGTCATCATTGTCATCAATAGTCCAGGTTTTGCTGGTTGTTTTTTTTTTTTCCTTTTTTAAAGTTGTGATACTGCAAGAAGCCTGAAAAGTACAATTTTATTAAGGCAACTCTGTCTGAAACTAAATATTTTGTACGGTTTAGATAAAAGCTGGTGGCTTCTCGAGTAAGGGGAAGTGAAACATGTAAACACAGCCCTTTCTACCCATCCGGCCCCTCTCTGAAATGCAGAAAAACGCACAATGTAATTTATTTCCAATAACAGCACGTCACTATTTTTACACATTGCGGCCATAGCTGAAAGAACTAATCTGAGAGAACAAAGAGAGACGTTCAGAATTACATGCTATATGGAAGTAAGTTTTTTTCAGATTCTCTCCTTATTTAAGTGCTTTGAAAGTTCCCCTCTGCCCCTTGGCTTGGCAGCTTCCAGTAGATCCAGTAGGTATCACCTTAACCCAACCACATACACACACATGCGGTTCTTAAAATCTTTTCCAACCTTGTGAAGGCTAATGGTCACCAGTAAGATATATTTCAGTTAGAGTCACTACGCTGAGATGAACTCAAGGGGAGGACTTCAATTTTATCTGTCCTGAAAGAGATTCTGAATATTCATTTTGTTTTAAAAAGATCTCGGTGTTTCTAAGAGTTTGTGAGGATGGCTCAGGCCATGCTGGTAACATGGCACCAGCCACAGCTGGGTTGTTGGGAAGAAAGCATCTCAGACTAAGGAAGCGTACCCATGCATGAACACCTGCATGAAAAGGCGTATTTAGTGACTGGGAAAAATCTACACCATAGGCAAGAGCAAAGCCTGCATTGTTGCTATGGCAAAGTTGTCTGCAAAATAGATATTACAAGCTGTCAGTCATCTTGTTTCTAACCTAAAAAGATGACAAAATATAGGGGGTAAACCAAAAGGTTCTTGCTTATGGAAGCCCCCCAAAAACCTGTTGGCATCCACTGTGCCAATGCTAGTATGAGGCAGTGCCTGAATAAAAATGGGTTAGGGAGCTACAGAAGATTTATTTTATAAGGTGAAAACTACTTTTGAAGCATTTCAAATAAAGCCACAAACAACCTTTCAAAGCTTGACACTTAGACAGCCTATGGCTAATGTCTCAGCTGTGCAAAATGGGCTTCCAAGGTGTGAAAATTAGAGGAAGAATCTGAGCATGAAGAACAACAAATACACTTTCAATAAATATGCTCGGGAAAAAGTAAAATAAAAGCTCTACAGCTTTACTGCAGGATGAGATAGGTTCTAGAGAAAACTTCCAGAGAAGCTCTTTAGCACAGCTTCCTCTTCAGCCTTCTCATCTAGTCACCTCCATTTGAGATTGGAATTTACGTGCTTTGGGAACAGGATACTTTCACATAATAACACAACAAAACAAGAGAGCTCTTTCTTCAGAAACAGCCTGCTCTGCTACAAGAGCTTCAAGATTCTCTAGCTCAAAGTAAACAGGGAAAAAAAATATATACATATATCACAAAATGCAAGACGTATCACCCACACGTTTTCTGAAGCTCTTCCCCAGCAGGAATTGTCGCTGCCAGCTAATGCTTTCCTTTCTTTCAAAGACCTTTAGCAAGTACACTCATTAGAGTTAATTCTGTTGCTAACTCTATGGAAAATCCACTGAGATCTTCCCTCTTCTAAACTTCATCTACATTCTCAATAAGAACACATAAAGCAACAGAACTTTCTGGTCTTTAGGAGAGAACCGTAAGAGAGGCACCCGTTTCCTCAGTGTAATTATATTCAAACCAAGGAGCTACAGTTAGACAAAAGCAAGAATGCTTTGAAATACTGAGTGAAAGAATCAGAAGGAAGCTCATTATCAGGAAATTAAATAGGACATTATTGGCTTTTAAAAAATGGTTCAGCCTTGGCTTACTGCAAAACATCTCCACATTTTTGTGCACAGTAAGAACTGTTCTTACGTCTAAAGCATAGAAAGTTATAAATACTGGTGTTCTAGAGTTCTGTTTTCAAGAAAACAATAGTCTTTACACGTTAATTCCTTTTAGAGTGAGGAAATAACATATTAGAATAACATAGTACTGCTAAAGAAGACATTCAGCTTCAGTAGGATGGTCATCATGTGCTGACATTAATACTTAATTCTGTAATTAAATTCCAAGAGCATCAGAGAAACCCACAGTATGGGTTATGATGTTTCCTTTACCTCATCTTAAACTGAAAGCATTCCAAAACAAAAGGTACTATTTAACATTTTCTGCCTACTTATACAGGCTAGCAGTTTGACTTTGTCTTGACAGGTATACAGTGTTGGTCTAAGATTTCAGAGCCTTGAAACTCTGCTATTTGTCAGATAAATGGAGAAAAAAGACCCAAACACACTGTGCCACAAACTATCAGAAAATATTCATGAACTAAATCCAAATAAGCACAATTATTATTTTACTGAGAAGTGTCACCTCATGTGAGCACCAGAAATCTAATTACATACACAGGGGCTAGAATAAAATAATCCTAACTTGGAAGCTCTTTCAGATAAACATTTCTTGAAAAAAATTACCACTTTGTAGTGGTATTTTCTACAGTTCACATTTGATGCTGTATAGAAGGAACCTCATACAAGCAAACGAATCATATCTGTGTATAACCTTTGTAAATATCACAATTAAAAAAAATACCAACCTGTAAATCATCGCTACTGCGGAAATAAAGTAGAATTTATTTTCAGCTTGGAGAATAAAGTGTGCTTATCCACAGGCTGCAGCTTCGCCCTTGGAGGTTAACAAATATTTTATCTCAAACTCTGAGTGTGGCATACATACATTACAGCTGATAAATGTCAAGCAGATTCACCAGTACAGGTGGAAGCAATTGGTGGATAAAAGGTGGATACTGCTATGTTTTAATCTATGGGGAGGAGGTAAAGGCATATAAACTCTACCTGCTACTACACTGCTCCAAGTACTAAGTAGTACAGACCTACCTAAGAGTTATTTTTACTCTTTTCTAATATGGGAATTCTGCTTGCTTTAATTAAGAGATGTTGTATTGCATACTAAATTAAGGACTGACGAGACAATAACTATGTCAATGGTGATTTCATAACCCTAAGAGCTGCTCATTAAGCAAAGGAAATCTTTAGATTAAAATACTGTCACCTGTTGTCAACTGCTTCACTTCCCCAGTGAAATGCTGAAAGCAAAGGGGCCATCCAGTCGCAGAGAATGTATGGCTCGTGTATAGGAAGAAAGGGAACCTTCTGCTTTCTCAGCTATTTGATGGACAGCCCTTAGGTTCTGTATTACAGCAAAATGAACAGTTAATATACAGGCAAAACTTCAGAACACAGCATTTAAAATGTAAATTCATTATGCGTGTCAATCCTACAATCCCAATCATTTCATTATGCAAATGAGCTTAATTGGCTAAATTGTAATTACTTTACGTTGCTTTTAAAGCCCCCATCAGCGTGCTTTGCAGATACTGTGATTGAGAATAAGACATTCATGTTTTACAAGTGACTGTTATCTTTGGAAGATACATTCTTCATGTAACACTTCCCTAAACTTGGAGAGAGATAAGCTAAAGAACTCCATAGGTAAAGTGCAAGAGTATACAGGTGGCATAAGCAGAGAGTACCCCACCTACATCTTCCCAAACCACAAGCTGTACTCAGTGCTTTTATTTATTTCAGACACTTGTGGCTCGATCAGTATTGTAAGAGAACGTTATCTTTTCATAAGACAACATGTTCCCTGTTGCACAGCTGCAGAGATTTAATAGGACTTACCTTCCAAAATCCAAAGAGCTTAGGGCACCGGGCCTAACAGTCCAGGCTAACCACAGAAAGACCTCTGCAGCACTACCTTCTGAATTCTCATTTCTCCCTCCACACCTCTTATCAGCACAGCTGCAGCTGAGCTGGGATTACAGGCATTGGCTTCTGGAGGAAGGGAAGAGACCTTCCTCTGTTGGAGAAATGATCTGAACTTGATGTTTACTCTTGGAGGAGTTTATTACAGGATAACAGAGATTTTTTTTTTTTTTCCTCCAGCATATATGTTCAATAGGTGCCTCAGAACAGAAACTGGCAGATACCAGTTCTGCCATGCTTATTTTAAGCTAAAGTAATCGTACAAAATCTGGCTGTAGTGCCACAGGAGAAGGTCAGCAGAGAGTAAGATTGGTCCAGGACAACAAAGGGGAAGAAGCTACTTAGACAAAAACATCAGTACTCAGTCAGTTAATCTATCCTCCCAATGAACAGGATTCTTCTTGCACCTCTTATTTTCCCAAGGCATTGTTTCCAGAGCTTTCTGGTCCCTGCCCTTGCCTCTTCCTGATGCTAAAGGAGTCCACTTCCCAGCAGTGATGCAATCCTTCAGGTTTTAGCTGAAGACAAATTTCTCAAATGCAAAGAGCTGAATAAACAATATTGGAAGATGTGAGATTCATAGAAGATTCACAAGTGATGTTCTAACATGAGATGGTACCAGTTAAGCCATGCTTTGAGAGAGTGAACTCTAAAAACATGGAGTATATAAACCATGGAGAAGGCAAAACAAAGGCTTCAGTAATTCAACTATGAGGACTCTGTGTTAGAGAACTGTCAAAGCCAATTTCAAAGTTGGAGAGAAATACTCGCGTGGTACCAGGATGGCCAGTCCTAGCAAGGTAGAGATCATGGAGGGAATATCTGGGTCCATGTAAAGCAAGCATAAGGAAGGCACTGCTTTTGAAGGCCACTGTGAAAAACCCTGTTCAACTCCCATCAACTGTCTAAATGTCAGTAGCTTCTATATGCACTAAGATTCAGCTGAAGTCAATATCCATCTACCACTAAATTTATGATTATGCATATTTCTTCTAAGCAAAAGGGAAAAAACAAAACATGTTGCTATAAACATTTGAAAATGCCATCTGCGTCACTTCCATTTAACCCTACGCAAACATAAAGAGTCAAGACTATTCACCCATGGAGGGATTTGGGCCCACGTTAAAGAAGGAGCCACTGAAATGAGAAATTATCTGTAAGAAAATCCACATCCACAGTTTGCTTCTGGATTATTGTGAATACAATTCTGTAAAATGAACCAGCCTTTTGTAAAGTAGGTCTGGTTCTAATCCCACAGCTTCTATGTAACAGCTTAAATTACAGTCCTGATTTTGTGTTTCTGGAACAGCCTCCAGAAAACAGAACTGAAAGGGCAGATGGAGAGCTGTGAAATTCAGAAATCCCAAGGTCATTGCTATATAATTGCAGGTGACCAATAAAATATCATTTTGCTACTAAATATTCAGGACCTAAATACACTGTGGCTCTGAATTCATTGTTTGGGCTTGCGTTTAGATTTGTACTTTTGCATACAGCCACATTTGATTCAATTGGCTAAGGAAGTACAGCATTTATCTGTATCTAATGCTGCTGTCTTTGAGAAGCATAAAATGAAAATTGCTTGTTAGAGCCAGAGGAGATGTTGGTTGTCGAAACAGCTGTTACTCTGATTGCCTGTGGTGAAGGAGTTGACATTAGCAGAGATTTATTTTATTTATTTAGGTGAACTTCTCTTTCCACCAAGTTGCTCATAAAAAAAATCATTATTTCTAAGAGCAGTTTGAGCCAACATGAGGAACTGATTTCAATTTAATCATACAATTCAAAAGCACTGTTCATGATACAAGTGGAGAAAATACTTTCAAAGCAATCATGCAGGATGAAGGGTTAAACCACAGGACGTTATGATCTCTAATTCTTTCTTACTTATTTTCAGATTTTATATTTAAATAGAACTGAAACTGCTGGGCTAGAAAGACTGATAGTTTTACATAATCAGCAATTAAAGCAAAACTAGATGGTATTTTCTCCACCTGTTTGGATGACTAACACGACATACTGTTTTCCCCTTGGTGATACTTTATTCCAATTATCTCCAACGTTCTGACGCTATTAAGAATATAAATTATAGTTTTTATGAATAGTACGATAACTAAATATTACATTTAAGGGTTCTTTTTTTCCTTTTCTTTTTTCTTTTTAATCTGAGGCTGATTTCTGTGTTAATTCAAGAAAAAAATCTTCATGGTAGAGGCAAAAACCCTAGAAAACCCTAGGCAACCACTAGCATTGCAGTGGCGTGTTGCAACTCCTGCTCTCCTTTCTGCCTCAGTTCGGGATTATTTTTGGTCCCAAAACGTACCTCCAATAAGGGAAACAGTTCAGTATCTTCCCCTTGATCCTTTGTACGCTCCTCTATGATATGAGAGAACTGAACCGAATCTTCTGCATCCTGCTTAAAAGCTTTAAATGTTGGTCTGTGGCATGAAAGGAAGCAATATGATCGGTACTGGTCACTGCTGACACATGGTTATGTTAAAGAAAGCAGCAGGAGCCATCATTATGCTTTGTACGGATGCTGACACTATTTTGGTGCATAGGTGTGCTCTGAAATTAAGTCTTCGGTGTGCTCAGGCAGATGAATGCCTAGTTTCTGTATGCTGTTGGAGCAGAGTGAAATAAAACTTTCAGGTGCTTTCACTTAAACATTACAGGCCACATCTGCAGTGACCCAGAAGACGTAATACAGCATTTTGCTCACATACAAGCTATATGATTTCAGTAATCTAGCACCCTTTCTGGCTTTAGCCTTTATAAAGTGCTTAAAATAAATGGTATTTTTCTACAGGTTTTGATCAGTGTACATTTTTTTTTTACTACCTACATTTCTATTCATCTTTTCTCTTCAGACTTATGAAAAAACATAAATTAACAGTTATCTTTCTTCATTGATCTTATAATTGCCCCCAAATGGTAAACAAATAATCAGAAACTCGTGGACTCAGCTCTAAGAAATAATTACTATCTTTCTGGTCTATATCTGCTTTACTCAGGCATCATTTCAATGCCCTTGCAGTAGAGCTGCCTTCTTCCAGATCTGTATTTATAAGCTCACACAGCCTATTTCTTTATTACAAAAGATGAATCGATGACTGCGTGCTGAAATGGTTTTAGTGTAATTAATTAAATACAAACAATGTTGAGTATAAATCCAACTTCCTGAGCAGAAGGCATTCAGTATGAGGGCTGTCCACATCCCTGTTTTGAGTCAAGGATTTCGTGTGTCATCTCATGCCCTCAGCACTTTTAATATTTGTGCTAACAAAAATGCTGAGGAAAAGGTTGTGCCTTACGGACTCTCCTGAGCCAGGGCTGGCATGAGCAGCACTTACTATCACTAATTCCCCCTGAAATAGCTTTTCCCTACAAGACTGATGTGTTTCTTCATGAAACCATCGAAGGAAAAGCACATTTGTTTTTATCCCTTCTTCCAGCCACTGGCTTTAGAGTATGGCCCCCATGTGCAACAGAGTAAAACTCAACCATCACTGACCTGTGAATTCTGCAGTACCGGAGACACGGAGCACCTGTTGAGACCGATGTCTTTCAAGCAGGTAAAAGGAGTTCTTCTTTACTTTAGGAAGTAATTGTGAAGGTGCCCAGGACAAACTCTGGCACAGTGAGAGCAGAATCCCCAGTTGTTCCCTATTGGGAAGTCCAGCCATCCTTAGAGGGGCCATCTGTGCTCACAGCCAGCAATTTCTCCTGTTGTGTCCAGAAATCTGTGTCCCAGCACTTTGGGCAAGGGCCTTGTCAGGAGGTAGGAAGTAATGGCATAGCTCTGGGTCATCAACATTGTCCTCTTCCAAGGGTGAGAAGGCTGAAGATCATATTTCATACTGTCCTCCAGTTACAAATATTCCAGTCATAATTCTGTACCACGTAGAAAACCACAAGGAGAGAATGAGAGCCCCTGGCATTCAAGGCCAGGCTGGATGGGTTTCAGGCTGTCAGATCTCGTGGCTGGCAGCCCTGGCCACAGCAGGACAGCTGGAACACTGGATGATCTTTGAGGACTGCTCCTCCCTCCCCTGGGCACTGCTGAGCCTGAACCCAAATACAGAAGCACGGGGCTCCTGAAGAAAGCGTTCTCTTGAAGGTTACAATGACCTTGGGTGCTTTTAACAGCGCAGCATTCGTGGACAAAATCCTTCACACCACAGAGCAATCTGAGAATTGTAGAATCACAGAGTCTTACATAATCCTTGCTCTACATCTACCCAAAATAGAGGTCTTCCACAAGTACCCTGTGAGACATCTGCCTTCAAAGGAAACAGCAGACCTGCAGAACACTTGAAATGTCTACCTTGACTTCAAGTGCAGTGTAAACCTTCCGTATGCACTGCTGCTGTTGCTGCTGCTCTTACCATAGGCAGTTTTCGGGCTGGGGGCTCATCGGTGTCCTCAGCAGCAGATGGTTCCATGTCAGCTGCCTTCCGCTTCAGAGTCTGCTTCCTGGGGAAGGTGGATTTCCAATCAGCAGACCTGAGGAGCACCTTGCGTCCAGCTGAAGTAAAAGGAAGAGGTTGCTGATAAGGTCTTGCTGTGCCTCAAGAGAAATCCCCGTTCTCCTATCATTCCCACAACGCAACCCACAACAAAGCTAAATACATTTGGCCAGCGGAATTACATTGCCATGTCCAGGATTCTCAGCAATGTTTTGCACACAGCCATCTCTACCAACAGCGCATCGAAAGGAACAAAGAAACCCACGAGCTGCACTCAGCAATAGTCCAGGGCAAGGAAAACTCTGACACACAACAATGCTGAGTGGCAGCATGACCGTGCTGAGGCACTGCAACAAGCTCCTGGTGCTCACCCTTGATTCTCTTCTTGAGAGGCAACTCGCTTGCTTTGGCCTTCTCCTCACATCGCTTGCGCTTTTGTGCAGCCGGGCCATGGGAGGAAGATGGGATGTCACCTGCAGAGAACAGTCCAGGAGAGAGCAATCAGAACGTGTGAGTAGAAAGGCAGCGCCTCAAACTCAGATGCCTGTTCAGTGTCTGTACCTCTCTCTGCTGCCTTCTCAACCTCTGTCTGGCTCTCCAGACTTTCCGCAGGGCCGCTGGTCAGAGGAAGGCTCGTGTCAGCTTCTGGCAGAAAGGAGACAAGAAATAATTGAAGAGCATCTCTTTGGAGGAAGGTTTCGGCACACCAAGCCACAAGCTTCCCGTATTCAAGCATAGTTTCTTGCGTCTGCCTTTTTTTACAAAATATTAACAAACAAACAAACAAGCCCTCAGTCCCTTTTTGGGTGCCAGGATCCCACGCAGAATGCTGTGTCCCCCTTGGAATGTTGGGTTCTCTCCCTGTGTTCCTGAGTTCTTGGGGCACTCCATGGGCTCCATGTTCCACCTACCACCCTTCTGAAGACCATTTGATATCTTTACTCAGCACTGCCCCTCTTCCCTTATTCATCCCAAGGGCTACTCACCAGCACTCGCCCAGGCTCCAGCTCCTTCACCGTGTGGAAGACATGGACTTTGGCACCAATGACACTGCCAGGGCTGCCCTGGATGAGGACACAGAAGAATCTGGGGCTCTTGTTTCTGAAGCAGTGTTCAGTCAAAATGTAGAGGCAGAAGCCTGAGAAATCATGCTGGAGGTGGTCAAAGGTGCAGCCATGGCCCACACCCAGGGCTTAGCAGGTGGCATTGGTGAGGAATTGTTTGGGGATGATATTGGGGTTGGGGACAGGGTTTGGGATGGTGGGACACAGCCTCTGTGGGTGTTTGGATGAGCAGGACGGTGCTGGGGAAAGAGAAGGAGCAGTAGTTAGATTAGTGGTCCTGCTGAAAGGGTTCCACAGCCCTCCAACCATCCTCCATTTCTCCTCCACTCCTCCTCTTCACCCACTTCTCCATCTCTTCATCCATTCATTTATTTCTTCCTCCTTCCCTCACTCACTACTTCAACCATTTTTCAATCCCTTTCTCCCTTCATCACTCTTCTCCAGCCCTCTTTCCTCATCTCCATTGCTTCCTATCCCCAGAAAAGTCATTAGATGGGACGCACTACTTGTTAGTTTTTTTAATACGATTTTTTTTGTTTGTTTTACTTTAAGTGAATTTTGTGTTTCTTTTGGCATAAGATTCCCATTTAGCTCCGTTCATATGGTTTTAGCCATGGGACAGCATGCGTATTTTTCATGTCACAGCTATGCTGCAATGACATGCAGTTTTGCATTTGAGGTCAGGTTTCTTCTGCTCATTTCCTCATGGAATGAAATAACAAATAACACAAAATACTTTGACAAAGAAGCTACCACCTTTAGGCAGACGTTGTTCCCTGCGTGTTGATCACATGTACGACTGCGATTGCTCCTTTACAGCATCTGTAAGTAATTTAACAATAACAAATCTCTGAAACTTTTGACATGTTTGGAGAAAATACAGCTGCAAGGAAGCTAGGGCTTGGAAAGTTGGTGCAGTACAGAATAAAAATAGCAAGCTTCAAAAAAGCAGACTTCATAAATCAGAGGTTTTGTAGGTGGACTCTCCTGGGATAATGATTTGAAATAAAAAAGAAAAGCTGAAAAAATCTGGCAACTCTTCAGAGATGAAGTATTTAAAGTGTAAGCTACGCAACTGTGGGGGGGAAGAAAGGCAGAGGAATAACAAATTAATTTTGTTACTCTCTCATATAAAACAGGACTGTACTAGAAAAGGAAACGAAATCAGATTGCTGAAGATGATTTCAAAAGTATAGATCAGGCATGAGGCCCAAAATCTGCATAGCCAAGGGGATTAAGTGAGGTGCAACTAGCAAGGGGCATCAAGAGGAACAAGAAATTATTGGGCACATAACTGAAAATAAAGGACAGGTTTGGGACCGTGCTTTGTGGTAAATGTAACGTCAAGGCTCCTTGCACAATTGCATTTGAAGTATTTAATGACTTTTTCCCCTCAAAAGTGCAAGGAGATCAAGTGCCTGACAAACAAAAAGGGCAAGATCTATGGCCAAGACATTAAATTACAGTTTGAAGAATATATAAATAAGTCAGATACATTCCTACAGTCCTGCCCAACAATCTTTGTTCTAAATTGCCTTGAACTTCTAGCCAAGCTGATTAGAGAGGTTAATGGTTATCTTTGGAGACAGGCGAGTTCATGAATACATGACCTATTTTACTATTCCTTCGTTTAAATTAATATCTGTGGAAAGGGGAGTTAAAAACTAGGAAAATACGCTGCAAAAATACTAAAAATAATTAAAGATCTTTAGTGAGTCATACCCTATCAAAATAGAGATCAAAAGGTAACTTGATTACGGTTTATAAACACTTTCATGTGGTTGCTTTAGCTTGATACGAATGGGCTGTTTAATATAACATAGGAAGATAAGATGCAAAGCAGCAGTGAAGAGCTGAAAGACAGACAAATGCAAAGTGGAAATAACGTGTGGCTTTCTAACAGCGAGGACAATTAATCAGCGGAATACATTACCATAGGAATTACCACAGAAGTTGTTCCTTAGTCAATATACTCAAAATTCATGCCCCTTTTGCGGGAAGCTTCTGTCAAATTGACTGTATGATATTTCTTCCTCCCTCCTGCTAGTGCATGTGAATGTAAAATCTGTTAATTTCTTCTCACTTCCCCACATGACTAATTAACGGCTTAAATCCGCTTTCTCATTTGGGTCAGTGGCAGAACTCTAGATCACATATCAGAGCAGAGATTGCATATTATTAATCATTACCCAATTACTTCGACTATATTTTAGCCAAGATTTGGGCATCTTGTTTAGATTATTACATGCTTTTAAAATCTTACAATGTCACATAACATTTGCCAAGTGCTCTACGTCACTGCGGCATGGCAGATACTATAATGTAGAATCACATTCATCCACAGATAATATGCAGATGCCAGTGAGAATACAGAAAAATACTGTTCCTTTATTTCAAAGAGCAAAGCCACAACAATAATACCTCTAAGAACTCCATATTTTTTAGCAAGAAATGTCCTTTTCTTTTTCAAAGGTCCAACCCAGTATGTAACACATGTAGAACTGCAAGTTTCATAACGTAATGAGAAAAAATTCAGTACAGTCCACAGCTTAGTGGATATTGTTATCAATAGTTCAATAGAGACGTCAATTAAAAGTGTGAAGAAGAAATAGAGAAAGATAGGTACACATCTTAAGGTGTCAGTGTGTAATTTATCTGGAGCCAGCAGGCAAAGCTGGTGTAAAAATAGAACAAACAACATTAATCAAGTGAGTACTACTATTGAAAGTTTGCACAGAAGCAGAACTTACCGGGTTAGGAACTCTGAAAATTCCTATTAACTAACCATTGAAGCAACAGGAAGTCTATTTTCCCTTGCATAAGTCTTAAGTATAAAACTTGGGATATATTACAGTGAAGATACTGTATGAAGAAGTGCTTGCTAAGTTAGAGCTTGGGACTTCAAAGGAGGGGTTACTTTCCCTGGAAACAGTCAGCAGACCTGTTTTGTTTTCTAACAGCAGAGCTCAGGAGTGTAGCAGTTGTTCCAAAGATGAATGAGTGGCAATGCTCAGATCAGTTCATTTTTCTCTTCCCTCGTCTGAAATGGTTCTCAAGACTGAAGGAAGTCCAAGCAATTGAGTGGTATCATTTCAGTGGTTACATCAATTTAAAAAAAAAAAAAAATTGTTATGTATTTCCTCCCCATTTTGGGAGATGCCATTTGCAGAGTATTTAGTTGGTGATTAAATTGACAAGGCAGTTTTTAGTTGAACACTGCACTAATAATGGGACACTGGTTTGAAAATGTTCTATACAGATAGAAGAGCTATTTTATTTATCCACATTTCTGCAAATATTTTATAAATGCTTGATGAACCTAGGAGATACTGTGGGCTTCCATTCTTTCATTCTCTAGGTTCTGCTGTTAACTCAGTTCAGAACTAGTGGTATTTCCTTGGGATGCAGAAATATGAAGCATCTCATAAGGAAGAAACAAGTTACACTTTTCTGTTGTGTGTTCATTTTTTAGGTTGCAGTTTGTTCATAGCTTAAAAACTAGAGTATACAAATGCCCTTTTTTGTACATCCATATATAGAGAAGTGAAAAAGTTGGCTAGCATTCTGTCAGTAATTACCTTTCTTTCCATTTATTGAAAGGAAGCAGAAGTCTACTGCTTTGTCAAAACACTGTATTAAACGAATAAGCACTTTCAAACAATCAATGCAAACCAATTAAATGTGACTCCATGCTTCTAAGCTAACAACCAGAGAGTTAGATTTAAATTGGGATTTTAGTCTGCGAAGATATAAGCTGCTCTTCAATGCAGCCTATAAAATTTACCAGCTATAAATGTCCTGCTCGGATTAGCAGTTTCCCCTCTGTAGGAGCATAACAAAGACACCCAGCAGACACCTTAAAGCTCTGGAGGATATTAGTACAATGCTCAAAATCAGCAAAACCAAGTGTGGCATAGAAGCTGATCATTCAAAATCTCCCTGTGTGGCACGGACAGCTGCATCTCTTGTTTCCTGTGCCACCTTGAGACATGAAAGCCTATGTTATCATATCAGTACATGAGGCTGGGAAACCTGTGTCTATGAGGAGATGGACACTGTGAAAGATGCAGCATGCCACGCTGAAGACATTTGCCAGTACTCAGAAGCTAGTTTTCCTCAGACTGCTGTCATACGCTGTTCAGTGACTTTCATGAGAGTGCAGCAAATATTCCATATGGCTGGAGAGCATTGTCCAAATGCTGCTTGAGCTCTGGCTGCTTGGGGTCATGCCCACTGCCCTGGGGAGCCTGATCTATGCCCACAGCCCTCTGCCTAAGAACCTTTTTCTCAAGCTCCTCCTGATCCTCCCCTGACACAGCACTGTGCTGCTGCTCCCTGGGGTTCTATGGTACCCTAACATCCCTATAGCCAAGTAGGGTAACAAACAGAAGACGATTTTTTTGTGCTGACTTATCAGTAGCTCCTCCTGTCAAAAAATAATGCAAATTAATGCAACCAAGAAAGGTGATTCACATCTAATTTAGACCTACTATAGATGTTTGTAAAGGAAATCTCATGCGGCATTTACAAGCATTATTCAAAGATTCTTGGACACCTCAGCTGTCTATAGGGAACTGCAAGAGCTTACTTAAAGTTTACCTTCTATATGTGCCTCCCAGAAGCCTTAGACAGCCATTACAAAGTACCAGAAAGTGCTGAACAGTGTAAAGTTTAACTGTGTTTACATTTTTACTCACACTCACCAAATACTGTTGGTAACATCGCACATTAATGACTTCCAGACTGCTTTCACCGTGGCTCAAGTGAATCTCCTTGATGAAAACAACCACCTTGGCATTCCTATGATGATATTTCTTCCTTTTTCATTCTCTCCACCTATGGCATCCATTCTCACATGTCAGATGTATTTTCCTGGAAAAAAATTGTCCTGAGGAAATAGGATACATTACAATCTCCTGTTGGAAACAATACCAGCTCTTGCCCAAAACTACTTTTAAATTAAGAATATTGCTTAAAAAAAAAAAACAAAAGAATTAAGTTATCTTTAAAGTTTGAACAGTGCAAACAGTAGCATAACATTCAAATTTGAGTATTAAAATATTTGGTTAGGCACAGTCATTTCAATACAAGTAATAACAATGTAAGAGGAACAGTGCTTTCTTTCATATTTTCTCTTTAAGAATAATTGGCTGTTGGGTACACAATTTTATCTGCTTTTGTGCTTTCATCCCTTAGTGAAGTAACCTTCAGTCAATAAAGTAAAAAAAAAAACAGCACAATGAAAAATACTCAGGCTTATATACTTCATTTAATTCTATAAACTTTGATAAAAGACGTGTGTGCTTATTATTTAATGCTGTTTCTCAGAAGTGTTTGTATTCAAAACATTACTTTGACTCTCAATTAGATTCAGAGAGGAGGGAGCCATTAAACAGTTAGTGAAAAACACGCTTGGTTACTCTGAAATCTGCAGCTCTGGATGGAATGGTAAGCAATCATTTTTGTGTTGCAAACGCCGCTTCCACCAGGTGCAGGTGCTTTATTCTTGTTTGCTGTTCAGCTTGTCATTGCTTCCCCCAGTGTAAATTAGTGGTTGGAAAAAAAGCAGGAGGGTGGTAAGTGTCATTCTCACATTAGTGCCAACTGCTTCCCAGGAGAACATGCTGTGGCAACATGATTAGGTTCTCTTAAAACAATATTGGGTTCTGCAGGTAATAAAGGCCAAGGGACACTGTGACTTAAATAAGAAAATGTTTAGCTTAAAAAGCTGCAGCGAGTTCTCTGGAGATTCTGGAGATTTTAAATCTAAAGGATAGAAGAATGAAGAAGATCACATCTTGTGCAATTTGCCTTTACTGCAAAGAGAGTTAAACAATTCTGACTTTGATCCTGCAATCACATTTGGCAGTGTGAAGTTCTAGCTAGAACATAGATGGGCAATGATACAATACTGTAAAACAGGAAAATAGATTTATTTTTGTTTAAACTCTTCTTTCTAAAGCCCAGCACTCCCCTAGGTAGGCACTTTCCTCAGTCGATTGATTTGAAAACTGAAGAAAGGTTATCAAGAAAAATCATTATGTTGTCTCTCCTTAGGTATCCTGGCCAGTCAGCACCGAGAGAGGCAACCATGGATTTATTTGTCACTATTACAGGATTCATGGACTCAGACTTTAACAGCTCCATTTGCTCTGGTTCTGGCAGAAATTTGAAAAAAAAAAGTTTGATTAGGTTTTGCTGTCTCTCTGGAATTATAATTTTAGAATATTCCAACAAGGAATTTCATGAATTTCTATAAGATTATGTCTATAATTCTATTACCATCTCAAGAAATAGATTTTGGTGGTATTTTTTTCCTTTACTGCTACAGACATCCCTGTTTTCCACAGAACCTTCTTCATTAGTACAACCTATTCTTGCCTCTGCACATACTATGGAATTTCTGCCTGGTCAAAAATCAACTCACTGTGATTCTGTCCTGAGGCCCATGATTAAAATCCTTATGCGTTAACCAGCTGGAGAGACCAGTGGTAGCAGCTGCAGCCGGTCTACATGATTTCTCTCTTCATCCTGCAGAAAGTGATAGTTAAAAAAACCCAACAAGATACACACGGACTCTTTTGGGATTTTAGCATTTGACTGCTTTTAAAAATTCTCCATGAACTTGCCCTCTATTTTTAATAGGGAATGACAGAATATTTGGTTGTTTTATAAATACGGAATACCACACGTCTGAGCATGTTATTACAACAGTAACACTGAAAATACTGTTTATGAAAAATTCTACTGAGCCTCAAATAAAATACAAACTGTAGGGGTATAAAAATTCAGCATCTGATGTTACCTACCAATCACTTTAAAAATGTTAGCAAATTCAATTTCACGTGATAACTAATATAAACATCCACCTCTTACCGATTAAAAATGTTCAGGTGAAACTATTCATGTAATTTAACTTCTGAATTAATGTGAAAATGCCCTTGTTTTAAGATTTACTTGAGTTTCACAGACAATCCTATTCTTTCTCCACATCTACGCTTTTTATATAGCTGCTGTAAAGTCAGATTAAAGCTCATGTTTCTTCTTTTTGTTATAGATTTGAGTAATAGTCTGTCATTAAGCTAACCAAGCACTTCTTTAGTCTGGGCAGCAAGGTCAATGTCTAGAAAGAGGAAACCTGCACTAAGATTTATTTACATATTTTTAGTATTGCAGAGATCTAAAATAAATAAAGCATTCTTGTGCTTAGTTAAAAGTGTGTGTTAAATAACAGTAAGATATGCTTGATATGTAAGTAACAAAATTATCTCAGACCACAGAGAAAGCATGAAGCAGGACGTGAAATGCTAAACCCATGAGAGACACGAATGCAAGATCAGAGCATTAATTTGCATAATTCATTTTTAAACCGAGGGGTTTTTTTTTGTGTACATTGATGTGTAGGCAAACCCACTGGGGAAGAAAAAGCACACTGGCAATTCTTGGACAGGAAAAGGAAACTGTTTCCTGATCTTTATTTCTTCCAGTGTGGCACCATCATTCCTTGCAATACAATTTATTGGAGCAACTCCTGTTATATTGTCTGTACAATTGCTACCTTATAGAATCATAGAATCACCAAGGTTGGAAAAGACCTAAAAGATCACCCAGTCCAACCGTTCACCTATTCCCAACAGCTCCCACCAAACCATGTCCCTCAACACAACATCCAGCCTTTTCTTGAACACCCCCAGGCTCGGTGATTCCACCACCTCCCTGGGCATCCATTCCAGTGCCTGACCTTTCTGAAAAGTAATACTTCCTCATGTCCAGCCTGAATCTGCCCTGCCGTAACTTGAAACCATTCCCTCTGGTCCTATCACTAATGACACGAGAGAAGAGGCCGACCCCCAACTCACTACAACCTCCCTTCAGGAAGTTATAGAGAGCAATGAGCCTCCTCTTCTCCAGGCTGTTTATGCAACTGACAAAGCCCATACATATGATTTAGTGACTATCTTCCACTTCCGATCTCTGATGCCTGCCTAATTCACAGTGCCCGACATCTAAACAGAATAACTTCTGGTAACAGAAATGAATTATAACAAAAGATTCATAATGAGGTATTTTGAGCATCTGAAAACTACACTTTTCTTCTTTATCTTCATATTGAATCAAAAATCATTATCTTTCTTCAAGTTCTATCTGAACGAAGGTTGTTGCTTAGGAAAGTGCAGCAAATTCCTCCCCATACTCCACTAACAAATGGTACTGATGACAGCTTTTTCCAGAAGATCTCATCTTGACTCATTGAAGCCTGGTCTAGTATTAAATGTGGAGGTTGGTAGCCCTACCTGTGACAGGGGGTTGGAGATTCATGACCCTTGAGGTCCCTTCCAACCCAGGCCATTCTGTGAAGCCATGGCCACAATTGTCCTATGCTATTTATTTGTACATCAGCCATACTTGTGTTCTTCCAAGACAGTTTAATTCCTGTTGCTTGCACCTGATTCAGCCTAGCAGTATAGGAAAAACTGGTAATGAGAAAGGGCTGGTAACACACTGCCTAAAGATGGCTTCTAAAAGGAAGGAAAGATTGACATAGATCCCAGCTGAAGCGTGGGCCAGGGTGCATGCAGCCCTCACACAATCAAACTTGTTTTAAGAGATGAACAGGAAGAATTCTGGATTGCATTTCAAACCACTCATCTACAAGTTAGTCCTTGGTTTTGCCAGATTTCAAAGAACATTCTATTTGTGCAATAACTTGCCTTATATAAAAAAGCAAAGGAGATGAAGGTCACTGATTTACGCAGTAATTTTCATTTCAGATATTCCCATAAATCATCTCCCTGAGGTAGCACACAAAAATTATACAGGTCCCAAAGCACTACAGAATGTTTGAATATATCATTAAAAGCAAAGAGGACAAAAATAAATAGTTCAGTGATTTGAGCAGTCAGGCTTGCAGTCCCTTCTTGAATGGGTGTCTTTCTTTCCATGGGAACCTTTTCATTAATTCATTAATAGATTTTCAGTCCCCAAAGTTTTTTCCTTTAATTAACATGAAGTTTGGCCAAGAACAGTAAAGCTCCTTCCACCTGCTCTTCCGAGAAATCACGTTTAATGTCTTCGAGCCTTTTCTGACTAAGTAAAGGTACTGAAATCAGATGAGATGAGAAGCCTCTCCTTTCCATTTCTCTCTGAATTTCTAACCACCTGCTTGCAGTTTCTGGCACTCAAGAGCCTCGCTTTAAATTGTGCATGTCTTGCCATTTTTCGCTTCTGGACACAGCATCACTTTCAGTGCCTATTAATGCTCTTTTAATTAGTGCAAGCTTCCTTTAGAACAACAAAAACTCTTTCCAAGTTACAAACATCATGGTTGGTAGAAATAACCTAAACTTGTTGCTTTTATATTTTTTGCAGCTGGAAACACCTTTATCTCTCCATAGTATATTCACTGTTAACAGATTATTAACTATTTTCCTTGTCACCTACACAGATTATAGAAACTTGCCAGTCTACAGCTGAACGAGATTCACCTTCATTTCAGTGACATCTACCAGCCACATAAAAGCACATCTTCCCTTTCACAATAGGCCTTCAAATTTTTTAAATTTTCAAACCTTATTTCCCCTTCATTTTCTATACATCTGGAAGAAAAATTTTATATTTATGTGTGTGTGTATATATATATATATATAAAATATTAAATATAACTATATATTATATATAACTAATATATATTATAATATATATAGTATCAATTTCTTGCATATTACTGAAGCACCTGAAGCTTACAATGGACAAAACTGTGTCTTAACTAAAATGACAACGAGCCCCCATTATAGTAATTCATTATAATGACAATCAGAGGTCTAAGTGAGCATGTGATGTGATCCAAGAAATCCTAGAATGAGCTTCCTGCTACTGGCACTGCCAGATGTGCTGATAATCCTTTAGCACTTTCACCTCTTCAAGTCCTTTAGCACCTTCACCTATTTCATTTTCCAATGGAATAGAGATGGTTGTTGTCGGTGATGAAGACTGCTGATTTATGCAGGCATGATGATTATGTTACTTCAGTGTGACAGTGAACAGAATACCAAGAAGCCCAGCCAAAAATATTCAGGCACTTTAAAGGCATCTGTGGAATGAAACACTCATCTACATGAACTTAACAGACTCCGGAGAAATGGTATAATCGTATTTCGAACAATTATATTATTACTTTACTGATTGCTATATTACAGCTGGGAAATAAAAGATAAAGCTTTTTTCTCTCTCAGCATTCACTTTCATTGTGTCTCTGAATGTAGCCAGCCTGCACTCCGTAGCTTGCCTCTGCTAATAAAGATGGAGGGCTGCAACAAATACTTACCTGAAAACATTTTTGCATAATGCATATTCTAATGCTCATATTTAGCTATATGCTCAAACCCCTTTTCAGCTGGGGCAACGCATAATGAGCACTACGATTTCAGGTCATAAGACTATTGCTATGACTACACATATATTATACTATTCATCCACAAACCATACAGTAGTATCACATTTATTTGCATATATTCCCTTATGTATTTTTTTTTTCTAATTTAAGAAACAGATACTAAGCAATTGATGTTATTTGTATTCAGCAGCTCACCCAGGCTAGGTTGCAGGTCACATATTGGCTCAGTGCAAGGTGCACTTTGAAGATAACTATTTAATTTTCTCTTCCTTTTCTCTTAGTTCCACTGAAAATATGGAACATCTTAGCATTAAAAAAATGTGTACCTCAGCAACTACATTTCACATGATTTGAAGTATGAGGTAATGGCAACGTAATAAGTACACAAGTACTTAGAATTTAAACTTTCTGTTCCCCACAAATAGTAAAATACAAAGCACAGCCTGACTCTCTCAATGCCCATTAAATGCCTAGGTACAGAACAACTAGCAATGGGTCCACAGTAGCACATTATAAGGTACTGAATTCCTGCAGCGCCCCCTGGACCTTCTTAGAGATGAAAACTAATAAGGTGGTGCAAAAAACATTGTGACCTCTGTAATCAAATTCTTCTGCTGTGTCTGTTAGCTGCGTGGTTGCCAACCTTAAGAAGAAGGGGAGAGGGGAGGGGGGAAGCAAAAAGACAAGGCACAGCTGCTATTTGGCAGCTTGCAATTCATAATGTCAGCAAGCAAGCCTTAAACAGACTATTGGCAGCAGCATGGTAGAAAAGTTGTCTCCTTTTCCCTTTCCATAATACTTCTCAGTATCTAACAGTGTCACGAGTTAATAGCTGGCTAACAAAATGGTTTATAGATAAGGAAGGCATGAGACATGCACAAGATATCTAGTGAGCAACATTTAATTGCACCATTACAATTCAGTGCTTTGAATTTAAAAAAAAAAAAAAAGCTTATTTATTTCATGAGTTTCCCTTTATTCAGCTCCCTCTCACTCCAATACAGCAGGGCGCAGTGTTCTCATAGCTCTCCTACAGTTCTCAGGCCGAGTCATTTATAGGAATGCTACTCTACCATCAAGATCAGTATTTCCTCTTTTCCTCATTCTCTTCCCTTCCTGTCTAATGCCATTTTGCTACTTCATGTAACCCTCTTCCACATTTTTACCACTAACCGTTCTCTGCTGCCTCCCCTTCCCCGTGTCCCTTCCTCCCACCCCTGCCTTCTGTGCCTCATGGATGGGGTCGAACAGAACACTCAGCCAGCAGTGCCCTCGCCCCAGCCTGCCCCTTTCCTTCTCACAGAACGCCTGTTACTCCTCAGACACAGCTACTCTGCTGTCCTCTCCTGCAGTGATGCTTCTGCCTCTGTCACTCACCTGTTCTCACTAAGGCAAGCCTCCTTCCTGTAAAATAAACATCCACCTCTTTTTCTTTGCTTCTGATTCACAACGAGAACCTTCTCTGTTAATCTCTGTTTCCCTACCAGTTTTTCCTTCAAAACGATGCTCTGCTGTAACATCTGTTGGTGGTAGGTTTGCTCTATCTTTGAAACCTTTGGCTAAATTCCTCCTTAGTTGCATTTTCATTTATTTTGTCTAAACCTTGAATACTCTAAGTTATTTTTCTGTGCCTTATGTCTACCATATATCTAACTCTCGCTACCTGCTCTTAGTCCTTTACCTCATCACTCCTCTGACTCCCTAGATCCTACATTTCATGACTTTATCGACAGTACTTCACACTTTGAACAGTTCTTCATTTTCTGTTAAGCTCTCTCCTACGTCTTCTGCCAAAAATATCCCCCAGCATCAGCAGTGCCACTTCCAATTACACCAAGGTTCAGCTGTCTGCTAAGATGCCCAGTGAGGAGGTGCCACAGACTGCAATGCCCTGCTGAGGGGCAGCAACCCCTGAGGTACCACTTCAGAAATCATTGATTTACTCACAGTCATCCACTTGGCCAGGCACTAGTCAGGCTAAAAGAAAATGCCCATACAGGAGAGCAACCAGTTTCACTTAATTTTATTTTAGAGACAATGTGTTCTGCTACACCATGCTACGTCTGCTACAGCAAATGGAATAACTCTGTGTCCCTGGAGTTGCTTGTGAGGCCACTGGGCAATTTATAGGTGGATAAAAGCTGCATTTGAAAAGTATGAAGATGGTAATAAATAAAAAGAAGGTTATCTGGAAGCTTGCAAAGCAACTTAGCTTTTAAGAGAAAGTCAACTACACACTCAGGAGAGAACAAATCAGTTGGTGGTTGTTATTTCCTAGAGAGATTTTTTTTTTCTTTTTCTTATTATTTTTTTCTTAATTTCTTTAAATACAGCTGACAACTTCTATAGTCCTAAAACTTCCTATGACAAGATTTACATCAGAATGCCACTCTCATTGGCTTCCCTGCTCTGCTGTCTTCTCCCTACCAACAATTTCAGCATTTTCAAACACATAAACTTGTTACTTTGACCATTCTTGGAATAAATCTGTGACCAGTTTCAGGCATGCTATAAGCTACAGCTACTAAAATCATGTTCAACTTTGCTGACATGAGGATCATCCTTCCCAAAAACAATACAATGAAGTTCTTTGGTTGATAGATTGAAATGAAGGATTTGGGTAATAAAATACATGCATACACACACACACACACACACATATTTTTGCCCAAATATTAACAGCACAGCTTTGGAGAATGTTTAAAATCTGTTCAAATAAGTGAACCGAAAAACATCACTGTTGAGTTTAGCTTGTGCATGCTCTGACCACTTTAAAGCAAGATAGGAGCATGGTTCTCCTGTTAACATTGAACAGTGCAGCCTTGACAAAGCAAATTAAATTATAGCTTCTTTCCTTCATTTCCTTTAAAAACAAACAAACAAACACTTTTCAGAGAAATTATTTCTATTAGGAAAATATTAATACACTTAGAGAGGATCTGTTCAGAGCTCTTTTAATACCCTGGGTGCCATTCCAAATTATTCAGATTCAGAGACACAGAAAAAAACCTGCTGGGACGATTAGGAAAATGGAAAAAAGACTGTTACAAAAGTACCTCAAGACAGAAGAGAAAAAGAAAACAAGTCCCTTAACACCCACTGTCTGTGCTGCTAACACTGCTAAGCATGTGTTTATTGTCTTATTGGGTTACTGACGTTAGATAAATAGATACTGAAATTACTTGCTATTTATACACGTTCCATGATGCTTCATGATCATAAGGCAGAGCTGAATCTATTTTCCTCGTGCGTATCTAAGCCTATTTAAGAACGTAAATTTATATATGTAGACTATTTGAAAGGGATTTTTATCTGAGCCTTATGAACTTCACTTACTTGATGTGTGTTTCCTTTGATGGTTCCTGGACCTAGAGTGATTATTATATTTATATCTACCCATTAAAATGCTGTAGACATGATCTTAATACCTTTCTCATTTTCTTTGGCAGGGACTTAGAACTGCTGCTTAACTCATCTAAGATAATTCACTGTTAAGTTAAACATAGAATAAAATCAAATGACACTTTCTTCCCCAAGGTAACAGAATATAATTAAAAAGTGCCTGAGGAGTTAACATACAGCACTTGCCATTTAAAAAGAACACCTGTGTGCAGTTTATCACTTCTAGTCGAGGTTATTAAACAGTTTTATTAGGAAATGCATTATTTATTAATGCATATCGAGTCGACCCTTTGTTGTCACATCTCTTTCTGACTGGAGAAAAAGAAAGGTCACTGAAGCTCTGGCATTTGTCAGGAAGATGAACGTGAATAAAAGAACGGCTGAGTTTAGGGAAACTGTCCAGCCTCATCTGTCTCTAGAAACCCGTGGCATTTCCTTGCAAACTAGACAAATTCAGAATTTCGAGGCCTACATTTTAAATACTTGGAAAATGGTTATTTTCCAGTGCTTAGAGATATAGGAGGAAAATGTGAGGCATAACATTCACAGCGGACTACTGTTCTAACCAGAAAACCAAGCAAGATGCTGAGAGACAGCTGTGGGAAGTGCAGAAGAATCCCACAGCTGGACCAGCTGCCTCTCCTTCTTGCTGTAGGAATCACCAGACCATTACAACAAAGACAGATGCTCGCCTAACCGTGGTTCTGTTACATGCCTATCTTCACAGCCTTTAGCTATTTGCCATTTTTACTAATTTTACTGGAAAGAACACTCTTCTCTTGCACAGCTTAGGGTCAGTCTGTCTTCTTGAGCCACCCCATTTGTCGAGTAACTGCTTGAGAAGATTTTTGTCTTTGTACAATATACTGATTGGGTTCTTACCAGCGGCGTGCCAAAACATGCTGGAAGGAGTACAAATTGCTAGGAATAGTAAATCCTTCTGGAGCTGCCTTTATTTTTAATTCCCTTCAGTGAACTTTGTCAGATCCTTGCATAGTTGAAGTAAACTAAAAATAGCATTGCATTTCCTCCATTTCAAGAGAGAGAGGGAACTAAACAAATGGAACTGTGCTGTTTTTGGAGCAGCTACGGTGATCCTGTAATAAGAGCACTTTGTCATCTCACAACACGTAATATTCTGTGGGGATTCTATTGCCACCAGTCAAACACAGTAACAGAGACCCTTATTTTCCAGCAGAAGGAAATTTCTGACTTCATTTCATGACATAGAATAGGCAACAGAAATGACTACTTTTTCAGCCGTCATTCACAGCGGTGGGACAATAAGTCCTTCTATGCACCAGTTCCTGTCAAAGGTAGCAGAAAACTATCCCCATTAACCACAATGGAGTTTAAACTAGACTTCAATAGAGCACAGCACGCTAAGGCTTCACATTCATTTTTCCAGGAAACTGTCCTCTATGCTAAAACCTACAAAAAGATTTTGAAACAAAGCAGATGATGGTGCTTTCATAGTTTAAGATTTGTGAAAATTCAGTGGTGTTGGTCTGATGAGATGTTTGACAAAGTACAAGAAAACATGCTGTCCTCTTTAATCCACTAAAGAATGGTAAATTTTCAAGCTGGAACATTAAAGGCAAGAATTCTGATGGGGTTATTTTAGCTATTAAATCATCAGCCACACAGAACTGTTAAAGAGAACATTAAATTGCCTGGAGTTCAGCAACAGATTCAGTACACTGAGTGTGAAACTTTATGACTGACTAATAGCAAACAAGTTGAACTAATAAGGCTTCAACTCTTGCTTTTAAGTTTCAATACAGGAGAAATACAATCCACAGAAAAGGGGAAATCTCATTAAATTTGCACTTAAAACAGAAACGCAGGCAAATTTTAAAGTATTTAAGTTTTTCTACTTGTCTTTTTTTAAAAGAAAGATGAGCTAGGTTAAAAAAAAGTTACATTTCTTATTTAAAGAATTTTGAGCACTCGTGGATGAGCGTTTTGAATTAATTAAATATTTTTGGTTTTGTAAGGCAGTAAAAGTAAGCGTGTTCTTCATTTGACAAACAGAAGCTTGGACTGTTTACATTCAGCCATCATCATGCAAGAATGGTGGAATCCATAAGGGCACAACATTCTTCTTTCAGCTAAGATTTCAAAACTGCAGCTGATTTGGCAAAAATGTCAGTAGGAAAAAAAAGAGATGTGAGACTCCCAGATGTTCACCCTAACTCTACTCATCACTACATTGAAGACTGTTTGTGTCAATTATAGGGAGACCAAAGCAAAAGAGCCTTCTATGTATATCTGATATACCATAAGCTCATGCAACTCTAATAGTATCACATGGAGGCTTCACAGAAGCCTGAGGAACAAAGACACATCACCCAAGAGTGTGCTGTATGAGGACTGCATTAATCCTTATGACCCAGCTGAGAGTATAAATGGTTGAAACAGACTTTGATAAGAGCAGGAGTTTTTCCTCTCAATTCTCTTCTGCTTTACATCAATCTCAGCTCCAACATAAACTCAGTTAGGTTTTGACAATTACTCACACCCTCAGAGCTGTAGTGTTAGCTTAGGTAATAGCTTCCATTTAAGCACTGTAGAATTGCCTTTTGTATCTTTAACCATGAAACAAGTGAAGTGACCTACAGAAATTCCTAATAGTGATTTCTGAACACAAAAGAACAAAGTATTACTTGTTGCAACCTCTCTGCTGGGAGCAAGTCCTTATGTATTAACATTGTTCGAGGATTTTTATTGGCAAATCCAGAAGATATCAGGAGATACTAACCACTGAAATGCTATCAAGGTTAATAAATAAACTTTCAAGGACACTGTGATTTTCTTCCATGAATTCTTAATTATTTGAAGTATCACACAAAAGAGAGAAAGTTTCTGAGACAAAGCACACTACTTCTCTGGTTAAATGCTGTCTTTGAAGTCATTTCCCCTTCTGTGTCTTTTATGCCTTAATGAATTCTCATGCCTCCTACATCCTGGGAAAGAAAGGGGAACAAGCAAAATGTTCTACCACAAACTAGACAGCTGACTGCAGGAAGGCATCATACAAGTCTCTCTGACATTCCTACAGCCTGGAAGAAGGACTTGGAGAATTTCATTGTCTGTGTCTCATCATAAACTGAAGCAAGTGTGGTTAGCTGTCCTGTGGGAAGAAGGGAAGAGATGCACGTGTACAGAACAAGCAGGCAGATGTTTTGAATGGTTTTGCAGAAGCTCTAAAGAAGAGGATCAACATGGTATTGGTATGTCAAACAGATGGCCCAGAAATAAAAGGTGGAAGCTGAAAGAGGAACTAAAGCTATACTTTTAGGAGACAGAAGCACAGATGAAGCAGTATGGCAGAAAATAATTTTGCTGTCATTGGGAACCAAAAAAATCAGTTATTCAGCTAGCTAACATTGTTGCAGGAAAGACAACATGGCAATGCAAGATATTTAGTAAGTACATCAGTAAGGGGTTATTCTTTTAGTTACAATGGTGGAATCTCAGTCGGCAAGACAACATTCAGTTTGAAATGTGTTCTTAAAGAAAAGACAAATAGAAACTCTAGGAGAATGATCAGAATGATGAGAGGTTTACAAGGCAAGATGACGGTTTATTTTCTTTTGGAAAAATAATGGAAAAGAGTCTTGGAAAGGAATTATTTAGATTACAGAAGTATTTGTTGTTGGCTCTTCAGAAATGAGCTTTCTCCTCAGGAAAAAAAAAGGTCAAAATGTTGGAGAGCTGTTAGTGCTCTCAGAACACAAACTACAGCGTGGATAGGGAGCATCAAGCAGAAAAAAAGAACAGGCGACACTATGTGAAGAGGCAACCATCAGAAGACATGCCTGGTGCCACCTCCTTGTCCACAGAGACGTTCAGCTGGAACAGGATCCACTCACAGGTATATATATACACACATATACACACACATTTTTTTTTCCTTATTGTTGCAGCAATCTAGAGACCTGCTAGTGAGGTGTGGGAGTGCGTGGAAGGATTAGCTGCTGATTAGCCTATCTCCTGCTACTTGCCCTGTCTGTATATTACCTCTTATTATCTCTAAGAATTTGTCAGTCCTCTTCTGATTCACAGAGCAAAATTCCCTTAGAGCAACTTAAATGAACTAAGTCAAGCTGAGAGCCCAGCTGTGACAGTTTCCTTACAAGAGAACAAGAAAAACTTAACCATTTTCATAAGCGAAGCATCAATAATCACATTATTTCTTCAGCATGAGCCGACATTTTACACCCAGTTTTTGTCATTGATATGGTGCTTTTTACTTGAATGTTGCCTCCTACCAAGGCTATCCTGAATGTTGAGAATAAGCAGGTACACAGACTGGGGTTTTTTGGGCTTTTCTTTTTTTGGTGGAATTGTAGATTTTACTTAAAGTAATGAAACGCTTTACTTAAAGTAATCAAAACAGCACAGCTGTGGCACTGAAAAGAACTAGGCACTGAAAAGAACTAGGCACTTCTACTACCAAATCTGTGACATTTTCTTAACAGAAATATAAACAAAAGAGATGACAGAAATACAAACGGCCACTGAGCTTTCAGCTTCAATCTAGAGCATGATCCAATGTACCACGTGCTAATGACTTTGGGATAAATTTCTCTATGGAAATAATACAAATGCTGCATAAAGATTTTTTTGTTTACTCCAAGAACAAGTAAATACCATTTTACATTCTATGCAATGCCTCCCAAAGAGCTTGTCCCCTATCAGAAGGCAGCATGCAATAGCTACGTCAACCATTCATCAGAGGTGCCTCTTTGGCACGTTACATAGCAGATTTTAGCAGGACCCACAAGGTCTTTAAGACAAATTAAGAAGTTTGTCGCTTCCACTGCAAGATACAGGGAAAGTGTCAGTGCTAACAGTGTGAGTTAGATTTTGGCTGGGACACTGTGGTCTGAGACTAAGATCATTCAGTCATGTTGTGCTTATTTAAGAAATTATTCTTAAGGAAAAATATTTATGGCACGGTGACTTATTCATAGAAGAGACTAAACACGTTCATGTTCAGTTTCAATTTCAACTCTCTCACAAGGGATCCCCTGTGATACGCTAGTTTAATTGTACTTAAAGGATATTAAACATCAAAAATCACACTATCCTCTTATATGTATTTTCTGCATATTTATCATCCTTTCTGAGTTGCTCTTTCACTTCAGACACTAAGAGCTTCACCCTCTTCGGGGCCACAGCTCAGCTCCAGAACATCCTCAAACCCTGAAGATGCTTTGGTTCAGCTTTCAGACTTTGCTACATATTACTCAGTTTACTCCTTCTCAAATTGACCCTAGCTAGGGCAGCATATTTCAGTGGTCATATTTTAGCAGAAGATCCCCTGCTCCTGCATGGTTATGGTCTTAGAAGGGTGAAGCATCTGAAGTATTGCAAGGCAGTTTTTTTTTCCCCAGCTCAGCTTCTAAAAAGCTGCTATGTCCCCTCCTTAACTTCTTTCAGCTCTGTTAAGATTAATGAGTCCAGTTTAGGACATGAAGTGGTCTGTTAATCCTTAGCTGTCCACTTCTCTGTTCACAGACCCCATGAAGAGAGAGATCTCTTCTGCTGTAAAAATAACACTAAAAATGTTAACCTGAAACCCCATATGTCTTCCTGGGCAATAATTTAAAAACTTCAATGTAAGTAAGGAAGCACTAAAAGGACAATTAGCAGAAGGTATACAAAGTCTGTTCATATAACTAGACAAAAAAAAATCCAGATAATTTTGCACAGGAAAAAAAATGGATTCTAAATGAGTATAAATTTAATCCCTGTAGATATGTCCTCTGGGTTAAAAAATGAAGAAAGAAAAGTACTGGGATGAGAACAAATGAGCTAATGGTGGTCATATGCACTTTTGGAACAGATAAGAGGAGAAAGTTTCTACTTTCTTCTTTTTTTTTTTTCCACAAAAAAGTTGTGGATCATTATCTGTTAGAAACAGCAAGAAACTTAATTATAGTCCAGATGTACTTGTTACATCTTTGGAAATGACAGTATAACATTATTGCATGTGATAATATAACAGTGAAAAATGTTAGTCCAAAGAAAATGCATTACTACTAACAGTGCTTGCAAGAGAAATTAAGAAGTCTGTTATGAAGTCTATCCCACATGCCAACATTCAAGTGTTAAAAAATTTTCATAGAATCATCATAGAATGCCTGGGTTGAAAAGGAGCACAGTGCTCATCCAGTTCCAACCCCTGCTGTGTGCAGGTCACCAACCAGCAGCCCAGGCTGCCCAGAGCCACATCCAGCCTGGCCTTGAATGCCTGCAGGGATGGGGCATCCACAGCCTCCTTGGGCAATCTGTGCCATTGCCTCACCACCCAACTGGGTGAAAAACTTCCTCCTAACATCCAACCTAAACCTCCTGTCTCAGTTTAAAACCATTCCCCTTTGTTCTATCACAATTTTCCCTTGTATATAGCCATTCATCCTCCTGTTTATACGCTCCCTTCAAGCACTGGAAGGCCACCATGAGGTCTCCCCGCAGCCTTGTCTCCTCCAAGCTCAACAAGCCCAGTTCCCCCAGCCTTTCCTCACAGCAGAGCTGCTCCAGCCCTCTGCTCATCTCAGTGCCTCCTCTGGCCCCGCTCCCAGAGCTCCACGTCCTTCCTGTGCTGGGGGCCCCAGGCCTGGACGCAGCGCTGCAGATGGGGCCTCACAAGAGCCGAGCAGAGGGGGACGATCACCTCCCTCTCCTGCTGGCCGCCCCTTTTTCATGCAGCCCACAACACAGCTGGCCTTCCGGGCTGCAGGCGCACACTGCTGCCTCATGGCCAGCTTCTCGTCCACCACGACCCCAAGTTCTTCTGCGCAGGGCTGCTCTCAAGGAGATCTTCCCCCAGTCTGTATCAATACCTGGGATTACCCCGACCCAATGCAGCACCCTGCACTTGGCCTCGTTGAACCTCATTAGGTTCACATGGCCACTTCTCCATCCTGCCCAGGTCCCTCTGGATGGTTCCCTTCCCTGCAATGCATCGACTGCACCGCTCAGCTTGGTGCCATCTGCAAACTTGCTGAGGCTGCACTCGATGCCATCATCTGTCACTGATGAAGATGCTGAAGAGCTCTGACCCCTGAAGGACACCTCCACCCTGACACAGAACCATTGATCACAGCCCTGTGGCTGCATCCAGCCAACCAATTCCTAATCCATCCAACAGTCCATGCTTCAAATCTCCTTACCTCTCCAATTTAGAGTAAAGGACATGGTGAGGGAACTACATCAAATTTCTTTACCAAGTCTTTTTGAAACCAATTCCCTACCACCACCATCCTAATTGGGAGAAAGAAAAGAATCATCCTCCGAGATTAGATTTTTACCCAAACTAAACTCAAGATAAACTTCCACGGCCATAATAGATATAAGGACATTCAAAGTGACATATCATTAAAACTATTGGAAACCAAAGAGGACACGGGTCAAGATTCTGGATGAAGAGGTTGCAGGAAGAACTTCTGGGGTGTAACAAATGGGCCACCATCTCACTTAATAAGTGCAGGCTCAGGGTGAGAAAAAGGAGCTGCGCCATCTATTGCTTGTGCAAATTTTGTTCTGTGGATGAAGCTCACAGGAGAGTTTCATTTCCTGGTTTGTCCATTTAACACATTTTAAATGCACTTAGTTTAAAACTGGAATAAATTATTTAGCAGTGCCAGTAACTTGCCCTGAAACAGAAACATATTTCTTACTTGGATGAATAACATCTAACGAAATATCAGCCAACGAGCTGCAGAACATCAAAGGTGAAAATGGTTGTAATAAGTTTAATAAAAGAAATAGTTGCACAGTGTGGAGGGAAAATGACTTTTGGTTAGCACAGATAATTTCCTTGGGATCCAGGATTGGCCTCATTTCTGTTGTTCCCTTACACAGAATATACATGCATTTTAATTAAATGCTGTTCTGATATATACCTTAAAAATAGGGCAGATAAATAGGGCAGATCATTTACTATATCACAGGACATGCTGCCCTAGGATGTACAATACTTGAAAAAATTAACCAAATTGGGCTCAACTGTGAGGGTCAGGTCATACAAGCAATAAATCTGGTTTCCATCATGAAATGAACTGCGTGGAAAACACTTTCTGTTTAAATGGTTTCATTGTCAGCCATGCAAAGGCCAACAGCCAAAAAAAAAAATAAAATAAATCTCAGTCTGATTATCTGGGGATTGGCTTGGATTCCAGGAACACTAACTGGTCTGAAGGAACCAAGTGAATGGAAAGCAGAGTACAGTGTGTAACAGAAACCTGGCTTACTAAGCAGATCAAAGTCTGTAATCAGAACATGATTTAGAAGGCCTTTCACTAAATTCGTATTTGCAAGTAAAGCAGTCCGTTCCAATCATTTAATTGTAGATTAAAAAGTGATCAAAAATATTTGAAAAAAATAACAGGAGAACGTAAGACGTCAAACTTATGCTTTTGCAAGCCAGCTTCTCCAAGTTGTTACATTTTTTGGAACTATGAGACCAGAAGGAGCTAAAAAGAGAATAGCAGAAACAAATTAAATCAAAAGCAAATAGAAATTTTTACAAAAATAAAATAAAAAATAATTAAAAATAAATCAAGGTATCCCCAGACTTATTACCAATAGCAAGAGCATGCTGGAAATCAGAAGGTTCCAAAACTAAGCATCTTGATACAGAAACATGATAGTCAGTTTTCTGGAATGATCATCCAGATTTTTAATATACTATTTTCTTCTTGGGACTGTATCAACAATGTGTGAAATGCACCCTGATTTTTCTGTGTCAAGCATCATGAGAAGCCTAAGCAACTCATTAATCCATCGAAAAGAAAAATATGAGAGTCAGGAACTTGAACCTAAACCTTGAAAACTCCTCTGGTCCCACATGATATGAGAAAAATTACATCTTAAATGTTTCCAGTTGTTATCATAGAAAGGCTTGGGTTGGAAAGGACCTTAAGGACCACCTAGTTCCAAATCCCCTTACATGAGGTTGTACACAGCCCTATCTTACCAGGTCCTGAAATGTTGAGTTGCAAATCTGCCCTAAGGATTTCCCAGCAAGTTTTGGAAGTCCCTCTTTTTAATGCCTCAGGAAAGTCCTAGAAAAAGCTACTTGAGGAAATAAAGGGTAGTTTGAAATATGAATTTTGACCTGTAACGACTTAGATATTGCTCCTAGTCCTGTGAGCTGACAAGGAGTTATATAACCACTGCTAAATACACTCTACCATTAATCTGCTGAGTGTCCTCTTAAGCAGAAATTACTCTCATGGCTTGTCAACTCTGAAAATAATTTGCCTGTCTCTGTGCATGGACAGGAGCACACTTTCAACAAGAAAGGACATTGCTGCCTGTTGTACTACAGTGGCTCACTAAAAACCTGGCTGCTGATCATATCATATTCTTTTAGTACTTCAGAGATAATTATTTCCTTTGCATCTAGTGACAATTCCCTTTGTGCAAAAGGTGATGCATTGTTTAAACTAAAACAGTTACTTCTGTGTACAAAGACACAGTATCCAGTAATTTGGAAAACAGAGTCATATGCTTTGGTACTTTGCTGCATCCCCAGGCACTTGTCATTTTTAGCTTTTTTTACTTAGCTGTTCTTCACGTCTTGATTTTCTTGCCAATGATTAACCTTTCAGACCTCTGGAAAACAAACTGCTAGCTTCTGCTTCGAAAGGAGGGAATAAACAAAAAATAATCTAAAGAAAAATATATTGCTTATTGCAATATTATAATATATATTATAATATATATATTTATAATATATATATATATTATAAACTGCTGTACTTCAAAACAGTCCTCCTATTCACGTATCTACTACCCCAGTTGCATGCCAGCAACAGGAATGAACTGCAGAGTGATCTCTCTTCTGATCTAGCACCAAGGTATTTCCTACACATTGACCCTTCCCTGCATCGCAAAATCACTTCAGGAAGCATTCAACAGTTTTGCCTCATGGAGTTCCTCAGATATACATAACTTACAGCAAATTGAAGTTTACTATCCAGTGATTATCTTCCACTCTGAAATGTGGAAATGCCTCTGAAATGGGCCGGATTCTGAAAAGCATTTCTCCACGGCAAGTACTTCAGAGCACAAACTAATGTTTTCCCTCCAACAATTGATTATTAATCGACGTACTGGCAGATGGAAAACAGAAGATTGTTTATTCTGTTTTTGGAGTTCTCTCCTAGTTAAGAAGCCTCCCAGGGAAGCAGGCAGCCAGCACAGTCAGCATTATGCTGTGGCCTCCCATCTCTGGCTTGTGGAGGAGATGCGACAGTGTCACTGAGCTACATCTGCCCTGGAACAAGCCTGCTGAAGCCAGCTGTCAAATGAAATGAACAGGGCTGGGATCAAGACAGCTTGGAGACAGCCCACAGATCAAAGGAAGGAAAATTAAGCTGATAATTTTTCTCCTGTGTGAATCTGACGGGTAGTCAGTTATTTATCTACCAGAAAAGACAATTCACTTGTAAATAATAATGTTATATAGCTCCAGAGGGGAAAAACAAATTAAAAAATAGTCAAGCAAGCTTCTAGGTACTGCAAGGCCTCCTTTAGAAAAATAGTATTTTACTCTTGCTGTTTATGCAAAAAATAATTTATCCTCTGAAGCCAAACCCTTGAGATCAATGATGCTGCTTTTTGTTGCTGTTGTTAACATTCACAATACTGAAGAATCAAGATCTAGTACATGTATTTTACCTTTCTCATCAGATTAACATGCAGTAATAAAGCAGAAGACAATCTTCCCAATATTTTGGGTGCCTTCCCCTCTCACTGAGTTTTTTTTAAAAGTGCAATAATTCCTAGAAATCTCAGTCTAAGATAATTTCGTGTTTCCTTTTCACTCAAGTGTACATATCAACATCTGTTTAAAGCAGTCTTTACTCTCTTCTCATATTAGAATACATATTCTGGAAAACCTTGACCCTGTATGTGCCAAAGTTTACTCTCATCTTAGATCTCACACTATGAATTGAGCTGGATTGATGCATCACTAGTACAAATAATGAATTATGCTGATATATGTATTGGGAATCTGATGATACATACTTTATTGCTTTTATCGGTGCATCTTATGATGTACATATGTTCTTGAGCAATTCCTCTTCTATCTTACATTCACAGCTAAAATTGTCTAGTTACTGCTGACACATGGTTGAGACTACAGTTAACAAGTAGCAAAATCTTTTGCTACTTAAATGAAAATATATGGAAATCAAACGTGCTTCTCCATTGCCAAGAGTAGGCAAAAAGTAGTATACTTTACTCCCCGCATTCACATCTTTCTGAAGAAAAGGTTTTAGCACAAATAGTGCCAAGCACTGGAGTTGTTATCCTGACAGAGTATCCTTGAAGTGAAAAGCAAACATCCAAACCAACCAGAGCTCAGGTTCTCACAAAATTAAGACCAGATCTGCATTAAAAAACACCATAGCCATGGACAAACATGGACATGTGAGCAGAACAAGTTGTGCAATAGAACCAAAATACATTCTGTGTGCTTCAGAGATGAAGTTTTCTTCAGATCAGCTCAAGTCTGGTCCTACAGACTGACATGCATTAAGTGTACTGCAAAAGGAATCCAGTGTGTACATTTCAAGACTAACTTGTTTTGTCAACAGGAACAACAGGGAGATTTACTTTACTCCTGACTAGAACTAAAATCTTACTGTTGACACGTCCCAAAAGAAATGTACAGAAAAATAAGAGATTATTTTAGCAAATTAAAACAAAAGAAGTTGGGGATTCAAGGCCTACTCGCTTCAGTGAGATTTTGGAGCAAAAGTCTTCAGCTTTATTCCATGCTTATTTTACACTGTGTCACACAGAGAATAGCACAAGCAAGGTCTAGCTGCTGACCCAATTATTCTCTGGCCAAGTTGCAAGTAAGTTCCACTTGCTACTGTAATTCTTGGCTTATCTTGATGTTTGACATCAAAGTAAAACATTATGACGTACTTCTGCACTTGGAGATCAAAGCGCCTTGACCAGCAATTCCTCACTCTTCCTTTGAAGTCCTTCTGGACTATCCCTTAAAAGACTTCCTTCCAGAGAGGCCTCTTGGACAAAAGAACTTGAAATACTTGTTTATGTTTCAAGTGGAGCTCTGGACAGATACAGATCTGTTACTTTCTCATAGCAGCACCAAGAAATCATCACCCAGATTCTTCTAGCAAACACAACAGTAGAGCAGGGTTAACCAAACCTTGGATCCTGCTTTTCTACAGCCTTGCCCAATCACCTGTGGGCTATGCGTTCTTGACTTCACTCAAAAGAATGAAAGACGAGTTTCCAACCTTTGCTAGAGTAAGTGCAGGATGTCACAAAAAATAAAATAAGGGGGAGGCCAGAGAAAGATAGGGGAGAAAAGTCTCTTTCTCCTAAAAAAACAAAGCTATTACTAAGGTTTGCCCAGGTTACTCTATTCACCAATACTTCAAACCTTACAGATTGTACATGAAATAGACTGATGAACCCTCACAACACCTAACACTCTGAAATCAACATCTCCGAAGTAAGAAGCTGTTTTATCTTAGCTGAACTTTTCTTGCTTTGATGGGTCTTACAGCTGAGCCCTAACATTGCCAATATTCTCTTCTCTGTGATAACAAACAGCGGTATTTATATTTTTTTAAGCAGAAGGGACTGATTAAAATGTGACAGAAGAAAGATTTAAACTAAAATATTTGCTAGCTAAATCACCCTCGACATGCTTTTGCTAGATAAAGATTTCATTTTTTACTTTGTTGTTTTCACATCCTTGGTATTTCCTCAGACAAATTTTTCTAGCTCGGAAAAAAAGGAAATAAATCAATAATCTAACTGCAGCAAAACCAAGACCTGTGTTGAGTACATCTTGAAACAAATGACTTTGTTGGTGTCACGCAAAGGAATAACAGAAGATGGAATCATAGTACTTTTCCAGAATGCGAGTAAAGCTTCTTTAGGCAACATTACTGATGATATCTTTTAGCAACAAGGAAGATATATTTTCCCTGGAAAATATTTTATAAAACACCTATTCCCTTATAGAGTTAATATATTTCTAATTCAACAGCAGTGTAAAAAGCAGGGGGTCAGTTCCAGCGTTAGATAACACACAGGGCCCAGCAACTTAACTCAGAAGCAAATAATATTTTTCTGGCAAGTACACTTAGGCTTCTCGAACCAAGAAATTCTTCTGATGTCTTAAATTAATATTTATGCATCAATTAATGCTTACATTCCTGAATAATGCTTTCATTTTGTACCTGTGAGGGTTGCTTTGAAAGTAATACCTCCTATTTTATTACACTGGCCCATGACATCAGAGGCAGATAGTGTGGTAGAGCAGTAGAGGTTGAACCTCCCCACCAGGATTCCATTACATGTTGTTTTTTGTGTGACAGATGGCTGCAAAGGGGAAGCCAGACAAATGATGTCTGACATGGAAACGTATCTAGAGCAAAGGTGCGTTACTGAATTCCTCCATGTGGAAACAAATGGCACCCACTGACAGCCATCCATGCTTGCTGAATGTTTATGGAATCAGGCAGTGGATGTGAGCACAGTGAGGTCTAACCCATGTCGTTATGTGAAGGCATGAACTGATGCTTTGGCTTCATACCTAACTCACAACCTAACATAGTTTGTGTTGTCTTCAGCATAGCAAACATTTCTTTGATGTACTAAACCGCTGATTAACACTATGTTTCTCATTTGCATCTTTCTAATATTCTTTATGGAAGGTCAGAACTTGACAGGACACACGACGGAACAACAAAGTGCTTCTCAAATGTTTTCTGTAGTGCAATGGAAAGCTTACAGGTAAAAGTAAACAAAAGCAAATATGGAAAACAATGGACAAAACTCACTAAGTTACCTGCTGCAGTACTTGTAACAACATAAGCGAATACAAAGTAGGACTGTAATAGTCTGATGCATGAAACACTGAACAGAAATTTAACTGGAGTTTCAGTACTCTCAGGTGTTTTTTCTTTTTTGTAGTCACTGTTTATGGTTTTTTTTTCGGCTATCTGGATTTTTCCTATTTTTTCAATGGTGAATGAGAACCTGGAAACCTGGATTCAACTTCAAAAAACTTGTGCTAATTTTACCTGTGAGAGTTGAAGAATAATCTTGCACAGTAAAACTAGAATAAATTAAAATCGGGGTCAAGAAGAGCACTGAACAGTCTGACTTTGGTTTTCACATACAAAGTTAGTTATGCACCCTTATCAGCCACTGAAATACAGAGTTCAAGGTGTATGGTCACCTTAAGTTAAAACAACTCTGTTCTCAGATTGTTGAGAGCACTGCAATTTCTCTATTGGCTACAGCAAAGCAGAGATGTATCACAAAGAACTCCAAGCTTCCATAAGTGCCATAGAATATCCAACAGACTGCACAGCCCTGATTTACTTGTGTCAAAGCCAAGCACAAAAATGTGGGAGCAAAGATCTCAGTGAGTTTTCTTTCTCTCCTTGTTCTGCTGAGACCCTTTTGCTGACTACAGTAAGAGGAGAGGAAGAGGGGGGCAATGACCAGGGTAACACATCCTTTAACTAGAGGCAACCTAGATGTAAGGAAGAGTATGTGCCAAGTAATACTTTGTTAGCAATTGGCCATTTTATTACACTTTCCTCGAGAAAGGGAAATATAGCCTTGCAAGAAACGCTTGTACAAAACCTACAGCCTGGACTACACCCTTGGTGTAGTCTCTTGAGTTCACTCTAAAAAGAAGCAATCTGAATCTCTTCAGACTGAATAGAAAGGCTGAGATTAGAGCTTAAAAAATAAAAATGCTGCCTTATTTAATATGACCTGAGTATTTAATATGCCCTTAAATGCAGAGCACTTAAATAACGATAGATTCACAGAATCACCAAGGTTGGAAAAGACCTCTAAAATCATCCAGTCAATCATCTACCTATCACTAATATTTCCCACTTAACCAAGTCCCTCAGTACAATGCCTAAATATTGGTTGAACACCTCCAGGGACTGTGATACCTTTATGTCTCCTTATGTATTCCAGTCAGTATGCAGGGATGGAAGCATTGATGTTTTTTCCCTTAGCCATTCAGTCATTCTTAGTCTTTGGATGATATCTGTTGGTGGGAATTATGACTTAGCTTTTAAGTACCATAGAGTCCAAAGTCTGATAGTGCTTTTGAAGATGAGTTCTTGTGTTCCCGGGCTTTCATCCAAACAGGGGACTCTTTGAGGGATTCTTCTGTCCTGTGTTTGTCTTGGTAACCAACAGAACAGAATGCACCCTTATTCTATACAAACATGATACATTTGTTTACTCAGTTGACAACAAATGAAAAAGCATTTGTAGAGAAAAAGAGTTGTCTGCCTGGGTAACACAACCTTGCTGAAAATGTGAGCTTTGTGCTAGAAACTAAGCAATAGGAGAGGAAGTCTGTGGTTACCTTTACTGTCAGTGTTTAGATGGCTGTGTTGGCACCAGTATTTCAGTTACAACTGTTTAAAAATCTTGAGAAATGTTCCACTACAACTGCTAAGACAAGGTTGTTTTAGCTGATTTAACAGCCATAAATCCAATGCATTGGTGAGAACAAATGTTTTTATAAATATGCAAATACAATTTCCAGTTTTTCGTATTTGCTCTTTATTTATTTCCTAAAATTCCCTATCAATTTTATACAGACTGTGCCAGCTTCCACTTTGGCAGGATTGTGTAGATGAAACTAGGTGGTCTCTCAGTTTAAACACAGCAATTCACTGTTAGAGAAGTTATTCTGCATCGTACAACAAAAACCACAGTAATAAATGAAAACTGTCTAAAGAAACTCCCACGACAGTCTCTTCTAGGCTAAAGTCATTTCTTTATCCTAAACCAAAACTTTGCTGTCTTCTTCACTGTGATCAGTCATTTCCCCAAAACTAAGGGCAAACAACAGCTAGAACACCTTCCAGTCAAGGGCTGTGGGATGGCACTGTAAGGTTAATAGAAGGAGAACTCAAATGCAGAACAAACATTTTCTTGCACTTTGATTCCTAGAAAAGCTCATGTGTACATCCTCCGAGTTGCCAAACTGGATTGATCACATTGGCTTTTGAAGTCAAATCCAACAGTTTCAGAAGCATTCAGTTTTTGATTTTTAAATAAATACCCAAACTACCATCAACAAAAAATAAAAATAAAATAAAAATAATCATAAACTAAGGTGCAATTCTGCCGGACGTGGAGAATCTCTGTGCTATGCATTCTTAATGGATCCCTAACAGAGAGCTTCGCTTCTTTACTGTTGCCGCAGTGAAAATCCCTTTGTAAATTTGGAGGTCACCTTCAAACAGTTCCCCACACACCGTTCCAACCCGAGTTCCTTCTGCATCTCAGAGATTTGATTCTTGTGCCATGAAAGGATCCACATGGAAGGAATTCAACTACACCTGATGCAAAGCAGACTGAGAAAGATGCAAAGGTTTGGGTGTTTTGTGACTTATCCTCAGCTCAATTTTCAAGGCTGAACACGTGCACAAGAAGAGATTTCGAGCAGTTGGAGAACAACATTTACCAAGTGGGATAAGTTCCGTTGAAGAAGAAACTGTGACCATACTATACAATCATAAAAATTGATATAAACCTATGTTACAAGTTCTTACTTGCTCCTCTGGAGACAGCACCAGGTATTTCAGAAAGGAAGGGAAGAAATCTATCTACAATCTTTACATAACCTGATTCCTAAAGTGTTTTCAAGTCACATCCAGGATTTTTTTTTTACATTTCTTGTTCATCTGCTGAAATCACACAGTAATTTTAATCTTACTACTCACAAAAGCTGCTGGATTTTAAAATCCAGGTTTTCTACTGCTTATGTTTGAAAATACCTGATTAGACAGAAGGCAAAGAAAAGAAAGCTCTATATTCAAAAGAATTGCAACAACTCATAGTGATGAAGCCTATTAGCTGCCTTCCCTAGATCTTCAGAACAGTCTAGATGTGAAAGAACATTCTGCAGAAATTACACAACAAATTGCACAACAAATATATCCCATTACATAAGTGGCACAAATTGACACTGAAAACTTATTGCTGACTCTTGTTTAACTCGCCCTTCCCGAAGGCTGTGCTCTTAGAGTCACTTTTTTCTTCCACTGCATCCTTCCAACCAAAGGTGCTTTAAAACCGTGTTCTGCAACGACTGATTTTCAACCGAGTTCTATTCTGCAAAGAGATACGTATTTGCTGCATTTTATTCCCACGTTTCTCTTTATTTCTAATGAAACATAATAACTATGTAGTAATGACTCCTTTCAGACTTGAAAATACTTTCAGTATTAATGCAATCTCAATTCGTATGCTGATAGACCTGATTTCTCTTTATGATACTCATGAGATTCTAGACTTTAAAAACTTTTTTCAGCCTGTTTGTAATACAGAAACAAAACATAGAAAGTTCCTAATAACTTTAAAAGGGATACCATGGCTGAAATAACTCAGTCTTACAATTCAGCCAAAGAAATAGCACCATATAACTTAAGATCATTAAAAATACCTTTGAAACAACACCTACCAATCATCAGAAGACATGTAAAACATCCAGGAGATGAGGCCATGCAACTTGTTTCACTAGGCATCAGCAAATAAGAACAACCTTTTAACTGCAGCAGTGCTTTATAAAGGCTTGAGAAGCAGCAGGTCTTTTGTCAGGTGCAACAACTAAGGGCTTTATTAGCTCTACAGGTGGATTAGAATCTAATTAACTCTTTTCTAGTTGCTGATGGAGACAGCTGATTTCATGTATTAAAGGAACGGCTGCATTAACAGTCAATTCACATAACTTCATGGCTCTCAGAACGCGCACATCTTCCACCAACGCCAAACATTTGCAGCAGAATGTTTGCTATAGAAAGAGCTGCACATAGGAAAAAATAAACTACGAAACAGAGTACGTTTGTGAAAAAACCAATCTACTCAGTGTTGTTTCGTTTTGTCTGTGAGGCAGTGATCATAATTCCACAGCAGCAACGTCATGGCATGTTGCTATGGAAAATTCTATGACGCAGTTTCGCTAAAATATGTCCTAGTTGCAATCTGCCTTCCTAGAAAGGAGTCCATCAAAGCTGAGAGTGAACAATTCCTGTTAGCTAGTTAAAGCCATCACAAAAAACTGCTACATGTTTAAAGAAAGATGCTAGGGAAGAAAAAAAATTTTGCAATCAGCTTCTTAACACAGATGCTTTCTTTTTAAGGGATGGTTTACTCAAATGCAGAGCTAATAAAATTGTGTGTGTTTGTTTTTTTTTAATAGTGAATGGATGGTATCTCTTTAAAACAGTAAAAAGATTCTAAGACGAAACAAAAGAGCAAGCATTGGTAGAAATGCCCCTGTTTAGGGCAAATGGATATTTATGTAATGGACATTGAACTTAATATACTCAGCTAAAGGGGAAGGAAGAGAGATATCTATCTCAGAGTTCCCTGGCAAATTTTTGTGTGTTTTTAAGCTCCAAAAAAAGAAAATAAAAGCATCATAGGGAAGGCAGCACACATTGTCCTGCCGATGCTCTCACCCCACTGCTTTTAGATTGATCTCTGGCCTGCAGACTGAATTACCCAAGTAAAGTACAGCTGTGTGCCACGGGGTGGGAATTACTGCACAGAAACCTGCCAGCTGGGTTTGGACTGTGCCCACTCATATCAGCCACAGAGCAGCTGTCAGCTGCAGCCACGTTACACTGCTGTGAAGTTGGTCATCTGGAGGCTCAACCTTTCCGATCCCACAAATGATGCACTTTCAAAGCACTTTTCGTACTGCTCAAATCTTCATGCTGTTCATTCTGCCTTTTACTGAACGGCAATGACTAATGCTTGAATTGTGCTGAGATTCACAGGATGTGAGAATATGCATTTGAAGATTAATTAAGTTGCTTTGACTAATCAGACTGTGACTTAGTCTGCACCATTATCTTTAGTATAACGATAAGACTATTTCAAAGCCAAAATCATTTCAAAGCGTGAAGGAAAATAATCCTTCAGTTGATACAATCTCTTTGACAGAAGTCCCCTTTAGACTAATTTTCCTTCAAAGTATGAGCATGCACATAAATAGTTGTAACAGCAACAACAGTGTTATTAGGGAACTACCAGAAATAAAAATTCTGTAAGCTAAGCAAAGGATAACAGAAGTAGAAGAAATGGGGAAACATCTCTTGCTTGACTTGCCTGTGATTGAGCCCATCGTTCTGCCCCACACAGATAGTTTTAAGGTTGTAAAATAGTACTTGCTTGCATGCTTAGTGTATTGAGTTTTAATAACGCTTTATGACAGCTCTCAGCTATAGAGGTTAAAAATTAAAAAGGATACTGTAGAAAACAAAGGCCTGGAAAAAAAAAGGATTAAAAAAGAAAGGAGGGAAAGATGCAGTGGGATAAGAGAATAAAAGTCTTGTTCATCCTTGAGATGCCTCACTAACGTTAACAGCACAAGCCTCTACTTTGTATAATACAAGTCTGAAAACTAACTGCTGTGAAGGAAGCCATTAGAATTCTCAATACTGAATCTGCCTCATGTTCTTCAAATCTAACCTGAAGATGTAACCTGAGATGCATTTGGGGGGTTCTTGCTTTACGTACTCCTCTGCGAGATTGAATTAAAATATTCATGAAATATTTATTTCTTCAATTTAATTCAAAACAACTTTCAAATCATGAAAGGAAAGAGGAGATGTTGACACAGAAAAGAATAGAAGGTGGATGACTGGGATTTGCTGAGAGCAAATCGTTTATTTCCCTGGTGAAGCACAACAAAACAGTTATGTCACTGTGGTAACCACCAGCCTGGAGAAACACTGAAACCACTGGGAGACGTGGGGCCCTCTGAAGCTTGACCTCCTCTAAATGGATGCTCTGAGAAATGCTTACATCTGCCCATTCCCAGTGCAGTGTCCATTTCTGTCTCCATCTACGGAAATACTGCTGTTCTAATTAAATAATATAAAAACTGCTAAGACTGCAAAGATGATTCTTTTTCACATCATTTCTAAGTAGTTTTTTTTCTTTCTTTTTCCTTGTTCTGCTTTTCCCCTCTTTATTTTTTTCCCCCCTTTCTTCTTTGCTGGATTACTTCGGAGAATGAACATAAGCTGACTGGGAGGTGTCCTGTCTCAGATACTGACATCCCTGGCAGCCCAAGGTGGTACGAGGGTGGCAAGCACAAAGCTGTGTCTTTTGGCAGTTGCACCTGCAACTCTGAATGTGATTTCCCATCTAGATGGGCCTTTTTCTCTGATTCTAACAGCAGGTAGAGAACTTAAGCAGACTTACAGAGCAAGCAGGTTTATGCTGATTGTTTCACCCATGCTGTTGAACACTCATGCACACGTGCACCACTTTACAGCATTAAGCCCAAAGAAGCATCCCACCAGTGCTTCTAAACGCTCCTGCACAGTTCCCTCATCCCTTCTGCTCATCATCTTCTCCTTTCTCATCTTCTCCCTCTTCTTTCTCTTTATAAGGCTCTTTCCCCCTATAGCCTGACACCTTTTTCTTACTTTCCATTCCTAATTTTCTACTTTGTACTCTAATTACTGTCCTTTCATCTCTTTGTTGGCTCCAGTTATTCTCGCCCTCCTCTGACTTCCTCACCCAATCTCACATCTCTTCTTTCCTGTTGCACAGCTACTGTTCCTTCCTCTCTTCGGCTCTCTTGCTTTCCCCTCTTTTGTTTGGTGTCCTCCTTTCTCTTGCTTCTCACAAACTGCTCCATCTGCCTCTTCATAAGCTTTCTGGACTCTCCGACAAAAAATCTTCAAATTAGCTCGTGAAATTACACTGAACTCCACTTTGCTGTCAGCATTATATTGCTTCCTGAATTTTGCCTTTTTTGACCCACGTGCACCGCTCTTCAGTAAAGAAAAGGTAAAAGGTGCTGATTGCAGACACTCATGAGCTCATAACATCAGTAAAGAAGCCCTCATATTTCTCACTTCCCTTTAGCTGCCCAGCTCAGTGTGGATCTCTAATATTTGCCAGCGCTTTAATTTGGCTTTGGAGGAGAAAATATGTCTTCCAACAACTCTAACAATACTAATCTTTAATTAACTGATTTGCTATTGGTCAATTGAGGTCAACAATTGCAGAAGTTGATACGAGCGGCGAAAAAGAAAAAACAACCTACAAAACTGTTGATGGTTTTGTCAACTTCTGTCAAGAAACAAAACACACAGAGTCCCCATTTCCAGTTCTAAGTAGTGTGCACTTTTGAAAGTCCATAGAAGTGGTCTATATGGAAAAAAGTACCATAGAGGTTTTTGCGATTGTAGAAGTGTTTTGGGAAAGCCTCACCTCTGGACTATTTATGCTCACAGTTTTCTATAGAACAAATGTACTTACGCCTCTCAGTTTTGTTTTGTTCTAGCTGAATTATGCTGTTGAAGCTGGTTGAGACTTCAGCATAGCCTAACTCCAGATTACACTCCTAAAATTAAGACATAAAACATAGGCTGAGTACATTCATAATTTGAACATGAAGTTGGATTGACGAGTCAACTGTTTAATTGAGGAAATGAATTTTATTCAGAAAGATCACTCCATTGTATGGGAACACATAAGCAAATGGATGGTATGGGTGAATGCCAGCACTTTTACAGGTATTCAAAGCAAAGAACCCAAGTCAATTTTACACATAACAGACGTCTTACGTTGGTTAACACAGAAACCTGGTGAGTCAGCTTACAAAGTTGCAAACAGCTTGCCCTGTAGTGTATTCCCTGTTTGGAAATGTGCATGCAACAACAGAAAATATTAATAAAAAGCAGGTTTTTAAGGAATAGAGAAGTGTCCCACAGAACTCTGGGAATTTGTCTCATGAGATCTACCTTATGAAACAACTCTACTCTGCATTCACAGTATCTTTATGTTCTCAGTTTCCTGATGTTTGCAGCAGAAAGCCAGAAGCTCAGTACTGGAGGGGATTAAGTATAACCTAGGATGGAACTAAGTGGTTAAAAAGGCAAGGTAACAACAACAACAAAATATAGCATAATGAATTTAGACTGCAAGAGGAAAGGCAGGACAGAAGGTTCAAGAAGGTTTTCTAATGACAAGATAGGAACTGAAAACGACGGTCAAGGTGCCAAAATATGCCCCTTCTAGCTTTAAGAAGAAAAATTTATCCTTAAACACAGAGCTTTTCCTTACCTACCAAAATACAGCAGTATTCAGCTAACGTAATGTCCCTTTTATGAAGTTGAATTATTTTTTTTTTACGGTTTTTAGCAACAGACGAGAATGCATCACAGATAGCATAATCCTCTGTTACACAGACATTGATGGTCATTGCTCTTGGTCTCTGACAAAGCTTTCGTTTCCTAGATCTTTCCAGATTTGCATGCAAATCTGATGTTTGCAAATATTGGACTATAAATTCAAGTGAAGTTACCAATTTGTGATTGTACCTTCCTGTCAGTCCTTTGGTATGTTTAGATTTTTCAGCACTATATTGAGCATGATTAATGCTTTGTGTCTATTATTCAAGCTCTCTGCAGCACACCTATTTTTTGTCATCGTTCTTCTTTCCCTCTATGATCCCAGCATGCCTATCAGATAACAGAAGAAAAGCTTTTGGTTACATTCTGCTTTCCGTACTGCATTATATTATACTACAAATGCGAGTGAGTAATCTGTCATGAAAGGCTGCCATGTTTGACATCGAGAAATTGCCCTGCATTTTATTTCCTCTGAAAATCAACAGCCTGTGTCTGTAGACTGAAGTGCTACATGTGTGCCTGAATGTAGGCATGACTGTAATATTCTCTTGCAAATTTACCTGCCTAGTAGCATTCCCAGTGTAACGATTACACAAATTGCTTGTCCTTGTCACACACAGTAAAATTGAACACCAAGTTCTTTAGTGTAGTAAGTAGCACAAGCAGCTGATTAAGTGGCCATTCTCCAAGCAACATTTGAAACCAAAGATAAATCATACCAATGGTGGGAGATATCTTTTGTTTCTAGTCTTCAGCCTTCCAAGTAGAAAGGGTCTAGCTAATCTCTTGGAACAGTCATGCATGACGTGTCTATAGAGGTGAAGAAGGGATTCCAACAACTTGGAAATTTGGAACTAAGAAATTTAGGCATCACCGTGCCATTTTAAGCTCAGTTCCACATCATTCCAGTCTGAGATACTATACAGAAAGATGCGCCAAAGAGGACAAGCGAGGAATTACTTTGAAAGTACTTTTTAGTGCTTCCTAAACAGAAAATTCTAGGCAACGTATAGAGAACAACCTTTAGGGTCAGAGATATTCACCGACTGAATGAAATGATATTTGTAGGCACAGATTTTCCACTAGAAATGATCAAAGCAGTAACCTGTTTGAGAAACAATCTCCTCTCCAAAGGGCCACGTGTCCTGCTTGGCACCTGGTTGATCCACCACAGGTCCCACTTACATACCTGCTACTCGAGAGATGAAAGAGTTCACAGCATATCATACTGTTATTTGTGTGCTCCCATTACAGCATCATAAATAAAACTGCAAAGATGCAAATCTTTTTGTGTAACACTACGGAATTTAAACAGATAGGGATCAGCCTTTTAGATAAACACTTAGAATGGTACTGTTGAATTATTTCCACATTAATTTCATAAGGAATTTGCTTTCACTCGTTGTGTGGGAGAAACTGCCCTGCTATTTCATTACAAATGTTCTTAGAGCAAAAGCAGACCTGCAAAAACATTTGTACAAGTCCAATTTATGACCTTCTTAATATAACTTTAGTTAAGCATCAGACTTAATTTCATCTCAATATCTCATAACAGGAGACTGAAATCTAAGAAATCACATCTCTTTACAAAGGAGAATCCTAAAACTCTCAAACACAATTGAGGAAATTCCACTGTCCTTATGAAGCGTTGGGGAATTTTTATTGTACCTATTGAAGCAAATTAGACACAAGCATGTGCTTAAATAAAATTAGTGAACAATCCATTGGGCAGAGTCCTGCTGCCATAAGCAGTTCTACAAGGAGTCTGTCTGTGAAGAGATGTCACAAGCTGTTCCTGGGTCATGAATTATCACTGCTGAGTGTTAGCTTGAAGCTGCTCTGCACTCTTCCCTTTAGTGACAAACAAACTTCCATCGTAACAAGTCTTTAAAATGCCTCCTTTTGCTTCTACTTACCTATTTCTAAAAACAGTTGTTCCATTTCACTCGGGGTTATTCCTTTTTCTCCTGATTTTTCACCTATTTGGAAACGTAGAGACTTAAGCCTTGCCTGGTTATCAGTCAGAGCATCCAACAGCACCAGAGGACCAGGATACTAAGCTTTGGTATAGAGATTTAGATGCTGCAAACTGAAGTTTACAAAGACACTTTCATTTTCACCTGATTTCATCTTTTCAAGTTGTTCACCCACTTCTGAATGATTGTACTATGAGATAGCTCAAGCAAATTTCTGCTGGTGTCATTTTGTCATTTACCTTACTGTCCCATAAAAATCATGCATCCATCTGTTTCAGCTTATTTATATTAAAGACAAGTTAATTTAACCAGGTATAAGGCTCCCCTATATCTGGAAGCTGTTGATATGTTTGGGCCCTGGTACAGCCATTCTGCTGGGGGGCAAGTAGAACCCATTGTCTGTCCTTATTTTTACTCTTCAGTTTTGCACTCTACTTGTTAGCATATGGGTCCTAAGCAGGAGGAAGCTTGAGCCATTTTCCTAGTTTGTTTCTGACTTTTCCGGTGAGGGAGCACAAACCTGAGGTCAGCACACTGAGGAGATGTGAGGGGGACCCACAAGAGAGTTTTGCCTCAATCCCCCTTGAAGTGAGAAGCATTTAGAGCCTAGGCCATTTGGCTTCTGGGCCCACACAGAACGGAAGCAACATGAGCCAAGGCTTGTACTCAGCAAAGGTACGTAAGTTGCTCCAAAAGCAATGCCTCCTTTTGTTTCCATAAAAAATACAACAGATGTAAAAAGCACAATAATACTGATAAATTCTTAACTATGAGATGCTGTTTTGGACCATAGCCACAATCATTAGCTACGCGTTTTTGCCAGCAAGTAAGTAGAGCCTGCATGCCATGACTGTGAAAATCCACACCAGCAGAGAGAACCCACTTTTTCACAGCTGCTATGAAGGTGTCATTGCTGAAAGGCACCATCCACAGCCTCACTGCGCTCACGTTCACTTTTTGGTCTCCATCAACATTCAGAAAACATCAATGGATGCCATTATATCTGCATGGTGGAATTCAATGCCACACCTTTGCTCCATCACTCCTCCATGTCAGATATCATTTTGTCACACTGCCCCTGTGGTGCCATCTGTCACGCAGAAATAACACATAACAGAATATTGGCAGGTAGGTTCTACCTCTACTGCCATACCACTAACATTTGCCTCTGATGTCACAGGCCAAGTAAGCAAAAAAGGCATTCCTTTTGAAGCAGCCTTCAAAGACAAGGAGAGGTTTGACTGTCATCAAGAAAATAGAACTTTGACCTTATCCCCTCCAAAGTTAGGTCCGCATGTGAGACAACTCACTGCCACCTACAGAAATAAGCCTGGAGTTCAACTAGAGCTTTGAGCTGCCTCAAACCAAGCTCACTCTCACTTGACAAAACAAGGATCTTTTACTGCAGTTTTCAACACTCCCTTCATCCTCCCCAGTCTTTATGCTGTAAGCATCAATTAAAACAAGAAAAGCTTTGCTCACCATTGGTCCGCCATCCAGGCAGGAGACATGGGCAGGGTGATACGGTGATGAGGATCCCTCACTTCTAATGGTGGTGCTGCCTAGCCCCAATCCTCACACCACAAAAGTGGGAATTGTTATTGTACTCTTTGAGGTTAACTAAACACAGGTTTGTGCCTAAATATGAAAAGAAATAACAAACAAATTAATGCTTGCAAAAGCAAACCTACAAAGAGCTTACAAAGCTGCATCCCCCAGCCATTCCTTATCTACATCTGCAGCAGCACTGATCTTGGGAGTGTCAGCACCAGGTGCCTTAATGAACAATTTGCTCATCCTCAAGGCCAGCTTTGTTTAACAGACCTGTCTTCTGATCACTACAGTTACAAGCCAAAGCTGCTGTCTTTTTCACTTCACTAAATGACAACCTTGCTCCCCCTCACGTGGGGCCAGTCTGTTCCAACCCGTGTGCCCCTCCTAACAACATGGCACCTTCCCAGAAGTAACTAACTGATGCTGGTAGTAAATTACTCTGCAGTTCTACAACTGAGCACTGTTCAGACATTCATTTTCCCAATCACAATATTTACGAGAATCCCAGCCAGTGAGCTGAACTCAAAACACCGCAAAGTGTGGGGCTGAAACTCCGTGGTTGAAACTCAACAAATCTTCAGCTTTTTTCTTACTTGATGGAGAACCCATACTTTATATAATCACACCAATTTACTGACTGAATAGAGAAGGAATTACGTTAGAGTTTGGCAGAGAACCCTATCTTCAGTGCCACAGAAGCAGTCTACTTAGGAACGTGGACCAAAGTATTTATCTGACTATACTGATTTGTGCTTGTAACAATCAACTAGCAAACAGAAAGAGACTGAAAAAAAAAAGAAAGGCTACGAATTCTACTGGAGAAAGACAAAGGTTTTGTTTTGTTTTTCACTGTGCAAAACCATCCAAATTATCAGTGTGATGTTTCCTTGGCAAAAAGCTGCACATAGTTCTCTGTTTTTAAGAGTCCTGATGGCCATGGTAGGGCCTGAGTACTTTCTGCTTGTTTGATGTTTCTCAGGTTGATGTTCATGTTTGAAAATATACGATGAGCACACAAGAAAAGTCGTTGCTCTTAAGTTATAAAAACTCACCGACTGTAAAGTTCTCAGTAGATACACACCTCTATTTGCTTGGAACTGAAAGCAGAAAGAAAGAAACAACAAATGAAAATTCACTTTAAATTACTGTCTTAGGAATTCCAGGAAAATGTTTTTGAAACAAATGTCTAAATGAAATTCAGCTTTGCGAGACCATGACACATACAAATGCAAAAAGCTTTAAGACTATGCAGTTGGAAGACCTTGAACTATTTTCATCAAAGGACCATGTGGTGATGATGTCAGTGAACTAAGCTTTAAATACAAAGCCAAAGACAATAATAATATCAAGCTCTATAAATAACTTTGGCAAAGCAAGATTTCTATACAATTTAAGTTACATCAAGCAAACGCTGTTTTATATCATGTTAGGAAAGAGTGTAGTGTTCCAGGAATTTTCTTCTTTGTGTTTTGTTTAAATAATACTCTGCGCTGACATTTCGCCTTAATGAAAAAGCTGTACAAAATATTCTGGAGTTATTCATCCTTGAAAATAAACATTTTTGGAAGTGAAAAACTGTGTGATGGCAATAAAATACTTGGCTTTCCATGTCACTTCAGTATTGCTAGCCAACATGGGAGGGATCTGGTTTGGGATGCTGATGGAAGGTGCACAAATTGAAACAGAACAACAGCTCTATTTAGCTACTAAATTCTGCTTCTCTTTTCATACCTCACACTACAACTCCTGTGTTACTTACCTGGCTATAAGTTTTTACAATGGACAGAACACATCTTGCAATGCATTTTTTTTAATGCAGAACTTGCCCATCCCTGCAATGGAAGAGAGCAAAAGCTGCCCCACACAGTTTCACTGATGACCCCATCAACTCACCAGTTCATAAATTTGTATCTGATTCTCCACACCATAAATCAAATTAAAATAAGAGATAGAAATAAAATCATGAAGAAAACAGCTATTGACCACAGTTTGTTTGCAAGCCTATCCAGGCTCTCATTCCTGCAGAGGCGGCCAAAGGGTCTCTGTGAAACCCTGCTGGACCTGAACGAAAGGCCTGGAGACAGCAAACCCAGTGCCATGAAGATGCTACAGACAACATGGGCCTCCCTGCTGAGGATCCAAATTACCGGCACGGGTTGTCAGGTAAGACACCAAAAGGCAATGAAAATAATCTACTGCTCCTTGCCCCAGAAAACTTAGAGCCCAGAGCCCATAAAATAGAATGGCTTTGGAAGGTGCAAGTAGGACTGAAGTGGTGTGGCCTCCTTGCACCTTGGGGAAGATTACTGGAGGTTGGGGGATCAGTAACTCCCCTAGTAAGTAATAGGTACACGGCTTGCAGATATCACTGTCAACACTCCGGTTTTCGTCACTAAGGGAACCTTAATCACATCCCTGTGGCAAATCTGGACTCCCCCTTTGGTACCCAATACAGGTATGCAGCCTCAGATATCAGGCCAAAGGATATGGTATAGACAGCTGGGACATGCCCTGGTGCAAGCAGAAGTGTAGACACAGCACAGGATATCAGGTCAAAGAATATGGTATAGACAGCTGGGACATGCCCCAGCGCAAGCAGAAGTGTAAACCCAGGACAGGAACATGGCCTGTATCTTGCCATGGAAGGTGAACCTTCCACTTCTGGAAACATCTATACTACTCTCCATGAGTCTCTTTGAGTCCACAGGAACATCAGGAAGAACAACATGACATCAAGACGCTCCACTATCACTATTAGATCAACATGATACCTGATGGAGGAATATATGGGACTGATGGAACGTGAGCTGAGCCTTTCGTGGTCCCAAGCTACTATATGCCTCCAGTAACACCATCGAGCACTGGTCCATGAAAGAACATGGACTTCAACCACGAACCAATCATGGGTCATCTTGCATTATGTCAACTTGAACCACAATGGGCAATTGTACAAGTGTTGTGGTGCACTGGATCCCTGTATTAGGGCTAACCCTCCAGCTGGGCTAACCACTGGCTCATGGCTTTAAGGGATGGAGTGCATGGGAACTGCTGAGTCATGGCCTGAACCATTGGAGACAAGACCTGCTCAGCCCTGGGAGCATAGATGAAAGCAATTCACCTGAGTGACTGGGAAGGGTGTAGCTTGGCTTCACCTCTCTTAAGACCTCATTTAAGGGCTGACTGCCACTCTGGAAGGGTTTCTTGTTGGTGATCCCTTCTCTGTGGAGTTTCTAACTGTGAGCCCAGATCCTTGGAGACGGGTGAGCATTTCTCTTCTTTGTTTTGTAACGTTTTCCCATTGCGCTGGTCTCCCTGCTGTTACACTCCCTTAACGTCGTAAAAAGTAAATTGTATTCTATTAAACAGGACGTGCTAAACAGACTTGCTCATAGCTGCAGTGTTACAGGTTTAAATTTTTGTGGTTTTGTGTAACAATTCAGATTGCATCAGATTTTCTAAACAATATAACGAAGTCATTTGTTAAATATCTCATATTATTTCCACTTTAATGATTGATATTACCATTAGCCCTCCTGTGATTATTCCTTTGTGCATATTTACATGCCCCTTCATTGCTACTGCATGCTCAAGCATGTGTGACATAACTCTAAATGAATGCTGACAGCAATACCAGAGGCTGCCCATATATGTGTATGCGTATTCTAATGATATTCAAATAGATAATACACAAGTAATTCTACTGATTAATTCTAGTGATGATATGACAGCTAAAAACTATTGGCTTTGTTTCATAATGGAGGTGGGGGTGAGGGCAGAAAACACGAGGTTTGTAAAACAGCTCTGGCAGAAGATGGGTGTACATTCCACAGTGCCTGTATTTTGTGGAGAATAATTAAAATAATTCTTCTGAGGTGGCAAGACTGACTAATAATTGAAAATATGCAAGTTATTTTTCTGGATAACCAGACTTCTGGCTATAAGTAATATACACTTGGGCCACAGCCCGATTGATTGTTAACCCATGTTATTCAGTAAATCGTTTCCAATAGAGTTTACATAACTGGAGGTTAAACATGTTTGAATTACTAATAATTGTTTGCTTCTTAACCCAGTTTCACTGAGAATTTACCTGACTAAAGCATGGGAGGACAAGCTGTTCCAGGAAGGTTTAGTTCTTGTCACCCAGCCCATGGAACACCTCTCCTTTGCAGAAGATCCTTCCTGCTGAACTATTTCAGAGGTAACCAGAGTGAGAAGACAGTAGTGAGATCAGCAGAGCAAGCAAGAGCTTTAGAGAGAGTTGCAAGTAACAGGGTCATCACTAAGTACAGAGACAACATGAAGATGCTTTACAAGCACACTTTACGTAAATATACAGCACATCACTCAGGTCTTATTTTGCTCCAGGCTAATTAACAACTGCTGTTAAGATCCAGCTCAGGAACAGACAGTGATCCTACAAGCTGCTCTGGCTTCTTCACAACGCCAGGGTTCTGTCAGCAGTGGGGTCAGAGGCATGGCTTCAGGAACAGGCCAGCTTTACTGCTGTGCTTTACTGAAAAGCTTAAGACATCTCTGCTACTAGGAGAGACATTTTTATCATTACCTGACCAAAGCATGCTGCTGCTATTTAAAATCAACCAGCTTCTGCCTGTCAAGCTGTTTTGAGAGCATCCTTAAGGCCCTTTCCCAGGGAATTACATTCTCCTCCTCCCACATTTCTGTCCACCACCCAGGAACTGCTTAGGCACATGTATTTTGTCCACCTGAGCCTCCTGTCAGGACTGTCCTATCTCAGCCCTGTTGTTAATGGCTGGATTAGCATGCTGCTGTGGCTGCAGCTTGATGTACCTCAAGCTGCTCATCCACACCAGGCCACCTCCTGTGAAACTCCTCCATCTGAAGGATGTGCTTCTAAATCTTATTTTAAAATGGTAGAAAAGATTCTGGAAATTTTAGAAAGAAATAGAAATAGATTCTCTGTACTGCCATCAGTATGGTACATACACACATACGTTGGATGCCCCAACCCTGGAGATGCTCAATGTCAGGTTGGATGGGGCCCTGAGCACCTGATGTAACTGTAGGTGTCCTTGCCCATTGCAAGGGAGTTGGACCAAATGGCCCTCAAGGATCCCTCTGAACTCAAACGATTCTATGATATTTGCCATCTGTAGGAATTGTTTGCGGCTCGAGACATTTAAAAATCTGCCAGACAGCTTCCCCAGAATACAGAATTCATGCAGAAGATGCAGATTCGGAGTTGAAAGAAATGGCAGGGTAGCAAATGAATGGTGAATGACGCGTTTATCAGGCATAGCCTTTTGTGTGTTTAAATAAGCAGCATTTTGGAACATAGCAGCAGAAGTAGAATTATTTTCTTCCTCGGTCACTGCTTTGTTTCTGATGTCACAGGAATGACATGAAATGCTGCCTAATGAATAGACCAGTGGTATATGGATTAGTTGTGCAATCTTTGTTAAGGAATATACTTAATTTAACTGGAATTACTCTTTTCTGGGTAAGCAAGTAAAGCATTTAATCCCATTATAAAACTGACAAATATTATTAGAATTTGAATTAATGTTTTCAGTTGCATTTAAGAATATTTTTTCTAAAAAAATTAAATTTGCTTCTGATTGTCATTCAAGCAGTCATAAAAGGACTAAAATACTGTTTTGCTTTTGTTCTGTGTCCCTCCCTTAATAGGTTTAAACATTATTAGCCAGCCTGAGTGCCTACAGATATCTAAAGGAAATCTACAAAATAATGGGAAGTTGTGCCAGGTCCTGTTTTTGAGAACAGACACGAGGAGAAATAATGGAATTATTACCTGAGTAACTAGGAAAATAACGTGCTGATGACACATTGCAGCCATGGAGGGGAACACTGCACTGCTCTCAGACAGCAGCAGCGGAGGTCGCGCTTCCTCTGGCATCCGATGCAGGGCTGTGTGGGGCTGTAAGGGGCAGATCCTGAGTTACTATTCCATCCCATTAACCTCCAGCATGATGCAGTCCCTACAAGACAAGTCTAATTGATGCAATATGCCTGATTCTGATCAATCTGCTGAAAGTTCTCTCAACCTGGATAATGAGAAACTCTCACTTCAGCTTCATTGCTTTATAATTTTAGTACTGCTTCCTCTTGGCTCGATTTGTCATCTGCACTTATTGAATTCCTGCTTGTATTCCATATCTTAATTAAAAGTTTGTTTCTTCTGCTTTTCTTAGTAATCTTTTTCATGCCTTCTGGAGTTCGTCCAGTAACTGAGGCTTGCCATCACAAGTGAACACAAGCTTACATTTGGACCACTGTCTCAAAGTAGGGAGAAAAGCCACTAAGGCTAATCTAAAGAGCTCTCCACCTGCCTCAACAAATGTCCACAGACAGCTTTTCCCCCTTGAAGCAACTTGACTCTTCAGTAAGAAACAGGAGAGAGGCCACAGCAGATGCTATAGGAACAAGTAGGGTAATCGTTCATAGGCACAGTTTGAATTGCACACGCCTTCTTGAAATACTCATTATAATATCAACCAGAGGCTCTTTCTGAATTCCCAATAAAAGTGATCCAGACACAAAATTTACATTGCCATCTTAATGAGTATCAAATATTCTATACACAACGCACAGTAAATGAAGCCTGCCAATGATCTGAGTGCTTATTTACAATACTCACCTACACAACACCTACTGAGAAATTTCAAATTGAAGACTAGGCTTTCTTTGAAAAATCACTTTCTTTTAAATCTTTGCTCAGATAACTTTGCTCTGTGGTCAGTTGTTCTTGCACTACAACACAGAAAGTAGTCATTCCTTATTCACAATAATTTACTGGCACATTTTTTCCATGTTGGCTCTCTAATTCAGGACGAGGAGTTCTAATTAAATAACAAATTATTGGGTACAAGGTTACAAGGTTACAGTATTTATGATTTCTAAAAATGCCACTGTACATCTATTTTTGAGACTAGGAAGGCTGAAGTTGTACAGTGGAATACTGCTGTTGCAAGATCTCCTTGTAGGGGAGTTGGACCAGCTGACCTTAAAGGTCCCTTACAACTCTAAGGATTCCATAATTTACTGTTTATTAATTTCAAACATGCTGACCACAAAGTTGACATTTTGAGGCAGCTACTTACAATGACTTATGCTCCTCCTTAGTTGCTATGTATCTAAATTAAGTGTATCCTACGTGCCTATATATAGGCATACTGATATTTGCACAGTTAGGGTTACTGTACTGTATAGACATACCAGTATCTTGGACTGATGACATCCTTTCCTGTGCTTCGATGGCAGCTGTAAAATTTGATATTCTGAACCTTTTTCCATGAGCAAATTGTCACTAAACAAAAAGCTACAGCTTCTGAAATGTTTTCATCCTTTAAAGTTTTTAGAAGTGATTTCACAGTGCAACACCTCATTATCCATCTAATGGAGTCCAATCTTGCTGTTTTCCTTCACCAAAGTAATATAAAAGATCACCAAATCCTGGACCAGGCAGATCTTGTGGAAAACCAGAAGCAGATATTTTCTTGTCTTTTCAGCTCCAATGAACATGCAGACTTTTAAAAAACACTTAAAAATGATAGAGAGCATTAAACTTCACACAACAATCACTTAAACGGCTCTAACCACAAACACAAATTCTCTACACCAGACAGTGCTTAATATGCAATATTTAATATTAAGATATGATCAAAATCATATGCAAAGCCATTTTTTAAGGCATCTGAGAGTTTACTTGTGTCACGGGGTTATCTAGCTCTATCGTGTCCATGACAGAGGGAAGTCCACAGGCCCAAGAAGGGGAGAGAAGGGGGGGATGTTGATGATTTACAGGCTGGTTTGGCCCAGATCTGTGAGAAATAGGGCAGGAGACCCACAGATCCACACCCTGGCAAAGGGGGAAGGGTAGGGAGATGGGAGCTGGGCCTAAAAACAGAACAGCGGCAAGAATCTGAGGAGGAAAGATAATTTAATAAATATGATACCTGAATGCAGAAAGCAGAGTTCTCTGGGGTGAGTATTCTTCTCTTCTGAGAGCTGGGTATCCAGAAAGTTGTCAGTCCACAGAACTGAGAGTATCAGAACTCTCTAATTCCTGTGCTTCACATAATGCTATGATGTGAAATATGGATAACAGAAACTATAAAACCTTGACATTCCACCCCTTATTCCACATCACTTATTATACATACATATATACAAACAAGCAGTAATTAAAATGCGTTACACATGCAGATCTATATACATACATACATATATATATATATATATATATATGTATATACACACATACACACACACGCGCAGAATCACTGATTGCACTCTCCCAGCATCAAATTCCCTTGGTACACACTAAACATCCCCATCTTTCTGCATCACCCATCAAGTGCAACCAGATCCCTGTGCAGTAACAGTTCCACGGAGAGGTTTACCCTTTCCAGAAGCTGGAAGGACCCAAACAGCTTTTCCCAACATGCTCTTAATGTGTACCACAAGGACCTCATCTCCCTCAAGGTCTCCATCTCAACCGACCGATCCTCCAGTGTTGACCAGCCAGGTGGCTTCTGCAAAATGTTTCCCCCAATGCTTAAATGTTCCACCACCAATTGCTTTCAACGTGGTTTTTAACAACCCATTGTATCGTTCAGTTTTACCAGAAGCTGGCGCAAGATAGGGGATGTGATAAATCCACTCAATGCCACAATCTCTGGCACAAGAACTTACAAGGAGATTTTTGAAATGAGCCCCATTATCTGATTCAATTCTTTCTGGAGTGCCATATCACCACAGGACTTGTTTCTCGAGACCCAGTATGGTGTTTCAAGCCCCTCAGTGGTTGCCTCCACCATGGTAACCACATAACACCACTGTGAGATTATGGCAAGGTCATACAATATATATATATATATATATTTTTTTTTTTTTTGCCATTGCCCTTCCCCCCAGAGAGGTTTCATCCTCTTGGCTTGTTTAATTATGGCAAATGTTTCACAGTCATAAATAACCTGTGCAATAGCATCCATAATCAAGTCCACCCCTCGGTCTCTAGCCCACTTATATGTTGCATTGTGAGAATACAAGAAAAACTGTTCAGAGCAGAAGCTGTGGAGCAAGATAAACAGCATTGCATCTCTCTTCCTCGATGGCCTGAGATCTCATGGGCCCACCGAGGAAGAAGTAATTCGCTCTTGTTTTGTCAGTCCAAGTCTATTTGAGCCACCTCAATTTTGGCAGCTCAATCCACCTGATGGTTATTTTGTTGTTCTTCAGTAGCCTGACTGTTGGGCACATGAGCATCCACATGACACAACTTTATATCAATATTCTTTGTTTGGGCAGCAATGTCTTTCCACAGTTCAGCAGCCCAAATAGATTTACCCCTTCTTTGCCAGTTATTTTGCTCCCACTGCTGTAACCACCCCCATAAGGCATTTGCTACCATCCATGAGTCAGTGTAAAATAAAGCATTGGCCACCTCTCCTGATCCGCAACATCTAAGGCCGGTTGGACAGCCCTTACCTCTGCAAATTGGCTTGATGCTCCTTCCCCTTCAGTGGTCTTTGCAACTCGTCGTGTGACGCTCCACACAGCAGATTTCCATCTGTGATGCTTCCCCACAGTATGACACGATCCATTCTGTGTACAGGGCATATTTCTTTTCATTCTCTGGTAGTTCATTGTATGGTGGGGCCTCTTCAGCATGTGACACCTCTTCTACTGCTGATGTTCCAAACTTTTTACCTTTAGGCCAGTCCATGACTTCTAAGAACTCCTGGATGACTGAGATTCCCCATCTAAGGTTGTTGTGTAATCAGCACAATCCAGTTACTCCAAGTGGCATCAGTAGCATGATGGGTGGAGGGAATATTTCCTTCAAACATCCAGTTCAGCACTGGCAGTTGAGGTGCCAGAAGGAGCTGCATTTCAGTGCCACTTACTTCAGAAGCAGCCCGAACCCCCTCACACGTGGTTAAGGTCTCCTTTCCAGTTGGAGAGTAGCACTCTTTGACCCTCTGCATGCTCCAGAATCCCAGGAGTTGGCCTCAGGTCTCTCCAGAGGTTCTTTCTCTCAGACTCCAAGTGGGACCTTTCTCTCCAGCAGCAGTGTAGAGGATGTTCTTTATGCCCTGTCCCATCCACACCAGCCCCAGGGCCACAGCACAGGTTATCTCCTGTTTGATTCACTCAAAAGCCTGCTGCTGCTCAGGGCCCCATGAAAAATTATTCTTCTTCCACATCACCTGAGAAAGGGCGCTAAGAATAAGACTATCATTTGGAACATGCATTCTCCAAAAGGCCACTACACCCCCAGAAAAGATTGCCTCTCTTGCTAGAGAGTGGAGACACAGCAGTGATTTTGTTGATAACATCTGCCGGGACGTGACAACACCCATCTTGCCACTTTACACCTAGGAACCGAATCTCCTGGGCAGGTCCTTTCACTCTGCTCCGCTTAATAGCGAAACCAGCTTGCAGAAGCAGCAGCTTTCCCATAAGGGCAAGAAAATTAGACTAAATGACACAGACAATAAACAGATTTCCAAGGTTACCAAAACAATGAAATTTTACATTTGCAAAGCATCTATCTTCAATTAAAAATTAGAGCTAATTTTCTTATGAAAGGAAAGCAACAAGAAAAACAGGTTAGATTTAGGAAAGATTTAGTTCTGTAACTACAATTAGATGCAAAGTAGCAAGGATACAGTCTTCTCGATGTGCTACACCAAGGGGCCAGAAGCTCCTCAAGAGGCATTTTAACAGTGACATAAGTAGCTGATTTTTCTGCCCATAAGGACATAAAAACTCACAAAAGTTGATATATGAGATGTCTGTTAGTAGCAAACAGCTGAGCTGTGACAGCATCTAAAACTGACACAAACCACGTTATGAGAAACGCAAGTGAAAGCCCAATTAAATGGTGGAAGTCTATTAAGATCAGGTCTTTCTTGATGCTAAAACTTACTTCACCAAAATAGGTACAGCCAATCAGGAAAAACTGGCAGTTGCCAAAGAGATTTAATATAAAAGGTATGATGTACTAAAGAATAAAATGGATTGATACCACAAAAAAAACAAGTGTGATTGTACGTGTGTAAATGGACACACATACATACCCTCGCTTCACCAAATCAACCGTTGCTCACCAGGTTACAAGAATACAACGGGCACTGAAGTACAGTAAGTGCAATCAGTGGAGAAGGAAAAACAGAAGGCAATCACTTCACTTCCATGTCTGCAAAAGCTGGAAAAGCACAATACGTGTTAAGGGTGAATAGCCTCACAAAAGGCAAGAAAATGCTGTCTATGTTGCTAGAACTGCAAGTTGCAAGTGCTTAACTTAGAATTTTTCAATGTTTTTTGCTCGTATTATAAACATAATATAAAATGCTGCCAATCTCTAAAAATATTCAAACATTTTTTGTTTCACGTAGCTTTGGTTACCTATAAATAGTAGCTTTTTTAGGGATTTAAGAACTAAATTTCAACTACTGCACTTAAAAATGCTAGACACAAACATGTGAAACAGGAGTTAAAGATGAGGGCACACATACTCTTTGCAAATATATCTCCAGGGACTCACCACAAGCCAGCAGCCTGAACTGTTCCTTTGAGCTTGATGGCACAGTATGCTTTGAGGATACAAACTCTGATAGGGTTTTACACAACAAATTCCAGCCTTGCAATTGCACACAAAAGCAACTGGAAACCACAGTCAAAGCATCCTGGAGCCTGTGGCCTTTGCATTCCTGAGGTTCTTCCTTGTCCAGGATCAAAGCTCAGATGTGTAGGACTGCTGGGAGCAGTTTTTGCTGTGCAACTCCTGAACAAGTGTCCCCTCCCCTCTGTCAATAAGGAAAAATTAGTCATCTGTTAGAGGCCACCATTTTCCCTTGGTCCACAAATGCAAAACGTCAGGTTGCTCTTGCAAACGGGCCCTTTGGTGCAGTAAGCAGCACAAATCTTCAGCCTTTCAAGTGAAGAAGTCTTTTAGATTTTTAAGACACATTTTGTGGTAAGCATCAAGAACATGAGAAACATCTCCTCAGCTAAAATACTGCACTTCACAGTCACTTGCTACAAAGATTATATATTTTGTTGAAGTAGAATCCATCTGTCATTGCATAATCCTGGAATACTACATTAAATTTCTTTTTGAAAGCAAGGGGTCAACATAAAAAACAACATTCATTGCTAGCATGCATTGTTTGACTATCATTTTATTTTCATTCCAGATGCGAAAATGCACAGGGATCAGGTCAGACTGTTGAACTGATATTTAGTCAACCTTGAATTGTGATTGAAAAAGAAACTTCTAATGTAGATAAAACACAGAAACATATATAGAGATAGTAAATGCATTTCACTAGCTGCTTTAAAGAACATGGGAGTGAATGTATTTATTTTTCTAGATATTAATAATTTTTACAAAGAATATGAAGGAATAAAAAGAATTATGGAAGAAGAGCAGCAAGCCTAGGAAAGCAAATTGATAATGAATACAGGGAAGGAATAACGAGGTGTGAGAACTCTAAACAGGTGATGCTGAATACCCTTGTTGCAAACACCACACCCATACAAAAGTCTAATTTGGAAACTCCCTGTCAACCTGTACCTGAAGGATTAGTATGCTTTTAAGGATCACCAGAGAAAAATTCTTGTAACAAGCTCAAATATATTCTTACACATTATTAAACAGTCCCAGACATGTATACGACATTATAACTTTCTTCAAGAAGTGTCATTTTCCCATCTTGATCCTACTTGATTTTTCTTTCAATTACACATAGAAAAAATTAAGCAACAACAGTGAAAAGAAATATTCCATTCAGTTGTTTGACTGATACAAAAACACAGAGCTTTGCTGATATAAGCAGAGCCATGGTCAATTAGATCAGCTGCAGAATATTCTCTCATTAAACATTTGCTGTCAGGCTGTTGTGTATAAACAGCTCTATAAACAGAACTCTGTGGGTTCAGCATTTAAACATTAAAGCTGTATTTCATATTCCAAACTTCAGGAGCATCTCAGAAATCAGTGGAATACTGATATCTTCATAATATTCCACGTGACCACCTTGAAAAGATAGTTTGGAATAAATACATGTTTAAACCAAACCTCCTGATGCATTACCATAACGGCTTTTTAATAGATAAGAGCTGCAAAGAGATGGTGGTTTGTTCATTTTTTTTTTATTTTCCCATTTGCAAGGCAAAAAGGCAAATCAAATAGGAAATGTGCTAAAAAACATTTAACAAAGCCAATATTTGAGTCTTCCCAAACAAGAATTGTAATTGCTGCCCTAACAATAAGCAATTAAGTTGTCACGTCTCATAGCTTTACAATACAGACTGGAAGACTGTACAAAATTGCATGTGGGTTTGTTCCAGAAAGCCAAATAATGCTTTGCAGAAATGAGGAAGTGCAAAGTTGCTCCTGCCCTAGTAGATTCAAATGTTTCCTACAATCCAATCTGGTAGAAAAATACTGGGCCCACACCACACATGAACTTATGAGCATCCCTCAAGACAGAGCAAAACTCTGAACACAAGACACCTCCACTCAGGATACTCACAGCACCAAACAAAAGAGGAAACTATAGAAACAGACAGGGCCTACAGCACTACTTCATGTAGTGAAGATGGGAAACAGGTGGTCAAGGTTAGAGGTAAACTACGTCCCCTAGTTCAAGCAATGCTGCTTGTTTATTCCTAGCACAGCTGGGGATAGATTACACAGCAGGGGGAACCAGATAATTTTTAAGGTTCCTTCCAACCCAATCCATTCTGTGATTTTTCCAGACTAAAACTTGAATGAAATTACAATGTAATCTCAACATGCTATGAGTAGAGCTTATAAAGTAGATGGAAAACATAGCCATACTGCTGCTCTTCTTGTTTTGTTTTTTTTTCCCCTTAAGACTGCAGTCTGAGTGTTGCACTTTTCTAGACAGATTTAGTCCACTCAACAAGAGCTCAGTAAAAACCCCAACAATTAACCATGGTCATGATTTCTACATAATGTTATGGCATTTAAACAAAGACAGTAGCAGCAAGCACTAGTTTATTTTTCAGTACCTTCTTTTTTTCTTTCTGCATTTCCTTCAAAACTTCCAATCTGCAATGACTGGAATATTTTTATATGAATTGTTATCTTTAAAGAATAATGCCTCTAAATAAGAAACAAGTTTCACATCTTTGAATCTTATGTTCCAAAACACAAGTATTTCCAGACATACTGACACAAGACATTCCAGACATTCCTGCTAAAGGTTTTCTTTTTTTTTTTTCTTAACTTCCCTGAAAAAAAGTTATGCTAAATGTTGGACATGCATTTTGCAAATAGTCGTTGACACACACAGCTGTGCTTTTGATTATACAAGACAGCAGCACCATCTACTGGTAAGAAGATCTTCAAACTTTAGAAAAAGCTGTGGAGAGCGATCCAGCCAAAATGATGCAAAATGCTACTGAGAGTAATACGTAGTTTTTCAGGCCCTGGATAGATGAAAGGAGAGAAAAAGAAAGATACATCATAATTTATCTCTCTTCACCAAAAAAAACACAAACAAAACAAAACAAAAAAACACCCTAAAAAAATAGGGTTTAATGTTACAAAACAAATCTATCCATTGCATGAAAAGCTAATCTCATCCGTAATGGCAAATTACACACACTATGAATCTTGTACAGAATAGCTAAGGAAATCTTAGGCTACACTGCTATGCTTCAAATTCCATTAGAAAAATCATTTCAGCCGTGTTATGTTAACATCTAGTAACTTAGCCTGTTCTGTGCATATCAGTTTAAGGATCTCTGTATTGCCCATCAGAAGGACGCTCACTGCTTGGTCCTTTGGAGGATTTGATCCTGGTTTATTAGTCCATGTGATCTTTGGACAACTGCTAAATTCCCTGCTCCCACTGAAAGAACTGGCTCAAATAAAGGTTATGCTTGGCATCCCATTTCTTGACAATGCTACAGCTTTTATTTACCCCCCCGCTGCTCATAGCTCTGGAATTCCAATCTTCATTCCCTTGTTCAGAGTTCTTAATTTTTCCTGGAAAACTTATTACTGCACGACCCGACTGTCAGCTTCATAATGCAATACTTGTAAGGTGGAGAAATTGAAGAGAGACAGCTGTTTATCAAGTAATGCTGCTCTATAAGCTACACACAACCACAAGAGAGACTAGGTAAAAGGCCTACTAAGATTACCTTGATTTCTTTAAATACAAGGACTCCCCACATTGCAGCAATAAGGCCAGGACCCTGAAGAATAAGATTCATTTGTACATTACAGCATTTCATTAAAACGTGCCACATTCTCATTATTGTTTTAAGGGTGCTTGCATTTCAATTGGATAGCAAGTTTATGCATTTCCATCCTGTATTATTACAGCATTCATGGAAAAAGCATTACCATCACCAAAGTGATTGTACCTTACCCTAGGAGGTAAGATACAATAAATAATCAAGAAGGGGTAAAGAAGTAAAAGACTGTTTTTACAGAGGGCATAATTTCTTTCTGAATTACACTGTGGAGTCTGCACTAGCTATTACATGTTCTTTTAGAGTCTCCAAATAGTATGTCCAAACTACAGACTTTCATCTATCACCACATTTCAGAGGATTATTCAGGGTTTTTTTTGGCAGCCATCAAGGATATTCTATTCTACTGCGACTAACCTGTCCAACAAAGTTTGATTTTATCACTCGGTATGATATCAAGACACTGGAAAATTAAGGTTATTTCCTGTATTTCAGGGATCTGGACAAAGCACAAAGCCAGACTGTTAAGACAGGTCAGGAAAACTAGTGTTTTGTCTGTGATGTTGTCTTCCAGGTTTCCTAGCTAACAGCAAACAGTGGCACACAATGATGTTTTCCAGACGTTCCTGGTAATACAGTTTATCTCCTCTGTGTGCAATGACCTGAATTCTCACGTCTGATAAGAAAATGTCTGAAACTCTCTGCAAATGCTTCCCGTTACAGCTGCTCTCCGAAGCACCTGACAGATATTTAGACAGTCATCTTCCTCTCCCTGTCTTAAGTAAACTCAATAGGACAAAAATTTATACCAGGAGACAACAGTACCTAATGCTGAGTGTGTTTGCACATGCTATTTCTGAGTGAAATTGCAAAGTATTATTTACATAATAACTAAGGTGCTATTTCACTGTCTAGATAACTTACATTGCCAGAGGAATGCATTTTTTAAATGAGACAAATTGTGAAAGGGACGTGGTGAATAACTGAAATTCCCTCCAGAGTGAAGTAAAGGAGCAGTTCCAAAACTGCAGTGAAAGACAGGCAGCTTCTCATCAGTGCTGTCTTTAAAATGTTTCATTTAGTGATTTTATATCCTTGCCCTTTACGCATGCTGATAACCAAAGTTACTAAAGCTGCTTTCCACTAATCCTTCAGTTTGTAATTAGAATGATTCCAAGTTTTTTTTCATTGCATACTGCAGAGTTCATTTTGACTAACTGCATCTTGAAGCAAACTTTAATCCCTATTGTTTCATTAGTATTTTTTTTTCCTCTTCAAAATAGAGCTGTTCAGCAGAACATTGATTTTGATACTTATAAACTTCAATTTGCCAGAAGTTATCCAGCTTTGCAGTACCATTCAGTAGACTCCTGAGAGAGTAACAGCAAATTTGTACACAGTGATGGAATTTTTGCAACTTCTGGATGTTAACAGTTTGAAAGGTACAGCATCATAAGCAGGAATCCAACAGCCATTTTCCCTACCTAGGTATAATTATTTATTTATACCTAGGTCCCTACCTAGAAAATTATTTTCAGCAATTCAAATGCTGTTAAATGTGTTCAGGAACTGTGGTAAAAAAATACTTGACTGAATTAAGCAAAACAACAGAAAAAAATCCAGAGCAATATATACTTGGTGAGATGAAAGAATGTAACTTCTCTGCCTTTGATCACCTCAGTTCACTGTTTCATATTGATACAGTTATGTTTCCAGAGCACTGGCTTCAACACAGTTTGAAGTCTCTTACTTTCAACTCCTCCACTTCAAATTGGACTTTCAGCTCCACTTACTTTCAACTCCTCCACTTTTCACTGGCCAAAATGGTGCTTGTCATAGTCATGAAAGTTTCCAATAAAACAAAGGCTAGCACAGACAAGCAAGAGAGGCAAAAAAAAGCCCTAGGTGTGCCAAAATTTCACCTTAATTCCACAAACAGCAGGAAAAGAACTTTCACTTCAATTCTAGTCAGAGATTTTGTCGTTATATACTTACTGCAGTAATTATTGGAAAGCTGACCACAGCACTGAGATAGTGATTGGCGATGAACCAGCAGCAATTGGCTACAGCCCAAAGCAAACCAGAAACAAACCCTGGAAAAATAAATTCAGATCAAAAACATGTACAGAGAAGTACAGACTGCCATTTGTGAAACATCTGTATTTACAGCATAATAGCAAAACTGAACATTTTAGCACAGTAACTACTCTAACAAGCTAGCTCTGATAACCCAGACCAAAGCTCAAGGGATAAAATCAGCCACCTCAACTGAAGTAGCAAATTATCACTGAAGTTCAAGCTTTCCTGGGCAGTGTGTTATCCTCTAAGGCAGAGTTAGTTTTTGAAAATCCACCACTTGCAATGTCACTTTCCAGATCAGAGCAAAATTAAGGTTTTGTCCTAACTTTAATTAACCTAATAGGAGTATCTTTCAAACCAAAGTCAAATGTAAAACTTCAAAGGCTAACTACAGCTCCAGTACACAGACTGAAGTAGTCACTGCAAAGAAGTACAAAGAACTAACAGTCATTAGCTACTAATTGAACAGTACGACATACCTGGTAGTATGGCTTGGGGATAAACATTAGGTTTGTTTTTCCTGACCGCACAGTAGATCAAAAAGTAGATGGTACTTGTAAGAAATATTCCACTGAAGTGTGCAAAAACATAATCTAAGTCTGAGAGAGAAATTGAGAAATTGCTATTAGCCTAAAATACCAGCTGTTAATTTTAACTACATTTATTTAACTGATTCTATTCCTACAGACAAAAATACATAAAATGCTACTGCTAACAACTCAGGTTCAAATTGTGGTTATGAGTAATGTAACGGTCTGACTGTGGATAGATTTGGTTAGTCATACACATCCTCTTAAACATGAATTAAATGTTGCACTGACTTCAGCATTTATCACAAGCCTTTATGCATTCCTGTGAGTTATTTTTTGTAACTCTGTTAGTCAAGCAACTGAATTAATTTATAAAAAACTTGAGAAAACCCTTAAATGAGGCCACAAATTGATGGGGAGTTGTTTTACATAACCACATCCTCTCTTAACCATCTACATTTGCACTCCTGTAGATAGTCATTTCGTTTCATGTCATACATTTAAAACTGCCCATGTGACTGCACAGATAACTGCACACCAACTGATACCAGGGAAGATAAACATGGCCTTTTTTTTTTCTTTCTTTCTTTCTTATCTTGAAGAATGCATCACAATTTTGATCACTCTAATCACTAACAACAATCCTTTACAGATTGGGTAGGTGCTACATAAAACATTCCCAAGTTGGTTAAGCTGAAGCATGTAGCAAGGTAATTTCCATCTCCTCCCACCTGCAAGTCCTCATCAGAAAAGGCAACTACAATAATAACACATTGTGTCTAGTTTGGGAATACATGAAGTTCATTGTTACACTTCAACAAAAGCCTTCCATTTAAAAAGCAATACGACGTTAATTACTTAACTTCTGTACATCTCTTCTGCTCATTAATTATGTTCTGTCTTCTTTCCCATTACTAGTGCACTAACTTGGCAGCTGAGTGAGCTCTTGTCCCTCATGTTCCTGGCATACGAACCTGGTACTTTGAAAATGTTAGCTACATTTGGTAAGATGTGAAGTGAGATAAGCATGGTATCTTCTGGGTTGTTCCTCACTGTTCCTTTAATGTAAGTCACCTCTGGGAAAAAGGGAGCTCTAGCATTTAGATGGCAACAAACTTGATAACACGTAAGGTGGTGTAGAACTTGTGTTTTGTCACTGCACTTCCAGCAGTACAGTTTCATCCTGTGCCTTTATGAAAGCAGAAGACTGCTGTGTAATAATGTCATAAAGCAGAAGGGCCTTATTAGCCTTTACCAAATTGACTTGCTCTTGCATATATCGTTCCATTTCTTCTTCCATGGTCCTTGATATAAAGTACTGGTACAAAACTGGAACCGTAGAGTACTCCAGCTACGACAGCTAGGCTACATCCTCTTTAAAAAGAGCAAAAATCAGGAAAAAGAAAACAGCCTGGTGTTAATTAGGGAAGTAACACACCTGAAACATCTAAGAAAATTGCCAGCAGTACCATAAAAATGGTATGTTAGCACATCATTTTTTTTTTTAAGCAGAACTTGTTCAAAACAGTTATTTAGTTTTCCTGCACCTCATGGCCAAGTAATACAGACAACTCTTGTGTCCAGAACCTGCAACCAGTATTAACCACATCAACCAAGCAATATTTCTTTAGAAGTGAAGCTAGGAGAAAACAAAAGATATAGTTAAAATGTGCCCACTCTCAGCTTCACTTTGCAGCCAATGTTTTCCACACAAAGATTTCAAGGATAATGCACCCCTTCTCTACTTCCAGATGACGGGGGCCTCAGCTGTCAGCAGTCCCCTTGCTAGCTACCAATTCCACCTTGGACCATTTCTGCTGTTTAGTTACCATGGTGCCATGCTTCTTGCAGGTGTTTTCATCTGGAAACCACACCCGGAAGCATGGAATCCTTCTATGCTGGGTGCCAATCAACAACATGATATAAACCAGCTCTGTAATTACTTAATTGCTGTTGATGTTTACTCTGCAAATGTTGTTCTTTGGTAGGGTAAAACACACTGAACGTAGTAGAAAATTATCCAACTAGCTTAGCTATTCACATACAGACATGTGTACTGTTTGTTAGAGCATGACTATGCCTGCAAAACAAATTAACAAATTATGTTCTTATTGTGTGTTTAATTACTTTCTCTGTTAACGACTTACACAAATCTTTTTTTTACTGGAGAAAGATTGGTCACCCATGAGACATCAGACGTGTCTTCAGAAGCATTAACAGACTGTAGAAAAAGTAGAGTTTTTACTCAGTCCTGCTTTTTTCCCTTTAAAAAGAAAACAGCATCTCAGACATCATATTAATACAGCAATTCTGCTCTAAGAAGATGATAATGGAAGGAAAAAGAAGAGGAATTTACACAAACACTTTGAATAAAGAAAAATCATTTCAGGAAAAAAAAAAAAAAGAACAAACCTAACAGTAATAATTGGATCCATCTCCAAGTCTGTAAATGATTGCCTATGGATTTTGGCTTTCCTATGTTACAAAGCACTCACAAGCATTTTTAAAATCCAAATGCAGGTCTGCCTTCCAAAATTTGTCCTGTGCTGTGGATCAGGGACTGGTTCTGTAACGTGGCAAAAATCTAGGAGAACACTTAAGCACTCAGTTACCTTCCCACTAAGCATTCTCCTGCTATTATAGTTAAGTCTCTATTAAAATAGCTTCCTCTTCTCAGAGAGGGAAGAAATACACTCTGTCTGCAACTCTGCAATAAGTACTTGTAAGTAATAAAGCTGAGAAAGAACATTTGGGAAAGCCTTTTCTGTTGCTCACGTTTGACTGAATAAACAAATAAAATATAATCAATGCATATTTATACAGTTTTATGTAGTTTACCACGAACTTTAACAAGATTTGTTAACATTCATGCAGTTTTTTGCTGTTGTTTTTAAATGGTTACATATTTTCACTGCTGTGAAGTAACAACTATAGAGTACTTACAGATTCTCTCAGTAATGGTGTGCTTTCTAATGAAGCTGAAGATGTTTGGACTTCAGTTTTGATAAAAAAAAATATGACAGCACTCAGAAAAGAAAAACATACCAATGATTACTACAAGTCAGATCACAAGGATATAACGTTTAGTGTCCAGAAACAAAAGGTGTATTTGGAAGCATGCTAGTTTATTGCCACTACTATCCCAGACTCAATTCAATACATTTTTTAAATGCAATTGCTTTGGATAGTTTTAACAAACCACCTCAGCAGAAGTAAACCAGATTGATCTTGTTTTAGTCTTTAATGTTCTCTCTTCTATGTAATGCTATTGAAATGCCTCCTTTCTGTGGTGTGGTTACAGATACATGCTAATATTAGCTGTGGTAGATAACAGTCCCTTTGGCACAGCACCACACATGGTCAAACATCTGCACAGAAATTCTATATGGAAAAACTTCAACCTGCACAGAACTGGATTTGTTCCCAAGGGAAATTAAGTCTTTCTGAGTCTTCTATCACGTGCAACTGGGAGAACACTGCTCCTGCAGGGTCTCATGCATGTGCAGGAGGGGAAGGGGTATTGCTTAGTGGTGCTCCAATGCACTGACTGATTGAAAGAAAGAAGAAAGGGGAACATTTCTAATTTACCCCCAGCTCTCAGAAATCAGGTAAGTCTGGTTCTGGATTGTTTTTTTTTTTTTAATTATTTTTCAGCAAGATAATTTGATGTTCTACAAATTCTTTCTCGTAGCCATAAACACAAAGCCTCCATTTGAGGAGTGATTTATCTCCCGCTGAAGCCATATGGAGAGACACAAAAAGATGCCAGCTTCCTCCAGAGGGACTAGGTAAATATGCACAGGTCCCACCCAGGAGGCTAAAATGAAACACATGCTTCTGAGCTCTACAGAACAATATGCATATGCTTTGTGCAGCTTGCCAGGAAAACAAGTCTACTAAGGATCTTTTCCCTTGTTGATCACTTTTTCCTCATATCTCAGGAACAGGCAGGAAGCAGCTGGTGAGCTGAATGAATTTATCAGGCAGAAATAGTAGCACTGCTACGTTCAGTGAAAACCTCTCAAAACCATGCACTGCTAATGGGTAAAAAGTCACAGCAATCAAGGATGGTCTCCACTTCCCCCATGTTCTTAACTCTCTTCTTTTGTGCATTTTTTGGGGAGTATTTTGTGCATCTATTGCTTAGCATGCCTATGGCAAGCCTACTGCATTCAGGGCTGCCCTTCTGCTCCTGGAAAAACCTCCCTGGCCAATCAGCTGGAAAGCAGAGACAACTGCTACCTAACAAAGACCATCGTTATTCTATGTTTAGCTCAAAACATGAACAAATAATAAACTAATAATAAAATGAGAAGTCCTTCCAAAGGTCCCAAAGGAAGCCACTGTTTGGCAGTTGCTGGAGGGAAAGTAGACAGGGAGCTGCTATAGTGAGTGCACCACACATCTGTCTTGACCACGTCTACCAGCATAAAAATACGTTTCTGTTCTGAAATCTAGGCATGGAAACAAAAAGAAAACAGGTATGGACAACCCAAAAATTTCGTGGTAAATCACTTTGCAAAAAATAGTTCAATCCATTTGCCTGCTGGTTGCATTTTTCCCGTGGTTCTAAAATACGTTTTTAATGTTACAAAAATTAATCATTACTTTTTACCTTAACAGCGAAAGTCCGGCTCCAATATAATTTAAGACTGGTCTCGCTACCTCTTCTGGGTCAATTCCAAACCATCCAAACCTGAAATATTTAACTATTTATTCTTAGCTGCTCTGATTGCACACCAAATACTATCATCTAGTCTCGAAGATCTTTATACACAGAAATAATTCAGCTGAAGTTTACATTAGAAATATTGGATCGATGCTTCAGTTGGCTTGCAAAAATTTGCGTTTATTCAAGAGTAATCTTTAACTTAATTGAAATTGATTTTTTTTTTTAAATCTGGGTATTTAAAAGTCAAAGTTAATTTGAATTGTTTTATCAATCCATGCTGCAGAAGAAAGTGCTCTAGTTTTATGTAAAAAACCCACATTATTTATTTACTCAATTATGTTAATAAACATGACTGGGCATTTTCTTGCTATTGAGGCAAAGGAAACAAAAAAAAGATAAAATAATTCATCTGACTACTTTCCACATTGAAAGAAAAGATCTTTTAAGTATCCTTTTTATTGGCAGTGGTGCTTACACTCCAGCTGTTAACAAGGAAAGATAAACATCAGTAACGTATGATTTAAAATGCTTACCTGGAACTTGCCCAGCCTGTCAGCAAATTGAAAGAAGCCCATATCAAAAGACCAAGAGCTAAGCCTATGGTTTTAATAATAGGAACAACTGTGATGTTGCCTGAAAAAGAAAGAAAAAATAAATAAATAAAAATCAATGACCCACAACACCAAAATTGAAATCAATTCTAAACCAGACTGTGGTCTTGCATATCTTAGTTTGAGATTTGAGATTCAGTTTAGTCTGAGAATGTTCAGAAGGGGATGCAATTGAGGCAATTACAGGTTGGTAGCAACAGCACTTTTTAAAAAAGAAATACATTGAAATCACAGACTTTCCCTCAACATCATTTTAAAAGTTATTTTTGGTGTGAATTTGCTGCTTATCAAATAAAAAGCTGGAGGCATTAAGTAGCTCCACCCAGCATATGCAGTATTACTATTCACAATTATACTTGCTCCAAAAGTAAAGCTCCATTAATAGCAGGACTAGAAAAGCCAAACCATTACCTCATATAGGGAAATGGTTTCATTGCTGTTTTTGTGATGAGTTAGGATTACTTTGTTTCTCAAGGACTGGAACACTTACCTGTAGCCCACAGGAAGCCTCCTACCATAGCCAAAGGCCAAAAGCGGGGGCAATTCTGGATTAAATTGACCACCAAAGAAACTATCCATATGGAAGCACAGAGAATCCATTGGAAGAACATTCCTATGGAAAAAGCAAATGTGCACAAGAGAGAAATGGCAGAACATGGCAAGCGTGAGTCTCTTGCCTCTGAACGTACTCTTTTAGCTTAGATAGTACACGAAAAAAATGAAACCTGGTCACTCTCTGTCAATCTATTCTGTGCTATGCACTCTATTAAAAAAAATAGAATAAAATAAATTGGTGGGCAATGTTTACACAGGCCCAATCCCCAAATGCATGAAAGTTCTGATAGCTTTCTGACAAAGAGGATATTAAGTTACTGAAAGCTTCTCCCACCACTGCAGTAGCAAGACAAAACTCCTTCAGGGCCCAGCTCATTAATACACTGAGGATGACAAAGTTTGGACAAATCAACCTTCACTGAAGGGGCAACTAAGCAGACTGTTTAACTTCATGCCAGCTAAGGCTTTTACTTTAAACTATCCTTGTCTTTCTAGGACTGCATTTGGTACAAAAAAAAGAAGCCTGTAATACACATAATGATATTAAAAGGACACAGTTGTAGATACGTTTCTCTGGGGGCTGGTTATTGACTATGCTTCACATAAACGTGCAAATACAACATGAAACCAGTATCATTAAAGTGATAACATTCTAAGGAAATTATAAGAAAATAGAAATGATGTTTCCTCTTATTAGCATTACTAACTATAAGTATAAAAATATTCTGATTGGTCTCAGGTCCACAACCAAAGGGCAACACTCCGAAAGCCTTTTACAGTGTTATTATAAATATATATTTATATGTATATAAAATATGCATATATAAATGTATGTACTTGAGAGTCCTTACTTTTACCATGCTGGGGACACTTCACATTCTGCTGGAAGATGCTCATGAAATCATCATTACTGTTAAAAAGAGATTTACTGCATCCTGAACTAATGCATTACTGCTCTACATCAGAAAGATGTAGATGAAAGATGCTCTACATCTACTCTAACATCAGAAAGAAAGTTTGAACCAGGCTGTATTGATACTTATAAATGTATCTATAGAAACATTCACATTTGCAGGTGAAATATTATTCCTACTAGCAAAAGTAATAAAAGTAAAAATGTAGGTAAGTTTACCGTCACCAGTATCATATTTTTTAACTGGCACAAAATTTGTCCCAAATAGAAGAACAGCTACTGTGGAAGAGGTAAATCCAATAGCTAGATCTGTGCTATTGCTGATGTTAAAGGCATTGTAGGCTCTCTCAAAGCTCATTTTTGCTCTGAAGGTGTCTCTTTTTGTAGAGCTTTTCTTTTGTGCTGCAGGTCTTGAAAGGTTCTGAAATCAGAGAGCAGAATTAAATATGTGAGTATAAAAAATACCATTCTAGTTCAGAAACCTGCAATTCAAAGGACACTAACATTTCTCTCTGAGAAGTCTGCAAGAACAGGGAACTATACGATGGAATCCCATGCCACACAACTGTAATCACAGGCCAATTAAGAACAGATGCACGCAATAATCGGCGCACTTTGTAACTTCACAGAAATTGAGGCTGAAAACACGATGCCATGAGTGCAGAAGATTCGAATCTGTGAGTAAGGGGAAAACTTGCTGCCTAGGGAGACACTGAATTGTAACATTCTTACTCCTGCAGGCAAACTGGTCACACAGGTGTGTAAAAAAGCAGGGATTTGAACATTAGATAAAACTATTACTAGAAGCTAGAGCAAATTGCAACCTCGCTGCCTACAGGTCACGAATAGGCACAGAGATTCAACAGATTGCCATAGTGAGCTTCACATAGACTATTAGCAAGCCACAAGAATTGCTCTAGTTGGCATAAAGCAGGAATAAAGGTTCATCTTTCCCTTTGAGTAGCAGGACAAGCTGCCTCAACAGTTTCTTCTTTCATTTCATAGAATTACAAGTAATAGCCACAGATTTTTTTCATCTCATAACAACGTCTTCTTTTGTTCTTTTGGATGGAGATTCACCTTGAGGTTACACTCAACAGAAGTGTCCCATATACCTCTGATATGCATTTAACAGAAAAAGTGCCTCTGAAGATAACTATCCAAGAAAAGCAAACGTGTAAGAAACAAATAGGAAAAGCACTTGGAACCGTAATCTGCAATACGATATTTAAGTGGCAGTAGGTAATTTAGTGGTTGTTTATCCTCTAGACTTCCTTTTTTCAATGAGAGATTTCCACTGTTAAAAACAAACAATTACTCTGAGTATAAAGGGACATATTTATAGAGGTACGCAATCCTGCTGTTGATGTAACGCTGCTTATTCTCATTGTAATGACTTCCCACTGCAGTCTGAAACTCCCCAGTGTAGTGGACCAAGTGCTGCCTGGAGGAAAGAAGCTAAAAAAGGATGGAGGAAATTTTGCCAAATCAGCTAAGGGGTGCTGCAACTGTACTCTGCGAAAAAGGAAGAGCTGAGCCACAGCATGTGCTTTCATCTTGCTTAACCCTCCAGCCTCAGCTGCTCTGCAGTCCTTAGAACACTGAGAACCACATCTGCTGAGATAGTGCTTTTATCTAAGCTTCAGCAGAATCATCAGTGCTGGCTGAATTTAATCAGTTGTATTAGCGAGTGAAAAGTTCAGTCACACAAGTACTGTTAACAATTAGTTTCTCTCCATGAAAGATCATTTTTTCATTAAATACTTCTGAAAAAAACACAAATGACATCTAGAAGACTTACTGCAAAGGTACAATGGCACAGGTATTTCAGTTCTCTTTTTCTCATTTACTCTTCGCTTTCCTTACTTATTTAGAAGATAACCTCCATCAGATGATTTTCACTATACTTAAAGATTCTGTAAAGTACATTTTGCCTGGGAAAACTTCCACTTTGTCAGTGGATATAATAAGGCTGAGATTTCTTCCAAGACTGAACTCGCAGGCTGAGAAACACCTTGTGACATCACAAGAATAAATCAGAATAGATACAGGCTTACATCAGCTAGCTTCATGCCATCAGGACTGACTCATAGCATGTTAAATGCCTTTCACGTAAGGCACTAAGGCTGGCTTTTTCCACAAGAAAAGCCTTTATGCTATTAAAGACATAAAAATAAAGCTGATCACATTGCATCTCTCTGAGTGCAGGGTTCAGTTCTTCAGTTTTTAGATAAATAAGTATAAATAAGTCATTATTCACTTAAAATATTAAGAACCTTTCAAATTCAAAATGGCTTGTCATCCTTCTTGATTTTTTTAATTACATATAAATGTCACATTAAAAATACTTCATTCTTATATCCACTAGGAGAAAATCTGTGTGACGCAGGGCAAGATGGCATCTAACGGATATAAAAAAATGCACATTGAAGACAATAGCACAACTGTAGAACTATAACTATGACACAAAACCCACACATTTCAGTTAATTGAGGAGGAGCATGCTCCATTCAGTCTGATGAAAACTCTGCAGCTCTCCAAGGTTTTGGGTACTTACTCTCCAAATTTAGCTAAACATCAGGGCCAACTTCCAACTCCATTTTAATGAGTTCAAGAGCAAGTTCAGCTGGACAAGACCTGGAGCAACTGGATGAGCTTCAGTGACAGCACTGCTTTAAGTGGGGAGTTGAACTATATGACTGTCAGAGGTCCCTTCTAAATTAAAATTAATCTATGATCCAGTGTCAAGAGCAAATAATGTACTGACATACAGCACTAAGTCAACTGCACTTTTGTTTGCACGTACCGGGTCAATAACCTTAGTCTTGTTCTGAGAGTTTCAGCGGACTCCTGAAAAACCTCTTGTGTTGTCTACAATCCTGTAATTGCCAGATGAATAAGCTTACACACCTCCAATGGCTTACAGCTAACAAATGCACAGCAGGGCTATAGCTGAAGTTGCCAGGATGTCAGAACACAGTGCTTGTATCTGCAAGTCACAGACAGTTGTCACAGTTACCAAAAGAAGTTCTTCAGTAAGTAGCTGAAAGGTATTTCAGGGTTTCTGAACTACAGAGGAAATATAGTTTTGTTTGTATACATTGGCTTTATCCCAGTAACTCCAATGGCCTATCTCACTAAAAGTTTGTGTTCTCTGTTTTCACTGTTTCCTCAGGAATACGCCACCATGTTCCTTCACACAGAGGGATGTGAGGTCCTGGCACACGCTGCCCAGAAAAGGTTGGAGTGCCCCACTGTATAATCAAAGAATATTAGGATGTTATAACCACAAAATAAACAAGTTAGGCAAAGCAGACTATGATAACAAAAGAGAATAAATGGTAGGCTTACCCCTATCCTGGGCTCACCCACAAAATACCAGCAGAGGCGATCTCCAGAAGAGATCCGTCCCCATTGGTAGTCAGCTCTTCAATAGGTCTAGGAGGGGTGCAGCCAGGAAGCACAGCTGAATTGCCTTCACCTGTGCTCCTCTGGCTGACTCATGGCTCGCCTCAGGTGATCAATCAGAGGTTCAGGCCGTGACTCAGCAGTTCCCATACACCCACCCCTGGAGATGCTCAAGGCCAGAGTGAACCAGGCCCTGGGCAGCCTGAGCACAGCCTGGACAACCAGCCCACAGCAGGGAGTAGGGACAGGGTGGGCACTGAGGTCCAAGCCAAGCCATTCTGTGACTATTACCTTCACCCTCCGCAAGAGTAACACAGCGGTGCAGTCCTTACAAACAGCTGTGTAAGCAAGAAGCCATTGCAAGTTGGATCCACAGTACTGCCACAATCTGAAAGTGCTCACGCTGACTTGATTTGCTTAGAAGCTGTATCTAACACTGCTAATTTGCACATTTTTCCTATGCTACATTTCCCATTCAGGATGGATATTTTCATCCTCATTTGAGGAGGCTCCTGTTGGCTCCTTGGTGACACAGCAGCTTGCTCAGGTGACACCGGGCCCACTGCTCATAGAACCACTCAGTTTGGAAAAAGACCTTAAAGATCATCGAGTCCAACCACAACCTGACCATCCTACCCTAACTCTAACAGCCCTTTGCTAAATCATGTCCCTGAGCACCACATCCAAACGGTTCTTAAACACATCCAGGGATGGAGACTCAACTGCCTTCTTGGGGAGCCCATTCCAGTGCTTAACAGCCCTTTCTGTAAAGAAGTGTTTCCTCATATCCAACCTAAACTTACCCTGGCTTAACTTGAGGCCATTTCCCCTCGTCCTGCCACCTGTGAGAAGAGACCAACCCTGCTCTCACTGGAGGCACCTTTCAGGCGTTTTGAAGAGAGCCATAACGTCTCCCCTCAGCCTCCTCTTCCCGAGACTGAACAGCCCCAGTTCCTTCAGTCTCTCCTCACAGGCCATATTCTCCCAGCCCTTTCCTGATGAGCTGAGTGTTTCTGCTCTTCCCTACGACCACGCTTTCCAAAGACAGGCAACGCTTTCACTAAGCACGCAGCACGGAAAAACGTGCTCACCACGCTGCCAGACTCTGCCCTCCTAGCAGCAGGCTGCCATTGCCCCAAGGCCGCCATTAGGCGGAACACGAGCGAGCAGAGCGCGGCTGCGCTTCCCCGGGCTCCCGCAAGCCAAGCGCTCAGACACCGCTTGTGGGGAGGCCGATAGCAACGGCCCCGACAGGCGCCCGTCCCGCAGCCCCGCTGCCCACCCCAACCCCTCCACACCGCCTCACCGGCCGCCCCGCCGCTCCGGCCTCCCGCCCGCCATGCCCCGCCCCCCGGGTCGGCCCGCCTCCGCCCTCTGTCCCCGGCCGCGCGGCGGGCATCCGTCCATGCACCCGGGTTGAGGTGAGCGGCCGCCGTAAACTGCCGCATTGTTCAATAATCAAGTCGTAAAAAGGAAATATTTCACGCGTATATCACGGAGCTTTCTCGCTGTTTGCCCTGTAAGGATTTGACCCGCAGCAATTAAAGCACAGACTTATTAGTCAGCATGTTTAGTAACGAAGCAAACATCTCTGTCCTCTCAAAGTACAGTTCCCAGATGCCAGCTCACGTTGACAGCCTTAAAAACACAGCATAAGCCCAGCACAAGCACTGCGTTCCAAAATCCATGCTAACTATAATAATGACTCCTTTTCTTCCTGCAGGCCCATTGGCCCCACACAGCCAGCACTGCACCATTCCTCAGCCATTTCAACGTGAATATCTGCCCCTGTGACAAACACAAACTGATCTGGTTTCTTCTATAAATGAGCACACTGCTGCTGCTGTGTTTCAGCAGTTATAACAAGACAAAAAAGGTTCAAAAAATTCAGCTGTTCTGTGTCTAGGAATGAAAAGAACTGGAAACTACTTCCTAATTTCCCCTCTTCCATCCATGGCCCTTTTCCATTCCATCCAATCCAATATTAGGTTTGGTATTCCAGTGCCCCTAGGCTTAGGAATAGATAACACTGGCTGTGGAATATTGGTATATAAAGAAGTGACATGAGAAGAAGCTGACTTTAATGGACACTGATGGCAATACCATGAAAATAGTTTGCAGCAAGAAATAAACACTGACTTGTAAGCTATGTATAGGTGCAACAATTGAGGTCAGTGTTGGAGGAGACAACTCTCATAGTTCAGTCTATTCTTCCAAAAAAAATACTCCAGACTTTTTGTGAACACAGAGAAATGACCCTTTCAGCTCACTTTTGTGCCCTGCTGCATCTTTGTGTTATTAGTTATACAAGAAAGAAGAATTCTACCAAAGAACAAACGTGTCTTTATCTTTCCTGAAACACAAAGGAAAGTTTGTTTTCCAAACGAGCCCATAGCCATTTGTTGGTCATTTTGTGAAATCTAGTAGGGCACTGGAGCTGTATACAGGCACTGAGATAAACAATGCCTGAATGTGTTATCTTTTAAAGATCCAGAAAAGAAATTTAGATGCAAATATCTGTGCAGTTAACAAGATATTGAATTCTATGTAGCTGAATACATGCAACCTGGATCCTATGTAGTTAAACACATGCAACCGTTCATTTCAATAAACTTAACAAGATAGAATTCTCTTTCCTGAACATGAAAAATTAAGAAAATACTACGGCCATAGTCACAGCAATCATAAAAAAAAAACTTCAGTGATCAACACTGCGCATCAGTGGGTACAGCACATTTTAGCTTCTAGGCTACAAAGGAACTCAGGAAGGAAAGAAAAATCCCGTATCCCTTTGTAATTTCCACCAGATAATCTTTAAAGAATTCCTGTAAGAAGATTGCGTAGATTACAGAATTTAAAAGAAATGCCACGCCAAAGGAAAAGTATTAATAACTGGAACAGGCAGTGTTTCACAACTGCTTGATTGCCATGGACAGGCAATTGTACAGTCCGCATGCAGGAACTGGACATTCAGATATACTGTTGCAGTATATCTAGCATGCACTAGCAATGCAAGGTGAAAAAAATAATAACATGCTGAGATAGTTGAAAGAAGTACAGTGGTTACAACCTTCATGCTGATTTGTTTAAATGGTCTGTTTACTTCCCATTATTTATCTTTAAAGAGAGAAACCTGTCTTACGCATTTCGAAAGACTTTATGTGTATGTGCAAATATGCTCCGTGCCCTGATTCTACCCGTATAACTTGCTGATATTTAGCACTCACTTTGTTTCTTTCTTAGGTGGAACACAGGAGGCTGTTCACAGGACCCATTTATGTTCTCTCTTGGTCAAAGCTGGCACCTCTTCAATGACCATTCCACCTTTCAGCAGGACCCTCCAACATGGAAGGCTGATTTGAGAAGGTCCATATCATGCAACCCTTTTAAAGTGTAAACAATTTAAAGCAAGATTAGCCATATTTATGCTGATATTATTGATAGACTCGTCCTGAGCTTTTTGAATTAAGAAAAGTGGTGGTCAGTGAAAAAAATCCACTCACAAAGCTTTGTAACTCAAATTAGACCCATGTGAAACATAAGTCTATTCTTCAATCAGTCTGATCCCCCCTAGGGTGTTAATTGTGGAACAGGCAATGTCCCTATTAGTTTAATTGCAGCAAACATATCCATTTTATTGTTTTGTGCTTATGCCAGACAAGGAGTCAGAAGTCATAGCTTCACCACTGCCTCACTGCTCAGCTCTGCACAAGCTCTTCTTACTGCCTCGACTCTCCTATCTGCACAGTGACTGTGCTGTGCTCATTTTGGAAAGCTCAAATAGAAAACCCTCCTGTTTAGTAGCACATTAGTAGCATTTTAAAAGCCACTGTTTGTTTCTCCCCGCAAGAACGTATGATTGTCAGACATTTCAAAATGCAGAGGGCCTTCTTAGAAAAAAGAAAACCCTGGAAAAATGGGGATTTCTTCTGTTCATTTGTGCGCAGTGCACTAGAGGGCCCTCAGGAGTTAGAAACGGATGGAATGTACTTTTGGAAGGCACTTACTTCACAGAACTTTTCATTACAGAATTTAAAATAGAAGAGGGCTTTTTTTTTTTTCCCCATAACGTGAGGTTCATGTAAGTTTATAGCAGTTCGTATGCAAACAACCTAACAGCATGGTTCGGTTCCAAACAGTATTTGGCTTGTAATGAAGTACATAAATGTGAACTGTACTTAAAACTGGAATATGGGCTAGCATTCTTTGAGAATGTCAGTTTTACTAAGTTATTTTTATTAACCTAAGGAATTCACCAGGACAAAGGATGAGTCAAGCTGAATAGGTAAGAGGTTTTATACCTTTTATAGCAATAAGTATACTGTATGCACTTATTCTATCTTTGTTTCTTTGAAAGGGTATATAAGGTACTGTGATTTTATTTGAAAAACTATTGCTAGGTCCTATTTTATGGTTTCACAAGAGTGTAAAGAATTAAATATCTTTCACTTTTAACGTGGATTTACAAGTAATATGAACTGTATTTACATTAAACCAGGGAAATTTGTTACTGCTACTTTATTTTTGTATTACTGAGTATATGCATATTTAACTACTACAGTTACTGCTTGTTAGAAGTGTGTAATTTACAGCATTTCCATAACATGAGCTTTAGTAAAGACTGTCTTATAAGAAAAAAATGAAAATTTGGATTTGATAAGCTTTTCTTCTAATGTTGGAAGACAGCTAGCTGAGATTACAGTTTGAGCCTGTATTTTGTGATTTTGCTGTTTAATTTACATTGTAACTAGAAAGTGAAAGATGTATTCTGGAACATTTCTAGATGCATATTGTCTCATTTAGAACTTCTGTCTCTTTAAATATAGAACCACGGATGCTGAATGTGTGTAATGAAATGAAATGGTACTATTAACCATTTTCTTTTTGCAGTTTGCAAGGGAGAACTTCAGATATTTTAGACTACAAGTGAGTAAACTTTGCTTACGTAGCGGGCTCCATTCATTCTCTGAAACCAATCACTTGCCCTGTGGTGGCTGATAAGAATTCAACAGCTTGCAGACGTGGAGTGTCAGCATCCTTAGTACTAAACACATTCCCAGGCATATCCATAGTCTCTGTCCATCACCCATGCAGGAAGCTTTCTGGAAAAGGAGAAATAGAAAACAGAGAAGGGAAATCATGCATCAGCATCCTGGCTGGAGTGTACAGAAGACTGTATGCTGTTTTCATCATGCAGATTCACTAGAGAAATGACCTTCTTTGATCAGCCAGGTAAAATAAAAAACTTGTTTATTTGCCGCCTGTGCTCCCCACGGACACTGAGGCTGTGGACTTGCAGGCGCCTGAGGACAAGGAGGAATCTGCTGTTGGGCACTGCGTGTGTGATCTACCTGGGATTCCTCGTCAGTCAAGTGGGCCACGTTTTACCCCAGCACAAAGGATATGAAACGATCAGTTCCAGGAGTCTCCAGGATGCAGCGCAAACTTCTTTTCTGGGCATCCCACTGGACAGCACCCTGTCACCACCCAGCTTCCAGGAACCCAATCTGGATGGCAATGGGACCTTGGTGCCACCTAACGTGGTTTATATCACCCTACGGTCCAAGCGCAGCAAGCCTGCCAATATCCGAGGCACAGTGAAGCCAAAGAGCAGGAAGAAGCATGCAGTCCCACTGTCCTATGGGCAGCACTTTCCAAAAGCCGCTTTCACTGGCCAAAAAGAGATCTTCTTCCAGCAGCCAGGGAGGGACATTCACGCTGTGGGTGCCATAGGAGCAGCAACAGCTCTGGAGGCAAAAAACCACCAACTGGATATACTCCAGCATAAAGAAATGGCAGTCAGGGAAAGGGGACACCAGAGACCTGGGGGAATTTCTGGGAGGATTAAGGCACAGCCTCAGGCTGAAGAAAGTAACATCAGGATTTACAGCGAGAGCTCTCCCTCGTGGCTGAGCAAAGAAGACATTCTAAGCATGCGTATGTTGGCAGACTCTCGGATAGAGAGCATCCAAGAACTACCTTCTCATAAAGCTGTCCTGGTAGTGTTTGAGAGGGGTCCCAGCACCACAGGAACTGCCTGTAATCAGGGGCACTGCGGCATCATCAAAAGACCCCTTGACATGAGTGAAGTGTTTGCCTTTCACTTGGATAGGATCTTGGGGCTCAACAGGAGCTTACCTTCTGTGAGCAGGAAATCGGCGTTCTTCCAAGGTAATGCATTCCTATGACTTTCAGCTCCCCCATCCCACATTAACCACAGGACAGCAGCTAGCCCGAGAACTAATCCCACTGTTAGAAGGGTGTAAAGCTGACGTGTCTGTAGTTTCTGTCAGGTAATCGTGCTGTCCAAATGGTGCAGTACTTCCAAATTTAGAATAAATACAAAACCAGTTGAGTTGCTGAGAGCACTAATGATTCACTGTCCAGGACAAAAAATTAGTAATGATAAAAAAGAGAGAGTCACATGTATGTCGCATGGGATTGTACAGACTGACTAAAGAAATTCCAAAAGGTTCCTTCTGATTCACTGGATATTTGCCTTTTATTTTTTTTCATCTCTTAGATTTGACTTTAATAAAATATTATTGGAAGGGAACACAAGAATTCATCTGTCAAACAGGTGGTAGGCTAAAGGCTTTGTATTTTGTCAGGTAACAACCTACTTAAAAAGGTAGGAGGACTTCCTGAAGAAGCTTGATGCTACTTGCATGCTACTAATGCCTCTGGGCACTACTTATTTTTTAATATTATCCTCTCTCCCCTCATACTTAAAAAACTACTATGTCTCATTGAATCCTGCTTGATGTTTTGAGGCTCGTTACATATTATATATTATCTAGACAGAGAAATACTTGCAGGAATTGTTGCAATATGCCTGTTTACACCAGTGGTTTGAACAGTTTTCAATGAAAACTTTGGCTTGCTATCCCATAGAGAAATTAAAGATAGATTCAGACATGCAATGCAAGTTAGAAGTCTACATCTAAGATAGCTACTTATTAAACGTCTGCAGCCTAATTGCTATTTTTGTTCAGTCACAAATCACAGCCCAAAAGGACTACGTTGCATTTTAGTGAATCATTGCTAAAGTGGCTGGCTATTTGTCTTCGCTGTTCATTTCTTACTGCTGAAATTAGCTTAAAGGAAATATTTCTATTTCAGCCTGTCTTAAAAAAAAAAGAAACAAGTAACACAGGAATGGCTTTCTAAAATCTGATAGCAGGAAGAGGACCTAGTGATCTCTGATTTGTTCCTGCTTTGTAAACGTCCCTTTTGGCAGCCTGTACAACAATGTGAATGAATCTCTAGGAATAACAGTTCAGTGGCTTCTGAATATTATTCATACTTGCAGGGCATGGAAGATACATTATGCCCAGTTTATTTTTAGGCACAAGATTCGTCGCTATAGAGCTGTCATGAGGAATTAAGGTAGTTCAGCTTGAGGAATTCTGCACAGCGCGGCTGCAGAGATGACAGACTGCAAGTCTCTGTGAACGGCCATTAGGCTAATTGCACACTGTGTTGCACGGCGTCTGTCACCTTACAGTATGTTTTGGACTGTCTGGGACAGACAGAGTCATTCTGCTGTCTTTTATTTTCCTTTCCACATAGCTGGCTATGTTCCTATAGCAAGAGTGTTGCTAGGTGATGAGAAGAGAAATAACATTATTTTGGTCCCACTTCATTTTTTCCAGCCAAAGAGCGAATGGAGGATTTGGAACAGTTACTGTACCTTGTCTCTCCATTTCTTTAGCCTCAAAATATTCTGGTGCTCAGATGCCTCATATGTACTTAAGCTCACTACTATTTGCATGCTTATATTTGGCATAATCTTGAAACCATCTTCACGTTGACAGAATTAACAAAACTGTGTTCTTAAAAACAATGTGAACAATTAGGGAGCTCATTTCTGTAGCTTGCATGCATTTAAGATGAGGTGGGCACTCCTAAGATTATTACAGGCTAGCTTGTGTTATTCATGGTTGTTCACATGACAAAGAGAGTGCTACATGATTAGAGACTGTGAACAAACGTACACAATTTCTGAACTGACATCTCTCTCCCCATGACACATCCCTTTAGCTTGCCTCACTTGTGATGTGATGCAACAGGACGTGTTTGATGTAGCAGTAAAATCTTAAAAAACGGGCTTTTCAAAACTGCCTTCCATTTTGTCGCAAGCAGTTTCAAAGAATCACATATAAACCCATACACAGATTGCGTTTCCTTTATTCCCACAGTTCCCTCACTGGTGGGTTTTTCTTTAAAAGTCTAGCAAAAGACTGTATGCAAGTTCTCTGTTCATAGCCCTCTCATTTCTTAGTTAATTGTGAACCCTCCTAGATGTTAACTAAAACTTTTTTGGGGAAGGTTATGTTATTTTTTCATCATGCATAGACAAATCAGGTATGATAACTCTCTCATTTTTGTAATTAAGTGGCCTAATGTAAATATCCTGGGGTGTACAAGTGGGCAAAGCCCTTTCAAGTTACAGGCAGTGAGCACAATTCTGGGCATACACAAGTAGATACTCATTACTCCTATTGCTATCTACATAGCATGAACACATTGTGAGCTCCAAGACACCTATAAACAAATGATTTGTCTGTAAAACAGCAAGAACTATAAAACTCCAGGTGCAGTGGAAGAAAGCAGAGAATGGCCCTTTGTGTGTATAAGTTCTGGCATACCTCAGGATGGAGAGCCTTCATTATTTCATAATCCTAATCTGAAGAACAGAAGAGCCTTAAGTGTTCTTGCTATGTAGCACATCTTAGTCACAGACCAACTTTAATCCATACAAGCCAAGTATGGTCGTCAGCACAGATTCCAGCTCAGCAGCTGCCAGGGTTTGCTGTGCCCCGAGCCACAGATGAAGCGATAACAGCTGGAGGGCTTTGCTCCTTTCCTGCAGCTGATTGCCAAACGGAGAGAATTGGGTCCCTTGGACCTTACCATAATGCTGAGCTCTTACTCAGCCTTCCTCACGTAACACACACACAAAACTGCACAGTTTTGTTACATCTCTTTGCCTAAGGCCTGAGCATGCTGACAACCACTCTCTAACCCACAGTTTTCTATGGTAAATTTGGCTAAATATGTTTGATCCTGTGAGAAGACTACGCACATGTATATTCAATTCAGTGGAACCTCTGTTAGCTGAGACTGAGCCAACTGTTTGCCCAGAACTGCTTTTTGTTCCTGAAATGTGCCAGAAGATCTTCCTTTGACTAATACTTTTCATGGCTAGTTAAGTGCAAATAGGTGAATAACTCATGAGACAGATAGCTCACTGGGAATACTTGTTTTGCTTTGCTGGCCTCTACAGGATGATGAGTAGAGCCATAGGTTTTTCACCACTGTACCTTACACTATCAGCCTGCATTTGTCATTCCACCAAAAGTTGCACAACAGCAGGTAAAGACTCCCTCAGCTTTCCATGCCAAGTTACGTGGGCAAACTAAACTGTTCCTTTTAAATGTGACAGCAGTAAACCGCACTGCATTGCAGCTAACAGTGATGAGTTTGAAAAGGACTCCAAGCACCTCCTGAAATACCTGCTTTCTTATTGAAGGTCTCTTGGGTACCTTCAAAAGTATTTTCTTTGAAAGTTAGTCTGCTGTAAGTTAGCAGACAAGGTAGAAGAATAACATTAGCAAGAGCATCTGTGTGGTGAAGCAGCATGCAGTCCAATTTTAAAGTGACACAGCACGTGGATCTCTGAGATAATATCTGATGTAGAAGAAGCCAAGCAGTGCTACATTGCTTAACTGTGAACAGAGTGGTCTGAGTACCTTGGGGCAGCCAAATGTGGTGACCTGGGGTTTCTGTATTCAGCTTTGGATTCCCCGCAGCTGAACCTTCTAAGGACCAAATCAATTTGTAGAAATATTTTGATGCTGGAAAAATCCACACAGATTATTGGGAAGCAGATTCCAGTACAAATTCTGAAAGCCTATTTCATGCAGTTTTCCAGCTCATTTCATCTTCAGGTAGCCAACTAGTTAAATGGATCTAAAGCAGCAGGTGAAAAGAAAATGAAGTTAATCTGCTTCGAGTAAGTTTCCCTGTCTCCCTCTTAGTATTTCCTTCTCTGTGAATTTCTCAGGAGTTTTTTCAGTCCTTAGGTCCTTCAGTAACAGGCAACCATGGCATTCTTGGTAATTAGAGCCACAGTGCAGCTGCAGCAACAGAAAAACAGCAACCCTTTGTGTTACTATATAAAACTGATTAGGGAACAGGCCCACCCAGGACAAATGGACTTATTCTGAAGTGTGCTGGACCTCCTCAGGTCTGGCTGTATCAGACTGGGTGCTCTTGGTTGGGCCTTGCTATCCACTGCTCTGTTAACTCTAGCCCCATCCTCAGGAGGTTTGAATCAGAAGAACTGCCGATCTCCATGGGTTCATGCCAAGTCATACAGCTGTGAATCATCCCCTTATCTGCTTTAATTCAGCAAATTTGTGTTTTCCTGCTAGTGTCAAAAATTTAAGTTGCTGCTCTTTACCGAAGCTGCTGTTTTGTATTCCCATAATTCAATTTAGATTACAGAGTTGAAACATTTTATTTTGGCTCATCTTTTCTACTCTCATTTCCTCTGGAATGCAAACATTTCCTGTATTTAACCTTGCTCTTTAATTTTTTTTTTTTTAATCATATTGGAAACTAAGATATTATTCAAGTATATCACTATTATGTATATCACTATTGTTAATATTGTATATATAATTTTATATTATATAATATATACAATAATAATACTATTATTAATACTACCATTGTTTATCATGCCCCCTTTGAGTAGAAAGGAGATGTTTGTTTTGTTAGAAGGCGGTTTACATATTTGATTTGTTGAAAAAGTTGCAAGTTGCTTATTTAAGCTGCTGACAAAGGTCCAAAAACAGATCAGATTTGATCCTGAAGGAAGCTGGTTTTTTGACTATATATATATTTTTTTTTTGCATGTGTGCCATTTTGCAATGCTTTTATAGACCTTCTCCAGCAGCCTTGGAAAAGAGGCTTAGCTGATGGCTGACCTGACTTAAGTATCTACAATATCAGTGATGGAGACAGAGTGAGGGAGGTTGGGAAATGGCTAGGAATTAGGAAATTAAACTCCTAAACACTCATTCAGGCATCTCAGTAGAAAAGGAGCTTGATTTTACGGGAGTGCTCAGCACTGTTCCTCTCCCATCAAAGGAAACATGCTGATGCGTGATGCTGATCGTAGTAAAAGGGCACTTTTTGGGTTCAAAAAGGACAAATCAAGGATCTAATCAAGGAGGGGAGTTAAAGAGCCACAATTTGCCTTGAGTTGAGGACTACCTTGTATGCATATGTTATGGCATAGAGAAGATCAAGTACATTCTGGTGGTGGAAAAGAGTTTATTTTTCTCTACTTAGTCTCTCTTACTGGAGCAGACACTGGGACATGATTGTGCATGGAGTCTAACATCCTAAATCATTCCAAAAGTAATGCCTCCTATTTATTTCCATGGACACTACAACAGATACAAAGAGCACAACACCATTACTTGATAGAACAAATTCTCAGCTCCAAAGCTCTCTTTTTCAACAGTCACCATCACTAGCTGTGTGTTTTCAATGGCGATGAACAGGAGCCTGCATGTTGCACTCAACAAAATCTTACCAGCAGAGGTGACCCACAGTCACCATTGCTGAAGCACACCATCCAGCCCTCACCATGCTCACATCCACTGTTAATCTCCTGAGTGTTCAGCAAGCACTGATAAATGTCAGTGGATGCTGTTTTTCCCACATGGAGGAATTCAGTGGCACACCTGTGCTATATATGCACTTCCACATCAGATGCCACTTTGTTAGACTGCCCCTCTGTTGCCATCTGTCACATGGCAACAGAATATAAAGGAATATTGGTGGGAAGGTTCTACTGCTGTACCACCAACATCCTCCTCTGGCATCATGGACCAACACAGTAAAATAGGAGTCATTACTTTTGGTGCACTTCTATTTTGTTGGCAGTACAGTGGTGGATCTCGACATATAATTCACTGCTAATTACTGGCACAGAAAATTTCTTACTTACTGTGATCAGTCAGAAGAAGGTGCTGTGTGGAGATCCATCAACCATCCTCACTGCTTACAGATGGAGGATTCACATTGGCACCTTCTACCTCGCTGTTCTGACATCAATCCAGGTTGCCTCTGAAGAAGGTGCCATGGAGCACGTTGCCTGCATGAGGAAAGGAGAGCTTCTTTTCAGATACATCTTTATGTCCAAGTACATACAGAGGACAGATAGTTTAGACTGCATGAATTGCACGTTTGGCATGTAGGTTTAAGACCTTCAGGTTGGATATAAATGAATTCTAGATCTTTGCACACATCTCAACACCTGCTAGTAAATAACTGGCTTGCAATCAAGTGATTCCCATTCTCTGTAACAAGGCATCATATTTCGGTCTTCCTGAAAAACAAGATTTTATTTTAAAGTTTTAATAAACCACAGTCAGTTCTTGGTCCTTGACTGTTTAAGGCAGCAACAGGAGCATTGCATTGGCAGTGAAACTGTCCAATTTTCCTTAGAGGACACACATGCCTGTTATTAGATATGGGGTGAAAAATCTCTTAGCTTATTTTAAACTTTTTCAGTGGTTTCTTCCCACTAAATATTATGAAACTTGGATTCAGCAGTGCTAATACACTCGACTTAGTGATTTCAAAGGAAAGTGGAACACTCTCAATATAGGGAAAAAAAGTCAAAATAGTTGCTATACAAAGCAGCTCTCATGTTCTATCAGTCTCTGAAAAAAATATAATAAAATTGTCAAGGTGTTTATTCATGCTAAGCTAACACTAAAGTATTCTCATACATCACTTCAGGACTGTGAAATCATACATTATAAGCCCACAATACTAAAAATAACAGAATAAATCCACTTTGAGTATAGGATTTATAATCTTTTTATGCCCATTATATGGGAAAATGCACTTTGAGAGAAGTTTTCAAGCTCTTGTAAATCATCATCAGTTCACTGCAGAAACGTCACCGTTGGTTCACAGCAGCATTAGGGTATTAATCTACCTGTGCACTTCGTAATACTTTGGTTTAGTGTATGACTTACTATGTTAATCTCCTCCAAGTGGAAAAAACAGCCTTCTGTACACTGAAGGCATCTGTCTGTGCTTCTTCCATTCTTTTGGTGTCTGGTTTTAGATGCGGATTAAGACCACGTAAACCAAAGGATGTTCAGTCATTAGCCTGTGGCAACATTTTTTCTGCCACATCTGTAAAACACTGTGATCGTGGATGCTTAGGCAATGTCTAAAGTCAGTCTGACAGCATCCCAGCATAACTACAACCTATTTCTCCTTTTTCAGCTGGTCAAGCCTGCCCTGTTATTCTGTGGGATTCTTCCCTGAGTCCGACCGATAACAATACTCACTCTTCAGTGAGATTAACCTGGGGAAAATATCAGCAACTACTGAAGCGGAAATGCTGGCAGAATGGTAAAGTTCCCAAAGATGAGTGGGGCTGCACTGAAATCCATCACCATGAGTGGTCCAAGATGGCAGTCTTCGATTTTCTTCTGCAGGTACGACATTTAATGAACACATATCTGCCTCAAAAATCACAGAAACACACGTGGGATCTTAGAAAATTCTTTTTTTTTTAAAAATGCACAATCTGAACTTGCTCCTGGTTACATTTGATTAAAATGTCCAAAATGACTCGTAGTCAAGGAAAGATCAGAAACCAGGCTGACCCACTCAGAGATGTTTTGTATTACTTCACCTCTGAGGCAGGCAGTGTTTCTCTGCACATGGCTCTTGATAGTGTTCACAGCTGTAAAACACTTATGATAAGAAAGGGTTCAGCTGCTTAGCTTTGGTTAGGTGAAATTGGGGTCAAGACAAGAGCTGTAGAAGTAAATTTCCTGACTTTCTACAAATTTACCATTGATTTAATGTTTAGACTTAATGACCATAGCTGCTGTTTTTCAGTTAGGTATTGCACATCAGCATTTGCTTTCCAAGCAGCACCACACTAGAGCTTTGTCCTGTGGTATCATGATGTGAATACAGTTACGCAGCAGGACATTAATACACTCTCTCTATTAATAAGGACTGAGCTGAACTAACTATATATGGCTGGCAGCTGATTTTATACCTCGCTTAGCATTGCTTCCAATTGTCTCTGCCTGCCTCCTGCAGCAATTACTGACGTCTATAAAGCTATTGGTATTTAAAATTGAATTTAGCACTCGTTTTATGCACTGTGATTGAGCGCTCATATCATTCAACTTTTTAATAGAGTTTCATTTCTTGAAATATAAGAGTCATTCTGCCTTATGAATAGCCTATCTCTGCCCTTCTCAAGTCTGTTATAGGATTAACAAATGCTTCCTATGCTTGCATTTCTGCAGTCTTGTTAAACAGAGCATGAAATTTTCCTCTGAAAATATATTGTTGGTTGTTTAAAGAATCCATCTTTAGTTCTACTACGAGCAAGAAACTCTTAGAAAGTAGCATAAAGTCACACGTGGATTATTTTGGTTCTAAACATAACACAATATACCCCAAACAGAAATAAAGCAGAATACATCAGTTAATTTTCTCATGCCAATGTTTTCTTGTTGAACAGTTTAAAAATTCTGTGCTGTTCTTTAATTTTAAGATCTTCTAGGACAAGTTTTTAAACTTCTTAAGGGAATTCCTGTTTTCTAGAAGGAGAGGTCAGTTAAAAAAAAGCCATTCTATTCTAAGATGGAATTTTTATCCTGTGTGCATATAAGATTGAATAAGAATGAATAATTCAGAAAATAGAAAGGGAATTTGAAGAACTGAGGTACCTGTGTAATGTGCTTACAGGGGCTGTGCTATGGAGATAGTCTAACATCTCAGAACTTGAGGGGCATAAGCACCATGATGGTCTGAGACTGTTGAAGATAGTTAAAGAGGCCATCAGATATAATAATCTTAAATTGGTTCAGGAAAAAAAAAAGCCTTAATAGTCTAAAGCCTAGTCTGGTAAACTACAGAACACTGCTGTAAAAAAGTGCTGCATAAATCATTTAGTACTACAGTGAAAGGTTAAACATAATTCTATCAAAGAAATGCCTTCGGTGCTCTTAAAGAGGTTCCTAATCTCTGGATTCAAATACTGTAAACCACAGGAGCAGGCTGACAAATGCTTGTTTTTGGCCTTTGCTTGCCTTTTTCAAGAACTCAGGTGGAGTAAGGACACAAAAAATAAAAATGACTTCTTCAATTTTCTTGTGCATACATAAATATATATCAAAAATCAGTAGCAAGCTGTTGAGGTTCCAATATCAGTTCCAGAGTATCACCTTGCTCTGTTTTAACGCTGTAATGTTGCAGTGCATGCAGAAGGCTATCTGTAAGAACACAATCTACTTGTCTATTTAACACACGCAATGAAATGCAGTGAGGATGAAATAGGGTTATGTACAAGACAAATCTTGAAGCTGCTCCTTCACTTTTGGACAATGAATTCTATGGGAAATGAGGTAGGATGCTGCAAGCAACAGTCTTTTGTTCCTGCTCAATGCTGCGCAGCAGAAAAGAGAGGAAGAAATCTAGTTCTTCTCCCAGGACTTTCTCAGTTGACAATAAACACTCCCAACCAAGACCAGTGGCAGCAGTGCTACATGCTTCAGACGAAAAAAGAGCTCTCAGGCTTTCATTTGATGAACAATAACAGGAGACCTTTCAAACATTTACCAGTTCTCCATCAGAAGTCACAGTACTTCATTTCACTGAGGTGCCAAAAAATAAGAGTAATTTTAGAAGGCTTTGTGCTTACATGAGCAGTATTATTTTCACGCCTAGAGCAGTTTTAAAGGTTAACACTATATAGTGAACAAGAAGGGCAGAAAAAAAGAATTACTATCAGTTAGTTTATTCATGAAGTCTAAATGCATCTTACCTCACTCCTGCTCCCAAAACACCTATGAGTAAGAATAGGATTAGTCCCCAGGAGAAACCAAGGCTGGAGTCGAGGGCAACCACAAAGCAGGCCTGGCAGTGTTTAGCACATGGCACAGGGTCATCAAGCCAGAACCCCTATGCAGCTACCCAGTAACACCAAGTAACAGGACAAGAAGCACATGCACCTCCAGCAAGGCCAAAAAGAGGACTGAAGTGCTGAGCCTGAGCTTAAATAGGGCTCCTGGGCCCATGGGCAATGTGTGAAGGTTCCAGGTGAGACTGTTTAAGGCAATTAAGGCCAGTCGTGCACTCAGGGTTCAGGCAATACTGTTATCTAATCAGCAGGAAATAGGAGTACCTGTGAAGCGTGATGTATCTTTCCATGCTCAACAGTTAGCCTAAAATGGCATCCTTTGCTCAGGGAGTGCTTAGTTCTTGTCATTGTTTACGTGAGGACCAGAAATGACTAGCTCAGGAGAGATGCTTAGCATTTACACTGCTATAGTTAGACCAGATGTATTCCTCCAGCTAAGTGCTGTGTGATGACTGAGTGAGTGTTCCCATGGGAAACAACAGTCCAGACCTTGATGTCATTAAAGTATGCATCACAGGGCAGCTTGCAGAGGCTTCTCTGTGGTTACAAATCTCCTCTTCATTCCTGCATTTGGTGCCTTCTGCCCCTTACCCATCTTTAAAAAGAACAAAAAATTTGCATGTCTGATAGAAAATTGAGGCCTTTTGTGTCTCTCAGGCTATGCTATTTCTATTGTGCTCCCACAGACGACACGTAAAAAAAACCCTACAGCCTTTGGTAAAAACTCCCCAATTGTTATTCTAGTTACAAAGTGGCATTGTTCCATTATTTTCAAAGAATTTCTACTGACATAACAAATCATGGCTATAAAACGGATACAATACACAGTCTAGCAAATTGCTTTTAACAGTATGAGAAATCTGTGGACCAGGTCGTTAATGCCATTTCAGTGCTGCCTTTAATTATGCTTCTTCTGGGCTTGTTCTCTTGCCAGCTGTGCTAGTGAGCAATGTCTGACAGTGGCACCATGCCCCAAATACTTTGATGCTGTTCTCACTCAGCGCTCTGCTGTGCTTGGTTTTAGATCTATAACCGGCTAGACAGACACTGCTGTGGATTCAAACCTCTGAAGGAGGATTCCTGTGTGCAGCAAGGACTGGCTCTGAGATGCAGCGATCAGGATGCCGTTGACTTGACGCACATAGTGCAGAGAAGGCACGATCAAAGGCACTTGGCCTTCATAGCCAATAAAGGTTTCTTTGACAGAAGTGAGGACAATCTCGACTTCAAAATACTGCAAGGAATCAATGAGTAAGCTTTAAGTTAATAATTTTGTCAAATGAGTTGCCATATCATAATCAAAAAGCAAGGGACGCTAAGTTACTGGAATAAATAGCAGCAGCCCAAGAAGTGTGTAACGACTTACAGGATGTGTCTAAAAATGTGTGAGTAATCTTACTTGTGTAAAAGATACAGTTAACTCATGTATGATTAGGCATGCGTGGACTTCATTTGCTGAGTCACGGTCTGTATTCGTAGAACTGATTGCTAAACCACAACGTGAATATTGCAATTCAAAGCGACGGCAAAACTGATGATTTTCTTTGTGCTCCTCCAGATTCCCTGAGTCTGCAGTTTCAGTGCTGAGGAGCCAGCGTTTACGGGAGAAGTTGCTTCAGTCTTTGTTCCTTGACAAAGTATACTGGGAGAGCCAAGGAGGCAGAAAAGGAATTGAAAAGCTTATTGATGTCATAGAAAGGAGGTCCAAAATTCTTCTTACTTACATAAATGCACACGGAGCCAAAATACTGCCCATGAATGAATGAGCTTCTGAGAGACAGTCCTTAAAATAACTCGTGTGGGGCAAAAATCGAGAGTAAAATTCATTTATTTCATAGATTTATTTAACTTTTATTTTTCCAGACTTCCAAATGTATTTTTGAATAAGAAGCCTTACGTGGCTTAAAAGCATCACTTAAACATCAGCTGCAGCTCAACGCAATGCACTTCTAGGTCGTCAATGAAATAAAAAATGTCAAATAATACAACAAACGATACAGAAATAAGTATGCACCATGAGCACTCCTATTAAACCATTTGAAAATCAGCAACAAGATTTTCAGCACATTAGTCTGGATTCCCTCATTCAAGTCAGTAATGTTTTACTGCAGATTTAAATGGGAAGAGATTTTAGTCACTTCGTACATCAGTGAAAATTGCCATCACATCTGCATGCTGTAACATACAGGAATTCATCTGTTTGATTAAGAACACCACAATTCCAACATTTCCAAACGATTATTTTGTTTTATTTTGGTCTTCTGAAATCTGAGGACTGAACTTATCTCTTTTAAGCTATATTTCCATTGAACACGAGGAAAATTTAGAATCAGAAAGAGGGAAACATGGCTTTAACAATAATAATTAATTTGACAAATACAGTTTTCACCTTTCTGATGTGGAACACACTTTGTCACGAGTCATTTTTTACAATGTATTATTTCCAGTGCAGGTTGGTTTGTTGTCTGACTGGGTCATCTGATATTTCTGCTTATTGATTAACTGAGTGTTACTCACAGACTCCTCCTTTAGCACCACCATTTCATTTTTAGAAATTTAGCTCTGGCTTCGTGTAAATATGCTGCTAAATTCAGTATAATGTTTGTTTTTGCAACATTCTTGACACAGTTCATTAGAATGTTATCAAAAGGCAGATCTAATAGTGACGCAAACGTTGTTAAAATCAGAACTGAAAATCTTTCTGCTGCTTGTTTAGCTCTTGCCAGCAACCCAAGCTCTGGTTTTAAATTAAGACTGACGATTTTGATTCCAGCTGATGACTTGGCCCAAATATTCCCATAAGTAAGGTTGTTTGAGAAGCTTGGACAAGCACTTTAGATTCTCAGCCTGGATCTATTCCAGAAAATATTCTGTTCAAGGAGCAAAATATCAACTGCTACAGTCTATCCCAAAATATATCTTCTACCTATCTGTTTAGAAAGGTTCTTACTTTTTTTTTTTTCTAAATAAATATCTATCCTTTTTTTACCATGAGATAATAGCAGAAGTTAAATGCTTTCATCTATTCTTCATGTATAGTGAAAAAAACCCAACAACACCACTAATATAGGATGCAAAGCTTGGAAATGCTTGTGTAACATTTTTCATTAGAAACTGAAATGTAAATATGGATGGGTGAAGTTATCTTAAATAACTGCGATTCCACTGCAGCTAAAACAGATTTTCTTCCTTATTATCATAGCATCTATTAACAATTGAAGATCTATTGATCTAATTGGAGGCAGAGTTAAAGACTCTTAATAAAATTTGAAGAGCTTGGCCATCTAAATAATCTTTTACTTTATTCTGTCAGTAAAGGGCAGATACACTCAAAAGCTTCCTAGAACTTACCAATTGCCTTGAGAGGACATGTTTTTAAGTGCCTTGGACTTTTTAATGACACCAAAGTAGAATTTTATAGGGTTTTCATATTATCCCTTTCTTAAAATGTTATATTAGCCAGATAATTTCTATAGCAGAAACAAAAATATTAGTGTAGCTTGCATTTTCACTGAGCCTAGAGAGAGAAATAGTCCTCTGGATCCATTTCACATGGTACTCCTGTTGCATTTATCACAAATTTCACTCTGATGACTGTTACAATCAATCTGTCCTTTTTTCTAGCCTATATCAGTTTTCTTCCTGCTAGATGCTTTTCTATTGGATTATCACACACTGGTAAGAATGAAGGATGTGACTCTCAGCTGCACTGAACTTCGAAGAGGGCCAAGGAAACGTACAGCACTGCAGTTGATCATGAAAGAACCCTGACTGGAACTTTCCTAGTTTTTCCTCTTCTGGTTCTAAGACAACACACGCAGAGATGTGGAGCATCTCTCCTGTGAAGAGAGGTTGAGAGAACTGGGTTTGTTCAGCCTGGAGAAGAGGTAATCTGCAGGACAGAATGATGTCTAGGCTTCAAAGGAAGTCTATATCAAGTCTTCTCAGAACTCCTGCAGGGACTGATAAACTCAGAGTGAATATGCACAACAGGATAAGCTGTCCCTTTCCAAGGGCCAAGGAATACTTCTTTCTCTGAAATTCTGAGTATGAGCACACTCTAGGAGGTGTGCTGTGTATGCTGCATCATGTTCTCACCTTATAATCATGTCTTAGTATTATTTTATGTGTAGCTGGGAGCATTGCTGTCTATATTGCATTAAAATGCCCCATTTCCAAGTCCTACCAACACTCTTGTCTTCAGACAGTCAGGAGAGGCTCGAGGAGGCTGGCAGTGGGACTGCAAAATGCTCCTAATCCAATAACGTTGATCAAAACTCCAGGAAGTGTCTTTTCTTCCTGACGTTTATACTGTTATATATCTTTGCGCTTGAGTTTGGTACAAGGGATGATTGGTAGAGTGTGTATGAGTACACACAAGCCCAGTTCTCTCATTTTCTTTTCTTCTTTCAAAAAGAAAGAATTCTGTACTTTTTGAGGGTACTTGGGTAAATGCTTCAGTAAAAAATACAGAAGAAGCACTTTGTATAGCTTGTTTATTCACTGCTACTACATTCAAGACATGTGCTCTCCTCTCAGTAGGACTTACATGTACTGAGAAATCAGTCCATTTCCTTATAAAACAGCATGAACTTGGACTGACATTCCTGCACAGAAGCCTAAGTAATACTGACAGACAGAAAGAAAAGGAAGAAGCCTTGATCTACCTATGGTAGGGATCAACTGAGAGCCAAGGAAGTAGGTTTTAGTCATTTCTGCTGGGCTGCCTTCCATTTAAGGGCATATGGGACCAGACAAATATTCCTGCTGCGCATTACTCGGAAGGGTGTAACCAACGGCAACAGTCCAAAATCTGTGGGTGGGAAAAGAAGATTATGTCATTCTTGAATCTCCCTGAAAGCCAGAACCACATAAAATGGAGTAACGAAGAAAATCAGGAGGGTTCGTTGATTTCATAACATTGGAAGACGGAGCTTAAAATAAGTAGCACAGGCACAGATGCCTTGAAATTCCTCAGGAGCTTGCCAGCAAGTTTATAATCTTAAGACTTTTCAGAAGCTGAGAACATGAAAACTTTTGTGGAGCGCTGTGGGAGAAATGTCTCTTTCTTTTTCTCTTTCTTTTTTTTTTCCCCATACATTCTATCACGTACTACATAAAAGAAAGATAAATTCCACAGTTTCAAAAGTGCAAATAGATGCTTAGGGGACATTAAGGGACAAGCTTCCAGTAGCAATTCTGGGAATGCTTTAAAGCACGTTTGTGTATGTGAATAAGAACATATATGAATATATGTAACTTACATATACCTTAGCTTTTTTGTAATAAAAGGCTCAGTTCTACTCACAGAGTGAGTATGCAATTTGTTGTTTACGTGTAGAATTGTGCTGTTTGAAAGTGTAAGTTCAGTTGTGGGTATATACAGGTCAAAGTTTAAACAAAGCATTATAATGGAAGCATCTTTTGTTCTCAAAGCATTAACTCTTCCCATGCTAACATATCCGGACAATGTAAAAAGTTTTCTATTTACAATTGTAAAGAAAAACAGCTATCTAAGTTAAACAGCCAGACAACAGCGCTATCAAATCTGAGGTGTTTTTACATTAGATGCAGAGGTTCCATCTGAAACTTGTGCATTTTACATTCAACCTGTTTGTCCTCTTGTAGTGACACTAAAGGCATTATCACAAACTGTGAATTGTTCGACTGCTGCTGTTGTCACCTGATGCCCTCCAATATATAAAATAAAACGGTGTGTTCATCACGTTTTGTTTTCAGATCTCTGAATTGCAGTAACAGAACTACACCGCATATTAAAGAAGTACGTGGATCATTAGACTCTTTTAAAAAAAAGCTGTGTCCTTGAAACTGTGTCTTCAGAGAAACAATCCGACACGACACAATCCAAGAAGTGTTATGAAGTTCTTCCTGTGGAAAAATTTTCTAGCTGCTTCCTCGTGAGACTTGTAACTAACTGAGCTGATTCACTGTGGCTGCGGAGCTGCTGGATCCCGCACCATTGCTGTTACTGTATTCTTTAGCCATGCTGACAATGCCTATTCACACAGGCATTGAGCAGAAAAGGCCGTGCCCTTTTATGATGCCAGAAGAAAAGCATTCGTCAATGACTGCTAACCTTTATAATAGACAGTGAGAAAGTACAGGAGTAGCAGAAGGATGGTGAAACCTCTGCGGCACGGAGACTCACACAGAGTTAAAGTAGCCCAGGAACTTTCAGTCTCTGAAGTTTACATTTTTCTTGTCCAAGAGAGACTAATGAGAAACACAAAGATGCAGAAACATTTTTAAACATTCTCTTTCCCACACAAAGTAATTTGATTTGTTTTATGGAAACGTTATTTATTTGTACACGTTACCACATGCTTCAGGCTAAATAGTCTCAAATACATTTGTGTACATTCACTGTGGTTTTGTTGAGTTGCTCCATTCTGGATAAAACAGTTTAGTTCGCTTAGACTAATCAATGTTCTCAGAGGCTGGAGGACTGAAACCAAAGGTCAGAAGGAGACCTATGGAGAGTGACAAACAAATAAGATGGAAAGTTGCCCTAAATATAGAACAGATGTGGAACTGGCATGTAAAATCTAATATCTGTGGGCTCCAAGCAGGATTTACAAGATTTAGCTGAAGTCTGTCTACCTGTTCCACCTGTATCTCTATGGGAAGACCTAACCTAGCCAAATATAAACACGTGTGATCAATAATTAAAGTAGTGTAGAACTTTCTCCTCTTGATCTGTCAGAAAATACCTGAACTGTATTTCAAAATGACAGTGTTAAAGAAATGAGTTTTCACAGTGTATGAACAACAACAAATGGTGAAGAACTCTAGAAGAGCCTCATGAGACGGAATAGGTCAAACCTGGCAGATGAGCTTCAGTATTGGTTACATAAAGACTTGGGCACTATTTAAACTTTGGAGAGACTGCATCTTGGATTGTGTGTGCAGCCTGTTCTCCTCTTCTCCAAAAGTCAAAGTCAGTAGAGAGGAGCAAGTGAAATGATCAGCGACTGAAAAGGCTGTCTTGTAAGGAGAGACGGATTTCTTTAGTTTGGAGAAGAGAAGGTTGGAGATATTGGTAATTCAGGTTTACAAAATCATGAAGATGAGCAATTGGGTGAGCACAGAAGGTGCAATTCTTCAGCAAATCCTGCAATACAGGAGTTGTGAAGTACCCAATGAAACCAGTTTCTCTTTCAAAGAGAGAAAATAAAGCTATTTACACATCAGGAGCTGGGCTGCTTGAACTTGATGCCATGAGAGACTTGTGAGAACAGCAAGTCTCTATATATGGGCTTCATAAAGACTAGGCAAGCCTGAATCCTATAACATTCCTAACACAACAATTCTGAATTCTGAGCAATCCAAGGGAAAGGGACCCTTGGCTCATGTGTTCGTCTCACATTGCCACAGCCTAAGATGTACTGCTGGATGACCTATGGGTGTGACACAGAAGGGAATCCCATGTGTTCCTATATATGAAGATGGTTCAACAAAGCAGTCTCCAGTGAAAGAAAAAAATGAAAATGGATGGCAATCTTCTAGAACCTAATGGTAGTTTTCCATAAGCTGTTCCACAAATTTTGTGATTCTTGAAGAAATGCACATGAAAGCCAGATATATATATATATTTTTTTGCCACTGTGCTGCACTGTACTATCTGCATTCAGCACTAGCTGTAAAGATTCAATTACTTAATTAAATCACATCTTGAAATAGGTGGCTGAATTTCTCAAAAAAAAAAAAAAGTTCTATTTTAATATTTTCTTTTTTGGCTTTCTGCAGTACATTCACTTATTTAATCACACAGTTTCAGAATTCACTGCCAAGAAGCATTATCTGTATTTCCTTCAATTGAAAATCTGTCATGGCATTCCTTGGATGTCTATTAAGCTCCACAAGAGCGCCTTATCGGAGGTATTCTTCAGCTAGCTATGTGAAGCACTTTGAGATTTGGTTAGGATTTATTAACTGTTGAGAAAAATAGCACCAGTGTGAAAGCCAGCCTCATGAAGTGTGAGAACTATGCCTGACAGATGGCAAAAGCTGGCAGCCCAGCAAGCTCCTCTGCCCTGGGAATTCCGAAACAACAGCAAGTCATACATCTTAATTTTCAGATGGACGTGTATATATCACATTCCTAAGGCAGGGTCATTTCTGGCCATGTAATTTTTTTCATGCCTCAAGATGTCTGGAAGAAAGAAACATTCAGTCAAAAAGTGAAAATGAGAACTGACTGAAGGGTGCTCTGAAGACAGCTGTGGCATAGCTGCAGTAAACATGGGAACTGATGGTACGGAAAGGGGAGCTAGAGCTGCCTGATGAAAGCACCGTGCTGAAGGAGAATGAAAGAATTTATCCTGCTAACCATGACAAGATCTATCCTTAAGAATTTCACCATGTGAGGAAAGAACCTGAAGCGTTTTATCATCGATTTGATGCTCAGACCCACAGGGCAGTAGCAGATCTCTCCCCAGATTCATTCTGCTCCCTCTTTTCACCATCACATTGGTAACTCTCCTGCACAGGTCTCTGCCTATAACATGAATACTACTGAACTCAGAAAGCTCTCTAGGTTTCTACTCCCAGGATACTCCTGAATCACGCTGATTCTCTCCATGCAATAGGTTTGACTTATCCTCCTCCCTCTGGATCTGATGCACTTAAATGAAAAACTCCCAAGATGACACACGTGCTTTTATATTGCACTTGAATCTTACAAGCTGCAGGTCTTTTTTATAGTCTGTAAGTACTCATCTACTTTTCATTTGGTGATCTTCAATGATGTGAAGCACTGGTTCTATCTCTTAGCTTCCTAATACGAAAGTAATCTCTTTTTATCTTCAGAGCTTTTTCTTCCATATAATGTTCCTATTACATCTGATATATCTGCTGCTATCCAGAATAGCTATTGCAGCTTGGATTCACAACTGCCTGAAGGAAATCTCATTTATTTGGAGTGTATCATTAAGTCATAGCTGAATTTTTGAGAGGAGGGCATGAGTGGGATACAGCCTGTGATGAGAAATCCCAGAAGCACAGTTCTTTTGAAGAGTCTGGCCTCAGGGAATATAAGACTTGTCATCACACAGCTAACCACACATGGAGGCTGCTGTCTCCAGCTTATTGCTTCTGTGGTGGGTTCCTTTCCTAGTGACTCAGTTTTTTCTACACTTTTACCTAGGAGATTTCCACTGTAGGTGAACAGTACTTACGCTGTAGATGCTCCACTTAGCTGAACAGGCTTTGGAGCATAAAAGGAAAGGGGAAATAAAATACGCCAATTAAGCTGTAAAAAATGCCCATTACATGCACTAAAAATGCAGCGTGTTATTTTCTTAATAATCAGACTTGAAAAGGTTTTGTTTTGAGATGCTGATTGAGCACTTGCTCAAGTATCATTCTGCCTTTGGCCTTTTACAGAGAAGATGCTCAGTAGGCTTGGTGCTCCCCCAGAACCAATGCACTGAGCAGCTGCTTCCTACAGTTGCTTTCCAACTGAGGCTCTCTCCATCCAGTTGCAGGGATCACAGTGCAAGGGATCTCAGCTGAGGCCTGTGCTGATGCACAGGATTTATACCATGCAAGGCAGTGCATGGAGTACCTACTGCTAGATAGAGTGCAAAATGCTGTAAAAACTTAAAACTTCTCATCGCACTTGAATGCCTGCTTGGCTGCATCAGCACGTTCTATGCCAACAAGACAATTCATGCGACAGAAGTGTTGATGTATTCTGAGAGCCACAAAAGGTCAAAGAACAAAAGAGATTAAATCCCCATTAAAATCATAGCTTTCCACTTCATTTTGCTTTGCGTGCTCGTATGTCTAAACTTGAACTTGAAATGCTAGATTGAAAGTGGACGTAATGTGCAAACACAGCTTTTGTCAAATTGTTAGTGTTTGTGTTCTGAAGCAAGAGATCCAAAAAGCTAAAGAACAACAGATTAAAGCTTTGCAGTATCAACACTGTACTGGGAAAGAACTCTTAACCTCTATCACAGTCTTATCTGAGCGATAATCTGCATTGGGCATGGAGAGCTGACATATATTTTCTGTTAAACTGTTGCCTTAGCACTAAGATTTCTTTGATTTTCTGCTGTCAGCTTTACCACCCAGTGGAGATGTCCTCAAGCATTCACAGTCGCTGCCTTTCTTAAGAAAACAGAACTTCCATGTGTTTCAATGCTTCCTGGCATCCTACCTTCCACATGTAGTTTAGGGCCAGTTCTTCAGCCTGTTTCCTTTCCTTGATTTTAAGTATAGTTAATGCTGTAATTAGCAAGGAAAAATAAATCATTTTTCCCTTTCAGTGGGGAGAAGTCACGCCAAAAGCTATGCAAATGTGCCTTGTCAGGAGTGACTTCAGATCACCAGAGAAAAATGTAGTCCATAAGCGTAAATCTAAAAACGTGATCTGATAGTCATTTAGTTTTACCACAATAACTTGTAGAGCTCAGTGTCCAGGCTATTACACATTTTAAGTACTGGGTGGGTATTTCAGAAGACCAAGGTAATTTCCTCAACCAAAAGTTTGTATGAGTTGTCACTATATGACGATAGAAGCCTGGAAAAGTCCTGCCCTTTGGATGACTTTCACTGGTGGACCAAGTTTCTCACATGGTCAGCTCTAATCTTCTCTCCCCTAAACTCCTTCCCTGGGGCCATTGTAGCAGCTTCAAGCCTTGGAGCTACAACATGATTGTGTTGCAGCAATTTCTCTAGTTTTGCTAGATTTTGCCCTATTCCTGAGAACATTTCAGATTCATAACAAAGTTGCTCAAACCAGGGAAACTTCTGTGGTTATTCACTGCATTCCCAGACTTTGCTTCTTGTTTCTCAGATGGCACAGAAATATCACCAAGATCTGGTCAAGCCTTCTGGACTGAAATGTAGCGTGTATTATGCAACTTCAATATTTTTCTGTGGAGAAAAAGCTTTTTCTTTTTATAGAAATTTCTGTAAACTTAAGCCTTCAGTCTTCCTATTGAGTTGTGCTTGCTGCATTGTAGATCCACATATGTCTTTTTAGTAGGGACAACGATGATAGTAGAGATAAGAATTTAATTTCTCTGCATCTCGAAACCCACAAAGCTTTCTACTGGATGCTGTTTTTTTGAGAGTCAGTTGGAATACGTTCATCAGAAGGAATTGCAGTGGCTCCTTCCCTTGTAAAGAAGATTCAGTCTATTGAATTCAACCCTATCTGAATCTAGGATGCCTAGGTCTAGGTTATCCAGATTCAAATACTATTTAATAGAAGATAACTTCAGTCCACTTGCTCTCAACTCACAGTTGTATTCTAACCGTTAGGATTCTCTGGATTCAAAGGACCACTTTGGCAAAGCACACAGATCTCAGTTCCCAGTGGGAAAGAGTGGTTTCCTCCAGTTTGCGCATAGATGTTCAACTTCCAGCATTTTCTTCTGTCTATATTAAGAGATTGCCTAGTCAGTGTGCTACGTTCTGTGACACAACTCTCAAATCATGAATGATGAGGAAAGAAGGGGCCAGGAATATAATCAGAAGGAAGATAGCTAGAGGAAGACTGGGTAATATGAGGCTGTATCTAGGTTCTCTCAATTTTTCCAGCTCCTCCCTAAATACTAACATTGTTTTAATACATCCCTGGGGATGAATTCACAAAAATGGAAACCCTGAAATACCTACATTAGTTTTCGATGTATTCCTAATGGGGCTCTGATTCTTTCATACCAATCGTTTTTTAATAGCAAATTCTTTACAGGAACATTAGCGTAAGATTCTTCAGTTTAATAATCCCCAAATACATTCATTCTGTACTTGCTAAATTAAGCAATAATTCCCCAGAAGTAGGGGGAATTACAGTAGGTAATGGTGAATTTCTAGGTTGGGCATGGTGTGACACATCTTTCCATTAATGGCAGATCAAAAATCTGCCCCTCAGAGACATTCTGTGAGTGCTGCCCAAGGCTCTTGCAAGAGTACAGGCAAGCAAACACAATTATACTCTTATCCACACGTGAAATTTCCACCTGTGGTTCATGTTATATTAACAATACTTCTCATTTAACAAACAATCCAAGTATTATTTCCACACGCTTTGCAAATACAATTCAGAGTTGTTTTTCATTTAAATCAATTTAACAGCATCCTGTGTGGAAGGATATGAAATTATCAATATGATTTGTGAGAAAGGACATTAATGCTTTCCTTTACTCCTGAATTAATACAAATATGCAATATAATAATAATTATTATTATTATTTTGCCTGAGGAAAGCTCTGCAGACATTAAGTTTTCATAATCAGTTCAAAAACCCCTAAACTGGACATACTACATATTACATACAGCTGCAATTTTGAGGTGCAAAGCAATATGCTTCGAGTAGAACAAAATATTTTCAGAAGAAAACAAAAAATCTCCAAATCATTTTGGCTTGGAATGCATTCCCAGCTAAAACAGGAAGTCTAATCTGCTTGGATGCTTTATCGAAAGGCCATTCCTCATTTTGAATCTGGTAGAAACCTCCTTATAGACTCATGGCAGCAATCCTGGGGAGTGTGGTAACCATTGGCTGAGGCATGCAATAGGGCTTGTTTGAGAGTCAGAATACTCTATACTTCCCAGCTGGATAAGTTAATTAAGAAATTGATTCCAAGCAGACAATCAAAGCAGAAAAAAAAACAACCATGAAAGACAAAAAAGGAGGTATAAATAACGCAGCAATCTGAGTCTAAATGTAATTATGATGAAGATGAATGAGCAAAACGTATTTGGAAACTGGGCAATTTTCTCGAGGAAGGCTCAATTTTTTGTGGGGCAGTTTTCTTACAACACACAGATGTTGGAAAGCACTGAGTAATTAATTTTTTTCAGAGTGGTCAAAATGAGTATGAAAAGTGAAAGCTTTCTTCCTGTCTGTTACGAAATAAATATAGAAAATGTATTCGTAAGCACTGTGAAGAATCCTGAGAGCAAAACTTTCTGAAGCACACAACAGGAGAGAGAAGAAACAGAGGGCAGAAGTGAGAATCAGCTCTGATGCTGCCTTTTCATAAAAGCTTCCCTGTAGTTCATCTTATTTCTGTTTTACTGAAGACAGAATCCTAGATGTCACATCAAATAAAGTTAGAAAGTGACACTAAACACTAAAGTTCTTAAAACGTAGATTACTTTGTCATTTAGATTCATTCTAGTAGATGTATGACGCACAGAAACTGCTGGATTCCATTTGATTTCTCCCTGAGGGCGGCACGTTTTAAAATTCTGATCAGAAAATGCTCCATATATCTGATGTTATTATTGCTAACTATTTCTGAAATTGTGTGACTTAATCCTGACTTAGCTGACAACAGTTTTAAAAGACAATGAATTGGGTAATGATGATATGCCTGTGTATGACAGTATGGCTTCAAATCAACCATCATCGCAGGATGTTCAGGTGGATACTTGCAATTCCTGAAGCTGCAACTCCATTAGACTGCTTTAATTTACTTGTAAAAATACAAGACGATTTCAATTCAGTCTCTGATAGATGTGAAGCAGTTGTTAATTTTCAGCACAGAACATTAATCTTCAATTACGCCAGTCTAATTCAGAGCCAAATTCTGGAACTGATGACACCTGCCAGCATTTTGGAGACTGCTGGATTGCAAAACAAAGGTCCCCGAGGACCAGAAGGTTGTTAACGAAGCCCTGTTTACTTCACCTGGCTCTTGGCAACAAAAATGTCCTTTATCTACTTTTCTTTGGGTTACTTCTCCTACATCTCTACGCACAGCAGCTTTCTTTTACTGACTTTTTTTTTTGCAGCTCTGAGAACAGACACAAGTGGAGCCTCAAGAGTTAGCAATACCAGTGCTAATGCCCAGCATCAGAGGTGCAGACATCTAATCTGTCAGGCCGTTTATCTACAGCCACAGAGAAGTATCTCCTTTCCAATGTGCCTGCTTCCTGAGGCTTTGATAGAGCTCGTACTTCAAACATACAAAGGTTCTCACACTCTCAAACATTTCACTCACATTAAAAAAAACCCAAAAACATTCATGAAATGTGATGGAGTGAAAAACCAGAGCATTTTAAATATTACATTTCATTACTTGTTTCTTATTTGAATTTTGGAAACTATCCTTAACACAGAGCATTCAAATTAGTATTCAGTTGGGTGCACAGTGTTTCTCTTATTTAGAAACAGATTTCCAGATTTGTTTGCAGATTGTTATTTTTCCATACTATTTTCCTTCTGCCCCAAAGCGGGATGCATGTAGTTAAAAAGATAATTGCATGTCTATACAAAACGTTAGCAGAAAGACCTGGCTATGCCATGGGGTTGTGGGTTTGGGTTTCACCTCCAGTAGAAGTGCTTGGGTCTCTTCCACTTCAGGTGCCCCAAATGTCTCTAGGCAAATATCTAAAGAGCAGATAGGTATGTGCAACTACATGTGTCTAATTCTTATGATCATTGGACTCTTTGCTTCACAGCCCGTAAAATGGTGACTATTGCCTACTGTACTGACTTGCTATGCTGGAACTGCAAGAGACAACTTTGTTGTTATGACTAAAATTTTCAGCCTGATACTTGCTAATTTTTTTCCCTTTTTCCAAACACTACCAAACAATTTCTTCATAGGTATCATCTATTTCTGTAAACTGCTTTGCTCAAGAATCAAGATGCTTAGTACAATAAGAGGAGCCATATGTCAGATATTTATCTTTTCTTCATTGTTACTGTATGTTTCCTTGACCTCTTCTCAATTCCTAAATCCCAGTTGATCATGTTTCCTACAAATAAAGATAGAACTAGGAGGGTCTTGCAATACATATAATTTTGAGGATGAAATTAGTGATGTTCTTGTATATAAAATTCTGATATCGTTAAAAGTCCATTGCTCAAAAGAAAGATGTATGTTTAAAAATAGAGTGACACTTTCAAGACAGGCTATTAAAAACAAACAAACGAGGACGGACAGTGGGTCGTATCTATTGCAGCTTACATTAGTTTTGCTTGTTTTTCCATAATTCAGCCATGCAGAAATCAGTGTTTGAGCTTTCTAAGCTAGCTTTATAAACATTATCAAGTTGACTTTGGTGAAAAACAAAACAAAACAGAAAACTCCCTGAACAGCCAAAGCATTAACTGAAAATTAAACGAACCTTCACCCCTTAAGTCTTATGACTACTCAACACAAGGAGATTTTTTTTTCCTAAAATAAGCTTTGGTGCAGAATACATTTCTAATGCAAGATGAGCATCTCTGTTTAGGACACAGGGCAGCCTCACTTTTGTTCCAACATTTACAAAAGTAATGTGATGATGCTACAAGCCTAGCCTTGCATCCCAGAAAACCACACTAATAGTTCTTTTTGTTATTCACTGGCATGAAACTGGGGAATATTAGGAAATTCTGAGTCTGTTTTGAGCGCTGTTGTGCAACTGTTGCACGTAGAAAACTTGCAGAGTACTCCCAGTGAATCCTAACAGGCCATAACCATGCACTGGATGGTAAGTAACAGCAAAGACCTTTTTTATGTTTCCTCCAGATCAGCTCAGGCTCAATTTCTGAACTTTTATTTCCAGGATAATAGGGGCAATTTCTGTAGAGAGGGACAAATCTTGGCCAGAATCTATGAAATAAAAAAAAAGGCTGCTTTGTGCAAGCCCAGCTGCCTGAAACTGTGCCAGCACATATCCTATAGGAATTAATCTTCTTTTTTCGGGCCTAAATTACTGTAAGACACAATTTTCCATTTGTGAGGCTTGCTTAGTACACCAGACTGTCTTAATGGAGCATGGTGAGTCAAGTCAGCAACTGGAAAATGAGCACCATAAAGCGTCTCCTTGAAAACTTTCACTCACTTTGGCAGAAGTGATCAGCAACGCCTCTGAGTCTCCTGCTCTTCTGGAAAAGGAAGGGGACCCTGAAGGAGTGACTTTGTAATGCCAGTGAACAATTTCACGTAAATGAAGCAGACGCAGTGGGACAGGAGCATTCAGTTGTACGACAAGCAGGGCCACAGTCTAAGATGGGGAAAGACAGGGGAAACAAGAAAAATGCTGGAAACAGCTGCAATCAAAACACTTCTAAGGTGAAGTCGTGCTTCTATGATAAAAGCATCTTCAGTCACGACAGCGAGAAAAATGTTAAAAAGCATGATTTAGATATGCTGTACTTCTGAAGGAGACCAACAGCAAACTAAGGGAAATCAGGACGTGTGTTTGATATAACTCCCAGAAATGGGTCATCCCTGCTTAGGAGGTAGCACCAAATATATACGAGTTCATTTCCCTTATATCCCTTGTTCTTTGGACATGCATAAATGCATGCATGTTTCGCTGTTGTGCACTACTTTTCTCATCAAGTTATCATGGTGTTCTTCTGGGAAAAATACAAGACAAACTATAAAAACAATTTGAAAGTTCACCATTGTTTCAAACAGTTCCTCATTGTCTGCATTATCTAAACTGGTTTGAAAGACCAGGCCTCTGGTTTGTTTTGACTGGCCTCTCTCTGATACCATCTCAAGGTTTTCTTGCCAGCAGCTGAAGTTTAATGAAGATCTTTATCTTTTTCCTCAAATCTTTGCAGCTAGTCCCTCTGCCACTGTGGACAGCATTAGTAGGCAGCTTGTCACTCAGGCTTATCAGTTCACTGTCAAATTCACCTTTGAAATTCTGTGCAGCGTCTTTAGGGCACAGCTTTCTCTCCTCCACCATCAGCTAAGTGTTTTGTACAAGCCCCATGACAAGTATTAAGTCCTAAAACACCCAAAACACCCTTTTCTCTGGGGTGTGCTGGCTGGTTGCTATGTTGCCTCCATTCACACTGCTAGTAGATCTTACAAACATAGAACCCTCCTCTCCAGGTCTCACTGCTAGCCTTCAAAACTCTAACACATCAAATGCAAGCAATGGCGCTTTTAAGGTATTTTACGTCTGTCTTACTTTCATCTGGGATGGAACTTTCTTCTTCAGAGTGCCTGGTATGATGCTACAGTTTGGTTCCAGGAGAAAAACGCCATGGATAACACACTGGTGTTTATAGCTGCTGAGAAGCAGTGCTGTACAGAGCCAAGGACATTCCCAGCAAAAAGCCCAAAGAGCTGGGAGGGAACAGAACTCTTAACTACATAAATGGAACGAGTGAAAAAAGAAAAGACCTGCAAAATATGTGGAATCCAGTCTATAATACACACGGATAGAATGCAAAAAGAGAAATTTAATCATGGAAATGGCTTACAAATGCTAATTATAGCTTACTTGGATACTCCCCCAGTTCATGATAGAAGCGTAGCTTATTATCTGTGATACAGTTTTCAGTATTTTGCTCTGGCTGAAAGTCAGATGACAACTAAGAGAACTTGGTCTTTGCACTGTAGAAATCAGCTTCAAGACACCAGATTTCTGAATAATAAAAAAAAAATAAATAAATTTAGAAGCAACTTGCAAGCCTGATTGCTTTAAGTGTGTTAATTTTGCAAATAAACTGAAAATGCTAAGATCTCTGTGGTATCAGAGCATATGCTGGGAATAAACTTCACTATAGGCCAAGGGGAACGTTGCAAGTAAGACAACAGCAGATTTGTTTCGAGAAAAGTGAGAAGGTGATGAGATTTATAAAGTTAACTTGTTCTTGTGTTGCCTTGGTATTTTGCTGCATGTGTAGGAGGATTTGCAAATTTAGTCAACAGCAGCCCATAAGGCAGAGCCTTGACCAGAGCTGAATGGACCATTGAGAACATTCCTTTGAATAATAGCTTTCTAATACTTCATGAAATTCAGTAAACATATTATTTGCTGAGCTCATTTGACAGACTGTCTGGTTTTAGAGGGAGTAAAATCTGAAACACAGCTACAACGCAACCAGTAATTGTAAAGAAATGTGCCAGAAAGGTTATTCTACACATAGTAATCAACAAGCTCTCAGCCTGATGAAAAAAAAAAGACCCCAAAAAATGAAACAAAACCAATCAAAAAGAGAAATCTCCCTTCCCTGAGTTTCTATTTGCAGTCAGTGAGTTGGGAAATACACAGCAAATGACAAAACTGATACTAAAACCATCAGCTTCGGCAATATCACTGCTGCATAAGTTGGTAAGCTCACATTTTCTTCTGAAAAGCGATGCTCTGAGACTTTGGTGACACTTGTTCTGGAGCCAGAGAGCATGAACTGAGCATGGTGGTATGACAGTACTGAGAGGGTCAGTGCAGCTGTCGCGTAGCACAGAGCAGAGCAAAATTCCATCAAATTTCTGCTGTGCAGGGTGCAAGTGGGAACATTTGACCCTTGTTTTTAGTTTCCCAGATGCAGAAACCACATGTCTGAGCTGACACACAGGGAAGTATTGTTCATCGGTTAAAGATTGGCATCGATTACTTCCTCCCTTTAGGCCATACTGGGAACAATATTGTGGCTCCCTAGCTGCTGGGGCAGCAGAACTACATGCTGCCCCACAATGAAGGATTAATTACAAGTCTAAATGGGAGATCTATGCGATACAACACGAAACTGGGAGCGCAGAGTGTGACAGGATGAAGCAGGAGACAGACAAATGTGTGACCACAAACTGTAAGAGATAAAGATACTCAATGCAGAGGCCACGTGCCAGCGCCATGCATGTTTGTCTCTCCTCTCTTCATTATTTTTTTTTTTCCCCTTTAGATTTTAAAAAAATATGCACAGAAATCCAGAAGAAAAGGGAAAACTCAAAGCAGAGAAGTGTTGATGCTTCCAGGATCACAGCTGGGCTGCGGTCGGAGCAGTCGCTTTGCTTTGGCTATTGCTATTTCCCAGGCTGACTCCCCCATGTAAACCACAGCTGTGAGCAGGTGGCAGCGCACATCCATGTGTGACCTCTCTTAGCATCTTGTGCAGTTTTTCATGCTCAGCTGAAAACTTAATGTTCAATGGCAGGCAGATGTAAACAAGGATCTCACAAGATGAAAGCAAAATACTTAGTCCAAACCTCCTAACGTTTTGGTTTCCTTTTGCAGATACACTTGATATTTAAATATACTTTATAATCAAAAGCATCTTCAGAAAGGGGTCACTGTGGGTGAATATATAAGATGATTTCCTCTTCAGATGAAAATGGTTTTCTTTCTTGTTTTTCTTTAGCTGGGAAAAGGTCAAGCCTCTTTCCCGTTGCTACATCTTATTTTTTTCTTTTTTCCATGGAGAATTGACTTGATTGTTTTCCAAACATTGTTTCCTGTTCTTCACAGAGGGGAAATGTTTGTTCCTTGTTTCTAATAATCAGACATACTGTAATGACTTGCTCACAGGGAAGAAAAAAGTAATCAGGAAAGTTAAGGCTGACAACTGACACTTTCTTTATGCTGCAGTGTTGAGAGCAAGAGCAGGGGCTGATCTAGTGAAATAGGCATAATACACTGGGAAGCTTAGATAAGCTGGCTTCAAGCAAATATGTAGCAGAGTGTATGGTGGCATTTATTTGCCAGAGGAAATGGGGAGGTTTTTTTTCCCCTTTGGATTCACTGGACCTTACTAACGTCCAGCTATCACCTTCTCATGCAGAAGGTCACTGCTCATTCACAGGCACAAATCTGTGGATACACACAGCAAAGTTACAACTGCCGGATTGGAAGGGCATACACCAATGATATTCACCTAATTGATTGATTTTGATTTGATGGCAGTGGTCACAACACTGCATTCAAGTGATACTTCCACATGGCCCAGCAGACACCGTTTAGATAAGATCTGTTGCAATAGCACGAAGCCATAGCTATTCCTTATCAATCAGATCTAGGAAAACCAAAGTTTTGCCCACAGGACTCTGTCAGTTATCCTAGCATCATTACCACTGAGGCCAAGGCACACAGCTGTGCATACCAAAAGCTCTCTGAAAATAACACAGCATAAGCCAAAACAAAATATGGCAGTTAAAGCCACAAGCACATGATTTTTCTGCCTTCATTATTCATCTAAAGTCACACCATAATGTATGCTGAAATCTTTTTTCCATGCAGTCAAGACCAGGATTTATGTTTTAACTTTTTCTTTTCTACCTCTATGCATAGATTTAAGACATGCCATATTCTGCTGGAGTAAACAGGTTATTTGTTGCTTGCTAATCAGCAGAAATGTGTCAATGCATATTAATGCTTTCAGTGACCAACAGTTGTTCACAATGGGATCACTTCAGCATGGATTAATTTTCATATTGTAAATGGATGCTGGATGTAAATGGACTGGATGCTGAGCTGGTAAGACATTTTAGCTGTGCAAAGTCTCCTCCACCTATTGCCATCCACCTCAGCATCACTTCTCAATTCTCAATCACTTCTCAATCTTTGAGTGCCAATTTGAGCCATGGTAAATGAATATGAATCTCTACCATGTTCCTTCTGTTCTACTCTGTATTGCCTGCCAATACTTATCCAGAGCAATGCTGCTCCTAAGGATTAAAAAAAAATCACTTTTTTTTTTCTTCTGAATCTAATTCTCCTTCCAACTGTTCGCCTTAAACATTCACTTCCCTTCTGTGCAATGTGTTTACAGCAAGAGCTGTTATTATCCCAGAAAACAGCTAATTCATTGCTATTAAGGCAATCCCTTGCAATTTTTTCCCCCCTGCCAATTCCAATTATCTCAATAATAAATCCAGAGCTGATATTTTTAAAGCAAAGAGTATCTGGCTCTTTAAAGTCCTTGCTTTGAGTATTCTTTCTGCAGTTTCACTCTTCTCAAAACTGGAAGACAAACAAGCAGATAATTTATATGTTCTTTATATTCTTCCCAGATGTTCCTATTCACTAACTTGACGTTAATTCTCAAATGTAATGGATTTTGTAATGGTTGATCTAAATTAAAATATCAAAATAAATCCTAATTAATTAAGATGCAAATGATGATTGGAGGCAATGTAAACAGCAATGAAGAGAAGTAAAACGCACAAAAATTCCAAGACAAACTAACTTCAACAGAAAATAACACCACTAAGTGCAAAGGAAGTTAATTACAAAAATTACTAATTTTTTATATCAACTCTCTGGAGAAAAACTAAGTTTTTTTAGGATTGTTCTCTAGCTATTGCAATTATGAATTGTGTTTATAAGAAGAGGGGAAAAAAAGCCTAATTCTGAGAAAAGAACAAAGTCAACCTGCATTTGAAGAAGAGTGGGACTGCTACATAACTATTTGCATGTCCTTTCTGAGGTGGTTATATCTGAATTCCTGCTGATAAAACAAGATGGGTTCTCTATCTCTCCTTATTAATCTATTAAATTTAAGGAATCACACTGAGATCTATGCACTACATTAGGTGGAAGACACTGATAAGCTGGAAAGATGTCGGGAAACACCAGCAAAACTGAGAGGAGGCGTAGGGTGTGAAGTTACAAGGGGAAAAAAAAGCCCAAGGCAGCATTCTTAGCAACGTTCCTTAGCTCAAGATAGCACTACTATACAACAGTCTATAATCTTTGAGGTCAGAGAACATACATACTTGTAAGAATGTAAGAAGAGCAGGATGGCACCCATTGTGCTTGTGTAGTAAATACTAAATGTAAAAATTATCCATCAGTGAAAGTCTGTGTTTCTCACTGTCACTGTGTGCACCTTATAGGTTAGACAGTCATGTAAAAGAAGATAGTCCTATGACATCTGGAAGGCAATAGGTGGCACCCACGTGGCTCACTTGCCAGTGCCAACCTCTGCATTCTTCCAAAGGACAGAAAGCTTGGATTTGGAGAGAGAATTTAGACAGAAAAGGACAGAGGACAACAATACTAATTGGCAAACATTTTACAGCATTAGATCTTAGCTCTAGATTGCACAGTAGAGGAAAGAAAAACATACGATTTTGCTTCTACCAGCACAACAATGTGGTCAAGTACAGAGGCTATAGATGTTACTGATACTGTGCACACCATTTCTGCAACTGATGTGTATTACATGAGCCAACAGTAAACACTAAATTCTCATGAAGTAGAGCTAGATCTGTCATCAAGAGCACAAATGAACTGAGTATATAGAATCGGCGCATCACAGAATCACACAATCATCAAGGTTGGAAAAGACCTTTGAGATCACCACATCTATCACATCATAGGTTTGACCTACCAAGCCCTGTCACTGAACCACATCCACAAGTCTTTTAAATACCTCCAGGGATGTGGCCCCTACCAGCACAGCCTATTGGAGTACTCGACCAATTCTTCCTAATACCCCATCTCAGCCTCCCCGGCACAATTTATATATTTCAAATATGTATCATCTCTTACTGTCGTGACTGCATAAAAAGAACATAGAGGATTTTACACCTCAATATTTACTATTATTTCAAGTTACAGGATTACTTGATGGTATGTGAACATCTAAAAGAAGAACTGCACCCAGAGATATCTCGTTTTTTCCCAATAATAAAAAGGTGATGTCTTGTGTAAGTAGCTGTGGATGTCTGAACTTCCTATCAAGCAATAAGAAATAATTAGATCGGTTGACTCAGCTACAACACTATTATTATTTACTGACTGGGCTTACTTGCAACAGCCTGAAGTTTGAATTTTTACACCTTAAGGGAGCTGAAAAATGAGACTGTCTTGCAAGATGCCACAGCCCTAAAAACGATAAGCAGTGGGTCAGCATACAATGGCAAATAAGAATTTTGCTTCCTGCGTGCTTCCATCTGGCTCATGCACAGCTCAACAGGAAGCCCTAAGTCCTGCTGTTCTCATTTGTTGCAGTACAACCCTGGATTCAGTGGCCTTTGGCATCTCCTCTCGGGCTGCCACCCACCCTGCGTTTGCATCAGCTCTGAAGTCAAGCTGGCAGAGAGCAGAGATTCAAAGCTAAAAAAAACTTTGTATAGATCCCAATTCTCACATCAGTGAAATGCTCCCATGGCTGCCCAGTAGCTCCTCCTGTCTCTAGCTCCTTCTCACTGTGAAGCTGTCTTGTACTACACTCATCTTCCCTTTTGTCATCCTTTGTCTTCTCTTCTGTGCCCAGCTTGGAGATGCCAGTGGCTAATGGGTTAGATGCACTCAACATAGGCTTGCTACCTGGTACACACTGTGATCAGGATGTGCCTCTTGCTGAAGATGCCTATCTATTGCTGACACTCAGAAAACAGGAGGCTATACCAAGATTATTTTAGGTACAATTGGTTCCCACAGTTTCTCCTTGAGCATCTGCTGCAGCTGTGATATTACATTAGGAGGATGTGTTTTTTGCTTGTGTGGACTACGGCTGGGGCATGTCTATCCACTCTGTTGTAAATTACCTATGTTAATTTGAATGAGCAGGCTTAAAAGAAATAGGCAATTTTCACTTTTTCCTACATGCTCATTGATTTACTTGTTGCACTTCTCTTTTAAACTGGAAAAAAAAAATTAAAAAAATAATATTGTAGAGACTTAAGGTTTATCCAATGAAAGAACCTGTCTGATTCACTGAAATGCTTTTCAACACTCTGAGATGTTAGAATACTAACTTTTCTGTGGCAGTAACAACGGCCAAAGTAATACTCTTTTGACCTTAATATACTGCACAACACATACAGAACTATAAATTTCAATCTATAGATGCAAGTGGTTGTGGATGATAACTGTAGATCTGCTGATGGCTCATTTTACATTCATGCAGTGCAAATGAGACTTTTCCCCAAAATCTATAGGGGATTTAAGAACAGGAAATAATGAATTGTCTATCATGCACGCCAAAGAAAACTATGGGAATATTAGTTGCTAGGGGAAGAGGTGAAAGGGGCAGAAATGACACACAAGAGTTAAGTAGTGTCACTGTTGTAATTTGCTCCTGATTACAGGGCTTCTTGTCAAGACCGATCATTTGTTTTAGGGTCAAAATAACGACAGCTTGAGAATGCTCTACTAGAACTGCAGTGATGAGATTTTTGAGACAAATATGCTTTCTCCAAGAGCTGCTAGAAAATTAATATCAGTGCTAATGAAGAACTTGTCTCTAGGGATATTAGGGAAGCTGTAGAGTTGGAAATGTGGGGTTTTTTTTTGGTTGGCTGGTTTTGGTTGTTGTTGTTAATTACCCCTTATGGAGGAAAGACATTTCAGCGCTTTTTCTATCATTACAGGGTTAAGATATTTGGATTTAAAAGTTCCTAGGTTCAGAATAGCACTTATATAAACTCATACCCACACAAAGAAAATCTACTATGTGAAGTAGAGCTGGAATCTGTTTGAGCTTTATCATACTGCATGCACAAGTACCTCAGACTAATTCAGTCTCCTTGTCAGGTACATTTATCTAATACTGTGGGATGGTTTTTTAAGAAGCTTTAGATCACTGCCTTAGAAGTGCAGTGGCTGAAGGAAGCGTATCACAAAGTGTCACCTAAAGCAACGACACAAAACTTAAGAAGCCCAATAATTAATACTCATCAACACTGAATGAAGGTCAGGAAGAAAACACATTTGTAAAGTAGGATTTTCTTCATGAAACCTATTCCTGGGTTCCCAGGCTACACGTTATATGACTGTTTTTTGTCATGGTTGGGAATACAAACGTCTTACAGAAGGAGGGGCCTAAAATAAAAATTAGGAGGGCTCTAAATTAGTGTAAATTCTTTCTGGGACCCTAGCTGTATGGCTTTTCTCTCTCCTTTCCTCTCAGCACTCGCAGTGATCTCTCATTAGCCCCCTGGAATTTAAAAGTTTCTGTACCTTTCAATGTTTCAGAAATATGACTTCTTAAAGTAGAACACTAACTATAGATTACGAGTTCAGTTATACCTTATATCATTTATTCTCTACACAAAGGGTTCCAGTATCCACATGTAAGCAACAAAAAGCAGAGGTGAAACACACTCCTTCTCTCTGTCTCTTTTTAGCAGAAGTTCTGAAGTTCCTTGCAAGTCCAACAAAAATAGATCAAAGAATTTAGCAGCTATTCAGATAAACAGAAAATGAGATTAAAAAATAAGAAATAAAAAACGAGACGATCTGATGGGCACATTCACAGGAAAAAAAGAGCACTGAAGTGAGATCAGAGTGGACTAATGACGTTTATCTTTCATCTGTATTTTCAAGGTGAACCTTTGATAGAAGATCAAAAACATTCATTTTCACCTCACACAAGTCTGAAAATGATGCCAATATTGAAGCGCGCAGCACATTTACGATGTTTATTTCCTCTGTCTTTGGTGGAATTGTCTGTTCCAGCCTCTTTTGTGGCACATCCTTATCTAAATATCAGGAAGAAGTGTCCACTCCTTATCTTTACCATTTGAAAAACAGTCTTAACCTTTGTGAGTGGATATGTATCTGCTGTGCCAGATATCCCACGCCACCACCGCATCTGTGATATAAATGAAATAACTGCAATTAATTTAGCAAACCTATTGCCAATTTATATATGTCAGAGACAAAAATTTAATGTCTTGCTCAGTATCTCTTGAACTAACCTATCTTTAGTTACAAAAGCACAAGCAATATGAAAGTAGTCCTATCTTGGTACGTGTCCAAGATGTCGCATAATTCTAAATCCCCTTTGTCTAGGTGGAAGCAGTTTTTTTTTTTTTTTTTTACAAATTGTTATGCCTATAATAAATCAAATAAAGCATCAGACGCAGCAAGAAAGGAGATTTTAAAGATAAATAAATAAATTTGATTTTAAGGAGTTATCTGCATCTGGGTACAATATTTTGTGAGATAGAAAGAAGGACGAGAAAGTGTGAGATCGTACCAGCTTCCAGGCTCTCTTGAACTGACATAACTCTACAACTGCCTTGCTGAATTCAGCATGGACTTAACAGATATTAGGCAAACCTCTGCCTCTTCCCAGTCTTCATTTTCTGGTAGTTAGAAGTGATACTCTACAGTGCAGTTTGCACACAAGTCTTTCCTTTCACATACTGCAAATAGTGCACTGTTTGTATTAATATTAATTATATTTTAATTATATTATAATTAATATTATTCTTGTGATTTTAGCTCAATAAAGAGCAATAAAGAGTGACATCCAATCTCTCTTGAAAGCATCATTAATTTTTATCTCATGCAGACCATTTAGTACATCCAGACTAAATCCAGACCATTTAGTACATCCAGACTAGAAGGCACAATTTCTTCCTAACTTGAAATTAGCCCTCCCTAGTCATTCCTGAAAAGTGCTGTCATTTTGCTTCTTGCAGATTAACCAAAGGTTACCTCAGAATGATAACAGAAATGGCTAAGCACTTTTCATAAAGTAAATAAGAGGAAGGGTATAGCAGAAGTGGATCTAGATAAGAAGCCTTCAGTAAATATCTATCAAGTCACTGGATCCTCACTTGACCTGCTCCAAAAATATTTTTTGTTATTAAAAGACCTTTCCACTTCTGCAAAAGAGTAACAAAAAACCCCAATAATTTGCTATTCATAGGAGCACATCCAAGGAAGTAGCTACTTTGTTTAGTTACATGCCAGATGGGGAACAAAGCTCCATTTCCCCTTATCACTCCAGTCTTTCACATAGCAACTTTGCTTAATGAAATCTCATTATTTTAAAGCTTCCCCTTTCTACATTTGGAAAAAAATTCCCAATTCCTTTCTCATCAGAAAGAAAAGGTGCAACAGTTAAAAATGTTGACTCTTTTGTACTCATTCAGACTAGTTAGTCTGATCCAGCAGCCCACAGTAAACCACAAGACTCTTTACAGTAAGTCACTACAGACTATTCCACATATAAAGAAGCTGCACAGTGCAGTAAGAGGTCAGCATTGATCCACAGATGCAGAACTCGATATCTTTCCTTGATCAAAAATGGGATTGCATTCTTTAATGCAGCTGAATTTCTACATGCCTTTTATAATATAAATCAGTTTAGTCAAAGATTGTCTTTTGTGCAATCGAGATAGCAATATATTTTTATAAAAGCGTTTAGAAAATGGAATTTTAACTGGCAGTCAGCTGATGATTTTCCTATGGGAGAATCCTGAATTAGAAGGGGAAATAGGCATATTGACCTATTAGGCACCCATGGCTGGATATCACAGAAGACAGCAGGAAACTCTTAGCTAACGTCTTAGCAAACCAGTGCTAAGCACAAATGCTTCTATTGTAACACCACGGCTATTTTGGTGGTAGCATCTAACACAGCTTTGTGTCTTCTGTGCTACCATTCAGCTCAGATTTTGAGCAGGAGACATTTTAGTGCTGCAAAACTGATGTTATAAAGATCCCTTTTGATTTCTATATATTTGCAGAATTTATTAAGAAATCTTGTGTCCTTAAAGTTGTTGACACTATTTGAACACATTCTCTCAAAAAACTGAAGTACCTCTTAATATAATCTCAAATTTTGCTTTTTTTTCTAATTAGTATTTAATATTTTCTCCTGGGTAGATATGAAGCTGAGTCAGCTTTCCACTTTAGTTAGCTTTTAATGGCCAGTTATAGAACAGTGTAATCTCACTTAAAATAAATGTGATGACAAATACTCAGATCACTTTCATTGTCAGATTTAGCATAGAGTTCTTTAGCTGTGCAATGAAAAGACCCTGAATACTATGTTGGTCATAGTCCACGCTGCATCCTTCTCTTAAAACTGTTTGATTACTGCCATAAAAGTTTTTTGAGTAGGATTTTTCCTGCAGTCTCATGCTCCTTACTTTCTGTTGCTTCTAGCCTATCCATTTTGAAAGCTATTCCCTGGGCAGAATTCTGAGATGCTCAACAACATTAATGATTTGCTCATGCTCCATAATGCCAAACCTCCAATACTAATTTCTTTATGATAGTTAACTGAGGCTTAGAAGGACATCTTAGGCAGTCACAATATACATTATCTTCCTTTCTTTTGTGCCCTGGGGCAGCACATCAAGCTGCAATAAATGTAGTAAACTCCTGTGTACGATCTCCTGTAATGTTTATATCTCATGTCAGACACAGCACTGCATTTGTGTTCTGGCTCAGTTTCAGTTAATTCCTTATGACTTACATGCACAGTCTAAAATAGCCCCCCCCAGGCTGTATATTTGGGCTCCTGGGTTTGAGGGAATTGTCCAAAGCAACAGACATAACATTACGCATGGTCTTGGATGGCAATAAAATGGTGCTGCACTTCACTGCCTTACTTCATTAGCTGAATTGTGAGTTTGTATTTGACTGACAAAGCCAGGATGCCCTACCACTAGAAAGAAAAATCCTGGCACATTAGGATGAAGGCACAGACCTCTGAAAAAAAAAATCACTTATGGACTTGGATAAATTCTTGGGACAAAAGCACAATTACATTCACTTAAAATTCTAACACAGTTATTGCTAATATTAGTGAAGATATCCTTTTGTCTTGGAAGTTCATGTGATTACCCTAAGCAGAAACAGTGCCTCAGTAGCACACGAAGGCTTCACAAGACAGTTTGTTCCAGAAAGCTATTGTTAAATGTGAAAAAAGATAAGTACAGGGAACATTGCCTTCAACTCTCAGTTGATCCTATCAGAAAGCTCTTGAGTTCTCATACATAATTATTGCCTTCCCAACTCTTGCCTAATAAAGTCTCACACAAACTGTGTTTCCTAGAGCTCATTTATAGTTCATAAAAATGGAGCTCCCAAGTAAACAAAGTCTATTTCTGAATATATGAAAAAGGATAACTCTGTGTTTTTCTCTCAAAATTAACAGTACTTTTAGGTTTTGTGCCTGTTAGCAGTTATGTCTGTCTTGTCACCTGTTCCTTTCCTTTCTGTCAACTCCTTTCTTTCCAACTCCTTGCTCCTAGCTCTACACATTTCCCTATGGATCTCCTATCCTCCACCACCAGAACACTGACAAGTATGGGAGATTCTTTCTAATGGACTCTAGATGAGTGTACAATTGGAGGGATTTTTGCCTCTGTAAAACGCCCTGGAGCTTAGCACTTATACAGGACTGGACTCTGGTCTAATCCATGCTGTACAGTGCTAATGGTCCTCAGCACAAGATGAAGGCTTTTGTGACGTCAAGATTTGCTTCTGCTTCAACATTTAATAGAATCAAGCATCTGCGTTTTGCTCTTTGTGCGTATACTTTCAAACAGCAGATTCCAAGAAAAACACAGAAATGAAATTTGTATCATTCAACAGTAACTGTTAGCTATCCATGATCATAGAATCATAGAATCACAAGGTTGGAAACGACCTACAAGATCATCCAGTCCAACCATCTCATCACCATTGCCACCACTAGTACTAAACCATATCGTGCAGCTCCTCATCCAGACGCCTCTTGAACACTGCCAGGGATGGCAACTCCACCACCTCCCTGTGCAGCCATTCCATGCCTGACCACTCTGTGAGAGAACAAGTTCTTCCTTATGTCCAACCTAAACCTCCTCTGATACATCTTGCAGCCATTACCCCGTGTCCTGTTTGCTGCCTTGGAGAAGAGGCCAAACCCCTCCTCACCACAACCTCCCTTCAGGAAGTTGCAGAGTGCAGTGAGGTCTCTGCTGAGCCTCCTCTTCTCCACACTGAACAATCCCAGCTCCCTCAGCCGCTCCTCATAAGACTTGTGCTCCAGACCCCTCACCAGTGTCATTGCCCTTCTCTGGACACGCTCCAGGACCTCAACATCTTTCCTGTAGTGAGGGGCCCAAAACTGAACACAGAAATGATGTTAACTGTGCCTACTGAAGTCACATACGAGTGCTCATTAGAAGGAGACAAGTCAGCTACACAAGTATGTTGATAACTGTGAAGATACGGCTTCATATTAAATACATGCACTTGTCTGGTTCTGCAGTGCTTACTGAAGATAAACTTTTATGCCTGAAGAGTCATTGCAGTCCTGCTGAATAAATTTACTAGAGGGCTGCCTTAGGCTGTTTCCATTTCAGTCCTTTTTGATGTGTGAACACACAGATCTTAGTATTTCTTACGCTGCCATAGATTATTTACAATGCATATGCATTCTGCATATACATACCAACAGGTAACATAGCTAATTACTTAATTTAAGGGTTAAATTACGCATATGAAGTGTAAGGCTCTTCATATGAGCAAGCAGAACACTGAACCTCCTTATTAGTTTCCTGCTCTGAGACATTTAAAGTTCTAATTAGTGAATAAGTTCAACTTTGATTAATGCTCCCCAAGTATATCTTTATCATTTGCATCTGTGATGATATTCTGGAGATGTCCAATTGGAAGTCTTCTAGTTATTTGGCTAGCTTAACAACCCTTTGGCAAATGTCAAAGGGTGAAGGCTGCAACTGGGTCAGCAGGGCAGACAGCTGACATGGCAGAACAGAAAATGATGTAGTATTTGTACCTTCACCCCTCAGTTCCCTCTCTGAATAGAGATCTTTCTTTCGGAAGTCTACATCAAATCCAGTAATTTCATTGCTATTCTTGCATTCTACCAAAATGTACAGTTGTCTGTGGTGGTGACAACTCCAGGCCAAAACTGTGTTTAAAATAAAACACGAGCAACTTTTCATATAGAGGCCACATTCTGCATGCAAATATATGAAGCATTAAAAAAAGTTCAAAACAGAAATGCTTTTTGCAAGTCAAACTTTTCCTGTGTGTAACTGGACACATCTGTTAAGAATAAGAAGGTTCATAAATCATAGCAATAGGAAAAAATGAGCATTCTCAGATCTCTCAGAAAGTGCCTGTAATCTCCTTCCATCCTCTAAAGATGTAAATTTTCAAAATTCTGGTTCAGTACCTCTGCAGTGATCCATGTTGGAAAAGGACAAAATCTCAAAAGCAGTGCCATATGTGTATTGCTTTCAAATCTGTCTTCAGCTACTGGCACTTTCAAGGAGCTAGATAACTTGGCAGCAAAAAAAAATTAATCAAGAGGGAAGGTTAAGAATTGAACAGCACCTCAGAATTGACATAGAGCAGTCTTTCTGATAGTGGTAACGTGCTGTGATCTTCTACTTTTTATTAAGTGGAAAACAACTTCATCAACAATATGAGATACGAGTTTATAGGAATTACACAGATTGAAAATTCAGTTATTTTAGAGATCAGTTCTGGGAGCATCTTGACCTTAAAGGTAGCTCTGCAAAAACTTCCCACTCATTTCAATTCACAGGTTACTTATGTGCCCTTTTCATCTTAACAGAGTTATCGTGGCCATCCTTCCCAGGAACTAGCTATGCATTCTGAAGCAGACATTATTAATTCAAGCTGAAATTTTCAAAGGTAAATGCTAGTTGTTCCTGAAATGCAATTCTGTCTTACTATAACATATCAGCTATGGAAGTGATGTGCACAAGGTATTTTGCTCTAGCAGCAGACTGTCACAGTGAGAAACCATGGTTTGTAAGGCATGATTTCTAAGACCAGTCAAGAGAAGAAGTTAAATTGATTATCTGAAACTAATCCTAAGGGCTATTGCATGCTGTTCCATGAAGACCTACTTGAAACTCTGTAAAGGCTGACAGAGATGGGCATTCAGCAAGTATGGATGAGGACCACTGAGGCAAACAAAATAATCCTTTCTTGTTCTTGCTTTTAGCCATTCTGGAGGATGCATTCTGAAAAAACTCTGCCCTTTCTGCAGGATATCAAGTGAGATATCTATTCATACTGTTGTTAGCACCACAGGGGTTCCACAGGTTGTATCCATAGGCAGCACTGCTAATGTTTGCAGACCACTTTGTGAAAACAAACACCTAAAAGTAGATTTTTTTGTCCTCCCCACTTCTTCCGTCTATCCCTTCAACAAGCATTAAAGAAAACATAAATTTCTGTCTAAAAAGAACTGTATTTCATTCATTTGTCCTGTATTTGAGCAGAAGGATAAAGCCACAACGTTTTATTTAAATTATGAGTTGGTGTAGAGATCACAAACAATCTCTCTCCTTCACAACATTCTGTTTCTATCATGAGGTGGTACAGGCTAACTGATAGGAAATAGAAATCCTCAGTGTGACTCCTTGCTTGAGGCTGGCTTCTAAAAACACACACAGAGGGAAACTCCTGGAGAAGTTCATTTTATAAACAGGTAGACTAATATTGGGAGTGAATGTACTCTCGATGTTTCATATCTTTTGGTATCTGACGATGATTTTTAAATCATATACTTGTCACAACTGAAATATTTTCAGAAGACATAATGCTTTGGAGTAAGCTCTACCTGCACCAAGCACATCATCCACCAGCCCAAGCACAACCTCAGGTGGATGTGCCCCAGAAGTGAACTTAATTTTCACTGACAAATGAATAATAACACTGCTGATACCTCTGTGATTTATCTGAAATTCCTTTGGTTGGTGACTGCTAACTGTCTCCACAAAACACCGCTCGAGAGAGGCAGATATTAGAAGTTATTCCAAAACTGCTTTAAAAATAAAATAAAGCTTTAAGGTGTTTAGAGAAATGTGGAAATATAGAAACTGACAAGGTGGCCGCTGCCCGCCAGCTCTGTCTTCAGGTAATTTATCTTGCTATGACAGTGAAGAATGTGTTTTTATTTCCCGAGATTCAATAACTAATTTTGATGCATCTTGCTTGAGACTGAGATTTATGCAATGTCAATAATATGTTAGCTTATCTTTCAGCTGAGGAAGCAAAAATTGGCACCTAACAATCCATTTCTTTGCAGCCACTGATGTTAAAATCAAAGACATACGAAAATGTTTCTGTCAGTTTCCCAGCTGCAGCAATAACCTATTAGCTTGAAGACGTTTGTGTAGCTACCACAGAAACAAATACATGGTACAGGAAGAGTAGCACATTACATCATTTGAATTCTTGAATGTTAGCTCTTGGACACTAGTTTGTTCACAAATCCACAGAAAATAGAAATGACTACCTGTCCATACCGATGTCTTCCATTATGAATTGCCAAGGATGAACAATACACCGAAAGGCCTTCAGAGCAGTTATTACAGACTATGAAATCAGATAGTTCAACTCCTTTTCAAGGAGTTTCAGAATGCAAAGGCTGCTTGATTATATTGACTATTGAAACATATCATGCATGTACTTGTACACTTCTTTTCATTACACCTTCATACAACAGAGACCAGTTCAGTGAAAACATTGAACACTTTAAGAGGCCCCACTTGCTTTTAACTTTTGATGATAGATACAATGGTTTCTAGATCTTGAACAGAAGAATACACAGATGACTACTAGCTTTAATTTAAAAAGTCATGCAGTTTGCACTATTAGAGTGAAAGAATCATTAATCTGATGTTTATATTCTGAAATGCTTGCAAAGTAGATAGGAAGGAACTTTTATCTTTTATCTTCATAGGATGCTGGTTAGGTTAGATTTCCTGCAATGTGCCAGAGGAAAAAGTCAGAAATTAAGCAAGCAGATAATGTCAGGTTTGTGTTTGATCAAAGTGATGTAACTGCAAAACATTGTTTCATTGGCAGATCAGTAATTTTAGGGTGGAAGATTATTGGGAGGATCAGGTTGTAAAACGTATAACTAAATACATCTTGCAGGGGTATTTTTGATGCAGTCAGTCAGCTGGGAAACAAGTTGAGGCTTCCTGTGGTACACAAACTAATGCTCTAAAATGGGCTCTGGTTTTCAACACTGGTGTGGCCAGCAAGACTCAGAGGAGGCAGGAGACATGCTCATAGATTAACACTGATACAGAAATGGGCATCAAGTATACACAAAGGATAGGAGCCCTGGCTTTTCTATTTCACGATCACTGTTCATTTAATCAGATGCTGCAAAAATACTCTAAAGAGGTTTAGATTCTAGAGACGGACCCCTATAAAAGAAAGGGTAGAAAAGCAGCACGAAAATTGACTAGTTCTACTCGTTTGTCTTCTTCACTTTCAGACTCAAAACAGGCTCTTTTTCCTTAGAAGTCTCAATATTATTTTTAGATGCACGTGATAGGAACATTTAAAGTAATACCACTTGTTTTCCCCTTCACTTAACAAGTAAGAGCTTCAAGACATATTCTTCATGTACCACTGTCAGGCCCAGCAGGAGGCTGAGTTGCTGAGAAGTCATTTTTCCTGTTAGAATAATTTATCCTTTAACTACCAGAGCGAATTAGTGATGGATTGACCAGAGAAGAAAAGGCAAAAGAGCAGGAACCATTTACACAGCAAGTTAGGAGCATGTAAGCATGAACTAATTTTGGCAGATAAAGAGAAATAACCCTTACTTATGAATTGAATCTTAAAAGCTCACCTGTCTATGCAAATGATGCATTTTTTCATCTTATTTATGAAGCTCTCATTATACTCCTTTGTCAGGTCAGAACACTGACTGAGCAAAAAAACAAACAAAAAAAACCAACAAGATAATGATATAAATCTGTAGAGATTTGAATACGTTTTACTTGCACACAAGCTGTTAGTGGATGTAGGGCAGCACTGATACTAATTATGTTGCAGTTGCTGTAGGGGCTGCCTCAGAGCATGAAAAGGCACCTGCGATGCTGCCTGAGAATTGATGCACAGCTACCTGAGGTACAAAACAAGCACCTGCCTAAGGCAATAAGTTGCTGCTGCTCTCCCTGACTGCTCTGCTTTCCTGAAGCTATAGAAAGCTATGAACCTGGTGAACCCTGGAATGGTGAGCACTTGAATTTTGATGGACAATCTATCTACCCGTCCAAGGAAATCACAAAGGCAAAACAAAACAAAAATCTACCAGGACAGAATACTGCCATAGGTAAAACTCTGTAAAGATCGTAGGACGGGAGGAAAAGGGAAAGGAAACGAAGAGTGAAAACATTTTATATGAATGTGAATGGCATCAGCTTCTCCTCACCTCAAACATCACCTAAAGGAAGCCCTTCCTAGATCCTCCAAAAGTAGTTGCAGCCTTATGATCCACAATCATGCAGTTAATCAGTAACAGTACTGCTACTGGTTAAACTGCTAAAAATAAAAGGACTAAGTATTCTTTGTGTTTGCCATATGAACCTTGTTAAGCTGTCTGTGACCCTGCCTCTTGGAGACACATACATCTAGATGGCTGCCAACAGCCTGCTATTTTTGTCAAGCACTTCCCAGGATGTGGTGCACACTTAATACAGGGCCCAGCTCGAGGATGGAAGCAACAAGGACTGATTCAGCCCATTAAGGTACACCTAAGGAAGAGAACACTTAGTTTTGCAAGGTCCCAAGGCTATGTTTGGTCGCAGAATGCCTACTGTTGTCTCACAAGTTATTTGCTGGCTCTGAGTGATGACAGAGGAATGGTTTAAAAATATTAATCTATTCAGAATGAACCGAGAGAGCCCTTCTAAAAAAACTACCCTGCTACTGACGTTTTAAGCCTTCATTATACTACACTGACAAGCAACACAAACCCTAATGCACTGAGGGCAGCTCTCAAACTTAATGTGGTCGTTTTTCAATTGATTTAGCACTTGGATAAATGTTTCTGTTCTTTATTCTTTGTAAGCGTGTGGACAGTAAAGAAATTGTTAAGCAGTCACTGAACAGCCATCAGAAAAGTACTCTGGATCTATAAATATGGTTGTTATTCCATTCAGATTGATTTCGTTTGTAAGCCCTGTGGTAATTAATTTCCATTAATTTCCTTGCCTATGAGAGCAAGAAAATTTTCAATCAAATGCATCTTTTGCTGTTCCTTTCTCGCCAGTGCAAATGAGAATTTCAGTTGATTTTTTCTTTCTTAAACTAAACTTCAGACAAGCTATTTTGGATTAAAATTAGTCTGCCTTGTAAGTTGCAGTTGAGTGTACAACTTACTGTAATAAATGATTATTACATATATTTCTCTTCAAAAAGCTTACCTAAAAGGACTATTCTGAGAGCTGCCTTCCCTACGCTCTCTCAATGGGACCAGAAGGTGGAGAAGAATCAGAGATCCTAAAATACCTTTTTTCTCTCAAAAGTGGACGAGCATCTTTGATCACCTTTGGTTAATTTGATATCTATGATTAACTATGACTATCTGAATAGCTGAATTTGGATATCAGAAGGCAGGCTGCAGACCTAATTTGATATTGCTAAAAATGGAGAAAATATTTTTCTTATGAACATTGCCAGGCTATTTTTTTTTTTTAAACTTTTTGAATAACTCCATAGTTGCTTTTCATAATATCAGAGAGGACCTGATCTGAAAACTTCTACATGAAATCATAGCAGAATGAACTGAACTGCATTTTTAATTTGCCAAACTAGTAAGCAGCAATGAGAATTACCTTCTCACGTGAAAAAACTGGGGCATAAAACACTTACCCAGCAAATACTAATTATTTAAAAAGTGAAGACCTGTCTTCTGTGGTGACAATTAGAACCATTTCTCATAGAATTGAAACTTGTGGGGGTGAAAGAAAACGTCTAAATGTCTCTAACAGCTAAAAATACTGTCCTTAGCATACACAAAAATATCGTGATGCTGAAGAGAGCTTTAAGCTTAAGGAAAAGGAAACATCACATTCATTCACATCCCTCCTAAGGAAATAAGGAGATTGTGTCATAATTGCAGGTCATACAAGAGTTAAGCCCAAAATAGTACTGACAATTGAAGTGTCCACCCATGTCACATTTTCCCTTGAAGATGCAAAGACTCTGAATGCCACATAAAGCAGGGCACTGAAAATATAAACTCTAAGCTTGGAATTTTGTCAGCTTTCATCTATTCTTATTCTGCTCTTGGCAAAACTTTAAAGAATTGGGTAGGTCGTATCACGTTGAAATGTGGATTAATAGGAAAAATGTGCAGGGACTTTGATAGTAAAATCATGAAATGAATTAACATGTACCTTATCTGTGAGATACTGTTTGTGCATATTTTGAAGTAGAGAAAGTACAGGGACTTCCTCCTGGTGCTTTAATCTTTTCCAGTAGCTAGTATGAAATCTTGTTTCAGAAGAGTCAAATGCTTGCTAACGCTTTGTACTTGATATGAACATTTAGGTCACCACGCACTGCATTGCTGATTTACCATACAGACCCCACAGATAAGAAAGCTCAGCTTAATGCAACATGTGATTTGCTAAATACAGACTTAAAAGCACTTCGCAGATCATCCTTTTTATTAGGCAAAAGCCATCCACTCCTTTGTGCTCTTTAACACATTGTTCAAAGTTCTTTCATTTGTTGCATTCTTACAGCTGTGATGGGAACAAACTCCTTGGCGTTAAAGTCAGCAACACTATCCTCCTCATTCACTCAGCAAATGTTTACAAGAACACTTCAGAAAGAATTTCTTCCTAATGTATGCTTTCCTGCCTTGGAAATCGTGCTGGCACTGAAGGTACCACTGAGTGTTATGGGTGGAATCTGTGAGCCAACAAAGATTTTCATTTATCTGTTGACCTTACCTCAAATACATCTAACCATTAGCAAGATGGCAGAGAGGATGCTGAAATGAGGAATAATTTATGTGGAAATCTGTTTTCCAAGCAGTCTTGAGAGATGAAATGAAACATTTCATTGCTGAGAAGTCATAGGAATTAGATCTGAAAAGAGAATTTTTAAAGACCTAAGCTTAAAGTAACCTTCTCTGCTGCTTGCTGAAAATTAGAGGACTATAAAAAAGAACTGCATTGCCCAGGAAAACCATGGATTGCCAAAATGTTCATGTGGACTTGAAACCGTATGTCTACCAGCTGTTATCACACAACAACAAAATGCCTCCAGCAGAAATCACACTTTTTTAAAGAACTATTTTTTTCCTAAGAAAGGTTCATCTAAGAACAATAACAACTGTAAAACAATCTTCTAATTACAGACATTCCTCACTAATAATTACCCTACAAGTTAGAAGCAATGAGCGGCTATTCGTTTTCTCAAGTATATTGTTAAAGCTAGTGTAAAAGCAGGGAGAGTTAAAGAAGTAACCTTTCAAATTCTTGCTAGAAATAATATTGTCATTAAACAAAACAAAAGTTTTGATTTTAATTTGGAAGGAGATCCTTGCTTGTTCTTCAAACCTCAGCTGGGATCAACATGAGAGCCAGCTACAGAAGTAGGTGCTTAAAATATTTCAGTGAGAACAAATTTTGCATTTATTGCCCATTTCAGAAAGTTATAAGATAGATTTTCATATCAAGTCAATTGAACAGAAGATCGTGCAATTCACAAGTCCCCACTTGTTTGCATTTCTGTTGCTGAATAAGAGAAGAATGGTAGCCTTTAAGTAGTAGAAAATATAACCAGGCAATGCATTTCTTAGCTGTTTCAGGCCTTCTTGCACGTTTCCATGACACAACGTCTGTAAGTACAATGGCATAATGCCCACTGGGGAAAAGACTGGAATGCTATTTGTTCCCAAAACTGCATTTCCTTGTAAGGGAACAAGCTTTACTTGGCAAACAGCTTCCAACCTTTCACTACGTTCAGATAAAAATCAAGGTTGCCTTTTTATTATTGCTACTTTTTCTTTTCTTACTAGAAAAATAAACATCTTTCTTTGGTTGGTCATGCTAAACACAGAAAGGATTCTTCCTTTCACAGACCCTGCAAAGTTCATTCTTTAGGTACAAGAAAAGTCATGTCACTAGATATTTATATAAATAGTTACACATTTAAAGCTGGCAATGACTGTGATGCCTCCTAATATTTCTTGAAGCTACGTTGGTGAAGTGTAACAGAGCTGCAGTGACGAGAAAGCACATGGGCTACTCATATTTACAGGAGAAAAGCACCACTTAATTGCATAGTCTTACAAAATGTTTTATTTGCTGCAGCTGACTAGCATTTCTTCCAGAACAGCAATTCCAGAAATGGCCTTGTAGCTGAAAAGTTAGATACTACTTTGACTGCTACTGCCTCTCAATTTAGACCCCAAGTAGCTATTCAAACATTTGTTAAATGCTTGACATTACACTCCTTATGGGAGCTATTCCCAAGGCCTAGATTAAGTCATAACATAACACAAAGCATTGCCTTGTTTCTCTGTAGGTTAGGATTTTCAGTAATTTCATCAGAACAAAACAATTCAGCTGGACTTTTTTAAAGCATTCTCGTCATGCAGTGCTTCTCTTTTTATGGAAAAAGGAGCATGTTTCAGAAGGATAAGATTCCGGTGAGGAGGAAAAAAGTAATGGAAAATGCTTTGTGTTTTTAGAGCAACAGCAGGGCAAAGAACCGGAAGCAAGAAAAGATTAACCCCAAGCAGAGCACAGACTAAAGACTTGTGAAAAAGATCTGTGATCGGAAGGCTGGAAAACAAGTTCAGGAAATAAAATGGACTGGGAGAGGGAGTCCCACCAGAAGTTAGCCAAACAATGAATTGGAATCTCAGCTTCCAGAGACATGAGTGATATTCCTCTGGAGCAGGAAAGCAACTAACTGGCTGCACAGTACCTCCTAACTCAGGTCTTACACTTGCTGTACTCTCTTTCCATCCACATTGTAAGCTTAAGAGCCTCCACTTTACCTGGAGAGAATAAACTGATGTATAACTCATGAGATAAGAATCAAGACAGAAGAGCCTGGCAAAAATTGATATTTCCTTGAATTCATTTGTCTACACCGGGTGAAAGCTGAGCCTGGATGTTTTCTTGCATACAGCGTATATCTTGCATGCAAGCATTTCTTTGAGCAGAGTAGTAATGCAGCAGGTTGGCTGCAGGTCTGCATTCCAAGTCTGAAGCGATTTTGCACAGATTTAAAAGCCTTCTGTGGAACTGAGCTTGCATTGTCTTTCAGTGCTGTTACAATACCTGCCTGTAGGCTAATGCACAAAATCCATACTCACAAAGCAAGCAAAGTCTTCAAATATTGCAAGGTCTGCATTAACTCCTATACCTCCTTAGTTCACAGCTGCACATACACAAAAATAGCCCTGAAGTAGTTTACCTAATGAATCAGTCCAGTGAAAGAATACTTTACAAAGGCACATACAAAATGTATACTATCCATTTTTTTCCTAACGAAGGAAAAACAAATCTTTCGGAAACATCTGGCTTCCCAGAATCTGTAGGAAGTCTCTGGTTAACTCCCTCCTCAGTAGCTTGTTACCTTGAATTAGCAGTGCTATAATAAAGCAGTAGACATCATCGTGACCAGGGAAACGGCAGTGACAGATAAAGCATTTGTGGAAAAAAAAAAATAATATGCATATGCATCTGTTTAGAATGAATTTTATCAAAAGATAACATCTGATCTCAGTCCTACTTAATTATATATAGTTAATACAAAATTAAGTAGAGATATACGAGTGAGAGGAAACTGGGAGGGGAGAGGAAACTAGGGAGGGTGGAAAAGAATTGTTTCTAAATTTTCATCCAGAAAGCATTATCAACAAATCTCCCACTTCGAATTGCATTTTGAGCTTGAGAGAACACTGACATTTTAGTTAGACAGTCCTTCAGCAGCTAAACCTAGGAAATACACGTTGGTGAGCATCACATCTTTGCATGGGAAGATCACAGAACAAACCCTCCTGGAAGATATGTTAAATCACATACAAGAAATGGAGATGATCACAACACAGTTTCACAAGGGGCAGTGGATAATCAAAGAATATTAGGATGTTATAACCACAAAATAAACAAGAGAGTTAGGCAGAGCAGACTATGGTAACAATAGAAGGCTTACCCCTATCCTGGGCTCACTCACAAAACACCAGCAGAGCAGATCTCCAGAAGAGATCCTTCCCCACTGGTAGCCAGCTCTTAAATAGGTCTAGGAGTAGCACAGCTGAATTGCCTTCACCTGTGCTCCTCTGGCTGACTCATGGCTCACCTCAGGTGATCAATCAGAGGTTCAGGCCGTGACTCAGCAGTTCCCATACAGGCAGATTGTGGCTAACCAATCTGTAGGCCTCCTATGGAGCAATGGACAACGTAAGGGCAACTGATGTTGTCTACCTGAATTTGTGCAAGTCCTTTGACTTGGTCTCACACTGCATCCTTATCTCTAAATTGGAGAGAGATGGATTTGAAGGCTGGACTGTTTGGTGGATAAAAGTTGGTTGGTTGGATGGTGGTAGCCAGAGGATTGTGGACAACAGTTCTAGGTCCAGTGGAGGCCAGTCACTAGCGGTGTCACCCAGGGACACCACGATGTCATCACTACTGGTCTTGGAACCAGTGCTTTTCAACATCTTTATCAATGTCATAGACAGTGGGATTGAGGACACAAGAGAAGGAGGGAATGCCATCCAGAGGGACCTGGCCAGGCTTGTAAAATGAACCAATGAGAACATGCCTGTCCAGAGAAGCTGTGGATGCCCCATCCCTGTAGGTGCACAAGGCCATGATGGATGGGGCTCAGGGAAGCCTGAACTGGTGGGGGGCAGCCCTGCCCTTGATGACGGAATGGGACCAGATGGGCTCTGATATCCCTTCCAACCCAACCCACTCTCTGATTTGATGATCTGTCAGATTCAGGACAGACTACAGACAAAACTCATTTTTAAGATATTTGCTGCCACCTTGTGTCTGAACACCCATTTCCCCTCTGATATATTCTATGATATTAAAATCATAGAATCATAGAACAGCCTGGGTGCAAAAAGGACCACAGTGATCATCCAGTTCCAACCCCCTGCTATGTGCAGGTCACCAACCAGCAGACCAGGCTGCCCAGAGCCACATCCAGCCTGGCCTTGAATGCCTGCAGGGATGGGGCATCCACAGCCTCCTTGGGCAACCTGTTCCAGTGCCTCACCTCCTCTGGGTGAAAAACTTCCTCCTAATATCCAACCTAAACCTCCCCTGTCTCAGTTTAAAACCATTCCCCCTTGTCCTATCACTATCCACCCTCGTAAACAACCATTCCCCCTCCTATTTATACATTCCCTTCAAATACTGGAAGGCCACAATGAGAGTTGGACTCTAACAAGAGGAAGTTTTCCTTTTCCTTGTAAGGCACAAAGTGATGGGATGATTTCCCACGCCTGCAGAAAGCCTGATCTGCTGTGCCACAGGTGACTGAGTGAACCAAAAGCTGTGCTGCCCATTCAGAAGCATGTGGGGCACGGGCAAGGGGAGGTTACACACCAGCATGTGGGATGTGAACGTTCCTTGGGCACCTTTTCCACTGTAAGAGAAATCCCTTTTCTCTGCCATGCCATGTCCCTACCTGCTCCGCAAGGCTGGGTGACAGTCAGCACAGAAACGACCCAAGTGTTCCTTTGTCATCACAGCGGTTTTCAACAGATCCAAATGATGAGACTTCAGTTTGCAGTGCGGGCTCCTGGCTGACACCACCATTTCCAAGTCATTGCTTCCTAGGGGCAAATAAAGGAAAACACTTGAATGAAATTTCATGCAGAGATTGCACATCTCACCAATCTTTTACACAAACCACAATGACCAAACAGGAGATATGTGCAGCGGCATCAACGTCCCAGCTGATGAAGGAATGTAGAGACAAATATCAAACTTCAGAACATTGTTCTAACATAACGAGGGAAGCTTTTTTTACAAAATATTAACAAACAAACAAACAAACAAGCCCTCAGTCCCTTTTTGGGTGCCAGGATCCCACGCAGAATTCTGTGTCCCCCTTGGAATGTTGGGTTCTCTCCCTGTGTTCCTGAGTTCTTGGGGCACTCCATGGGCTCCATGTTCCACCTACCACCCTTCTGAACACCATTTGATATCTTTACTCAGCACTGCCCCTCTTCCCTTATTCATCCCAACGGCTACTCACCAGCACCCGCCCAGGCTCCAGCTCCTTCACCGTGTGGAAGACATGGACTTTGGCACCAATGACACTGCCAGGGCTGCCCTGGATGAGGACACAGAAGGCATTCAGTACGAGGGCTGTCCGCATCCCTGTTTCGAGTCAAGGATTTCGTGTGTCATCTCATGCCCTCAGCACTTTTAATATTTGTGCTAACAAAAATGCTGAGGAAAAGGTTGTGCCTTACGGACTCTCCTGAGCCAGGGCTGGCATGAGCAGCACTTACTATCACTAATTCCCCCTGAAATAGCTTTTCCCTACAAGACTGATGTGTTTTTTCATGAAACCATCGAAGGAAAAGCACATTTGTTTTTATCCCTTCTTCCAGCCACTGGCTTTAGAGTATTGCCCCCATGTGCAACAGAGTAAAACTCAACCATCACTGACCTGTGAATCCTGCAGTACCGGAGACACGGAGCACCTGTTGAGACCGATGTCTTTCAAGCAGGTAAAAGGAGTTCTTCTTTACTTTAGGAAGTAATTGTGAAGGTGCCCAGGACAAACTCTGGCACGGTGAGAGCAGAATCCCCAGTTGTTCCCTATTGGGAAGTCCAGCCATCCTCAGAGGGGCCACCTGTGCTCACAGCCAGCAATTTCTCCTGTTGTGTCCAGAAATCTGTGTCCCAGCACTTTGGGCAAGGGCCTTGTCAGGAGGTAGGAAGTAATGGCATAGCTCTGGGTCATCAACATTGTTCTCTTCCAAGGGTGAGAAGGCTGAAGATCATGTTTCATACTGTCCTCCAGTTACAAATATTCCTTCCTCAAGAACAGTCATAATTCTGTAGCACGTAGAAAACCACAAGGAGAGAATAACTCTTTCTCACCTGCAAAAGACAGATTTCAGAGGGAAGAGTTTTAAGCGGTTGTCCTTGTGTGATGATTATTTATTTCCAGCTGACCTTTAGTGTAAAATCTTTCCACTTTCTTTACCTCTTTCTGAAACGTAATAGGATGGAAAAAAAAAGTAAGACATAATGAAAATGTGAAGTTAATTTTCAAAAGAATATGAAAAACATAATATTTTCAAGTTATGAACAAAAGCTCAGTATTATTTACCTATGTTTCACCTTAGTTTAACTCTTTAGTCGCCTTTTTCGGATCTGAAAAACTGCCAAAATTCTTGCATGGATCAGGCAATACAAAATATCAGGAGGCAGTGAAAATTTGGGTGATGCATTAATGAATTTATCCTCCCCACCTCGAGCACCTGACCAGTGGCAATTAATAATTCCATTTTCCATCACAGATGGAGCAATTCTCTTCACGGATATCTGTAAGAGTTGCACTGGTAATGTAATCCATTATCTAATTCAAGGGATGCAGGCAGCATTAGAAAATGACCCTCCATACACTACAAATTGTTGTAGCTTTATCTTTGCTGTTAATAATGACACCTCTATCCTGAAGTGGGGGATGTGACTTAAGCTAATTCATCCTGCAATCACGTGAAGCTTATTACTTTGAAAGGAAATGGCCAAAGACACTGGGTTTTATGGTTGAAATAATCTGCTACAGAATACCATTCAGTCACCAAGTTACTATCTGGCTCACACTTGTCATTCCTTTTTGTCTTTAATTTTGGGAATAGTTCCCTCTCCCCTACATATTTATTTCCATGGAAACTGCAACAGACAGAAAGAAAAAGTACAATAACACTATTTGATAGAGCAAAAATTCTCAGCTACAAAACACTACTTTGCAACACAGTCACCACCAGTAGCGATGGATTTTGTCACCAGTGATGAACAAGAGCCTCATCTCATGCCTGTAAATCTCTGCACCAACAGAGGTGACCCACTGTCATTGTCACCACTGCTGAAATGCAGCGTTCACTGCCTCACTGTACTCACATCCACTGTTTGGTCTCCAGAAACATTCAACAAGTGTCAGTGAATGTTGGGGGACGCCATTTTTTCCACATGGAGGAATTTCCAGACTGCCCCTCTGCTGCCATCTGTAGCACAGGAACAAAATGTGACGGGATTTTGGTGTCAAGATGTTGTGGGCCAACATAATAGAATAGGAAGCATTACTTTCAGGCCATCCAACATAATATCCTGTTACCAAAACATCTTGAAGGAAAACACATTTGGAATCTGAAATCTGTGAAAGGGAACCTCAGATAATGATGAAATATTATAGCATCAAGGTTATTATCTATGACAGAAGGGCTGGATTTTCAAAAAAGAAGCATATTTATGGAGACTCTTTGTTGCAAATTCTAGGAAATTGTGTTGGGATTTTGTGTGTTTACATGTGTGTGTACGAGGCAGTGATCAGGAAAAAGTTATTCTCAAGTTTTCAGTATCTGCTTACGTGAATGAAAGGTGAAAGATTCTGCATGAGATCCCTGCTCTTTCTATTACTTTAGAAATCTTTCCATTGTTAAGGTGCTACAGATGAGATCTGTTCTAGGACATCTCATAATCAAAGGATATTAGTGCATCATTCCTACTGTAAGAACTTAAGATAAGTGTTTTTTCAAAACATTTTTCTTCAGGCATCCCCATCCCCTCCTCATCCTAACCCTTATTATACTCCCAGGGAGGGAGATGCCCAGCCCCCAACTTCAACCATGTCTGGGTTACAGGGACAGTCTTTCCCCAAACCCACCAATCATCATTCTATCTCCTTGGAATTTGGTTGGATCACCATAAGCAATTGATGTTTCTGCACCCACAGGTTGGTTTTCCCCTCTCCTGGCAGGTCAAGACACACTGCAACCTTTTGCAGATTATACCTTTATCTTTCCGACCCTCAGTCAAACCTCCAGCATCAGTTAATGCTCTCCTACCTCTGCCCACTTACACCAGTTATCACAAACCAAATCCTCAGGGAATGTAGGCTTTGGGTGGATCTCACATCTTGGTAATTGTGTGGTGGCTCTCTTGGTCATCCTGCCGACTCCATCAATTTGGCATCACAGGAAGTGACAACTGCATTTCACTTGGTTCTACTGAGAAGCCATGCAAGAGTTACTGATAATTTAATGATATTGATAATTTTTAGCTCAGTCTAACATTATAACAGCGCTTAATCATTAAACAGTGAGTTCAGTCATGTGATTTAATGAAATACACGATAATTAAACAGAGGCCTGAGTACAGATTCAGAGATGACAAGATCCAACTCACTAACAGGATACCCTACGTCTATGTACAGATATGGACAGAAAAGGATAGACAGAAATATGTGGATCAAGTAAAGCAACAAAAACCCTTGTGCAACAAATGCATGTAATTAAAGGGCATAAACAAGTAGGGAGGTGGATGTAAGAAGAGTGAGCTGGCCTCTGCTCACGGTTTCCCTCGCCTTGTATGTAGAGCAGGCATTCAACAAGCACTGCCATTCCTCAGCAGATGACAACTGAGGCTGACTTGAGTGGGAGGACTTTGCCCCAGCTTCCATTGATCGACAGCCCCGAGGATTTGGTCGTCCCTGAGAGGCGTCCCGACCCAGGTTGGGCCAGGTGCTTGTACAGAGCAGCTCCATGGATGGTGCCACCTTCTGCCCCTTACCGCCAGCAGCACAAATGCCAGCACTCGCTGGCCTCACCAATTCCATGCTGCCCCCTTAGCCAGGATCCAGAGGAACGGGTGCACGGCCCCTGAACTCTGAGCAGCAAGGAAATCAGGAGAACAGAATGCAGGTGCTGCTGATTTTGACCAGTTTGCTTTCAGACTCATTGCACAGTTTCAAGAAAAGTGTCCCCACAGTATAAGAAAGAAAAGGAACAAGGTTGGTTGAAAAGGAATAGGGTTGGTTTTAATTGTTTTTGGTTGTTGTTTGTTTTAAAATACACAATCAGACTACGGTGTTACACTGTCAATGATGTCAGACAGTTCCTGAAGGAGCTCGTCCGTATCCTTCTCACTGTCCATGTCAATGTCTCCTAACTCATCTCCAATGATTTCCATCATCAACTTCTCGATGTCATCATCCTCACAGACGAGCGCTTTCCCTGCCTCTGTGCAGCTCAGCTGCTGCATCTGATGTGCTGCTTGCGAGGCACAAGGCACAGCGTCTGCCACGGAGTCTGCCTGGCTTCCTGGAAGCAGTTCCAGACTGGGGAGAACAAGGAAGAGAACAATCAGCACCTGACATTTCTAACTACAGATACGCTTTCAGCACACCAGTTCTGAGATCACAGAATCACCCGGGTCGGAAGGGACCTCAAGGATCATGTAGTTCCAACCCCCCTGCCTGGCAGGGCCAACAAACATCCACATTCAGATCAGGTTGCCCAGGACCCCGTCCAACCTGGCCTTGAACACGTCCAAGGACGGGGCATCCACAACCTCCCTGGGCAGCCCGTTCCAGGGCCTAACCACTCTCCTTGTAAAGAACTTCCCCCTAACATCCAACCTAAATCTTCCCTCCTTCAACTTAAAACCATTTCCCCTAGTTCTGCTATTGTCAGCCCTTTTGAAGAGTTTACTCCCCTCCTGGGTGTAGGTTCCCTTCAGGTATTGATAGGCTGCAATGAGGTCACCCCGCAGCCTTCTCTTCTCCAGGCTGAACAAGCCCAACTCCCTCAGCCTGTCCTCATAGGGGAGGTGCTCCAGCCCCCTGATCATCTTAGTCGCCCTCCTCTGGACCCTTTCCAAAATCTCTATGTCTTTCTTGTACTGAGGGCTCCACACCTGGACACAATACTCCAGATGGGGCCTCACAAGAGCCGAGTAGAGAGGGACAATCACCTCCCTGTCCCTGCTGGCCACCCCTCTCCTGATGGAGCCCAGGATCCCATTTGCCTTTCGAGCTGCCAGAGCGCACTGCTGGCTCATGTTCAGTCTCTCGTCCATCAGGACCCCCAGGTCCTTCTCTGCCGAGCTGCTCTCAAGGACCGCTCCTCCCAGCCTGTACAGGTGCCTGGGGTTCCTCCGGGCCAAATGCAAAACCCTGCACTTTGCCGTCTCATCAGGTTCACCTGAGCCCAGCCCTCCAGCCTGTTGAGGTCCCTCTGAATGGCATCCCTTCCTTCCACCGTATCAACCGCACCACTCAGCTTGGTGTCGTCAGCAAACTTGCTGAGGGTGCACTCAAATCCCTCATCGATGTCATTAATGAAGATGTTAAAGAGCACCGGTCCCAAGACAGACCCTTGGGGGACACCACTTGTTACCGGCCTCCACCTGGACATAGAGCCATTGACCACCACCCTCTGTCTGCGGCCTTTCAACCAATTGCTTATCCATCGGGTCGTCCACCCATCAAATCCACTTCCCTCCAATTTGGAGATGAGGATGTGGTGGGGGACCATGTCAAAGGCCTTGCTCAGGTCCAGGTAAATTGACATCGGTCGCCTTCCCTTCATCCACCAATGCCGTCACTCCATCATAGAAGGCCACAAGATTAGTTAGGCATGACCTTCCTTTGGTGAAGCCGTGCTGGCTGTCTCGGATCACATGCTCATTCTTTATGTGACCGAGCATGTTGTCCAGGAAGATCTGTTCCATGATCTTCCCAGGCACGGAGGTGAGACTCACTGGCCTGTAGTTCCCCAGGTCCTCCCTGTTCCCCTTCTTGTATATGGGAGTGACGTGACCCTTCCTCCAGTCGTCCGGGACCTCACCTGACAGCCACGACTTCTCAAATATGATGGAGAGCGGCTCGGCAACCACCTCAACCAGCTCCTTCAGGACCCTGGGATGCACGCCATCCGGCCCCATAGACTTGTATTCATTCAGTCTAAGGAGGCACTCTCGGACTTGCTCTGCCCTTACAGTGGGGAGGGATTTACCTCCTTGGTCCCCACGTAGAGGTTTGGGGATGCAGGGTTCAGGGACGTGAAAAAGACTAGAATCCTGGCCACCAGTGAAGACCGAGGTGAAGAACTCATTCAGCACCTCAGCTTTCTCTTCATCTGTTGAAGCCAGTTCTCCTTTTAAATTTACCAAAGTAGGTACGCCCGTTTTGGCCTGTCTCTTCTGGGCAATGTACCTGTAGAAGGTTTTCTTATTGTTTTTCACGTCCCTTGCCAAGTTCAGTTCTGCCTGCGCCTTGGCTTCCCTGATCCCACATCTGCAAGTCCAGACGGCATTCCTGTACTCTTCCCAGGTGACACAGCCTTGTTTCCAGAGCTTGTACACCCCTTTCTTCGCCCTCAGTTCTCTCAGCAGGTCCTTGCTGAGCCATGCCGGTTTCCTACCTCGCCTGCCCACTTTCTTATTCAGAGGAATGGAGACCTCTTGTGCTTCCAGGAGGGCATCTTTGAAGAGCCGCCAGCTCTCCTCAACATCCTTGTCTTTGAGGGCAGCGTGCCAGGGGATCTTGGCCAGCAATCCATTGAGTAGCTTGAAGTCTGCTCTTCTGAAGTTCAGTGTCCTGGTCCTGCTCTTTGCCAGGCCCACATCGCTTGAGATCACAAACTCAACCAGGGCGTGGTTGCTGGAGCCCAGGCAGCCTCCAACCTTGACGCCTTTGATGATCTCCTCAGCGTTGGTGAGCAGCAGGTCCAGCAACGCTTCACCTCTGGTCGGTCTGTCCAATACCTGAACCAGAAAGCTATCATCAATGGATTCCAAGAGCCTTCTGGAGCTCTTGCAGCTCGCCGTGTGGTTTTCCCAGCAGATGTCCGGATGGTTGAAGTCCCCCACCAGGACAAGAGCCCGTGAGCCAGACATCTCACGCATTTGGAGCAAGAAAGCCTCGTCAACAGCCTCCCCTTGATCTGGTGGTCTGTAGTATACCCCTAACACCAGCTGACCTATATTTGTCCCATCTCTAATCCTAACCCACAGGCTCTCAACCCATTCCTGACTGTTTCTCGTAGGGAGCTCCTCACAGTTTATCCAATCTCTGACATAGAGAGCAACTCCCCCACCCTCCTACCTTGCCTATCTCTCCTAAAGAGTCTATAGCCGTCGATCTGTGAGATCTGTGGTTAACCCCTCCCACACCTCACGCTCGCATAGGGATGGCAATTCAGTTAACCTGAGACTGCCTTTAGAGTGCAAGATACCAGCAGGCACCTTTCTCACAGTGGGAATTGATGTGTACAGATCGAGCAGTTTTGAGTCCAGCCAACAGGGGCCAGGTTCTGTAGCAGAAGCACACTGCCAGACTCATTATTTGACTGTAAATGTGTGAAGAAGTCATCCTCTGCATAAAGCTGTTTACTGGCTGAGTTCCTTCTCCCCATGACATACTCAGCAGAGATTCTGAGTGAGCAATTTAAGTTATTGCAGATGACCTCTTTGTTGGATTATGCCACGGCACATCTCAAACACCCCATTTGTCCCCTGGTGTGAAAGAACTTATGTCCAATGTAAAAATGGCACTGACAAAGAATAAGTTGTGGTCATCACCTGCTCGGAGGTGTTTTAACTGCAGCAATGGTCACCAGGCTGTCCCCAGGCAGGGCTGGAACGATGGCCTAGGAAGGAACAAGACAGTGTGTATGAAGCACGGCTCAGAGCTGCCTAAGTAGCTTCTTTTCCCAGAGAAGCTGTGGATGCCCCATCCCTGGAGGCATTCAAGGCCAGGCTGGATGGGTTTCAGGCTGTCAGATCTCGTGGCTGGCAGCCCTGGCCACAGCAGGACAGCTGGAACACTGGATGATCTTTGAGGACTGCTCCTCCCTCCCCTGGGCACTGCTGAGCCTGAACCCAAATACAGAAGCACGGGGCTCCTGAAGAAAGCGTTATCTTGAAGGTTACAATGACCTTGGGTGCTTTTAACAGCGCAGCATTCGTGGACAAAATCCTTCACACCACAGAGCAATCTGAGAATTGTAGAATCACAGAGTCTTACATAATCCTTGCTCTACATCTACCCAAAATAGAGGTCTTCCACAAGTACCCTGTGAGACACCTGCTGCCTTCAAAGGAAACAGCAGACCTGTAGACACTTGAAATGTCTACCTTGACTTCAAGTGCAGTGTAAACCTTCCGTACGCACTGCTGCTGTTGCTGCTGCTCTTACCATAGGCAGTTTTCGGGCTGGGGGCTCATCGGTGTCCTCAGCAGCAGATGGTTCCATGTCCGCTGCCTTCCGCTTCAGAGTCTGCTTCCTGGGGAAGGTGGATTTCCAATCAGCAGACCTGAGGAACACCTTGCATCCAGCTGAAGTAAAAGGAAGAGGTTGCTGATAAGGTCTTGCTCTGCCTCAAGAGAAATCCCCGTTCTCCTATCATTCCCACAACCCAACCCACAACAAAGCTAAATACATTTGGCCAGCGGAATTACATTGCCATGTCCAGGATTCTCAGCAATGTTTTGCACACAGCCATCTCTACCAACAGCGCATCGAAAGGAACAAAGAAACCCACGAGCTGCACTCAGCAATAGTCCAGGGCAAGGAAAACTCTGACACACAACAATGCTGAGTGGCAGCATTACTGCGCTGAGGCACTGCAACAAGCTCCTGGTGCTCACCCTTGATTCTCTTCTTGAGAGGCAACTCGCTTGCTTTGGCCTTCTCCTCACATCGCTTGCGCTTTTGTGCAGCCGGGCCATGGGAGGAAGATGGGATGTCACCTGCAGAGAACAGTCCAGGAGAGAGCAATCAGAACGTGTGAGTAGAAAGGCAGCGCCTCAAACCCAGATGCCTGTTCAGTGTCTGTACCTCTCTCTGCTGCCTTCTCAACCTCTGTCTGGCTCTCCAGACTTTCCGCAGGGCCGCTGGTCAGAGGAAGGCTCGTGTCAGCTTCTGGCAGAAAGGAGACAAGAAATAATTGAAGAGCATCTCTTTGGAGGAAGGTTTCAGCACACCAAGCCACAAGCTTCCCGTATTCAAGCATAGTTTCTTGCGTCTGCCTTTCCCCTGCTCAAACGTTGTGCCATTTCTGCAGTCAGCACAGACCTGCAATGCATTTACCCCTCTCCAGAAAACACCCACCCCTATTCTGACAGCCAAAACACAAACCAATATTTCACTTATCACCACTCTTCCCTGCACTCCCCAATGAATGTTACCTGACATCCTGCACCCGCTCAGAAGTAATAGTCATAATTAAATCTTTCGTGCTTCATGCCATCAGGAACTCACCGTCACTTGGTGGTACAGTCGGTCCATTCCCACTGCGTTCCTTCAAGTGAAGGAAAGGGCAGTGGGCCTTCTGACAGCCTCCCGGCTGATTCTCCCAATAGCAGGGAATCTCACTGCGCTTCTTCTGAAGAGAGTAAGAAAGGAAGGGTCATGGAAACAGGCAGAGGAGGTTTGCAGAGAGATTCAGTGCTGCAGGTCATGCCAGAGAGAAGTGGAGAGCTCATCTTTAGGCAAACACTCACATCAATTTTCGTGTGTCTCAGCCTGCAGTCGCTGCTGGAACAGCGACCCTGCATCCACAGCTTGCAGACCTCTTCACTCCCCAGAGCTGCTTCGCAGTGGCGGAATGGACAGCTGTCTCCCTGCAAGCAGAAGGAAAATAAGGGCACAGCCTGAAACACGTCCGTGCTGTCAGCCCAGGTTGGTAGCAGGGAGCACACAATCCCACCGCTGATGAAGGCAACGCATCGCCAGCAGGTCTCCCCCTGCTCCACCCCTTCCTCTTCAAAGCGGGGAAAGGAAGAAAATCCAGGCAAAAGACACCCAACCATACCTTAAAGCAGACAGAGTTGAAATAGAAGTGGCAGTCGACTCCTTTCCGAGGCATGGGGAACTTCTTGGAGCAAGTCCCTCTCCAAAGGAATTCCCCGCTCTTGGAAAGAGGCGGCTGCACTCTGGGACTGCTTGGACCCAAGATCACCTTTCAGATTGGAACCCTAAGGAAAGAGTCAACAAGGGAAGAACCATGAGGAATAAGCATTTTCCCAGCTTTCTTGTTTTATGCTGACTTTCGAGGAGTCTCAGAAGCAGCTGGTTGCAAGAACTCTGCCAAGTCTAGATCCAACTTGTGTCTAACTGCCACGACTTCTCCCACCAAGCACTGTCCTCCATCTCACCACCAGTTATACACCTAGCAGCACGCATTTTGCGTTCCTGACATGAAAATGACCCCCTTCAGCTTCTCCTCTTGCTGCAGCTGCAATGGATGCACTGGTACGACTCCCACGTTTGACAAACCTACAGTTCTGGCTTACCAGTCACAGCTGCAGTCCCTCTCCCTTCAAGCTCACACTCCAGCCCAATGGCTGAGCAGCACCCGTCAGCCTCCACCACTCTCACTGCCAGCCGGGACGAGAGCTTACGCAGCGTGTCCACACTGCTGCGCAGCGCTCACGGCTGTGGCACTCACTGGAGGCAGCCAGGGCCCCAGCACAGTGCTTGTGATGTCACCGTGCCTGTGATGTCACCGGACAGTGCATGTCCCCAGCTGAGCACCCGTCTCTCCACCGTGACTTCAGTGGGATTTTGTTAAAAATGTGCTGGATACGGCACAGCCAGCGCTCCGTGGGTCATTAAAGCACAAGTTGCACTGCATCAAGTCTGTGCTCTTCTTCCTTTGTCCTGTCTGAGATGAAGGCTGGGGCCCATCAGCAGTTCTGTAGTGGCAAAGCTGTGTGGCAATGGGCAGCCACAGCTTGAGGCAGTGATTGAGCACCTGCTGGGAAGGCAGGGCAGCTCAGGTGCACACAAACTCTTCCCAGATATCACTGAAGGGTTGGCAGTGGAGGCAAGGGTGTCTGACTGGAGATCCCTGCTACCTGAGGCCTTCCAAGGCTCAGCAGCTTTTTTCCTTCCTTTCTGTGTCCACAGCTGCTGCACTTGTGCAAATCCTCCCTTGCTGCAGCCTAGGACTTTGCCACCCTGTTGTTACCGCTGCACTTTCTGTGGCACTGCAGCGTTACGCAGGGGAGTGACGGCAATTCGTCATCCTCACCCAAACGGGTGACTGAATCTCTCAGAGAATCAATTTCCCCAGGAAACAGCCATTGGGAAGGGCCTCGTTTGAGCTGGCAACTCCTCCCCAGCCCAGCTTTTCTGCTGAGACTCCTTCCAGCCACCACGCAGCACCAAGCCCAGCTCACCTCTTGGTCCAGGTCAGTCCAGGCTGTGCCCAGGTCACACACTCGCCACAGCGGTGCTTCTGATGGGCTCTCAAGGATGATCCCTTCCACAAAACGCTCAGAGCTCAGTCTCTGTGTGCAACTCGCTCACTAGAGCACCAGCTCTGCTCGCCACGGAGGGCCAAGCCCTGCCACCCCAGCAACAACTGTGACCTCAGCATGGTTCCGCATCACTCCTGCGCTTTGATTCTAAGCAAAGGAAGCGCATACCACCTAGATCCAAATTCTAAGAGACCGGCACAAGGGTCACCCAGTGGGGTTATTGGAAGTAAGATAACAGAGAAATGAAGGTGACTCTTGTGCAGCCATCTCGGGTCACCTTCTCACTCAGGCTCTGCATGATTGCACCCAGGAAATGTTGCCTTCGGGCTGCCTCCTGCTTGGAGGCCTGAAGGATTTGATCTTCCAAACAATCAGCAAGCATTTGGATGAGCCAGCCCTCTGGTTTTTACGCAGACACACACGTCCTGCTTGGGAAGCCAGAAGGCAGAATAGCTCTGGCCGTGGGCCGCAGCACTCCACTGCCAGGCGCCGCTCAAACTCCTGGCCTGCATTTCCTCCTGGGCTCCCGCGCACGCTCTGGCTCTCCTGCAGCTTTCTGCAGGTTTTGTGGCTTCCTGCTGGGGAGCTCCTCACGTTCTTCTGCAGCTGTGCCCCGACATCATTACTGCCACCTCTGGTACCGCACCAAGAGATGCCTCAGAGTGCATCAGCCTGGACTTCCTGCTCCCATCAGCAGCTGCTCCCACGCCGACCTTCATCCCTAGTGGGATCCTGGCCACTTCCAGCACGAGCTGCCCTGCAAGGCAGAGAAAGGAAACGTGGGATTAGCACAAATACAGAAGCCCAAGGCTGTGTCACCACCTCCTATTGCAGTCTTGGGGAGTCAGCTGCAACTGCAGCCTTTGTCTGAATTAAAACAGGCACCTTAGATTAAGTGGGACCTCTGAACTGAATAATTGCCACAATCAGAAGTAGACACTGAAATTCCTTGCTGGAGTTCAAATTTGAATTCTTGTGCCTTTTGGAAAATATGCACTTGGAATTGAAGGATACAAGAAAAATGGCATCTTCTTCACTGTAGGCGGTAAGGGTTGGAAGTCGGACTCTAACAAGAGGAAGTTTTCCTTTTCCTTGTAAGGCACAAAATTTTCAAGCTCTCCTGCTCACGTGATCGTTTTGGGTCATAAAACTTGAGGTGCATTCCTCTCATTCTGTACTGCAATTTGTTGTCTGTGCCTGCTGACTGACCACTAGCCACTCAGTCATACTGAAGAGCTTTTAGGGTTGGAAAATACCTGACATTTCTCCTGCAGCATCAAGTCTTTTCAGCACATCTATGAATGGGTATTTTTGGAAGCTATGAACAGTCTAATATGTGGAAGAGAGCATCTTTTAGCTCTGGAATAGTTTTTGTCTCAGGTCCCTACCTAAAAATATGTAGCAGAGACAATTAATGAAAGAATTAAGATATGTAAAAGAAATATCTAACCTAACTTTTAGCAGTATTTGACTACCTCTGCACAGGAGATCAGTGAGAATAGATTTTCAGTTACTGTAACAGTAATGAAACAGTAAATGCTTCCCTGATACAGTACAACACCTGACTATATGAACTGGAATTCCAAAAACAGGAATTCTAAGTCCTAAATCCTTCCAGACTCAGATTTCATATAAAGCATTCCTGTTATGGCAATTGTTAAGTCTAATCAAGACAATGTAATACAGATAATCCATTTGAACAGCACAAAACTAAAATATTTGGACAAAGAATCTTTCCATGAAGTACGTCATAAAATGAATGATAATTTCAGATCATCATGGCAGGATGTTTGCAAGAGGAAAATGAAAGGCGAGACAACTGATGAACCCTGGAGGGCTATTGTAAAAAGGTGAGACTAACACAGATCAGCATAGCTCTTCAACAGAGGCCAGTCATCAAATAAAGATGCCATAAAACAACCTTTCTTTAATAGGATCATCTGCATAGTAAGAAGCACAGAAACACGACCATGAAAACAGCGCTGTCTATTGCATTAGAGTGATGTTGCTTGGGCAGACTGAGTCATAAAATGCTCTTGCTGAATAGGAGTAATTTGTCCTAAATCCAGTGACCATTATTACACTGCATCATTAATGCAGTTAATGTCTGTTCTCAGAGCACATTTGTGTAGGCTTAAAATTAGAGATTAATTGCTCATATTATAGATTTCTATTTTTGCAAATCAAAGCTGTTCCAGAGTAAAGACATGCAAAAACAAAAATTGCATTAACTTGTATTCATTTGCAAATAAGTTTTTTTAAAAGAGAAAAAAAGGATCGTGTACCCTAACTACCTAATAAGCTAACAATATATGCACTGATTTTTATGGTTTGGTAAAGTTGGTTATTGAAAATTTTCAATACATTTTATTTGATAGCTATATGCACAAATACCACTGTAGCCTAATCTCCATTTAAGAAACACTTCTAAGGTTTGCACACGCTTCAAGTATTCTTTCTGAAGCTTTATTACTGAGCTATTCAACGTTTGTATTTCAACGACTGCTTTAAACTATGGTTCTTGCAAGTTTGCATCAGAACAGACTTGGCTCTAAGCTGCTCAGGTCAGCTGGTCACTGCTTTGCAGTTTTGGTACAGTCAAAGTCACACAAATAATAGTCTAAAACTGTAACCAGATTGAGTTCTCCTGCAAACTCCCGTCAGTTCTGTTAAAATTAGGTATACAGAATCATAATAACCCAGCCCTTATGCAAGTTCCCAGCACAGAAGGTGAGGCTGCATACAGGACAGGATACTTTGGAGACAGTGGGCTGACCCAGGTGCTAGGCGCAAGTTAGAGGTCAGATTCTGCATTTTTTCTTGGTTTATAGGAGAAGGATAAGGCATGAGTTTTGACAGCCTGCCTAGCATAATTGCTTGCTAAATATAGTTCATTACAGTTCTAAGCATCTGCTCCTAATCAGCTGTGAACACCAACATGCCCCTTTATGTTAGACTCTCTTTAGGGTATTTAAGCCTGTAGAAATAAAATAAAACAAAAGGCTTTCAAATCACAGATACTTCTTCCTACAATGAGAAACACACTTAAATGCTGAGGAAAGTTCCAAAATTCCAGTTCCAAAACCTACCACTACCAGTTATCAATAGTGAACTTCACACTTTTGCCTTCAATCCATTTGGCAGATTTTCAGAGAGAAAAGTGATTTTCAACTCATTTCCTGCAGGACTATGCTGTTACATTACTTGGTCATAATATTACAGAATACTTCTGCAAATACAAACTGCAGAGAAAGACTGGAGATTGTACACTCACAACACAAGGCATTTAATGGGTCTTCTCATCCTTTCATTGTCCCTGGAGTATAGGGACTTACTGTCCCCTCTGACCTCCTTTCTTTTACTTATATCCTTGTGTATTCTTCTTTCTCTGTCACCCCCTTCCTTCTGTTTGTTATTGGATGCATCTCACTTACCTGAATTTCCTTGACTTTGTGGTGGGCAGATAGTCCACATCTGGAAGAGAGTGAAAAACATGTGAGGGATGTTGTTCTCCAGGCTCTTTACTTAACATTTAGCTCACCTAGCAACTTCTCTGAAAAAGATGCCTTCTTCACTAAAAAAAAATACAGAGAGTGCTGATTCTCCCAGTTAAATTTAATTTCTTGTAATATACTGCTTATGCATCCAATTCCTTGCAACATTTGATGGAAGCTTGAAATTGAATTCCTTCAGCTTATTGAACAAAACCCCTACCAACCCAAGATTTTTTAACCTAGTCAGGTGTTTGTTTTGAGCTGCTCTGGACTTACAGTCTCTCTCATTTGTTTTCACAAAAGCATCTGTGCTGGTTTAAGTGGAATTTATTAAATCTCTGCACTAGAAACACAATAAGCATATAACATATGGGAAATGGACTTGCTCTCTAGCTTTCTCACTCATTCCTAATCAAGATCTTCCATTAAAATAGCATGCAGCCACATATGTTCACAAAAACACTTTTACTAAACAGTCCTTGAACGACAGTACACACCCCACTATTAATGCTTTTGGTAGAGGAACACTCTGACATCTTTTGGAATATCTGTCACTGACATGATAACAATTTACCTCAGTTAGCTTGTTTATTATGGAAAGCATTTCAAGCATCAAAAGCAATGCCCTGGAAAAGAAAATGCGTGGCAAGCTGGGGAGTATGGCCCTGCAGCAAGTCATTGAGACAGCCACATCCATTAGGCAGACACAGAATTATCTTGTGTCTGATGCAGATGGATTGAAAACTAGTGTCCTGTAACCCCTGGTGCAGGTTTCCAGCGAGGAGGAATCATCGAGTCTGGAAAAGACCACTGTCTCCTCGATGAAATTCTTCCTAGTATACAATTTAAACTTCCCACGGTGCAACCTGAGGCTGCTGCCTTGCATCCTAACACTTCTGAAGAAACAGAGATTAGCTGCCTCCTCATTGCAGCTTCCTGTCAATTAACTAGAGAGCAAGGAAGTCTCAGCCTCCCTTTCTCCAGACTCCAGACTTCTTTGAAACCCAAGCAAGAATTTCACTGAAGCATCACGAAGAATTCCGTCTCGTTACAAGACATAAAATGGTGTCTGCATTTTGGATTCCTGGTAATGGCAGCCACGCCATTTTCTCCGAGCACTGGAGGGCACTGCAGCATCAGGAAGGAGCGTGCTTCCCTTGGACCTTCCAGAAAATAATGAATGTTTGCAAATATGAGGCGGGGCTGGGGGGATCTGGAGGCAGCAGAGCACTGATCATTCATTACTGCGTGGCTCGGTCCACCTCCAGCTGGAAGGGTTACAGCTTTATACAGCCCTGTGAATGTCTCAGCAAACCTCTACGTAGGCAGGCTCTGTAGCAGCAGATCTGTGCTCAGTGCTTCCTTCTAAGTGCATACATTCCCCTTGAATAAGCTTGGGGTTTTTTTTCTTCTTCTTTTTTTCTTTTTTCATGTTTTACAGTATGGTTGAAACACATCAGTAGCCCTACCCGCTCAAAATACTGCATCCAGGTAGGCTGGCAAAGGGGTCCCCATTTTCAGTCAGTCCACAATAAACAGCTCATTAAGTCATTTTTTGCTTAGCTCAGTAATGATTTCCTTACACCAAACCAACCAACCAGAAACCCCCTGCAATCACACTACTTTTTTTTCCCCCTCCTGAAGCCAGGTCTTTCAGCTCTGTATGAGCAGCTCCATCTCCCTACAGTGAAAAGGGAGGACTCTCACTAGGGGGGGATCCGCTTTAAGAAACAAGAAAAGAAAGAGAAACCAAGACAAGCTTATCTGTAGTAGAAATGGAATAACATAAAATCATCTTAAATGTCCCCTTTTAAGAGAGATCCTTGCTGTGATTCTCACAAGCAAATCAGTAAGAGCGCAGCAGATGAGATGGTATTCCTACATTTGCAGTCAGAACATGTATCAAAAAATAGCTTTCTTTTTCTTCCTCTTTTGATTTTCTTCCCACTCGTAGCATTTACCCTTCCTTGCATCAACAGTCTCTGATTGTCTTCTACTCAGGCACTTTAATATATTGCTATTCTGTCATTTTCCATGTTACTACACCAAGTCTTGTTATATCTTTCCCCCTTTGCACTACAGTTCTGTTCCTTCATCCTCCATTTTGCTGGGGGTATTTAAAGCCCCCATCCTTTTGCTTGCTATCATTTTTCACCATCTCACCTATTCCTAATCCTACAACTACATCAAGACATGTCTTTTGATTTCACCTTTATGCCTTCCACCACCCCTTTTTTCAAGGTCAGACACACCTTCCTTTGTTTAGGAGATGCTTGGCTGCAGCCCTCCCCTGGTAACTCAGTGCTAAGAGCTCTCATCAGTTAATTGGGAAAGGATAGCTGAGAGTGAGAGAAGTCATAATCACTGAGAGGTGCTTGGGACCGTGGGGCAAAGCAGATTGCAATGCTAATACGAGGAGCAGGCAAACAGACCTTCCAGGGTGTCTGCAAAATTTCTTCCAAACGCCCATTTTACCCAAGGATCAGGTTTTAACTTCTAGGTTGCAATGACCTCAGGGCATGCACAGCCCTGATTCTGGTCTGTCCCAGGGTGGCAAGCAGTGATTTTGCTGAGCAGAAGGTTTTGCCACCTTGTGAGAAAAACTAATGGCAAGTACAATTACTGACAGCAGACAGCATTAGCCCCCAAAGCCTGGAACAAGATATCTGGAAAAAAGTGCAGTTGTCTTATAACCCTGTGATCCCACTCATGCTGGTCTGCATACCAAGTTAAGAAAGCAGCTACGTGTGCTTTACACTTGTGGCAAAGACCAAACCAAACTGTTGCTGTGAATCTAAAACACATCCAGTGCCAGGTCTCAGCAATATAAGCTATTTAGGCAGAACTGAATGTGTTAAAAAATAAACAAACAAATAAATAAATAAAAAGAAAACAGCAGAGTCGCCATTTTGATTCAGTAGTATTTATGTCAATATGAACTAAAATTTTGTATTCGAAGCCTTGTGAAATTATTTATTAAGATAAGTAAATACCAAAATACCAGAAGGAAATCTCTGTTAGGAGAGGGAAATGAATACTTTCATTTCCTTTTTTTCACCATAGACCTAAGTTACTTCCAAATGACAAAAATGTACTCAAGCTTATAAAATCTAAATAAAAATAGATTTCTTGCTGTCTGTCTGCTAGCGTCTGAGCTAATCAGTGATGGGAGGGGAGAAGAGAGGAAAAAAGCCAGAGCTATTTTTGCACTTGGAATCGCAGGCTCTGTCTTGTGATAACATTACGTTGGAACCATTCACTCATTGCCCAAACTTGTTTGGACTAAAAAGGTCAACTAAAGGCACAGAAGACAGATTTCCTCATACTGAAGAGACGTAGCATCAGGAAAATGTAAAGTTCTGCTCAGATAAAATAGTCTTCAAGACGACGGCATATCTGCACAGAGGACTAGAAAATGAAAAACTTGTTGTGACAGAATTTTGATATGAAATTATGAAGCTTTTCATGCTCTAACTTGTTTGATTGCGCAGAGGCCAAAGATGACCTATGCCATCCCTCTTCCAGCTAGGGTGAATAACACTGCAGGGCACAGAGCAGGCAGGAGATAACACCCTTCAGACTCTGTAGCGCTCCTCGCATGTAAACACGACAAGACAGCCTTGCTTCCACCTCTGAAATGCACTGCAGTAAATGCAGCTTGACAGTGCAAGGTTTCCCTTCAGAGCAAGGCAATCCTATGAACCAGAGACCAAGCTACAGACTGTTTCTGTAGATGTTTGCTCAATCACTAGGGCACGGACTCATTTCCTGCCTAGGGAATAATGTAATATCCACGTGCCATAAGGCAGTTCTCTCTATGCCAGGTTTCTAAGGTAATGAAAAATTATCCAGGTGACTAAGGCACTTCAAAATGGTGTCTTCAGTCTCATTAAGGTGTAAGGTTATTCAACCAACTCATTTTGACTCTCTGGTTCAGGAGCTGGTTTATTTTGTTTGTCTAGAGACATTACGGTGGATCCAAAGCAAGTTTCCAATTTGAATTGAATGCCCATATATGTGAAATATTTCTAATTGTCTCCAACTTGAAGTGTTAATACTACAGATAGCATAACAAGCTGATCTGATTATGCCTTAACATTATTCAGCAAGGGAAATGAATTCTCTCAATGTTGCTAGGCTACAAGCCTTATTTACAGATAGAAGCTTTCAGGGCAGAGAGATCCAAAAAGCTTCAAGAGCAGATGTAGGAAGGAGAAATCATAAATGCCACTGATGATGCATTAGAATTAACTTCAATTTGTTTTGTACTTTGGAATCCCAGTGAGAGAGTGGTTAAGCAGCATACACCTCAGCATTTAAATAACCTATTGTGCTGCAAGCAATTCGGAGTCTAAGAAAGCAGAGAGCAAAAGGAACAGTAACTGGAATGACACAGAAGTTAAGCCTGTCCACAGATACAGTTTTGCTTTTTTTCCTCTCCAATTTTAGAAGCCAGCAGTTGTATAGATAACCAATAACATACAATCATATACCAATAACAAGAGCAGAAAAGGGCATCTGTGGAAGATACTATTAAGAAGAAGATCTGCTTTCAATACACAGTTAGTTGGGCTAGCTTAATGAAAGCAATCCATTTTACTTGAACTTTGTTTTCATTATTTCAGTTGAACACAGAACTTGGGCACTTTGGGGCATTGACAGAATGACAGAAATAGGAAGGGACCTCGAAAGGAGGTTTCCTGCTGGAGAAGGAACACCTAAATCCAGGCAGATTTTGAATGTCTCTAGAGGAGGAGATCCCACAGGCTCTCTGGGGAATCTGTTTCAGTGTTCTATTACTCTTAACATTATGAAGCTTTCCCTCATATTTACATGGAGCCTCTTTCGTTCCAGCTTGCACCCTTCGCCCCTTGTCTACCACTGGATGTCACTTTGTTTAGCTAGGTAGCTACTTAGAAAGAAAAGCTTTTCCTGCAACAAGCTTCACACAGCTCATTTTGGAGGCCAAACAAACAAAGCAAACCTACCTGCAGCAGCTAGCAGCCTGCTCCTAGGGCCATTTGCCAGCTTTGTCTTTGCAAGGGTGCAGCAAGGGCCAGCTGCTTCCAAAGGAACCAGGAACCGAGGACTTTCACTGTAGCACTATCCCATCTATCTGGGTTCATAACAGAGTCTCTGACAAGAAAAATTGACTGCATGCAGGCTCCAGCCATGAGCAGCAGCAGATCAGAGATAAAACCACCTGCACTGTATCTCAAACAGGAGAAGTGCTCAGGGTCTGGGCTTAAATAGTGCCTGTGGGCAGAGGGGGGTGTGGATGGGGGCCACAGGTGAAGCAGCTCAGGGCAATCAGGGCCTCTTGCTGATCTCTGTGTCTTGTGTTCCCTAACAAATCAACCATATATGAGAGAGAACAAAGGGACTGAGGCCTGAGACTGGGTGACCGTGTGTTGGGGTGTCATTGAAGTGCACGCTTGGAACCTGAAACAAGGAAGCTTCCCTGTGATCCTGATTTAAGATCACCTACTATGTTTTCTTACAGAGGGAACAATTTATGTAAAAAGAAATCAGATTTCTAGAATAAAATCTCATCAAATACAGAGTGGAAAAAAAAAAAAAATATATATATATTTATATATATATATATATACTATATATATATATATTATATATATATATACTTATATATATATATATATATATATATATATATATATATATATATTTTTTTTTTTTTTTTTGCCAGGACAGCTCAAATTGTTTCCTTTGAGGAAACAGGTACCTGAATTTCCAGAACAAACAGCTTCCACAAATATGACTGCTTCAGATCCAACTGTTTTGGAAGCATTTCTCTTGCCATTGTTACTGAAAGAGATGTAATCTTACAAGGGGTCTTAACAAAAAAATCCTGACGATACACAAGAGTGGCTTGTTCCAGCTGAAGGAGTAGCTGAGAACATTTGCAGTGGATTAAATGCTGCAGTCTGGGTGCTCACCATAGCTGCACCGTAAGCCTGATGATTGAAACATGCTGAACATTGTGAGCCATGTTAGGCTGCACCTCTGTGCTCTGCCTGGCTGGGCCTGTTGTGTCAGCGTGATACGATGCAGAGGAGGCAGGTTCACAGCTGAGAAAAAGCACGTTAAGAAACAAAGAGAGTAACAAGCAAAATGCATTTACAGCCTGCTCCGTTGGCTTGCAGCTGGCACGTACCAACATCTATTGCTTAAATGTTTAAAGCTCTGTTACTCAAGCAGATGAGTGGCAGTAGCTACAGGCACGGATGCAGGTTTTACTCTGTTAACCCTCCAATACCACCTGGAGTAACTTCTCAATGTCTCTGCAGCTCCTTTGTTTTAGCCTAGTGTACCAAAGAACAGAGCTTGACTCACCTAATTCAGACACACTGGGTGAGAGGAAAAGAGGCAAAGTGTGTAGGTGTTGTCAAGTGCATGGAGGCCATTCATAATGCTCTTTCTTACAGTGAGGGAGCCATGGGGCTGTGCTTCCTTGACAAGCTCCCACAAGCATGTTCATCAATAGCAAATCCCACAAGACTCAGCTGTGGCTAGTCATGGACTTAACCCAGGCATGAGCCCGGCAGCCTGTCCTCTTGGGTGGCTGATTTGGAGATGTGCAGCCTCTCACAGCCAGTGCTGCCCAAATAACCAGTGGCACCCAGCACTGGGCCCTTGTGCTACACATCCACATGGAAGGAAAGTTCAGTAGTTCAGAAAGTTTGAAAGGACGCAATGTTTCACAATCTCACTCAGAATCAGGGCTTAAATTCTTGGGAGAAGTGGGACTTAAACTATGAATGCCCCACCAGCGTTTCGTGTAGCTTAGGCAGCTGTCTTGTGAGGACTGGTTTGTCCTACACAATTAGTGATATTCTATTGGACCTCATCCTTCCCATCCATACCATGTGGTGGTAAAGCAGCTGCCCCTCCAGGATTGTACATGGAGTTACTGCAAAAGAGCTGAGGAGAGCTGAAAGGTACAGGGACCTTCCAGACCCATGCTGATTCAGGATTTTTCTGTTTAAAAACGAAATAAAACCTGCACTGATCACTGCAGGCCCTTCTAATATCTGATCTGAAGAGTTTGAACGAGTGACATTTGGAGGTTGTTTACAGCTTATCTGTGCTAATGCAGACCTTAATTTGTACGGTTGCTTTTACTGTGGTATCTAATAGGACCCCCTGCAGTACTTCTTTCTGTTAGATATGCATTCTCCTTCCTCAAGTCTAATGCTTGATATCACATGCTTGAGGAAAAATGCTATTTTCTGGATACCTATGGGGAGTCTTTGCTCTGTCATATTTATTACGATATTAAAATTTAGTCGAAGATGAGAAATATGGGAAAGAAATGAATGTTTCAACCTTTATTTTCTATATGTATGCTATGAATGTCCCCAAAGAAACTAAATGTACTTGGTGAGACCTAGAGGTGTTTTCCCCTTTTTTGATCTCTGAAGAACAACTCTGGAAGGAAAACTTTTCACTCAGCAACAACGGAAACATCCAGAAAAACTTCAGTGTTTTTGAATTTACTTAGAAGAAGCAAATTATAAATTGATCTGCTGAGTTGAGCCAAATATATTTGATTGGAAATTTATTACTTCCTAGGCCGCTTGTTACAGCAAGTGGCAAAAATTTTACATCATAAACTCTTGGGTTTAAATATAGGGTTTTAATTTTTTTATGAAACTGCTTTCTTCAAGGTAGATCTTATTTTTAAGTGGCAAAAGAAAGCAAAAAGCCTGAACATTTGCATTCCTTATTGGCTGTGATTAAACTCTTAACAGGGATCTGGTTTATTGATTCAAAAGTATCAACTGATCAGTTTCATCTTTTTTATCAAAACAACAGCAATCCATAACATCTGTATTCATGGGTGAAAATATCTAGCTTGGTTTTGATTCATCACTTAAATAAAGAAAGCAAATGCTTTGAACCTTTAGTGGATGTGATCCGTGAACTATCTGAAACACTGAAAGATTTGGACCCGTAATAAACTGCTCCCCTAGAGTCCCAGGCCCCTTGTTTTGCACAGTCCATGCTCTCCTTGCATCCACTCACCATCTTAAACTGATTCTTGCACCTCAACTTATTTCAGCACTGATAAATCAACAAATCACTGTGAAAATACAATTGTCTAGCAGTGAGAAATTTTAGAAACATTCAGAATAAATTGTTTTTCCTCTCTCCACTGCTGCTGCTCATCAGTAATCTTAGTGATAACAGGGTACTGAGACTTTCTGGCTCAATACAAAATGTATGTTTATCTCTTAGGTGACTTTTCAACAATTAAGACTCAGTGTTTTGAAGAAGACAAATGCTGTTATTCCTGTGGCCTTCTTGAAGAAAAACTAGCATGATGGGAAAAATCCTATTTCTAGTAGATTTTCAATGTAGTTTCAGATAATTTTAAGACTATCAGCTTTCATGCAATTTCGATGTGCAGTTAGCATTTTCTCTGGAATCTGTTGCATTCATTTCCCTACACCTGGCACAGACAAAATTGTTGGACTGAGAGAAGAAATGGAAGACTCGCAGAAATTCTAGAATCCAGGTACATTTTCTTGTGTATTTCAGGCTTATGTTCTTTTGCAGTTTTGTTTTGTTTTGTTTTTGCTGTCTGCATCTGGACAGCTTTTCCAGGGAAGAGATTCCCTTTTCTTACTTGGTCCTTTTTCTTTTTTTCTTTTTCTTTTTTTTGCTTCACTTTGTGCTATTTTAGAAAAGTAATAAGATGCAACTAGGCTACCCTTATCTGAAGTGGCTTTATAACTAGGACAAAGTCGGAATGAATCTCTTAGCACAAACTTGCACAAATACAGATATTAATTTCTTTGGTGTGTGTGCGTGAAATATATTGGTATTATATAATATAGGGCTAAATTTAAACAGCTTCAAAAAAGAAAGGTAGCAATTATTGTCTTATACTTCACTTGATTTCAGAATAAACAGTTATTGTTTGATTCTTTTTTTTTCTTCCTTATGTTTTGATGTTTGTTCTGAACGCTGTGGCTTTGTAATACACGTGGGAATATCATTGGACAAAACTCTCTTGTTTTGACAATGGGAATGTCTTATTAAAAGCAGGCTGTCTTATGATGTCATTTTTACTTCTGTTCAGGAACAGCAGATGCACAGCTGTACAGGAGTGGGAAGAGCAAGAAGTGAAGTGAAATTTTAACCTCAGAGAAAGATTAGTTTGTATTTTCTGGATGCAGTTGGTGTCATCAGGCTAGGTGCCTTCCCTCTTCCTTACACAGCTTTTCTTGTTCAGTGTGGTATCTCACTGTGTCACCCTATCTGCAGGAGAGAGACCCTCTTACTTTCCTCATGCTTTTGTTGTACCTCTAGGCTACAAGAAAGTAGAGCACTGGCCATACTTTGTTCCATTTTTCCCCCCACAACCTTGTGTTAGTGATTAACATCATGTCTGACAAAAACCCCCACAATTTAGTGGGAAAATGTGATCCAAGCGGGTCAGAAGGAAGAGAGGTGATTTAAACAGGGCACTATGACAGGTCTCCATCTGTGCATTTCAGCTGTCACATGAGGCCTCCCTGGATGGAAACTAAAAGTGTGCTAATAGGCTGCAACTTCCCCAAGGTATGTAAATAGCAAATGCTCTTTTTGACACATGACTTGCAAAATATTATAACAGTTCTTAAAATGTCGTGATACAACAACAACAACAAAAGAGAATTTTGATGCAAATTCACAAGGGAAATTATTGAAGGGAAGTAAAGAGAACCTTAGGGGGAAAGGGAGGTGTCAAATTTGGCAGCCATCAAAGCTTCAGATGACTGAGAAGCAAATCAAATGGTCGCATCTTCTAAGGAATCATCTGGAATTTCATTTGATTATCTTCTTTATCCATTTTGTAAGCCTGTCATCAGGAACCCTGTGCTTTGCTGGAAGGAGATGCGTTCTTGTCAGCTTTCAGAATGAGCCAAATGAAAATAGATCTACTAAGGAGTTCTGTGCTACCTCGGGTTCAAAGCCAAGTAAAAGTTTTGTGTTTCTGGGCCCTATATCTGTTCTAGATCTTCTGCTAGACACCAAGGCTCAGTTGCAAAATTGCTCTAGTCTTTGAAGGAAGCCAAAGTGTCATATGTGACCATGCTCCTATAGGAGGTTTATATGAGGACTGTCAAAGCACATGAGGACCACGAGAATATGACAGACACCCTCGTGCTTTTGAGGTACAATGATTAACTGAAGTGTTTATAAAAACTTAGGAGATAAATGTTCTCTTTCCTATCTCATGAGATACCTAAACACAGCTTTATTTCTTAAATCTTCAAGAGACAGATTATATTGTTTGATATTTGCTCAACCAAAAGAACATTGCTAAGAACTGTTGACAGATAGGCAGCTCATTCTTAGAAGAAGGAAACTGTGGCTGATATGGAAAGATTATTGTCTGAATCTCAGATGTAAAGTTGCTCCTAATGAGGCACAGTCTTGTGCATGCATCACCAGCAGCACTGCTATAGGCAGAATGGAATTGTTGGCCAAGATTTCCTGGGATGCTGTCCCTAAAGACAAAGATGTTGAAGAGAGCTGGCTACTCTTCAAGGGAGCCCTTCTGAGAGCACAAGAGCTCTCCGTCCCTCTGAATAAGAAAGCGGGCAGAGGAGGCAGGAAACCAGCATGGCTCAGCAAGGACCTGCTGGGCAAGCTGAGGGCAAAGAAAGGTGCGTACAAACTTCGGAAATCGAGGGCATGTCACCTGGGAAGAATATAGGGATGCCATCTGGACTTGTGGATGTGGGATCAGGAAAGCCAAGGCGCAGGCAGAACTGAACTTGGCGAGGGACGTGAAAAACAATAGGAAGACTTTCCACAGGTACATTGGCTTCCCTCTGTAACTTTGAAAGTGATATCTCCATGTAAACAAGTGAACTTTCATTCTGTTAAAGCTCTGAACATAACACAGTACAGGGAATGATAAAAAATTATCCTAATCAGAAGTTGGATAGACTTCAAAATGTATAGTTAAACACAAATGCGGATTCTAAATTTTGGGCATCCTGGCAACACTTCTTTGCACTCCTTATAAAATGATCGAATCCTCATTCACTCCTCATAAATGATTGAATCAAACAGCAGCAGTTTACTGTGCTGAATTTTGTATGTGTGGTTAAAATGCCTTCCATCTATAGTCAAAGAAAATGAAGTAATAATTTAATAGTTGCATGAGCTTTAAAACAGACTTGTCATTTAAATACAATTAGTGTTAATAGGGTGCTCCTCCACAAATATCAGTGCCTCTTTTTTTTTATTTATAAAGAAAATTGCATTATAAGGATTTACAAGCTGTAAATAGCAATCTTTTTTTTTTTCCTGACAGAAAGAAAAGCAAGCTGAAAGTCTGCTGCTGTCTGTATGTATGTATGTATGTATGTATATATATATATATATATATATATATATATATATATATATATAAAATATAGCAAAACTTAGAGATAAAGAGATATAAGGACTTTGAAAGTAGAACAAAACTGGAGTACGGCAATGCAGACAGAAAAGATTTGAACTCTGGAAGCCGGGAGCATTTTCCTACATTGGCTGTGTCGTAATGGTAAGCAAGGGACAGTTACATCCTTAGCCTAGATACAGCCCTGGATCTAACATCCAGGCTACTGCAGCACTCGAGTACTCCAGTCTACAGCACAAAAGACAGTTTTGACCAGCTGCCAGAAAAATACCAGTTCTTACTTCTCTGCAACATGACCAGTTGTAATTGTGAAATTGGATCAATAACAAGAAAGATACCACAAATACATGCTTCACATGGAAATACAGAGTTTCTTTCTGTCTCGTTCCACTGAGCAGAGTGGAAAAAAAAATATCAAACCAAAAAAAACAAAAAAAAAACACCAACCACAAAACAAACAAACACAAATCCTAAAAAACTTGACGATATGGTGCATCAAGAATACATCAATGTGTGCTTTCTGCCCAGCAAGCCAAGTGTACGTTGGGCTGCATCAAAAGGAGGATGGCCAGCAAGTTAAAGCAGTGGCTTTTCCCCCTCTATTCCATCCTTGTGAGGTCCCACCTGCACTACTGCCTCCAGGCCTGGAGCCCTCAGCAGAAGAAAGATGTGGAGCTATTGGAGAAGGCCCAGCAAAGTGCCATGAGGATAATCAGGGGGTCAGAGCGTCACTCTTATGAAGCCAGGCTGAGTCAGGCTCATTCAGCTTGGAGAAAAGGCAGCTCCGGATGATAATTAAGGTCTCTTCCAACCAAAACCCTTCTGCAATTCTATGATTTTCTTACTCTGTGCTATAAGGAATAATATTTCTATAATTTCATGACTCGGTGCAGTATTGTTTTATTTTGTATCTTCTTATGTCGTATTTTTGACTGGTGATTTTTACAGCTTCTAAGATCATTTCTCCAAGTTGCTTTTAAAAAAAAATGCTTTTTTCTCTTTAACTGCAATTATGCCACTAAAGCTCTATAAGCTTTTAGAAAGGCATCAGCAAACTGCTGATGCCTGTGCTGCCGTGAAAGTCTTGTTCTGCAGTGGGTTGCTGGCCTGAATCACACAGGATGACGCACAATTGCCCAAATGTTTTTCACATTTATCTCAAGAACCTGAGTTTTATCAACAGCAAACAAGTGTTGTCAGTGGCAAATAAGCTGTTCTCTGAGCTGCACTGGTGTACTTCTGGAACAGGCTATGCTTACAAAGCACTGTGTTTTCTTTCACATTACCTGTTACTCATAATGTTGGGAGGAAAAAATGAGAGATTAAATAAAACTATTTGAATCTTTTGAAGTGCAATACACTGAGCTATGATCTAAAAATCAAAGGAGATGAATAAATGTTTTCTTCTGACATTAAATGCTGTGAAACTACGAAGTGAATAACATATACAGTCTGATAATGTTGTGTGCATCATGATAGCTGCTGGAGCTGGCTTTGCCCATGGTAGCTTTCATATAATAATCACTAAAAGCAACTATCTCAAATGTAATCTCAATTTAAAGAAAAATTCATTATACAGATTCTCCAGCCTGATGCTCAGAGAGAAGAGCTTTAGAATAATTTCTCTATTTAAAATGAATTGATATTCATCTAACGCCAAAAGATCAACATGGTAAATACCTACGCTTCAGATAACTGTCTGCAATCTACCTTACTACAAGCTGATCTGGCAAAATGAAAGGATTTATTTATTTTTCAGTATCAGTTTATTCTTTGCAGCAGAGCTGATTACCCTGCTCAAGCAAGAATTTTGACTTGTCACGAGCACAGAGGATCTTAGGACAACTTTATGAAACTGAGGGTTGACTGTGAATCTAAAATGTGCCTGTGACCAAACACAGAGTAATGAGTTAAGAGAGGTGCTGCTAGAACAAAATAGCCACATTCCTGCACACAGTCAGAGGAGTTGCACGACAGACTCCTGAGATGGTTATTGGAGGCTGCAGCTCCAGATTGTTTCGTTCACATCTTTTTGCCTCTTGGGAGTGGGTATTTCTCTCTCCGTAGCAACATTCCAAGTTAAAAACTTCTCAATGCCTTGTACAGGCATGTAATCTTTTGTGGCTAAAAGGAAGCATTTGAGTGAGAGATTTTGTAGGACTACAGCAAGCTGAAGGTTTTTACACAAAGAAAATTATACACGTAGTCCATTGTATCTCTTCCAGCTTCCACGCTTTACTATCTTTCTGTATCTGAAATACAAGTGTTCAGTCACACCTCAAAACCATGATGGGTCTCTGCAAATTTCACGAGAGGGTTTTGCATACAGCATTTTAAATAAAGGGAGCACAGGCTCTGGATAAAGTTGCAAAGCTGATGTTTCCACATTCTACTTTCCACCAAGGAACAAAGCTACTAACTGAAGTAGGTGTTCGCATCATTTTAACCAGTGCTGCAAAATCTCAAAGGTTTTCTCAGAGCTTTACCTCTTGTAACTCTAATTGCAAAAGAACTTCAGTTTTCTAGGCCAGCGTTGCAGAGAAAATAGAAATCACAGTGTGGACACATCCCTGGAGGAAATTTCTAATTACCCCCAAACCAGGACCGCCTCCTTGCCTTTGAAACGTTTATTTTGGTAGCTTTGCAGGATATTAGGATAACTGCATACCTGTGCTACACCAAATGGTTTAAAATTGTTGTATCACCCTTCCGATCTCAATATATTCTGTTGAAACCAACTGCAGCTGGGACAGAATAACTCACCATTGAAATGCTTGGGTGATGGAATAATCTACACAGGTCCTGCTTTCAGTCAAACTGAAATAGAAATTCAACCAGTTGTTTTATTTTATTTTTAATTATTTAAATCTACTGACTCTACCTGTCCCTTCCAAATCTGTTTTTCTCTAATTGGATAAAATTTTTTGTACAGGCCTACAGATTAGTTTGCGAGGAACACATGGAACCAGATTATAATCCCCAACCTCACTAGGGTAGATATCATTATTTTCCATAACATAAGCATTGTTTCATATCTATCTTCTATGCTATCATTGAACTCTATTTACCTCTCCTCTTTTAAAAAGTATGATCTGTGTAAGCACCATCTTTATAGAACTTGCATAGAACTTTCTTAAAAACAACAAAAGTATTGTGTTTTAAATGGAGTGTTGCTTTTTTCATAGTTATGGACTGACATGTCAAATTTAGCAGACATTTACTGTATCCTTTCAAGGGAAAGAAAATAAAAAACTTCATCTCTGTCTCCCTCTTTTTTATTGCTCTCCCCACCTGGTTCTGAAGATCTTAATTTCTTAGAATTATTCTTGCTTTGAGATTCTACAGTTAGCAGTGCATCTTACATCTGAATTTTCCATTACTGCTGATTAATTAATGCTGAAACACAGCCAGAAAAGCTTGCAGTAGGTGGGCTGCACAATGTTTAAATGCTCTGCATAAATCTTCCTGACATGATGCCCACTCCTTCTAAGTACATCTTCTGAAGTTGCTGAACAAGGGAGGCCCTGGCCACCTGTGGTGCTGATGTCAGAGGTGAGTCCTAAGAAATAAAGCTAACCTTTTAAACATTGGTTTTGATACAATTTGAGTTTTTTTACTGCCTAGCAGATATTAGTGTAGGATTTTTGCAATGTACAGAATTTATAGACTCGATTCACCTGGACTGTTGAGAAGGTAATAATCACTAAATATCTTCTACTGCTTTCTTCCTTCTCTCCTGCTAGCTTGTTTTGATTTAGAGAAATCCCACTGATCTCTTAGTTGAAAATAAGGTAAAATATGATGAATGGGTATTCTGAATCACATAGGTTTGTTTTCCTCAAGACCATTAATGTATCTGCTGGCACATTCAAGGATTTGCTAACCCCCATTAAAATACCTGATGGACTTCATGCCATTTTGCTTTAAAATACGCTTACTGAGTACAAAAATCAGGAGACACTGGAAATTATGGAAAGTGACCGTTCTTAATTTCTTTCTTTAAGATGGTTGAGGTTTAGTTGAGCACACTGCTTACTGAAAGCATCTCATGCTGTTAGGGAATGTTCTTAAAAAAGTTTAAGAAACCATCAAGTCGGTATAAAGGACCTCAGCCCTTCAGATTTGAAAGATCAACTCTCTTCCTACTCTTGCACTTCTCACGTGAATCCCATAGAATCAAGTATCTCTGCTATTGTACCAATGTCTTACACTGCTGAATATTTAAACATTAGAAACTGCTTTGCATATTTCAAAATAACTTTGGAATGTCACCAGAAGGCATTTCAAAACCAAACCATTCCTCCAAAATTAAGCCATATGTCCTGATGGTTTTTTTCCATGGTTTTTTTTTTTTCCCTAAGAGGCTCAAGTTCCTTTGAAGTTTTTTAAAAGCTTCAAACGCCATCAGTTTGTGTATCTAAAGTCAGTAAAAATAGCCAAAGATATAATGTTAAAAAGTATCCAGAAATTCTTAGTGGGCATTGTCCACCAGAATTTTTGCTCTGGTTTATATAGCTGAATATTTTTCTTCTTTGCTTTAATGCAGTGTCTAAAAGCAGACCACAATACTCATTTCTAGAATGTGCAGATCTACAAGTTCTGCACCTTCCACAAACAAGGCTTGCAAAGAATTTTTGCAAAGAATTTTGTAAAAGCATTCACGTAAGTTTTCTAGTATGATTAAAAGGTGTCAATCAGGAGAAGATAAGGTTATGCAAAAAATCACAGTAGCCTTTTCTGTCCATCTCTTCCTAATGATTCCATAGCTCATGTGGTCACCTGATCCTTTTCACATTATATTTCAGCCATCACTTATAAGGCTATTCTACACATTAATTATCTCTGGAAAAGTCACTCTTGAAAAATATTAAAGCACCTTGCTGATAAATTGAGCTGCTGAAGCCAGCATTCAATGTATCTTGAAACACGGAAAAATTGCTAATAAGTAAATCTGCAGTGGGTGCTAAAAATGAAGAGGGTGACCTGAGCAACTGTAGGATGTTCAGCCTGATATCAAGGTCAAGCAAAAATAATTAGAAATACTGCTGAGGGATGTGAAGATTACTAGCTGAAGAGCGTTAGTACAATTAAAGCCGGTCAGTGTGCTTGTTTCTTTTAATTGGGAATCACTCATGTCAAATAAACCAGTCTATCATGTAATCATGAGTCCACTAGGAGGCTGAATAATCCCTTTAGTCTAACAAAAGGTCTTGCACTGTATATTGTAACTACAAATGGGTGAATCTTGTCTTCATGTATTCATTAAAAATATTACGACTCAGCCTCACAGTGATCTATTACCCCACAAGGTGATTAGCTTGCAGTAGCTTGTGGGATGGTGTTCCAGCTAACAAATGTCAATGTGACTTTCAAAATACCTAACTTCTGAAAATAAACTTCTCTCCCTGACATCTGTTGGCATCTAGCTTAGGAGTACACACACATCTACTGTGTTTTTTGGTGATCACTTTGCACTCTACAGAGTTGTTTTTCATCTACTACCAACTTAATTGCCCTTAACCATTACTTCAAAACAGCAATGGTTCCTTCCTGTCTATAAGGCTGAACAGAATTTTATTCTTCTGCTACACTGAAACAGAGTTTTCATAATATTAAGTAAGCAAAAAATATTAAGTAAGACACGTATTCACTCAAAAGCTGTAGTTACTGTGTGGATGTCAGGTTGTCAGCACCAGCTACCTTGCTCTGAAGATCTGCTGCACTGATAGAATCACAGCCTCCACACTTTCCCAAAATGATGTGCTATGTTACCAAAAATGTGTTCCAACATAGAGTGTCACGGCTGCATTTTTCTGTCTTACCCCTCTTTACAGATGATGGCATAAGATATACGTGGTTGATACACATGGTTGCATCAATGCAACAAATTAATTTAGCTGATAAGACAATTGTGTGTAAAGGTACTGCCTTATCTGAAAAGGACAGTCAGATCAATAGCTTTGTTAATAAGGGACATTTTACTGGGAATAAGAAATTAATTAATAATAGTCACAAAAGCTGCATGACCTTGTTGGCAACGAAAGACCCCTATCAGAAAATGAGATCTATGAACAATCCATAGGACTATTTGCATGTTTGTCTAAGTAGGCAGTCTTTGGATGGAGCACAGTGAAGAAAGTCTCCTTTCCAGGAGAAAGGAACTTTTCCCTTGAAAATAATGGTGAGTGCATATCTCTAACTCCACAGAAGTGACTGTGGTTGGCAGTCTGAGGCTATTTCGTAGAAGGCAGCCTTGTGTAAGGTAATGCAAACATTCACAATATAATTGTTCCAGCTGGCTTCTCATTTCGAGACAACATCTGGTCTTGAATGTCTTCAAAATGGACTGTACCCTCTACTGGAGTCATGTATAAATATATAGGTAGATTTAACAATTTTAGGCATTCTGAAAAATAATTTTTTTTTCTTGTTCTGTGAATTTTTGTGTAAATGCTAAGACACAACATTTAGAATGGGAGATTTTGGGCTGAGGAAATCAGGTGCAGAACCTTATATGAGAGAGCGACTTGTCTCATTTTATTGAAACAACATTTACATCAGCTGTAGGTCTGGCCATTCACCTTTGATATTAAATCTGTGGGGATCTCAGGGTTTCTGAGCACCCATCTCTGCTTTATCATGATAGAGAAGAGCTGTCCTGGGTATGGACAGCCCACTTCTTCCTGGACTATCAGCTTTCCAATTGGCATCTGCAATTTGCCTGGAAATTTAAACCAGGATTATTTGGAAACACGGGGAAAAAAAATACTGCTGTTCCAATAACCTCTTTTAAGAATCTTCACACTTAAGTAAGTGGCTTTGTTGAATTAGATTATCTAGAGTTCAATTCTAAGCTGGCATTATATGAACCTGCAGTTTAAAAACAGATTTGCAGTGTCAGAAAAACACTATAAAAAGATACATTCAAAGTCAATTATTGTACCAACCAGAGAAGATTGCCTTTAGCTGACCTAGCATCCCAACTCTTTCTGAAGCTGCCTAATGACTTCTATGACTTCGCTCCTAATCTGGCTCCTGAGGAGCTGATTTTTATTGTAGCACTGTGAGTGCTTCTGCTCTGAAGTTTTATTTACTTGCACCTTTTCCCTATGGCCTGGAGCTCTGATATCTCAGAGTGGTGACTACGTACTTCTCTGTGTTTCATCATTCTCTCTCCATTACTGAACACATTTTCAGCTTCAGAGTTTCCTCCCTCTCCTACTGTTTTGTACAGTGGGTGGTGGTATCTGTTTTCAGGTCAATAATTCTGCTGTAGGCTCATAGTTTTTATGCTGTAGTAGATTGGTCTCCATGGGTCTGTATAGGCTCCATGGGTATGTATATCTTTCTGGGGACACTTCACAGTAGCCCTGGGCTTGTTCAGCCTGGAGAAGAGAAGGCTGCAGGGTGATCTCTTTGCAGCCTTCCAGTACCTAAAGGGAGCCCATAAACGGGAGGGGAATCAACTCTTTGAACAGGTGGATAATGGCCAAACAGGGGGAAATGGTTTTAAGTTGAAAGAGGGAAGATTTAAGTTGGATGTCAGGGGAAGGTCTTTAACAAGAGTGGTGCTGGAACAGCTGCCCAGAGAGGCTGTGGATGCCCCATCCATCCCTGGAGGTGTTCAAGGCCAGGTTGGATGGGGCCCAGGGCAGCCTGGGTTGGTATCAGATATGGAGGTTGGAAGCTCTGTCTGCAGCAGGGGGTTTGGAACTCGGTGATCCTTGAGGTCTTCTCCAACTCAAGCCCTTCTATGGTCTATGATTCTGTGATTCTAAAGCAGGGCTATAAGAAGGAAGGGATCAGACTCTTTAGCAGGGTCTGTTGCGATCTCATACCAGCTTTCAGCATATCTAAAAATATGGCAATTTTATTTACCTTCAGTAATTATTTGGAAATAGCTCGTGAACCAAAATCATCTGTTTGTTGCACAAGCCTTGTGTCCAGTATGCTAGACTGGTAGATGAACTTCATCTGAAAGGCTTATATCTCTAAGACTGCCCAGGACTAGAAGCTGGGATTTAGTAGACAGCTACTGTCTTGTGGAATTTAATCTCCTTGGCAGAACTGAAATCCAGATTTTCTGTGTGGGTGTGTAGCTTTCTTCTGTAGCTTTTATTTTAGTTACTTGCACAGCCCATCAGTATTTATGTCTGAATACTGCAATTTTTAAATCAGTTCCATTCCTGCCTACATCTCCAGTAGTCTCTATCTTTTTAGTGATAGCAATGCCACTCTAATAGAACTCTTTTGTCTAGTGTATATTTAATATTTGTAGTTTTATTATAAGAAAGTTTGTATTAATAGATTCCAAATAGATTAATTCTGCAGATTGTTAATCTAAAAAAATAATCAAAACTTTTCTATAAACTCTAAAAGAATATAAATTTTCACTCCAAAAATTACACAGCATAATCACTGTAAGTTTTCAAAAGCTGCCAGTGATAATGGCATATAAAAGATTTCAGACACACATGATAAACTTTGTAATGTAGAAGACTACAGAAAAGTGTAGCAGCGCCATTAAAGAGTATTACTGCAATCTTCTATGTTTTTGCATTTACATTTTTCTTTTCCATTATCCCTCTCCTTCCCCAGTCAGCATATAAGACACATACGTACAATTTAGTAGCAGAAAAGTGAGTGAAAAACTCCTTTAGCCAAGGTACTGCAAATCCAAAAGCATAAAATACCAGTTAGCTAACTCTGGCCTCTTTGGAGAACCTAACAACTCATGGCAAGAATTCGTATATTTCATTCTCCTGTTCTCAGAAAGTTCAGTTCAGTGCCCAACAATTTGATGTTAAAAGAGTGTGTGTGTTTATCAGTTCCTTGCCTCCTTCATTCTGTGTCCTGTAGCATATTCTATGTCCTTTGGGTACAACCTCCTTTTCTGGCAAGTTTTCTTTTTCTTTTTAAAGAGCTTTCTTGAAGGTTACACCTGTGCTTCAGGACACTACACGTAGAGTTGGGTTAACCTTACTGCTAGCCTCTGGAAACTACATTTATCAAGGACAAAGTTATTATTGCCTGTGGAGAAAATCATTCCAGCTTGTCAGTCTCCATTGGAGCAGATGGGTATTCTTGCTTTGTAGCTATCCACTATTAGCATCATTTTTTCTCGTTTCTCTTTCTCTGTACTACTCTTTACCTTACACCTTCTATAACGTAAGCAAGCCTTCATTTCTGTACATTGATGACACCTTAGTAAAAACAATGCCCTGCCAAAGCATCAGATGCCCTTGACAAACAATACACAGGTAATCAAAATGGAACTGTGGCATGCACCCAAAAGCATTACCACAGCAGCACAGTAAATAATCATAACTTGCAGGTACTGTAAAGTGAAGCACAACACGTGGTATGAAAACAGGTCTACTGGTGAGGCATACACATCCAGTGATCATGCCATGATGTTAGCTGAGCAGAAACATTCACCTTTAGGAATCTGAACTCTCTGGCTGCTTAAGTTAGACAAAGTCAGTACTCTAAGTAGCAGCTAATTTTTTATTTCTACCAGAGCAGACTATTGCACCAGAGGTCTCAAGATTATTTTTTTCTTTTGCTTAAAAGTTGCTATAAAAAAAAAAAAAGATGAGACCCTGTGTATAAATACACAGTGTTGTTGCTATCTGGTCCTGGAAAAATTAAATGCACCTAACATATTACAAATATGAACTACTGATTTAAGCCATTTTTAACCTTAAAATGGCAGTGAAGGGCTTAGTATGAGTTGGAGAGACTTCCAAACACTTCATGCATTTCCTTTTCTTGGTGTCAAATCTGACAATTCAAAAGGCTTTCAGGAGAACAGATATGCCTCTACCGGGCCTTGAAGTGGTCATATCATTAATTCTGCTTCTTGTTCTGAGCTTTGACAGGTTTCATACCGGTTACACAGTGTTCTATTTCATTGCATTGGCAACAAATTCTGGTTAGAATAAGCAAAATCAAAATGAAGATTTTTGCATGTGCTGTTAAATTCTCTGGCTAAAAAAAACCTATCAGAACTGGGAGTTCCATTCCCACTAAATAATGGTATCAACTGCTCTGCCATGGGATTTTACACAGCAAGTAGTCACTAAGAAGCAAAACTTGGCATGGATGCAGAACAATTTTAGGTTGGCACGCTGAGTGCATTGCTGAGGAAGTCAGGGTTCTGGGGCCTAGAGAGAGATTTGGCTCTGGAGCATCACCTGTCCCTGTTCTTCAGAGTGTTACCTTCATTTGGAAGCACAGGAAGCAATGCACTGAGCAGTTGTGTGCAGGGCAGTGCTCTCCTCTCGCATTGATAAATTCCAGTGACTGGCCTGGTAGGGAATAATCTAATCCTATTTGGGATTTCAAGAGGACACAGTTCAAACCTGGTTTGAATATACTGAATGCTGTAATAGCTAGCTTTTGAATTCTCCTCACTGGGAGGCTTTCATCCTATTTGCACTAACTTCACTTTCTCTTCACATGGTCAACACAGTAAAACCCTCAAAGTGTGGCCAAATGTACTTCAAATATGCATTTATTTTGTCACATAAAATAATAATGTTTGCAACTGCAGATTTTGTCCCTGTAAAAGCAGAACAGCAAACTCAGTCTTGCCTATTAGAAGCTCCTGGCCTCTTTCCATGTTGCACATTATCACTTGTCATAAAAAATGCTGCAAGTGAAATGATGCCCTTTTGTTAGGTCTGTGATGCAATTACCTTAGTGCATTTGGCACTGACATGATTAAACAGATTAATCACCTCTATTGATGTAGGATAGGGAACGGTGCTGCAGCTCATTCAGACTTAATTGTGTTGGTTTTGCCAAGGCTATACAGCATAAAACTTTTCACCAACAGGAGCTGACATGATTCACAGTGCACAGCAGGTCTGGGTTTAGTGTACTGGCACAGGCAGGGACTTCACAGATCAGAGCTGTGCATTAGAGCCTGCCTCCTGCACCTGCTAAATCATACTTATCTACAAATGGATTCTGAAAGAACGTATATCTCTGTCTGTGAGACATCTGCAACCCTCTTGGCCCTTTGTCCTTGCCAAACCTGTCAGTATGTGTAGCTTCTTTCAAAGGGTCAGCAGGACTTTTCTGTTCAATTGCACCCAGTGAATGGCTTGAAGCACATGACACTCTAACAAGCACTGCATGTAATTCACAGTTCAGAACTCAGGTACAAATTAGAAGACTTGCTTTTAAAATCCAAGTGGTTGAATACAAAAGAATTCATCAAACCGGACCAAGAGTGCAAGATTTTGTTATTTCTCTCAGCTAAGCAGTTCATGTTTTCCACTCCCAGGAAAAGAGCAGCTAGGGCCTGACTCCTGCAGCCCCAGGCCACAGCCTGGCTCCCAGCAGGGATGGTAGGGGATTCAAAAGGAGAGAGAAATCAAGCAGATTCCCTCGCCCAGATGTTGTCTGCAGCACAACATTGAGTAGTTGACCTCCAATGTTCTCATCTTTTTTTCCTCAAAAGAGATTCTAGCTGACTTAGGGGCAGGGAATAGAGGTCAAATGCAATCAAGCTCAGATTGTGTTCAGATGGTGGTTTTTTTTTGTTGGTTCCCCCCCCCCCCCCCCCCCTTTCTCTCTTGTTATATTTCAAGTTTATTCCATGTTATCTTTATGATGCTGTTATGCTGCCAAGAATTGTTCTCCTAGTGTGTGTTCCTGACTAATCTGTCCAGCCTGAATTTCAAATGAGTAGAGGGATGCATCTTTCATTTCAGAGGAAACTGAGTTCTTTAGGAGACTCCTATCCAAAAAAGCCCCCTGCTCTCTGCTCTGCTGGAAATTTGCTTATTTTAGAATCATAGAATTGCTCAGGTTGGAAAAGGCATTAAAGATCACCAAGTCCAACTGCACCCTAACCATTTTGTGCCAAAACGACACACTTTATGATGGTCTTTGAGCAGAGTTTAAAAGGAAGAATTTCAACTAATTATAGCTACCGAACATAGAAGGGAAATTTTTTGAAACTCATTTTCCAGGTAATGCCACAGCAGAACAACCCAGGAAATAAAAATTGCTTGCAAGATGGGTGGAATATTATTTTGATTATTTCACAAAATGAAAAGGAGCAGTGCAAGATGTGCATATAAATGAATTTATGCCAACATCTGCAGAAGGCTCCCTTACCCATCTGTGGTCTCTCTGTAGCTGTAATCATAGGTGTGCTTGTTCTCTGCTGAACTACCTAGGAGCTCTTTGTTGCAGGACTTTCTCTGGTGTGGTTACTGAACTTCTGACACTACATCTAGTGACAAGTGCATTTGATTGAGATAGATGCGACTGAAAAATGCTGCAGAGGATATCAGGTGCCTGAGGTTGAATTAGGAAGAGAGGCTACAACCAAAAAATCCTCAGGACTTTGCACTAGCAGATAAGTCTAGCTGGGGAATAACTGAAAGCTGTGAATTATGTGACAATCACATTTTTTTTTTCAAAGGAACCTCCCAAACATTCTGAACCTGAAAGAAGAATCATGTTTTCTTCCTGTCAGGCGTAACATTCATTACTGATAACTGTGCTATACTAATCCAAGCAGGTGTCATAATGTGCAGCCCAGACTAGGAAAGCTATGATAAAATAACACTCCTACAGTGTCAGTTAATGATAGACTATGGCAGAATTCTTGAAGAAGGTAATACAATTAGAAATCCATATTACTGTTAAGCGAATTAGCTATGATTAGCACTATATGGGCAGCCTGAGAAAAATTCATACTTGCACTACTTTAAATATTTAAAGTAGAACTTTGATAGATAGTGGATAAATCTTCATAAACAGTGTAATTTTCTGTTGAATAGGTGATAGCCAATTCTGAAGACTTGAGTTCTTGTGTGGCCTTTGAACTATTTTCTAAGGTGTTTTTGTAGCTGTACCAAAATTTTGTTACGGACCATTATGAGACTGAGTGTTTAACATAGATACTAAACATCAGTTTGTGATACCAATGATCTGAAATTTGTTCCTAAAAGACAGAGTAGAGAAAAAAGGAACGATTTGGACGATGACAGCACAATTGAAAAATAACTGAGATACAATGCATTTTGCCTTCCTCTAATGGTTCCTGTCAGAGGGCTAGAATTTCTCTTGCGTTCATTTAAACATCTTTCTAAAATGATCAGTATTAAGTGGAAGCTCAAACATGCAGGCAGATACTTGAGGTTGTTCACTTGAATCAAGTTGCACATACCAGCCTACAGTTCTGCTTTCAGGACTGGTTTGTAGTGGCAGTGGTGGGTTCTTGCCTATTCATTCCTTACACTGAAGATGATTTAGAACACTGCAATGGCTAAATTGCTACCCACAGCATACTGACTGCATACACTCAAGAAACAAAACAAACAACAAAAGCAAATTCGGTAAATCTGTACCATTCATTCTGGAGGAGGTGACAAAAAGACAATAGTTTATTAGTGGTTTATATCAAGCCATAACTTTCAACTGTTAGATTTAAATATACTTGTTCTTTCTTTCCCCTTTCATAGCTCGTGATTATTTAAGTAGTCTATTTGTTAGACTTACAACAGTGGCTATATTTAATCTCAATGTGCAAAAGCTTGATGTGTCTAACCATATCTTTGCTTTTTCCTGTGAAATACATTTGATTATATACAATGCAGAGACTGAATACCCACATTAAAATGTGTTTCTGCTGCATATAACCATCCTTTATAGCGAATACACATTGTTTAAATTGTTCAGATCCCTGTAAATTGTGCCCTCCTCCAAGGAGGTATGATAGAGCAGACAAGCCAGTTTAACTGCTCGAAACTGAAGAAACAAGATGTGTTTCAGAATCATAGAATCATAAAATCGCAAGACTGGAAAGAACCTATGAGATCGAGTCCAAACATCCTCATATCACCATTACTACCACTAAGCTATAAAACCACATCACACAGCACATCATCCAGACACCTCTTGAACACTGCCAGGGACAGCGACTCCACCACCTCCCTGTGCTGCCATTCCAGCACCTGACCACTCTCTGAGAGAAAAAGTTCTTCCTTACATCCAACCTAAACCTGCTCTGGTACAACTTGCAGCCATTACCCCGTGTCCTGCTCGTTGCCTGGGAGAAGAGGCCATGGGGTTGCTGTGGCCAAAGCGCAGGACCCGGCACTTGTCCTTGTTGAACCTCATCCCATTCACAGCCCAGCGATCCAGCTTATCCAGATCCCTCTGAAGGGCCGCCCTACCCTCAGGCAGATCCACACCACCTCCCAACTTGGTGTCATCTGCAAACTTATGAGGGTGCACTCGATGCCCTCATCTAGATCATCAATAAAGATATTAAACAAGATGGGCCCCAGCACCGACCCCTGGAGGACACCACTTGTAACGGGTCGCCAGCTGGACTTCACTCCATCAACTACTACCCTCTGGGCACTGTTCTCTACTTGTCATGACACGTATGTTTTTACTCATTATAAAGAATATCACCTTATCTTTGGGAATCAGATACTGTGACATTACATTAATGCAATAATTAAAGCTCAGATAGCTTTTTCACCATGCCCTTATATCAGTTCTTTAAAGGCACTCATGCTTGTTCTTTAGTACACAGAAAATATTTTTGAGGAGTTCTAGTAAGACTGCATTTTATTTTAAGACATTTCCGCAATACTATTTTGGGGATCACAGAATCACCCGGGTTGGAAGGGACCTCAAGGATCATGTAGTTCCAACCCCCCTGCCTGGCAGGGCCAACAAACATACACATTTAGATCAGGTTGCCCAGGACCCCGTCCAACCTGGCCTTAAACACGTCCAAGGACGGGGCATCCACAACCTCCCTGGGCAGCCCGTTCCAGGGCCTAACCACTCTCCTTGTAAAGAACTTCCCCCTAACATCCAACCTAAATCTTCCCTCCTTCAACTTGGATAACCTCCATAAACTATCAAAAGTCAGCGTGTGTTGAGTGACAGTGGGACTGAAACTACAACCTCCTTAGCTATTGATAGGATATTTGATAGGAACATAATGCCTCTTTATTTTCTGACAAATTAATTTAAGCTACGTTGTTTTAGATAGATTACATCTAAAGCTTATCTGATTGATGCCATTTTTCAAAAGGCAGAAAGCTTTATTAACAAATTAAGACTCTATAAACATTCCATCATGCTGCCCCCTTCATTACTTCAAAACACTGATGTTATCTTTTGTCAGCTGTTAGAAATTGACGGTTCTGAATCCAAAACAAAATTGATTTGTTGTCAGTACACTGCACATACTGGACAGATCTATTTTATCTTGAGAGTACAGAATCTGATTTCACTCTATTTTCCTTAGTCTGACTGCATTCCCAACAAGAAACCTCACGAACTCAGCACCCTGCCAAATAATTGGGCTCTCCTGGAGCTGTCGGCATATAATTTATACATGAAGAATAGGAATATCTCAGCAGCGCAGCAGTAATCATTATTCGCAGTGGGGCTGTGATTAAAAATGCTGGGTTTTTATTTGTACACCCACTTCTTCAATTCTGCTACCAATGCTAATCAAAAAGTCAGTATTATTCAGAACTAACAAAAAAAAAATCTGGATTACTAGTCATGGCCAGTTGGTTACATAATACCTTTTAACTTCAATTTTCTTTCATAGATAACAGCTCTACTCAGAAATCTCTGACAGACATAACATTTCTTCCATCCCCACCTGCAGTAATTTAGAACATAGTTTTGATAAAACCAATGCGAATGAAATCGGAACCATTTCCTATTTATACCTTTGAGGCTTTTGGTACAGTTGAATAGGCATTAAACTTGTTTTACTGAGATTATCAATACAAATTACAGGCAGGATTTCCTTTAGCAAAGGCAATGGAAAATTAGCTATAAACAGTCCTATATAAACACCTCTAAAAAACCAGCTTAGAGGCCTTCCGCTTAATTCAATATTTCTAACTTTGGTGATGTACCAGTGTATAATCAATGAATATTAAGATGTTATAACTACAAAACAAACAAGAGAGTTTGGCAAAACAGACTATGATAACAAAAAGAGAAGGGATAGGAAACTTACCCCTATCCTGGGCTCACTTACAAAACTCCAGCAGAGCAGATCTCCAGCAGAGATCTTTCCCTACTGGTAGCCAGCTCTTAAATAGGTCTAGGAATTGCCTTCACCTGTGCCGCTCTGGCTGACTCGTGGCTCTCTGACTCAGGTGATCAATCAGAGGTTCAGGCCATACTCAGCAGTTCCCATACAACCAGTGACAGTGCAAAGGAAGGAAGCCCCCTCGCAGTGTTTATGCCATGATGTTTAAGCTGTGGGTTTAAGTTATGAGAGCTTAAACTTTATAGAGTGAGAGGAGGAAGAATATACCAAGTATCTTTTATCTTGGCTATTTAGATTCTTCATCTTTCTTAGAATCAGTACTGGAAATCTTAAATTTCTGCAGTAAGAGAATTTTGCAGCAGCATGTTCGTTCTGCTGTCTCCTCTCCTCAAAAGTCTTAACAAAATTGTGTTTTGATAATGCTTTCCTTGGCAAGTTAGCATGAAATAGTGCTTGATTTAGTGTGTCAAGGCTGATTCAACAACATAATGAATAGTAAAATATGAGACACTGACCTAAGAGAAAAAGTGATGTCAGATCACTTCAGTTTAATGTTTTCTTTTGGACACTCACATAAGATGTAAATCTTATTCCCAAGGAGATGAGGATGAACTAAACATGTCTTTAAAGAAAATGAAAAAATGCACGACCAACACAGTGATGGAGATTAGTGAAAAAAAGGAAGGGCACTCTGTTAGATTTTGAAGAAAAAAAAAAGGCTTTTAAATAAGCATTTTCTCTCTGGCTAGAGGAAATCAAAATAAAAGGACAGGATGGGAGCCAGTTAAAGAATAGAAGGAGCCAGAAGTGGAGATTTAGATGTTTCTGGCTGTGGAGCACCTATAATGTGGATGGCAATTACGAACTTCTGATGTGGAATTATTTTGTCTGCTGTATTCTGGACTGATGCAAGAGAAGTAAAAGGGAAGTTGCATGCGGAAAGATAGAGAACTGTGGTAGAGCTAAAGAAACAGAAGAGAGGGCCTTCTGACCCCACTGTTAAAAGTGAGAGAAGGGAAATTACTGTGACTTGATGAATGGACTGAGAGGATTCAGAAACTGTCCCAAGGACAGTGGGCTAACTATACTGTGCTCCAAACTGGGAAACCTTGATCCAGGTCACCAAAAGTGCAAGTATGGGAAATGTTCCTTTCCACTCAAAGTTTTGCCTGATACGTATTTTAGGTGCAGATACAGTTGGCGACATTTCAGATCCATTGGACTTTCTTTTACAGGAATTCTGTTTTGAAACCGTTTGACTAAGCTGCTTTATGTCCATTGGCCAGGTTCTCCAAGTGCCCCTTTGCTGCACAGCACAATGTGCATTGCCAAAAATCTCCACAACTTCCGAAGTCAGACAACAAGACGTGAACCTGTCCTGACAGCCTCTGATGGTCAGGTCTTTCTTTATATTTAACTGAATATCTGAATTCTCCTTTGCTGGAATACACTGCTAACAGTTTAGAAGAAAAAGCTCAGTATTGGCCATCTTCTTGCAAGTTAAATTTTGAAGGTATCCAGTTTCAATTAAAGATAGTAGAAAATAAAGATATTAGATTGGGATCCTTGCTCATTCCGTTCAGATTTTGACATTTGTAATTTTAATAAAGCTGTTATCATGCAAAACAGATGTAGTTAGTGAGCAGGTCTATCTGCAACCTGAGACTTTACCTGCCAGAAAGAAAGCACTGAGGAAAATTTCTTTATATTTTAAAAACATACTAAAAAAAATTTCTCCTGCTTTGTTTTGATCTAAACGAATACAGTAACTTCAGATGAAAAATGTTTTTATCAACATAAAATTCAACATGAAATTTTTGTAATTATTTTTTTCTTATTGTCGCTGTCTCCTATTATTTCAAAGTCTGCAGTGATATACAAAGTTTAAAGCCATGAGGCAACAAAGAAACTTCAGTACCTGTAATATTTGTCCTAATGTTTCATTTACTAGTGCTGTAAATAAATTACATACTTGTAATACAAAAAGGGAACAGACTTTTTAGCAGAGTCTGTTGTGATATGACAACTGGAAATTGTTTCAAACTAAAAGGGGGAAGATTTAGACTGTATATCAGGAAGAAGTTTTTTACAGTAGGAGTAGTAAGGCACTGGCACAGGTTGCCCAGAGGGGTGGTGGATGCCCCATCCCTGGAGACACTCAGGGGCAGGCTGGATGGAGCTCTGAGCACCTGATGGAGCTGTAGGTGCTCCTATTCATTGCAGGGGAGTTGGAGCAGATGGTCTTTACAGGTCCCTTCCAACTCAAATGATTTTAAACCTATGATTCCACGATCAACATGAAACAAATATGAAAGAGAAATGTGAAATCTCTTGTTTGAACGCACTTTCTGAAACTCTTGGAATGAGCAAATTCATCCTGCAGCAACAACAACAAAAACCCCAAAACACAAAAGCTAAATAAAAAAAAGCAAAATAAATAAATAATAAATAATAGTAATAATAATAAAATCAACCAAACAACCCTTTCGCTGAAAGCCCCAATCCCCAATGACAGAATTATCTTTCAACAGGCTACCAGACTACACCCTTTAAAGAATAAATTCACTGAAGGATGTAGCTTGTGAAAAGTAGTCCAGTAGGCCATCTTATTTTTATATATGTCCTCAAATGAAGTTGTTGTGCAATTTAATTTCTATTAGGTTCAGTGAAAACTGTGCTAAGAACCTGACTGTGACTAGAACAAAGCCTATTATTAATCATGTGTAACTGGAAACAAGAGAATATGAGAAATGAGGACACTGGAAGATGTATTGTAATGAATCTTCCAGAAATGTTGAAGTTCCCAAACATTCCCACCCACTTTTCTCTTGTAGTCAGTGCTTCTGTTTCCACACAAGGTGTAACACAATGAAGCACCCGGGTGCTTCTCAACTGCTTCAGGCATGGGTGAGAAAAAAAAGGTGTTCTGCTTTACTACTGTGGGCAGATATGGGTAGGGAGGCAGGGAAAAAAAAGGAAAAGGAAGATAACAAATGTCTTTTCAAAAACTGCAGATAGGCAGGAAATAAATGTCAACATCCTTGAATGTTTAATGTGGAGCTTGCACTTTAAGTCTTGAAACGCCAAGATTTTTTCTTTTCATTATATAATTTTATCTCCAACGTTGTTATGATTTTTAGTTGCTGACAAACTTTGCAGGATGATAAAGAATTTATGTAAGGAAAGAGGTGTGGGTGGGATTTTTTTGGTGGATTCGTGTTCTTCTGTGGTTCTTTCTATGCAAACGTGAGAGAATTTCAGCACAGCTTCAGATGTGTTCCTCACTTTCAGAGTGAATTTTCTCCTCTTGCTTGCAGGATGGAGTTGAATTTTTTCAGCCTCTTTCCTCTCTCAAGCTTTGCTGACAAAGAAAGGAATAAATCTGCAGCAGGGCAAACAAAATATTGGCTTCTGATTGCTTATGCTTTCTAACCATGGCAGTCAAGTAGCTCTGTCAGATTTCTGAACATTCAGAATGGTAGTCAAATGCACATATTAACAGCATTTCACGACAGAGGGCAACAACTTCTCATATCGCTCTTCCATTTCGAGTTTGATAGTGAAAAATATCTTTCCAAAGACAGGCAAAGATTAGAAGCCACCTAATAAATAACTTTGGATTGCAGAGCAAAGAGGTTTGAGTGAAGAAAATCATCAGAGCACCTCCAAAGAGAAACCTTTTGCATAGGTTTGCTCTAAAAAAGACAGATGATCAGAGACAGGAGGGACACGGCCTATGTTGGCCAGTGGCAGGGGAAACATCCCTTCAGTTCAAGACCACGTCCTCTTTTTATCATTTTTTGGATTGTCTTCACTCCCAGTTCAGCCAAATTTCCCTCTGCCAGCTATCAAATTTCTTTAAGGACGGCCTGCCTGAGAAGTCAATACCTTTTTCTATCCTTGTGTCCATGAAGCTGGTCATCGGTCTTTAGTTTGTTGTTGTTGTTATAAAACCTTAAATATTAATAAATTAAATTCTTAACAAAAAAGGGAAAAGGCAATTTCATAATTCCTTGCAACTTTTATGTTTCCCTTATCTTCCCCACACAGTGTACTGTAACAAGCTATTTCTGTGCAACTCTTTGTTTGTCATGGAGTTTCTTGAACCTACACCCAGGAGGGGAGTAAACTCTTCAAAAGGGCTGACAACAGCAGGACTAGGGGAAATGGTTTTAAGTTGAAGGAGGGAAGATTTAGGTTGGATGTTAGGGGGAAGTTCTTTACAAGGAGAGTGGTTGGGCCCTGGAACGGGCTGCCCAGGGAGGTTGTGGATGCCCCGTCCTTGGACGTGTTTAAGGCCAGGTTGGACGGGGTCCTGGGCAACCTGATCTGAATGTGTATGTTTGGTGGCCCTGCTAGGCAGGGGGGTTGGAACTACATGATCCTTGGGGTCCCTTCCAACCCGGGTGATTCTGTGATTCTGTGATTCTGTGATTCTTAACACGGAATGTCACAGGAGAAAGGATTGTTGATTTTTGGGGGGTGTGTTGACCTCCCTTTGATTCTAAATATGAGCAGATTTCTCTGTGCAAACAGTTCTGCAGTCTTTCCTACTGCGCTCTGAACATTCTGGAGCTTTAAGGCAAATAGAATGACTGAGCAGAGCCAGAAGTACCCTTTGGAGGATTTTAGGATGCCACGCTAATGGGAAGGAGGTGAGCAGAAAGCAAAGACAGACAAGAAAAGACATCACCTCAGTGCCAGAGACACAAAATGCAAGTGCCCTGAGAGAATCATTCTGTTGTACAGAACAGAGATGGCTGAAGCTTCAGGCATAGTGCTCTCTTGTTCCAAAGACTTGTGTAGCATGTACAGCTGATGCAGCAAGTTTCTAGTGTAGTTAAAAACTGTTCCTGCTTACTTAGCTAGCTGTGGCCCACATACAGTTTCATACCTTGTTATTAAAAATCTTGTTATTAAAAAAAATCCTGCCAAATAAACAGGTAATGCTGTTACTGAAAACAGTTATCTAGGTTGATCCTGAGTTTCATGGAATAAACTGAAATTAGGTGCTGTTGTTTAGCTGGTGACTCAGAGTGGAACAGTAACACTGACGATATTCTGCCCAGCCCCAACCCCCATCGTTTTGGGTTGTGTTGGATTTGCTTCTCCGTGCCCTGACACTGAAGTGCAAAAGTGAGAGCTGACGCTACGCTCCTACGGTGTCTGCCTGTACTTTGTACAAGTTCCATTTTTCCACCTTTATGGAAATAATCCCTCATAAAACAACAGCTAACTGCTGCCAGCTCAGTGTGGTAACGTACACAGCAGCAACCCATCAAATAACTCATATCAAAGGGTGTAATGAGAACAAGCTGAGTAAATGGGCTAGCCTGAATAGAAGGAATCTAGCAAATTTTGAAATGCCATTTCAATTTGCTGTAGCTCTATGTCATGCTCACCAGCGTTCCTTCTGCAATTGGATTTTATTCAGTGTAATTGCTAGAGGGCATGCAGACTTACTAGTGAGGTAAGCATTTGTGACATTAGGGAATGCGATAATGGTAATTATCATCTACATCAGCTGCAATGATTTAGAGATGTGAGCATAAATAAGAATCAGAATTGGTGGTTTTTTTTAATTTTATCCAGGACACCTTCTAATTTTCGTCTTCTGTAGCTTAAGAATATACTATAACTATTATTTGATGGTATGATAGCCTTGCTAAAGATAAGTTAGAAGAATTTGTGATGATTGAAATTAAAATCTACTGATTTCATCCCATAGCTAGTGGTTGTAAACAGAAATCATACACATACACAGGCTTGTTAGAGACTGTTCCTGAATTTAGCAGCAATGTCTGTTGAACAAATGAGTGAAGTATGTTCCCTCTGTTATCTCCTGTTGATCTCCTTGTATTGTCACACTAAAAAGGCATTTTAATGATCTTATCTGCAGTGTGCTGAATTCCTGAATCTGTTGCTGAAAAACGAAAAGCAAAGCAACGCAGAGAAGAAGGGACGTAAGAGAAAAGCACAGATCCAAAAGAACAGAAGTAAAAAAGAAAGTAGAACGTCTACAGCAACCTGGAGACAAGAGTAATGAGCAAATCTAATTTCAGAAAGAATAATCATACTGCAGAAATCTTGCAGTGAGGAGCGCATGAGGCTGATGCACACAGTTTAGACAAATTGTCTGAAAATTTAGGAGCTGTTCAGTATGTGATGTTACCATAAGGTAAATTGCTTAGAGGTTCAATGTGAACTGCATTCTCCAGGGTGCTTGAGTAGCTAACTGGAAAGTGGCACACCTCTGCAATTCAAACCAACTTTTAATGTTGATTTTCCCGTTAGGGAAAGGTTAGGGACTGGGGTGACCCTGAAGACATCAGGACCTGAAGGGTTCATTACCTAAAGCAGAGCCCAGGGAGCTGCTGAGTGCTGGTCCCACTCTTTGCTACTGCTCTTCTGCCCCATGGTCCTGAGCAAGTCTTGTAGCCCACGGATGCAAAGGCACATGTGGACAAGCCTCACCCCACAACTGAGTTTCTTCTGTCTGCCTGGACACAGAAATAGATGGTCACTCTCAGCTTTATAGCCCTAATTAGCTAGTGCTGCCACAGTGCTTATAAACACCAAACACATAAAGCTGGTATCTTGTACAAGCTGATCACTGATTTATTCTTCCGTAGTTCAGATTTGTACAAGTCTCAGGGAAATAGAAAATATTCTCCCCAACTACTTTTGCAGTCACCCATAAAATGGCAGTCAAAAGACATTTAGGTACCCCTAATATCTTTGTTGTGGCAGCCAAATAAGTTGTATCCTGTAAGCTAGATCAGATTTATGTCGAACTGATTCAGACTGACTTTGTTGCTCACCTTTCTGTGGATGTATGAAGTACAGAAAATGGCTCCTCTGCTCTCTTTTCAAATTCATGTTCCCTGCAACAAGTGAGATTTTCTTAAAGGAAAAGAAAGGAACATCTGAGAAAAGATTTGTCCTCGCATCTCATCCGCAAGAGTGTAAAATAAAACCAAAGATAAAAAAGCCAGAAACAAGGGTGCAGAATGCTGGAAGGAATGTAGCTCTCAAAGATACAAGCTCAGAAAGAAATTAAATTCACAGACACCAAAAAAGGGGAGAAGACTGGAATAATAGTTGTTATGACTCTTGATAGTTATCAGAGGGGAAAAAACGCCGCAGGAGAGGAAGAGACATATTAAAGCAAGACAGTAGCAGTGTTTTAAGGAAACTAATTGGAAAACTCAAAGCAACTTTGACGCTAGCGAAAAGAAAAAGAGAGGGGTCTGAGGCACAGCACTCAGGTTTGATCTGAAAATACCTCTTTTCATGCTAGCTTCCCCAAAAGTCTACTTGGGAGGTAAATCTGTCGGGTATTATTTCTATCTATCTGATTTATCTAAAACATTGCTTATAAACTTATTTTAAAATACCACATCTGAGGTTTATTTATTTGCAGAAAGAAACTAATGGAAGAGGAATTTCAAAGTGGATAATTCTGATATATTAATAATATCTTCCTCATAGCAAAGACTGAAAGAGTAATTTCAAAAACCAGAATAATTGTTGTCAATACTATAAGATGCATATATAGTGTTACTTCAAATATTTAAACATATAAATTAATAAATGAAATAGATATTTCAGCTAAAATTCCCCAAACCTGCTAAAATCTATAATTGTAAAAGGAGAGAGGCAACATCGAACTCTCAAATTTAACTCCTGTTGTCTTATAACAAATAGAGGGAGATCTAAGCACTTTAAAAGGAGATGGACGCACGTAGAGAACCTCAAAATCCCCAAGAGGTTACACACTTATATTTGCAATGGATCAGGTCTTTTATTCTAGAGGAACATTTTTCTGTTATCAAATTTCAAATCTCTAAATTGCAGTAGAAATTTAAGTCAGTATCTTCCCAAGTACTGAGAATCTGTCTGTGACACTGGGAAATTTTAACCTAAATTGAATTCTTTAATGAGGACAAAAGACCACGGAATGCTGTCAATAAAGTTGACAGAGAAGAAAGGTGGAAATCCCACTGAAGACTATTGCAGTGTCTCTGTTGCACATGAGCCCACATACGTACATAGGATACGTAACCAACAAGCAGCTGGTGTTACTGGGGACAGAAAACTGAAAGAGTTGAACCACTGAGTTAAATCAATAAGCAAAGTAATATGCTTTTGAAAAAGGTATGAACAAAGTTATGCTGTGTATCAAACAGGAATTAAATGCCAGGATGGCACCCTTGCAGAAAAGATGATGTTCTTACAGTGGCAGATGGCAGAAGGGGATTTGTCCTTCCTAGATTCTGCTGAAGACCAGCAATGTAAAGAGTCTGTGAGTTGAGGAGACATAGGTAAAAACTGAAGAGGATGAAAGGAGGATGCAGGTGTATCTGGAATCTTTGTCTTTCTGGTGACTACCATTCCTTGGCAAGTCTTGAATAATTTTCTAGAAGAAAGGAAGAAGAAAAAGGAAGAAGAAAAAGGAAGAAGAAAAAGGACAAATATTCATCTGTTTCACAACTCGAGAAATTCATAAATGAAAGCCATTTTTTTCCTTCAAAATGGTGTAACTACTTAATCAGGCAATTACTTCAGCTCCAGCAGGTGCACTGAAACAGCACTCGTCTCACGCAGAGAGCTCTTCCACTATTTTTATTTGGGGCTGGATAATTGGATTGAAGTTTCTTGTTCACTGCTTTTGTTCCCAGGCTTTGCATAGTTGGGAGCCTCTCAGATCTCTCTCCATTCCCAGCACCACTGCAGCTCTTGCTTAAACATGAACTGAATATTTCTGCAGATCCAAGTTTAGGGATTCTTTCAACACATCTGTTGCAGTGGGGCTGGAATTTGCTCCTATTTCAAATAGGGAAGCTGCCGGTCTGTGATCACTTAGAGTCTAATGCAAGGTGTTTGTGGCATCAGGAAGAGGTCCATTAGGATACTTAAGCAATGGTGTTTTGTGCTGTTCTTTTTTTTCCCTTTCTTTTTATGGAAAATATTTGTTACAGAGCAGAAGCCTGATCATTTACTACTACTGTTAATGAAATGGCCACAGAATGGCCAGGGTTGGAAGGACCTCAAGGATCACAAATCTCCAACCCCCTGCCACACGCAGGGCCACCAACCTCCCCATTTCATAGCAGCCCAGGCTGCCCAGGGCCCCATCCAACCTGGCCTTGAACACCTCCAGGGATGGACGGGGCATCACAGCCTCTCCGGGCAGCTGTTCCAGCACCTCACCACTCTCATAGTAAAGAACTTCCCCTTGCCTTCAGTGTATAAAACAGAATCCTTTACTTTTATTTCTTCATGAGCTCTGATTCTTTTTTTTTTTCCTGTTCCAGTCAATTTTAGCTTCTTAAGTGTGAGAAACGACACCATTCTACACGATTTTAAATCAACTCCAGCTTTTTAATTACTGAACCCATTTTAACAGGGCAGAGCGGGGGGGGCTTGTTATTTTGTGTAGTGCTGCTTTGGAAGGAAAAAACAGTGGCATTCCAAATTGCCATAACAACAGGCTGCACCACTTAAAACAGGATAAGCTGTGTGTCAAAGTAAAACTGTTTCCTTGGTAACCAGCTGCGTATTTAAAGTGCAGCCTGGTTTAATCAGCCAAATTGCCCCTTTTCAAAAAGGAAAACATGTAGGCATTCCTACACAAGAAGAGAGAGGAGAACTCACAACTTAATCAAGAATCAGCCCTTCAGTTTGTTTCCTGAGTGATACCTTTGAGTTCAGCAATGTCACTTGCTCTGCTTTTTTTGTGCGTGAGAATTCCCGATCCTGTGTCACCGGAGAACACTCAAATTCCTCTCAGCTGCTCGTGCTACACTTCCTTCGAGCAGATTAATAAGATACCAGCATCTAAGCATGTAGGTGCAACTTCATACAGTCATCTAGTGACAATAGCACATATTTATATCCTCTCTGGGAAGACTTAAAAAATGGCAGGTGAGCTTAACATGAGCTTAAGTCAACATCTGCTGTTTCTATGAACCTCCTGATTAGAAGGTCAAAGCTAAAAGCTGTTCATCTTCTTTCTTTTTCCTTCTTTTTTTTTTTTTATTCTTTATTTTGAGAATATATTTGTGCACTGAAAAATAGATTGTTTCTGTTTGGAAGAGTTTTAAAGCATAGGTATGGTCTCTCAGCCATACTGTGTCATGCCCAATTCCTGCACTTTTGTCTCTGAATGTTGATGAATCAGCAGGAAAGTAACATTTAAATCACATGAGAATACAGAAAAGCAAGTAAATCTAGCATTCCAAGTCTATACAAATGATCCACAATTACTAAACAGTTCTTTGGAGATACGGTCTGACATGGCAGAAGATGAGTAGAGTACACACCTATAAACAGCAATTGCACAAATATCACCTAACCTCCCAGTATGTTTAGGAAGTACCAATAGCTTACCTTTCCTAATAACTTTTTGAGTAAGGGAGTCCAGTTCTCAGTCTCAGTGGCGTAGTTGCCTGTCTTATTTCTTTCAAAGCCTAGAGAACAAAGTGGTTGAACACAGAAAAAAGAGGTTCTGTAGATTTGGATTGGCTTCCTTCTCCTTGTCAGTGATGTTGGATCAGGAACTGCAAGAGAGCTCCTGGAATGAAAGTGGCCTCTTTCAAGACCAGATTTCATAATTTTAATAGACAAATGGAATATAACAGGTGTCTTACTGAAAAAGGTTAAAGAAAAACATGAAATGTAAAGCACTTCATTTGTTTTTTGCATTCCCTGCACAGAATATAAACTCTATTACGTTATTGCTCTTTTACCAGAACTATTAAGGTTTCCTGAAAGAGGAAAAGCAGAATTTCAGAGGGATTTTGCCATTTCCTGGTGCAGTATCTCTATGCAAGATGGTACATATCTCAGAAGAATGGCGAGATCTTCCTCTAAAAGCTGCCAGAAAGTTATTAATTTCTAACACAGGACAAATGCAGAACACAACTGATCTAAGTCCAGAAATGGTCTGCCTGTACTTTAAGCTCACATATCTCACTGCTGCTGTGTTATGGTTATTTGAGGGTGACGTCACAACTGAGACTTTCAGAAATTAAATACAGCTATCAGCTCTCTTTTCTAAGTGACTGTCAGAACATTTCTTTTTCTTGCTCGTGGTGATAAGCCTCCCTTCTGACACTTCTATAGCACTGCTAGGACACTGTTTTGGTTTTAATATATTATGGAAACTGCTTATGCTAGCTAACCAAAAGCAAATGAAAAAAATATCAGAGTTAGTCTGTGGTATAACTAGACCTGAAGCTTCAAAGGTCTGGGAGATACAAGACCTGGAATCTCAGGCACAAAGAGCATTCCTCCATTTGCTTTCTTGAGTGACTGTCAGCATTACTGTTAGAATCACAGCGCCATCTGCTACACCACAGCACATCATGGCTTGTGAGTTAGCAGTTTTGTTGAACAAGAAACAGGAGAAAAAAATAAAATCAAGCTTTTTCCAGAAGGGCAAGAAATCTACAGCAGCCCACAAATATAAGTAGTGAAGCGAAGTAATGACCACTGCATGAAAATAATTACTCTCAAGAATCCGGATCCCAAACACTCATTCTCTACTGCAGGAAGCAGATGGCTTCTGAAAGCTGACAGTGAGGATATTTTTATATCGCAGCCAAGATGCAAGTGCAGCTCACAAAGACAACAAGTGAATCTGAGGTAATGCAGAGCCCAGCGCAGGCTCTGTGGAAAGGATCCTTGATAAGGACTCACACAGGTATTTTATCTTGAGCTCAGATAATTTGCCTGAAGCTGAATGTCACCCCATGCTATCTTTGCATTAATCTTCAAGGAGAAATTTGAAACTAGCTTGGAAGCCCTGAAACAAGTAAAGGAATGATTTAGTGTGTAAACACATCTTGAGATGGAAAGCAAACTTACCATAACATTCACAAACAAGAAGAACCAACACCACAGCATTGCTTCTGACTGAATACTGCTCATGTGCACCTGCTTTAAAACTATCATAGAAGACAAAAGCCTTTGGCATGACACCTACAAACAAGATTCAGTCACTGCAGCTTGCAAGAAACTGGACACTGAGGCTGCTCTGTTGTGAGCAGAAAGACATGGCCTCAAGAAAAGAGTCTTCTGGAGGTGCCCACTGCTACACTGAGTACCCACTGTTTAGCCATTTAATATGGATGAAGGCCACAGGGAGAAGTTGCCCCCCATCATGGCAGAAGGCCATGGAACTGTCTGTAAGTCTTGGGCTATCTCCACTGCCCTGCACACAGTTGGGTGCCCCTTTCAAAGGGGAGAGCTTCTGCCCAGTTTTGCATATGGGAAAATGAAGGTGACAGCAAAAATTTAAGCTGGGAAGAGCCCTCAATGGGCAATACCCTTCAATGCTCCTGCCTGGCCCAAGAAGTCCACAGCGGGCCTGGATGTGATGAAACAGAGGAAAGGTCTCAGCATTGGGAGCTCTGGGCTTAGCCAGGGGAGACGCCTTATCTTGCTCTCTCTCTCTGTTGTTTTATCCCTAGCACTTTCCCATTGTGTGCTTACATTATTCATAGTTTAAAAGATGAAGGTTAAATAGGGCGACAGTTTAGTCTGATGTTTAACATGTGCTACTCTTTCTGTATTTATATATAGAAAAATTATTGCTGTAATAGCTGTATGGACATTATCTCTCCTTCTTTACGGAAGGAAGTTTTTACCAGTGTGATCAGAAATACATATTTGGGCCTGAATGCTCATAATTATAACATATTTCAATAAAATATGCTCTTGCTCAGCTGAAAGAACCTTTGTGATTAGTGTTTAACTCTCAATTGCAGAGAGAAAAGCAGACCAGCTTTGAAAAAAAATAATAAGCAATGAAAACAAAAATAAACAGCAGGGAGGATCTTATCAATACGTACAAATATCTGAAAGGTGAATGTAAAGAAAACAGATCCAGCTCATTTTGCTCATGTCTAGTGCTAGGACAAGAGGCAATGGACACAAGATGTTATTTCTGAACACTTGTCAATTTTACCTGGAGCTTCTCTTCTGGTTTACCAAACAGCAGGAGCATCTGGGCAGGTTGGGTCTGGCCTGATCTCACTGGGGTGGTCTTGTGTTCTTCACATTGCAAATTCCAGTCCAAGCAAAGCCTGTTTTGGGATTACCTCAGTGGGTAATCTTTGATGTGCACGGAAGTGCTTTCTAATGTACCAATAAAAAAAAATGACATGGTATGTTAGCATTTATTTTATATATATATATATATATATATATATATATATATATATATACATATATATAATTTTAACATTTTTAATCCCTGCAGCAATATTCAAATCTTTGCTTTTAATGCAGAGCCACTCCTTTAGGATGCACATGACGATCCCAGTCTTTTACTTTAGTGTGTTTGATCTTTCTGTAGCTGTTGCAGGCACCTTCTCACACATACTAGAAGCAGCCAGGCACTAAAAGAAAGTGTCAGTCTCAACTTAAATGACTGGTACGACTTCAACAGATTGCTGCTGCGTGGCTGCCTCCTCATCACAAAGCTAAAGACATGCTACAAGTGAAAAAAAATCTTTATATCCCAGGCACAAAGCTAACTGTATGCATGGAGGAGCTTGGGTGTTTGTGATGGCAGGCCTAGCGTAAGTCAGTAGAGAAAATAAAATGAGATCTACTCCACACTCCTAAATTCATCTGAAAATCCTCGTCTCCTGAAGGCAGACAGCACCATTTGTTCTGAGTGAGGCACTCTGCTAGCTAGATGAATACAGGCCATTAAATCTGGCATGCAGTGTTTAACGTTGCTACAATTGCAGAATAAATTCAGCTGCAGTGTTTTTCCTCCTTCTCTTCTGCTCTTTCCCTTGGGCATTAATTAAATACAGCATTCACAAGCGAGGCCCCTTTAGGAATGATTGTTCTTTACATATTACAAATCTCAAGCTGTGAATGCATGGGATAGCTATATTAATTTCTAATCACCATTTTTAACAGGAAGCAGCAGGGCTGCATCAAGCCAGCAACAGATATCTGTAGGAATTCAAATACTTTTGTCCATTAGTATGCAAATGTAAAATCGAACAGAGTCTTATAGCTAGAACAGTGAATTTTAGTTGTTTGAAAATATGAGTAACTACAAGGAAGTTAAAATTGGACCACAGTCCTCCTAGATACAGTTATTTGTCATTTATATGTCGTCTTAATGCCTCAGGTGTTTGTGCAAACACGTGAGAAGTTCATATGGTAAAAAAAAATACACATCCAAATGTGCCTGAAAAGCATACAGAAAGAGGGAAATCCATCAGAAATACTTAACATCTCTGTCAGAATGACTGGGTTACAAACCTGAAAGAAAGGAGACGTTCTACTTCCATAAAATAAGACTTAAACATTATATAAATAGCATTTATGTATAATATGCATGTGCAGTATAGGCTGTATTTTCCATTGCACATTTTCATTGTCAAACTGAATTGCCTTGTTTGTGCTTTCTCCATTATTTTGCCTTTATTGGTATTTGAAAGCACATTATTTATTTAGGAAAAAGCATACTCAGTTATGTCTGTACTTTCTGTTGCAATCAGCCCTTGACCTAGATCCACGCAGTTCTCAGAAATTATGTTCCTTCAGTTTTTCAGATATTCTACTTCAAAGCAGAGCGAGCTCTTAAAATGTTGTATTTAGTCAAAACTCAATGTGTTAATCAATATTGGACAAAACTCATATTGTCCTACTCTCAAGAGCCATTTTTAGTGTATTCAATAATTGCTTCACAGCTGGCCTTAATAAAAACGAGCGTTGGAAAGAAGCCAGGCTCCCTGTATTTAAACACACGTCTAGCTGGAAAATAAAATGTTACTGCAGTCTGATATTTAGAGATGTCAGACAGACTGATTTTTTTGTGTAGTAGTAGAGAGCTCAATTTAATATGCATCCCATATCTTAAGCATACAAATAACATAACGCAAATTGAGTATTAACAACATCCCATCTCCATAAACAGAGCCAAAAAATATATATGTGTATGTATGTATGTGTATATACACACACACACAAAATAATGCTTTAATGCATTGTTCTTTCTTCATTGTTATGATCAAATCAGAAGGGAGGTGCGCAATCAGGCTCAAAGGTATGCATGAAGTCCTAGATCAGAACAGGTAAACTGTAAACATGACAGTCTAATGGAAGGACAGACTGTAATCCAAAATTGAATGTAGCATCATTATCTCACTGTATCTCTCTACCTACCCAGAGGTGTCCAGTGGTAAAATTTAATGCCAAAAGAGGAAAGATTAGAGATTGCTGAGGAGAGGGCTCTCTGGATAAGAGTGTAATAGCTCTAAATTGATTTTCCATAAACGCTTTATGTGGCATTTGTTAATAGCACTGTTAAGGTAAAACCCTTAATTAAAACATTCTACTTACATGTCACTCACAGATTTCAAACAAACTGGAAGGATAATCCTGTAAACTGTATTTCTCAGTTTAGTCTTGAATTGTGACACAGCACTTCCTTCATCTGGCTTCACAGCAGAGAAGATGTCAAAACAATGCTCTAATATCTAGCTTGAATAATTGTTACAGCAGGCCTTTGAAGATCCAGCAGTATTCTTTGTTAGGTTCTCCAGGCGAGTATGTAAACACATTTTATATTCTGTTGAAATCCCAGTTCTTGGGGAAGAGACATGTTTGACTTCCCAGCTTTCACCATCTCCTTCAGACAGAACACTGTGAACTGAGCTCTGGAAAAGACATTCCTGTTGCTTCTACTTATTTGTAAATCGGTTGTGGTTCCTCACCTGCCTGATCTATCTTCCTGGTTATTGTGTTCCACAGCAGGAACTGTATGCTTTGGGTAAAGGACACAGAGGTATTGTGCATTTCAGACTAAACATAGATAGCTCTGAAAGTAAAGAAGACGTTTTTAGCAAACAGCATCCCAAAATGATAATCTTCATGTATTTTAGTTTAAATGGCTGTAATTTAATCACACATTACCCAAGATGTAAAGCTTGTCTATCATCCATTTTTACAGTTTACATACTTCGGAAAAGCAGAAACATCATGAGAATTCTAATGAGCCTTTGCTCATCACCATGTAATAAGAGAACTGTAAGCTGCCCTGTGTTTTAAATTTGCTCTTCGGCATCACTCAACCAACAAGCTTGGGAACATGGATTATGCTTATTCTACTGATAAAGCTTATTCTACTAATTTCCTTGAATAAATATGTAAAAACTGTCATTCACAGCCGTGTTTCTTGGAACAAACAGCTTTCAGGAAATGCAACAGAAGCAGATGGCCGTCATGGGAGTCTCAAGTGCTAAAGAAAAATATAATTAAACATATCAGCAAGTTTATATAGCTAGTTTGATGTTGAGTAATGTTGAGACCTTGCTACTACCGCCTTCATGTTCTCTGTTTTTCTCTCTTCTCTTCAAAGTCACGCTTGCTATAGTGTTGGTTTATTACATGACCCTTCTGTGCAGGCCATGGAAACCTCATGTTGTGTAACAGTAGAGATAGGAAGATCTTCCAGGATAGCAAGTCCAGCAAGTACATCCGTTCTGCATTCTGAATTAGATGCTCAAGGTTTCTCTACAAGAAGAGACTCAGAGATGCTGAGAAAAGGAGGCATGCAATCACCCATGTGCTCGAGAGGCTGCAAGCAGGCTGATGGCAAAGTGCAGCAGACAGCACAGCGCTGCCAAGTTGGGCACAAGGCACTCTCTCTACCTCCTGCTTGGCTTTCAACGGAATAATTAAAACCGCTGGGCCAGAGAGAATCTCTGGTGTAGTGGTCAGGGCACTCTTCTGACCACATTTCCTTCTTGGCTCCAGTCAGTGCCGAAGCAATTTATGTTACTTACACCTTGTGGCAAGGGCTGGGGGCTTTCTTCACACCCTGAGCTGCATGCAGTTAAAGGAAGCTGAAGAGTCTATCTGTTCAAACTTGAGCCATAACTAGCCAGGCCCTGAAGCAGAATTTTACATAGAAGCATTTCAGGTGAAAATATAGGTAGGTAGGTGAAAATGTTTTTCTCTGCATAGTCCTAAAACTTACGAAGAATTGAGTACATTTCTGGTTTTGCAATTTCAATTTGGGTGCATACTTCCCATTTGAAGCCTTAGAATCTGAGAAAGGAAGGAAAGAAATCAAATTAAATATTTACCCCAGGAAAATATGAGACAAATTTCTGCATGTTCAGCACTGCTGATTAGCAAATACTCAAATTAAATATTAAATACATTAACTAAGCCTTAAACATTAAGTATTTATAAATATTTAAATTAGATATCTAATATACTATTGTAAACACTAACATTTTAATACAAATATTTTAAATATCTTGAACAGTTTGAGAAGCAATGATTATATTTTGTTTCTTTATTGTATTATTTTTCTCTTGATTGCCACTATCAATTTCTCCTACAGTAGATTAACACAGCATTTTCCTAGCACAGGAATAGGCAAAAAAGAAATTCATTTTAGTCTTAGAATGACAAATTTGAGAAAGACTATATTTTATATATAGCTCCTCTGTATATGTATATGAGTTATATGTAATGCCATTTTACATACTTCTGTAATCTGTATATTACAGTATGGTATCTACATAGCAATCTTATGAAAACTAATAACTCAATTTCATTAAGAAACGGGATAAAACTAGTGATTTTTTTTTAATCAAGAAAGAATAAGTAAGAAAAATAAAGGAAAGCAAGCCTTCATTATGTTATCTAATTACTGCAACACATGTAATCTCATCTACTTTGTTTCAAATATGATGAAAATGAAGAAAAATCATTTCAACAATAAATATGCATCAATTAGTACCAGTACTCAGGGACTTATTTCAGTAGACAATTATTATAGAACTAGAACTAGAAAATATTTAAAGAGTAAAAGGGCTACATAACCATTTCTGTGACAAAGAAACGCACTCAGAGGTGTTTTATTTTCATACTTATAATCAATCTCAGCAGAAGTGTAATTTGAAGCACTAATGTCTCTGCAGTTTCCCTATCTACATCTGTGTATGTGCATTTTTATATCTGGAAAAACTGATGTAGACAACAAGTGACATTACAAGAAATACAGGAAACTATATTAGGAATAGCATCCTAGGCAAATTTTCACAAAATGTCATGCCCAGATAATTACTCATTATGTTCATGCTGACTTCCCCAGCACAGCTAGAACTCCCCATAGGGTCACTATGCGTTCTAACTGTAAAACAATAGAAAGAAAAATCTAGCTAAAATCAGATAGCAATGTTAGTCATCACTTGACTTCCTGAAATGATTGGTAGCTTTCATTTTGTAGTTCATTAAACTTGCTTATCACTGGGTCAGAAGCATTCAGAGAAAAACAGGGGATGAAAAATGAATTACGTGCTCAAAACAACGCACTGGGGATAATATTAGTGTCCTCTCTGTTTTAACATTGAAATAAGAATGAAACAAAAGGAGGAGTGTGAATTATACACCATATTGAGCTTTTTCATCACCTTCTATAGTCCTTGGACCCTGTGCTTCAGGATAGCAAATTTCTGACTGCAGCTGGAATTGCTGGATGGAATTCCCTAGGAAACTGCCCTTAGGGGCACGGGCACAGAACAGGACTGGCAGCTCTTTAAAAGCACCCTGCTTTTAAAGATCACAATGCTCTCCATCCCCCAGCAGAAGTCACCAAGCAGGGGAAGCAGGCAACCAGCATGGCTGAGCAAGGACCTGCAGCTTAAACTGAGGGAAATATACAGAAAGTGGGAGCAGGATTGTGTAGACTGGGAGGATACAGGGCTGTTGTCTGCATGTGTAGAGATAGGATTATGAAAGCCAAGGCACAGATGGAGTTGAATTTGGTGAGGGAATTATCAAAGATAACAAGAAGGGGTTCTACAGGTACGCAGGCAGGAGGAGCCAGGCCAAGGAGAGTGTTCCCTCTCTGGTAAAAGGTAACGGAGAGCTGGCCTCCTCAGACATGGAAAAAGCTGAGGTACTCAGTGAGTGTTTTCAATCAGTCATCATGGGTGGTCAGGCTTCCCGTGCCTGAGCCTCTAGGTGAGGGTGTGGGGAATGGATTCTGTCCCACTGTTACAGTGGAACAAGTCCGAGACCTCCTTGTGCAACTAGATGTGAGCTTATCCTTTTGACTCGTCTCTCCTCAGTACAGTCCCTGAGTGATATTAGTGCAGCTAGCACTTTAGTATTGAACACTCCTCACAGTTAAAGCATAGCTCTAGCTTTACTCCATCACTGTGGCCAGATCCAGTTTTAACTCAGTTACGCATGTTTCAACTAACCTAAGCAATTAGGAGACAAGAGATGAGCGAGTTTTTACTTACATGTCATTGACTTTTGTTGCATCTAATCCACTGAGCGAGGTAGAATTCAAGATACAATAGATCAGTCAGGTGGAGCAAGAGAAACCTCTACAGCCTGGCAGTTCAAAGCAGTCAACCTGGCAAAGAAGTACTGTTTTCCATGCCTGTTCTGAGAACAGCTTGTAAGTATTACCCTGTATCTCCCACAGCAAAATATATTGATTGCCTTTTTAATAAAGGCTAGAACTGACAAAGGCAGCAGAGAAATCTAATTTTTGATTCTGATTAGATTTAGATATGAGACAGATGCCTGTAGTCAACCTGGTCAATACTAAAATGCTGTAATACGTACAAAAAAAAGGAAAACTATGGATATAAACTGCTTTGATGAAGAATCGTAGAGTTCAGTGATTTCCAGAGTTAGGGAACAGCTTGCATGAATATTTTTAGGGTGAAGCCTTTTCTGCCCAAGTATGTTTTGCTTAGAAGAAAGAGAAGTAGGCTTTGCTTAGATTGGACACTATAATCACTGAAATCAATGATACAACTCTGTGGTCTGAAGGGTTCAAAATCAAGTGCTAAAAGCCTTTGGGGAACCATCAGTAGTGTAATTCCCCAGTGATCTAAGAAGATTGGGATACCTGTTGAAATAACCAGCAAGGTATATTGCACACATTTATTTGTCAGGCTGTGTAATCAATGAATATTAAGATGCAATAAGTACGAAATAAACAAGAGAGCTTGGCAAAGCAGACTATGGTAACAAAAAGAGAATAGATAAAAAGCTTACCCCTATACTGGGCTCACTTACAAAACTCGAGCAGAGCAAATCTCCAGCAGAGATCCTTCCCCACTGGTAGCCAGCTCTTAAATAGGTCTAGGAGGGGTGCAGCCAGGAATTGCCTTCACCTGTGCTCCTCTGGCTGACTCATGGCTCGCCCCAGGTGATCAATCAGAGGTTCAGGCCTTGACTCAGCAGTTCCCATACACTGGCTTATGTAAAACTTTATGGAGAATATTGAAAAGAAAAAAAAATCAACAAGTTGGAAAAAAAGCTACTTGGTCTACCAAGTATGAATACATGCACTGTATTCTCCAAGAGCTCTTTCTATTATTTGAGAAGAATTCTTGAAAGCATTACACGTGTTAAATGCTTAACTGAAAGCATGAAGAGGGAGTGTGGAACTGCAGACAGATACGTCACGAAAGGGGTATCTGCACAATTTAAAATGGAAAATTATGTGACTGAAATGAAATTAAACAACATCAGTAACTTGTTTTTCACTAGAAACAAATTTCTGAGAGCACTGGTCAAAGATGTGTATAAGAATTGAAATCTATACGTTGGTCAACACTTGCATTTTTTGTTTCTTCTGACACATGTCTCTGCATGAACTTCACTTTTGAATTGAGTACACAAGATTGACTAAGTAGATTCCTTAGCTGTATTCAGAGTAATAAGTGTATACCAGAGGCAAGAAACTGGATACTTGTAAAAATTTCCAGGTAGTGAAAATCTCAAACTGAAAAATTCAGAATAATCCTGAATTTATTTTTCTTGTCTAGGTGTGAATCTTTTTGCCATGTGTATCTGAAGTATTTCTGAATAACCTAGAGATGTGTCAGAGTGGCTCCAAGAGGCCTTTCATTGCAGTTTTTGTGCTACACTAAAAATACATTTGAATTAGAAGCTTCTTGTTGTATTTTTGCTTAGAAATATAAGAAGAAAATTAAGTGATAGTCAGCAAACCAAATGTACAAAAACCTGATCTTACTTATTGTGTTCACATCAGTACCAGCATAGTGAACACCTAAACGCAGACTGCATTTTGTTTTCTCTTCTTTTAAAACACAACCAATCATGAGTATCATTTACTTCCTTCAGCTGATAAGAAAGTCAAGTTTTATACCAACTCTTTCTGATTCCCAGAGCTGTCACTGAAATACTGTTATGAGCTTAACCTTTCTGGTTTCTGCTTTGCTGAAATTCAAGAGACATTAACATTTATATTTGCATACTGGCTTCAGCTCTAGTTAGGGAGCTTACACAGCTCTTCAGCGTATCTTCATTTCTATGTTTTGCTGTTCTCTCACACTGACAACACTGAAGTTATTTGTAGACCTGATATGGACTTACCTGTTCCACTAAAGACAAGTGCACAAATAAGAGCAGTACTGTGACACTGCGTGACAGTTTTCAGTGTGTTTTCAGTGCAGCACGTTTTCATTTCCTTCTCGGTCACAGAAGGTCACTTATTCAAATTATGTGACTAACCTGAAAGATCCTGGTCTAGAATGAGTTGGATCAATTGGATACTGAAATAAGAGACTGAAGATGTGATGAGTCCTACTGTGCAATCTGTTGAAATTCAACATTTCCACTGATTAACTAAATGCAAAAATCAAGACAAAACACAACAGGATAAACCGTGTATTGACTTTTAAATTTAACAGCATTCTGCAACATTCAAGCTAATATTTGGCATAGGAAGGAATGCTAGAAGGGAAATACATGCTTGGTAACAGTACTTTGTATTTCCTTTAATTATTTTTTCTCTTAATTTTTCTGTCTCCCATTCACTGCTGAGCTCGTTTCTCTCAGCTCCTGTTCCTCAGTTTAAATTTATTTTTATCTTATTGATGAGTCACTCGTCATTCTCTGGTTTAAACACATCCTGTATCTCTGGATGTTCTCAAATGCTTTTTATATAGAGGAAGAGGAGGACTGTGTAATGGTATCGTGACTCTTTATTCTGTTTCACTCAAAAAGGAAGTTAAGATGGTATTTATTTATAGTCTGAAATATTCTTTATTTGTTTTCCTATTGAAATTTCCTTCAGGTTCCTATGAGTGTATTTACCCAGCTCTGCTACTACTTACTTCTCACTCGCTGCTGGTGGTTGTTTGCTTACACTCCATCAGTTCCACTAAAGCTGAAAACATTAAATTCTCATAATTATAATGATGTCATTCAAAAAACTAGAACTAAGGTCGTGTCAGCAATTCCATTATAAATCCTTAATTTAAATGGTCTGCAATAACTCAACCATAAAATATGTTTTGAGATGAACCTTAGCATGTAAGGTCTCAGGCCACCAACAACATCCTTTTTGAAACTGGAAGAAAAAAAAAACTGGAGAACACTCAATCTGCAAACATTTCAAGAATGAACTAAATGCTTGTGAACTTGTAGACGTATTGGCCTCTGAACTGAGGTATGGTGAAATCTGCAGCCATACAAGAGTTGCATTACAGGTTTCTTCTGTTGTGCTCAGTTTGACTGACAAGATTCTTATGCCATGTTAGGAGAACTGCTTAAACGCCGTGCAAGCTGATCTCTGCTTTAAGACTGATAGTAGGAGAGTTATTTTATGACAGTTTTGGTATTAAATTAAGGGAGCGGTTAAAAGCATCTACACCAGCCAGCACCACCAAATTGCACCTCACACCTCTTTCAGACACAAACGAACCATCCAGAATAATGAACCATGACCTTGTTGGGATGAAAGATTTTCTTTTTTTCTTTATAGAATAATCTGGTTCCTCTGCTGCTTGAAATGCAATATGAGTTCAGATGCTTCTCATATTCTTGTTCCTACTCATTTTAAATGGTTTCATTTTTTTCTTCTGTATTTTGCAGCTGGTTAAAGCACACAACTTTAACAACAGAGCCTTGGTCTGTATTGTCACAGTTCCCAGTGCACTATTTCCAGGTGGTATCTCACAAAACTCCACTTAATATATGGAAAACAAACAGCTCATTAAATTGTTTGTATTTATATAGCACAACCTTGTATAGACCGACATAAAGTATAACTGGCACAGATCAAACTTCATTTAGAAAATAATGGATTGAGAATTTTCCTATTGATTTAGTCATGCCTATGCATTTCAAGAAGTCTCAGCTGACTGCCATTCACCTTTAAACAGAAACATTCTGTCTCTATTGCTACCATTATCCGTGGGTTTTGATCTTTATGTATTTAAGACTTTATGCTTTAAGACTGAAATACAATGCAATGCTTAGTCTTCATATTTATTATTTATTGCAATATTCTGTGGACAAGACCTATAAAAGTAAATGCTGTGCTATATGTATAAATCTCATGGAGGTGTGGGTGCTTTCTTTATTTTTATTTTCCTTCTAATTCAAATAACTAAACTTCATAATTAATCTGATTTCATTTAAACTTGCAGCACTATTTTGTTCCCCTCATCTTGGTTCTACGTGCTGCGTTTGAGCGTTATTAGAAGAGTCTATAACTTCAGAGGAAAATATATCAGCTCTAAAAGTTATTAGCATCATTAAATATATATTTTATAAAACTTCTAAAGTAGATATTCCATAAAATGTTCACTTTCTGATACCTAAAGTCTAATTCTTATTTTATGCCATGTAAGTCCTACCAACAATACCTATAATAAAATACAGAACTAGATCTCATTACGTTCAAAAACTTAAATTCCTGATTTTTTTTCCTTACTCAGCTACCAAAGATGACATTCAGACCTTTATACCACACGAAGAGCTTTTGATCAGCAATTTTCTACATTCTTTTACATTGGATAGCCTGCTTGTATGTTCAGTGGGAGTTTTATCTCCATCAACGTTATCTAGAATGTAATACAACCATATTCAGGATGTCATAGAAAATGAGGAATGTTACTGTGATGCTATCTACTAAACGCACAAGAGGAAGACAGCACTTTCATTGTTATCAGTTCACTCCTTGTTGTAGTTCTACAACATGAAAAGGTCCTGATATCCCTACCCAAGGCAGACAACCCACCACAGATCTCCCACAGTCAGAAGCGACAAGCCATGCCAACCAAGGACAAAAAATATCTTAGTTACACCCTTGGAGTGCACTGCTTGTGTATGGCACTGCTCTAGCTTTTCTTTTAGGACTCAGGACAATATTTCATCTCAGCATCAAACTGAGTTTGCCTATGCTGTCTGAGGGTAGTTTGGGAATGTCTAGAATTCAGGTGCCTTACATGTGTATTTCCAAAGGAAAAAATACGTGACTGAAGTCTAGGAAAAGCGTCAAGTCTTCCATCTTTAAAACTCCCCTAGAATTTTAGAGTAAGTTGTCCAAGTAAATTTCAATATCTCTATGTAAGACTGTGCTAAAATTATGAGTTGTATTTTCGCCGTTTCAAAATTTGCCTTTCAAATCCTTTCTTGTGTCAGCAGCGACGACAGTAAAAGATTGGCAACTCTGAAATCATGCAGGGCTTTCTTCCATCTTCATCAAGGCTTCTATTCTTAACAGTTTTGCAGTGATGTAATTACTTGGGGAGGACAGCCAGTTGATTGCACTTACTGAGCAGTTTTGGTGCTTGCCTTAACGATGTAATAAGAAATAACAAATGACATCTCACTGACGTGGACAATGTTATTTTGTCCTATGAATTTGAGGGTCACTGGTTTCAATGAAGGATTCTATATTCATAGGAGAATCACTCCTTCCTTTCTGAAGGTGGGAGAAGTACCATCACTTTATGACATGGTGCATGAATAAGCAGCAGCATTAACACATCAACTATTGTGAGTCACTACTTCAGGGGACAACTGTATTTGAAGTTGGAAAGAAAACCCATTATATTCAACTTCTTTCCTGCCAGCAAACAAAGATGAAGGAAAAGTGACAGTACTTGAAAACAGACCAAGTAAAATGTTCAGCTCAGATGACCTATAATACTTTACTGGGAATTAGAATTTTTTTTCTTCAATCATCCACATACTTGCTGCATTTCCCAGTAGACATTGTTCCCGAACACAATAAGCTTGAAGACTTGGCTGGGTCTCATGATCAGGAAAGCTCTTCAGTTTCTATGATTCAGAACTGATTGATGGAATGATAGCCTTGATTTCAGTATGAATAAATAAGTACAAACTATTCCTGTGTATTGCAGCTTGTATTATTTCTTCCTTTCCACTTTTGCTGCTCTTTACTACTCGATCAGGCTTTGAAATATTACCTCGTGCAATAAGATCTCAAGTTGTCAGACTTCTTCCCCATCCATAAAATTCACCTGGACAAGGTAGCATGACTGACTTTTATTCTCTTATGTAATGTAATATTCCCTTATGTAAGAATGCTCATTCTTCAAGACATTAAGTAAAACCAGCAATGCCAAGAGTAAGAATATTTTGGAGCCTTGTCCAATCCACATATTCCATCCAACAACCTCCTTGCAAGAGTTTTGTTGTTGTTGTTGTTTTTAAATACAAAGTACTTATCTCCCTCAGATTCATATTTTCTACTTTCTGCAAAAGAATCACCAGAAAATTTTTACTGCTAATTTGATGTGATAAGAGTAAGCTAGAAGTTATCTTGGCCTAAACGTTTGCCTATGCCTTAGAGATGCAGTCTATAGCATTAGCATCTGAGTCATTGTCAGTAATCACCCATTTCATCAGCACAGGTCTGTTTTGTTACCTTACGTAACTATTTTTAAACTTGTTTGTATCAAGGGCTTTAACTCTTTCCTTCCAGCTGTTCCAGAATAGTGAGGGTTGTCATTCCCTCTTGCATTCAGAGCTACAGACTGAAGTAATACCCTTTTCCCCTTGGGCTAGTGCTTCGATGGCCAGTTTGTGTTCTCTTCTGGACAGCCTCATTGCCATACTCATATCTATATAGGTATTTAGCATACTGTTTTGGTATTTACTTTTTAGGAAAAGGCAAATGAAAACTAATAAAAGCCTTCTTATTGCTTAAATGGCAAATATCTTCAATCTTCATATCATCCATAACAAGAAAGTGTCATGTTCTGACATGTCCTAGAAATGACATGAGCTGAGGCAAAGTGTTTCTATACAGTGTTTAAGAACAGTATTACAATAGGCTTTATTATTTCTCAGATTTCTCTTACCATACCAATCTAAGCAATCTAATTCACTCTCTGCAATATTACTGACTAATTCATTGAAAAGTGCAGCACTTATTTCCTTGTTTTGACTCTCTTCCATTATCTTTGGTATCTAAAACTATCTTTGCATAACAAAGATAGTTTTGCTAACTTAAACATAGATGTAAGGGACCTTGTCCAAGGTTTCTGAGTCTCTCAAACTGTGACGATGTTGCATAACATAAACACAGAGCTGGAGAAGAAGCTGAATCCTTAGACGCCCATTCAAATGGATTAATACAAAAGATTTCTCCAGAGTACTCTCAAATTGTTTAAGTGTGATTGTGCCAGTCTTGGGACAAAACAAACTTTCAAAACTGACAGTGATATTCGCAACTGCCTTTCATCGTGCAGGAAGAAGTAAATAGCTCCTCTCTGTAGTTAATTCCCCAACCACTCCACTCTCCTTACATGACTGCATATACTTTATTTTTTCAGGGAAAAACATACAAACTGAACTTCATTCAAAGCTTGAATTTCATGCCATTTATCCTTCACTGCTAGTTGTTTGATCTCAGATCTTGTTGCTCTGAGACACTAAGAAAGCCTGATGACTTGTATTCTTGCTCTACATGAGGTTCCAGCTTACAGACACAAAGAACACCGCCATCAACTGGTAGCATTGTCTTTCCTTCAAGAGACCTTTCCAACTTCTGCCTTCTATCACTAATAGCATCAGTCAAGTACTTTATTTTCACAGGTGGAAACAAATTATGCTATACTGCACTCCTAAGAGAGAAGCAAGAATGTATGTCTTGACATAATATAGATATAACATAGAGATTTAACAGCAATTGAAGATTAAGGATGCACTTCATCATTTACTGCTTAGAAAGTGGAAACACACATAGGAAACCCTCCCATAGACTCATAGCTTTCATAGTAGACCCCCTTGCTTTCTGAACAGCTTGAAACATACAAGTAAGAGCTGAATCTACTCCTGGCCCTAGACTTTGCCAATGTTTTACACCTGAGGGATTATATATGCACCATCGATTTAAGATATAATCTTAGCAAAGCCAACAAAGCATACACTTAAAAGTGCAATCTTAACAAAGCTAGCAAAGCCTAAAACAATTAGTCACTTTCTGCAGATCTGCAGGGCAAGGCATCTTGACATCAAGACATAAGGAATTTCTGTAGAGATGTACTTACAACAGGTGTCCCTGCTCAAGAGAAGCTGCTACCACACAACCAGCTGCTACACAGGGAAGCTCAAAGGGGGTCACCTGCTGCTCACTATTTATAGGGTAAGGTGATTGACTCATAGTCACAGGTTGCTTTTCAGGCACATGCTCAGTTGATCTTCAGGTGCTGAACTAGATATCTGCTATCAGTTCTTTTAGACCCCCAAGTTTGAGACAGATATGAGGTTGTTAATCTGTCTTAGCAAGAACGTTATCAGTCCTGTTGCCCATTGTCCACCTGCGCAAGGCCTTGTCTGCAAGGCCAGGTCAAAGGAGATTGCTAATAGGGAAGGAAGGTGTTAGAGTGTAGCAGGGAGGACGTAGTGTCACAACCTTTTTCTGAATTCACTCCAATCAATCTAACAAATCAACCTACTCACCTCCATAAAGCTTTATCAGGGTCTTGCTGTCCAAAGGTTTTAAAAAACCTAGAAGTCTGTAAACAAATGTTGTAAATCCAGTCTGCCCTATGCTTTGACTCAGATGCGTTCTTGTTATGACTCTGTGTGCTTCTGTAATCCATGAGTGGTTCCCAGTAATCTGGAGCTCCTGCTGCAGATGAGTGTATTGCTTTTTGCTGCAAATTTCTTCATATTCTGAAAATAGACTGTGGAGATTAAAATTCCAATTAGATTTACACGTCATACTGATCATTTCTGGGAATATTTTAATATTTAGGGTGTTCACACTGTATGTTCTAGACATGAAAATGTTCTAATTTCTAGAAGATGTAGCAAAAATCAAACTGTACATAAGTAATACTAATAAGCAAAGGTGACAGCACAAATTTCAACGTTAGATGGGAATAAAGTTGTAGGTGTAGGCAGGTATTGGGAATTCTGGATTTAGCTTTTGCCCATAAGATTTTTTCGTGTATTACCTTGAAAAGCTGTCTAGACATTTGTGCATGAGTACAAATTGTGGCTTTCTCTGTGAGACATTAATGCAATTGTAGTCAGAGGAGTCACCTGGGCTGAAACCCTACCAGAAAAAGAATTAAAGGAAGCACTAGGAGGACCTGAAGTTTTGTGATCTCTTTCCTTGAGGTTGTAGCAGTAACACATTCAAAGTGCTTAACAAAGTTCTGACCCACACGCTGGTAGTTGAGCAAAGAGGGATGTAGAGAAAGTGATGGTAGGAGTTTTAATGTTTACAAAACTTAAGCTGCAGTTACAGGGTAATGGTTTTTGTTAGGCCTGTTGTCAAGCTCTGATTTGAAAGACCTGAATTTCTGAGGGGCTGCTGAAGATCAAGAGACCATGAGGGATATTCTGCTTTTGCCATTACTCCTAATAAAGAAATCTTCTTGCTTTATAGTTGAGCTAGGAATTGTAGAATTTGTATATTTGGCTTCTGCACCTGGTCTCTATGGGCCCAAAGAAAACGCAAACTTTTTGTTTCTGTCCCAGTTTCTCCCTTTTCTTTCCAAGCAGGGTTGGGTCCTTCTTTTTTTCTGTTCTGGTATTAAAAGGCACTCACCCTATTTTTCTTGACCACATACAGGCTGTCAACAATGTTGTTTTTCAGAGATGGGAATTTCTAAAGAGTCCCCTCAGCTGTAATATAAAGATACAAATAAATATGTTGTAAAAAATGAATTAAAAATTACTTAATTAGCTTAAGCCCTGGCAAGCAGACAGAGTGCAGCTAACATTCTCCATTAAATTTCTAGCACTTCACACAATGTGAAGTTTGAGAACTACAGGATGGGCACATGTTTTATTCAGAAACCAGCGAGAGTTTACTGCTGTGCCAAGTGACTGTCAGAAAATTGGCATAAGATGTCCTCTGTGTTCTATTCTGGGATATTGAAAACAATTAAATACGAGAACAGATTTTTACTTTAATTTTTTTAGTACTGTTTCAGCAAGTACTGGAGAATCCTGAAAAAGACCTAAAATTTGAGCTCTCTTTTCATGCTATTCTAAGATCAACATATTTGGTTTAGCATTACGAATTTAAAATCAGCCTTCCTTTACAATTCCAGTTCACTTTTTAAAGGCTAAACCTCTTGACATAATCAATAAAGCATGTAATACAAATCTTTCGTTTCCACGTAATGATTCTAAACAGAGAAACTCAATGTTTGTATCAATGTCTTCAGTCAACTCACTCCACATGTCTAATTTCTCCTTTTATGTTCACTATTTCTTTACTTGTCTCTCAGACCTGCTGCTTATTGCCTAACTTCCTACATTTTCTCTTGGCTTGGGGACTAGTGGATTGCTCTGCGTGTGTAAAGTGCAGTTGTCTGGACCAAATTCAGCTAGTATCTGACTGAGCTGTGAAGGTCTCATAAGGTTAATCTCTTGTCCTAGCGTATTTAGGCAAGAAACAGGAGTAATTTAGACAACTTTGCCTCTGAAAACAGGAAAAAATGTCAAATATCCAGTGTGGCTCATAATGCGATCAAGGAAAAATAGAGCAGGTCTTGGTTATTGCCCATCAGATCTATGCAGGAGAGAACACGGATGAAAACTGGGAATTCCAGCACAGTGACTGTATTCAAGACTGGGCACCTGGGGTAAAAACCCAGGGGTAAAAAATGGTGAAATGTGTATTTTTTTATCCAATACAAAGTAAAAATCTACCCAGTATTTCTACAAGAAACTTGATTTGTTGGACTTCTGCTTCCGGTTTCACCAAGTCTAGTGTCTTTATGGACTCTATTTGCAAATCTTCATTCTGCATCCCTACAGCTCCTGCAAGAAGCTAACTTTGGCATTTATTAAATATTCCAAGAGTACAAACTTGCTAAATTGATGAAGCTTTTCTATTGCTTTGTTTCAAATAAACCACTTTTTATGTAAACCCTACAACCTAACAATGCGGCATACAGTATTCATTCATCTCAATCTGGATGGACTCTTTGGCAGGCAGGCAGATGAAAAGTAAAGAAGGACAGGATTGGGATCTGAAAATCCTTGTTCTAGATATTCAGCATTTTGCCACTCTAGAAATGTTTCAAGCGTTCCTTTACCGCATAATTGTAACCTTTGTTTTTAGCAGCTTTGTATAAATAAAGCAGATGTAGTACAGGCAAATTCAAAATTCATTAAGAGATACCGTGAATTGTGCATTGTCTTCTCTTCTGCAGTAGGATTTGCAACATAGCTTGCCATTTCTTATGATTTTTTGTAGTTATGAAGAATAAGCTTACTATAAAAATTTGAAGTGTTTTGCAATTTGCCATTAGTCTTGATTATACAAGTATTGTTTATGTTTCTTGGTAGGACTCTGTTTCCTAAATTGAAACTCTCTTAATGGGAAAGCACACCAGTATAAGGAAAAAAAAAATGGCAGCAACAAGGAGGGGAGAGAAAGGAAAAAACTTCTAAAAATTGTTATTTTTTACAAATTGATTTTTTTTTGTGGATTATCTCTGAGATAGAAGATTAATTTTAAAGAATATGGCCTACAGAGAAGTTTAAAACTAAATCAGAAATGAACATCTACGAATTCAAATCAATATTCTTCATGACTTAATTATAGTGCCCGTAATTATATTCAGAGCCTGACCTTCAATCTGCTTAGTCTCAGATTTGCATTACAAAAGTGAAATTCTACAATCTGTATTTAGGAAAGAGCATTTCTTTCTGACAATGGCTCCTCAATGTAAATGCCTGTATTCTATGAACTGAGGATGTAGGAGATTCATATTTATTAATAAGAGCTATAGATCAGCTGCATACTAAATTAATTTGCATGAAATTACAACAGGAGTGTAAAAGTTGCATTGCACCATATAAAGGCTGATACTTAATATTTTTTTTCAGTGAAACTCAGTTTCTTTCAAAAATTAGGGCCATCATTTATTGAGATTTTTGAGAATTCTGCCTTCTGTTAAACCTCCACTGATGTGAAAACAAAATATTTGAAGAAAAGCATATGGCAACATGCTTTCCTGATTTGAAGTAACAGGCAAGTGGCCCGATGCTCTTTTTTTCCTCAAAAGCACTAAGACCCACCAGCATCCTCCAAAATCCACCTGAAACAGATGATGAACATAACAATACATAATAAGGGAAATTCCACTTAAACATGTGAATATTTTGTTGCATTTTGAGCTTAGCTGAACTTTGGAACGGGCTGAGCAGAGACTGTGGAGTCCCCACCTTTGAAGATACTCAAAAGTCTGACTGGACACAGGTCTGAACAACTTGCTCTAACTAACCTTGCTGAAGTGGACAGTCTCTAGATGTCTCTCTCCACCTCAAGCATGCTACCATTCTATGATACTCTCAGTAAAACGGTCATGAAAGGGGCTAGATGTAATCCTCTTTGAATAAGATGAAAGCTACCCAAAGAAGCCTGGCATTCAAAGAGTTGCCTGAGAAGCTGTCTTGGCTAGTTTTAAGAGAGAGCTTTTAAGCTACTTCAAGCTGTACCAGTTTATCCATATTTGAGCAGATAGGCAACTGGAAGCCTGTGGGCAATATTTCTGTGGAACTGTACTTCAGGAAGTGCTTGCTAGCAGAAATCCATCACTAGTTGCTTTTTTTAGGCCAAATTCAATCAGACTTACTGCTTTAGTAAATACAGAAACATGAACAGAAATAACTGCTGTGGTGACTAGATAATGATAATGAATGGGCAGTTGAGTTTAGGAGTTCAAATTTAGCTGAACTAAACAGCACAACATAGATGCACAGGAAATAATTCTGACTAATTTATGGTGAAAAGGGGACAGAAGTATTTACAAAGGGTCATGAGATCACAGAGCTTAATCAGTTTATAATCACAGAGTATGCTGTCAATTAGAAGTGTCAGCTGATAGGTTTTTAAGCACTTCTAATTAAAAGAAGGGTAAATTAAGTGCAGCTGTTGATGAAGCAGCCAGGATCCTTGCAAGTCATTACTTTTCCCTGTATCTTAATGCTGCTGTGGGATATTCAGAAGCTGTTTCATCCTTTCTTTTTTATCATAAGCATGGTCTTTGCAGTTCTATTGAGACAGGGCCACAAGTAAAACCTTATGATAGAGCTGAATCTAAGTATTCACCACCCTGCTCCTGCTGGTAGCACTGTTTCTGATATAAGGCAGCATGCCATTGGCCTTCTTGGCTACCTGGGCACACAGGGCAAGTGTTTTTATACTTTCATAAAAACATTACCCTGATAAATAATGTTAAAAGAACATTAAGGTTGCAGAGGCCAGAATTCACGCTGTAGGCAATGTCAGCTTAAAAGAAGCTCAAATGCTGCCATTACAAACTTAATTTGTTATTTTGTGCATGTTGTATGCTGTGCAGTGCCATGCTTTGTTGACTGCACATTGTCCCAATACTCTCTGAAGGGAGAACTGAAGATTATTCTGGCGTTCTTTATTACCATAGTATTGGTGTGCTTCACATAAGCAAGCAGTTAATTCACCGTGGCACCTTGTGTTTGAGGACCAGGATTGTCTTAATTCCATTGATGCAGGCCCAAAGCCATACATATGATATCTGTATGTGTGCAGCAGAAGCTTCCTGAAGATTGTCTCAAAGCCAGATTTAACTCTTGAGCTTTTAACCTGCTGGACAATTCTAGGCATTGACCTACAGAGAGAATGAATACTTATATAAAAAGTTTCAGATGCCTCTCACGCTTTAAAAGGCAAATGTTCCACACTGGAAGTGTTTGAAGACCAGAAGATAGGACTAGCAATAATACTTCACACCTGGCCTGATTAATTAGGTTATTTTTCTTTTCCCCAGTACATGATGTCATACGACCTTTTATGAAGATCCCAGTGTTGCTTGCTACAATGGTAAAAGGGGTTTTTGCAGCGGGCACACATGAGCAAAAAGTTAGTGCATGGGACTGGTTCACAGTGAGGCTTATGAACATAAATAAAAACAATTCTTGAAATTAAATTTCAATCCCCTTGAGCCTTACAGCACTACATAGAATATCTAACTTTTCAAAAAATAATCTACAAACTGGTGTTATGCAGAAACCCTGTGGCAGAAGTTAGGATTCAGTTCAACAGAATTTTGTTGTCTTAAGGATGAGATGATATTTTGTCTTCCTGCTTGATTACTTTGCTCTTCCCAGAATTTGCAAATAGGAAAAGAAGTCCTATAAGCAGGTCGACTTTCTGTCCTGATTAAAATGTCTCATAGATAAAAAACGAGCTGTGATCTTGCAATCAATGAGTCCTGCATTGTTCAAATGGCAGAACTAGGGTTACATGAGCCATCCTACTTCTGAGCCTTTAACTTTTCTTCCTCGACAACTTTATTTCAACATAAAAGTCAGAGACCTCTTGTGGAATTCTGGCATTCAAATAGACAGATATGTCCTAGAGGAAAAGTTTTGCCCGTGGATTTGATATGCATTTAGTTTTGGCCAATACATGGCAAGACTCAGGAGTCTTAGATATAGCTCTAAGTTCTGGAGGGAAAAAAAACGATAACAGTAGCCAACTCATCTATAACTTCTTATAACCTGCTCTGTTGGTTCAACTCTAACACCAGCCTATGGTTTCATCCTATATATTTTTGCCTCGTCTACTGCAATTGTTACTCTCCTACCTTAAATATTTCAACTTCAATTCTCCGTAGTTCTGGTTTAGGCTCTTCCCTGACACTGCACCATTCTTTCCTCCAGTCTTACACTTCTTTTTCCACATACAAAACATGAACTGTATCATCCTTGAGCACTTTGCTATTCTTATCACTGACCATCCTAACAGTAAATTCTTTCATCCAAATCATGTCAAAAGAAGTTTCTCTGAGGTTTTAATAATGAATGAAATCATTACTGTTTGGTATTTTTGCTGAAATACTCAAGAAGCATGCGTCTAAGACACAGAACAAACAAAGCTGAGTTCAAAATTGTCTGAGTTTATCACAGAACACCAAACTTTGAACTATTTATACCTTGGAAGAAGTATTGTGTAATTATCACAGTAAATGGCTGTGCCAGAAATATCTTGCAAATTACTCAATACGTAGATAATTAATTTTTAACTCAAAAGACTTTTTTGAAGGATTTTGACAACAGTCATCCAATGACTTCTAAAGTTATAACAGCAATTAACCTGCTTTATATAGCAATAATCATACAGAAATAGCTGCTCTAAATAAACACGATTACCACCTATCATTTATTCAAATTATATGTGGTACATTACCTTTTTGTAATTATTTTAGGATAGTCGCCTTTCTTTCCCTCTTTTATTACTATTTTTTCGCTTGCTCACCTGCTAGACGTTCCATATGCTTGTAGCACCAAAGTAGGATAGGGAGAGCTATTACAAGATAATGATTGACAGAGTGCTAGTAGCCACTGTTTTATGGCAAGGAGCTGTTTTATGTCAAATCACATGTGCTCATCGTGGTCTCTGATGGGCTGATGGCCATTTACACACTGTCATACAAATACAAATTTATAAATACATGGCAAATACATTTACCATGCCCAGACCAAAACCTGACACAACATGATTATGGATCTTCCAGAGGGCAAAGGGGCCCTAAAACACTGTGTGCGATGCAGATAAACTGAGACGTGCCTAAGTGTCGTGGACTTCTTCAAGAAGGTTAAGGAGTGCCCTGAGCCATGCAAGAAAGAGATGTGCTGTGAGAGGCTTCAAGAGACCCTCGTGCCTAGGCCTAGCCCAACCTCCTATGGTGACATAGGAGAACTGAGGCAGGCATGGGCCATTTTATAGCGCTGCAGAACACAAGGAATTGCCACTTCTTGCATTCGAAACAGTGAATTCCACAACAGTGGAATATTTTTCTGATTAAAGTGATTCAACGTTAGCAGTTTTGCACTTAGCAAAACTAAAATATTACCAGTGCTAGTAGGTACTTTCTTCATTTTGTCCATCTAAGACAATGAATTCACTTTTTTCATTACAAATCTATTTAACCATAATTGAAACAACATAATAATTGGCAGTATACTTAAATTCTCAGTTATGTAGATTCCATTTCAACTGATAGCGATTCTTCAGTTTAGACAGTGACCTTAAGTCCTTGATTACAGCAGAGTGCTTTACAAGGACACAATCCTACCTACAAATTAGGGAACGCAAGAGTTTTCTGCTGGGGAATTCATCAGTGTGATAGGAGATGGTAAATTCAAGTTGCTCACAAAATTTGGCTTTAAATCAGGTACATATGACTGTTTCACAAAAGCTGAAAATGATGACTGAAATTAGACCAGACACCATGCAGGGTAATGAATCTGGTCGAACAAACCAATCAAGCTTTTTGTTACCGCTGATGCATATCATTGTGTGCATAAAAGAAATGTGAATGTCTAATTTCAGCAGAGATGTGATGTCTATTAAGAAGATAAAATTCAAAGCAGTAGGAATCCATTTTAAAGTGAAAACCTGTCTAGTCCAAAAGCTTGTTGTGGTCTCACAGTGAACATGCCCGAATCAAGGGTAGGGATGTACACCAGGATATAAAAGGGCAGATGCTCCTTGTTTTTTCATTGCAATTTTTGCAGTTTTTATATACTAAATATTAACTGAACAAGAGAGAAGAAAGGAGATTGGCTTTATATACCTTGTTGATCTAGTTATCAGGTTATTCACGGATGAATGTCACTCAAGTGCCCGCTACAATTCAGATCACAGAATAGCTCAGGTTGGAAAAGACCTCCAAGATCATCAAGTCCAACCACAACCTGACCATGCTACCCTAACTCTAACAATCTTCCACTAAATCGTGTTCCTAAGCACCACATCCAAACGGTTCTTAAACACATCCAGGGATGGTGACTCAACCACCTCCCCGGGGAGCCCATTCCAGATGTATTTAAATACACTGAAACATATTCAGTAGGAGGGATGGAACATCAACTTAGATTATACATGTCTGTTCTGGTTTCAGTTTTTCAGCTTCTCGTGCTGTCCTGCGAGCAAGGGCCCTACAGGGGCACAAGGAGATGAGAGGGGATGGAACCAGGACAGCTCACCTAAACTTATTCAAAAAGATATTCCATACCATATGACATCATGTGAAAAAAAACCACTATAAAACTAAGGGGAGTTAGCCAGAGGGGCAGCTGCTGCTCAGGAGCTGGCTGGGCAACCTTGGTGGGGGGTGAGCCATCACTCATTTTGTAAATACATACAAATATGTAATTACTACTATTTTTACCTTCTCTTTTAGTAAATAGTTTTTATCTCAACACACAAGTTTTACATTTTTTCCCCCCCAGTTCTCCTCCCATCCCATAGGGAGGGAGTGAAAGGCTGTGTATTTCTGTGCATGATATCAATTTTATTTAAAAAGTTACGCCTTTATCCCATTAAATTCCCTAAGCATTACTCAGTTCCACTTCTAAGCAATGGAATAAAGTGAAGTCCAGGAGACGATTTGGATTTCTCTGGAAACATGGAGAACCGTTTCCATCCACCCAAACACATACAGCCACCATCAGAAGTGGTTCTCCCCGCAATAGACCCATCAGCATAATGTTTATGCCAGTGAGTTTTTTTTAAGAGCACTAAATACATGGAGTACTGTATTGTGCTCTTTAATTAGGAATGTAATATACTCCATCTGGAGTGACTCATTTTTGCAGTCTTCTCTGGAAGACTGAATTTCCAACTTTCCCTAAAAGCCAAACACACGGCAGTATATTCATTCAATGCATTTGTATTTTAGAAGATAAACAGGGTTGTCTGAAGCTTTGTTTCTGAATGTAGGATGTCTTAATATAAGCTTTAGAAAACAAATATAAATCTATGATTTTCTTTCATAAGAGCTGTAAGTACAAGAAGTAACAAAAATAGATAACTGCACTCATCACAGTCCTTGGTTCTGAGTTTTTCAAGGAATGAAGAGTGAGTGAATCTATTGCTTTATCCTTCTTCACAAATCACACTGAAATCCCCAATCTCCACATGTAATAAAACACTGACTTGGCATGCAGGTTAGCAGCACATGACAAAGAGCAGAATCTGTCAGAACAAGGTCTGGTTGATTTGGGGAAAAAGATAGATTTTAGTTACAAGGGAATCACCAGATCACTCGGGGGGATAAGTAATGACTCCTTCTCAAAAGTTATCAATATATCTGATTGCCATTAGTGCTCAGCATTAAATAATCTGGTGCTTTTGCTGCTCCTGGATGGCTGTGCAGGATGTGGCATTATGTGGCTAATGCATAATATTAAAATGAAAGTCATCTGTTATGTTAGTGGCACATAGAGGAAGGTGTATTTACATTGCTTAACTTGAAGCACTTCACTGATGGACCCCAGCCTTCAGCTGAAACACTAAGGAAAAAGAGAGGCCTCTTCACATACAGCCTAAGGGGCAGTGTGTTTTCCCCATTATCAGTACTAATGCCTGGGGACAATTTCCTAGTTGCAGCACTGCAAGCTGGATGAGTGCAAAGAAAGATATTTCATCCTACCTCTGATGACAGGGAGTAGCTTTTCTTCTGACTAGACTGGGTAAACCTAAAATGGACTTTCCATTTATCATGTTTTTAAGTAATTCCTTTAACTCATACCACTAATGTACTCTGTTACGAGCTGAAACAGGTATTTAAGGCCTTGAAAATACCTCCAAATAATAGAAACAGCATGACTACCATTGTTTTACATCACAGAATCACAGAAACACCAAGGTTGGAGAAGACCTACAAGGTCATCCAGTCCAACCATCAGCGCAATCTATTCCAGAACATGCACTCAGAATGACACACAGGCACCCTGGACTTATGATCAATTCTCACACATCTACCATTTGCCTCGAATTAGCTCCAGAGGAAGATCAATTACAAAACAATAGTCCTGTTGTTTGTACTGCCTCACTTTTATTAGCTGCTGCTTTACTAATCTTCCCACCTCTGAAACTAATAGCAGACTACGTCTGCTATTTTGTCATACAAACTGAAAGATCTTTGCAAGATTCTACTTTCTAATACAATCTGCTGATTTCTGCAATACTTTAATAGAAAACTTGAATGGAACGCTTTAAAAATCATGTATGTTTTGACACTATTCAGTCAGTGCAAATCCATAATTTACCTGTACTTACGGAGAACAAAAATCAGGGGGCACAAGCATAACTCACCCTGCACATCCTGGTACAATCTTATGGAACTAAGTTTCATTCTAACTGAAAACTTGGTTCAAGTAGTACAAATATGCAAGCTTTTTTTTTTTTTTATTTGCCTGCTTTGAATTCAGTGTGACTCTCTCTTTTAGCATCAACTCTCTCATCCCATTTTAACATTTTAACCAGAAGAAGAACATAGCAGAAGAAGGGAGGTGAAGGAAATAGCATGAAAGTATTTTAAGCTTCCATTTGCCCTGGATTGCAATTTAGAAATCAGAAAACCTGGAAGTTCATGGGAGAATTCACTGAAATGGAAGTTCACTGGAACGAATTATGGAAAAGTTGCAATTTTCAGTCCTGAAGATTTTGAGAGCACCTCTAGAATGAGAAAGCTTTCGGTTACCTTCAGGTGACAGTCGAAATCTGTTGCTGACTCCTCAGATAGGGATGAAGTGTTATGTCAGAGGTTGATAACAGTCTTTCCAGTTTGCGAGTAATTGATGATAGACATCACCTTGCACTCCCTTTTCAAGAGAAAAACAATGTGAAAATGTTCATTAGGAAGGAAGAGCAAGAAGTAAGAGAAATGAAATTTAAAGGTCAAATATTCTCTTGTCCACAAGCCAGCCAAAGTCTAGAGATAAAAACTTCTCAGAGCTATAAGAAAAACAACAAAACACATAGGTCAGCATTAGAAACGTTGACCAGGTCTAGCTTAAGTCTTGTGTTAAAGGAAGAACTGAAAATCTCTGAGACTTCAAGATGTTGTGCAGCTGTGCACAACATCATTTGCAATGGCCCCAAAATGAAATTCACTGCTTTAGAAAAAGTCAGAAAGGCAGGTCTCATCATCACTGACGTTCTTTTGCTGGAATTTAAATCTTAAAGTAGATTTTGCTGTATTTCCAGGTCAGTTTGTGTAATGTATAGTGCTTCTGTATTCGTACATTTCTGCAGCATTCATTTTTTTACTGCTGTTTTGCTTGTAGGATTTCTTTTATATGATCTTTTAAGGTTATGAGTTCACCAAAACAGGGTTTCAGGTCACAGAGTAAGAGCAGTGACAGCAGGATATATGTGACAAAAATGGGGCAATGATTGTTCAATTAACAGATCAATATGCCCTCTCTCACCTAAATGGTCGTCAATGACAGATGCCCAAGGGTTGCTTAAGCTGCATTTCCAAAGGCTTCAATGTAAAAATCGATGTTGAAAATACACATAGAACAGCCTCTCAAATCTATAACTGTGACAATGACATGAGCCCAGAAATCATAAAAATGTATCTTGATCCTATTTGTAGGTCTTGCTGCAGGCCATTCCTGTTTATCCAGCCACCTGAACTGCAGAACCTTGTGCTAAGTAAACTGCAACAATCTGCATAGCAAAGAAACAAAATGGTCTTTCAGATTTCTGTTTTTCTCTTATGCTGCCAGCGCAGTGACTGCTGGAAAGGAAAAGGAAATCAGGCTGAGTGTTCAGTGAGGAGTGAGCAAGACCCGCAGTTGTGTCATTTGAATGCAAAGGATGCTGATGGGAGCCTAGCATGAATTCAGAAAGGAAGGAGAGGGCTGCAGAGCACCTTCTGTCACTGCAGTCTGTTTAAAAACGTGCTCGTGAAAGGGCTGCTTTGCTTCTGTTAGCATTAGAATGAACAGATCATGGATGATTATTTTCTCCAGATTTTACTTTACATTTAATGCATGTATATGCAGGCACACCATGAAAGCTTTCCCTCTGCATGGTATTGTTAAGTGAATGTATTTATTGCAGTCATCTTTTCAAATTTATGTAGCTGCCTGAAAATACCTTCTCCCTCTATTCCCATCATTCTGAGGGTAGGAAAGCTTATTTTAATTACATTGATGTTTACATATTTCTGCACTTTTATTACTTTGAAATCGTATTTTACACACTATGAGTTCCTCTAAAAGTTTGGAAATGTTTTTACAGTAGCAAGCAAATGTTAGATTGAAAGCTATGCATATTTATATGATTTCCCAGAACTTCTATACATAGTAAAAGCAGTTTCCAGCAGCTACCTTTCAGCTCCACAATAAAGGCATTACGTATGCACCCTTCTGATGATGGCTCATACTGGCATGGCTTCTTTTTCCCTGCATTTCAACAAAAGATTTGAAAGGATTAGCAAATATCTGCATTTGAAGATCATTTTCATCAGAAAATTCTTTGAGACTACACTTCCTATGGACAGAGGCCATTCTGTCTTCAAGACCACACTGATACGATCTGATCTGTGCTCCTTCTGTCCAAATGCTAAAATCAAGGGAAATAAATGGGAAAATAGAAGCCATCCAGTCCAATCTGTCTTAAGAAGGCAGTTTCTACTGTCATTTCTACTTTGGTAGTTTTGGTGCTTCTAAATCATCCAGTACTTTCAGTACTGTTTCCTCATGCGAACAAAGAACTTGCATGGGATTTATAAATACATGAACTGAGACCTAAAAATCTCTGAGAGAGGAAACAGCAAAAATGGTATTACAGAAAAATCAAACAGATTACATTAAAGGTTTTCTCCAATAAATAAATAAATTTTCAATAAGAAAATAATACCTACATGTAATCAAGACTATGAGTAACAGGTATTAGGTTGTTTCACACTGTGATTATCATTGTCTCAGACATGAATTATTTAATAAGACAGCAGCATTTATACTTTCCAATTAGAGGAGAAAAATCCAAGTTCACACTTTCAATCTCCTTTGATGTAGAACAACATGAATTCTTTTTTAATCTTCAGAAAAGGAGGAAAAAGTGTCTATATAACAGATTTTAGAAACTGAGCACTGAAGAGAATATAACAAAGCCCTTCACTGTTCTGATGTATGCAGCACTCTCTCCTTACTGCTATACTGCAACTAGAAAAAGAAGAGGAAAACACAAAGCACAAAACATCAAAATTATCAATGTTAATAAAATATATAAATAATAAAATAATAAAAATATCAGTAAAAAATGTCAATATACCACTTCAGCTGCGAGAGACATTAGTCTATCCTATTGGTGAGATGGAGTGGTTTGGTTTGAAAGTCCAGCCCATTGATATAGATGGCTTTATTGAATTGAAAATTTTAGTCTTACCTTTTAAAATGCATATCTCCTTTGCAGTGATGACATGCCAAATGGCTCTACATTTATTATATTATATTACTCCCAGGATTCTTCACTGTAGCAGCAGATTCATGACATTAATCCAGTGGAAATCTCTTACAGATTGTCAGTTCCTGATTCTGTGTGAACACAGCAAGAATCTCAAATTTTAAGAACTCAACCCTCATCTCAAATGCCTAATCAAAGCTTAGGATGTCAACTTGAGATTTCATTTATCGAGAACATATTTTGCAGCTTCTGAATTGCATTTAATTAGGATATGTCAAACATTATTTTCCAATAACTTAAAGGGTTAAAATATTTTTCTTTAAATAGCAGAATTTACAGGAAATTTACTATTAAAAACAAACTACGCCTATAGATACATTTCCTTAAATGCACAAAATAATTTGCATTATAATGTACCAGTTTTCTTGTGATGTCATTTATACATAAGTAATTTGGCTTCTAGCGCCTAGCAAAATGCTAAGCATGAAGAATCAAGAGCTAAACCAGAGGTAAGATCCTATTAGAAACAATGGGTCCATGGAAACTTTATTCTTTTATCTTTCTGGCACATGCTGCTATAGAGCCACAGATGGAACAGAAAACAAAGTAGACAGTGTGGGAAAACCTTAAAGACATGAAGAAACTTACTCTGACCACGTACTCCCAAATCTTCCTGATGAGGAGCAGAATCTTGCTGGGAAAGACACCTAGGAATTGAAGTAAAAATTCTTGCAACATTCCAGTGTTTGTAATTATCCATCGTTTCTAGTAATATTTAGTACACACAATTGGCTGTCAAAGGATTTGAGAATATAGTTGGAACATGTAGTTGAATTTGCTTAAAATAGGAACTTCAACTTAAGCAGAACCACCGTGTCAAGCTCTGAGTCCGGAGGAAAGATGACATCTTGCAAGGCAGTTTTTGGTTGTTGTTTCTTCTTTTTGTTGCTTTTGTTCCCCTCCAGATTATAAACGATATGAATGTCCTCAGTCCTCCAGTACATTGCTCAGCAGCTTTGAGAGTAGTCAGCTTCTGATCTAAACAACAAAAATATGCATCATTTATATGCTTTGCTAATGATTATGTTCCTCACAATTAATGGTAACAGCTCACCGTAACTCATAGAACAACAGTGTAAGAATGTCTCCCAACAGGATTTTTTTTTTTCCTCTGAGGTTAATTTGACAATTTAGAATATTTGTTGAATTACATAGGTTTCCTCACAGTGTCCTCTTTGTCACTAATGATAACGTGTTTTTCACAGAACTTGTTTCTCACTGACCAAATAAGACTTCTGATGCATTTCTGAAAACAATTTAAATAATCAGCAAATCAAATTTTTACATCTTGACTTAAATAGAATTGAATGAAAACCAGAAATTGTCTACAGGGTGTCTAAAGGCAAAAAGTGATACCCCAGATTTCAAGCTTCTGAAGGGGATGCTCTAGATTACTGCAGTTTTGTCCCAGCTGCTTTGAAAACAGGGCAGCCAAATTTAAGAGAGCTGACTACCCCACACCTCCAACACAAAGCTTTCTGTTTCTCTGCTGTACTGTGAAGCTCTAGACCCAGGCAACACGATTCTCTTGGCAGGGCACAAGGAGTGGCTTACAAACAATTACTGCATGGTGTTGGGACATCACACAGACTATCAGCTAAGTAAATTTCAAATAAGGTGATGCTGAACCATGTTTCTGAATACCACTATTCCATCCCACTCATCACTCCCATTCACTACCAGCTGTTTGGAAGAGAAATAAATGTTCAGATACTTGGTTGTTCTACAGTCCTAGCTGATTACAGGAGAAAGGAAAAACACCTACCTAAAAGATGTCATCTACAGATAGCATCTTCTGTTGCAGCTTTCAACACTGATTTATTTCTATTACATCTTATCAGTTTCATCATCATCCCCATAACTCTGGAATATGACTCATTTACTTCATTAAATCTAGAATACTCTGATACTGTCTGGCCTTTTGGAATATCCTACAGAATGCCCAGGGAGAAGAGTTTTCAACAAGGCACTATCACCATAGCATCTTGGCAGTACTCACCTTTTCCTCCTGGCTGGTGCTAAGGAATAAGGGGAGGAAGAAAAAGATGCTTTAAATGGTCAGCAGGCAAGCCAGTATTTGATTGATGGCAAATTGGCATCACTGGTAAGTGAAAGTCAGTAATACAATTGGGAAAATGTTTTTTAATGGCATTTTTTCCCCACCATTACTATTTTTCAACTACTAAGATAAGTGATTTGAAAATTAAAAAATGCAGATGATCTTTAAGGTAGTTTTGAGAAAACATGTACTACTTTCTGTCCTGGAGGCAAAAAAACCCCTCAAAGTAGACCTATCTAGAAGGCTGAACTTGATATCCCATTTAAACAGAAGAGATGGAAATGCAGCCAAACTTTCAAAGCTGCTGTACAGCCCATAAGATAATTTCAAATAAATAGGCAACAAGATTCATCAGTTTAACTCTGCGTTTTCTAGGAGTGCATTTATTTTTGAAATCCTACTATAGAGAAAATATAAAATCTCTATTGTATTTATTTCCCTCTCAGTTTGATATATCAAACATACAAAGTCACAAGGCGAGGAAATTCTGTGCATATTTAATGTTAACTATAAGGCTAAGCTCTTAATTGGATCAAAGCTGCCATGCATAATTTTCTTCTTACAACATTTAGCCTTAGTGACCCAGCATGTGCTCTAGGAATCAAGCTGACTTCTTTCTATCTTGTTCATCCTCATCATTACTAGAAGCCAAATTAGAGCATCACTGACAGCTGTGCAACAAACTTTGCTATGCAGTCATGCCCTGTCAGCTGATGTAAGCAGCTAGGTGCAGAAAAAAACTCTTGAAGATGCACATAAGGAATAAAATCTAGTTCATTCTTATAGCTGTGATGCTGTTGCGGGGCAAATGGGAACACAAAGCATCAAACAGCTATTTTTATTTCCAGACTCAGCATATTCAACATATGCATAGAGACAGGTTGTTTTTGTTTGTTTGTTTTCCCTGATCCAGTTTTTAACCAAATCATCTTTTCAGAACAGGACATTTCTTTTACATTTCCTCTAAGATAGCTTTGAGAAATTTCTGCCCTTTCTGCTTACAATCAGAGTTACTGTCAAACACGTCCAAGTTGCTACATTATCACATGGAGCCATTTCAAAGCTGTCAGCCCTAGACTTTGTCTTCAGTTACATCGCCCATTCAATCTCCCTGGCTGTCAGTCAGGTTGGGAAGAAACCAACCCTACTGGCTTGAAGACTGGGAAGATGGGCATTACAGCAACTGCAAGGCCAGTGCACAATTCTCATAGATGTCAGTCAAGCTGGGCAGTTTGAGCCTCTTCATCTGAGGTGATGGAGGAGGTATCTGAAAGCCATGGGAGTGTTTGGGAACAGCAAGGGCAAGCTGCTGCCTCAGGAGTAGGGTTCAGTGGGGAATCCCTGTAGTAGCAGCCAAGGGCATCAGGCACGGTGGTGGTGAAGATATGGATCTTCAATCCATCTGCTGCTCAGGATCAGGGCAGTAAGGGTAATTAGGCTCAGACACAGCCCGCTCATCAACAGACAGGTTCACAGGGATAAAGACCAAACTAGGACACCAGCTGACAAAGCTGGAAACCAGCATCCTATGTTGTCACTAAGGATAACTATATTCAGTGGACTCTAGACATACTAGAACAGGTATCATTTATGTTACCAAAATGAATACTGAAGAGAAGACTTCAGTGATTGTAGTGTAGCCAGTTTACAGAACCAGTGAGGAACAACTTTTATGCATACTAACTGAAAATTATAACTGTTTTATTCACGTATGTGCCCCCCAGTATGCTTCAGCTACCTATAATACCTCTTTTAACAGCAATCACGTGTTATTAACTTATTTTTCTTACGTTATGTCTGCTAAATAAACATTTTTTTAAACTCAGTAACAATAACAAAGCAGTTCCACATGTTCAGTTGATGCCAAGATTATATTTGTAAGGAAAGCAATCTAAAATCAGTTCAAAAATTCAAACATCATAAAACAGAGACTTGAATGAAGGAATCTGCATCCAGCTAAACATTTTTATGTAATCAAATGTCCTTACTCTGCAATTGTTTTCTGTTTACTTCAGAAGCACCACCCACATCCATACACCTGACAAACCTTGCGTACCTGAATGCACCTTAAAGGGGATGGAATCCTCCACTGTTTTATCTCAGTGTGCTTTGTCCATCCTTATTCTCAACAGATGTAGGTCAAGTCCTGGTAGACAAAGATGGCAAAAAAGAAAAAGGACATGGATTATTTTATTCTAAAAGGAATATAACGCCTGCTCTATTTTCAAAATTCTGTTTGTATGCTTTATATGCCTTTAGCTTTCTGATTTATGGAAATACCTTCTGATGCGTCTCTAGATTTATTTTCTCTTTATTTTCCCATCATTTCACAGAACTTACAATGAATTCTTAAGTGTTTGTATTGTGTTTTTTCTTACCACCAATTAAGATGTAGCCAAAGAAGTATGACGGCACTGAGTATTTTTTTGGCTCTGATTTGTTCTTTTTTACAATTTTCTTTTAATCAGGATTCCTGTTAAGAAGCTTGACCTACATTTTGCAACCATCTATTTTTAATGCACCAGGCGTAGACAAACCTTTGTCACACGTACTTCCCTACCTTTGAGGAAGAGGGGTGAACTAAGAACAGATGACACCTCGCTGCACCACAACAAGGAGCTGAGGCAGTCTGTGAGAATTGTATCTGTTATAATGGAATCAGCCCTTCAGCATTTTCTGCAGCCTCTGCAATGTTCTTATTTAGCTTTCTCGACATCCAAAGAGTCAAAAGTAGTTTTGCTTCTGGAATCGTATCGGAAAAATAAAAGCGGTTGTGTCAAAGATCTTCTGTGATAGGAAACAATCTTTTTCATGTTTTAAAACTGAAAATAGAAGGAATCTGTGAAGAGAGTTAAAAGCACTAACTTAGCCTTGGAAACGCTTATTTGAAGGACTAATACTTCAACACAAGTAAAGCCTTACATTCTTTAGAGAGCTGATATATATATTCAGCTGTCAACATGATAGACTGTCACAGACTGCTTTTCACAGGTGACAGAAATGAATCTTTCAATAGCGGTCTAGACCCAGTATGCGCTCTACAGGACTTTATACCTTAGTAAATTGAATAGAGGATGAAAGAACAAGTGGGTGGGAGATGACAGGATGAAGGACATATGACAGTCACCTTTGGTGCATATCTTCCCTGTTCTACATTAAAAACTTCTGAAAACAATACATTGCTCCCAACTACACGGGCAGGCCACTTTTTGCAGATGTACGTTTCAGTGTATCTGCCCTAGATCATCAATCTTATGCTGAAAATTAGGAGAGAGAAAACAAATTAGAAAGAAAAGCTCTAAAAATCTGATGATTTTATGTCATTCTTAAAGCTGTGGTGCATCTTCCCAAGGGAGTTTTGCTAAGAATGAAAGCAAGGTATCCAGCAAAGCAAGTAATTAGAGCTTCCTGACAGATCAAGGAAAGAGGCTGATGTAAAGACCGAAATGTGATTATCTCAGCCTTGAAATTAAGAGCAGAGGACCTATGTGTTTTGGGATTACTTACTAACTGCTTTCAGCACTGTGCATGATTAACTCCTGATGTGCATTCTCTGTAGCTGGAAGCTTTGTTAAGAATAGAATGTATGCTTTCAACCTTTATCTGAATGCAATCAGTCTTTTTTTTTCCCCTCTAAGACGGATAGTGAAAGAGTTGTTACAATTAAAAAGCTGAGAAAAATTGAGAGGTTCAAGCTCTGCATGGGCATATATGTTACTCTGAGATCAATATTCCTTTTAAGAATAAAAGAACACCTTGTGACATACTTTATTTGCAATAACATATGTTGCTGGATGTGTTTACCTTTAATTTCTGCCTACTTGGGACGACAATGAGAGAAATTCTGCAAGGCTAAAGAGAAATTGACATGATACAGTCCTGTTCCCAAACATTGATGCCTTTGGGATTCTTTGAGCTTAATTTTCAGATTAAGTCCCAGGAGAATTCATGAAGGTTAATAACAATATTGACAGAAAGTAGCATATTTTCAAAGAGGCAGTAACACATGGGTTCACTGTCCCTGTTTTCTACTAGGATCACTGGAGAAAAATACTAAGCAATTCTTTTATACGCAGTCATTTCTTTCTGGTTTGAACACTCATTTTACATGGCTGTCTTACTTTGTAACAGAGTGATCTATTTCTTTGCAGAGAAGTGAAGTGTATATTTGAAAATGTTTCCTTTTGAAAACATAAATTTAAATAGATATTTTTCTTCTCTTTCAGTTACTTGTGAAACTGCTTTAATGTCTGGCACAAAATAACAGTCCTATACAAGTTTCTCATGTGCTTATTCAGTGTTTTCCTTGTGAAGAATGCCCTAAATACATGTGCTGGCTGTGTACTACTCTTAATGTAGAATTGTAAAGCACTCTGAATGTCTTCCAGTCAAGCACAATGCCTTTATGGTTGTTTTAGGAAAGTAGTGTCATTTAAAAGGATGTCATTAAAAAAGAGCTAAAGATCATCCTGTTCTTCTGAATGTCTACCAACAACTTTTTGGCTCAGGATCATGCCTGAGGTTGGGAAATAAGAGATCCTGAGAGCTCCTCTGACTGGCACTGATAACAATTAATACTTACCTTAAATATTATTACATACCTTCATAGGTGACTATAGCACTACCAAACTGGTTAGAAAGCCCCTCAGAAATTGACAGAGGAATAGGATTAATGAGCTTATCAATTAAGGTATCAAATACACAGAGAGGTGATTTGTTTATACTACACATTTATGATCAAAGCTGACAGAACACACCGCTTTCAAATCCCAGGCTACTTCTCCATAGCTTATATTCCCTTTTACAACTTATTAGCCAAATCCTTAAGCAACAGTTTTTGAGGGCAAAAAGGGCACAGTGTAACTCACTCTGGGAAGTCTGATGAACACTCCACAAGTTCAGACTTTGTGAATAACTGGAGTTTCATCTTCTTGTTGAAGCTTTCTTGTTGTGCAAGTTGTTTCATGCCTCAGTAGCAACTTTGCAGCAAATACGCCTGGAAGGCACTGTAATAACTGCATAATGAAGAACATGGAGGGTAGAGCTTTCAGAATCTCTTTCTCCATTCTCAAACAGTTGCCTAGACAGGTTTCTGTATTATCATACAGTATTTTGTTTTCATTAATCCTTTCTACTCTTTCCTCAGACAGCATGGAGGTATTTGTATCCTAACGATACAGCACTTTCATTGCCAAGTAAAAACACTCAAGTATGGACACAAATACAGTGAGCACACTAATGCTTAATGGCGTACCCTCCATCAGGTGTTTGTGTCATGTAACTGAGTGCAAAGGAGCAAAATGCTCATAAAATGGCAATTTGATGTGAGAATTTAAAACTCAGAAGGAGATCCTGTGGCAGAAGGACAACAGGTTCCAATCACTATATATCCATCTGTCTATCCTATACTGCAAGACTGCACTGAGGAGCCAGTCAGAAATAGGTGAACTACTCATCTAGAATATCACATGGGAAGATCACTTTTGAATGCATTGCTCTTGCCCTGTGGTGAAGTGCTTTTTAGACCAACTCAACTCATTGTAATTTCTGTCCATTTTAATGTCTGTTCATATTCAGTCCCTCTATTCCATTTTTTTTTTTTCCTTTCCTTCCTTTCTACTCCTAAAGAACGCAACTGACGTTAATCAATGGCCACTGATGTTCTTCCATCCCTTCTTCTCAAGTGAGTTGCAGTCAGAGAATATTTTACCTAATTTTCAGCACCTGTGTGAATTAGGAGGCTAAACTACTAATTGCAGCATCATGCTTATTTTGTACCCAGCCGGTCAATGATCACAAATAACATTTGCATATTAGCATAAATAAGCAGTAAGATTTGATAAGCTGAAAAAAAATACTGGCTACTCTTCCTTTTTGAAAGATGTGGATGGTTAAAAATAGTTTCAGCCATGTTGTCGCATAGCAGTGGTAGCAGAAACATGTTCAACTCCTTACAAAATTGGGCAGCTTCCCAAATGAACTAAGTCAGTGAAACATCTAATCCCGTTTTTCCTTGGTCTCATGATCACATATTCTCCACACACCTATAATTTCAACCACCCTGTTAAAGATTCACTTTTTTGCTCCTGTTAATTTATGTGAACTATTATCCAGGCTGTGCTTTTTTATTATTATTATTATTCATTACCACTAAATTATCTACTTCTTTGCTTTTATTAACTCTGAAGTAATAAATCTAATCAGCAACTAAAAGTAAGATACTGCCATTTATATTTTAGGAGCAAATTTGTATAATTAATTTTAGCACTTCCACATTTAGACATAGTAAGTAGCTGCTTAAAAATATTCTTTTATGAATGACCAAAGCTACATACAAAATGGGTTAATTAGTGGAAAAGAAACACACCATGAAAGTAGAGCTATACTTACTCACTTAAAACCTCTACCATCATATCACGTTATATTGATTAGCAACACATTAAACACAAGGAACTTTGATTGTCACATCTTATTACAATGCCCTGACCTCTCAGTCCAGTAAGTAGAGTAGTAGACCAAAGAGAGCAACAATTCACAATCACTACATCAGCCTGGTAGCCATTCCAGAAAGCCACAGTTCCTGAACAACTGTAAGTATATTTAACTCTCTCCCAAATAGAAGTATTTGCTAATTCAGTTTTAGTATACAACTGCTAATTAAAAATAATAGACATTTGTATTCCCCCCATCCATTTTTTCCCCCCCATCATGAGTTTACAAGGGTTCTCTAACCTTGGTTACTTTAAATAAGTGCTTTTACATTTAACAGAAAATATAGCAGTAAATAGATTTCAGGGAATAAAACATTAAAACTTCACTAAACAGTAATTGGGCTGAAATCATAGCATTAGAAAGAGCACAGGTACAGAGTTTGTGTTGATAGGCATTTACCATTAACTAATAATTAGTGACAGGTAAGTAAATGATTTGTCATCGTGAACAGCTGCAAGTGTCAGCAATCACTTGTGGTCAGAGATCATTGGGTAACTCAATCAGTTAGGTAATAATGCCTTGGTTATGTGGTAAATAAAACAATCTCTGAAGCACTGTAATTTTTATTTTAATGAAACACTGAAAGACAAAATGCAAATGGAGAGGAATTAGCACTGAAAAACAGGACTCTTTCTCTTTCCTCTCCATATAGCAAGGCTATAGTGATCTCTACCAATGGTTTCTTGACGCAATTAATAAGCCACATATATATGACATGGACATTCAGATTAGATCAATACATTAAACCAATTGTTAACCTATGTGCATTAAAACTAAAAAAAATAATTCCTTTCCTTGTCTCTAAGTACTGCAAAGGTAATTTCCTTTCTGTGAAACTGCACAAATGTGCACAAATTTTGTCACAGAAGCAATAAAGACAAACTATCCCTGGGGCCAAATCATCTTCCACAGTCAATATTCAGATAGTATATTTCTACTACTAAATTTTAACCTTATTTTGTGTTACCTCCAGTAGGCACAGCTATATTTTCTTTTAGTTAATTTAATGTTATCAATATAGAGATTTTCAGTTCTGTTGCTGTAATTGATTCTGCATCTTGCACCAAACGTATTATTATGAGAAGGCCACTTACAGAACTGCTGTTCCAATATATGGTGATAATGGCAGATGTGGTCTAAATATTTCTTTGAATCCTAAAGTAATTGAATTTGCTTACTCTATTGGCTCTCTTTCTTAAAGTACCTCCGAATGGCAAACTGCAGTGTAGAGCTAATAGATTCTAACTAGCTGTGGTCCAGACAAAACACAAATGACCAAAGCTCAAAATCACTTTATCTGTTTCCTGAAAGGTCAGCATTTACTTGGATAACTCTACACTATGCTCAAAGCTATGAGTGATCCTGCCTAAAAGGCTAAGAAAAATTGTTGCTTGGGTACGGTCTGCAGTGGAGAGAAAAATTCTGTTCTACAAAATCAGCTTCAGACCATTAGGATGTCAAAAGGGCTGAATGATTCTGTTGGATGTGTATTGAGGAGATGGAACCTAGAGAAAATTTCCTGAAGTTCTCATGGAGGCATAAGCAGCCAAACAAAACATTACTAAAACAATAGCCAAGTTTTCTGACTGAGATACTTAGCATCATATGCACTGAATTTACTTTAAAAAAAAAAAAAAAAAAAAAAAAAAAAGGATCACGGGAGCTGAAGATCTTGACAGGTAATCAATCCTTTCTTGTAAATGTGTAGTTAATTAATACAGCATAATCCTCATTAAGAATGAGATTCTTCATTTTGCGTGCTTAACTGAGATTGATTGGATGATGACGCAGGAAAATGCCAGCATATGTGGTCCCATCTGTGTCTTTCACTCAGATTTCCTTGTGCAAGTACGTGACACCAATATATACCTTTTAAGCGATGCAAGTGGTAAATCTGGCTGTTAAGAACATAGCATCTGTGGACAGAAAGTTTGTCTCCTGTGATCTATGTAGGTCAGAAATAAACTATTCTTTTCCTGTCAGTGTTCGAAAAAATAGATATACTGAATGCAACTGTGTTAAAAATAAGTAAAACAATGCAAGGTTTAGGGCACTAGAGGTGGCAGAAAGATAAGAACAATAAGTAGACTTTTTTGTCTGTTGCAGACTTGATCAGAAAAATCAAGATACCTTTCAGCTCTAAGTCTACTTTGCTGCTTAAGGAACAATTCTGCTGAGCACAGAAATTGCAGGGGAGCTTACCAGTTCTTAACTTCAATTCTTCAGCAATTGAAAGGGCAAAAATAAGTATTTTTGTCTCTAAGGGCCTCAATAGCTACAGATTTTTTTACAGCCGCCTAAAATTCTGGTAAAGGAATGGTCTTTATTGTTTGTTCTTGCCTACTTGACAGAGTTAAGAAGACTTTGAATAGCAGCTGTAGTCTTCAGTGCATATAATGCCAATCTGGCAACATCAGAACATCACCAGGGGCCAGAGACGTCATTGGTATTTCACGCAGCTTCACTGCCTTACATTAAAAACATCAAGATCTCTCAGTTCACAAAATCACACATAGTTCTGTATGTGTTTGCTGAGTACTGTATCAGAACAATTAAGTACATTGACAATGCTTTCAGTTCTAGGAATAACCAACACTAGGGTCTACTTTCAACAGTGGTACAACAGGGTCTTGACTGAGATAGACAAAGTAAGTCATCTCCACCTGAGGTCTAACCAGTTTCTAGCTATATTGATAGGTGACTAGATTCAAGAAATTTGCCCGTTATTCTCATGGTAAAGACCTTTATTCTCAGGGGAAGGTCACTCAGCTTCTTTCCAGCAGTGACTTTTCCTGATTTATGCTGAGAGGAGACTCTCTTGACATTCCTGGATGATACTGTAAAGCACATGGGCGTATTTTACTATTCTTTGACAGGAGACAGATGGAAGAAAATTTTCAGTCTCAAGTTGCTAGACATATCCCCCAGGCAACATCCAAACTAACGTAATGTCCTTGAATGCTAATAGTTGAATTTTGACCTTTGTGGCCAACCACAAGCTATGAATACGTGCGACATGTTACCCTATACCCAAAGAAACTGATGCCTTGTGAAAAAGGAATAGCCTTTGGCTTGAACCAGCATTAGCAGAATCTCTGTTAGGATCCCAAAATCTAATACAGGGCACTGTAGATCTAAAAGCGATATTATTTGTCACTTGTTATTTCATTATAACAGGGCTGCTAATTCAGCTATTGAACAGCAATTTAGACCAGAAGGAAGATCAATAAAAACATAAAAATTACCAAGCCTTGCCAAAATGTAATATCTATCACAGCTGACCTGACCAATATAGAACATCACCTTCTCATTAAGATCAATACTTGTGATATCTTCTAAATGCAACCTAACATTATTAAAACAGAGAACATCCTTTGGGCATGAACTTCTGCAGGGCACTAAGAGCTTAGAAAAAAATCTTGTATAACATCTACCTAAAATAATCGTGGGCGAACAAAGTCTCATTGACTCCCTTAAAGGCAAGATAGTATGTTAACTTAAAAGTGAATCCCCCACCTCACATCTTGTTACATTGAGTACCAGTGAAGTTAAGGTAAACTTTAAAAAGAAAAAAAAAACAACAAAAAAATACAAGAAAAAACAAACAGCGCACAGAAAGGAGAAAACACAAAGGTTACATTTCTAAAAATTGTTGCTAATCTATAACAAGAGCTATAATTTCAAAATTTAATCCGTTATACTACAAAGGCACCCCATATAAACAGAGCTGAGTGGACCTGCTAATGCTTGAAGGTTCAGACTGCACAGCTTTTTGTCATAAAGCATGACTGAGTGATTTAAAATAAAAAATCTGAGGAGTTCAAGATATTTTTTACCTTTTCTAATTGATGTGTACAATTTTTAGAGCCCAATTTACATGTTGGTATAAATATTTTGTGTGATTTCTAGTGACAGTATTTAAAAACAATTATGAATACCAACTAGTTCCCACTAGAAACAGAATTAGGTGTTAATGTGTCTTACTTCTCTTGCGATGTGGCATTAAGTACAAGCATCAAAACTGGCAAGTCTTTCAATATTATGGAAACTGCTGGAATATGATATTTGCACATGTTGAACTGAAGTGCAGTAGCACACCTGAATCTCCTCTCTTACCAAGTCACATTCAAGAGACTGCTTTTCTTCCTGAGGTTGGTAACCTTCAACTTTCTCTTCGAAGATCCTTCCTTTCTTTGGCTGCAGTCACCACTGTCAATGTTTGTGACTACTAATCTTGGCATGCTCATTTTGTTAACAATTCTTTAAGCACTAAGTATGTTGAACAATGCACAAAAATCACATTGTGTACACAATGCAGCACAGCCTTCAGGCGTGTCAGCCAATCCTCCCAACTTCGTATCATCAGCAAACTTGCTGAGGGTGGCCACTATCTCCTCATCAAGGTCATTGATGAAGATGTTGAACAAGACTGGACCCAGCACCGACCCCTGAGGAACACCGCTAGTTACAGGCCTCCAACCGGACTCTGCACCACCAACAACAACCCTCTGTGCTCTGCCAGTCAGCCAGTTCTCAACCCACCTCACTGCCCACTCATCCATCCCACACTTCCTCAGCTTGGTTATAAGGATGCCATGGAGGACAGTATCAAACGCCTTGCTGAAACCAATTCCTGAGGGAGAGATTTTCACTGAAGACAGAAGCAAAGAAGGCATTCAGTATCTCCGCCTTCTCAGCATCCCCCGTTACCAGAACACCCCTGTCACTTAGCAGGGGAGCCACATTCTCCCTAGTCTTCCTTTTACTGTTAACATACTTAAAAAAGCCTTTTTTATTATCCTTTATCACTTTCGCGAGATTCAATTCCAGGTGGGCTTCAGCCTTCCTTGTTGCATCCCTGCAGGCCCTGACAACATTTCTATACTCTTCCCAAGCGGTCAGACCCTTTTTCCACATTTCATGGACCTTCTTCTTCCCTTTGAGTTTGTGCACGAGCTCCTTGCTCATGCACACAGGTCTCCTGCCACCCTTTCCTGATTTCTTGCTCACAGGGATGCACTGATCCTGAGCTTGGAAGAAGAGCTGTTTAAATGCCAACCAGCTCTCGCAGGCCCAATTACCAGGAGCCTAGGCGCAAGAAGGACTAGAGAGGCAAGAACAGTAATTGAACTGACAAGGCATCCCCAAACTGCTAAGTGGCAATGGCAGCTAAGTTCATGATCAAATTTCTTGATGTGGATTGTCAGTTTTCAGTATTCAGCATTATTTTTTCAGTACCTTCCCACTTTATTATTTCATCTTCCTCCCTTTCTCTTCTGAGAGGGGAAAGAAGCACAGAACTGAATAACAGAACTTCTACTCTGAATTCAGCATTCAAGGAATGATACGGGCCTTTTCAAGGAAGCTGATGGGAAAAGACCATCAGAGGAAGTCTCCATAGCTAGTTCCCTGATCACTCCTTGCCAACAGCTGTGACATCATTAGGATGGAGACATTGGGATCCTTCTAGAAACCCTGATTTATTAGGAGGAAAGCTCAGCTATTTGCAGAAAAGTTTAGCTCTTTCTTCCCTTTTCCCTGTGGCTCCCTTAAGGGGCATTCCTTTCCTCAGGACTGTTTCATCAACAGTTTTTTCATTGACAAAGTAGCTTGAAATTATGGATTGTATAAAAAGCACACTGCCCTCCCTATTTCTTACCTAAAAAAAACACATCTGTTGTGTAAGTAAAATAACTGCAGGAATGGATTATTTGTTAGAAGTAAACAAAATTACATTGGGAGCTGGAAAAATGTTGTAGACTTACACAGTTCTGCTTTATATATAATTAGACAGTGTTAGGTATCACACAGAAAAGGTTTCTAATAGTTATGAAGCAAGCACAGATCCTTTGCTTTTCAGTAACAACAAATCTAGTTGCTATTAGAGATATATTCAGCATAGGAAATACGCATGAATATGTATTAACCAATTGCATTTCTCTTACTGAAAGAGAAAATGAAATGGCTGGAAATGCAACACCAGAATTGTTGAGTTGTAAATAAAAGGGTTTTTTCTCCATATGTCCCAGAATTAAGATGCAAACATGCACCCAACAATTCAAGTACAGAATATAAGATGTTAGTAAGCTGGGAGAATGAACAAGATAAGGATTGGAATAATGAACTGGAGAACTAGAGAAACTAATATAAGGATTGTAACTTGCTACGAGTGCAAGTTTATGAAATTAAGCACTTCTATTTCCTGTTCTCATTATTTCCAGAAAAAGATGTTGGATAACTAAATAGCAACAATAACACCATTACTAATATCTTTGAGTTTTTTTCTACATTTTTTCCTTTTGAACCCTACATATGAATTAAAGCAATTTTTTTTTTGTTTGTTTTAAAGACCAATTTTCACCTTTCCTAATGGTTATATCGGCCAATAGCAGAAAACTTCTGGAACAGCAGGGGGAAATATATCAAGCAGAGCCTTTTAAAGAACTGACAGATTGAATAAGGAGACCTGAAAAAGGATCTGGTAGGCGATGGATCGTCAGGATGTGTGTGCAGAATCGATGCGACGTGTTCTGTTCCCTGCATCGGTGGGAGGGAAGAGTCTGCAGCGACACATCTTGGAAAGGACAGACTGCAAGCCATGGTGTCTTGGTCCTCAGCCAGAAGGAACAGAGAGCAGCATGTTTTTTAGTCAAATGGAAGTAGTAGCTCTTCAGTTTCAGAGATTTTCCTATCGCACCAATGTTTACTAACACAACTCTTTTATATTTTAATTTTAAGCCAAAAATTAAATAAATGAATGGTAATTAAAATAATGAAAGGTAAAGCTAAGGGACTCGACTACTCAGCAAAACAGAGTTGGCCACAGGGCGCTGGAAGGAAGGCTTCTGCTGATACCAAGAGTAGGCTTAACTTTTGCAGTTGCTCTGCCAGGGGCAAACCTACTAGAAAATCTTGTCACCACCAGGTAACGTGCTGTCTTTGGTGTAGTTAAACTTCAGGTTTAGTTGGATCTGTCAGCCTGAAACAAGGAGAAATCAATGCATTATCTCCAGTTTTCAGCCTTCATTTGCTGTCCTCCTTCTTACCTTGTATTCTCACAGCCACAATGGGATGCACACTCAGAGGTTTGCTTTCATAGTGAAGACTACAAAGTATTGCTGCTTTTCATCTGTGGAAAGACCTTTCTGTCTTTCCCCTGCCCTCTCTAAGTAAAGAAATGATTTATAACTTCTCACCAGAAGGAAGCCAACAACCATGCACAGCTTCTACATTTGCTGCCCATCAAAGATTATTTTCAGTTCTTGAGCATGACATTTCAAAATCATAGCCTATATATATATATATATATATATATATATATATATATATATATATATATGTTCCAGCACACTCTCGTGCATGGAAAAGAAAACGTGAGAAAAGATCAGAAATAAAGCTCTCTTGCGTTCAGAGAACCAGAACTCAGCAATGACAGGGGCTGCTGAGAGAACGCAGTTTTTAATAGCTCTGTGGATGTAATAGAATTCGCTTTCATCCCTATAAACAAACATTAAATATGTGTTTAATGACATTATGAAATGACAGAAGAAAGTCAAACTCTGTAAGTGAGAAATGCGTCTCAGCTACAGGCAAAACTGAAGGAAAACTTTAATCAACACAATCACAAGTAATTTGACAGAAAATAATTGTAAAGAAGTAGAAAGATATAAGGATGAGCTCTGACATTTTTGTTGCTTCAGATTAGGTATGAAGCAGAAGACTGCACAATAAAATGAATAAAACGAATATCTTAGGGGTTGTTCCAAATACAGGATCTTAATGTTGTAGCATGAAATATCATTTAGCTCCTTGTGCTTGTGAACTCCAAAGAACCCTCTCTTTCACTAAAAAGATTTAGATGTATTGGTCACAACTGCTACAAACCAAAACCATTGCTTGACATCACAGTAAAGAAAAACCTGCTGGTGTAAAATTGTGCTAAATCAATAGAGTCCCACGAGTGTAAGAGAGGTCAGGATTTGGATTGATTCTGCCTTCAAAGCTATAGGGAAAATTAATGCAGTGTTTAATAATCAATTTGGGACAGGGTCATATTTGTGCTTTGCTTGGTGCCAGGTTTTACTACATCTGCTTTACATCTCCTAAGGCTCTGTGTTGCATAACAGGACCTTCTGCAATGCTTCCCTGAAGTAGCAACAAAAACTGGATCTCAAGACATGGCCTGGCAACAGCTGCTATGCTTTACTATTCATATTTTTTCTCCATCTTGTGTTCCCTTCGTGTGTATCACTGCAGTAGCTGAATGTAGTTTGTCGCATGGAGCAATTAGCTTTCACATGCAAGGCAAGAAATTAATAACCCAAACTAGGGAACTGAGCCACTGAAGGACTGATGGGCTGCAGCAGAGGAGTGACCAGAGGGATGTCTCCTACTCTGACAGTACTGACTGCCTTTCAGGAAGGTCACTGCCCTTTCTGGAGTGAAAGATTATGGGAAGAACTTCTCAGTTTTAATTGCTGTCAGTGTCAATTATGTTGCAGGACTGTGTGATTTTGTAACTTGGCAGAGAGCTGAGAAGAGGAAGTGCTCAGAAATTATTGCAGCTAGTTGCTGTGAGTTGTCGCAAATCCGAGCAGGGTTGACAAGGTTTGCTCCTTGAAGATAGCCCAAGAGTAATGCATACCAGTTCCAGCAAAGCGTGTGTAGGAGTTGTGAAAGAGCACACAGTATTTCAGGATAATAATTGTGTTCATTGGGATCTAGTTATCTTCAGAAAAGGATATTTAAGGGTAAACTAACACTGATAATTTCAGTGAGTAATTGGATGCTACTGTCCAAGACATCACTCTATAAATGCTTCTAAGAAATAATTTGATTAAAAACGCCTTCTAAATTATGTCATCTATTTGCACTTTCTCTTAGCTTCTATGAAAGGCACAACTAGGTTATGATTAAGTCATAGAAATGCCATACAGGTACAAAACCAATGAGCCTTGTATTGATTATTCACAAAATTCTCTGTCAGCTTCCCCTGCAGCACACAGAAAATACCTCTCCCTGAAGGGAGGTTGTGGTGCAAAAGGGTCTGGCCTCTTCTCCCAGGCAAACAGTAGGACCCGAGGAAATGGCCAGAAGTTATACCAGAGGTTTAGGTTGGATATTAGGAGAAACTTTTTATCTCAAAGGGTGGTCAGGCATGGAATGGCTGCCCAGGGAGGTGGTGGAGTCGCCGTCCCTGGCAGTGTTCAAGAGGCGCCTGGATGAGGAGCTACAAGAGATGGTTTAGTAGCTTGTAGTACTGATAGGAATGGGAGGGTGGTTGGGCTGGATGATCTTGCAGGTTGTTTCCAACCTTGTGATTCTGTGATGTGCTCTTAAAGGCTGCTTCCCTAACTGTCCAGAAGCATCTCTGTGTTTGATGTGGCTGTGTCTTCCCCTTGTCATAGCCACAGTGCAGCCAGGATTCACGTGCTGAGCAGACCAGCAGGCTGCAGGCTTCTTCAGGCTCCCCCATACAGACTTTGCTCTTTTAGTATTTAGGATCAAACAGTGACTGGGTAAGATGAATGAACAAGTACAGTTCCTGGAGCCCATGAATATCCAATGAATATCCTGCCAGCAGCATGACATTCTGATACGCTGTTCCTGCCCAAAGCAACCTGAGAGAAAACACAGAAGGCTAAACCCAGCAAGGTACTTAAGCCTAAGAAAGAGCTACCATTAATTAACCACATTTATTTTCCTGTTAATAGAGCAGTGGCATCAGTGGATTCTCTTCTAATTCAGCTAATTTATCATGCCTCTAGAACTCACGTTCCCCCCCCCCCAACTGCTCAGAGCTACAGAAAAAATAACATGGATTGAAGTTAACCCTGGTATATTTCCACATCCTCTATCACAGTCCACATCTATTTAGTGAATAATTCAGAGATTCACTACAGAGAAAAAAAGAGGTAAAATTAAGGTTCCCAGAAAGCGAGAAGTTTCTTTTCAAGCACTAAAAAAGCAAAGAAATGCATCAGAAAATCCTGATGAATCCTTGCATGTCTTTATGTCAGTTGCTACTGTATCTTTACTAGTGGTTTCTCAATTTAATTGAAAAAATTTACAGAAGAGGACTGAAGTCACCACTTTTTCATCTATTTATCCTGAATTTCCTCTCTACCAGCTTTAGTTGTTGCTTTTATGCCCTCCATTAACAAGCTAAGTAATGCATGTCTTTCCAGGAGCAGAGCTTCGTGCTTCTGTTTTTCTTCCAAAAACCCCACTTTTTTTCTCAGGGGAACTGTAATAATTCTTCTAAAGATCTGTCTGCATTTCTGCATAACTAACTTGAGCAGAAAAAACACATTCACTTAATTTTGACTGGAAGCTGAATTACGTGCCCTGTCTCTTCTAGATACAGCCTCTGGCTCATGTAACATGCTCCTAGTTAGCTGTCATATAACTCTGCAGATCATTGTGTCCCGACCACTTGTAGCTCAGTGTGTGATTGTTCCAACAGAAAAATCATAGTCCCCTGCTGAGCAGAAAATCAAAGCTCTTACCTCTACTGAACAACGCATGGGAAACTGAACTCTTGTACTGAAGGTAACAGCAAGGACTCTAGTGAAACATTCTGCAGCCAGTTGTTTGTCACATGGGAATATAAGGGATTCCTCATAACAAACTAAGCCTATGCACTAATTGTAGAAAAACAGGTGGAGTGGCTGCAGTGCAGCAGTGCAGCACGTACAGTGCTGATGTGTACCTCCTTCACTCAGAAACTGACCTACTCTTCCAGAAAGTGGGGAAAAAAATGCATAGTGATTCCAGTTGCTATTGATGATGCTTTCAATCTGGAGATCAAAAAATATTTGCACCTACTACTGAAGCCAAAGTTACAGCCTTCCTTGATGTGAGAAAACGAATTTCTCTAAAGCACTCAGTTTGGCAGAATTGTCCTTCCCATAGTAGCACCCCAAGGGAGGGCAAAGCTCAGTAAATATTAAAGTTTAAATCATCAAAGATTATCTAAATTGCTAATAACACTCCAGAAATTTTATCTGCCATGAGAGGGATGTAATTTCCAAGTTTGCCTCCAAATTTCAGTCTCAGAAAATTTTGACAGATTTCCTTTTGCCTTCAAAAAAAAAAAAATATATGAAAAGAAGCACAATCAAAACACCAGAAGATAAACTAGTAATAAATGTCACAACATGGTATTTTAGGAACACTTTTGTTCAGATTATGTGCTTTCCTCAATGTATATCTAACTAGCTTTTTGTCTGAGGCAGAAGGATTATTCTACAAATCCTGGTAACAGAAAGCTTGTGGTTCATTTGGTGCCTTAAATTGCAATTCATATTTTGACATGAACAAGCACTTTGTAACCTGTTTGGATTAGGATTTCTGCTGTGCTGTTATAACTCAGGCTTGGTGAGACATTAGTAACATAGAAGCACATGCATAATTTCAGTACAAGCAAGAAGAGTATCTCAATTACAAGAGAATCAAGGCACTGGCCAACAGAAACATTTCTGTGCCATGAGGACGGTCACACACTGGAAGAGGCTTCCTAGAGAAGTGGTTGATGCCTTATGCCTGTCAGTGTCCAGGAGGCATTTGGAAAATGCCCTCAGTAGCATGCTTTATCTTTTGGGTAGCTCTGAAGGTCTCAAGCAATTGGGCTTGGTGATCTTCGAAGGTCCCTTCCAACAGAACTATATTATTCTGTTCTAAAATGTCTGCAAAGAATAAAAAATGACTGCATACATCGAGAAGCCTGATGACAGAATATCTTAAAGAAAAGGCAGAGTGGGACAAAGTCACAACTAGCTCCAGAGCGATTGGCACAAATTCATTTTAATTTGTAGTACCTTCTGGCTTGTCAGCTTGCATAGGCTCACTGGACCTTTGCTGAACCAAGGCTCTACATGATCCATTTTAATTCAGGACACCACAGGCAAGATCACATATATGTTGAAAGACCGTCACAGCTGGCAGACAGCGATAAATATGCATTGCAAAAAGCTTACTAACTCTGCAGAGAGTCTTGCATTGTGCTTATTTGGCTTGCATTACTGCACTGCGATACAACAAGAGGCAGCACAATTAATCACGAGCATTACAGGGTAATTTGTTATGACAGAGAGCCATGTGCGCTCACTGAAGACAGCTTCTCTTTTATCCCTTCATATTCCGTGCCTCCCTTCACGATTCTCATCAAGGAACTGGATCATACAATGAAGTATTTCTAGAACTATTTGAGATGAGGGCACAAGGGTGATGGTTCAAGGTACTCTGAAGTGCAAGTGGAGTTTTAGAGCACCTATCTGGCTTTGCATGCAGCGATGGAGGGCCTAGAGAAGCTGCACCCTGTCCTGCAAAGGAAGAATTAAAGAAATCCAAACAGGTATGGTGATAAGATCTACTGTTAGTGCACCTAACACAATGCTGCCAAGCAGTCCTGCGCTGATTCCTTCAAATTCAAGAGAGAAAGGGGAGAGCACCTCCTCTTCTCTTCCTGTATCACCTCCCAGAGGGGTTTATTTGCAGACAATACAGGGGATAAGGGCACTGAATATGTAATTTCCCAAATCATTACCCTACTGATAATAACCCCCTAGCCTGTGGCAGGGGGGTTGGAGATTCATGATCCTTGAAGTCCCTTCCAACCTGGGCCATTCTGTGATAACCCACTGCAGTTATTGGATGGCTTTTGTGTCCTCTGTAAGGAAGTTTTGTGGTGGTGTTTTCTTGCTGACACTGTACCACTAAGGCCAATGTTAAGGTTTCAGCTTTTTTTCTTTCTCATAATTTTTTTATGGCAAAACTTGTCTTGTGCACTGATCCCCTTTAGCTACCTAATTTTCTAATTAAGGTAAGTATTTGTTAGTCATAAATTGTCGAAATCTCACCATTCCCCTCAAGCACCACAGTACCCACAGACAAAAGGCACATTCATGGCACTTCACCCTGCTGTGCAAACACTTTTTTACAAGCTTCTTCACCACTAAATTTTGAATGTCTGAGATAGAAATGTACATGCCAGTGATAAAGACTGGATCCGTGATGCACATGCAGTAGCATAGACTACTTCAAGTAATGTGTTTTCTGAGTTCAAACAAAATTAGAAGTTGTTTCACTGACTCAGCCTGTATTTAATTTAATTGTATTTGGTAGAAACTGAAGAGAGCTAGCTAAGTTCTTGAATGAGCCAGTCATATTTTCTGTTTTTCTAATTTGTGAAGGATTGCACTCAGGCAGAGCTGATAAATAATACTACCCCAAACCTCTTTCGTGCTAATGGGTCACAGAGAACATACATCATTTGTGACCTATGATTCCATGCTTGTAATTTCTGGAAAATATTAGGGCAGCGTTAGAATCTCTCTCAATTCATACTCTCTCTCTCCATGAAATTCTGACATTAATTACGTATGGATAAACATGTTTAAGGGAAAGCTTGAAAAAAATAACTGAAAATATGTTCCCTTTTGTAAGATTTCTTTTCTTCACTGAAATCTTGCTCTTAGCATAATACACCATAAATAGGAGAACGTTTGAAAAGAGCAGACTTTTCAAAGCCTATTTGTACCTTATTATCCTGTGTTTTTTGTGATAAGTGACAGATCTCTAACTGCCTTTCTTGTGTACATATTCCCTACTATTTGTTCTTTCACCACTAACCCACCTCTTCACAGTTTATTTTAGCATTCAAGATGTCTGATGGAGGAGCCTCAAACACACAATAAACAAGAAAGAAAAGTCACATCAAACTGGGAGACCTCCCAAATGTCCCCTGAGTATTAATACGCCCTTTCAGAAGAAAAATATTGCTTTGACTAGGCTGCTACCTATGGGGAGTAATACTCAACCCTGTTCCAGTAATAGGCTCAAGAGAGCAGGATATAATACATCACGTTCTGCTAGGCTACCTGGGAGAACCTTGTCCCACCAAACCACCTTCCCCTTGCCTGCCATGTCTTTAGACATGGAAATTCTTACCACTTTGGCAGACTCTGCAGCAATATGCATTTGCAAGCAATTTCAAGAACTGAAAGCATTAATAGTTGCAATTTTCTGTAGCGAAATGGTTACACTATTGCCTGGAGGGAACATTGTACTCCTTAACCCTTTTAAATCCCGTGTGTGTTTTAAAAGTGAGAAAAATGAGCTATATTTTTTAATAATGGTAAGAATGGTATCAGGCTCCTTTCCCTTAAAAGCTTGGTCAGATATGCTATTCTGAAGCTGGTAATTAAGATAGCAAGCATTCAATTGCTATAGAACAGCCAGGTTTTTTCCTCTTATTAATAGTGCTAGTACCTCATACAAGAGTCTGCTTCTGTTCTCTGTTTGGTCTTTGACATCAATGCTGATTAAACTCAAGGAAAAGACAGAGAACCACCAAGACAGTCTTGAATTTCTCGGAGTGGATTTACGTATGTTTACACTTAAATGAACAGGTGGATCCCTGAAATCAGAGGCAGTCCTTCCAACAGGACCAGAAGATTCATCCTCTCCATCAAATATCACTTTTAAGTTTTTGCCCTGGCCTTAGATCACAGGTGATGCAACACAACCAAAGTCTTACAGTATGTGTACAAACATTACAACCAAGCCTAATCATTTCTTATTGCAAAAAAAAAACCAAAACAAAACAACAACTTGACATCCTCCCACCTCTCAACTGCTATGACTCTTCAGTCAGGAGGCATTTACATGCACCTTCTTAGGGTTTCACTGACTGTTCTACACTCTTAGAGGCTGGCAATTGGCATCCCAGCTTAAGCTTGAAAATAACTTTACCAGGAAAGGAACGTACGAGAACTTGATCAGGATAAAGACATTTTTCATTTCTTCCATTTACCATAATACAACAACTAACTTATCTCTTCTAAGAAGTACCTTAATGATGAATTAACCACATCAGTTCTCAAATCAGAAATTCTACTGTTTAAAGAAGAAATTAGAAAATTAATGCCTTCAGTGTTTTGATATCAACGATACATATATTTCACTTTATTTATCTGCAGAGAAACCTTATACGGAAAATGTTAGAATCACAGAATGGCCTGGGTTGAAAAAGACGACAATGCTCATCCAGTTCCAACCCTCTGCTGTGTGCAGGTCAGCAACCAGCAGACCAGGCTGCCCAGAGCCACATCCAGCCTGACCTTGAATGCCTGCAGGGATGGGGCATCCACAGCCTCCTTGGGCAACCTGTGCCAGTGCCTCACCTCCTCTGGCCCCGCTCCCAGAGCTCCACGTCCTTCCTGTGCTGGGGGCCCCCCAGGCCTGGACGCAGCGCTGCAGATGGGGCCTCACAAGAGCCGAGCAGAGGGGGACGATCACCTCCCTCTCCTGCTGGCCACCCCTTTTTCATGCAGCCCACAACACAGCTGGCCTTCCGGGCTGCAGGCGCACACTGCTGCCTCATGGCCAGCTTCTCGTCCACCAGGACCCCAAGTCCTTCTGCACAGGGCTGCTCTCAAGGAGATCTGCCCCCAGTCTGTATCAATACCTGGGGTTGCCCCGACCCAATGCAGCACCCTGCACTTGGCCTCGTTGAACCTCATTAGGTTCACATGGCCACTTCTCCATCCTGCCCAGGTCCCTCTGGATGCTTCCCTTCCCTCCAATGCATCGACTGCACCGCTCAGCTTGGATTAGCTTAGATTGACTCTTTAATCTCAGTATTCCTGCCATAAATTTCATCTACTTAAAGGCAGTTCCATAATATTTTCTATCAGAGAATCTCACAGCTCTTAAAGCGCTGCCCAGTAACCCAGTATATTAATATACTCTAGTATACAAATAGAAGAAACACGGATGTATAAACATAGAAATCACTTACCCTTCACATTTCTCATACCATGCTATAATACTTGCAGTAAAATACAGCTAGGTAGGAAAAAACTAAAACTAATCCCTACACTGATATTACAGGGGAGGGTGTATCAGAGGGAACCATTGTGAATATTGTTTTCGGATCTGGGTATGGACCTTCAACGTAAGCCATATTTCACCAAAAAGGCAGTAATCTTTGAGAAGACATAGCTGATAAATAAGAACCCATTAAATAAATTTACTTAATATGTATATAATACTGTCACACGAATAATGAGAACTAACCAGTTAGGAGAAACCATTACTGGAAAACAGTTATTTAAGCCCAAAAAACTTTCTTTATCTTTCTCCATTGTGCTGTAGTTTGAATTCTGCGAGATGTGAGTGTTTGTATGTATAGGATAATAGGAAAAATGTGCTATTGTAATACTGTAACACCATAGAAAACACAGCAATTACAGCACAGTAGCAAAGTCCTAGGCTGCAGCAAGAGAAAGCTTGCTCAGATCCAAAAACCTTGAGCACAGAAATAAAGGAAAAAAAGAAAAGCTGCTTACCTTCAGAAGGTCACAGGTAAGCAGGGATCTCCAGCAACAAAGCCTTAGCTCCACTGCCAGCCCTTAAATGAGGTCTGGGAAGGGGAGGGTCTTATCTCCACCCCTCCTATCAGAAAGGTGCACTTCTTGCACCTGAGCTCCCATGGGTTGGCCCTGCCTTCCCACCAGGTGCTCAATCACTGGTTTCAGACCATGACTTAGCATTTCTGCTACAGTCCTCTTCCAGTCCTAATTACTGTCATCAGAGTAACCAATGTAAATGTTCAATTGCTCCTCCATCTTCTCATAGCAGTCTTTGCATCCTTCTGAGTGTTTTCACTGATAGAATTCTACTTGAAGAAGGTTAAATTCTATATTGCAACAACTGAAAAAAAACGAGAATAGGTCATTATTTAAAAACTTGAATTAAGCATTTTGGCAATGAATAGCAAGTGTACCTATACACGCAGATGTTCGTGTGGGAAGGAAAGAGAAACATTCTCACTAGTGTCTTTTCTCTTGCTGAGGTGCAGCCCCCAGCATGCCATTGGGGAATCACAGAGGTAAAGAATAATGGGATAGGAGGGAAGTGTTTGGCCACGATAATGATAAAAGAGAGAAACACCAGTGAATAAACCACATATTTTCTTTCTATGTGTGCTAAAAATGTTGTCATTTAACACCTGTCCTGTAAGTTTGCCTAGCCATGGGAACATATGCCAGGCTGCAAGGGAATTGTGCCAGAACATTTGCCGTGGTGCCCCACACTCCCTACAGGTATTTTACCAGCTGGTCACCCTGCAATTGAAAATTCTTCCCCATGAGAACCATATATCTCTGCAAAATGGTTTTCCTTTGGAAAAAAATCCAAAGTGCATGGTGCAGGAGGATTCAGTGAAAGAATATACTTCAATTTCTTAGACGGTGCATTAAAAGTCAATGTCAAGCAGTCAGTTGGCAATTAAGATAAATGACAGTGACATAAGAACTACCAATAAGTGCTGCCTGACATATGTGACCCATCACACATCACAGATGGATTTACATTAACAGCTACACTTTCTAAAAGAGTCAAAACTGAAGTAATAGAAAGAGATGCCGCCAGCACTCACCCTAATTCTTCAAATTGTGATTATTAACAGGGAATTACTGCATAGAAGTTATCACTCCATTCCTGTTTTGGCTTTTTCAACAGCTTCCAGGAGTTTTTCTGCCAAAAAGTAGCTCCAAGCTGATTAATATACTATAGGATATTGTCCACAACACCTCAAAGACAAAGCTCATTAGCCCAATATCTTCATCAGGAGCACAATTTAACTTCTGAGAATTTAATCCTGGCACAAGTTTTAGCTAGGGAAAATAGTTTTAGCCCTTTGTGATAGCTTAGATATGCATTGCCAAGTACTTTTTTCCCTTCTGCACACATTTTTTTACCATAGCATTTTTGAAGATTGAGTTTATTGCTTGAGAACACTCAATTAGTTTTCTGTACATAAAAATAGACCTATTCTGCTGAAGGCAACACTCAAAATGCACTGCATTGAGAATTAACTCTCATAGAGCAAAAATGTGCTGTAGGAACAACATACAAACCAGAATAATCTCTCATTTGCAGGGTGATTTGATATCCCTGAATAGCTTGAATCAAATTTCCTTTTAATGGTCATGACTGATTATTGGAGAAAACCTTTGAAGCCTTTTGTTTGCCTGAGATAACAGTATCTAATCAATGTCTTGCCACTCCCACTGTTGACCATCTGTAGCTTCAATAGATTCATTCAATGAAGTAAGCTAACAATGGGCTTAACTATGATAATCATCTAAAAAGAGCTTATGAACTCACATGTTGACTTCCATCCACGAGATGCTGGCTCTAGGCTGAAACCCAAAACAGTAAAACTTCCTGAGAAGGTCCTCAGAAAATCTACACAAAACTTAGAATTCCTGACTTTTCAACCCTAGCCTTTGAAATTAATGCTGAAGAGCCTTATTTGTAAAACTTTTGATAGTGTGCTGATAATTCATAACATTATAAGAAAATAGTGTTTACTTTTAGTAGTAAAGGAGAGGTAATACCTGTTTGGTAACCAAAAATGTGTACATTTTGTAGTGGCCCTAGCTGCCTTCAGTGTTGACAATGATCTGAATTCAACTATATAACGAGTTATATCTTTGAAGCATCAAGCAAAGAAGGCTCTGCCCTCCTAGAATCCTTTGTATGTTCTCTGACATATAATTAAGCTTTCCTATTCGAGGGTTATGGGAAGGAAAATCAGGACTGAGGACAGAGAAGCCGGCCAATATGCGTACCCATCATACGAACCAACTGATAGGACTACCAGAGGCTTCAGGGACAGGGTCACTGATAGAGCTGGAGGCTGAGCTAAGGGAATGGCTGTAAAATGCTTCCTGGCTTAACATCAAAGATGTTCCTTACTCTTTTTTTTCCTGTCAAGTCAGCAATTCAGTATGGCATTTGTTCAGCAAGCGCAACCCATCTCCCCCTCGGATGTAACAAAGAATTAAAAAATCTTTCTAGGGTACATAAAACAGACTTGGAAACAAAACTGACCTGAAAGGATTTTGATATTGAGAATTTTGCTGTGGAAAAAAACCAGAAGGCTCAGGATTATCAGTTCACTGTTATGTGTATTTGCTACCATCTCAGTTTCTAACCTCCTAACGGTGGATTATTATATACTGAAGCTGAAGTCATATATAAAGACATATGATTAATTAAGTTCTTCATTTTTCTTCAAGATTGATAATGTTATCCAGCTATGTAATACCATGTCCTTTACTGCTCACCATCCTCTCTTAGCTGGTCATAACTATAGGTAACAAAACACTATAGAGGAAATTGGCATTCGTTTGTTCTGTATAACTACTTAACACATAGCTTCTCTTCGTGAGTATGCTCTGCTTCAGTTCTTCCATCTATATTTAAATGAAACCTTTAACAGGAAACATACATGACCTATTGATATAAATTATTTACAGCTATTTTAGTTTTAACTTGGTAGGCTGCTTTGCAAACCCTGACTGAGTGGCCTATAAAGCAATTAAGATTTCCAAACAGGTTCCTGGCAATGTATAACCTACCTTAATTACTTAGGCATTAAAGACTATCATTTTTATGAGGTAACATTAAAGATTACTTGTGAAAAGAAGATAGACATTTAAAAGTGTATCTGTCTTTATTCACCACTCTTCAGAGACTATAGAGAATTGATCAGTCTGTGGCATTTTCACATCTTCCTTTTGCAAGAAAAGTTTTAGATGCTACTCCTACTTTTAATATATACATATCACTTGCACATTTTATCTACTGATTCAACTCTGAAGCCTACAACTGCAGAAGTTCTTTTTTTCAGCACTCTTTATGAAAGAAAACACCAATTTACTTAAATACCAATTCACTTTTCTATTTGTGATATTACTGTGATTTTTAGGTTTGAAAGTGAGCTGTTACATTTTCGGGCTGTGAAATTTCTCACTGATGAAGTGATATAATAGTAAGGAGAGTGTGAGGGGATGAAGTTTTCTTACTGGTCCAAACCTCAGTATGTTGCATCCATACACTGCAACAAAAGGGGTCGTGACAGTTTTTGAATAGCAAAGCTTGACGTAAAGACACTCAAAAAGAAGGCAGAATGTAAGTCACAGCTGGTATAAGCCTAATTTTCAGACGTTACAGAGGAGGATAAACTGTACACAGGGTAATGAATGGATTGTTTGTAGTCTGACTTGACTTCTGACCAACATGCCATGTTATCTTACACCATCACCTATGTGTTTAACAAGAGGAAGCTTCCAGACATCGTTTTAAAAGTCTCTTCAGAAAGAAATTCTCCAGTGTATTTGCACATTTACCAAATGCCTTTGAAAGTCCTAATTTCTCTTCCCAAGACACTGAGGTGGCACAGCATTGAACTTAAACCCAAACAGTAGATCTTGTGCTCTAATGGCTTTCTGATCATTTAATGCAGCAGCAATCTGGACCTGTCTGGACAATAAAGTTCCCAGAGCACTTTCCATAAAAATAAGAACTTGTCCCAGATATTTCTTTTCCCCATGAATAGTGTGCATTGTGCAGGAGTTGTCTTTTCTTCTTTCTGGTCAAGAGGCGTATGTGGCAGTGGTACTAGAAATTGTCTGCAAATAGGTGGTGAGTAGCAGTAAGCCTACAAGAACACAGTGATGATTTTCACCACAGAAAGAATGTTGGGGGTATACAGCTTGAAAAATATCTGAAATCCCTGCAAACAAATTTAAACATCCACTTTTTCTAAGACACACCTTTCTAATAATGGTGATAGCTGAAAGCTCTCACTGCAGGTGAAGAACAGAGCTGGTGCACGCTTGTCTCTGTTGAGCAAGTTTAAAGATATGTTTAAAGTTATGTACATTTAAAGTTGCATACATTTAAAGTTAGATAGGCTTGCTCAGCTGATGACAAGTCATGATTCTCAATCCTCAGCTGAAGACTTGAACTGAGCAGTGCTCATACAGCAAAGATTTCCATCCTTTTTTTCCACCTCCTTCCTTTCTTGGGCTCTATTTTGCTCATCCTGAATTTGTATTTTCAGAGGAAATTATCTTTGAGAAAGAGAACTGACAGGTGCAGAGCTTCAAAGCTCTCCACACAGCGCAGCTCTGCCAGCGGCCACACGGCAGGCATCACCTCTCCCACCTCCCACCGTGCAACTGATCTCTGAGCTACAAGAGCTGTGCCTAAGAGAGAGGAGATGGAGAAAGGTGGTGAATTTTTCATGCAAATTTACTCTTCTAACTTTCAGTGTTATCAAGTATGACTGCTTAATGCCATCGGTGGACGTTTGTTTTCTAGAAGCTGGGAAGCATGACACTCTTTGCACACCCTTAACAACGCAGACTTGTTTATTGTGGCAAAATTCTGTCAAATTCATGCCTGTAATCTGAAGGGTCATCAAATCCTTGGATTTATTACATACTTTATCTGTAATGTACCATCTATGCACGTCTGTGCTGATATATCCCTAGAAACTGGAAGAACTACTCATGACAACTGTTGGATCAAGAACAAAGAAAATACTGCAGCAGAAGCTACTCGACAACATTAACTTCTGCTTCAGCCCTGTACTCAGGTGAACACTAAAAAAATAATTAATACAGTCAATACTCTCCAGTTCCAAGGAAAAACACTCCCCCTCTTCCGGTATAAAACCAATTTATCCAGGTTTATTTTAGATTCACAGAAGCATGTATTCAGCTATAGTACGTGTCAATCAAAATTTTGCCTGGCTGAAGGGCACTAGCTTTGCAACCACTTTGTAATCCATTTGGCTAGCATGGCATTCACTTCACTGTTTCATTCAATTCAAGTTACTGTGAGCTAACAGAGCAATGCATTTTGTGGTTATGGCATTCGCGTTCAAATTTTAGGGTAGAGAGGGGAATAGTGCAATTTTCTGTATCATTTTATGTGAACATCTGTCCTCTTCTAATTTCTTTGGAATATATTAGCTAATTGCAGCCAAATCTGACTTGGGGATGGAAGTCACAGCAGGATACTATTCCTGGTCTACCGAGAGACTGGAAAAAAATATAGTCATATATTTCCATTCAGATATCAGCCAGATGATTAAAACCTGCATGTATTTCCACCACACATGGCTCTAACCCAAAACTGGCAAAGCCAGGGCAAAGAAAAATAAACAACATAAGAGGAAGTGGAGACTCCTAGGAATTGTAGAGAAAGTGTCAAAAGGCATCAGAAGTCGACCAGAGATTTACTTTTAAATGGAGGAAAGTAACAAGTCACAAATCCACTAGAAACCCAGCTCCATTAGTTCTCCTGCTTACAAAACAGCTTGTTTTCTATCAAACAACTTTTGAGTTTTCTCACCACAGTTAACAATAAAATTTCAATTAAGTGTTGAAAAATTGCCCTTTCCTGAAATGTAGCTGCACAAAGATAATTTTATTGAGACTGATTAGCTTGTGCTGAAAATGCAAGGGAATTGATAGTGCTATTCATTTGTGCAGCTGTACTAATACATGCATTTTTTGTACATTCATGATAAGCCTCCTTCCTATTAGTTTCTTTCCCTATAAAGATGGATGGCAAGACTCAGAATGACAAATCCTGATTCTCTGACTCATTGCAAATAAGAATCGCAGTCAGTTATCTGCTGCAACCTTGTTGTGGCAAAACTTGTCTCTCTCAGAGTTACACAGATCCTTCTGGATACAGTGCTTCAAACAGAATCTGCCGAAATAAATGAGGAGAGTCTCAAAGGTTTTGATTTGAGCCTGTTTTATCAGTTCACTGCGCTCAAGGCTAAAGAAATTTGCTACTATTTCCTTGCTTTTGATAGTGTTAAGAATATGGAAACAGAAGAAGGAAGAAATCTAATAAGAGTGCATTTTTAATATCAGTAATGCAGATGTTTTTCAAAATGGGAACAGAAGCTGGCGGGAAGACTGAAAGACTTCATTATATCCCATAAATTATTGAGTAGTTATTAGGACAGGATAATCTACAATTTTCTCAGGAAAGTTTGAAATCTAAAAACTAGTTAAAAAAAAAAAGAAAGTAAATGAAAAAACCCAAACCCTACTTTAACTAATTTGTGTATATTTGGAATTAATTGCCCCATTATGTCTGTCCGGAACAGCGCATATCTGCACCATTTCTTTACAGATAACAAAAATCAACTATAGTCATATCTGCAGAATTATCTTTCCTTTTTGGTAAATATCTCATTCAATGTTTTTTGTGCTGTTTTTCCTTTCTAATGTCTCCCACTCCACTGTTTTTCCATTATTTCATAGACCTTTATTGTTCAGAAGCCTAGTAATGAGTAAGAAGAAATATAATTTTCAGATACACTTCTATACTTCCTTTCATCTTTTGTAGGCATAAGTAACAAAGTGAATGAAAGGAAGCTAAAAGCCTACCTGGATTAAAAGTACCTCATTTTGCCAATTTTCTTCAAGTCTGAGTGATAAGCTACTGCTAATCCAGGGGTATGGTGCACCTCTGAACTGTGTCCAGCTTTATTTAAAATTTCAGATCTTGATTTTAGGAGATTTATCTTTCTGTATTTCATGTAGTTTTCTTCTTTGTCTCTCTTTCTTTGTCTTTGGGTATCCGGATTGCATTTGCTCTTGTATAAGATGTAATTGCACAGTGGATGCTGTCTGTAAAACGCAGTCAGTTTGAGCTCTCCTGCTGTTAATGACAGCAGACAAACCACAAGAAAGTTCTCTAACAGTGCTCAGGCATCTGAAATGGTTCAGTATCCTCTCAACTTTCAGCCCTTTGTAAGGAAAGATCTTTACCCCATTTACTTTTGCAGCTGGGGGACACAGGGAAGACCTTTTGTGATTTCACTTCTCATACTTGGTATATAAGCACTAGCCAGGTTGCAAAGCTTTGTAGGTTTAATTTCTCTCCTGTCTGGGATTCTTACAAATTTACTTACTTTTTCATGTGGTTTAAAGCTTTGCCTCAGATCCATGGCACAGATCTATTTCATGAAGAACAGTAATAATAACATTTTCTGTACAATAAAAGCCCAAAGCACTTTCGCAGAGGTCATCGGGCATCATTATCCCCTTTCATATATTAGAAAATTATAGCAGAGATATTAAAGACTTGCCTCAAACCATAAAAAATTCAGAAGCTGACTTGAAATAAAGTCCAGTTCTTCTTATTTCCAAAAGCCCCCCCCTGGCAGTGAGCAGTTATCTACAAGAATTTAGGTTTAGAGATCTTTTTACTGCTCATGTGATCAGTTGCATGGGTGTGATACAATAGTAAATGTTGTGTATTATGTACAGAAACTAAGTACAAGAAATTTCATTGCTGTTCATGGAAAGAGCTATTTAGATTCAGCCATGCATTATGCAGGGATTGCATAAAATAGATTCATTTCCAATAGAGGAGTGATATTCAAATGAACCGTTGTACATTTAATGTAGCTTTGGTATATCTGGTGCACAATTACAGCAGATTCCATGGGAATTTTGAGATACAGAAAGAGAACAAGGGGAATAGAAGCTGTGTGTAGCTTCAGAAAGATACTGAAATCAAATATAATTCTCATATAACAAGGGTTAGGCTCATGACTGCTTATTTCTGCATTTCAAATCTATAACTGAACTTCAGTATGAGTCTGAAAGTCTGCCAGGAGCGGTCATTGACTTTAGTGTGGTCTAGTAGCTGACCTGCTTTTCTTAGGCTGCTGCCTTGAAAAGCATCACTTCTTCCAGCAGAAAAGTAGAGAGGCTGCTAACAATGGGACAGAATTATAGAATGATCATAGAATCATAGCCAGCAATTTGACTTTCCCATTTTGAATATTTGGTCCTTACAAAGACAATCAAAACAACAACAACAAAAAGAAACAAAAGTGTCAAATGTTAGACTGGTTATTTCTTTCAGTCCTTATTAAAACAGATGAGTTTTGAAGAAGGCCTTCATCTCTGAGGTCTTGAAACAGTGGACTGCACTTGTTAAAGTGTTTTTTTCATTTTGTTTGGTTAAGAGAAATAAGAATCAGCCAGACCATAAACACATTTCCAAGCTCATAAACTTCATCTGGTGCACTGGCAATAGTTTAAAATGTGTCTTATTTTTATGAGTATGACTTGCTGCTGTGTGGAAAGCTAAATTGCTACTGGAACTGAATAAACACCACATGAATCTTTAAATATCGTTTCAACCATACTATGGTGAGGTAAATAAATTTCATAATTACCGTGACAGATTAACTGTAATACCCTGTTAGGATACCATTTTACACCCGTACATAAAGCAGCACAGCCAAGCGCGGTTATCGTGGGCTCTATGAGAAATCTCAGCTCCAAACAAAAATTGGCATTCTGAACAATGGGTTGAAAGTGGGTGAAAATAATTTTAAATTAGAATGATTTCATCAGGTAGCCTCCAAGGGCTGCCAAGTACAAACCTCTCCATAGTTACAAATTGCAGCAGGACGCAGGCACCCATACAGACCTCTCTATAGTAAGTGGCTCTAATAAGAATAGCTAACACAGAGAGCCGAGGGTTGAGAATTATGCATAATTGTATCTTCTGATGTTTAATAGATTATTGTGGCAACTGACTTTGATGCTGCAATGACTTTTGTTCTAAGACAAAACAGGGGCAAACGGAGAAGCTCGCAAAGATTAGAAGATACTATGTGAGAAGACAAGTGCAAAAGTCAAAGCCCAACACTGAACTGCACTGAGCGTAAAGAAATACAACCATTTAATTCTGACCTGTTTTTCAGCATGTGAGGCCACCTAATCCAAACACTTTGCAATATCCCACTGTGGATGTGCCTATCAACCCCCAGAATGAGAAACTCAGCTGGTAGCTTGACATCTCACACCCCATGGGCCCATTAGAAGCGGTGTGAGGTTGCTCACCTATTTAAGTCTCAAGACTGAGGCAGCTCACCATAAAGACTCTGATTCCCACATGTAGTCTGATGCTTGGTTCTATTAGAAGTCGCCTCACAGGTAGTTATTTAAACCTTGCAGTAGATGCAATCCCTCAGTCTCCTCCAGCACTCTGAACACCTATGCACATTCCAGCAACAATTTATCTTCCTCAGAAGAACACAAGACAAATCAACACAGACATAAATAAACTTTTAACCAGAATTTCAAGCACAGAAGCACTTCTTCAGAAGGTCAGAGCCAAAAAGACTTTAAAAAGGAAAAGATCTCACTCTAGCTCATCCTTTCTGTAGAGTTCTCAGGATAATATCCTAATTTGGGAAGATAGGCTTCCTTACGATGCCCCCCCTCACCTTGAAAAAGTACAGGGGAATCACATGGCTGCTGTTCTTTTCATAATTTTCATACCTTGCCAGTGTTCTCCTGCTTATTCTCAAATGTGGCTAAGGAATTAATCTCTCAATTGGAAGAAACTGGACCTAGGAAACTGGGCATCCAATCTAAACCTTCTCTCCTGAAGCTTAATACCATTCCCCCTTGTTCTATCATCATCTACCCGAGTGAAAAGCTGATTCTCTAATAATTGCATGAATTCTGAGCAGTTGTAAAGCCTCTGCTGAGCTCTCTGCATCTTAGAATTAGGAAGAAGTTTCAGTTCTCTGTTGAGAGCACATGAGGAGATGGTACTGAGAGCAGTAATGACTGAAAGCCCTCATAAGTCTGTGCCTTATTATTAAATAAGTGGGGGGGGGAGGAGGGGGGGGGAAGAAAGCAAGGGAAGGGAAGGGGAAGAAAAAGCAGGAAAGAAAATAAAGGTTTGGTACTCTTGGTGCCTATGAAATGTGGATCTGGGCATTGAAATCAAAGATCAATTGATTTTGGAATGAATTTGTGCCAAGTTTTTCTTCCACATGGCTTCTGTGTGCAAGTTTTGCCATTTTCCTTTGAGACATGTAATTCCCACACAGACTTAATAGTGGCTTGATTGTCCCTGTAAAGGAAAAGGAGAGACAGGTGTCTAAAATATGGTTCTGTTATTCAAGTTCGTGTTAGCTAGGGTCCCAGCAGACCATGTCCTGCTTTCAAAGTAAGTTATAAACTCCAGCCAGCATCCCTCTGCATCAGCTCCTTAATTAGTCGTAAGTACAGTTTATTCTAAAATGTGCTGGAAATGCCAAATGCAGCTGTGGTATTTGTATATCAGAAAGGATTATGTGAATGATTATATTCTGTACTGTGACAATGCTAAAACATTATATTGAGTATCTCAGTTACATCTCTGTATGCTCTTTATTATCATTTTGATTTCACTATTTTCAAGACCATTAAGTAATAACAATTGTAGATTAGATAAGGTAAGGCTGTTAAGATTCGTTGACTCAACTTCAAAAGAAGCTTATATCTGGATCTAAAGTTGTAGAAACATGAAGACTGAGCTCTTAAACATGAGGAGAGATCCTTGCAAAATATCTTGAGAACATAAATATGAAAGTTAAGTTTATTGAGCTTCATAGACAGCATGAGCACAGGTGTTCTTCTAAGAGTCTCTCCCTCACTGGACTGACAGAGGAATTTTGACATCCTACAGTGAATAACTTGAACACGTGTGTCATATCATAGAATCATAGAATTGCTCAGGTTGGAAAAGACATTTAAGATCATCAAGTCCAACCACAACCTGACCATCCTACCCTAACTCTAACAGCCCTCTGCTGAATCATGTCCCTGAGCCCCACATCCAAATGGTTCTTAAACACATCCAGGGATGGTGACTCAACCACCTCCCTGGGGAGCCTGTTTCAGTGCTTAACAACCCTTTCTGTAAAGAAGTGTTTCCTCATATCCAACCTAAACCTCTCCTGGCACAACTTCAGGTCATTTCCCCTCATCCTGTCACCAGTGAGACCAACCCTGCTCTCGCTAGAGGCACCTTTCAGGTACTTGAAGAGAGCAATAACGTCTCCCCTCAGCCTTCCCTTCCCCAGACTGAGCAGCCCCAGATCCTTTGGTTACTCCAAAGGATTACTATGACATGCAGTCACCATGTCATGGAATGAAATCACATTTGTCAGACAGTATCTACCATCCATAAACACATTCTGACTGGGCCTGATCTGATCTGGGTTGACCTTTAATTTGTTCATGATGGCTCCTGAGACTATCTGTTCCATAACCTTCCCCAGCACCAGCACCATCGTTATGCCCTTTTTGAAGACGGGCATCACTTTTGCCAGTCTCCAATCCACTGGGACATCCCTGGCTAGCCAGAACTGCCAAAGAACGATGGCAAGTGGCTTGGCAACCACATCTGCCAACTCCCTCAGCACTCTAGGGTGCAATCCATCTGGCCCCACAGACTTGTGAGTGTCCAGCTTTGGGAGCAGGTCCAAAGTCATCTCACCATGGATAATCCCATGCCTATTCTCCTCCCCCTTGCTACCAACTCCTTCTCCTGCTGTACTATAGGGCACTGCACTTCCTCCCTCTCAACACGTCCTGTCTGGATCCAGGAGGAGATGGCAAGGGCAAAATGACTGTGATCTTCATGATCACATGGCCTAAGCACCAATGGGCACAAACTTAAGAACAACTCATTGCTTTCTGTATTACATGGATGGTGGAAGGCAGCAGCCCCATCCCAGGCCAGAACCAGCCCTGCTACATCATGGCCATGTTAACAGGGGCAGCCTACAGCTCCAGAGATGCAGCTCCAAAATGCAGCTAAAACAGCCATGTCTAAAGAGATCAGCACTGGTGGTGGATGGGCTAATGAGTCAGCAAGGTGTCATAGCAGCACAGAATGCTGATCACAAGGGCAGAACAAACCAGAGTTCTCTGCCCAGCAACCAAGGGAGCGAACGCTACGAACAGCAGGTCAGGGCTCCACAGGAAAAAAGTCATGCGAAAACTACATCCCACCATGAAACTAAACAAGACTGGAAACTAAATGATGACACATTTCATGACAAGGAAGGAAAACATTTAAGAAAAGAAACCCGGTAAGCAGGGCTGTGCAGGGGAGAGCAGCACGGGGAAGAGGAACAGGAAGCTGCTCCTCCTTTGCTTCCCTTCTGCCTTACAGATGGACAGCCCCACATAAATGGAAACAGGGGATCCCAAGGTCATGAGCTCAAATTGAACAACTGGTGTTCGTGTCCTACAAAAAAAGATAAGTCAGTCCCAAAATGGAGCCCGTTTGCTCCTTCAGGTCCACGGAATCCCCCCAAGATCACCCTGTTCTTACATCAAAGCTTTTCCACTGCTTTGCTGACTTCTGACTCCACAACAGGTGCTGGCACCACACCACCTGATTGCAGTCTCTGACAAAGGGGCTTCGGAGGCAGAAGGAGACCACAATGGCCATGGAAACCAATTCCAGACCAGCAACCCGGTGAGCAGGGCTGTGCAGGGGAGAGCAGCATGGGGAAGAGGAGCAGGAGGCTGCTCCTCCTTTGCTTCCCTTCTGCCTTGCAGATGGAAACAAATGAAAACAGGAGATCAAGGGCCTCATATCACAACAACACAACTGGTGTTAATGTCCTACAAAAAAAGATGTCAGCCTCAAAATGGAACCTGTCTTGCTCCTACAACTCCAGGGAATCCCCCCCAAGATTCCCCTGTTCTTACCATAAACTTTTCCTGTGCTTTGCTGACTCCTGACCCCACTGCAGGTGCTGGCATCTCACCACCTGATTGCAGTCCCTTGGTCATCGAGGCGTTGCTGTCAGAATGAGACCCCAATGCCCATGGAAACCAATTCCAGACCAGCAACCCGGTGAGCAGGGCTGTGCAGGGGAGAGCAGCACGGGGAAGAGGAGCAGGAGGCTGCTCCTCCTTTGCTTCCCTTCTGCCTTGCAGATGGAAGCCAAATACCAATGGTAAGAAGTGATCCCATGGCACTGGGCTCAAATTGAACAACTGGTGTTAATGTCCTACAGAAAAAGATAAGTCAGCCCCAAAACTGAGCCTGTTTGCTCCTACAAGTCCAGGGAATTCCCCCCAAGATCCTCCTGTTCTTACCCCAAAGCTTTTCCACTGCTTTGCTGACTCCTCACCCCACTGCAGGTGCTGGCATATCACCACTTGATTGCAGTCTCTTTGGCAATGAGTTGTTGCTGGCAGAATGAGACCCAATGGCCATGGAAACCAATTCCAGACCAGCCACCCGGTGAGCAGGGCTGATCAGGGGAGAGCAGCACAGGGAAGAGGAGCAGGAGGCTGCTCCTCCTTTGCTTCCCTTCTGCCTTGCAGATGGACAGCCCAACACCAATATAAAAAGGGGATCCCAGGGGCCACAACTCATATCGAACAACTGGTGTTCTTGTCCTACATAAAAAGATAAGTCAGTCCCAAAATGGAGCCTGTTCGCTCCTACAGGTGCAGGGAATCCCCTCAAGATCACCCTGTTCTTACCCCAAAGCTTTTCCACTGCTTTGCTGACTCCTCAACCCACTGCAGGTGCTGGCATCTCACCACCTATTCGTCAAAGGGGCTTCCCTGGCAGAAGGAGACCCCAATGGCCATGGAAACCAATTCCAGACCAGCAACCCGGTGAGCAGGGCTGTGCAGGGGAGAGCAGCACGGGGAAGAGGAGCAGGAGGCTGCTCCTCCTTTGCTTCCCTTCTGCCTTGCAGATGGAAAGCCCCACATAAATGGAAACAGGGGATCCCAAGGTCATGAGCTCAGTTCAAACAACTGGTGTTCTTGTCCTACATAAAAAGATAAGTCAGTCCCAAAATGGAGCCTGTTCGCTCCTACAGGTCCATGGAATCCCCCCACAATCACCTGGTTCTTACACCAAAGCTTTTCCTATGCTCTGCTGACTCCTCAACCCACTGCAGGTGCTGGCATATCAGCACCTATTCATCAAAGGGGCTTCTCTGGAAGAAGGAGACCCCAATGGCCATGGAAACCAATTCCAGACCAGCAACCCGGTGAGCAGGGCTGATCAGAGGAGGGCAGCACAGGGAAGAGGAGCAGGAAGCTGCTCCTCCTTTGCTTCCCTACTGCCTTGCAGATGGAAAGCCCCACATAAATGGAAACAGGTGATCCCAAGGGCCTGAGGTCAGATCAAACAACTGGAGTGCATGTCTTATGAAAAAAGATAAGTCAGCCCCAAAAATGAACTTTTCTAGCTCATACAGATCCAGGGAATCCCTCCCACGATCCAAAAGCCTACCCCAAAGCTTTTCCTATGCTTTGCTGACTTCTGACTCCACAACAGGTGCTGGCATCTCACCACCCATTCGTCAAAGGGGATTCTCTGGCAGAATGAGACCCCAACGGCCATGGAAACCAATTCCAGACCAGCAACCCAGTGAGCAGGGCTGTGCAGGGGAGAGCAGCATGGGGAAGAGGAGCAGGAGGCTGCTCCTCCTTTGCTTCCCTTCTGCCTTGCAGATGGAAGCAAATGAAAACAGGAGATCCCAAGGGCTTGAGGTCCTATCCAACAACCTGTATTCGTGTCCTATAGAAAAAGATAAGTCAGCCCCAAAATGGAGCCAGTCTTGCTCCTTCAGGTCCATGGAATCCCCCCACAATCGCCCGGTAATTACACCAAAGCTTTTCCACTGCTTTGCTGACTCCTCACCCCAAAACAGGTGCTGGCATCTCACCACCTGATTGCAGTCCCTTGGTCATCGAGGCATTGCTGGCAGAATGAGACCCCAATGGCCATGGAAATCAATTCCAGACCAGCAACCCGGTGAGCAGGGCAGTGCATAGGAGAGCAGCACAGGGAAGAGGAGCAGGAAGCTGCTCCTCATTTGCTTCCCTTCTGCCTTGCAGATGGAAAGCCCCACATATATGGAAACAGGGGATCCCAAGGTCATGAGCTCAGTTCAAACAACAAGTTTTCTTGTCCTACATAAAAAGATAAGTCAGTCCCAAAATGGAGCCTGTTTGCTCCTACAGGTCCAGGGAATCCCCTCAAGATCACCCTGTTCTTACCCCAAAGCTTTTCCACTGCTTTGCTGACTCCTCAACCCACAGCAGGTGCTGGCATCTCACCACCTATTCGTCAAAGGGGCTTCCCTGGCAGAAGGAGACCCCAATGGCCATGGAAACCAATTCCAGACCAGCAACCCGGTGAGCAGGGCTGTGCAGGAGAGAGCAGCACGGGGAAGAGGAGCAGGAGGCTGCTCCTCCTTTGCTTCCCTTCTGCCTTGCAGATGGACAGCCCAACACCAATGAAAACAGGTGATCCCAAGGGCCTGAGGTCAGATCGAATAACTGGAGTTCATGTCCTATGGAAAAAGATAAGTCAGCCCCAAAAATGAACTTTTCTAGCTCATACAGATCCAGGGAATACCCCATGATCCAAAAGCCTACCCCAAAGCTTTTTACTGTGCTTTGCTGATACCTGACCCCATTGCAGGTGCTGGCATCTGACCACCTGATTGCAGGCCCTTGGTCATCGAGATGTTGCTGGCAGAAGGCTGCTGGCCCCAATGGCCATGGAAACCAATTCCAGACCAGCAACCCAGTGAGCAGGGCTGTGCAGGGGAGAGCAGCACGGGGAAGCGAAGCAGGAGGCTGCTCCTCCTTTGCTTCCCTTCTGCCTTGCAGATGGAAACAAATGAAAACAAGAGATCCCAAGGGCCTCATTTCAGATTCAACAACTGGTGTTCGTGTCCTACAAAAAAAGATAAGTCAGCCCCAGAATGGAACCTGTCTTGCTCCTACAACTCCAGGGAATCCCCCCGAAGATTCTCATGTTCTTACCATAAACTTTTCCTGTGCTTTGCTGACTCCTCACCCCACTGCAGGTGCTGACAACACACCACCTGATTCCAGTCCCTTGGTCATCGAGGCGCTGCTGGCAGAATGAGACCCAATGGCCATGGAAACCAATTCCAGACCAGCAACCCGGTGAGCAGGGCTGTGCAGGGGAGAGCAGCACGGGGAAGAGGAGCAGGAGGCTGCTCCTCCTTTGCTTCCCTTCTGCCTTGCAGATGGAAAGCCCCACATAAATGGAAACAGGGGATCCCAAGGTGCTGAGGTCAGATCAAACAACTGGAGTTCTTGTCTTATGAAAAAAGATAAGTCTGCCCCAAAAATGAACTTTTCGAGCTCATACAGATCCAGGGAATCCCTCCCACAATCCAAAAGCCTACCCCAAAGCTTTTCCTATGCTTTGCTGATACCTGTCCCCACTGCAGGTGCTGGCACCTCTCCACCCATTCGTCAAAGGGGATTCTCTGGCAGAATGAGACCCCAATGGCCACAGAAACCAATTCCAGACCAGTAACCCGGAGAGCAGGGCTGTGCAGGGGAGAGCAGCACGGGGAAGAGGAGCAGGAGGCTGCTCCTCCTTTGCCTCCCTTCTGCCTTGCAGATGGAAAGCCCAACATGAATGGAAACAAGTGATCCCAAGGGCCTGAGGTCAGATCAAACAACTGGAGTTCATGTCTTATGAAAAAAGATAAGTCAGCCCCAAAAATGAACTTTTCTAGCTCATACAGATCCAGGGAATCCCTCCCACGATCCAAAAGCCTACCCCAAAGCTTTTCCTATGCTTTGCTGACTTCTGACTCCACAACAGGTGCTGGCATCTCACCACTTGATTACAGTCCCTTGGTCATCGAGGCAATGCTGTCAGAATGAGACCCCAATGGCCATGGAAACCAATTCCAGACCAGCAACCCGGTGAGCAGGGCTGTGCATAGGAGAGCAGCACAGGGAAGAGGAGCAGGAAGCTGCTCCTCCTTTGCTTCCCTTCTGCCTTACAGATGGACAGCCCCACATAAATGGAAACAGGGGATCCCAAGGTCATGAGCTCAGTTCAAACTACTAGTGTTCTTGTCCTGCATAAAAAGATAAGTCAGCCCCAAAATGGAGCCACTCTTGCTCCTTCAGGTCCATGGAATCCCCCCACAATCACCTGGTTCTTTCACCAAAACTTTTCCTTTGCTTTGCTGACTCCTCAACGCACTGCAGGTGCTGGCATATCACCACCTATTCATCAAAGGGGCTTCTCTGGAAGAATGAGACCCAATGGCCATGGAAACCAATTCCAAACCAGCCACCCGGTGAGCAGGGCTGATCAGGGGAGAGCAGCACGGGGAAGAGGAGCAGGAGGCTGCTCCTCCTTTCCTTCCCTTCTGCCTTGCAGATGGAAAGCCCCACATAAATGGAAACAGGGGATCCCAAGGTCATGAGCTCAGTTCAAACAACTGGTGTTCTTGTCCTACATAAAAAGATAAGTCAGTCCCAAAATGGAGCCTGTTCGCTCCTACAGGTCCATGGAATCCCCCCACAATCACCTGGTTCTTACACCAAAGCTTTTCCTATGCTCTGCTGACTCCTCAACCCACTGCAGGTGCTGGCATATCAGCACCTATTCGTCAAAGGGGCTTCCCTGGCAGAAGGAGACCCCAATGGCCATGGAAACCAATTCCAGACCAGCAACCCGGTGAGCAGGGCTGTGCAGGGGAGAGCAGCATGGGGAAGAGGAGCAGGAGGCTGCTCCTCCTTTGCTTCCCTTCTGCCTTGCAGATGGACAGCCCAACACCAATGAAAACAGGTGATCCCAAGGGCCTGAGGTCAGATCGAACAACTGGAGTTCATGTCTTATGAAAAAAGATAAGTCAGCCCCAAAAATGAACTTTTCTAGCTCATACAGATCCAGGGAATCACCCTACGATCCAAAAGCCTACCCCAAAGCTTTTCCTATGCTTTGCTGATACCTGTCCCCACTGCAGGTGCTGGCACCTCTCCACCCATTCGTCAAAGGGGATTCTCTGGCAGAATGAGACCCCAATGGCCATGGAAACCAATTCCAGACCAGCAACCCGGTGAGCAGGGCTGTGCAGGGGAGAGCAGCATGGGGAAGAGGAGCAGGAGGCTGCTCCTCCTTTGCTTCCCTTCTGCCTTGCAGATGGAAAGCCCCACATAAATGGAAACAAGTGATCCGAAGGTCATGAGCTCAGTTCAAACAACTAGTGTTCTTGTCCTACATAAAAAGATAAGTCAGCCCCAAAATGAAGCCAGTCTTGCTCCTTCAGGTCCATGGAATCCCCCCACAATCACCTGGTTCTTACACCAAAACTTTTCCTATGCTTTGCTGACTCCTCAACGCACTGCAGGTGCTGGCATATCACCACCTATTCATCAAAGGGGCTTCTCTGGAAGAAGGAGACCCCAATGGCCATGGAAACCAATTCCAGACCAGCAACCCGGTGAGCAGGGCTGATCAGAGGAGGGCAGCACAGGGAAGAGGAGCAGGAAGCTGCTCCTCCTTTGCTTCCCTACTGCCTTGCAGATGGAAAGCCCCACATAAATGGAAACAAGTGATCCCAAGGGCCTGAGGTCAGATCAAACAACTGGAGTGCATGTCTTATGAAAAAAGATAAGTCAGCCCCAAAAATGAACTTTTCTAGCTCATACAGATCCAGGGAATCACCCCCCGATCCAAAAGCCTACCCCAAAGCTTTTCCTATGCTTTGCTGATACCTGTCCCCACTGCAGGTGCTGGCATCTCTCCACCTATTCGTCAAAGGGGATTCTCTGGCAGAATGAGACCCCAACGGCCATGGAAACCAATTCCAGACCAGCAACCCGGTGAGCAGGGCTGTGCAGGGGAGAGCAACATGGGGAAGAGAAGCAGGAGGCTGCTCCTCCTTTGCTTCCCTTCTGCCTTGCAGATGGAAGCAAATGAAAACAGGAGATCCCAAGGGCTTGAGGTCCTATCCAACAACCTGTATTCGTGTCCTATAGAAAAAGATAAGTCAGCCCCAAAATGGAGCCAGTCTTGCTCCTTCAGGTCCATGGAATCCCCCCACAATCGCCCGGTAATTACACCAAAGCTTTTCCACTGCTTTGCTGACTCCTCACCCCAAAACAGGTGCTGGCATCTCACCACCTGATTGCAGTCCCTTGGTCATCGAGGCATTGCTGGCAGAATGAGACCCCAATGGCCATGGAAATCAATTCCAGACCAGCAACCCGGTGAGCAGGGCTGTGCATAGGAGAGCAGCACAGGGAAGAGGAGCAGGAAGCTGCTCCTCCTTTGCTTCCCTTCTGCCTTGCAGATGGAAAGCCCCACATATATGGAAACAGGGGATCCCAAGGTCATGAGCTCAGTTCAAACAACAAGTTTTCTTGTCCTACATAAAAAGATAAGTCAGTCCCAAAATGGAGCCTGTTTGCTCCTACAGGTCCAGGGAATCCCCTCAAGATCACCCTGTTCTTACCCCAAAGCTTTTCCACTGCTTTGCTGACTCCTCAACCCACAGCAGGTGCTGGCATCTCACCACCTATTCGTCAAAGGGGCTTCCCTGGCAGAAGGAGACCCCAATGGCCATGGAAACCAATTCCAGACCAGCAACCCGGTGAGCAGGGCTGTGCAGGAGAGAGCAGCACGGGGAAGAGGAGCAGGAGGCTGCTCCTCCTTTGCTTCCCTTCTGCCTTGCAGATGGACAGCCCAACACCAATGAAAACAGGTGATCCCAAGGGCCTGAGGTCAGATCGAATAACTGGAGTTCATGTCCTATGGAAAAAGATAAGTCAGCCCCAAAAATGAACTTTTCTAGCTCATACAGATCCAGGGAATACCCCATGATCCAAAAGCCTACCCCAAAGCTTTTTACTGTGCTTTGCTGATACCTGACCCCATTGCAGGTGCTGGCATCTGACCACCTGATTGCAGGCCCTTGGTCATCGAGATGTTGCTGGCAGAAGGCTGCTGGCCCCAATGGCCATGGAAACCAATTCCAGACCAGCAACCCAGTGAGCAGGGCTGTGCAGGGGAGAGCAGCACGGGGAAGCGAAGCAGGAGGCTGCTCCTCCTTTGCTTCCCTTCTGCCTTGCAGATGGAAACAAATGAAAACAAGAGATCCCAAGGGCCTCATTTCAGATTCAACAACTGGTGTTCGTGTCCTACAAAAAAAGATAAGTCAGCCCCAGAATGGAACCTGTCTTGCTCCTACAACTCCAGGGAATCCCCCCGAAGATTCTCATGTTCTTACCATAAACTTTTCCTGTGCTTTGCTGACTCCTCACCCCACTGCAGGTGCTGACAACACACCACCTGATTCCAGTCCCTTGGTCATCGAGGCGCTGCTGGCAGAATGAGACCCAATGGCCATGGAAACCAATTCCAGACCAGCAACCCGGTGAGCAGGGCTGTGCAGGGGAGAGCAGCACGGGGAAGAGGAGCAGGAGGCTGCTCCTCCTTTGCTTCCCTTCTGCCTTGCAGATGGAAAGCCCCACATAAATGGAAACAGGGGATCCCAAGGTGCTGAGGTCAGATCAAACAACTGGAGTTCTTGTCTTATGAAAAAAGATAAGTCTGCCCCAAAAATGAACTTTTCGAGCTCATACAGATCCAGGGAATCCCTCCCACAATCCAAAAGCCTACCCCAAAGCTTTTCCTATGCTTTGCTGATACCTGTCCCCACTGCAGGTGCTGGCACCTCTCCACCCATTCGTCAAAGGGGATTCTCTGGCAGAATGAGACCCCAATGGCCACAGAAACCAATTCCAGACCAGTAACCCGGAGAGCAGGGCTGTGCAGGGGAGAGCAGCACGGGGAAGAGGAGCAGGAGGCTGCTCCTCCTTTGCCTCCCTTCTGCCTTGCAGATGGAAAGCCCAACATGAATGGAAACAAGTGATCCCAAGGGCCTGAGGTCAGATCAAACAACTGGAGTTCATGTCTTATGAAAAAAGATAAGTCAGCCCCAAAAATGAACTTTTCTAGCTCATACAGATCCAGGGAATCCCTCCCACGATCCAAAAGCCTACCCCAAAGCTTTTCCTATGCTTTGCTGACTTCTGACTCCACAACAGGTGCTGGCATCTCACCACTTGATTACAGTCCCTTGGTCATCGAGGCAATGCTGTCAGAATGAGACCCCAATGGCCATGGAAACCAATTCCAGACCAGCAACCCGGTGAGCAGGGCTGTGCATAGGAGAGCAGCACAGGGAAGAGGAGCAGGAAGCTGCTCCTCCTTTGCTTCCCTTCTGCCTTACAGATGGACAGCCCCACATAAATGGAAACAGGGGATCCCAAGGTCATGAGCTCAGTTCAAACTACTAGTGTTCTTGTCCTGCATAAAAAGATAAGTCAGCCCCAAAATGGAGCCACTCTTGCTCCTTCAGGTCCATGGAATCCCCCCACAATCACCTGGTTCTTTCACCAAAACTTTTCCTTTGCTTTGCTGACTCCTCAACGCACTGCAGGTGCTGGCATATCACCACCTATTCATCAAAGGGGCTTCTCTGGAAGAATGAGACCCAATGGCCATGGAAACCAATTCCAAACCAGCCACCCGGTGAGCAGGGCTGATCAGGGGAGAGCAGCACGGGGAAGAGGAGCAGGAGGCTGCTCCTCCTTTCCTTCCCTTCTGCCTTGCAGATGGAAAGCCCCACATAAATGGAAACAGGGGATCCCAAGGTCATGAGCTCAGTTCAAACAACTGGTGTTCTTGTCCTACATAAAAAGATAAGTCAGTCCCAAAATGGAGCCTGTTCGCTCCTACAGGTCCATGGAATCCCCCCACAATCACCTGGTTCTTACACCAAAGCTTTTCCTATGCTCTGCTGACTCCTCAACCCACTGCAGGTGCTGGCATATCAGCACCTATTCGTCAAAGGGGCTTCCCTGGCAGAAGGAGACCCCAATGGCCATGGAAACCAATTCCAGACCAGCAACCCGGTGAGCAGGGCTGTGCAGGGGAGAGCAGCATGGGGAAGAGGAGCAGGAGGCTGCTCCTCCTTTGCTTCCCTTCTGCCTTGCAGATGGACAGCCCAACACCAATGAAAACAGGTGATCCCAAGGGCCTGAGGTCAGATCGAACAACTGGAGTTCATGTCTTATGAAAAAAGATAAGTCAGCCCCAAAAATGAACTTTTCTAGCTCATACAGATCCAGGGAATCACCCTACGATCCAAAAGCCTACCCCAAAGCTTTTCCTATGCTTTGCTGATACCTGTCCCCACTGCAGGTGCTGGCACCTCTCCACCCATTCGTCAAAGGGGATTCTCTGGCAGAATGAGACCCCAATGGCCATGGAAACCAATTCCAGACCAGCAACCCGGTGAGCAGGGCTGTGCAGGGGAGAGCAGCATGGGGAAGAGGAGCAGGAGGCTGCTCCTCCTTTGCTTCCCTTCTGCCTTGCAGATGGAAAGCCCCACATAAATGGAAACAAGTGATCCGAAGGTCATGAGCTCAGTTCAAACAACTAGTGTTCTTGTCCTACATAAAAAGATAAGTCAGCCCCAAAATGAAGCCAGTCTTGCTCCTTCAGGTCCATGGAATCCCCCCACAATCACCTGGTTCTTACACCAAAACTTTTCCTATGCTTTGCTGACTCCTCAACGCACTGCAGGTGCTGGCATATCACCACCTATTCATCAAAGGGGCTTCTCTGGAAGAAGGAGACCCCAATGGCCATGGAAACCAATTCCAGACCAGCAACCCGGTGAGCAGGGCTGATCAGAGGAGGGCAGCACAGGGAAGAGGAGCAGGAAGCTGCTCCTCCTTTGCTTCCCTACTGCCTTGCAGATGGAAAGCCCCACATAAATGGAAACAAGTGATCCCAAGGGCCTGAGGTCAGATCAAACAACTGGAGTGCATGTCTTATGAAAAAAGATAAGTCAGCCCCAAAAATGAACTTTTCTAGCTCATACAGATCCAGGGAATCACCCCCCGATCCAAAAGCCTACCCCAAAGCTTTTCCTATGCTTTGCTGATACCTGTCCCCACTGCAGGTGCTGGCATCTCTCCACCTATTCGTCAAAGGGGATTCTCTGGCAGAATGAGACCCCAACGGCCATGGAAACCAATTCCAGACCAGCAACCCGGTGAGCAGGGCTGTGCAGGGGAGAGCAACATGGGGAAGAGAAGCAGGAGGCTGCTCCTCCTTTGCTTCCCTTCTGCCTTGCAGATGGAAGCAAATGAAAACAGGAGATCCCAAGGGCTTGAGGTCCTATCCAACAACCTGTATTCGTGTCCTATAGAAAAAGATAAGTCAGCCCCAAAATGGAGCCAGTCTTGCTCCTTCAGGTCCATGGAATCCCCCCACAATCGCCCGGTAATTACACCAAAGCTTTTCCACTGCTTTGCTGACTCCTCACCCCAAAACAGGTGCTGGCATCTCACCACCTGATTGCAGTCCCTTGGTCATCGAGGCATTGCTGGCAGAATGAGACCCCAATGGCCATGGAAATCAATTCCAGACCAGCAACCCGGTGAGCAGGGCTGTGCATAGGAGAGCAGCACAGGGAAGAGGAGCAGGAAGCTGCTCCTCCTTTGCTTCCCTTCTGCCTTGCAGATGGAAAGCCCCACATATATGGAAACAGGGGATCCCAAGGTCATGAGCTCAGTTCAAACAACAAGTTTTCTTGTCCTACATAAAAAGATAAGTCAGTCCCAAAATGGAGCCTGTTTGCTCCTACAGGTCCAGGGAATCCCCTCAAGATCACCCTGTTCTTACCCCAAAGCTTTTCCACTGCTTTGCTGACTCCTCAACCCACAGCAGGTGCTGGCATCTCACCACCTATTCGTCAAAGGGGCTTCCCTGGCAGAAGGAGACCCCAATGGCCATGGAAACCAATTCCAGACCAGCAACCCGGTGAGCAGGGCTGTGCAGGAGAGAGCAGCACGGGGAAGAGGAGCAGGAGGCTGCTCCTCCTTTGCTTCCCTTCTGCCTTGCAGATGGACAGCCCAACACCAATGAAAACAGGTGATCCCAAGGGCCTGAGGTCAGATCGAATAACTGGAGTTCATGTCCTATGGAAAAAGATAAGTCAGCCCCAAAAATGAACTTTTCTAGCTCATACAGATCCAGGGAATACCCCATGATCCAAAAGCCTACCCCAAAGCTTTTTACTGTGCTTTGCTGATACCTGACCCCATTGCAGGTGCTGGCATCTGACCACCTGATTGCAGGCCCTTGGTCATCGAGATGTTGCTGGCAGAAGGCTGCTGGCCCCAATGGCCATGGAAACCAATTCCAGACCAGCAACCCAGTGAGCAGGGCTGTGCAGGGGAGAGCAGCACGGGGAAGCGAAGCAGGAGGCTGCTCCTCCTTTGCTTCCCTTCTGCCTTGCAGATGGAAACAAATGAAAACAAGAGATCCCAAGGGCCTCATATCAGATTCAACAACTGGTGTTCGTGTCCTACAAAAAAAGATAAGTCAGCCCCAGAATGGAACCTGTCTTGCTCCTACAACTCCAGGGAATCCCCCCGAAGATTCTCATGTTCTTACCATAAACTTTTCCTGTGCTTTGCTGACTCCTCACCCCACTGCAGGTGCTGACAACACACCACCTGATTCCAGTCCCTTGGTCATCGAGGCGCTGCTGGCAGAATGAGACCCAATGGCCATGGAAACCAATTCCAGACCAGCAACCCGGTGAGCAGGGCTGTGCAGGGGAGAGCAGCACGGGGAAGAGGAGCAGGAGGCTGCTCCTCCTTTGCTTCCCTTCTGCCTTGCAGATGGAAAGCCCCACATAAATGGAAACAGGGGATCCCAAGGTGCTGAGGTCAGATCAAACAACTGGAGTTCTTGTCTTATGAAAAAAGATAAGTCTGCCCCAAAAATGAACTTTTCGAGCTCATACAGATCCAGGGAATCCCTCCCACAATCCAAAAGCCTACCCCAAAGCTTTTCCTATGCTTTGCTGATACCTGTCCCCACTGCAGGTGCTGGCACCTCTCCACCCATTCGTCAAAGGGGATTCTCTGGCAGAATGAGACCCCAATGGCCACAGAAACCAATTCCAGACCAGTAACCCGGAGAGCAGGGCTGTGCATGGGAGAGCAGCACGGGGAAGAGGAGCAGGAGGCTGCTCCTCCTTTGCCTCCCTTCTGCCTTGCAGATGGAAAGCCCAACATGAATGGAAACAAGTGATCCCAAGGGCCTGAGGTCAGATCAAACAACTGGAGTTCATGTCTTATGAAAAAAGATAAGTCAGCCCCAAAAATGAACTTTTCTAGCTCATACAGATCCAGGGAATCCCTCCCACGATCCAAAAGCCTACCCCAAAGCTTTTCCTATGCTTTGCTGACTTCTGACTCCACAACAGGTGCTGGCATCTCACCACTTGATTACAGTCCCTTGGTCATCGAGGCAATGCTGTCAGAATGAGGCCCCAATGGCCATGGAAACCAATTCCAGACCAGCAACCCGATGAGCAGGGCTGTGCATAGGAGAGCAGCACAGGGAAGAGGAGCAGGAAGCTGCTCCTCCTTTGCTTCCCTTCTGCCTTACAGATGGACAGCCCCACATAAATGGAAACAGGGGATCCCAAGGTCATGAGCTCAGTTCAAACTACTAGTGTTCTTGTCCTACATAAAAAGATAAGTCAGCCCCAAAATGGAGCCACTCTTGCTCCTTCAGGTCCATGGAATCCCCCCACAATCACCTGGTTCTTTCACCAAAACTTTTCCTTTGCTTTGCTGACTCCTCAACGCACTGCAGGTGCTGGCATATCACCACCTATTCATCAAAGGGGCTTCTCTGGAAGAATGAGACCCAATGGCCATGGAAACCAATTCCAAACCAGCCACCCGGTGAGCAGGGCTGATCAGGGGAGAGCAGCAATGGGAAGAGGAGCAGGAGGCTGCTCCTCCTTTCCTTCCCTTCTGCCTTGCAGATGGACAGCCCAACACCAATATAAAAAGGGGATCCCAGGGGCCACAACTCATATCGAACAACTGGTGTTCTTGTCCTACATAAAAAGATAAGTCAGTCCCAAAATGGAGCCTGTTCGCTCCTACAGGTGCAGGGAATCCCCTCAAGATCACCCTGTTCTTACCCCAAAGCTTTTCCACTGCTTTGCTGACTCCTCAACCCACAGCAGGTGCTGGCATCTCACCACCTATTCGTCAAAGGGGCTTCCCTGGCAGAATGAGACCCCAATGGCCATGGAAACCAATTCCAGACCAGCAACCCGGTGAGCAGGGCTGTGCAGGGGAGAGCAGCACGGGGAAGAGAAGCAGGAGGCTGCTCCTCCTTTGCTTCCCTTCTGCCTTGCAGATGGAAGCAAATGAAAACAGGAGATCCCAAGGGCTTGAGGTCCTATCCAACAACCTGTATTCGTGTCCTATAGAAAAAGATAAGTCAGCCCCAAAATGGAGCCAGTCTTGCTCCTTCAGGTCCACGGAATCCCCCCACAATCGCCCGGTAATTACACCAAAGCTTTTCCACTGCTTTGCTGACTCCTCACCCCAAAACAGGTGCTGGCATCTCACCACCTGATTGCAGTCCCTTGGTCATCGAGGCATTGCTGGCAGAACGAGACCCCAATGGCCATGGAAACCAATTTCAGACCAGCAACCCGGTGAGCAGGGCTGTGCAGGGGAGAGCAGCACAGGGAAGAGGAGCAGGAGGCTGCTCCTCCTTTGCTTCCCTTCTGCCTTGCAGATGGAAAGCCCCACATAAATGGAAACAGGGGATCCCAAGGTCATGAGCTCAGTTCAAACAACAAGTGTTCTTGTCCTACATAAAAAGATAAGTCAGTCCCAAAATGGAGCCTGTTTGCTCCTACAGGTCCAGGGAATCCCCTCAAGATCACCCTGTTCGTACCCCAAAACTTTTCCACTGCCTTGCTGACTCCTCAACCCACTGCAGGTGCTGGCATATCAGCACCTATTCGTCAAAGGGGCTTCTCTGGAAGAATGAGACCCAATGGCCACAGAAACCAATTCTAGACCAGCAACCCGGTGAGCAGGGCTGTGCAGGGGAGAGCAGCATGGGGAAGAGGAGCAGGAGGCTGCTCCTCCTTTGCTTCCCTTCTGCCTTGCAGATGGAAAGCCCCACATAAATGGAAAAAAGTGATCCCAAGGGCCTCATACTAGATTCAAAAACAGGTGTTCATGTTCTACAAAAAAAGATAAGTCAGCCCCAAAATGGAACGTGTCTTGCACCTTCAAGTCCAAGCATACCCCCCAAGATCACCCTGTTTTTACACCAAGCTTTCCCACTGCTTTGTTGACTTCTGACTCCACAACAGGTGCTGGCATCTCACCACCTGATTCCAGTCCCTTGGTCATCGAGGCGTTGCTGTCAGAATGAGACCCCAATGGCCATGGAAACCAATTCCAGACCAGCAACCCGGTGAGCAGGGCTGTGCAGGGGAGAGAAGCACAGGGAAGAGGAGCAGGAGGCTGCTCCTCCTTTGCCTCCCTTCTGCCTTGCAGATGGAAGCAAATGAAAACAGGAGATCCCAAGGGCCTCATATCAGATTCAACTGGTGTTCATGTCCTACAAAAAAAGATGTCAGCCCCAAAAATGGAACCTGTCTTGCTCCTTCAGGTCCAAGGAATCCGCCCTTGATCACCCTGTTCTTACACCAACCTTTCCCACTGCTTTGCTGACTTCTGACTCCACAACAGGTGCTGGCACTACACCACCTGATTGCAGTCTCTGACAAAGGGGCTTCGGAGGCAGAATGAGACCCCAATGGCCATGGAAACCAATTCCAGACCAGCAACCCGGTGAGCAGGGCTATGCAGGGGAGAGCAGCACGGGGAAGAGGAGCAGGAGGCTGCTCCTCCTGTGCTTCCCTTCAGCCTTGCAGATGGAAGCCAAACACCAATATAAAAAGATGATCCCAGAGGCCAGAACTCATATCTAAATACTGGTGTTCATGTTCTACAAAAAAAGATAAGTCAGTCCCCAAATGGAGCCCGTTTGCTCCTTCAGGTCCACGGTATCCCCTCAAGATCACCCTGTTCTTACCCCAAAGCTTTTCCACTGCTTTGCTGACTCCTCACCCCACTGCAGGAGCTGGCATCTCACCATCAATTCGTCAAAGGAGCTTCTCTGGCAGAATGAGACCCCAATGGCCATGGAAACCAATTCCAGACCAGCAACCCGGTGAGCAGGGCTGTGCAGGAGAGAGCAGCATGGGGAAGAGGAGCAGGAGGCTGCTCCTCCTTTGCTTCCCTTCTGCCTTGCAGATGGACAGCCCCACATAAATGGAAACACGTGATCCCAAGGTCATGAGCTCAATTCAAACAACTGGTGTTCCTGTCATACAGAAAAAGATAAGTCAGCACCAAAACTGAGCCCGTTTGCTCCTACCAGTCCAGGGAATTCCCCCCAAGATCCTCCTGTTCTTACCCCAAAGCTTTTCCACTGCTTTGCTGACTCCTCACCCCACTGCAGGTGCTGGCATCTCACCACCTGATTGCAGTCTCTTTGGCAATGGGTTATTGCTGGCAGATTGAGACCCAATGGCCATGGAAACCAATTCCAGACCAGCAACCCGGTGAGCAGGGCTGTGCAGGAGAGAGCAGCACGGGGAAGAGGAGCAGGAAGCTGCTCCTCCTTTGCTTCCCTTCTGCCTTGCAGATGGAAAGCCCCACATAAATGGAAACAAGTGATCCCAAGGGCCTCATACCAGATTCAACAACTGGTGTTCATGTCCTACAGAAAAAGATAAGTCAGCCCCAAAATGGAGCCACTCTTGCTCCTTCAGGTCCATGGAATCCCCCCACAATCGCCCGGTTCTTACACCAAGCTTTCCTATGCTTTGCTGACTTCTGACTCCACAACAGGTGCTGGCATCTCACCACCTGATTGCAATCCGTTGGTCATCGAGGCGTTGCTGGCAGAATGAGACCCCAATGGCCATGGAAACCAATTTCAGACCAGCAACTCGGTGAGCAGGGCTGTGCAGGGGAGAGCAGCATGGGGAAGAGGAGCAGGAGGCTGCTCCTCCTTTGCTTCCCTTCTGCCTTGCAGATGGACAGCCCAACATAAATGGAAACAGGGGATCCCAAGGTCATGAGCTCAGTTCAAACAACTGGTGTTCTTGTCCTACATAAAAAGATAAGTCAGCCCCAAAATGGAGCCAGTCTTGCTCCTTCAGGTCCATGGAATCCCCCCACAATCACCTGGTTCTTACACCAAAACTTTTCCTATGCTTTGCTGACTCCTCAACCCACTGCAGGTGCTGGCATATCACCACCTATTCATCAAAGGGGCTTCTCTGGAAGAATGAGACCCAATGGCCATGGAAACCAATTCCAGACCAGCAACCCGGTGAGCAGGGCTGTGCAGGGGAGAGCAGCATGGGGAAGAGGAGCAGGAGGCTGCTCCTCCTTTGCTTCCCTTCTGCCTTGCAGATGGAAACAAATGAAAACAAGAGATCCCAAGGGCCTCATATCAGATTCAACAACTGGTGTTCATGTCCTACAAAAAAAGATAAGTCAGCCCCAGAATGGAACCTGTCTTGCTCCTACAACTCCAGGGAATCCCCCCGAAGATCCTCATGTTCTTACCATAAACTTTTCCTGTGCTTTGCTGACTCCTCACCCCATTGCAGTTGCTGGCATCTCACCACCTGATTCCAGTCCCTCGGTCATCGAGGCGCTGCTGGCAGAATGAGACCCCAATGGCCACAGAAACCAATTCCAGACCAGCAACCCGGAGAGAAGGGCTGTGCAGGGGAGAGCAGCACGGGGAAGAGGAGCAGGAGGCTGCTCCTCCTTTGCCTCCCTTCTGCCTTGCAGATGGAAAGCCCAACTTGAATGGAAACAAGTGATCCCAAGGGCCTGAGGTCAGATCAAACAACTGGAGTTCATGTCTTATGAAAAAAGATAAGTCAGCCCCAAAAATGAACTTTTCTAGCTCATACAGATCCAGGGAATCCCTCCCACGATCCAAAAGCCTACCCCAAAGCTTTTCCTATGCTTTGCTGACTTCTGACTCCACAACAGGTGCTGGCATCTCACCACTTGATTACAGTCCCTTGGTCATCGAGGCAATGCTGTCAGAATGAGACCCCAATGGCCATGGAAACCAATTCCAGACCAGCAACCCGGTGAGCAGGGCTGATCAGGGGAGAGCAGCACTGGGAAGAGGAGCAGGAGGCTGCTCCTCCTTTGCTTCCCTTCTGCCTTGGAGATGGACAGCCCAACACCAATATAAAAAGGGGATCCCAGGGGCCACAACTCATATCGAACAACCGGTGTTCTTGTCCTACATAAAAAGATAAGTCAGTCCCAAAATGGAGCCTGTTCACTCCTACAGGTCCAGGGAATCCCCTCAAGATCACCCTGTTCTTACCCCAAAGCTCTTCCACTGCTTTGCTGACTCCTCAACCCACAGCAGGTGCTGGCATCTCACCACCTATTCGTCAAAGGGGCTTCCCTGGCAGAAGGAGACCCCAATGGCCATGGAAACCAATTCCAGACCAGCAACCCGGTGAGCAGGGCTGTGCAGGGGAGAGCAGCACGGGGAAGAGAAGCAGGAGGCTGCTCCTCCTTTGCTTCCCTTCTGCCTTGCAGATGGAAGCAAATGAAAACAGGAGATCCCAAGGGCTTGAGGTCCTATCCAACAACCTGTATTCGTGTCCTATAGAAAAAGATAAGTCAGCCCCAAAATGGAGCCAGTCTTGCTCCTTCAGGTCCACGGAATCCCCCCACAATCGTCCAGTAATTACACCAAAGCTTTTCCACTGCTTTGCTGACTCCTCACCCCAAAACAGGTGCTGGCGTCTCACCACCTGATTGCAGTCTCTTGGTCATCGAGGCATTGCTGGCAGAACGAGACCCCAATGGCCATGGAAACCAATTTCATACCAGCAACCCGGTGAGCAGGGCTGTGCAGGGGAGAGCAGCACAGGGAAGAGGAGCAGGAGGCTGCTCCTCCTTTGCTTCCCTTCTGCCTTGCAGATGGAAAGCCCCACATAAATGGAAACAGGGGATCCCAAGGTCATGAGCTCAGTTCAAACAACAAGTGTTCTTGTCCTACATAAAAAGATAAGTCAGTCCCAAAATGGAGCCTGTTTGCTCCTACAGGTCCAGGGAATCCCCTCAAGATCACCCTGTTCGTACCCCAAAACTTTTCCACTGCCTTGCTGACTCCTCAACCCACTGCAGGTGCTGGCATATCAGCACCTATTCGTCAAAGGGGCTTCTCTGGAAGAATGAGACCCAATGGCCACAGAAACCAATTCCATACCAGCAACCCGGTGAGCAGGGCTGTGCAGGGGAGAGCAGCATGGGGAAGAGGAGCAGGAGGCTGCTCCTCCTTTGCCTCCCTTCTGCCTTGCAGATGGAAGCAAATGAAAACAGGAGATCCCAGGAGCCTGAGGTCCTATCCAACAACCTGTATTCGTGTCCTATAAAAAAAGATAAGTCAGCCCCAAAATGGAGCCAGTCTTGCTCCTTCAGGTCCATGGAATCCCCCCACAATCACCCGGTTCTTACTCCAAAGCTTTTCCACTGCTTTGCTGACTCCTCACCCCACTGCAGGTGCTGGCATCTCACCACCTGACTGCAGTCTCTTTGGCAATGAGTTGTTGCTGGCAGAACGAGACCCCAATGGCCATGGAAACCAATTCCAGACCAGCAACCTGGTGAGCAGGGCTGTGCAGGGGAGAGCAGCACAGGAAAGAGGAGCAGGAGGCTGCTCCTCCTTTGCTTCCCTTCTCCCTTGCAGATGGACAGCCCAACACCAATATAAAATGTGATCCCAGGGGCCACAACTCGTATAGAACAACTGGTGTTCATTTTCAAAAAAAAAAAGATAAGTCAGTCCCAAAATGGAGCCTGTTTGCTCCTACAGGTCCAGGGAATCCCCTCAAGATCCCCCTGTTCTTACCCCAAAGCTTTTCCACTGCTTTGCTGACTCCTCACCCCACTGCAGGTGCTGGCATCTCACCACCTGATTGCAGTCCCTTGGTCATCGAGATGTTGCTGGCAGAACGAGACCCCAATGGCCACAGAAACCAATTCCAGACCAGCAACCCAGTGAGCAGGGCTTTGCAGGGGAGAGCAGTACAGGGAAGAGGAGCAGGAGGCTGCTCCTCCTTTGCTTCCCTTCTGCCTTGCAGATGGAAAGCCCCACATAAATGGAAACAGGTGATCCCAAGGTCATGAGCTCAGTTCAAACAGCTAGTGCTCTTGTCCTACATAAAAAGATAGGTCAGTCCCAAAATGTAACTTGTCTTTCTCCTACAGGTCCCACAGTTCCCTGCATTCTTCCCCCAAATCTTTTCCACTGCTTCTGTATTTGGAGCAGGATTTCCATTCTATTAAAAAGTCATTATCACTTGTTTTTACTGTCACAGTGCAACTGTAAAAAGTTTCCTACTATATTGTGTTGGACATGAAGTATCTTCAGTGACAGTATCCCTGCGATGGACAAAAGTGCCTTTGCCTGGCAACGGAATCATCTGCCAAAATGGAGTTTGCTTTGGAATTGTACCATTTATATGATACTGTGATTTGATGGTAACTGAGGTTTCAACACTAGGAGATACATAAGGACTTCAGGAGAAAACATGTCTTCGAGCTGGGAGAATGTGCAATATGTTTTTTTTATGGAAGAAGACCATAGTATGTCTATTTTTTATTTAGAACTGCATCTACCAACAAACTGCATAAATTAATGTAATCCTGACTTATTCTGAAGACGAGACTAAACTGGAAGGCCTTATTCTCAGCTAATTTCTACCATACATAATGAAGTCTGTGAAACTACAATGATGTAGAATGGTTCAAAGAAGAGTAATTATTGAGTTAAATAATAAAGAAATATTTTCGGAACAAATCATAGAATGGCTTGGGTTGAAAAGGACCTCAATTATCATCCAGTTCCAGCCCCTGCTGTGTGCAGGTCACCAACCAGCAGACCAGGCTGCCCAGAGCCACATCCAGCCTGGCCTTGAATGCCTGCAGGGATGGGGCATCCACAGCCTCCTTGGGCAACCTGTGCCAGTGCCTCACCTCCTCTGGCCCCGCTCCCAGAGCTCCACGTCCTTCCTGTGCTGGGGCCCCAGGCCTGGACGCAGCGCTGCAGATGGGGCCTCACAAGAGCCGAGCAGAGGGGGACGATCACCTCCCTCTCCTGCTGGCCGCCCCTTTTTCATGCAGCCCACAACACAGCTGGCCTTCCGGGCTGCAGGCGCACACTGCTGCCTCATGGCCAGCTTCTCTTCCACCAGGACCCCAAGTCCTTCTGCGCAGGGCTGCTCTCAAGGAGCTCTTCCCCCAGTCTGTATCAATACCTGGGATTGCCCCGACCCAATGCAGCACCCTGCACTTGGCCTCGTTGAACCTCATTAGGTTCACATGGCCACTTCTCCATCCTGCCCAGGTCCCTCTGGATGCTTCCCTTCCCTCCAATGCATCGACTGCACCGCTCAGCTTGGTGCCATCTGCAAACTTGCTGAGGCTGCACTCGATGCCATCATCTGTCATTGATGAAGATGCTGAAGAGCACCGGTCCCAAGACCGACCCCTGAGGGACACTGCTTGTGGCCGGCCTCCACCTGACACAGAACCATTGATCACAGCCCTGTGGCTGCAACCAGCCAACCAGTTCCTCATCCATCAAGCAGCCCATCCTACAGTAACTTGTGTTAATGAGAAAGTAATAAAATAAAACAGATTTTTTTTCCTATATTCCATTAAGATGTAAGAATTCTAGTTGTGAGTTAAAATATCTGGGAATAATCATCTCTTATTATGTGCATACTCAAGAATTTTAAAAAAAAAAAAGTTCTTGACAAAGTTTCAAAAGCAATGGAAAAAAAAATTTACATTCTTTCAAAAATGTTCTTTTCATTTTTTACATTTCAGACTTTCAAAGCTAGGGATGTTAAAACGTCATAAGTATGTAAGGCAATGTTGAATCAGATTCAATGCCCTTCTAATCCAATATCTTGTCTCTAACAGTGACCACAGTGATGCCTGAGGACAAATTAAAAGAAACAGAGCACTTGCAGGATACGATGATTCACAAACATGACAGTGAAGCGCTTTCCCTTTTTAGGGTCAGCTTATCTCAAAAGTGGTATTTTATTCCTCAAATATTGTAAACATGTTTACTGAAACAGTTGGAATTGAACTCAGAGAAGCCATTCACGTAGCCTAAAGTATTCCCACTGAGGAATAGATATTTCTGTTTATCAAGAGCCAGTTGTGCTTTATAAAATATTCATGCCATGGAATAATTAAAAAGGTACATTTTATAGCTAGACATATCAATTTAACATAATTCAAAAACTGTCATTGACATTATTTTGTATTCCCATCATTACTGCAGAAATGTCTCTCATAGGGAGCAAAACATTGAACTAAAATCTTAACCCTACCCCTAATCCTAAAATATTTCTTATAGTGCTAATGCTGTGCTCGAGGCAAGTCAGCTCTTTAGACTGAAGATTACACCTGCTGTCACACTGGTACCCAAGGAGCTATGCATAGAGAGAATGCTTACAGAGAGAATGCTACTGCTTAACTCCTCTTTTATGGCCTGCAGGAAAAGAGGCTCAGAAGACATCTGTGGATCAAAAAAAGCCTCTCTGTACAATTAAGCTGATCCCTGTTTCATATTCACATCACACTGTGAGCTCAGGTGGATTTGTTTGGCTGCTTGAAGACACTTTTAATAGGTTCCTCACCTCACTTTTTTACTGGATTGATCCAACAGCTCAATCTAATGTCTGTTTATAGACCTCACCTCTTTGATCCACCAAATTGCTGTTTTCCTCTAATTTCAGTATTTATGGAAGTCTGAAGGAAACAGATGTTTATATTCGAGCAGGCAAAATCACCTTTTCTGCTTTTCCTCCACGTGAAAAAATGATGAGGATGGTTTGGGAAGGAGGTGTACAGATGGAAAGGATTGCTCTCAATCTGCAGCAAGCACAGTGTGTGCCATGTTCACCTTGAAATAAGAAAACCTTGCAAATGGAAAAACCAGCTGAATAGCAGTACTAAATTACTGAAAGATATCCCTTACAGCTAACAGAAGGAGAAAAGATATCAACATTTTAAAGTAAAATAGCAGAATAATGCATTTCTTTATTTTTCAGTTCTTTCTTCTAGATATTTATGTCATGTGCTGCTGTATTAATTCCAAAAATGAACAGATAAAATCACTGTTTACTAACACTAGCAACTCTTTCTCTCTGTGGAAATAGGCACAGAGTAAAAAACTGGAAGGGCAGTAAAGGGGTTTATAGCTATCACATGGACCACTTTGCTATCTCAGCATGCTATTTGCTAATATTGAGTGTTTGTTGTTGTCATACCAACCCTTGTGTTCTTCCTACAAAAAGTTGAGCAGTCCTCCCCCTTCACCAGGGCACAAGACAGGGATCTCACTAGCACATCCCTTTCCTACAAGCACTGACACATTACATACAGGCCCCGTTCTAATGACCCCAGTTACACCCCCACTCCTTCGTACCTAATTTAAAGCTCTATCAATGAACCTTCCCAACTCCCATGGTAAGACCCCTTTCCAGTGGTGGGATAAACTGCTCCTACTCTTTGCCAGCAGGCCTGGTCTCATGTAAATTGAGCAAAGGTCAAAAAACCCAAACCCCTGCTGGGCACATCAGCTTTGGAGCCAGGTATTAATCCATCAGCCCATCATGTTTAGCCCCTCATCATTCCCTATAACTGCAGGGATAGAGGATAACACGACTTGTGCTCCTGAACCCTTGACCTGTCACTCCAAGGCTCTGAAGTCCTTTTTCACAGACCTTAGGGAAGTTCTTCCCATACTGTTTCTGCCTACCTGAAACAGCAATAAGAGACAGTAACCTGAGAGCCAACTTCATGTGTCATCTGAGGCCTGCTTCATGCATCAAAGCATAATGTTAGCATCAGCACTTTATTTTGATGCAATAACAATTTCTGAAATCATCCTGAAAAGATAATGAACTGTATGTTCAAAGTAGTACAACTGCTACATTGAAAGCAATCGACTCTTGGAAAGTTTTGCTTCATTGAGCGTTGGCAGTGCTTAAATGAGCACTGTTATATTACCTAACTTCCAAGCCAAGGCTACATTTCTGAGCTAATTAATGACTATGAAAACATAAAGAGGTTTGTTATTAATCTACTGTAAAAAAGATAAACATACACAAAGCACTGCTCTTTTTTATAAATGACCTAGAAACATATTCTCATTGAAATATAGACATATAACAACATAAAATTCGCATGCGGCAACAGCATTCCCTATAGTGATAATATTTTGCTTTATATATGATGAGAAAAAGACTTTTTTCACCATTATGCATTACTGTCAGGACAGAAGCTGTTCTGCAGTTATTTTATGAGCAACTGTGCTTTTTCTATCCAAATAACTTCAGGATTTCATAAAGTCCAGGTGCTACCAGGTATCTTGAATTATTTCTGAGATTTGTGTGCTAAGGTACTATCACCCTGGAAATGACTCGAGCATTAGAATCTACCAAAACACAATATATTCTATATACTACAAATATTCAGTGAGGTAGCTTTCTAGACGTCTTCATAGTATATCAGCTTGCAGAAACACATTTGGGAAAGACTCAAATGATGCAGAGGAGATGGATGCTAGGAATAATAATTTGAGCAAAGCTGACACAAAGGAAGTGCCAGATACCAGAGATAACCTTCCAGCCCTAGACAAATCTAAAAAATTCCTTCTGAAATCATGTATATTCATGGTCTCATATTTGGAATGCATTTATTCTGAAGAAGCCCTTTGCTGGTGTTCATTCTCTTCTGCAATGATGCAGTATAACTGGAAATGTCCTTGAGCTACTGTGTGTGTGTCTGTTGTGAGAATGATCTAAACCAGATTTGAGGCTGGAAATCAGTCATTTATAGTCATGGCTGAAATTTTTTCTGCCACACCTCCTCGAAAAACGATTACTACACACTAAAAGCTTGTACATAGCTAACGTTACTGAGCAGAGCTTTGCTGAAATGGTTGCTGATACTCTGATTTACCACCTGAGAAAACATTCCTTTTACACACCGACAGCACAACTTTCAGCTGCTAAAAACTCAAACATGTTATACTCTCAGGAGTATTCTTAAAAGATACTACGACACACACTTCCTTGCTCATGTATGAAAGAATCTACTGCTACTTTGAATGCCTTCAAGAATTAGCTTCTGTTTTACCCCCTGTGTTACATACGGCACAAAAAATCTTTTCTGTTTCTCACCAGGGAAGATCTAGAAATGAGTTCCTTCTATACATCTTTCCCTTGGCCTTCCTTTACATCCTGTTCTTTTCTTGTTCTTCTCTTCCTACCTTCTTATCTCCCTGTTATGCATTTTCTGTCTTTCTTTTCTCCTACCATGCCTTTTCTTTCTTTTTCCTTCCTTCCTTCCTACTTTCTTTTCTTCTCTCCCTCCCTTTCTCCATTCTTCCCTCCCTCTCTCCTTTTCTTCCTCCCTTCCTCCCTCACTCCCTCCTTTCTTTCCTTCGGCTTATTTCTTTGCTTTTTTCTTTCTATTCATCCTTCTTTCTGTCTTCTATTTATTCCGTTACTTGTTTCTTTTTCAGTGTTCCTCACAGAGGAAAAAAGCCAAGGCTTGGATGAAGTTAGCGTAATTGAATAATCCCCATTTGTCTCATTATCCTCTTGGCAAAAGAAAGACTCTATCACTTGCAGTTAGAGATCCTTCGAGTTGTTCTACTACTGCTGTAATTAAGATATCAAGTCTGGCACTGCTTATGAAGGTTTTTTTCAGATATTTGTTAAGAAAGAGACTGAGGGGGACTCTAAATATTTTTTCAGTGACGTGAAAAAAGCTATTTTTCTTTATACGTGTACCCAAGATAGGAGACAGATAACAGATATCTGTAACAGTTCATGTATGTTTTCTAGTAGTTTTGTGGCCTTTCCTTATCCCCAAGGCTGTCTTGGTGAGATCATAGGAAATTTTCTTGAGTATGTAAATGGAAAAGCAATAATTGTACTGTAATTACCATAAAACACCAAAGCTCAGAGATAGCTTTTGTGCACACAGCATTCAAAAAAAAAATAGAGAGCTGAGAGCTGTCATGTATTCCCTTGTTACCAAGGGAAATGGAAAACATAGTGAACATCCTCCTATTTGAGAGAATGCTAGCAAATAATTTTATTTACTGCTTACTGCATGGGTTTTGAAGAAAATATGCTCTGTGCAGAAGTCACCTCTTCTCACGGAGAAGAAAATTCAGACCTTAACAAACAGCTGGAGACTGACCTCTAGAAGCACATGCTGCCTCTGATGACATGCTTGTTTTGAGGGGTGTGAGCTGATACTTGACTGTCACTGATAGACTACATGCAGACAAACACGAGCCTCCAGAGTCACCTGCCCTGCTTGCCACACCTCAGCTGTCCTACATACCTGATACCTGCAGGTATCAGCAAGATCCCCAAAGTGGACCTGGCTCTTCACAGAGATGCTGCCACACCTTGTCCCCCATGCAAAGGAATTAAGAAAGCTTTAAAGGGTAGCCAGGCAGAATGTAACCGGAGAGAGACTGTAACTGACAGAATGTAAAACAATCTTCAGATTTCTCCAGGTTTTATAGGTCAGTCTTTGTACATCATTGTAGCCACGCCAGTTTACTGTGCCTATAACACAGACAGATACAGAAGCATAGAATCAGAATCATAGAATCATAGAATCAAAGAATGGTCTGTGTTGAAAAGGACCTCAAAGATCACCTAGTTTCAACCCTCTTACCCTGGGTAGGGTTGCCAACTACTATACCAAGCTGCCCTACTGACTTATAGTTAGGAATTCACTCTGTATAGCACATGTATTTAACTTAAAAAGTTTTGTCTCATTTGTTAAGATGTAGAAAGCTTGTATTAAAATCACAATCCACCAAAAGAGATACTGAATTTAATGTTTTAAATCTCTGTAGATGACAGGAGGTGCTGTGTTTGCATCAATGTTTTGTTTTATGATTTAGGGACGTTTAAAGTCCAAACTAAAGTAAGAAACCCAGACTTCATTTGACCTCAGTTCGAATACCTTGAAATAGATTTTAAACCCATCACATTTTTTTTGCTTTCATTTAAGCATCACTGAATACTGTATCATGACTGGACCTTCAGGAAGCCCTCAGGTCCACCCCCTTTATCCCAAAGCAAGAGCAGCTATACCCCATGTCACGCATGACAACTGTTCATCCCTTCCTTTTAATCCCCCAGTGACAGCGACTCTACAACATCCCCAGGCACTTTGTTCTGATGTTATTATATATTTTCCTTTGGAGTTTTTTCCTAAATGTCTAATCTAAATCTCCCTTGCTGCATTACTTTTTTTTTCTTTCATTTTTTACCCTCTCTGGAGACAGAGAAGGGATTAATTACCTCTTACTTTCTTTCAGCCATCCTTTGGATATCTGAAGTCAGTCAGCCATTCTGTGAACACACTCCTTTTCTGTCTTCATGGTATCCTCAGCCAAAGGCAATACTATTCAGCATCCCTGCCAAACTAGGAGGCAGTATTTTCTAGTAATATTGCTGTAATTATTGTCTAGGGAATAGTCTTCCTATGGTAACAGTTTTCAGTGGTATTTGCATTGGGATTCTGTTAGGAGAAATGATAATACTGTTTCCTTTCTGTAGTTCTATGGGGATAAAGAGAATAAAGTGGCCTAAAGGGAACAATTGCAAGAGAGAGAACCCTTCAATTAATTTTTGGGCAGCAGCTGGCTGGGAGTTTCTCTTCAAGTCAAACAGTAGGCCTTGTCTTACCTCAATCACAACTTGCGTAAAAGCATTGGAAGAGGAATATGAGGGGTAGGAAAAAAATGTAAGGATAACATTTTTGGCCTCAAGTGTGGCCAAAAATGAGGCCAAATGGCCTCAAGTTGCACCAGGAGAGGTTTAGGTTGGATATGAGGAAACACTTCCTTACAGAAAGGGTTGTTAAGCACTGGAATGGGCTCCCCAGGGAGGTGGTTGAGTCCCCATCCCTGGATGTGTTTAAGAACCGTTTGGATGTGGTGCTCAGGGACACGATTTAGCAGAGGGCTGTTAGAATTAGGGTAGGATGGTCAGGTTGTGGTTGGACTTGATGAAGACCTGAATGTCTTTTCCAACCTGAGCAATTCTATAATTCTCTCAAAGCTGCTCTTCATGGGTGGCATGGCAAGAGAGATGCTGCTGCCAGTTTTAAAGCAATATTGAACACCAGCCAACACTTTGTGTTTCTTTACTGTTCTGTGTTCACTCTATTGTGCTGTACAGTGGGAAAAACATAATGTAAAAACTGTAATATAATAAGTATGGTTAGTTTATAGTCCTACTTACTGCTTATTCAGAGCCTTCTGAAAAATCTCACAATGCTTTAAAACCACTGATGTATGGAAAACATGTAACATCTGTTAGGATCATATTTTTACTCCACTCTTGGAACAAAACCTGACATTTGGGCCACCTTTTAAAAATAAGTGCTCATTTTTTAGACATCTCATCTTTACCACCCAAGCTTGAGACACTGTTGGCCCAGTTTCCAGAAGATGCTGAGCTACAGCTGAGATCAGATACGTGGTTAGAGCTCAGCCTGGCAAAAATGCATCCACATCACCACAGGCTTTGGAAAACGTTGACACTATGTAGTAAGGAGGTGATTTTTAACCCCATAGTGGACTTCTTCATAGTTTGAACTGCTTGTTTTTCTAGCTGTTTTTCAAAATCTCTGGCGCAGATCAGACAAAATATTTGAAAGATATTTGAAGAGCTACATTCAAAGATATGGATTTTAAGTTTATGTGTTAAAAAAGCCTCTCCAATGGCAATGATTTTTTTTTTCATTCTAGGGTTTAAAAAGTATTATCCTAGACCATGCAGGCCTAAAGCAGAAAGAGCATATATATTTCTTTGCCTTAGTGACAACATGTAAAAGAACAAGTGGCAGTGTAAAAGTATTAATAAAATAACAGTTTGAAAGTCTATTTCTTGTTGATACTATCTAAAAGACAGAAAACGTTATTTATTTCACATGGATCTTTTTGGAGGCTCTTCTTTGATTGCTGCCAGAATTTCCACTGCGACTTGGCTTGCAAAGTGAAATAACTGCTTTGCCAGCAGCAGTCCTAAATAATGTTATACGGGGAGGTTAGAACCCAGTAGATATTATTGTCTATTACAAGATTGCCTTGTAAGGGTTTCAAAGGCAGACAATCACAATTCCTTCATTAAGCAGAAGTTACTCCATGTCATCATTATAGTTATTTCCTATTTAATATAAAAGTGTACGTAAAACTTCTCCAGTGCATTGAAGTAATCATTTAACTTTTCACTGCCAAGCACACATACTTTAATAATAACAATAAAGGGAATAGTTGCTCCTCTAACAGAAATGATATTTAACGATACTGCTAACAAGAAGAATGATTAGAGAAAATTGATACAGCAATTAACTTGTATTTTTTTCCCAAAGCACAGCATGCATAGACATCATGGGTGACTGCAGCAGTCTCCTCTTTATTTTGACTAGTCAAAGACTTATTTTTGTCCAAGATTAAAATTTCATTTTAAAGCATGTGTAAATTTTCTGGCATGATCAAGGTATTCATATACATCCTGTATGAGTTCTAATTTGTTTTTACCAAATGCTCAGTTCATTTCCATTCACCTCCCTGAAGGGCTTCTGAGGCTTCCTGGGAGAGAGTCAGCATGGCTTTCACTCATGTGCTCTATCCCTGCAAAAGTAACTCTGTAATATAAAATGAATCCTAAATATTGAGAAGATATGAAGAGCTTAGAGCAAACCTAGCAGCGTTGGTATGTGCATGAGGCTAGTTTGTGTACTGATCCAATTGCTAGCACCTAGGTAATGTAAAGTTCGTTGTGTGCAAGTAATTACTGAGATAAAAAACGGGTCTGTATCTGAAAACAAACAAAAAAACTTATTCTACTTTTCTTGTAACCATGCATAGGGATCACACCTATTTTCCAAGAGTAATCAACAGAGAGCTGGATGTAATTTAAAAAGAAAAAGGGATGAATAATATCAGTTTGATTTTTCTCTCTGCTCTATCTCACTCTCTTGGGCAGCGCATTTCACTTTTGCTGCACCAGAAGGAATTGCAAACAGCAGAGTTCAAGACTTAAATTTGCCTAAGTACATCCCGAATGCTTTTCTATTTTAAAAAAGGTAAGAGAACCACGGTATGCTTACTTAAAAATAAATGTATGCTAGTCACATCTCTTCTGGCTTATGCCTTACATAGACAATCTGCAATTCTAATGAAAAATGAAAATGCTGAATCAATTATAGAATCATAGGATCACTCAGGTTGGAAAAGACCTCCAAGGTCATCCAGTGCAACCACCCAACTACCACCAATATTTCCCACTAAACCATGTCCCTAAACATCTAAATGTTCCTTGAACTCCTCCAGGGACAGTGATTCAACCACCTCCCTGGGCAGCCTGCTCCAGTGCCTCAACACTGTGATCAGAAACTCTTTAGAATTTCTTTCCTAATATCCAGTCTGATTTATTCTTTAAAGAGATTTAGCCACTACTAACTGATGTAATAAATATATAAAAAAATGCAGCAGTAGCATATTTGAAAAGCACTTGAAATGCTCAAGAATTGATGTATTTATATAAATACTCTCTTCCACACCCCCAAGTGCTTAGAGAAGCACCTGACCCCAGCAGCACAAAGCCAACAATACTGCAACACAACGTTTTTGAGAGAATGATGAAGAAGGAAAAAAGAAATCTCTCTCAACATCTTCAGGAACTTGTAGAAAGATTCAGAAATAATATATATAGATGCCGTTGTTTTTTTTTTAACATACTGAAAAGGAAGTTTACTGGGAGTACCAGTGATATTTAGCAAGTGCATGCTAGATACAGACATGTAACATCTGCCAATTACCTCTGCATCATGAAGGCACATTTTCACTCCTGTAAAAAAATAATCAGGAATTTCCTATCATTTTTGAAACATCCCATTTTTATTCTCTTTCTTTCTCTGCTCCTCCTTATCTGCCTTTCATTTCTCTGCAGCAGAAGAAAGAGATAGGAAATAAATAATTTATGAGGAAAAAAAAATAATCAGAGTTTATTTATAAGGAACAATAGTTTAATTCATGAAGCAGTCCTTAAAACAGCTCAGTCTTGCAGCCAGTAGTCAGGCTGAAATCTTACCAGGGTTGGGGACAGAGCCAATATAATAAAGACCTCCTTTTTCAGTTAAAAAATATCTAGAAAAGGGGGTTTTGACACAGACACTTGCTGGGCTCACTGTTTTCCTTCAGACAAGCTTCCCTTTTCTTGCCATTAGCCTGGCTCTCTCAGTATCTCGAGCCCCTGCGTGCCCCTGCTCCAGCTCCCCGCTCCCCATGCTGCCAGTGCCTCACACAGTGCACGTCATTAGTGCTGCATTCTGCCAGTCAGCAAAACACTAGTCCTGTAACAAGGATGGTTCCTATCCTGCTGTGGATTGCTTTCAAATAACTGAGGAATAAATGGATGCCAGAAGCGTGCGTTTGGTGGATATGTTGAAAGGCTGACAATATCTCATGTGTCTCCAGCAGATTTCTTTGTTTCTCTGCATCAGTATTGCTTCATCAATCCTGTATCAATGTAGTTGCCATCCCCTGCGAGGACTGCATCCCTCCTGTGATGGGAAGGGATGCTCTGTACCTCCAACCCTCAGCTCCTTCCACCCCACCTCCCACCTTCCCACTCCCCCTCCCAGCAACAGCTCTCTATTTATACAAACCAACCGAGAATGGTGTCAAGAATCAATTAGTGGGGAAGTTCCGAATGCAGAAAGTTACTTGTTGCCTAGCAGCAGCCCAGCAAACCAAGGCTCGACTTTTAATTCATTTAACCCCAAATGAACCATCGCTGCTGGATTCTTCTCCCTCATCACCTTCCAGCGTGGTGCTGGCCAAGCTGGAGTGAAGCGCTCAAAGGTTTCCCTAGCTATGCAGGCAGGTCCTCACCACCCCTTGGCTGAGCAAATCATTCAGTTCATGGAATCTGTGGGATCTGGTTTCAAAGAAAACCCACAGGATGCTTTTCAGGGTACAGTGCCTCTGCCTTGGAAGTGAGCAACATGAGGGAAGCCCCACTTGGTTTGGGGGGGAAGTGCACAGCGGGGAGTCAGGATGGAGAGAAACTGCTGCAGGAGGACAGGCAGAGTCTGCCAGGGCTCCTTGAGGCACACGTCAGCTGAAAGTTCACGTCTCAGTCTCTGTTTTCTTCCTTAATAATTAATTCCACAGAGAGGAAAAGACTGATCATTTGCATAAGTAAATTTTTCAGTCTCAGTGATCAGCCTATTAATAGCAAGCCATCCATTTGTCTGTCTATCATCCTATACAAAGCACTCCGCTGTTTATAAGACATGATATTCTGAAGGAAAGTAATTCATAAACAATGAATATAGAGGCAGACGCTCTATAGAGCTTGACCATACTTCAGAATGCACTCAGACAGACCTTGCAAATGATACCTGTCTGTCAAGGAAGTTGAATCTGTGCTTTACTCTTCAGCATTACAGGAAAGTTTCCAGGAAGATGCTGGGTATATTCACAGTAAAATTCATATCAAAAGGGATAAAAAGTTACAAGGAAATGTCAAACCACTACATAACGCTGCACAGCAAAATCAGTGCTGCTCTGTCTAATTATTAAGCTGCCACACTAGAACATCTTACTGATCCAAGAAAAGGATTTACGTGGAAAATGCAGATATATCACTTCCATTCACAAGCTGAATGAACATGAACAGCATCATCTACTCAGCGCCCTGTCATCTTCACTCGTACTTGGACTTCAGACAGAAATGTTTCAATTGCAGCTCCATTTTCAATTAGAGATTTTAATAGTCAGTTGTTCCATCAGAACATCCATGCCTATTATTTGCCTAATGATGATTTCTAGCAGGAGAAAAAGCCTGAGCACCATCTATTCAGATGTTTTAGGTAATTTCAGTACTGTTTAAATTGCTTTTTTTTTTCTCGTTATAAAACTGGATTCATCTGCTGAAGGATGGCAACCAATGTCTCTTTCTTCACTTCTACTTTTAACAATACCATTTATATTGAGTGCTGCACACAAGAAATGTGGCCATAAATACACAAATACCTAGTTTGAATTGAAGAGATGCTGCTCCAAGTGGGGAAGCACTTCTAGAAGCTCTCTGGCCAGGTGATACCAGCCTCTTTCCTCACTCACAGCCTGTTTCCTCCACCCTCAAATGCCAAGAGCCAATGATTTTCATGGGGATATCCTGTGTTCAATCTGGTTTACATGCAAAGCAACAGCAAACAGGGACACTGGCAGGATATTTACAGGAAAGGAGACCAGAGCTTAAGAGCCGAAGTCTGAAATGCATCATGAACACAGTCTCGCCCTTGGGGAATTTTTAGTGGAAATAAGCACAGTGAAAAAAAAAAAACCAACACAAAAACAATTGAAAAAAAATAACTACTGAGCCTGCCCTGAAGACCTCTAATGTGATTTTAAATTAATGAAGTCTGAAAAGCCTTTATGTAAATACTTGATGACTGTCACTATTTAATACTCTTGTTTTAGAAGAGCAAAATCAATTTGCTGTTTCATGACAGCGGGCTGCAGTCACATAGAAGTAACAGAACATAAGAAATTCAGAAGAAACAGACACAGCCTATTGGGTCCCAGCAGCAGAGAAATTATTAAGATGCTGAGCACAGAAGCTTTAAATGACCTTTGAAAATCTGCACGATCACACTGATCAATCCAATTTCACACCAACGTGTGTAACAGTAAGACAGGGAGCATTGATGTAGTGCAGTCTTTTGCTTTCCAGTAATGAGGAATGCTACCCTGCAGTCAGAATTCATTTTCTTGATCAAAAATGGCGACGCAATTCAGATAAAGCAGCCTGGTGACTAGTGAAAAGAAGCTAAGAGAAATCCACTTTTCTTCTGCCTTCTGCCACTTCTCTTAAGGAACGGATTTCAGAGCCAATTTCTAACTGTCAATACATGGAAATACATCAGTATTGTGCTTTTCCCAGCTAGCAGGGAGGGAAGAGACCTAAATTGTTTCCAGCACTGCCACAGACACAGTGACACAAGGCATCTCAGTTTTCATACCTTTCTTTTTTCCCCCTCCTTCATAAAACCAGGATAACAGCACTTAGGAGAATGGTGTTGGGAAGCTTTGTTTGTCAGTACCTCCGCGTGGCTGGAGGATGTGGGAGAATAACGCAAAATGCAAAGTGCTACTCAGCGAATATCCAACCTCTTTCTGCTGCCACAACTGCCACCAGCAATACAGAGCAGAGCTCTCTGTGTCTTACTGCATACAAGTGTTTATTGAATACTTTCTTTCCCCCAAATCTCTTCCCATCCCAGCGGTGATTCTCTTATCCTTCACCTGCACAAATTTCTCTATCGCCATAATTTTTCTCCCACGTACCTTTTCTATATTCCAGAGATGTTTCATTCAGGGTTTCAGTATCAAAACATTTTTAATAAAATCTTCTTGGGTTTGAACTTTAAAAGGAAAATCACAGAATGATGACATCATAAAGGTTGAAAAAGACCTTTAAGATCATCAAGTCCAACCTACCACCTAATCAGTTCCATTTCTTTTCTGTTTCCTAACTAGGCCGTGTATTTGGCCACAAAACTTGTCATGCAAGGAATTTATTATTGATGATAGTGAGATGCATGTGCTCTTATTCTGAGAAGGAATTAACGTGCTTTTTAGGTCCTATTAGCCTGAATAGCACCTATTAAAGTAATAAAAGCTTCACCACCAATACAAAACATTGCATAAGTTGGATATTTTACTTAATTCTTTCCCAATGCAATGTCAATGTTATATATTGTTAAGAAAAAATAGAGAGAGAGGCAAAATAAGCCAATTTTGTGAATAAAATTGCCAGAAATGACAGGAGCAGAAAGCCAGCCAAAAAAAATAAAAATAAAAAACAAAAATTTAGGTTCTGATATTCACTTCTATATCTTTGCAAAATCTTTCCCATAGATTTGTATCTACAGCACACAGTTTTCTCTCATCAGTTCCTTTTTTTCAATCCTGACATGTAGAATTACTCCCACTCTTCCTGAGTCATCTTTACATCTAAGTGAGATTAATTTCAACTAACTTCAGGAGGACTTGTTCTTACTAATGCAGCCCAAATGTTATCAGTAACTAGTTAGGAAGAAATTTCATTCATTTCAAAAGCTCTGGGCTCCTGGTAGGCATTTCCTGCATATTTATAGTTAGTAACAAGATCTTCAATTAACACTAGAGGGCATTGGAAAAGAAAAAAAATGAGTTAGTGAGCACTGAAATGCAAATGCTTTTTAGCAGTGAAAAGGAGCAATTTCATGCCAGCCTGCATTGACAAGAAGCTTTTTTAAAATTATTTTTCACTGTTAGAGATCTGCATTTTAAGTTGAAGGCCTGAAACGTTAGTAATGTAGTTACATTACTATTGTCACTAATGGATCTACTGGTAGCCCTGATCATCATCTCACTAGTAACAAGAGTCATATTTTGCATTTCCATGTCAAAAATAGAATAGAATCATAGAATGGCTTGAGTTGAAAGGCACCACAAGGATCCTCAAGTTTCAAAATGCCAAAGGCAGGGCCACCAACCTCCAGGTCTGGCACTAGAATAGGTTGTTTTAGAGATGGGGCACTGAAAAGTCTGAAAACCGTGGTCCTACAGAACAATACAATCCCTCTGACTGCACCAGGATACCCATTTTCAAGAAGGGATTGCTCTGCAGATCTGTGATGGCACCCTGAGTTGGGACAGCCCGCTCGCACCAAATGGAGAAGGATAGATGAAGCCACGTGAGGTTCAAGGGCGCATGAGCCTAGGCATCTTTCTTCTGCCACTGCAGCCTGCTGTGTATGAATCATAGAATCACAAGGTTGGAAAGGACCTGCAAGATCATCCAGTCCAAGTGTCCTCCCATCACCACTGCTACCACAAGCACTAACCCAGATCTCACAGCTCCTCATCCAGGCGCCTCTTGAACACTGCCAGGGACGGCGACTCCACCACCTCCCTGGGCAGCCATTCCATGCCTGACCACTCTCTGAGAGAAACAGTTCTTCCTCATGTCTAACCATGTATGCAGATGCTCAGAGAAACTGGGAGAAAAAACGACAAGTCTCAAGCTAAGTCTTTTCTTCTTATAATTCATCTCTGTATCCCCTGAAACAATGCCTGCAACTATCTCCTCGTATATTTTTATCTATGATGCAGAGTTTGATAGGGATCTTTGGGAAACCAAAATTATAATCATCAATGAGGTCTCTCCTTAAAAACGGTTTAGCTACCTGTCATATAAGGTAAAAATATAGCTGTTTGAAATCAAGTCCAAGTGTTTTTAAGACAGTTGAGTTAATTTCATTCAGTTTTGGACTGAAGTCTCATCCAGCTGATTCACTGACATGGATGAAGCTTTATTTGAGAACTACAGCTGAACTGGTACCCAGAAGCATTTACTGACTAACAAGATGCATTTACAATAAAGTGTTTTAACACCCAAGACAGAGCTTTAAAAGTATAAATTTCCATTTGGTTATGATATATCCTGTTAGTAGGTTACAGAGCATGCAAGTGGGAAGCAAGTTACCTATTAGAGGTTCAATGAATCATACTGTAATCACACATAACAGCACTTAAGTAGCAATAACGTTTGCAAACCACTCACACATTTGCTATTCATCATAGTATTTCCAGACAGTAAATGTGAGTTGACTAACATCCCCATATCCCCACTTTACAGGATGGAAGAGCAAAACAGAACGACTCATATGGTTTGTCAAGCAGTAAAACTGTGGTTAAAACTAATTCTCACAATCTGCAGCTAAAACTTGGTGCAGTCTTACACGTTCAATCATAGCTGCTTGCACTGGGACATGAAAAGCAAAATTTCTTTTAACTACTGCTCCACTTCTAGGTTTATTCGGAGAATATAAAACAGCTTTTTATTCAATAAAACTCATGTTTTAGACACTGCTCTGCTAACTAATCTGAGCAGCTGCAAGCTTTTATTTTAACAAGATTTGACCACTGATTTCAAAAGGACCTTTCGCCCTGTTTTTCTTCTGAAATCCTAAGTTCCTAAGATTTCATGTCCCTTTATGCTTGGACACAAAATATTTCTTTCTGACTTCTCCAGGAACAAGAATGAGTATATTCTGACCATTCCCACTCAGGCCAAACTTTAATGAAAGCAAATATGCTTTAACAAGTTTCTTTTGAGGTCTGCGTCCAATCTAAGAAGAAAATATATATTTTATAGTTTGATGGAAATAATTGATTTTTAAAATGAAAGATCAGTAACTGGAAAGGTCCAACTCTGATATGCAAAATTTAACTTGCCTCTGAAATACCACAGCTTGGCTAACCAATGATTTTTTTTTCCTCTAATGAACAGTGAAGCAATTTAGACCTCAGGATGAAGTTAAATCACTTTTATGAATAGAACACAGTGTTTATTACTCTCGTCCAGTCACTGTTTCTAGAAGGAATGAGAAAGGGAGAGATTGGCAAGTTCTTGTTGTGATGTTTTCAAATTATGCTGGCAGATACAGGTCATTCACTTTGTACTGGTATGCCTTCTGCCATAAACTCACTGGCTTCATGAATTTTTACAGTCTACAAAATACGGGGTTTGCTTGTTTCTTTTTTTAAAAAATAAAGCTACTTCACATACAGAGTCGGAAAGAAAAAACTTCTGGTCATTAATGAAATAATATGTTTGCAAGATTAAAATGAACTCAAAATATTTGGTAATGCAAATGGCCTGAAAAATGGTCTTTCAAGCCTATGCATGTGTCTGACCATGGATTTAACTCCCCATTTAAGAACTCCAGAAATTCCTCATACACTTCACTTGTGCTTCATCATAATGATAGCGCAGAAAGAGGACCACATTCTTCATTTCTTTTGAGGGTACACAGGTTGCTCTGAAAGTAACACTTCCTATTTATTTCCATGGAAGCTACAACAGCTACAAAGAGCACGACACTATTTGATAGAGCAAATTCTCAGCTACTATTTTTCAGCAGTCACACCATTAGCTACACATTTTTGCCAACAACGAACGACATTCTGCATGCTGCATTCAAAAACCTCCCTGGCTGTCTGAAACAGGGCTTGTCTTCCACATCACTGACTCCACTGTTGAAATGCACCACCCACCACCACACTGAGCTCACACACGCTGTTTGATCTCCATCAACGTCCAGCAAGAGTCAAGCAATATCAATGGGTACCATTTATTTCCACGAGGAGGAAGTCAGTGGCACAGCCTTACTTCACACACACGTCTATCTCAGCCACCCCTTAGTCAGACTGCCCCTCTGCTGCCATCTGTCATACAGCAACAACATTTCATTGAATACTGGTGGGAAGGTTCAACTTCTACTGCTACATGCGCCAGCACGTGCCTCTGATGTCATGAGGCAACTTAATAAAATAGGAGACGTTACTTTTGGGGCAGCCCTCTTAAAATACATAGTATGGTACATAGTATGTACATAGTATGTACATCGATTAAAAATATAATCATTCTTAGTATTTTATTTTTAAGAATAAAAACAAGAGCAGCAACAAAACCATAAAAATTAGTGGGACCTTTGACCTTGTTTTTATGAAATGAAGGCATCAGTCCTGTTCAAATGACAGTGGCTGCAGATCTTAGTGATCTCTCAAGGTGTTCATCAGAGATTTTGCACTAAATTTTATTTTTCTTCTGTTTCATCCTTGAAAACAGTAATTCACAAAGGTGCGGACTGCCAAAAGGAACGTCATGAACTTGTGAAATAAGGGATATTCTCTCTGCTAAGACAGGGCTTATAAAAGTCCAGTAGAGAGACATGATCAGATTTTTGAGTTGAATATCTGATTGCAATTGCATACACTCCATTTGAAAATTGCAGGGCATGTATTTACGTTGACTGAAAATGGAGTTGCAAATATGCAAGAAAGTGAAATACAGATTCTGGTGTTTCCACATGATTAAAGCCAGCTTAGCAACTTGGCATTAAAACATGAGATCTTAACATTCTATTATAACATGCCTGGATGACCAGAAATTGCATTCAGGAGAAGCTCATAGTATTCTCTCAACAGCCACCATAAGAGAATTTAACCTGTGACAGCTCAGGCACATCTTCAAGCTGCTCTTGTCTGGCAAGGTATTTTTCAAATGTATTAGTCAGAACTAGATGGCTGGCCAAGAAAAAAACAGACAAGTAGATGTTGGCTATAAATAAGCACACGTCCTTCCATCCTTCTGGTTTGATCTCCCTTCCCCAACTCCGTGCTGTTACACTCTCACGTAAAGCCCTCACTTTCAATGTATACTTGGCAGGTAGTTTATGGACAACCCATTAGACCTTAGAGTCTGGAAAACCTAGAGATCCTCTCTGATCTGATTTGCCTCCATATCCCCCATCTTCGTCCTGCAAGGACCAAAGAGGCAGTGCTGTGCGGCAGGCAGGTGCCTTGAAACATGGGCCCCACAGCAGAGTCATGCTGGGGGAGATGGTGCACAGTACACACATTTCAGTTAGTGTCTGGGAAAAAGCACTGGAAGGACCTTGCTGAGATAGATAGCCCTAATAGCCATGATGGTCCACGGGGAAGGGATCAAGTTGTTACCGTCTGTGGGAAGAGAAATATGGCAATATAATTAATTTGATTGTAACACCATTTGAAGAGCAGGTGCTGAAGAGCCCTCAGAGGGGCTAACACTCTGCAAGGACCACTTCATCTCCACTAAACATCCTCACGCAGCAAACTGAGGGGAAAGAATTTCCTCTAACAGAGCAGCTTTCAAAAACACTAAGTCAAAAAATAAGCAAGATAGCACGACTCTCTGATCTGTTTATTTTGCTGATCCTCCTCTGAGGTCACCTTTGCTCATTTTTGCCTCAGTGGAAAAAAATACCATAGTATGCTAGACAAAGCTGGTATAAAAATGTATGCATTATTTATACACAAACTATCTCTAATGAAACCTCTGGTTTAAGCAGCCTTATTACTTTCCTAGCTTTTTCCTTGACTTTATTGTTTACTTAGTCGTTAGGATAAAAACCAATAGTGTGTTTATAGAATTCTAATCCATATCAGATTTGCCCACAACATTTGGCTGTGTAAAGCTAAAAAAAAAAAAAAAAAAGCTGATAAAAGTGTACTTCATAATGCAGAGTCCAAATAGATAAATAAAATCACATTACCTCTACCAAAATGCAAATTGCCAGCCACATCTGCACCTCTTTTGTGCTAGGCTGAGGGAAACTCATGCAATAGGTACTGAAATGATTAATTCACCTCTCACAAGGAACAAACATCACATTTACGATTGGTGGCTATTTTGACTAAATTATTTTCTAATTGTATTGACTCCTCTTTGCATAACGGCATTCTGTTAGTAGAATATCTATAACCAGTTCTTATTTCAAAAGAATAGGAGATGAGTAGTATTTTTCAACTTGGGAGCATTGCAAGATCGCTATTTCCTGCCTAAACTTCTCCTAAATTCATAATTAAATCTATTATTCTTCCTTTCAGATCTGCTATGTGTCAATGTTTTTTTCCACTTCTTTTTACAGATGTGTTGGGTTATTATTTCAATGACAACTCCACGTAAAGTCACATAAACTTGAGACTACATATTCACTCAAAACATTTCAGATTATGCTGTTCATCTTCTCTCTCCCGAGTCAACACTCTAAAGAACGCTTAAGGAGATCACAGCTTTTAGATCATAGCCAACTTTCAGACTCAACATATAAATACCTAGGAGAAAGACATAACAATTCTCTTAGTCCCACAGTACTCTCTCTCCACATAGAGTATCAACAAGCAACAACATTTTTCCTTACCTTGGCTTAGGTTTCCTCACTGAGTTCATTCTCAGTATTCCCTTTTGGGAAGGCGCTGTGGAAATACAAATTATGAGCTAACATCACCAAAGGCTTTGTCTAGGAGAGCCCAACAGTGCGCTGATCTGCTGGTAGCCTTCTCATTCAGCTGGCTTTCACACACAGCTGAATAACTCCTAACACACTTAATTCAGTGGCAGACTCAACAATGGATTTGGCTTGGGAGAAAAGTTATGCTAAATTAAGTCTGTATTAAAATATTCAATCTCGTGTTTTGTGAGATAAGGATCAGGGGTTTTGGTTTCTGTCCCTATAAGACACATCAAGTGATCAAAGCCTGCGCCACCCAAAATTTCTTTTCTTACTGAGATTAAATTTGAAATTAAACAAACAAAAAAAAAGCCTTTGACATCAACAAATACTTGTTTCTGTGGAATGTGTGTGAAACATTTGCAAAATCAAAAAGAAAAAAAAAAAAAGGTATTTAGTAAATTCATGAAAGTATCAGCTTAAGTGGCCAATAAACTTTTACACAAGGTAAAAATCAGTCCCTTTAATTTAGCATGTTTAAGCAAAAGCCCCTGCACAGTGCCTCAGGGCACATTCTAGAGCTCAAAATCAGACACTATCAGACCACTTTATGGAATAAATTCTCAATTCATGGCTTTTGCTAAATTCTGAATTCAGTTTAAATTTGGAGTTTGTTTATTCATATAAAAACCTCAATCTAATCTACAAGGAAACAAGGAAATAGAGAAAACCAAAGCTTCGTGAAAGCTTTCTGAAAAATACCTTTTTAGCCACACTTTTCCCACACTAATGAGAATTGGGGAAAAATTTTTTGCTACATTCAAAAATAAGTTAGAGGCCAGTACAAATGACAAATTACCATCATCATCTACTAGGAAGAGTTATTGCTCTGTGCACATGCAGCTACATCATACAACAGCTTAAGTTTTCTCTGGCAGTCCCATATTTAAAGCCCAGAAAAGTACATTGCAGCAGTACTCATACCATGGCAAAGGTTGCAAGAACACTAAGGCGGATGAAAAACAACAGATTTCTCTTTTTCTTTTTCCCCTATAGGCTAAATAAATACGCAGATTAGGTGAAGATACAATTAACTTATACCAACTACGCATCTATTTGTATAGGTCAGCTTCTAGAGAAGGAATCTTCAGAAGGAATATTTCCATGAGACAACTAGATAACCAAGATTGTGCTTCCCCATAAACAATGTTTGTTTTTAAGCTTCTCATCTGCAAATAAAGTGACTCGACCTTGCAGTCTCTTTCATCCTCATCACAGTATTATAAATAAATGGTTGACCACAGCAACCTAAGCAAGAGATTTTATATTTGGAATTTTGAGCTTACAGGCTTATTGCCAATCATGTTCTGCACGTGTGCTTTTTCTTCAGGTCCAGCAACACATCTTCATCCTAATAAAAATGTGGCAATATTCATTTTAAAAGCAGTTGGTGCGCTTGTAAATAATAATAAAGGAAATGCATTACTAAACACAAAAACATGGAGCATCCTAGCACAGGAACTGCTCAGTTCCTCCTACCTGAGAACTGCAGAGCCACTGGAAGCACTTCCTTGCCCCCAAATCAAGCACTGCATACAAAGGTTCCATCAAGGGGGCTGAACAGCTTCAATAGCCACAAATTAATCCACAACTCCAGATTTAATGGGAAACACAAGCATGATCACAATTTGGTACCTAGGAATAGGGTAAATAACTATGCCCCAGACTTCTGTCTTCAGTAGCTGAGAAAAACACAGATGTTTTGAATCACTCCTGATTCTGTTCCTACCTCAAAACAACCTTCCCATGGGTAACAGTGCAGATGACCTTCTCCAGCAGGTTGCAAGTGGTCCCAGGTGATGAGAGCAAAGAAAACTTGGTCTTTTTAGGATGCCTCAGTCATATGGTAACTGAAAGACTTTTCTTCCCAATGAAAAACAAACAGCTTTTCCTAGGCATCCAACTCCACCTCTTTAAAATATTCATTTACTGTAATTTTTCTTTAAACAGAGCTTAAAAGGGTTGTAACGGCTGCTGTAACTACAGCTTCATGTTTCAGTGAATACTGGCTTTGTCTTGTTCCGTATTCAATCTCTCTGGATGAAAAGTTTTATTATACACATTGAGAGAAGTCAATGCCTGTTTGTTATTTCAGTTTTATGTTACCAAGCTTGAACGCAGAGAAATTAAGTTGTTAGCTCTATTATGATGCAGTTTGAATGTGAAAAAAGAGAAAGTGAATGGGACAGAAAAAGGCCAAACAAAAATACGTAGCAACAAGCATTAGGAGATTGACTGTAGAAAGAAGAAAATGTGTAAGACAGTAAAAATGGGAGGAAGCTTTATAGGGGCACTAAATTTAACAGCAAGAATTAATAGTCCTAAAGAACTTCTAGGACAAAATAAACACTGAGTGTGAATGTTCATCAGGTTCAGAGAGATGTTCAGAAGAGGGGTGAAGCAGACAGGCACTACAGAGGGCAGCACTGGGAGATGCCCATTGCAGAGCTGGACAACTGGCTGCAGAACAGGACAGTGGCTCTCTCCTCAAACCAGAAGACCTTACAAAGGCACAGGGACCAAATTGAAAAGGTTCCTGAGACAAACAGGTGGGGAAATACTGCAGCTGAGCAGTACTAAACATTGTCTGATAGGCCTTAATACACAAGGTTGGACAAGAAGATGTTATCATCACAGTCACAGTATATAATCTTGTAACTCTATTTTCAGTGCTATGCAAAGTCCATGGCCTTCAGTGAAACATGAAGAAATTTCTGCATCAGCCACTGAAGGAAAAACATGGAGAAGGTGTCCTTGAAAAATAAAATTTGGGAAGAACAAAGGAAAGATAGGGGATTTTGTCCATGCCAAACAAGACAAAGCTGAGAAGAAGAGTTTCAGTCACAAGCATATGGTTAAATAAACTTATCTTGCAAGTATCTGTCAGGAGATGCTAGCTTGGCACCTGCATGCAGATCTTGTTTGCTGGGCAGAACAAAAACTATACAAAGATAGTTCTAGTTGGACAGAAAACAACAAACTCTGCACCCAGCTTACAAAGTATACATAAAGGAAATGAAGGGGGGGGGAAGGGGGATGGCTGACAGGCATATTGAGAAGAATCCGAACCTCAAGTACCTCAGTCAATGGGGAAAGGACTCCCTAACGTCAGAGTACAGGGATAAGAGAGGGGCTGTGTCCCTCAATACTTTCAGAGACCCCACAGGGGTATGCTCCAATGGACTCTATTCAAATAAAGAAAGCTGAAGACTCTCCCTGTCTCTTTTGGTGATAGAGATGATTGAGTAAGCCTACTGAAGCAGAAATTTCCCTAACAGTGACCAAACACCCCTTTTCAGTTCTTTAGTACTATTTCTCTACCAAAAAATACAAAGGTTGTTCAGCATAGTATAAACACATAACTTGTCTTTTATGTGTACCCCGACTGTCTCAGGGTGGGCAACATGTTTCAAACAAAGTTTGATGATGGAAATGAGGCAGCGTCAGCTTGAAAATGGAAAGGACCCAAATACGGCCTATGCCTAGGGCTGATGTCTGTGGCACAGAAATGCAGGAATTAGTAGATTTCATTTTTAGGTTTTCCTGGTAGAGAGAGAGAAATCAAAGCTGAAAAATGCAATTTTCCTTTCATTCTCCTATAGATAAAAACTCAGAAGACTGTGCATGCAAGTAGTCTCTCAATGACACCTACAAACCTGGAAGTCTCATGGCAGAGAACTGATATTGCCAGGTGCTGGTCCTTGAAGAATGGAGTTGCTCCTCTTTTGGCAAGATGAAGAAGAGTCTACATGTAATTTGAGCATCTCACATTGCCATAGCCATTTATCTCAGTACCATGAGGCAGCAGCTAGGATCACTCTGGGCTGGATGGCAGCAATGGGTTGTTCTTCTGTATTCTGTAACTCCTAGGACACCAGGTAATTCAGTATGCAGGGTTTTGTGGAAGGTGTGCTCCTAGCCAGTCAGAAAACCTGCCTGTTTATCTGTACCATGCAAACAGAAGATTTACTTGTAAAGAATTACTTACAGCTTTTTATTTTAAGTATTGCAAGCTTCACAAATTTAACTGTTCAGTGAAGGTTTCTTGATAACCTGCATACCACCAGGTAGACCAACTTCGTTAAAATACTGGGGAACAAAAGGAACAAGGAAAATATTATTTCATACCATATGCTGAAAGACTGAGTGTATTCATGAAGGCAGAGGGCAATAGCCCACAATTTGCACTTTTAAAAATGCAGCTGTGAAACTATTATCCATTTTTTATTCCAGATGGTGCTTCTCCAGAAAGAGGATGCTGAGGGATTGCAAATGTTGCTCCAATACTTCAGTGTCTGGTAAAGAGGGAAAGCCCTCTGAAAGTGCAGATCAAGTTTCAAGGAATTTTAGCAGGCATTGGCATTTGCTATTATCATCCACCCTGTTCACTTCTGGTAAATGAACCATTGAGGGAAATATAAAAATATCACCTATCAGCTAGCTATGGCATTTGAACAATACATTTACTTTCATAAAAGCTGTTCTGTGAAATAATTTCCATTCAGTGCAGCACCAAGGTACAAAAGCTACAAATATTACTTATGTTCCAACAGAATCACATTTGGAAATTAAAAGTCTGCTGCATGAGAAAGACAAGCTACAACTCCTCCTCCTACCCCCCAAATAAAACCAAGCAACCAACAAATTTATAAGGGGGAAATAAACAGGAGGGATAAATTACCCTTGATTTACTGGTATCATCTATCCAATAAAGTACGTTGCATAATGAAGTGATCCACCATCAATTGGTAACATCTAAGCTGTTTTCGTTTTTATGCAAATATTTCTTAAGACAGATTTTTCTACAGATAGATTTTTCTACATATTTTAACCTCTGTGTGTTCTCCTGCTGAACACGTCTTTAAGGAAATATTTCAAAGAGCTTTGAAGTAGAGCTCGGAAGAAAATGAGCAATAGGAGCATTTCCATTTCCTTCATTTTTAAGCAAGCATCTATGGTGGTAGCCATGTTTTCTCTGGAAACAAACACATGTAAATGTGGAGTATGGATGGGGAAATTTCTATTCAACTGATGAACGTGTTTTTCAAATTCTGCTGCTCTCTATGCCCATACTGAGATTAAATCATTCATAAAGCATGCAGTGAAAACTGATTTAGTCATGCAAATAAAACAACGACAAAGAACTGTGATAGGTGAAGCAAGAGGTAGACCTCAATACAATAACCCATCCCCAGGCAAATAATTTTCATTATGTGCATCACAGAATCACTAAGGTTGGAAAAACATGGATGCAAAGTTCAGCATACAACCAGTACAGAGAATGGCCAGCTACTGCTGCTCTGATAGGGTCTGCTTTCATAGAAAGTCTCAGATATCACATCTCACCACGCAACTTTCTCAGACCTATGCCCTCAGAATCACACCTGGTACTTATTGCACTGGTTCTACAGGTGGAAGAGGGTAAGGCCTTTATTCTGTCCTCATTTTTCAATGCTGTGTAAAAAAACCAAGTGGCTGGGACTGAGGGAACCTTTCCAGAATATTTTATTCCTCTAATCAACCTGTATCCTGCACTGCAAAAAAAAAAAGTTATCCTGGCAACCAGTCGAGAAACAAATGGTGCCCACTTTAATACAGATCTAAAAATGCCAGGGCGACGTCAGGATACCTTCCTCCACCTGCAGACCTCAACTAACTGTCAAATCAGAGAGTAGCCCAAAAAGGGTAGGCTTTGGTCCATGCACGTTGCCACTGGGAGTACACCCAAGTTACACACCAAGCCCCTGAGTTGCCCTGCAGCTGTGATGTTTGCAGCTCCAACCACATTCACCTTTCCCCCACTGATCTGCTCCCTTGGTAGGAAAACAGATTTCCCATGAACGTATTTTCATATGTCTTATCATTAATAGATTACTAGAAAAATCAAATGCTGGAGTTACTCATAAAAGCCTTGGTTGACAGCAGTCAGAGGATTTTCTTAATTTATCTTGAAAAATCCATTCAAATTGAAACCTGATTTGCTAAATTCATTAGGAAATTTCTAACATGGATCACTAATATATATGGTGTTTAACAACCTATACATAAAATATTAGCTTGATTGGACAAGGTAGCATTGACAAATAGAAGCATTTATGCTGCCATTAGTAATAATTAGTTACAGTATTAGAAAGCTGTATTTCAGTTTCTTCATCTAGATACTGACAGAAGAGCACCTTTGTAACCAAGCTGCAAATCCTGATGTAGCCTTTCAATATCAGAAGTCAAATATGACAAATTCCATCTTCCCATATTTTAGCATATTCATTCCAAATGTATGCTCAGTATTTTGGAGAAAAAAAAAAAAAAAAGGCAATGCAAGACAGATTTTCACACAACAGTAACTTTGCAAGAAATTCCTTAATAATGAAATAATAGCAGTATATTCTCAGTGATGATCACACAATATTGCAAGCATAAAAGCATCAATACTTCCCAATTTCTTCCAGCAGCTGTAAAGAAAGGGCATTGCTACACATTTATCTGGGGAGGCAAGCTTTTTAAGATCGGATGAAATTTCAGAGTTTATCTAAAATTATCCCAGACTTCATAGTTCGCTGCATCACCAATTTTAAAATAAAGGTTTTCTATTCCCACACAACACCCACACCTTTAATCCTCGGAGAACTGCTTTCATCATGTCAAGCTCTTATATAAATCTTTTCTCAACTGCACTTTTTTTCCTCATTTAACTTCAAACAATTACTATCCTATGTTTCTGACACTATTTTTCTGCCGAAGAAAAGATGGAATTACGATACGAACTGCCCAACCCAGGCTTCTTTCACCACATTGGAATGAGGAAACAGTGCTGTCACAGAAGTTTGTGTCACCAGATTCACTTCAAAGAGCTCAAGAAATCCCTACAGTCACAAATAGAGGTGTGCTGGTAGGGCTCTCTGTCTCTCTTCATGAATCATGGTGAGTCGATCATTTGGGGAGAGCAAGAAGTCTTCTAAAGGGTAAAATAAAAAGCCCAAAATTCAGGCATGACATGAAAAGTCAGAAAGCATGGCAATGTTTAAATTCTTCAAAGAAAATGCCAGGGAAAGAAAGGGCACATGATTTTACAACATCAGTTTCCTGATTATCGCAGGTACAAGGAGTTGTACAAAGCATGCCCTTACATCAGCTGGACTCGTTACTGTGCTGAAGTACACAGGGTAATTGCTTTAGCCTCATTTTCACCATCCTCTCTTTTTCAGCCACAGGGGCTCACGGAACAGCATTCAGAAGTTGCTGCGTCAAGCTGAAATGCTGCAAAATACCATAGTTTACTATGATTTGCATATAGTTTTTAAGAGGTAACGTCATATGTTAATTTACAGCATAATTAGACTCGTGCCAGTTGTTATTAGATAGCAACTATGGAATAAAAAAGAAAAGAATGATGAAGCAAATTTCATACAAATTAATATTGATTTGTAGAAGCTTATGTCTATTCCCTTGATTAGGATCCTTGAATGAGAAGTGGGAAGAGGTTATATAAATTAACAAAGTGATTGATACAGCTTTCACAGGTCCCAAGGTGCAGAATACTACTGACCTTATAATCTTATCCTTCACTTTTTGGCATTCTGAACTTCCAGAATAGATGGAAGTTTACAAACAGAAACCATCGCAAAATTGGCCATGAGGAAGTCTGCTACCATTTCAGCTGCACGTAGAGCAGGAAACACCACAATCTGCTCCTTACAGCAGGTTTTTCAAGTCTGTGGAACAACACTTCAAAATTGCTGACAGCTTTTCATAAAGAAATTAATGCCAGAACAAGAACAAAAGAAATTATAATGAGAGCTGTAAGTGACACTGCAAAGTAATAGGCTTCTTTTGACACTCAGAGTTAGCTGGCAGTGTGAGAGAAGACAAAAGCAGATGCATGACACAAAAGAATTTCAGGATTCTGTAAATCTACAATTGGCTTCTCAGGGCTGTTTTGAAGGAAGAGACTGGGAAATAAAAACATGTGAGAGCATTCCTGAATGTTATTTTCAAAAAACTTGTTTACTTGGTTGGTTGAAGGGTTTTGTTTCTGTTTTTAAATGCTAATGATCTTTTTCCCACTTCTTGTTTCTTTTCCAAAATACCTACAGAAAAGCGTATTGATTCTGATATAGTTGCTCTGGATTCACCTTGGTATAAAAGAAGAGCAGGATTTTGTTCTCTGCTTTCAGTCATAGGACTGTAGCCTCGTGCTGTTAGCTTCTGTCCCTGTAATACTCCATGAAAGCCAAGTGAAGCGGCTTGGAGCTTTTTGAAATGGTTAACAACACAAGAAAGGAGATAAACCTAAGCAAGAGAAAATGATTTTCTTTCCTTTGTATTTCTAGTTGCATTTCAGAGAAGAAAGACGTTTTCTTCCACCAGGAGGGAAATTGCTTTGTGACTACATGGCATTAGGCTGTCTCCTGTGTACTTTCTCAAGAGCAACACCAAAAAGAGCAAAACAGATGCTGTTATGTGAACAGACTTAAAAAAATAAAACAGTTCACTCTTCGTATGTTAGAGATTTTGAACCCAGATGGAACTTTTAGGTCTGCACACCAAGCCATAGATCTTTCCTTAATTACTGTTTAATTAAAATGTAATAAAAAACCACCAAGTACTGATTGTTGAAGCATTAACAATTTGGAAGCACCTATATCATTTGCTAAGTACTTCCAAAGGCAATTACCCTCACTGTCAAAAATCCACACTTGATTTCCAGCTTGAACTGATTCAGCCTCTCCTCCCATCCAGTGGGATTCTTTACAGCTCTGTCTGCTACCTAGGGAGTCTGCTGCAACCAAATACGGTCCCCAGGGCTCTGACAGGCAGGGAGCAAGCCTCACTTTGTTCACCACAAGCATATTTGTTTCCTCTGCAAAAGGATGAAAAACCTCCATTCGTCTAGATTATGAAAGCGAAGCCGAAGGCATGACTTTGAATATTTGAATCTAACAGAATAACGTGGAGAGGAATGATTTTTACTCATATGAGCTTTAGAATGAGGTAGGCATACAATCCCTTGGTTTTTGAAGCAGCAGTAACACACACAGGTCCAGATGAGTTTCAGACTAGCCTTTTTTTTTTTAACTATGCAAGGGCAACCTCAACTAATCCTTGCTTGTGAACAGAGGTGAGTCAGACTGCAGCTTTGGAGGTTGGTGTTGGAAGGCAGTGGAAACATGGCAGAGATCAGCCCTGTACCTATGAGCTGATCCATGCTTCATGTGGATTTAGCCCTCCGCAAATTTCTGGCAAGTTTCTGGCAACGTGTACAAAAATAGCTGTCATTCACCTTTCTGACAGAAGTAGCAGAGTAAACTGGAAACTCCACCAGCTCATCCAGCCACTTACTATGCACATGCATAGATGAAGGAAAAATGAAATAAAGTGCAATGGAAAGGAAGACTGAAGGGACTCGAAAAAGGAGAGGTTTTGTTTTTCTCCATCCTCATTCCTGTAGATTCTGCTCAGTATGAAAACAGACTGGGTAGAGGACTCCTAGTAGTGCCCTAAATCTCATTAGGAAAGTAAATTTGTTAAGGCAGATACAAGCATAAGTCAGGGGCTCAGCTGGAATAAGCACTAACAACTTCAGTAATGTTAGTCTCAATGACAGCTGTGTATCTGTCAACATTTTAACTTCAAGCTACTACAAGAAATAATTTAGGTGAGCATCAAAGCATAAAGCACTACAAGTGTCACTGTACTCCAGGAAAAAACATTTCCACATGAAGTACTCTCAGTGATTAAAGATACGTGGTTTCTGCCTATGGAATGAAAGAGTTAATATGCACGTGCTTTACAAACAAGAGCATCATATGTATTTGTTTCTTCTAATGCTTCTTGCACTCTGGTAGGTACAATAAAATAAATATCTCTCTCTGTTAAGACAGGATGCTCTCTGTATGGCAGTCACACAAGTGGATTTGTACATAAAGAATATGCAAAGCCTTTAACTTAAGTTTTTAGTGGAAGACAGAGCAGGGAGTGGAATTATCAGAAAATAAAGGAATAGAATCATAGAATCACCAAGGTTGGAAAAGACCTAAAAGATCATCCAATCCAACTGTTCACCTATTCACCCTAATAGTAATTTACAGGACAATAAACAATAAAATGAAGTGAAACAGAGCACGCACAGCTAGGCACATAAGTCATCACTAAAATCTTGACAGTTCTTTTCATGTCTTCAAGCAGATGATAAATAGCATATATTTTAATATGTAATATCTAAAATCTACTTGTGGCACCATTATACAAATACTAAAGGAAATAAAAGCACCACAATTATGGCAATGCCAGGTCTACTTTGTAAAAACAATAAAGCAGGACAGAATTCAAACCATGCCTCCTACTTTTGTGGAGAATATAGAAGATTTCATGATCCATCACACAAGACACATGATCTGTATGAAAAAATGATCTAAGATGTACTTCATTGTTAAATACAGAATCTAAGCAGAGGACAAAATGGTTTTCAAGGATATCTCTGCACACAAAGTTTGATTAATACTTGATGAGGGAGTCAGTTGGCTCTGTGAATGCCCTGGAGCTCCTTGCAAAGGCTAGTGTTGGTAAAGGAGAAGGTAGGATTAAGATGAATGAAAACAGAACTTCTGACCATAGTACAAAGCTAAATCTGCCCTTGCTTGTACCTATAAAGGTCCCCAGGATTTCAAAGGATTCATATGGTCAGAGTCAAAGTGGATGAGACTCTGCTTATAGTTTCTCACAGCACGTCGAAAAATGCAAGTTCAAGGAAACGCTTCTGATTTTTAGCTTCCCACCTCCGTGACTGTGGTGGAGAACTGCATACTCAGGCCAACTCAAATTTGATTCCCTAATAATGCTCAAATCCCTTTCCTAATTTTATCAGAAAAAGTAATTCAAAAAACTGTACCTTTCTTGGCCAAAATGCAGAACCTAAATAAGAAACCATCTAAGTTACATAATCATCAGTTAAAATAATACAGCTACTTGGAATTTATTCCACCCAATCCAGACAACAAATATTTATATCCTTTATATTATAGTAAAAAGATTGTAGTATTTCTATAATAAAAATAATAATATTCAGGGCTTAGGATGTGTCATCTGGCCCAGGTGACTGCACAGTTTAAACTACAGATATGAGATAAAAGACTACAGTGGACACCAAATCCCATCAGGTACAATTTCTAGACATCCTACCTAATTCTGTACTGAGGTGACAAGCTGATTAGGGAGATAATCATAGCTGGCACTCTTGGTCCATGTCATTAGAAAAATCTTGTCCAGGCAAGATAGACAAGTGTTTTGTCCAGACATAAGGCAATGGTGATGAGGACAAGAGTAACCACATCAGCAGTAAGAAGAAATATAATCAAGCATAGCAAACGCTGAATATGTTAAACTGAAAATACTTCAAATACCCATCCAAGGTTGACCATCTAATATGGATTGTATAAATATATATTTAGAAGCTACCAAGAGCAAAATTTTATAGCTGTATTATAAATAGCTAGAAATAGCCTCTTGTTTTATACTGCGTCAAAGCGTAGGTGATAACTCATACTTATAAATAGCTCTTCATAGCACAAATGCTATTTTTTTTTAATTGCTGGATGTTGTGTTGAGGGATATGGTTTAGTGGGAGCTATTGGGAATAGGTGAACGGTTGGACTGGATGAGCTTTCAGGTCTTTTCCAACCTTGGTGATTCTATGATTCTATGATTCTAAATAGTTGTCTTAAGTAAAGCAACGTGCTGTGAGAATATTCCTCATCCATATCCACTAGATTTCTGCATTTAAGACCACGTAACATCTTTGCACACCTTGTGGAAGAAATCATTTGATACTGACCTGGATCTTCCCACAGCAGTTCAGGCACCAGAGCTTTGGGACATTCGCATGAATCTCTTTCTACTAACAGGATCAACTGTCATCTGATTTCCATCTTGATGAGAAAATGGTCTCAAGAACTGCTGTCAGCTACAACAGGATGAGATGCATAGTATGCCTTCTAAAGTACTCACTCCCCACAGCTGGATGCCAGTTGAAACACTCATTCAGCACTTTATATCTTGTCCTTCTTTTACACAAAGAAACGAGCCTCTCTTCTAACTAAACAAATGCAGATGAAAACCCTGGGACAAGTCACAGTGTCATAGTGAGAAAAAGTCTGTGGGGTTTTTAATTTCGTTGGTGAGAAGTTGTTGTGGGGAAAAAAGGCTTAAACAACCCTGTCCTTGGATGAAGAAAATAGTTTTTACTGCTGTAAAATATTTTTAAGCTATGTATCTTCCCATTCAACCACGAGCTCTGCTCCCACTAAGCTGTTAAATAGAGCCAAGAGTTTCATTTCAGTGTTGCTTTTGGCATTTGCTTGGGAGAACTCAAACCCAGCTCTCTGCCTACTTCCACACCCTTCTATTTCGGCAAGACACTGTACTTTCAATATGAAGTACAAAACCTTTTGTAGCAGGAAAGCAAAATGCACTGCAAGAGTCTTCCTGACACGTTTGAATAGCCCTGACTGAAACGGCAAAGACAGAAATTGTTTTTGTTCATCTTATACCTAACAGTTCTTATCTTCTTTCCTTTTTCCTTCGATTAAAGGACTATAATGCACTTTTATAACCCTGAAGAACTAACAACAACAATTTGGTATTCAAACAGCATGTCATCATTGATATTATTTGATTTTGTGCCATGAACGTATTATGCCTTCAATCAAACATTTACCTAAGAAATTGCATCTTACAGGAATAAAAAGCAGGATAGACAGCATGCATAAATATATGCTACAGTCATCAACTGAAGAACAAGTTGGCTTTTCTATGTAAATTTATAAAATACTCTTACTTCTCACTTGTACTTACTCATTTGTGCACTGTATTTGACTGACTTGGGTGAATCATAGAATCACCAAGGTTGGAAAAGACCTAAAAGCTCATCCAGTCCAACCGTTCACCTATTCCCAATAGCTCCCACTAAACCATGTCCCTCAACACAAATACACGCAAATGAAAAGGCTGGTCTATTCTGACTGAATAACACATCACATTAAATTAAGAATGTGATCTGCCGTAGATGAAACATTAATTAAATCAAGAACTATGTGCTCAAACTTGGAATTTGTTTGGAAACGCTCTAGGGAAAAAAAAAGACAACGGAATCCCATCTTACATTCTATTCAGAAAGCTGTAGCTGGAAGTCAAAGTTAGACATCACACATTTAATACCTATTAGATGGCAAGCTATTACTAAACAAATGTTGTGTTACATTCCCTGAATTTTTTACTGTTTAATTCCTAGATGGTGTTTGTTGTTTTTTGCAGATTTGCAGCCATGACAGACAGAATATATACACATGTGTATAAATACACACAAGTTAAATTTATGTATGGTTGTGGTAGGGAGAGTCAATGTCCTGCACCGTAATATAGCATCTATTATATATTTAACTGTTTGCTATTTAAGAAAAAACACCAGAGAGTGGACATATAGAACACTCTTGCTTTTTTTTTTTTTTGTAATTTGTTTTAAAAGCAAGATGTAATTTTAAAGGGAACATCACTGACAAATCCATCGGTTCCTTTCTAAAGGGACTACTCAACTTCACAACATAGCATTGGAATACATGTTCAATCAAAACTTCTATTATTTACTGAACTTTTTAACTTTGAAGTCATCAAAATTCTAGGGAACCTGACATTCAGACACCGAGTACTTGACAACTCAGTAATGCTTATAATTTCAAGATGTCTTCTTAATGAAGCCTGGTAATCAGCTTGAAATATATTGATCCAAATACTTTATAATATACCATATGACAATTATTAGATACATTTACTCCACAAATTAGTGATGTGCAAAATGGGAAGTACCAGGCTCTTAGTTTATTGGCACATTTTATTTTTCCTCTCCCATGTTTCCTCTAACATAGCTCTTCTTTTAGAGCTAAACAACAGTATCAGAGATCTGTATCTGATTCATGCACACAGTTCAGAGTAATATTAGCTTTGTTTCATGCTAATATTATATAAAACAAATATATAAACATATATATATATATAAACAGAGACCAATTCATAGCTTTGTATTTTACGTCCTTATTATATAGAAGAAAAAGAGTGATAGAGGGGAAGCTGAGCTAAAAGAACTGGTGTAACAGATTGCCCAGCTTCATTTCAAACATCAATAATAGTAATTAAATAACAAATCATATGTCCTTTTCCATTTGGGAAAAAGAAAAACAGAAAGACCTGTATATAGCCTTAAGGAAAATTAACAACTAGGAAGCAAATTGGAGAGTAGTGAAAGAAAAAGCATGCCATTAAGGTGGCTAAGAAGCAGTGGAGCACATACTGGGGGGGGAGGTGGTGAGAGGAAGCAAGGAATCTCTGTATTACTCTGCCAGCGCTTAGCAGAACCCTGAAGTGTAGGTGGAATGCAAATGTAAGCGTAGATGAGAATACAATTCCTATCTGTCCTTCAAAACAAGTAAAGGCTACAGAAATTTATGGCTAGGGATGTTAGCACATATGGAGCAGTGTATGGAGCAGTGCGTAACACATACCTACAACTACATGTGGCTTATACTACACTATTCACCTGTGACAGATGAATACCTCCACAGCAGCACTCCCATACTGCATATATTTAGCTTGCTACCCAAAAATACAGAGACATACTAGAATAATGCAATGATTCCCCTTCTTGAAGAGCCCTCATTCAAACATAGGTTGAATCTACCGAATGCTAAGCATTTCACAGATGATGACCTGCATGAATTTCTGGAAATTTTACAGCGTTGTGTTGATGAAAACCTGTTTTTTATTTTTAATCCAAAGCAAATAAAACTGAAAATCTGGTGTTTCAAGTGCTCTTAGAGTAATGATCTTTGCTCCCTTCCTTTTATAGTTTGGTTGCTATTTAAAGAAAAGTCATCTGTTTTCAAACAAGCTCCTGCTGTCAGCATCATATAAACAACATAACTCAGAAGGACTGGCACACTACAGTCGATGTAATGAGGAAACAAAATGATTTATGGGATGTGAAGAATGACTGTGCTGTTTTACCAAGCTTATGCTTGGAACAAAGCATAGACACAGGGCCGTATGAAAAGATCTTGAATTATCCCTCATATATTTGAGGAGTTTTCTCTACAAACATAGGCAGAAAGTAACAGTTAAAAATAACCAACCACCACAGACTATACTTAAAGGCAGAGTTCAAAGATTTGCACTCCCAGCCAGCAAATAACTGAGTTTAAGGATACTATGAACTTCACAATTCAACCACAAATCATGAAAGAATTGACCAATATCCAGTTTTCACTAAAATAGCATTGCTCCAAACCTTGATTTTTTATTTTTTTTTTAAGCAAGCCATCTTAAAATTGTTTTCAGTTTCTTTTGTGGCTCTAAACAAGGAAATATCAGAGAAGAATTTCAAGTTATTTTCACTGAATTGTAAAAAAAACTGTCTGAAAATATATTTAATCAATATTACCTTGAAATAAACCTTTGAGCTTTTGTAAGTCAGCAACTCAAATTTTAACCAAATGCTAGGATAAAAATGCTAAAAATGAATTTTGTCAAGTTATGCAATAAAAGAGCACATCCAGTAGAGCTTTACTGCATTTCTCTTTTAGAGACTCAGATGATGCTTTTGCATGTGATGCCTTTTGGAAATTACGCTCACTTCTGTACAACTGTTACTATTAGCAGTAGCACAATAGCACAAGCACCTATGCCATTGTAACAGCATAGCCATAAATGAAAACTTCAGTGAAAACATCCTTCTCCTCATAACTATTTTTGTTAATATTAAACAAAAGGAGTAGTGTCAGAGATAGAGCTGAATGGAATGAAGAAATTGAAAACATATCCATTTTTAGTAGCCAGTTGTTTCAGTACTTTCTGTTTTGCTAAGTCCTCTAGGCAAAGATCTTTGACAAGAGAAGTAAAGGTAGCAACTTGTCAACATTTCCTTCCATACCTAATTACTGAATGTATCAGTATATTACTGTACAAGGAGTGGAAGAAAAGGTTCTAGTGCAGAAGGAAAATAACAAGTGGGTAGAGGCCAGAACTAAGCATGACCGGAGGCAAGAATCAACACAACATCACTGAAGATAATTGGAAGGGGACAGACCTTGAAATCCCTTGAAAGCAAAGAACCTTACTTGCATCAAAGAAAACAGACAGTAATGATAGTTAAATTCAAAACTCATATAGAATCATTCAGGTTGGAAATGACCTCTAAGATCATCAAGTCCAACTGCCCACCTACTACCAATATAACCCACCAAATCATGTCCCCAGGTGCCACATCTACACTTTTCTGGAACAACTCCAAGGATGGTAACTCCATCACACCTGTTCTAGTGCATTATCACTCTTTTGGAGAAGTTTTTCCAACTATCCAACCAGAACCACCCTTGGAATAACTTGAGGCCACTATCTCTCATCCTATTGCTGTTACTTGGGAGAAGAGGCCAGCCCCAACCTTGCCACATCCTTCCATGGTCACCATAGAGAGCAATAAGATCTACCAGAGCCTCCTTTTCTCCAGACTACACAATCCCAGTTCCTTCAGCTGCTCCCCATAAGATCTGCACAGAACATGAAAAACAAAAGACTCAAAATTTGTGGATCCCATTAGAAGGTTGTGAGCACCATAGGAAGACTCTGCTGATTTTTGTTTTAGAGAAACCAGAAGCTCTCTCTCTCATTTTGTAGTAATCTTTGTAGTTAAGTCTTAGAAAGTAGCCCTTACTTATAGAGTGGTTTGGGTTGGAAGGGACTTGAAAGACCATCCTTAAAATCCATCAGACATATGGCTTTAGAAACAGATATGACTGCCACGTGCACCTTAAGGTGCCCATGACAATGGGAGAGTGTGCTGCTAGTGAGAGGTGTAGCCATCCATACTCCATATCAAGAAACATCTCATCACTTCTGCCCTAGCAAACAAAAGCTGAAATAGCTGTGCACAAGGAAGGAGTCCACGCAACAATTAGCAACATTCCACTGCTTCCTGAGGTCTCATTTCCTGGCTTAGGCCAAATTTCGAGATACATGCAGAGAATACAATGTGCAAAATAAGTAAACTGCTGCTATGAAAAGGGCCCAAGTTCATCTTTCTGAGAAATGATCAAAAGTGTTGCTTAGCTTCAAGGAAAGAAGAGCAAGGAGGAGAGGAGCTGCACACAGACAGCAATGCAAGTAAAGTTGCAGGTGGCTATGGGAGTACCAGTGATTCTATTATGCGAGAAGAAAAAACACACTGTTTCTGCATTGGCTAAATTGCACAGTGCAAAATGAAGCTTGTGATACAACGCATGCTGGAATAGCCTTATACAACTTTTCTTAATACAACAAATATATAAATCCAAGGACATAGGACTTTTGCTCTTGAAGTTTTCAGATGGAGGACAATGGGGATGACTGTACAACGCACATGAACATAAACTTCTGCAACTGAAACCAAGGGCCAAGGAGAAAAAAAAAAAAAACTACAAAGAATTTTGAAGAGATGGTTCAAAGAGGGAGGCAGGGAACTGACAAAGCTTTTGGATCAGAAAGAAAAAAAACACAAATATTTTGGAAATAACTTAATTTTACCCTTTGTCTAAATACACAAGGAACATCCAGGTTTTATTTCATCTCTACTACATTACTGAAAAAGGAACAATGCATCATTCAGATAAACAATCAAAGGTAAATGCTTTGCTTTTACACGCAAGGTGTTACATTTGTTTATCTTACTAAACCCATCCATGCTGCTATAGCAGCAGGGTCTGAAGTATTCTTAGGATTTCCAGTTCTTGTGAGTGGTAGAACTCTACTTGAATAAACTCACTTAATACTCTTAAATTTCAAAGCTCTTCCTAAGATAGTGCATTTGAAACAGAATGAGAACGATATACATGAATGATTTTGATGAAGAACCAAAGGACTGCACTACTTGTTTTCTGATGAGAACTGTGACAGATTAAGAACAGCTTATGATCATGTAATCAATCAGTGGTCTGTGGATAATCTTCCTGAACCCAAAACTTGCTAGCAAACTAAATAACTAATATGATAATTTTAACTGAAGCCAAATATCATCAAAAAAGTCATAGTCAAGATCAAGATTACTATTAGAGCGGAATCAACCATGAACTTTTATTGACTTAATTTTCTTACCTAATTGTGATTCACTTATACTGATTACTTCTATTACTTTCTAAACATCATTAATTCCTCAAATATCACATAAATTTCTTCAAAGAGTAGAAACGTAAGAGTGACTTAATTTCAATTTCCAAAGTCATATTTTGTTCATTAAAAAAAAATAAATAAAACCCAGCAACAGCAACCAACACGCTATTTTTCTGAACAGAAAATATACTAGTGTTTTGGTCTTTTTTCTTTTCTTTCTTCTTTTTTTTTTTTTGAGAAAGTAAAGTACTTGAAAGAAAAAGACATAATGGGAAGCAAGAACAAAAATAAGGATAAACTGTTCCTAAATGAATATAACAACCAAACCAACAAACAGAAGTTAGTTACCCCTCTTTAGAGTGCAGAATAAATGATCTAATGTCAACCAAATAGAACTAACTTCTGAGCTGCAGACATAAACCTGCAAATCCATTCAGATTTCTGTCTCTATGTTTTCAATTTTTGTCTTTACAACAACCTGAGCAGACATTTTTCTTTCTGTGAATCATAGAATCATAGAATCACTAAGGTTGGAAAAGACCTAAAAGATCACCCAGTCCAACCGCTCACCTATTGCCAATAGCTCCCACTAAACCATGTCCCTCAACGCAACATCCAGCCTTTCCTTGAACACCCCCAGGCTCGGTGACTCCACCACCTCCCTGGGCATCCATTCCACTGCCTGACCACCCTTTCTGAAAAGTAATACTTCCTCATGTCCAGCCTGAATCTCCCCTGCCGTAGCTTGAAGCCATTCCCTCTGCTCCTATCACTAATGACACGAGAGAAGAGGCCGACCCCCAAAGAAAGATCAAGACATCCCAAAAATAAAACTTAGTATTCATTTTGCTAAGCATCAAAGTATTACTTCTTGATTCTTTGTAATAAAAACCCAGAAACTTCTAATGAATTCTTTTTCTTTTTTTTTTTTAAATGAATGTCTCCCAGTAACTGAGAAAATGTTCCTGCATCCACATGCCATTTGGCACATCCTCATCTTTGCTTCTTACAATGCATACTATTGAATCTAAATAACGTCACCCCTGATGCATCTCAGTACCGCTCTGATCTTGATTAGGGTCTCCACTGCAAAGGAGGTTTTAAATAACACTCTGTAGAAGTTACAAAGTTATAGAAATACAGTAGCTCTGGGATGAAATCTCTGGACTTAGTCGAGAAGTCCAGTGACTCCAATAATCCACGTTATAAAAAAGATGTTTGTGCAATGAGTGGCGTTGCCTCCATTTGAGAGGGAGTGAAATCAGTCCCCTAATACTTGGAGAAACTCTCCAATGGTTACAAGTCCTCTAATGCCACATTTTTCACTTCCCTCCCTAGAAAACACTTGCAGCTGTTTCATTCACTCTGCAGAAAGCCTCTTCTCCAGATGGCGTGGATAGCCTACTGGAGACTGATGCCAAATCAGATCCTGTTGTGGGGGGTCCAGGGCTGAGGAAGAAGTGAAAGAAAAGTCAGATTTCTCTGAAATGTGGAACGCCCTTGAGTAGGACTCGGAGCATGGTTACTATTTCAGGGAGTTACTATTCCAGGTTGGACAATAAAAGCACCAGCGAAGGGTCGCAGCACTTAATTTTCTCTTTGCTCTCTGGAGTTTGCATAACGACTTACTCCCATTATATCGGATGAACTAGAGCTGAGAAAAGATGAAAATTATCCTGCGTTTCTTTAGCGTCACTTTGCCTACAGGGATAAAACCTTTCGGCTTCACTAGACCTATCGGGGCTGATTCTCTGCCTGCATCCTACACCACAGCACTGAAGTCAACAACACCCAACAAGGAGGGAAGAAAGGGACATTTGACACACTGTTACGCAATACCCCGTCGGGAGACTTTTCATTCACCATAGCATGCACAGCTGGGAAGGCCATTCATTAACAGCATTTCTTTCAGGATCCCTCTGAACCCAGGATGTCTTTTCTTTCTGGAGCAGTGAAAAAACAAGTGCACTATTGTTGCACTTGTTGACACTGCCTTTTATTGGCATGAATACAGATTATTTGGACAGCAATGGCAAATGATGCGCAGTAAATCAATCAGGCCAAATTGGCAGAGATTATTAGCTAAGAAGACAACAGTGTTTTTCATTTGAAAATACAACGCACACAATGCAGCAGCTATTGTCATTGTTTGCACGGGGAGAGCCTTTTCATGGGTTTGATCCGCTAATTTGAATAGGGGAAACACTTAATTGTGGGGTGTCTTTTATGGAATACACATTTAAAACAGCAAACACTTCCCCTGGTGAATCAGGAGAAGGATTCTGCAATTATTTCTTCACGTACCATTAAGTGCTTTAATAAAAAAGCCTTGGTTTTCTGCTAGAAAACATGACTAATGAATTTTGCAGCTCCTTGACCTTAGGTCCTAATGTTCTTTAACATACCACACTGAACCTATATTTTGTTATCACTCCAATGCTCTAACACCAAGGGATTTGGAGAACATACTACAGCACTAGCACTCTCTACCAACCTCTCCCTTCAGGAAATGAAGGATTAACTGGAAAAGAACTTGCCAGCATCCAGACTACTTATCATCTAATTAGTACTGCTGGTTTCTCTCTTCTGATTTTCCCATGGAATGATACCAGCTCGACAAAACTTACATGTTTGTGTAGCAGTTCAGTATATTTTAACTATGTACTACTGTGAAATACTGATACAAAAGAATACTTGAGAAATCTTTTTGCACTGCACTTAAACTAGACATAACAGAACAACTGCCTTGTGATTAACGAGGTTCGGTGTCACTAACGGTATTTTACCAATACATCCGTGAAGCAACCCAATCAATCTCCTACCAGTCATATGCTGTGGCTACTGACTCACCTACCAGAAAAAGGAATAGTTATCATTATAGCTTAGCCACATCTCCAAATCTAAGAAGCTGTGCTACAATAAACACTTCTTTATTGCTCAATGTTGCCCAAATTGTTTGCCATGCAACTCCTTATACATTGCTCAGAAATGTAGTTCGGGTCTGAGGAGCTAATGCTACAGCTGAAAGGCCTGAGTAAAAATGCTTTGAGATACACAGCTAACCCCTCTGCCAACAGCTTTCCTGCAGAATATATCAAGTTGCCTTCAGAAGGTAATGCAAACAAAGCACCTGTTTGATTATATTTACCACTGTCAGGTAGATATACACCAATATACAAACGAACAGACTCATTACGCCACACTAACATTAAGACAAATGGCTGCTCTGCAGTTTTAATGCACTACTTCATTCGGTAACTGCTCTATAAAACCACTCAATTTTCAGCTGTAGCTCAACTTCAATTAATTCGATGCTATTTTCCTCAACTCATTTTCTGTTCTGGGAAACAAGTTTGTATAATAGTGCATTTTCTCCCTTACGCCAGACACTTCAAAATATTCATTTTTTGTCATTGGATTCTTTTTTTCCCCCCTAGTTTTTAAATCACTAATAATGCTTTTATACAGCTCTACCCTGCTTTAAGTAGAACCTCTACTATTCTTTTGAAACAGATGGAATGAACAATTGGAAGCACATTAATTACTCTCACATGAATTGGATGCTAGAACCATACATGGACTTCATAACACAGAATTATATTTAGAAAGGTTATCACCCATCTATTTCAAACTGTAGTCTGCCCCTGCACTGAGAAAAAAAGTTGAAATCAATTAAGATAAAATTTCAGATTCCTTTGTTAAAAAATGTTACTTTCTTTGAAGTTTCCACATGGTAGCTTTTAAGTGTTAAAAACAACATCAAATTTTGTAAGAAGTTCAGGAAATACCATCACCACCTCTTAGCAGAGGCTCAGGAAATGCACAGCGCTAAAGATGTACGGAGATTAAAGCATCCATTTACTTCTGAATCCAAGATTCCAGTAACAATTGTTTTACTGTCCTCCCAACAAAGCAGTGCCAGAAAAAGTTTTCCAAAGGAAAAATTATGGAAGAGTTCTCCTTTCTCAAGATCAACATGTGTCTAAGTTACAAACTCATGAGGATTTAACTTCAGAAAAATGAATATCTGAAATACATACTGAGTAAGTTACTCTTTCTCACTATGTAGATCAATAAAAACACCCAACACAACAGCATATAAATGAGAAACTTCAAGTAAACATTCACATAATCAGCCACTGTTATCTCTTAGAAGATAAATTCAAAGACAATACTATATTTAAGATAACTGAAGCTATTATGGAAAATAAATGCTAACAATATGGAGATTTCAATTTTGCTTATACACTTACTGTAGGAATGGTAACCTGTCGTGTCTCCTGCTCTGGACCACAGCCAGCCTCCTAAACCACCCATATACGTTTTTCCCCTCACTAAAGACTAACCATAACTGAACAGGGAATGTAATTGCTGCTCTCAGACACAGGAGAAACCACCTGAGTCATTGCTCCTGAACTACAGCTTTCAGCTAGAAAATAAGAACCACACTGACACAAAAAACTTCCACAACAGCCCACAAAGCAGAATCTTCTCCTCATATCCTGGCTACTCCTTGCTAAAGAATTTAAGCGAGCCACTGTTCAAGTAAATATAAACCAGTGAGCTTGATTTAAGGGAGGATATTTTGCCTCAGCTCTTCTCTATGCAATTTGCAATGTGTGCTGGGGGTCCACAGGCAGGGTGCAGGTGGGTACTGACCTGTTTGAGCCCCTTGGAAGTAGTAACACCTGTTGTTTTCCCCCAGTGGCCAGGCTAATGAATCCCCTGTATGATTCCCCAGTGGTAAGCAGAATTAACTGTCTTTAAACCGTCTTTTTTTTTTCCATTGGTACCTTACTAGTGAACAACCAGCTGTGTGTGTATACTAGTATCCATCCCTAGCATGCTGATGCAGGAGCAAAAACACATTTGTCAGGTCTTCCTGAGCTGTCTGGTTTTTTTCCTTAGACAATATCAACAGTGTTCACACCTCCAGGAATTTCAGCTGCTGGCGATGCCAACCTAGGTCTGAAGATCTCTGCCATAAGTGATAGATTTTCTCACAGCTGCCCAGCTGTGGCCTTGCAGCATGTCTCCTTCACAATAAAAGTGCATGGATGTCATACAGCAAGGCACTATATTTTTCAGACATACACATCTGCAGCCAGTGTTTATCTTAATCCCATCATAATCCCATTCTACCGAAAGACTGGCTTTGGAATAGCTTTGTCTCGCTCCAATTTACAGGAGGGAGATGAGGCTCTTTTAATATCTGTATACCAGGCGGGAGATTAAGAAACAACGGTTCATACGTTAGTCCGACCAGTTTGTTACAATTCCTAACCAGGGAGACGGGGAAGGGAAGAAGGGCGATAGAGAAGATGGGAAAGCGGCAAGAACTGCGTAAAGCGGGGAGAGTCACCAGCAGGATCCAGCAGCGTCCCATTGCACGGCGTTTGAAGGTCCGAGGCAGAAGCAGCGGGGGGCGGGGAGCAGCAGCGTGGCGGCCTGGGGCAGCGAGCAGGCAGCGGAGGCAGGAGCCGAGCCGATCCGGGAGGAAGCAGCAGCGCTTCCTCAAGTTCTCCAGACAAAGGATTTCTCAAGCCCTGCCCAGGACTTGCCTGGACTTGAATAAGTCCACCTGTGTCCCCAGCAAGCTTTGAGACACTGACGTTAACAGAATAATACACACTTCTAAACCATTGCTCTTTTAATTTAAGGTCTGATTGTGGATGGAGAAAAAGAGAAAGCACTTAGTTTCCATCTGGAGTGAGAGAGAAAAGCTAACAGATATGAGTTTCTGTTTATTCTTTTTTTTAATTCAGAACAATATTTCTGTAGGACAAAATCTATTCTCCATCAGCTCTCCGAGGTCTTAACAACTGAGAAGGAGCAAGTGGTTTAATAAAACATAACATACACTTAAGTAGCTATGTTTAGGACTTCTCTGAGGCTGATTTAGAAAATGGCTGCTGCTAGAGCCACATTACCTAGCTGGATGTTCGTGTCTCTACAGCAAACACTTTATTTTTATACAGTTGTTTCTTTGTTTGCAAAGAGAAGAACAACCTCTTAACATTCTTCTGTGTTTTTTTTGTTTGTTTTTTTTTTTTTTTTTTTCTTCTGTAGGTGGTCTTTCAAGTCTCTTTTGTGCCAGATCTTGTGTTTTCATCTACCAAGCAGAGCAAAACCTCTCAATCCCAATCTTTTTCTGATTTTCCTTCCTATAAGGGGAGGGAAGTGTAGTATTATATTTGCAGACAACTTCTAGATGTCTACTCATCCAGTGAGCTGCTCAAATTGAAGACATCTTAAAAGCTAGCTTGAAACTATTTTTTAAATATAATTTCTAACATATTTGAATAAATAAACCATTGGGTGAATAACTCAAGTGATTTCTTCTATAAGCTAACTGAAATTAAATGGAAAAGATAGTAAACACTCAAGAACACCTCAACCTCAGCTGATTCACTTGTAAAGAATGAAATCATATAATCACGGAATGTCATATGTTGCAAAGGACCACAATGCTCATCCAGTTCCAACCCCTGCTATGTGCAGGGTCACCAACCAGGCTGCCCAGAGCCACATCCAGCCTGGCCTTGAATGCCTGCAGGGATGGGGCATCCACAGCCTCCTTGGGCAACCTGGTTCAGTACCTCACCACTGTCTGCTAATATCTAACCTAACCCTCCCCTGCCTCAGTTTAAATCCATTTTCTCTTGTATCACTTCCCATCCTCATAAACAGTTGTTCAACTTCTATTTTGTATGCTCCCTTCAAGCACTGGAAGGCCACTATGAGGTCTCCCTGCAGCCTTCTCTTCTCCAAGCTAAACAATCCCAGTTCCCTCAACCTTTCTTCATGGGAGAGGTGCTCCAACCCTCTGATCATCTTAGTGGCCCTCCTCTGGACATCCATCACCCTTCCCCCATCCATCAAAGCTGTCACTGTCACAGAAGGCCAGCAGATTGGTCAGGCAAGATTTGCCCTTGGTAAAGCCGTGATGGTTGTCTGTGTTTTCTCTTTAAAAAGATTTCAGCTTTTTTAAAATCTGTCTATTAGAATACCTTTGCTACATAAATATTAACATAGGAAGAGGTATTTATTTATGAAAGAAAATGTGAGAGTATATATAGTGCAAGATGGATAGAAGTGGTAAAATGTTTTTTGTTTTTTAAATGAGACAGTTCACACACATGAAGCATTATAACGAGGAATATACTGATACAAATCTTCAATGAAAAAAATGTTTTTTTCTCCTCTGTGATGTCAATAGTATAGCATGAAAATATCCAGAATCTCACTGTTTATAATGAATTCAATTACTTTATATTATCAGATGATCTTAAATCTGAAACAGAGTGGCCCTATAAATTACCAGACTGTGTGACCTAATTAGTTTAATCTAATTACTACCTTCTGAATTATGATATTTCTTTAAGTTCTTTGGAAGAACGTCACAGTTTCAACCTGGTTAATCAAGCTCCCAAAATTAGAACTCCATTAGAACAAATGCTTTGAGAAAAAAAAAGAGAAAAAAAAATCATCATCAACAACAAAAAACAGAGCACATCTTTGCCACAGTGTTTTTCACAACATGTCCTCAGCCTCCTTTCATGTTTCAGCTGTCAGAGAAAAAATGTCAACTCTTAGAACAAAACATGTCAAAATTTCTTCAGAAACATTTCAGAACAGTATTTCAGAATTATGCAACAAAACTCATCAAGTGAGTTGCAAGATATTAGAAATTTATCTCCTGAAATGAAAATATTCATCATCAACTAAGATTTCAGAAGCTCAAAACACTCTGGAGCATTTTGTAGTACTGATAACAACTTGGCAACAAAATTGTGTCTAGTATTTCAGTTCTGAAGGTGGATAAAATTAATGAGATAAGAGTCAAAGCTAACATTTCAATAGCTGGTAACGTGATGAATTGGAGATGTTATAATCTACAACATCTAAAAAATTTAGTATGTTAAAAGAGGGAGTTCATGAAGAACCAGCCACAAATTGTGTTCTCCAACCAATAAAGAATCCATCTTGAAAAGGATCTCATTAGTTTCTTTCAACACTTTAAAATGTGTTTTTTGTTTGTTTGTTTTTTAAAGAAAGTCAGTATGGTTTGGATCTTCTCTGTAAGAAGAAATCTATCTGAATCTTCTTACAGTATTTTCACATTGCAAATTAAGACAGTAATGATAAAAACAACTGTTAATGGTGTCACTGGGTTGAAAAAGTTGATTAATTTACAAAGGAATTCATACATTCTCGTGTGTATTTCCATGTGGTGTCACTGCTTTCAGATTGTTGCCTTTTCAATGAATAGCTTTTCTTGAAAATTATTATTCCCTGAAACATTTTCTGTTGGTTGGAATGTCTGCTTTCCCTTTCTTTAGACGGATAGAAATCCACAAACTGACATTTTCAGAAGTACTTTTAGCCTCTTGAGACAATATATTTAACTTTATGTTGCCTTGCGCTCAAGATATTAAATGTGATTATCACCTACAGTAAAATAACCTACTTCTTACGCCCTTCTTAAATGGTCCAAATCAAATTTAATAGAGTATGTTAATGCACAGACTTTTTTTTTTTAAATTACACCAAGATGTGAGTGGGTTCAGAAAGAGCACATTAGCTTAAAAAGGAAGCAACTTCCTTCCTGAGTATCTCTTGCAACTTATAAAGAAGTGCCATTAAAATTGGCTTTACCTTGAATTGTCTGATCTTAGTCCAATCTTCAATGATTTTCAAGAATTACCACTATGAAAACATACTGGAAAAGCTTTAGTTCCATTTTTTAATAATTGGTAACCTGATGGTATTATGTATCAGAGGAGCATTTGACTGGTAAGGAAATGAAAACCAATGTAAACCCTAATGAGAAAATATGAGGTTAGCTGAAAGCAATCAAATAGTAGTGTTTGCTATGGTAACTAATTGATTCTGTGTATTTGCTAATAAACTATATATTCATCCTAGGTATAAACCAGATTTAGTAGCAGGAACACTGAATAAAATCTTATGATAATGGAGTTGTGCATTATTTATTTTTTCAATGTTGGAAGCTATTAAGGTGCTTTGGGAGGACAGGAAATGCAGTGTATTATCCCTATGCAAGAGACTAGAACAGTACAGTACCATGAAAAGATGAGGAACAAACCCAATTTGTTCCTCTCAGCTGAGGATTGCTGAGATGGTGATTTGTTCCTCTCAGCTGAGGATGACCTGCTGAGGAATAAAAACCTCTAAACTGCTCCTTTTAATTGACTTCTCTTTTATTTGCATAGTCAAAAGACCCTTAGTGAGCAAAGACCAAACCACAGGAGCAGCCGCTTCTCAAAAAAAGAGATGTGTTATTATTGCTAGCCAACTTGCATTCTAGTAGAAGATGAGGTGTAAGACATATAATGCACATGGGACAAGATCAAGAGGCAGTGAACTCAACATGTCTGTTGTTAAGTTTTCACGACGCATCAAGAACAGGCAGAATGTTTGAGTCATGATGAGATAGCTTGATGAATTATGACACAGTGATTCCCCACCCCTGCCTTACCCTCCCTCCATGGAAGGAAAATATCAATCATAGAATCATAGAATCACCAAGGTTGGAAAAGACCTAAAAGATCATCCAGTCCAACCGTTCACCTATTCCCAATAGCTCCTACTAAACCATGTCCCTCAACACAACATCCAGCCTTTCCTTGAACACCCCCAGGCTCGGTGATTCCACCACCTCCCTGGGCATCCATTCCAGTGCCTGACCACCCTTTCTGAAAAGTAATACTTCCTCAAGTATCACAGAAAAGTAAACAACTGAAAATGCTATCATTCTTCAGTGAAAGGCAGTAATATCTAATAAGAGGAGAACAAACTGTTGAGGGCGTTGTAGAGGAACACATGTTTCTTACATTTGAAGTGATCAGATTTTTCAAAAAATTCTCAGTAAAACAGGGCAGTCCAATACTTTATTTACAAAAGAGAAAGGAATCATAGAATCATAGAGCACCTTGAGTTGGAAGGGACCTTAAATACCATCTGGCTCTAAACCTCTGCCATCAAGGCTGCCCCCACCAGCTCAGGCTGCCTAGGACCTCATCCACCCTGGCTTTGAGTGCCACCATGGATGGGGCACCCACAGCTTTCTGGGCAGCAGTGCCATGGCCTCGTCATTTTTACAGTAAAGAGTTTCTTCCTAATATCTAATCTAAACCTACCCCCTTTTAGTTTAAAACTGTTAGACCTTGTCTCATCACTACACTCCTTGATAAAAAGGTTAATAATTGCCTGGCTAGTTATCTGGATGTGAGAATAAAATATGATACCATCCTAGCAACAGTACACAAAAAGGTATCCACAGAATTTATAGGTATGTAAGGACCTGGACTCACATCTATGATGTGAAGAATGTCAAATAATCTGTAGTCCTGACTGATGACTAATGAATGAGGAAGGAGTTAATAATGAGAAATGTGGATGGAAAAAAGAAAGACCTCTGATATAACAGCCGTTACGGTGAGTTGTTGCTGCAGTGACAAGATAGGAAAGGAAGATTTATGATTCACACTCCTAGAGGCAGCAGCTGAGATGAGCAATTGAGGAGATGACGAAATAAAATGTACAAAGAGATCCCAGACAGAGCCATGTGAGACCTCGCTGAACAGCCAGAGAAGCAACTACTGTAATACATGCAGAAGTGATCACAGAAGAATAGAGGAGGAAAAACTGAGAAAGCTGAAAGAGTGAGAAGAGTGCTTGGGGAAGAGCCATGTGCATTACCCCTTAGCTGGCATCTTCCTCAAGATAAGCCACTCAGAAGACTGCTTCCCGGCCATTAAGCTGTGGCTTATCTCTCTCCTTGCCCCTGGACTGCAAATCTTCAGACAAAAGATTTTGCCATCTTTGACCAGGAATTGCCTAGATGTGTCCATCTGTGTCCTCAGCAAGCTTAGAGACAGGGGTGCAAAAGAATAATCTCTTACACAGCTGCAGAGACATTTTGCAGCCCTGATCGTGTTTAAAACCATTTTGACATTAGTTTTACCATGATGTTTTAGCACACTTCTGTTTTTTGCTTTCCCTTTATTTCATGGCTTTCTGTTAGTAAGTCATGTAGGAAAGTAAGTGATTTTAAAGCTACATATATATATATATATATATATATACACACACACAAGGGGGGGGGGGGGGGGGGATCATGGAATTTGTCTCGTGTTTGAGTTTCTTAAATTTAGCAGCCAGGCTCTTGAAAAGATACAGGTAATTTTTTTTTTGTAGTAGATAAAACCTTATTCAAGTTTTCTAGCTATCTTCAATCTCATCTTCTATCAAGCAATTTGATATTGAGGGGTGGCAATATCACTTATTGCATCTCTGTCTTCCCAGAAGAATTATTTCCTCTCCATGTGCTCTCCACCACATCTAGTTTGGCTCAGGGTGCTTTTATCTGAAATTTTATCTCCTTGAAAATCAGACTTTTCAGCTCATTCCTGATGAGATTAGCTAAAAAATATTTCAGGTCTATTTTTCTAGATCTACATGAATTAAAAGGAAGAGTGGCCACATCACAAGAATTACAGGTAACTTCTGAATCCATATAGAGTACAGATTTCCCTCTGCTAAGTTTCATGGCTGCCTTATTTCACTTACATCAGAACACAGAAGTGAAATAAAATGAACAAGCTCATGATGTCATAACATCAATCTGTGGTGGTTCCACTCTGATGGGCAACTAAACTCCACCACTACCTCAAAGGAAGAAGGGTGAGAAAATAGGATGGAAAAAAGTACCATGAATTGAGACGCCGATAATTCAACCAAAGGTGAAAGAAAGAGTTAAAAACAAGCCAAGGCTGCATGGAAGCCAAGAGAGTGAAAACAATTGTTCATTTTTCCTCTACTCTTCCTTAGCATGTGATGTTCAGCCACGTCTTGGGACATCAGTGTGCATAGTGGCTGTTTGGGAGGACAGACATTTCATGCCAAGAGCCTCCCCTTATCATTTCACTGCTTTTATTGCTGAGTGTGACACCATACAGTACGGAATATCTCTTTGATGGGTTTAGGTTAGCTGCTCCTGTGATGTCCCCTCCACACCTCTTGCCCACCATCAGCCTCCTGGCTCTGGGGGAGCCTTGGTGCTGTGCAAGCGCTGCTCAGCAAGAGACAAAGTATTGGTATCAACAAAGTTCTAGCAATATATGGGCTGCTCTGGGAAAAGTTAACACCATGCCAGCCATATGCAGTACACAATGAAGAATGTCTTTGTAGTGTCATACTTAGGTCTGCAGGCAGAGTGATCTAAAAAAAAAAGAAAACGCTTGACAACTTATCTTCCTCTCCTTAGTAACCTTTCTAAAAACAGGAAAAAATGTAGAACAACCCTCAAAATGAGTAGGTGATTGAAATTGCTACGCTGTGGGAGTGCCAAATACTTAAATAGAGCCACAAAGTTCATGCAGCGTTGGAAATTTTCGTCTTGGCCCAATGACAAATGGCAGGCAGAGATTAAAAAAATACTAACTTCTCCTGGCAATTTGCCTCATTCCCAATCAGCACCAACTGACTTATCCTCCTTTACAAGAAGTCAAATACACTGGAACCTGTCCTGTGGCTGCATGGAGTTGTTTATGAGCTAAGACCTCAGATATCGGTTACATATTCATAATGTTTGTTTACAGGGCATTTTATAAAGTCATAAAAGGAAATGTGTGTACCATCACAGAGTTGCAAGATTTTACTCCGACGGGTAATCTGCTGCAGTGCAATCCATAACTCATTTCTGAAAGAGATTTAAAATGAGAGGAGTCCCTGTAGTTCAGTAGAAAGTTTCCTGAGATTCGAGTTTTATGACATCAGAAAGTTAAAATGCACATCTTCTAAGATCTATTCACATTTGCAAGCCATTCATTGCATACATTATTTGGAAAGTCCACAGGATAAGATTTAAAACTGCTGTAAAGAGCAATTCTCCTATTTTTCATTGAGTTCCACTCAATCCTTCTACCTTTCCTCCAAAATTCTACCCCACCAAGTAGAGGCAGTGCTTCTTGGAGACGAGAAATGTCTCCATTGCTTTCAAGAAACAGGAGCAGGGATTTTATTGTCAAAACCTGCTGGTGGTACAGCAGTGTGTTAAAGTGGGATGGACTACACAGCTGGCGTTGTTCTGGTGCTCAGTGGCATGGAAAAAAGATGATGATGAATTAACTTTCAGGAACCTCAGAGTGTTGTAGGAGTTGGACACACAAAAGACATGGGAGGTCAGTGTTACGCATCTTACACACCAGCTTCTCAAGCACCTTTCTTCTCTGCTCAACGTAACAGAAATTCAGAGCAATATCACTAGGATTATGCATCTCAAAACTGAAACACACTGAGGCTCTGTTTGATGCTGACGTCCCATTATGAGCTAGGAACCATACAAAAAACCTGAAAGATGATGCTATATAACATGCATACTTTTGAGGATGAAAATGAGGAAGAGGTATTTGACTGAACCAGTTTGTGTGGTGTGCTGCACATAGAATCATTAAGGTTGGAAAATGTCTAAGGTTGGATCATCTCTAAGATAATCTAGTCCAACCATACACTTATCAATCACCACTATTTCCCAATGACCAGGTCCCTCACACATCCACAAGTTTCTTGAATACCCCCAGGGACAGCAACTCCAGAACCTCCCTGCACAGCCCATTTCAGTTCCTTAGCACTTTCTCTGAAAACAAGTTTTTCCTTACATCCAGCATGAACCTCTCCAGCACAACTTGAGGCCATACCCTCCTGTCCTATCAAACACTGCTGAGGAAACAGTAGTTTCACCTAATCCTCATTTTAAGCACACCTTTGTTGCTGCTGGGTATATGCAGCTGGTGTAAGAAGTGCATTTCTGATAAGGATCTGTGGGATACCAGGAGCAGCGCAGACCAGGAGAGCTGAGCATGTCTTCTATTTGCTGCAAAAAGCAGAGCCATCCTTACAGTTGGTTATCTCTTACAAATGCTTCAAAAATCTTAGAGAACTGAATAATTTATAGATTTGTTGCCGTGTCTGGGCAACAAAGTCATGCAGTGCAGGCATTTATCAAATTCACTCATCTGCACTACCTGTTGTTTTTTTGTGACTAGCTGAAACATGTGACTTTTCACAGCACTCTCAGACGTATGTTTTACATTCAAACAGAGAGAGTTATTTCTCGCTGTGTTCTCAGATGAAACCTACCACAAGCTTAGAAATGCTTACAGCAAAAACCTGTATGAGTGACAGATCCAAGAGTTCACACTGCAGCAGCTGCAGCAGCTGTCCTTCACTGCTGTTGTGTGCTGACAGAAATGGGGCCAGCAGAAGCTATGAAGTCTGAGGTATGCAAGAGCGTATCCTGAAATTAGGCTTTGGGATATAACTTTCAGAATGACTGACTAGCTCATCAACTACTATTTTCGTTTTCCCTTAAATCTTCCCATAATTTTTAATCTCTGCCTTAATAATCCACACTGACACACCACTAGGACACCAGATATAACCCTTTACAGTGATTACCAGTTACTTCATCCTCACACTTCCTTTTGTCTCATTCATAAAAAATCTGTATCCTGGTGTGTGGGAACTGTTGAGTCATGGTGTGAACCACTGATTGAGTACCTGGAGACGAGACCTGGTCAGCCCTGGGAGCACAAGTGAAGGCAATTCACCTGAGTTACTGGAAGGGGGAGCCTGGTTTCACCTCCGTTAGACCTCACTTAAAGGCTGACTGCCACTGTGGAAGAATCTCCTGTTGGAGATCCCTCCTCTGTGGATTTCTACTGAGAGCCTATTCTTGGAGATGCGTGAACTCTTTTTTTTTTTCTTCTTTTTTTTTCTCCTCTTTCCATCACACTGGTCCCTCTGCTGTTGCACCTGGCATTGGCCAGAGCACCCTGATCAGTCTGAAGGGGGTACAGGTATCAAATGACCACAGGAAACTACAAGGTTTTGACATTTATCCAGTGATGGATCCATCATTTCAAAGATACTGGCATATGCCAAACAACAGCTCCTGCATTTTCATGGAACAGCCCAAAACAAGGCTTACAGGCTTTGAGCAGTAAATATATTGTTTCCATCTCCGTTGGAGTCTCCATTCCTGGAGGTGTTCAAGAAGCATTTAGGTGTTGTAGGAAGGGACATACTTAAGTGGAGGAATGCTGATGATGGTGGATGGTTGGACTGGATGACCTTAGAGGTCTTTTCCAACCTTAGTGGTTCTGCAATTCTATGATTCCATCCAGCTTCAGGTACAAACTAACAAATCCATATTGCTGCAAGGACTTCCAGCTAGTGACACCACCAAAACCTGCTTGTCTGATCTCTCCAAGTATATTTCTCCTCTGTGAAGCCAAGAGGGGCCTTGTTGCAGTTAGAGGCAGAGATGTCCATGTGGTGGTGACTCAGAAAGGCATGGTTAAGGACAGTACAGATAGTTTATCTTAGAAATGAATCCACTTTTCACTGTACTTCACATCTATGATTAACACTGGTAGAGATAAAAAGAAGCTGGTAGTTGGGAGTAATGGTTTTCTATGGGTGCCAGGAGGATGAGGAGCTTGTTAAATTGCTATTCTGTATGTTAATAGTTGAGCAAACTCTGCTTCCCTAATTAATGGGTGAGAAGCCAGACTGATTACACCTGCAGATACCAGTGGCTTGTTGCAGATGTTCAGGACATCAGAAAGTCTGGCCCCTGGGGGTGTGCAGAGCAATTTGAATTTCAGACTTAACGCAGCAGCTTCTAGGCTAACTTATGTGAGAGGCAATAGGCAAAAAGATCTCAGTTGTCCTCAGATATTTGGTACAAAACATCTTTGTGACAGTGCTGTTGAAGAAAACGTTCACCACCAATGGAGCAATGCAGAAGCCAAGCTTTTGTTTTAATAACAAATGATGCAAATTGGAGGAAGCTCTCTGCAAGGAAAGGGACTTCATTTCAATGGTTGTGCCATTGACATGTGGAAGATTCAAATCAAGTCCAACAAAAAAGCCAGAGAGAAATTAGCCACCTGATTCAGTTATCTATAGCTTGCAAATCAGCAAGCCATTTAAAAATTTGCCCTTTGCACCAGAGAGAAAACAAAATAGGTACAGAGTCTTAGCTTCAGTTGTACAACGAGCAAAGAGAAAAACAAAAGCCAAGAAAGCTGCTTAAATTCGGGCAATGTATTGTTGTGGCAATGCAAAATTTAAGAGAGGTCTTAAATGGCAGTAACTGCTTCCTTCCTCTTAATTACAGAAGAATTAACTCAGTCAGAAGCAAGTACTTAATGTAACCATATGGTCTAAAGGATAAGAAATGCAACGCTTTTTAGATGCCCGTATGAAGAGCTGAAAACCTCTTGGAAGAATTTAGTATACTTCTTATCAAAATGCCTTTTTTTTTTTCCCCCAAAAACAAAACTGCAAATACTTCATCTACTTTAATAAAGCAACCTTAAAAATCAAGTAAACAACTTGCTATTTCCATATTTGCTTACTGACTTATTTGACATTTACATTCAGATGCTCCATGCACACTGCTGTCTCAGTGTATAGTGGAGTTTTTGAAAACTCAAGCAGCTAGCACACATTTCTAAAGAATTTGAGTTTTTTTTAATTAAAATATAACATTTTATTGTTGTAATTCCTCATCTGCAGGCACAACAGTTCAAATGAACTATTTGATCACGATAACAAAAATCTAACTTTAGACTCTACAGCTAAAAAAAAAAAATAAAAAGAGCAGCTCCATGTGTTCATCTAATTCATATCACATAATACCCTTCCCTTAAAAACTACTTTCATGTAGATTTCTGCCAACTTTGCCATTGAAAACCTACTTTTAAATTCCTGTCAGGTGCTTTCTGCTTGAAGGGCTCCAGTGTGTGGGTGGCTGTTTTCCTTGTATGTGCAAAGATGAGTCTCCTCCTTGGAGAGCTGGGGAGGAGGAGTGGGGGAGCGCTTTTTCTCTCTTCATTTCATACCACATTTGTAAAATGAGACAAAATGTTCTGCCTCCCCCCTCCCCCCCCCCAAAAAAAAACATGTCCTGGAAAATTTTAATGCTTCAGGAAGAAAAGAGAAGCAATCTAGTTTATGTGCTGCTATTTAATACCATCTACCTCATCCGCTATTAATGGCTTGGTAATTTGGATTGCTGTCTAAAAATCTGTACTCTCTTTATGCAGGGAAGCTGAAAGAATGCAATTTGCTCTTGTGTAGCTGGAGATCACAAGGCAATATTCTCTGGCTGTGGCCTTAGATAGAAAAAGACTCAATGCTTTTAAAAAAATCTGCTGACAAACAAAGTTTATAAAGCCAGATCATATGTAATTTTCTCAATAAGCAGTTGCTATCTTCTTGTTGGTTTTATTTTGGCTTTGTGATAGTTTAGGTGCCCTGGTAATAGGCTGCATAGATTCTGTTTAGCAGAAGTTTCTCTAATAATGTGCCCTTTAAGGGGAGTATAAATGAGTGTGCCAAGAAGGATATTCAACTGGAAATCTGAAAGAAATATTTCTATGTCTTTATAAAGAAAAAAAATATATCCTGTTTTGAGCTGAGAGGATGGACCACGTTACCTGCCTAAACTGTGACGCACACAGCCCTCTACAGAAGCATAAACACACCAGAGGTGTTTTTTGGCTAGCAGCTGGCAGATTTCTCAGCATACATGTCAGTGTGGGTAGGGGCATGGCAATCTGTGTGTACATGGCAAATCTGAATATTGACATTGTAAAGGCAACTGTTTAAAGGTTGGGGAAAAAGAGGGGTTGAAATTGCTTCTGGCACTTTTGTCCAGCACTTTTATAAGAAATTTAGTAAGAAATGCTCCTTAATCATATGAGATGCATTTCCTCTGGGCTCCAAAAGGCCATATTTTAATGCTGTTCTGAGTGAGTGAAGACACCTGGGGCAAATACTTGGCCTACACACAGCCCTAAGATTGCCACTTATCCTAATCTGCATTTTCCCTTTCTATTGATGTAAGTATCCATAATCATTTAAATATAAAGCAAAATACTATATTTTTTCTGCATTTATCCTTAAATGTGATAATGTGTTAGAAATTACAGACTTTAGAATTATAGCTGATCTTAAAATGCTACCAGTGTGAAATCTGTACAGCCTAGGGCTGTCCCACCATTGCCACCACAAGCCATGGCACCAGACAGCCCCACTTCACACTCACACAGACTCAGAAGAGGGAGCATGCTTGCACAGACACTAGGAATAGGTTTTAACACAAACATAAACTAGTCTGCAACAGTGAAGGAAGGCCAGGGCTTGGTCAGGAAAGAGAACTGAACATCCTATGTCAACAAGGAACTAAGGCCTCTTCTCTTTTCTCCCTCCTTTCTCAAACTTGCTTTTGCCAGCCCACCTTGATCTGTCTTAATACTAAACATCCATCAACCCACTTAAATCCCAATTTTGGTGTTTACACAGTCATAGATTCATTGATTCACTGACTCTACTAGGTTGGATAAGACCTTCAAGATCATCAAGTTCAGCCATCAAACTGATCTGAGTCCCAAAGCTCTTTCCCCAGCTTCCCATACAAGCCTGATTCCCTTGTTGGCAATAACTTGGTCTCACACAACACATGGAAAAGAGAGTCAGTCACAGGATCATATCAGGGGTCCACCTAGAGATGAGTGGGTAACCACCATTTTCTGCCAGTTTCGGGAGCAGCCCTTGCACCAAACAAGGTTACGTGTTGCCTCCATCTGTTGCCCGGTCACTGTGTTTGATCTGATCAGCTGCTAGTCAGATAGCTTAACAGTTCAATTTGTTTCATGCGTAGCATTTGCTGCAAGAATAAGATTTGTTACATGATCTGGTATATAAATTATAATAATATCCACTTAGGATAACACTCTCCTCTGGCTTTTACAGAATCAGTAAGAGTACTTGTGTCACACTAAATTTGTAACATTACCGTTCCCGACATTGTATTAACACTATCTTAATGAATGTTTCCATGCAAGTCTTTCCTATCATGGTGACATATTTCAAGCTAATGAGTTAATGGTGCAGAAGAAAAATAATTCTTAAAAACGTCAAATACTAAAAGGCAAAAAATCACATACCTTGTGAGTTCTTCTGGTTCATAAACCAAAGGCACCCTGAGTTAGCTGTGTTACCACCTTCACCTCTGCTGACTTTGGACAGCAGGTATTTGTTCATCAGGAAAAGCTATTAAGAGCTGTCTGGGTTTGATGAGCTCTTAACGCAACAAAAGGTTAATGCACAGTTCTCTTCTGCTCATAAGGATTCAGGAAAAGATTTTTTGAGTTTTGAAACCACGTGGGCCTTGATTGTCACCATTAGTAACTGGCTGCTGCTATCAAAGAAAAGTAGTCAATTTAGGCCAGCTGTTCCACGTCTTCTTCAGATTGCATTTCACCACACCACTCTGTCAACCCAGCTGGTTCTTTCTCCAGCTGACTCCTGGCCCGAGGATTGGAGGCTCCTTCAGAGCACAAGCTGTCCTGCTTTTACCATGCAGCACATGGCCAGTACAAGGCCCTACACATATTTTGACTCCAGAACTGATCTAAATTGAAATCCTGATGTGCAATTTGTCACTTCTTTATGACATGCTTTTAAATATCTAGTCAGCTCATGGCAAACATAAGAAGCAGTCCTCCCTTGTTGACTCTATCTGCCCTTATTGTCTCCTTTCCCTAATTGGTATTGGAAAGATGCCAAAAACCTTGTGAATTACTCATGAAAAGCAGCAATGGGGCAGCAGTGTATATGCGTCCATAGAATCATAGAGTGGCCTGGGTTGAAAAGGACCACAATGACCATCTAGTTCCAACCCCCTGCTATGTGTAAGGTTGCCAACCACCAGACCAGGCACAGACACAGGCAAAGTTAGGTGTTATCTGCACTTGCTGACAGCCTGAGGTCTGGCTGGGAAACACTCCTCCCCACTCAGAATCTGCAGTCATGGAGAAGAGATGGCTGAGAGGGCCATATTCTTCAGCCAGGTATGCCTAGGGAAAATCAGGCACTTACTTGTGAATAGGCTGAGAGGGAGAGTCAGCATCTCTCTGGGGTACCAGGGGATGCTAGCAGCTTTTGTACTCTCTGCACTACAGATTAACATAAAAGGTAGTGACAGCCAGCTGCTTGTGTATCTTCTCAGACACATTTCAGCACAAACTTTACAGTTCCAGGAGCATCTGTGCATTCTCACTGATTGAAAAGCAGATTAGTGGATTTTCAGTAGCAGTGGTCATTGTTTTTGTAAAGGTAAAACTCATTCTGATTTAGATTAAATGCTAAGGTGACTTTTGATAGTCTGACACTCTTCATGATTCTCTAGTGAAACAGGGCACTCCAAAACCTGAAACCATTCATCAGTTAAATTCAGTGTATTTTGTTTTCCTATCAAGTGTGAGTTACTGTGGTGAGCCAAAGGGAAGGTTCCTGGTCTGAGTGTACATCAGCCATGGAGGCAAGAAGAGCCAGGTGGGACAAGACCTGATGGAGCACCATGGGTGGCCAAACCTGGAAGTCTGTCCCCTCTTCTGGCTGCGCTGCCAGTCACAGCCAGGGGGACACAGCAAGAATATCCTTTGCAGGGTTAGCACTCCCAAACTGCTGCAGTCCCCAGTGGTGAGCAGCTGTGGGACAATGACACGCACAGCTCTCTCCCTTCTGACAGCCTTGGTGGGTAGTCCTTGGCCAACGTAGGCCTTGACCAGTGTCACGTATGCTCCTGTTCTGCACATCAGAGGGTTTCACCTGTGGAATGCCTGAAGTTCCAAACCTGAATTTGAACTGATGTCTGTCTCTGTATTTGTAACACTGATACTCTGAGAAGGATAATTCGTTATTTTTCCAAGCTAGAAAGCTGTCAGACAATGCTCTCCTGTTTTTAACATCTACCTTGCCTTTCTCTGACATCTTACTTTTGCTGTTCTTACATGGCAACATTCTCGTCAGAATAGTTTGAGTATGTTTTGAGGTTTGTCTGAAAATTAGATTATGAAGTAAATTGCATTTGATAAGCATTCTCTTTGGCCTCTCTCAACTGATGATTCGGCCTTTCTCTTACAAGCAATTTACTCTCCCCTCTTCCACTCATTTTCTTAATAGCTTGTTCAGTGAAAGTGCATGCAAATTAAGGAGAGCAGAAGCAGGCTGCAATAGCCCAGTGAGTGAGAAGTTCAGCCAGCCACGCTCCAGTCAGAGATTGAGCCCTCCATCTAGCACTGAAAGTGATATGCCGTCCACAGTGCCGCCCTCTCAGAGAACAGTTAATTGTTTCACAAATCCTGAACACTCACGTATAGTCAGCTCAGTGCATGACCCAAACTTCCTCCATTTGCAGATGAGTGTAGTGCCTGCCTTACAGCAGCCCCTAAAGAGCTTGCTCCCCTTGCTCTGCATCCAGTCTCTGGTTTCACCACCCAGAAGGGGGTGTTCGTGGGAGGTTTCCCTGTGCAGTTTTGTCTCAACTCTTCCATGTCAGCCAAGTGAAAAAAGATGCAAAATATAACAATTCGATAACGATGGCATCTGGGCACTTGTGCAATCCAAGATCTTGTCCAATATTTAGAAGATATTTCAAAAAGAAGTATGCACAATTTTCTATGTGCGATACCACTTTTGCTGCTGATAAATATAGAAGTATCATACAGATCTGCATGCAGAACAGTCACAAAATTGTCTACTTGCTAGCTGGTAGTAGACTAGCCAGCAGTCCTCTGAGCAATATGCTGTGTAAAACAGAACCAGTGCCTTGTATGGAGTATTCTACTCAAGGCTTTTTTTCTGTAGAATTAATTCTAATATGCTCCAAACAAATTTAAATTGCCGTCCCTCACACTGCAAGACTATCAAGGCAAAAGGAGAACAGGGACAGTATAATCTAATACACAGAAAAAGAGAAGGAAGGGAGCTTTTTAGGATTTCTCAAAGTGAATTTTAGATAATCTTCCCTTCTTGTTTTTGCTGTTCAGGAGGATCTCAGATGAGATTCATCTGAAGGCAAAGGTTCAAGCTGAGACATAATGCAAAGCAATAAAAAAAAAACTAGGACTATTTGAATCCTTTTGAATGTGGAACCTTATTTGTAAAATACGTACTCCTTATTGCGATGAAGTCATCTCTTCCAGTAAATTGCTCCCATTATTGGCATACTCACAATCAATTTTTAGAAATCTATATTTCAGTGTGGTTAACTAAGTGCTGCTCAGTTACTTCTGGAAATATGCATAATATTTAATATTTTCTAAAAATTATATATATGTAATGCTTTATATATAGATAACTACATATTTCAAGACAATTCAGTGACATCATGTGCAATTATGTGTCTTATTTTAAAAGAATATTTCACCTGCTGCTTCAAATGTTAAGACATGCTAAAAGCCATCAAAACTGAATGGATGGAGGGACAGGGCAGATTGGCTTAAATCATACAAACACAGGAATATTTTTTCTCCTCTGAAAGTTCTATAGCTAACGAACATCCAGTGTGGGCAACATGCTGGTGGACAATAGAATCATAGAATCATAGAATCATGGAATGGCCTGGGTTGAAAAAGACCTCAATTATCATCCAGTTCCAACCCCCTGCTGTGTGCAGGTCAGCAACCAGCAGCCCAGGCTGCCCACAGCCACATCCAGCCTGGCCTTGAATGCCTGCAGGGATGGGGCATCCACAGCCTCCTTGGGCAACCTGTGCCAGTGCCTCACCTCCTCTGGCCCCGCTCCCAGAGCTCCACGTCCTTCCTGTGCTGGGGGCCCCAGGCCTGGACGCAGCGCTGCACATGGGGCCTCACAAGAGCCGAGCAGAGGGGGACGATCACCTCCCTCTCCTGCTGGCCGCCCCTTTTTCATGCAGCCCACAACACAGCTGGCCTTCCGGGCTGCAGGCGCACACTGCTGCCTCATGGCCAGCTTCTCGTCCACCAGAACCCCAAGTTCTTCTGCGCAGGGCTGCTCTCAAGGAGATCTTCCCCCAGTCTGTATCAGTACCTGGGATTGCCCCGACCCAATGCAGCACCCTGCACTTGGCCTCGTTGAACCTCATTAGGTTCACATGGCCACTTCTCCATCCTGCCCAGGTCCCTCTGGATGCTTCCCTTCCCTCCAATGCATCGACTGCACCGCTCAGCTCTGTGCCATCTGCAAACTTGCTGAGGCTGCACTCGATGCCATCATCTGTCATTGATGAAGATGCTGAAGAGCACCGGTCCCAAGACCGACCCCTGAGGGACACCGCTTGTGACCGGCCTCCACCTGACACAGAACCATTGATCACAGCCCTGTGGCTGCATCCTGACAGCCAATTCCTCATCCATCCAACAGTCCACCTTCAAATCCACACCTCTCCAATTCAGAGTGAAGGATGTGCTGAGGGACTGTATCAAAGACTTTGCAGAAATCCATTGCCCTTCCCACATCCACTGATGCCTCACTCCATCATAGAAGGCCACCAGATTGGTCAGACAAGATCTGCCCTTGGTGAAGCCATGCTGGCTGTCTCAGATCACCTCTCTGTCTTGTATGCTCAACATGGTAACTAGGAGGATCTGCTCCATGATCTTTCCAGGCAGAGAGGTGAGGCTATGGTGTAGTGACCATACCGTGGTCACTACAGCCCAGGCAGCCTCCAATCTTAATCTCTGTAATGCATTGTTGAGCACCAGGTCCAGTATTCACCTCGTATTGGTCCTTCCCTTACCTGGACTAGGAGGTTGTCCTCAACAGACTCCAGCAATCTCCTGGATTGTCTGCCACTTGCTGTGCCTCTATCCCAGCAGATATCCAGGTGGTTGAAATCCCCTATCAGGACAAGAGCCCTAGAACACGACACCTCCCACAGCTGAAGAAAGGAGTCTTCATCAACAGGCTCCCCCTGCTCAGGTGGCCTGTAGCAGACCCCAACCATTAGATGCCTTTTACTGGGCTGATCCTTGGTTTTCACCCACAAGCTCTCAACTTGATCATGGCTGTTTCTCAGATACAGCTCTTTGCAATCTATCCACTTCCTAACATAAAGGGCAACACCTCCTACCCTGTTTCTCCCTTCTGAAAAGCCTGTAGCCCCCAGTCAGAGTATTCCAATTGCGAGATTCATCCCACCATTTTTCTGTGACAGCAATTAGGTCGTACTTTCCCAATTGCTCCAGAGTTTCTTTCTTCTCCTGTTTATTTCCCATGCTACATGCACAATAGATATGTTTAAACACAGCAGACTCTATATTAATATGTGAGAGATCTGTGGCACTAGCCAGAGGTTGATAGTTCCTCAATTCGTTCCTGCTGTGGAAGACATAAATAATGTAGGCATGCTATAACTCTCTTGCTGGAGACTCCTTCAGCAAGGAGACTGTGGTTGCCCAGGTGTGCTGAACTATAAATACATGCACATTTAGTTAATCTTTCCAGCTTTTCTAATTTGGAGCAAAGTAGAAGCAGATCAAGATTTTCACTATCACATACATATAAATACACACACACAAATATATGTATTTTTGTATGTGTGTGTTTGCATACGAATGTGTATGTCTTCCTGAATTTCTGTTCTGTTGCAGTGCAGCAAACAGACAGCTTGAGTTCTGCTTCAGGGCTGCAAAAAGGACAGTGTGTACTCAAATTACTTCTGACTGAGGTAACATAAAGAGTATACTCTCACCTCTGCAAGGAACATTTCCTCTATCTTACCTGTAATAGCGTGTCTTACATGGTCTGACATGTCTGGCTCTAGTTCAAATACCACGCTTCAAATTCAAAACCAAATCTGATATTTTTTTCTCTTCTGGAAGGCACAGAATGTTTACCTTGCTATCACAGAATCATAGAATCATAGAATGGCTTGAGTTGGAAGACATCTCAAGGATCATGAATCTCCAACCCCCCTGCCACATGCAGGGCCACCAACCTCCACATTTAACACCAGCCCAGACTGCCCAGGGCCCCATCCAACCTGGCCTTGAACACCTCCAGGGATGGACGGGGCATCCACAGCCTCTCTGGGCAGCTGTTCCAGCACCTCACCACTCTCTCTGTAAAGAACTTCCCCTTGACATCCAACCTATATCTTCCCTCCCTCAACTTCAAGCCATTTCCTGCTGGGGGATCCCTGGGGGATTGTTACCAGCCGCTTGTTACCAGCCTCCACCTGGACACAGAGCCACTGACTACCACTCTTTGTCTGCAGCCTTTCAACCAATTCCTTATCCATCGGGTAGTCCACCATCAAATCCACATCTCCAGTTTGGAGATACGGGGATGGTGGGACACAACATCAAAGTCCTTGCACAAGGCCACTCATCAAATCCTATGAAACACATAGATACAGATTAGATGCAGACCACTTGGATTAGTTAACTACAAGTATTCCTGCTTGATGGTCTGGTTTAACTGTGTTTTTGTTAGTTCTGAATGATTTGCTATGAAAATCTTTAAATAAATAATTGTTCTAGATACTGCTGAGTGATTTTCTGACTAGCTCCCCTTTAAAAGTAATAGAACTTTGAAATAAAGTCAATCACCAATTCATTTAGATTAAAAGCATGTTAAATGTTCTTCTATGCCTGGGCTCTGTTACTTGCATATACTTACAGCTACTATAAAATGATCTGCCTCTAGTGTGTATACATAAACATATATAAAATAAATATTTACACACATGTTGAGACGTGAAATTCTGAAAATAAATTAAGAGCAGCCAAATAGGAAGATAATTTTTTATCCAGGAATCACAGGATGTCATCCTCTCCCGGTGTGTGTGCACTGATTAAGTGTGTAATATTTAAGGTTAACAAGGAAGTTACAAACTTGCTTAGCAGAAATATTTGCAGTAGATTTAGTTCTGTAGCTAATGAGAATTTCCAATATCAATCGGTGGTCTTTAAATGTTGCATTTTCGTCTCATACGCCGTCCTTTCCGTGGATGCTCTCAAAACACAGCCAAAAGACTGATCTGTGATCAACCCCTGGAAAATATTTCCATTTTGGTAGAATGTCCCAAAACAAACAAATCAGAAGGCATGATCAAACAAATCAATATTATCTTGAGTACTGACTAAGTTTTATTTAAAAGCATTTCTACCCAGCAGTAGAGCAAACATTTCATTATCTGGAACCTCATGCTGAATCTAGGCAGACTTCCTGAAACATTATCTTAATGGTCACACAAATGTAATTACTGCAAAATCAATATTTTGTATTCAAGCCTAATGACAGTACATGAATTAGAATGCTCCTAAAGAGATGTGCAGTTGGCTAGTTAGTAGATTTACTTGGATGATATTAAAAATGACAGAGAATTTCAGTTTTGGCTGCTCTGCTTTGAGTACACAGTATTAGAACCAACTTTGCTGGCTTTGATAATTTACACATGTATGGCAAGTTTATGAGGAGCTACCAGTGCTACTGTCTCAAAATGGAACCGGAACAGGCTGCCCAGGGAGGTGGTGGAGTCTCCTTCTCTGGAGATGTTCAAGACCTGCCTGGATGCCTACCTGTGCTACCTGGTGTAGGGAACCTGCTTTGGCAGGGGGTTGGACTTGATGATCTCTGGAGGTCCCTTCCAACCCCTACAATTCTGTGATTCTGTGAAAATAAATTGTCAAGAAAAATATGACTTTTTCAGCTAGCATTCAAATTCTGAAAGGAATGATTAATTATCTTTGTAATAAATCAGAGAATGATTAAGTAATTTTTTTTCCACAGAACTCAGGCATGGGAATAAGCCATTGAGACAAACTCTTCATCTTGAACAGATTTTTAATGAAATGATTTGTTAGAGAATTAGGGAAATGGAGTAGGCTGAGGTTTGTTTGATTTTTCTGTAATCTCCTTATAAAAGTATGGAGAAATATCAGGCATCCAACGTGTATTAGTTTTGTTAATCGGCGTCATACCTCGAACATGAAGAAGATCTAAGGAACAAGGTGGTTGATGTTCATGTTGAACAAGAACAGAGAAATAACATTATCTATGCCTAAAACAATTTTAGAAGCAACGTCGACAAAACGTAGACAATAAAATGAGAAGTGCAGGAGCAACTTTGCAAATGACTGCTCTGCCCAGTGAAAAGACTAAGTGAAAGTCTACAGCACCTCAAGTGAAATGAAAAACGCAAGCAAGTCATGATCCATGAAAGGAAAATATCTTGGAGCAGACTTTTCAACCCGCCATCTTGACTATTCAAGAGGCAAAAGAGTCAGTGCTCAAGCAAGGATTCGGTTGCAGTGTATTAGGTGTTTTAAACATGAAGTTAGTAAACTCTCAGAGGAGATTACAGCAAACGATGTGAAGTTTTCTGCTCAAAAAAATCTTTTAGTCAAGAGGATATTTCTTTAAGAGGCATGCTGAGCTGGTTCACTATGGAAATCTCCAAAGATGGTTTTCTGACATGAAGGAGTTAAGAGTAAGTAAACAGAAGTTCCCTGTGGCCTTGAGATCCATGAGTCTTCTTGACAGAGAAATGTAGATTTTTAGCACAGTTATTTTCTAACTTCAGACCCTAAGTTCATTGCCAAATCTAATTTCTTTTATAGGTGTGTTTTATGAGCTAATGTGGGAAATCTGGATGGGACTTCTTTTTACCTCAACTGTATTTCCTTCCGTTTTGTTGTTGTCTGTTTCTGGTTTGTTTCCTTTCTGAATGCAGGAATTGGGTCTCGTTCCCATTTGTTTCATTGGGTAAATGAAACACTTCAGAAACTTTTTTCCTGTCACCTACTCTTGACTGACTCATAGTCCAACAAGGAAGCAAATTAGAATTCATAATAATTTGCTAAATGTCAGCAATCTGAGGAATTCATGGGTCTATTTCTATGCCACTGCAACTTGATTATGAATCACCAGCAAAATGAAATGCGTTTTTCGCCTACATATCCAGTATGATGTTATGCTTCTCACTGAATATGTCCTTAGGACAGAGATGATTAATAATTCTATAAAAGCTGGTTTATTCCTCTAGAAAAGCTAGCATGTTTTCTTTGCAGAGGAGGGCCAGTCCTCAAATCTTCATTTGTACTTCCTGCTTTAGCAGCACTCCTTTACGATTTTTCATAGGTGTGCTTTTAAGTACAAACACATGTTGTGAATGCAGTTGTTTTCTTTAAAATTAGTACAGCCTGCAACGTAAAGCAAAACCGAGATCCTCACTGATGTTACGTAAACAAAAACCACCGTTAAAATCTATTTGGTGCACATCCAGAGAAGCCTGAAGCACTGTTTCTTCAAAGAAGCACTGATTCTCCTCATTCTTCATCAAATGCCAGAACAGATTGACAGTGACAGCCTCTAGGTTCACGCTGTAGAGCTTTCAAAAGCATGTCTTTCTTGGCAATAGGATAATGGGACATCTAAGCTTCCCTTTGCCAGCTAAGCATTTTGGCAGCAGCAACTCTTTAGAATAAACTACCAGTAATCAAGGTAGAGCAGCTTTAGTTTTTATACATTTTCTTTCTTTCTTTCTTTCTTTTAAATCTGAAATGCAAGATTTCAGGTTTAGAGCTAAAGAATGGAGACCATCAAACATCTGCAATGCCAAATCACATGCCTGGCATCAGATATTCTATTTAAGATAATTCTTCCCAGACTTCTTTCTTCCTATTCTGCAAGATTCTCCATCAGCACATCAGGTACAGTCTGTCTAGTCAGAAAAAAGCATGCAGACTGTGAGCCCCTAGCAAGGTTATCCTCACAGACTTCAGTACGAAGAGAAAGGCTGCTCATACCTCACTTGTGACTTACTGAACTCACGGCAGTTTCAAAGAATTCATCAGGACAAACTCTCAGCTACATCTGTAGGCAGTGTCTACATCTAAGACTTAAAGCCTCACAACCTTTTGGCAATCAGCTATCACACCTCCCAGAAGCCATCTAGTTTTTTTCTAAGCATCTGGGAACTTCAACTTTTTGTGCTCTGGACACGGAGCAAAATAGGCGAATCCTAATTGAACCAAATTCCAAAACTTTTGGCTTAAATCTAAGCTGATAATCACACTTCTGGAGAAATTTCCATTCTCTTGGTGCTCACTATAAGAAGATCCTTCTCCGAATATCATTGCCAAGTTCAGTTGCTTAGGAACTGCAGGCAAAGCCAACATAGTTCCCCCAGGAGCAGCTGGTAGGAGACCTGAGTTACGTTCCATCCTTCTCCACAGTAGCCTTATTTGCACGACCCCAACTCTTTGGTGTACACCCATCCCATCTTGGAAGCCTGAATTAGGAATTAAAGCCTGATTCACATTTAAACACTTCAAGGACACCTCCTTTCAGAGCAGCCTAAACATACAAACCACACAAGATAACCATGCTGCATCTACAATGCCTGTCAAAATGAACAGTAGAGCCAAGCTATCTCTTAAACAGGGCCTGTGCTTTCTCTGGGGGAAATATCTGGCTTGTTACAGACAGAAATCAGAAACAAACAAACATGGATGCAGTTGGGCAATGAAAAGATCAGAGCCCCAGAGCAATCTGGAGAATAATCCACAGCGACAGGATATCTGCCCCTAATGCAGCTGCTCCAATTCCTGTGGAGAGCTTAACTCCCTCTTGGACAAATCCTACGGAGTAAAACCTGAAGCCTGACACTACAAGATGTCCATATGAGAGGCAGGCTCTTGTTTCTATCTACCCTTAGAAGAACTGGGATGGGTTTGACTCTGGCATCTCTTAAGTCAGAATCCTTCCTGCACCAATCCTTATTCAGTGTTGGTTAACTGTACACTACAAAATGGATCTGGCTTTGTAGGAGACATTTCATCTCTGAAAAAATACTGTAGCATTAGAGATGTAAGTTTCCCATGCTGGATGTTAAAGCAATTTTTCATAAACTTTCTCATATAATAGAAAGGGTGAAACCAAGGTGTCCTGTGCTCAAAGCAAGTTTTTTGTGTTTGTTTGTTTGAAATCACTTTTAATAATGGATCTAGTAGACACAAGGGCACAACGTGCCTTCCTGTCTTTCTTCAAAATGACTGGCATACATAAGCAGATAAATCTAGGTGGCCACGTGGGAGTGTGAATCTGGGTGAGAAGAAAGACTTCCTATGCAGCCAGACAACATAGGAGCATATGGTGGGAAGGGACATCCTAGGGAGCTGGATCCCATCACCAGCTCTCACACATGACAGAGCGAGACTTTGCTCATAGGGTGACCTAAGAGCATATATTTTACCTCTGATCCACTGCCTGAGATGATCAGCATTCAACATTCCACTGAGAGAGATGTCTGCTGTAAAATCAGGGTTCCATAACCTCACCACAGCCCTCAGACCAAACTGCCGAGATGAGCTGCTGCTCTGCAACTGGAAATTTTCACATTCCACCCCAAATTTATGCCTTGCCAATTTTCTCACCTATTTTTCTGGAGCCACCACTGCTTTTCAGATCTAAGCAACACACTCCTGGGAGAAAGCTCCTCTTCCACTTTGTTATGTGGAAGAGGGTCAGCTTTCTGAGTTTCTTTCAAAATGACAGCTGGCAAGCTTCTCAGTTCAGAGCAGGGATCAATGAGAAAGAATGCTAACTGCATTTCATACTAGGATGCAACAAAAGAAATTACCAGGGAACATATTAAAGGCAAAAAAGAAAAAGAGTGATTCGTTACATAATGTTTAGTTAAACCACAACAATTTCTGACAAGGGATCTTGTGACTGCCAAAGGTTGAGTTGAGTTCAAAGTGATTAGATAGGTTGATAAGGGAAGGATAAAAAAATGCAAAAATACCATCTGTGTCTACAGGAGAAAATAAGAACACAACTGAACCACAAGCTGCTGGAGGCCACAAGGGTATTCCAGCTAAATTACATGGTGTGCGTGGTCTACCCACTGGCACTGGAAGCAGAACAATGTGTTCCCCTACCTTTCATCTGCTGTTGTGTTATATTTTTATTCCACGGGTCTCAAGTGCCTTTCGTTTTATGTTATCCAAGATTTCTTTCTGTAACTCCAATCCTCAAGTACATCCCGTGTTTCACTGTTCCATCCTCATTTTTATCTCAGCTTTGCACCATTAAGCCAATTCCACCAAGATTTTTCCTCTGCTTGTGTAAAGCTCACACATTAGAACACAGTTCATTCTAATGCTGATCCTTGAAAATCAGTTTTGGACTTCCTATTCCATTGTAATATTCCCTTGTGTAATGCTACTTCTTCATCCACCTTCCTTCCTACCCTGCAGCTCCTTCGTGGAAGAAGCCTTCTGCAACTTAATTCACCAGACTTCCTTGTCAAAACTGAACCAAAATATGCAAGGACTTTTTGAATTACAACTAAACCAGTATTAATCACCATTGCATGGCAATTCCTCATTTTCACTTGTGAGATAAATGGTTGTTTTCCTTTATCTGCTTTTAATCATTCTGACTTCTGTTGAAAATACTTCATATTTCAAGTCCTTCAGGTATCTCTGGTAATCTTTTCATTTGTTCAGATGCATCTTCCTAATGTGAACATTATACTGCTGAGGACTGGACCAAAGGTTTTCATGAAAGATTTCAGCCAGGTGCAACTTGTTTGTCGAAAGATCTCAAAATTTAAGACTTTGCACTCTTCCATTCACTCTAATGACTTCCTGCAGGTGACATCCATACTGCTAGACTAAATGCCCATGAATATTCCCATGTGCTCAAGGTAACAAGCATAGAATAACTTCCCTCCATTACAGCAAGCTTTCCTAGACCCCAAAAATGATGCAACGTGAAATGCTGAATGGGGATGCTCCTTGGGGAACTCACTCCTAAACTACTATTCTGAATTGATTGGGAGCATGCCTGGCTCATTACTTACAAACATTAATGCCTTTTTGTTTTGGGCAGGCTGGTGCTTCTGAATGCTAGATAAGTCATAACTTCAGTGAATTTAAACTGTTTTTCCTCTTTCTGACCCCTTCTGTTTCATTTCCCAATGATGGTGAAGAACCAGTCCCAAGCTGTATCACAAGATTGCTGTTCAGGGTGTGCTGCCAGCCATTGGAAGCACAGAGCACCCTGCCAGCAGCATGTTTTAAACACGCTCACGGCAGTGCGAGATTCTTCCTCTTAGACACCTTTTGATGAGATTTGGAAATCACTCTGGAAATCTTAATTGACAAAGGCACGTGGAGGACAAATCTGATAAATGGCTTATAAGAGATTTCCACTGTTTGCTTTAGATACCAGGCGCAGCAAACTTTCAAAAGATGAGAAGATAGCTCACAGTAAATACTATGCAGGCTGTCCTTGCCAACCCAATCTGCTTTCATGCACCATGTCTTGCACTTGAATTGAGGGTTTTTTGCCAGCATAAGAAGATTAGTGACCACCTCTTCAATTCTTTCCTATGGAACCTGCAGAGAAAAATGAAACAGACAAATGGATAGACAAATGGATACGGGAATGGTCCTGAGTTTGTATCTTACCATTCTCAGCCCTAAACACAAGCACTTTACATTGTGGTAAGCCATGGTTCAGCCCTCGTCCTTCTTTCACTGTTTTTTACAATCTGTTGAAACACAGATCGCTCTGCCTTTAAAACTGCAGTGTCTGGAAGCAGGAAATCTCTTGAACTCAGTGCCAGGATATTTCTCACTTCAAAAAAGGGCTTGTTTTCATGGGAATCTATTACACAAAAGTGACAGTCATCCATCCTGGCATGTAACTTACTTGTGCAGAAGTACTCTATAAAGAAAATTGGTAATGGTGGTTAAGAATAACGAGTTGTTTTCTTTTTTTGTGCAGATCTAAAAATTGTAAACCAAAGGGGAAAAAAAAGAAAATTCTTAATATAACAATACATTATTTTGCTCATTTAGAGATCAGATCAGATGTGCTTTTGAGGTGAAATTGATGCAGAATATAATGCAGCATTCGTGGGTTTTGGAGTTTGTAAATCACCAAAGTGAAATTGAGGTTAAATAGGTGGGTAGAGATCTTCCATCAAGAGGAATGGCAGTTCACTGTCCAAAATTTTCTATCAAGAACTCTTCTAAGGGATATCGTCATTAAACCAAGTCTCAAGTCTGAAGCAACTTGAAGGAACAAGAGAATGATTAACTCCATGATTAGTGAATGCTACATAATTTATTTAATAAAGTCTGCAAATAAACACGGAAATTACAGGCCTGACTACAATTGAATGCATCTGAAATAAGACACTTTACATGACTGATTGAACACGAGCACACAGACAAATGGAACTGGAAAGGTTTTTTAATATGGAAATATAAAATTTTATGGTTCTTATTATCATTTATAACAATCACTAACACGTAAAACAACACAGAGGGCAATCCACCTCATAGACAACATAGAAGCTGCTGAGCTCAGTCATGGCAAGAAATTTGAGAGCTGATTTCCATACATCTAAGTGTCGCAGATTGATTTACTCGATTTCAGAACTCAAATGCTATCGAAATGTGAAAACAATTTAGGATCAAAGATGAAAGCCCTAGCATTAAAGACAAAACAGAGTATGTTTACATCAACACAACTGGCCTGCCCTGTCTCGCAATTATTCACCCTATCTCTTTGTTCACTATCATCTCTTATCCTCAGTATTTGAACACTAGCTTGCATGCTTCAGTCTTCACTTTAGAGTGCCATGAATATTAAATTATTTCTAATAACTTACGGCAAGAAATGGTCAGGTGTCTATACATAAAAATGACAGCGTCTGCAGAGGGTTTCAACAAGATACCTGTGGTGTCCCACACACATCTTTTTGTTCCTAGGAGGGACAAAACCTGAGTGCAAGATGTTCCAGTCACAAAGACAATAACGGACCAAAATTAACATTAAAATCGAGTAACAATACTGTCCTGTTTCTAAGCCAGATTTCCAACTGGGAGAGAAGGGGAAAGACAAAATCTAACAGTATCTTCTTGTTCTTTACCCAACTCAGAAGATACGCTGAAATGGTTTGAAATGAGCAGGTGGGGAAAGAATTCTGAATGATTCAGTGGCACTTGTTTGCATCAGACTTTTCTTAGATTTTACTTATTTTATTTGCTAGACTAATCAAGACTTCTATTACCGCAACCAATATTCTGCAGGCACTCTGACAGCAGGACTTCTGTACAGGATTAATTCTTTAGAAGATGAAATAAAACACAAATTCACTCAATTCAATGTCACTTTTGACGAGGACATCTACTGCAGATTTGTTCATAGTGGAAGTTACAGATGCTATGCAATGGTGATGGGATTCTTCTTCAGGAAGAGAAAGAACATTAAGTCACAGGTACTGATCCAAAAATAGTAATAACTATAATAATTAAAACCCTCGTAATGCTACGTTTGATGATGTGACTGAAAGGCAGTGGATGAAGCTAATCTGCTTTTTCCAAAAACTTCCTTTCTGCATTTCATTGCATGCTCAATATCAGTACCTACATTTTTGTACAGAATTCAGTCACTTAGGGCTGATTCTGCAAAGCATGTCTGTACACAGACTCTTGGCCTTCACAACAGCGTTTTCTGCTCATAGGAAGACAATTTCAAGCCACTCAGTTTCCCTTCTCATTAAAGGATCGTCAGAAGCAAGTTGTTTTTATATTTTAAAAGGCATTTTCTTCAAATACCTTTCTGCAGAGATTCTTCAGGAGTGTTTTGTCACATTCTGCACCATTCTTTTGAGAAGTAACACATTGACTTTATTTTCTCCACCGGCCTCCATGTCTGCAGCTGTATCCCAAAAAATAATGAATAAAAAAAAGCCACTCTACAAAAAAGGGAACAGACCTATTCACATAGAAATGAAATTAGGAAGCATCTGTTCTTGTATCGGGTAGTTCTATCATCTACCCACTCCAACATGGTTACACTGCCCCTGGTACATACCCAGGTAGCTACACCGACAACAGCCACTGAGATCAAAGCATGATTGAGAATAATTACAGAGAAAAGACTGATCTGCCTTTTCTCAAAAACAAAAAACAAAAAAATCCACCCCGTAGCAAAAATATACAAGTAAAAAGATAAAGCTGGTTTAAACCTAAGTCATGCAAACAAAATCTCACCCAAATTCTCTTGCAACAATTCCTAGTATCTTCCTTCTCTGCTATGGCTTGAAGCATTCTATATTTTCAGAGTCTTAAAAAAAGACAAAATAAAAACCTGACTTGACTGATAATCCATGTATCTCCATGGTAAACACGGTCATTTAATCAGTTTTATTGAAAAGCTTTTAAAGACCCAAAGAACATCAAAAGCAATAAATGAAATAATTACTCTACTTATCTGCTGAAATGCTGGCTTCAAAACACAAGCAAGCCAGTTGAAAACAAACTCACTCCTCATTTGGTCTGTTTTACTCCCAGATTTGAAGATGATTTAACGCGGGCAGCCAGAATGTAACTGGACTTTGGTTATCAGTGTATCAGTACACATATATCAGGTTATCAGTAATCTGGCTCACAAGTTTCACAAAGCCTAAAATAGCTGATACGTGGAAGGCAGATGGGAGAAGCATTAAATATAAAAGGCCACATTCAATGTCTGCACTCACTGTAACGCATTCTGAGTTTCAGGCCCACCACAGAAGTGTACTGCTCATCTTCTAACTTTCTAACTCAAACGAGAACAAAGGTTCCATGGGATTTCTTAATAAATATCACCTTTTCAAATCACAGCTTGGAAACCCCATCTTAGAGTCACGTATGTGTTTGTTATGCATTCTCTTACGCTGCCTCCTTTAGTCTATTCCACACAGCAAGATGCAGCCTTTTCACCAGCTCATCACCACTGAGGGATCTGGGCAACATCTCAAAACAGCAAGCAGCCTACACAAGGATGCTCAGCGTTCCTCGATGTACTAAAAATCTCTGTAAGGGGTCAGAAAGTAAATTACAAGTAGAAAACTATGAAGAACTCCTTTTGAAAGTAGCTTACGAGGTGGACTAAGCAAAACTCATAAGCCCCTCTCACATCTAACTGTGGATCTACGACACCAGAAAACTACATCAGCAGCACACCGTTAGTGTCCCTAGAGTGAGGAAGAACACAGAGTGAGAAAGAATGCCAACTGTTCCTGTGGAAAACAAGTGCTTCAGATAAGCACAGTCACGTTGAGTAAAGTTCTGCTCTCTAATAAAGATACTGGCTTAAAAAAAAGCCTTAACCTCATGTTTTATTTTTACATTCAGATGGTGCAGGCTTCAAGAACACGACAATGTCACAGATGCAACCACTAAGCAGAAATTTTCTGAAAATTGGCTGCCAAGCTTGCTTTGTGACAGTGATTTCCTACAGTTTATAGTGCTTTGTCTTTGCCAGTATAAAATAATACAAAACGTGGACAGAATTCTGCCACAGCACCACAGCAGCGTGTATTATTGCACAGTGCTCAAAGTAGGTAGTGTAACACCCATGCCCAGCATTCTTTGTTCTGGAGGCATCGACTTCCTTTAGAGAGTTTTGTTCAGAAAAACCTAGTAGTAGCTTACAAAGAGGTATGTTTCATTTGTTCATGCCCATTAGATTTAACTAGACCTGAGCCTCTCTAATCATGCATTTTGAAATAGGCAAGACACTGTAAACAGAAAAAAAATATGCATATACACGTATATACACACACATAAATCCATCATCCCTGCTCATGAAGTTAAAGGCAATGTGCCTTTTCGTGAAGGCCAAAATCAGTAAGGGACACACTCACTTCTCTTACTGAAATGTTCTACAGCCTAATCCTCTAAGTTGGAGCAAAAAATCTTCTTAAGTTGAAGAACTTGTTGTTGATGGAAGCCCTCATGAGACTAACATACTGTCTTACAGACATGAAATCCCAAATTTCTTCATGCTAAAGGTAAGGCACTTGATTATAAACCTTTGCCATGCTACTGGCCCTGCTATGAATTATTGCTATACTTATCTCTTTTTAGGTATACATCTAAGGTTGAAATCTTGCCTTTATCAAACTTGGCAGCAGTTTAACTACTGCATTTTCATAGCTGTGTTTGGAAATGTATTTATATGCATATACTGGATCATCCACCTTCTTTGTCATGCAGCAGCAACTCCACTTGCTAACACATTAAACGGAATGGTTAGCTCCCACTACAGCTAAATTCTATCAGCTGTGACTGCTGTATTCTGAAATACTACTGAAATATTCTTCCAGAAATGTTGTGAAATCATCAAAAATAACAACAATATGTAGAAGCAAGCACCTGAGTAAAAATCATTAAGGTACTTTGTATCATTGCATCTTCAGTCAATACAACGGCATAAAAAATACCTACTCCTTCCAAAACATAGCATATTCACATTGATACACTCTTCAGGAATACGAGGTAACCCAACACGTGCTTGTGATTTAAATATGGAAGGCAACCACTGAACAATTCTGTTGTGTTGGTAAAGCATACTATCAAGCGAAAGCTGTAAGCTGAACGCTTTCAGATTTCCTCTCCACTCAGAGAACGCAGTGCTGGAGGACTGGCAGCAACAACACAACTCGAAAACTGGGTGAAAAGGTTGCCACGTAAAAACTCCCAACTATATTTTTTAACAAAACACTTATGTTGCTCCTATGGAGGACGTACAAGGACCCTTCTAAGAAGCTATGTCACGTATGCACTGCTGGCAGCAAATGAGACTCTGGAAACGGGTTTTATTTTCCAGTTTTAAAAATGGTTTATAGTAAACCAAAACAGAATTTCACTTCAGAATCTTACTGAAAGCGTGTTTTTAAAAGAGAAAGAACTAATTCCGAGTATATTTTCTACCTTCTGAAAACAGGACTAAGTCCTTTCCTGTCTCGTCTGGATGCTGCTTTGCCTCTTAGAATGGAGGAGGGGCAGAAGAAATGACACGAAACCACCACTTGACTCCTATCTCAGCTGTGCCACCCTGCTTCCCACCAGTGCATGAGAAGGCACGAGGTCCCACACTGTCCAAGGCACACAGGGTCCATGCGGAACCCATTTCTTCCCAGCATCTCCCCCACCTCCAGATGGGCAATGACTAAACACAGTTTCAGGTGGTTGGCATAGGCACTGAAGTTTAGCAGCCCTTTACATATGAGTGTGTTTTCAAGATTAGGTTCGGAAACTCTAAAGCAAGTAAATCCTATTTCAATTTAAATATGTATTTCAATTACAGTTATAACAGGAATCCTAGTGGGAATAACTAACACCGAAGGCAGTCTTTGAAAGTCACTATTTGTTAAAAGCAATGACAAACCAAGTAGAAACTTGTTTGTTGTTTTTTTTTTCCAATGCTGACAGCACGCAGCAATAATCCTCTCCTTTTAAGTGAGAGTTACAAGTGTATGGTGAGGAGGAACTTGGGGCAAACGTTAGAAAGCCGTTCACTGGACAGCTTTGTGGAATTAACTGAGACCATGCTTTTCCTTCAGGTACAAAGTGTTTGCTTCGCATTCAGGTAAATAAAGCACTGAAATGTCTACAGAGGTGGCCGAATTTTCGTATTCATTACCAGTAAGAGATGTACAAAGGAGACTGATAGAAGCATGGTGCAGCGGATGATATCTCTTCAACTATGGGTTTAACCTAGATGATCCAAGAAATCCTTCCCACATTTATCATAGAATCACCAAGGTTGGAAAAGACCTAAAAGATCATCCAGTCCAACCTATTCACCTATTGCCAATAGCTCCCACTAAACCACGTCCCTCAACACAACACCCAGTACAACAACCACAGCATCATCACTGCTTCTTTACTAGAGACACGCAGTCAGCTATAAAAAACTTCTGAACGACTGACAAATCAACTGAACGACATACAGTCAATATTATGCATCATCTGCCTACCAAGATTGAAAAAAACCCACAAAATCAACAGCAAAAAGAATGCAGAGAGTGAGTTAGAAGTAACTGCATGTGGTGACACAGGAGCTAAAGAAAGCAAACACATCGGGGAACATCCTAACAAAGTGGGATGACCTCACGACACATAAGAGCCACAGGTGAGTGAGAACTCTCAGAATTTCTGTATTTTACCTTATTATCTTCTAATTTTTGGCCCTGTTTAAAAAAATCCAACTTCAAAGTGCTGTTCTGGTTGGTTTGTTTGTTTGTTTGCTTTTTCCAAAGAAAAAAATGCAATAAATGGTGTGTTAAAACACTAAACAACTGAATCTGAAGTGATTATCAAAGCAATATTCACTACACTGGGGAAATTTTTACAAATACTACAATATTTGTGTGCTACAAATACTTTTACTTCATGCCTTCAAACTAACTCAATGTCCACAGGAATTGAGAATCTCTGTCATCACTTCAAAGTCCTGCAGACCCCCAGATATTAGATGTAGACATAGTTTTTGATTCTATGCCTTCAAGGCGAGAGGAAAAATAACATTCAAGGCAGAAAGAAAGAAAAAAAATGTAGGGTAGTTTTACCATGGAATTTTACACAGTCCAAAGTTGAGAGGATTAGGAGTAGCCAGACTGAAACTTCAGGAAAACTCATAGTACTGAATAAAAGTTGTCATGTAAATGCCACTGTTACATGCAATTCTCTGATTCTATTACTGCATACATGGGCATGCAGTAGCCTCCTTTTTTAGCTCCTAAGAAGGTATAAAAAACAAACTGATACTGAAGAAAATGCTTAAAGTTAAGTGCATGCTTAAGTCACACGCTGAATTTTTATCCTAAGTGCTGGATATAATTTCCCCAAATAATTTGGTCATGATAAGTCTTTGTCAACAAATTCTTAAAATCCAACAGGACAGAAATGAAACAATTTAATAATCAATGAGAACGCAGTGTGAAACAGGTCTAATTGGCCCCTACAGGTATCGCCTAGAATAGCTGCTGACGACTATTTTGCTGGTGAAAACTATTTTCAAATAACTAGCTGTACCAAAAGACAGGAAATCACATTTGTATTTTCAAATCATTGATCTGTGCACTGCTGTTCAAATCTATCAGCCAAAGAGGAGGCCGATACTCCCAGATGTGACGCAGTTAAACTGTGCAAGACATTAAAAACAGTTGAGCCTTCCACATCACAAGTCTTCTGAGTCTGTTTCTGTGTTGTGAGAGCCAACTTCCCACAGATCTGGATTTATGGCAGCAATACTACTACAGTATAACTGAAATACTTGCCATTTTTCTCAGTGCTCAGCTTAGACTACAATCAGTGGAAGTGAGAAGTTACTGATCCAAGGAATAGCCGACAATATTTAAGTAGAGCTCTTGAATAACTATTTAACTTACTAGCATGTCAACCTATCGCACTGACATCGTAAGTACGACCAAGAAGGTTACATTCCAGAAACAGAATTATATTACTGGCAAGAAATGCACATTTCTCAATTTAGTGATGTGAACCCATGACTGACAGGATGATCCGGGGGAAGATGTGTCTTCTCTTTGCAAACACATCAAGAAAACTCGTGTATGTGGAGAAAAATAGGTTTGCCATATGTAAAACCTCGAGGAAATACATTTATGATAAATAATTAACCAAATTTCAAGAATACTAAACAGACATAAAAAGTCTTTTGCCTTTTTTAAGAAGATTTTTTTTATGTATGATCGAAGTTTGTACAACACTCCAGAAAAGCCATCATGTGTCAGATTGAAAAATAAAATCAGAAGCATTTTCTGTCAGATAGGTATACATGAAAAAACAGGAACGTTCATGTCTCAGAAAGTGTATGTCCGGCTTTGTACTGTTACTCATTTAACAAAGCAGAAAATAAGATACTGTACTGTAAACAAAAAGCTACAGTAAAGACATTTCCAAATTTACACAAGTAAATTGAATTCATAAACATTTTGGTTGCTCCATAACAGTTCTCATATAAAATGAATAAAAAACCCTTGGACAGCTTTCATCACTCTGGACTACTTTTCACTTAAATGCACACAGACATACTTTATATAGCAATATACTGATGTACTGTAACATGGATATTAAACTATGATTACTGCTTTTTAACCGAGCTGTGTACTACCCAACCCATATTACCTGCCATTGAAAGATTCTTACAGTATGTATTCCCATCATGTGGTTAATTATAAAAACATGAAAATATAACTTTACATTATTTCAGTTATATACAATCAGGTCAGGCTTGACAAAGACTTTGTACGCTACGGTTTTTAGAGGAATAAGCCCAGAGGTACAATAAATAGCTTTCCACTGTATATGGTAATGCAGTTCTATTTTTTTATTATCATTATTTTTTTTTCCAGGAAGTTTAGATTACCACATGAATATTATTTTAGTTTGGTCATTCTAGCACTGAACGTTAAAAATCAGAGTGCATTCTCCAACATACCTGATGAGGACTAATGCACAGAGCACACATGGGCTGCAGACGCATCCAGAGATAGTTGAGTTCAATCACAGGGAAGTTACTGGTAGCTTTGTCTCATATAGAAAACACTGCATATACCTCTTTTTGTATACACTGTGCTCAAAGGAACAGGTTCAGAGCTTGTACCACAAGAAGGGATTTCG